>NC_138103.1:96879389-98118555 GCF_964146895.1 Miniopterus schreibersii | reverse complement strand
TTTGGTTCAAATCCTTTTCATCTTATCGTACAGAAAATCCAAACAATTCCAATTAAATGGTTTATAGTCAGTGAAAGTTTATAAACAACAAACCAAAAATTATAGTGAATGTTGTGTTTGCTTATATATCAATGCCTAAATCCCAGTATCCCAGAAAATAATTGAAAATCAAATTATTTTTAAAATACCATAGAAGTACTTATATCAAGAAAAAAGTAATTTTTTCCTGGTTTTGAGGGAGAAAACCGTATAACACCTCTAGATGCTTTCAAGGGAGATGTCTTCCAACCAGCAGGTGTAACTGTGGTCTGCATGGGAAGGGGAAGTAAGGAGAGAGCTGCTGGTACAGAAACTGGAAACGCGTTTGCGCAGAGCAGCGGCCCTGCACAGCCTCAGGGTCACTTTCCTAGGGAGCCTGGTCACAAGAGTTCACATTGAACGTGTTACAGGTCTGGGGTTCAGAGGCTAATCTGTGCTCCATAAGAACAAGTCAGTCTTTTTATCAGCATCTTTACTGAACGACACAGAGGAAGCGAATCTCACCCTCGGGAAGAGATTAGCTCCCTAATTTTATGTCCTCGTGTCAAGACAGAATGATTCTTGGGAACCTGGTATGCTGGCCTATAGCGCTGATAAAGGTTGAGAAATCTTGCCCCCACCACGCTGATCTCTAATTTTCTTTGTGGTTTTCCATCTTCCTACTGTGCCCTCCTCCCTGTATATTTGTCTATCATTCTGTCCGTTCTTTTGTGTTCTTGATTTTAGTTTGACAGCACATTTGCGTCACAGTGGTTGCAAGTGGTTGCGAGCTCTGGGGAGCCCTCAGGATAGCAGCCCGCTGGGCCGGTTCCCCAGATCGCTGCTCCTCTGTCGCCAGATTGCCACCCACTCTTGCCAGGGCCTCTGGTCACAGGGCTGGGAAGGCTGTGTGCAGACGCGCTGGCGTGTGTAGCGTTTCTGAATCACAGGCTCGTCATGTGTTCTTCTGCATGATATCAGCAACCACGGGAATCTCACCGCAGTTTCCCCGCAGCTGAATTTACTCACCTCACAAGGAGGCACCAAGGCTATTCTGAGAACGTTACTACCGGACAAAGGGGGGAGGCAGTAAAAATCACTTTATTTGAAATAACAATGGAAGAGCCAACTTGGAGCTTAGCAGGAAAGAATTAGACCACCACGTCACTAGCCCTATGGGAATCGCTTCCAAGAACCAAGATCCTACTGGGAGGCAGTATATTTTCTGGAACTAAACTCGGAGGTGGATGGAGAGAATGAGAGGCAAGTAGAGACAGCCACGGGGAGCACGAGCTTTCAGCATTTCGGTTCTAGTGTGTTCAAGTATGTGCTGGGCTTGGCGAGCAAAACGCACCTAAGGGCCTAATGACCAAGTGTGAATTTCATGCACCCAAATCGCTCCCAGGCTCCAGACAGTACTTGGCAGTCAGCTCTGTAAATGGGTTTTAAACAAGTGCTCATAATGGTGAAACAATACAGCGGAACAAACTGCGGTAAGAAAAGCACGTTGTTGGATGTTAAAAAAGTCAGACTGTTACCGTAATGCCAGCAGTACATTTTCACCCACCCTGATGGGGGTCCTGGTCCCAGGCTCATTTCTGAGGCCTGCTTTTAGCATTATCATTCAGTGTGCCTTGGAGGAATGGGGAGACCTTAGATATGTTTAAAAATTGAGGCACTGGCTGGGTAGCTTAGTTGGTTAGAGCGTCGACCTGATACGCTAAGGTTGCGGGTTCGATCTCTGGTCAGGGCACATACAAGAAACAACCAGTGGAATCTCGATATAAAGTACAGCATAGGGAATGTAGTCAATAACACTGTAATGACTATATGCGCCATCAGATGGGCACTAGACTTACCGGGGTGATCATTTTGTAAATTGTATAAATGTCTAATCACAGTGAACTATTAATAATATTGATGCTAACTGTAATTTAATTTTTTTTAAATTTTAAAATAGAGTAAATAAAAAAGGAAAAGCAACCAATAAATGCATAAATGGGTGGAACAACAAATCAGTCTCTGTCTCTCTCTGTCTCTCTCTCTAAAATCAATTTAAAACTTTCATCAAATATTCAGTTAAAACAAAAGCTCAGAAATGTAGACTATAACCCTGATTTGTGGACATATTAACAAGGAACAAAATAGACAATAGTCATTTAAGTTACATCATATGAGTCCAAATGTCACTCTTCCTTTTACCTGACTCCCCTTGTGGCCATTGATCTTCAGATATTCTTTTATTTTTCCTTAATTGCTATATCCATGCCTTTTAATTTAAAATATTTATTGTATCATTCTGATGGATGTTAATTTAGAAAAATACTTTTATTATTTGAAACATAATTGGATTTTTTATTACTTAAATAGTATTTATTGAACACAATTTTCCTGTAGCACTGTATTAGCTGCTGCTCTACAGCATGTCCAGCGATGCATTGTATGTTCTTAAGAGACTAATACCGTACTTGGGAAGAGAAAGGCATATGCATGTTAAAGTGAAAATAATGAAATAATTATTATCAGCCATAAAATCTGTAATAACACCAAATTTTATTAAACATCATAATAAAACTTTTTCTATGTATTAATGCTAGTATTTAGTAATATTATATAATAATTAAACACTAGGTGTTGATTAATTGAATTTTCAAGAGGGAGAAATGTGACTGGTACCCTGACATATGGATGGATGTTAGTGCCATTTATTGAGATGGGAATAACAATATTTAGGGAGAAATTCTATTTTGGACAGGCTAATTTGTTAAAAATGAATATGAATAGGTTAAATTCCCCTATTAAAAAACAGATCATATATTAAATCAGTAATAAAACTCAAAAGCATTTGGTTTATAAGAGATACATATAAAATAGCAATAAGAAGTTAAAATAAAGAGATGGACACCTGAGAATCTGAACCAGTGCAGCTTTGTTGATATCAATGCAGACTTCAAGGTAAAGGGAATTAAGGGTTATTTTGTATTATTATGTTTCACCATGAGTATTTATTCTCCTACAACTATAATACACCTGTTTTCACTACCAACCAAGCAGTGGGCAAAAAGTAAATATATACTAATTTAGTATATTAAATAAATAGCTAAATATTTAACTTTATATTCCACATTTTCAAGTATCTGTTGGAGTTTGAGGAGTAAATATATGCTGATCACAAAGTATTCCTCAATAAATTCCCAAATACAGAAATTATAAATATCAGTTATTCAGCCACAATACAATTCAGTTAAAGTAAACAACAATAGCACAAACTCTAAGTTTCATTCACCACTACATACACATATAAACACAATTAAAAACTTAAATGTAATTTACAATAGCCAAGATCTAGAAACAGCCCAAGTGCACATCAGTAGATGAGTTGATAAAAAAGCTGTGGTACATTTACACCACGGAATACTACACAGCTGTAAAAAAAGAAGACTCTCTTACCCTTTGGGACAGGATGGTGGGATCTGGAGAGTGTCATGCTGAACAAAATAAGCCAGTCAGAGAAAGACAAGTATCACATGATCTCACTCATTTGTGGAATATAATGAACAAAAAACTGATGAACACAATAGAACCAGAGACATAGAGAAGCATGAAACAGACTGACAAATCTCAGAGGGAAGGCAAGGGTGGGGGGAGTGGGTAGGGGAGATTAATCAAAGAATTTATATGCATAGATGCATAACTCATGGACATAAACAATTGTATGGGGAAGGCCTGGAGTGCGGTGAATGCAAAGTGGAGGGGATCGATGGGGGTGGGGTGGGGAAGGGGACATCTGTAATACTTTCAACAATAAAGATAAATTTTAAAACAGTATTCCATATTAACTTGTGAATCAAGAGAATCATAAATCTATTTATAGACTATGATGAAATAATAGGTATTGCATAATAAATAGCAAAATAATTTCTATTAAAATCAAGCAGAAATAAGATTCATGTAAATAGCATTACATTGTGTTAGAGATTGTAGCAATTGCTATACAGCATGAAACAAAAATGAAAAGTATAGCTTTTGCAAAGAGCAAAACAACCCAGTGGGGAAAGTATGGATTACCTTTAAATACTATTTAAGAAGTTCTTCTATTTGCAAGAAAATAATCTAAATATATATGATAAAGTATATTCTCCCTTTACAAATACATAAAATAAACTATAAGAGGGCTAAATGTTAAAATTTAAAGCAAAATAAAATCCCTAAATTCTGAAGAAAGAACAAGTAATGATATTTGACGACATAGTCCAACTTGCCTTAGTGTTAAAAAATTACAAACTACCTTAAAAGAGAAACTAGCAAAATTATTTGGAACTTATATAAGATGTGTTAATATCTTTATTCTTTACTAAAAATTATTTCTAAAAGTGTTTATTAACCAAAAGGACGATGGATGTGGGTTCATTTAAATGGATTTCAGTGAAAGTAAAAAAGTAAAGGTGGTCAATAAATAAGAAAACATATTACTTTCATAATTAATCAAGCACATTTATATTAAAATAATAACATGCCATGTTTTTGCCTATCAAATTGTTAAAGAAAAAAAGTGGTGAAGGAACTATGATCCTGCACTCTGATTTGATGTTGCCAGGAGGGTAAACTGATGAATCCTTTCAGAAGAATAATTTGCAATTATATATTAGGATCTTTATAGTAATTAACATGAATTTGATGAAGTATGTTTACTTCTAGTAATCCCTTATTAGGAAATATTTACTAATATGAACACTAAAAATTTATGTGGTAATATTCATATGGAGAAATGTTTATGATATGAGTGAAAATGGAGAATACTGAATTATGCATAAAACATCCTTTTTCTTAAAGTCTATAAGTTTATAAATATGTTGAATGAGACTATTACAGAATATATAAAAATGTAATGATATTCTTGATAGTTGGAACACGACAAGCATTCTTTGTACACATTTTCCATTTTCTATAATGAACCACATGTCTTAATGCCAAGGAAAAACCATGTATTTAATACAAAAAGCTGAAAATTGCAAAATCTAGTAGTTGTTTTAACATTCCCTTTGCAGACTCTTTCTATAAAATAAATAAATAAAATAACCAAATGATTGTAAGTCAAATTATAGATATTCCTGTAATATTAATTGTTGTTATATTACATTGATATGTCATAACATTAATTGAATTCATTATGACTATTAGCTCTCATAATATAGCCTATGCTTCTCTCTCTTCCCTCATAAATTTTGATTATGGAAACTGTAATAAAACATGCTATAAAACCACTTTACCCTGGAAATATTAAAAAATTTCTCTTGTAGCTTATGTTACTGTCCTTAGGTAATGTGCTCTTTCCACTGCCGAAATTTCAGTGTACTGTACCTCGAGCAAGGAGACCTGATGTGTCTGTCAATATGCTTAGCATTTAGTAAGCACACAAGTGTTTCTTGTTTGTGATTCTGAATCTCTTCCGCTCTTTGATTTCATTTTTCACATTCAACAACTTTTATGCGCACACACACACACACACACAAATAGCTAAGGTGAAAATAAATTAGATGATAGATAGGTGGAGGAGAGAGGGGGAGAGCGAAGGAGGGGGAGGGAGGGAGAGAGAGAGGGAGAGAGGGAGGGAGGGAGAGGACAAATAAACGAATGAGTAAATAAACTGCCGGGATCTTTGCCCCTCCAGACCCAGTCTGTACCCCCTCCGCTCTGCCCTGTGCCCTGGGAGCCGGGCCTGTGTGGACTAGGTCACCTGGTCCAGCGCCCCCTGGCTTCCAGTGTAGGTTTGGCCGGTGGGAGGCCTGAGCAGCTCCTGGAGGGAGGCAGGCTCCTTGCTGGCTGGGCCTTGCTGGCAGGTGCTGGGTTTCTCTTCCAGGGGCCTAGGTCCTGTCCTACCCTCCCTGCGCTGCCACTTACACTTCCTGCAGCTGCTCCATATCCCGCTGGAACTGACAATCTGTTTAACTTTAGCTTGTGTGTGTGTGTGGGGGGGGGGGGGAGGATATGTATCTGTAGCTCACTGTGCTGTAGTTTGTAATTCCCTGATTGCTTTGCCATTCGGACATCTTCTTTAGTGAAATGCCTGTTTTATTATTCTAGTGATCATTTGGATGTACTATTTTATGAAGGCTCTGTTTGAGCCACTGTGTAAAATCACAGTCACCCTTTTTGTTTATTATTTCGTGGGACCTCTTTATTCTGAATATAAGTTCTTTATCAAATAGATGTATCACAAATAGCTTATCCAGGCAGTGGTTTCCTTTTAATACTTTTAACGTTAAAAATGTCTTTTGGTTAATTTAATTTCTTAATTTTAATGTAGTCTGTTTATCAATGATTTTTTGTTATGGGTTGGAGTTTTTGCACTTGTCTAAGAAATCTTTATTTAATCCTAGGTCTTGAAGGAAGATTTCCTCCTGTTTTCTTCAGGTAACTTTGTTTTCCTTTTTACATTATGTCTATCACCCATCTCTAATTAATTAATTTTAACTTAATATCTAGAGGGTCAAAGTATGTTTTTTCGTGTAGATATCCAACTGGGCCAGCACTATTTACCCTCCTCAGTTGCAGTGTGCTTTTGCCATATAGTGTGTCATATTGTGTGTGCACCTTTTGTGGGCTCTCTGTTCTAGGACATTGGTCTCTTTGTGCTTGTGCTAATTCTCCTGCCTTAATGACAGTAGCTTTACAGCAAGTCTTTATATCTGGTATTGTACATCCTGTACTTGTTTTTTTCTTTTTTTTTTGAGGTTGCCTTAATATACTAGGTCTTCTGCATTTCCACAGAAAGGTTTCAATTTTCACACACACACACAAAATTGGAGTTTTGATCACAATTGTATTGCATCTGGGGGAAATCGCCATTAAAAACTATCAATTTTAAATTTTCCTTTAAACAGTTTTATCTACATTTCATAGAATTGATAGGTTGTATTATCATTCAATTTAAAATATTTCCTCATGTCTCTTGGAAATTTTTCTTTGACTAACGGATTATTTTAAAGTGTGTTGATTGATTTCCAAACTTTTAGAGATTTTGTAGTCATTTTACTCTTGGTGATTTCTAGTTTTATTCCACTGTGGGGAGAGCTGTGCAGGATTTTAATTCTTTGTAATTTGTTGAGATGTACTTTATGGACCAAGATAGGTATTATTTTGGTAAATGTTCCCTGTTCAATTGAAAGTAATATATATATTTTTTACAGTTTTAGGGAGTCATAGTAAATATATGTCAATTAAGTCAAGTTAGTTCATTGTATTATTGCTTGAGTCTTCCAAGTCACTATAGACTTTTGGCAATATTTTTCATCAATTACAGAAAGAGTTGTGTTTAAATCTCTAATATTAATTTTGCATTTATTCTGCTTTCAGTTTTGTCAGCCCTCACTTTATATATTTTTAAAACATGTTATTAAATGAATACAAATACAGATGCTCCCCAACTTATGATGGGTTACATCCCAATAAATCCATCATAAGTTAAAAATATTGTAAGTTGAAAATTCATTTAATACACCTCACCTATCAAGCATCCTGGCTCAGCCTAGCTGGTTCCTGCTGAATGTGTATCACTTTTGCAGCATCATAAAGTCAAAAAATCATAAATCAAACCATCGTAAGTTGGGGACTATCTATATGAATTGCTACATCTTTCTCTTGAATTCACCACGTTATCATATGAAATGGCTCACTTATATCTAGAAATAATTCTCTCCTTAAAGTCTATTTTGATATCAATATGCCTACATCAGTTTTTGGTTTGTGGTTAGTCTGTTTTTTTTGCTAGTGTTACATGGGAAATCTTTTTCCTTCTTTACCTTCATCTCTCTTTTTTTAATTTTATTTCATGCATGCCTCTTACAAACAGCATATAATTTAGTTTTCTTTTTTAAATCTAGCCTAACAAACTTTGTCTTAGTTAGAATAGTTTTCATTTGCATTTAATATAATTACTAATACATTTAAATTTAAACACTGGGCCTCTTCAAAGGACTGGGAGGTCCCTCCAAGTAAGAGTTGAAGCAGCAAGATCAGCGGGATAGGGACATGGTCACAGACGCCGACGCCTTAGCGGGGAGCAGAGATGGTGGAAGGGGAGGCCTGGCAGCCTGTAAGTGGAAGGGGCAAGATTCAGACCTGCACCACGGGTCTGAAATCTGACCAAGATCTTTTTCAAGAACACATGCACTTTTGTACCTTTAAAAGACCTGTTTCGATGCTGCAATCTAGGAAGATAAAAAGAAATGGGTTTCTGTGTGATGGTGGTTGAAACAGAGGCATGGATGCGTGGAACAGACTGACAGCTGTCGGGTGTGGGGGGTACTGGCTAAAAGGAGGTGAAGGGGTTAACCAAAGAACGCAGATGCCTAGCCCAGGGACACACATGCAGCCTGGTGATGGCCAGAGGGAAGGGGGTGGGCCGAGGGCTGGGATGAGGGGGGGGGCGGGATGGGAACATCTGTAATAGTGTCAACGATAAAAATAAAGTTTAAAAAATTGGGTGAAAACCCTGGGCCCAGAATCGGGGCTGGGGAAAGGTGGATAACCTCTCCTTCACTGGAATTCCTCTCTCTGTGTGCGTGCTCGGCCGGGGTTTAATAACCGCCTCTGGAAGTAAGACGCCCCCCCCCCACTGAATCCTTAAAAACGGCGTTTGGAAGAATATGCCGAGGTCAGAGCTGGGGGGTGAGAGAGCTAACGCCTTGTCTTCTTTACTAGGGACTTAATGAGTGACGTTTAAGATTTAAACAAATAAGAGAAAGTGATGATAAACATTTTAAATATGTAGGTAAATACCAGAAAGTTTAAAAAGAAACTTAAAAAGTTGAAATTTGCTGCTTTAGGTCAATTGCATAAATTGAAAAATAAGACAATAAAAAGTTCCGTAAACAGTTATTTGGTAAAAAATAAATAAATAAAAATCATATTTTATTTAATAATTTAAAAGGCTTTTAAAGAAGATAAAATTTTATATTTTATAAAATACTATATTTATCTTGAAAAAGAAAATGTTTTAAGTCTAGAAATAGCTGAAATACCTTATGCTATAAAATTTTATTGAGGAAATTACATTTTTTAGGCGTGTTTAATTTCTGCCCACATCTCATTTGTGTATGACTAGATGCAATACAGTGTTATACTCAAATTCTACACAGCCCGACTGAACCATGAGTGTGCATTAATCTGAAATGAGCCACTGTATCCTGGATTGTAGCCCAAGTAAACTGATTTTTGTTCAAGGGACCAGAAAAACCACAACTATTGAATATGGGACATTTTCAATATGATTCTTAAATCATGTGATTACGTTTATCTGGTTTATTTTTAGAAGAAATTTGCACAATTCGCTACTGCCCTCTACTGCATGGAAGGGCCAGGAGGAAAGAGCCATCACAGAAACTTGTCACCAGCCCACACTTACCCTGATTTACTCTATTAACCCACACCAGCCTTTTTTCCCCTATAAAATATGCTGACCGATACTCATTGCAAAATGAGCCCTTGAGTTAGATTGCTAGCATATTTAGACACCCTCATACTTTTAGAGAGAAGATGGTAATTAAAAAAAAACACAGAAAAAAAAACCTCATCAGATAAGAAGACAGATCTTCATGAAGCACTGTTTCAGAGAGAAGTTCTTGAAGAAAATTATCTCATTACTTATATATAGGTCAGTATAGTTTCTCTTAGATGGTTAGTATTTTATTGTGAGAGGAAGATTTAGAGAACGTATCATTCAAATACCCAGTCATTGATAAAAATCTATTGCATGCCAGCACAAGTCAGTTTTGTCTATTAGAAACTACAGAGTTCTTGTTGTCGTCTATAGGAAGCCTCCAGCTATAGAGGGTGAGTCTACGCCCCTCTTGCTACCAGACGGCTTCCTACAATAGAAGCAAGTCTTAAACCACCTTCTGCCAAATATGCCAACATTTATTGGCAAGCAAGAAGCCATCCAGTCTAGTCCTGCAAGCTGTCCTGTCTGTCCTCATGCACTCTCGCAAGCACAGTTCCATGCCAGTCTTTTGGCAGAATCTTCCACAAGGTGACTCCCCTGTGAAGTGGGGTGGCGTGGTCGTGGGGGAGAGTCAGAATCAGGCATCACACAGACCATCTAACACCCCACTCTAAAGACAGAAGTGTCTCCTTACAGTGTCAAAACAATATCACAGTAACTCCTAACAAAACTAAAAATTTTTCCTGGTTACCATTGTCTGATCCATTTTCAGTTCCCAGACATACGTAAAATGTGCTTCTCAGCGTCTAAGCTGCGTCCCTCGATTCCCTTTTGGTGACGCTCTGACTTGTAGAATGGTTTTCTACTAGGAGGAATTTCCCACACTGGCTGGGAATATATATATTCTGCTATCCCTGGATCCTTGTGTAGAAGGATTATTTTGAAGCTGATGAAATGATATTTTAAGAGTAGGATCAATCTGCCCTTTTTGTCAAATAAAGTAACAAATTCCTCTGTGACAGGAGTGGGGGACACCGGACAAGACAGGGCTTTGAGATCACAATGCCTCCTATCCGGGGAACTTATATTTTGCTCCTTTGAGGTAACTGCCCAAAGTGGCTGAGGGTAGAGTTTGAGGACTTCCTTAACATTACAAACAAGCAAACAGGTCCATGGCTGTTTTCATGTCCTTTTTCTAATAATTATTTGATGTTTGACAGATACTGATTTAAGTTTGCTTTCACTACTGCATTCCACCCTATAAAGAGGCAATTAAGGAGTTTCTGAATGCTGGAGGGTCTGATATTTACCCTCTCCAAAGAAAGAAAAACCAAACCTGACAGCTGATAAAGGGTTCACTTGATCAATTCTCAAACCCTACCAAGGACAATGAATTATTATAGCCAATCGAAGTGAGAAATTACAAAAGATGTATGGGACATTGTGAACAGCAGTGGGAAACTTGGAATATTGTAAGTGAAACCACAGGTAAGGTACAGTTAGCAAGAAAAACATCAAAGTAATATAACTAAGTATAGTAATGTCAGTGACAAGACAAAATCAAAGAGTGAGAGAGTTGATCACAGAACATTTTCTGGAGATGTCTTAAATAAGCTCTTAAATGAAGAAAGAAGTCTGATTAAATAGATAGAATTGTTTTTTTCTAGTTTGAAAGGGCAGTCCTCAGTGTTTGAGGTAGGTGAATACGTTCCCTAGGTAGGAATGCCGGGATAAGATAAGGCATGTCCAGAACTGCAGTGTACAGAGAATCTAATGAAATCAGGGTGGCTGGCCTCAGCCCTTCCTTGTAACACAATGTTGATGTAACTCCACTGCACAGTTTTCTAGCAAAAGGTGACAAAATCCCCTTCCAGGCTGAAAAAGTTTTTTGGCATGTTTTAGTTATGTAAAATTAAATTCATTAAAATTATAGTTTGGGCATAAACTTGTATTTGGATTTGAAATGAGAATGGGAAAGTTTAAGTGTTGAAAAATGAATGTAGCATGTTACCATTTGGGAGGAGAGCAGAAGCAATTATTAGAGGAAAGACGGGGGCTACTGCAGTGATCAGTAACAGGACCACTGAGTTTATTTCCTTGTCAGGCAAAGCTACACAGGCCAATAAAACAGTTTACTAAGGGATTTTCTCCTGGAAAAAATTAAAGGGTTTTATTGTTTTTGAAAGATAAGGGGCATTATGCTTATGCTACTTAAGGACTGAAATTACATTCTAGATACCTAGGTAGGGGGGTGGGGTGGGGGTGGGGTTACTAAGTCTGTGCTTAATCAAAGCAAGCCTGTTGTTCCTTGTTCAGAAAAGAATCTTCAGTTAATTCTGTAAGGGGGTGTGGTACTTAAAGCTCTCAAAGTTCTTTTATCATTTATCATCGTTATGGGATGAGCCTCTCAAAATTCATCTTGGGTTTAGATGAGCTGTAATGAAAAAGATCATTCGGTTTTGCTATCTTACAGGCAAGCGCCACGTTAAGCGGAAAGGCCTCCTTTTACACAGTGTGAAAGTTATCTAAATTGGATTTCTGTTGTGATTAAATTTCTCAGTTAGGTCATCCTCTCACATGTCTCCTATACTTCATGGCCCGGAACAAACAAGGCTGGCAAAATACAGTCACAGCAGGTGTACTTTCTGATAAAGCTGACGTGACTAAACTTCCCAGGTAGACTGTTCATTGCTTAATATTTCTGTACCTTGAATGAGTAACATGATGAGATATGATGTTTCCTATTCGCTGGAAATGGTTCACTTGACCCATCTGTTCTCATGGAATTTCTTAGATTTACCAACACCATTTGAAGTTCAATTTAGATTCATGCAAAAGGAACTTTATGAGCCAAGATGAATTTACAATAACACTTAATTCTATACCTATTTCCTCTGACCAGAATAAATGGCCGATGTCACAATTTTATATTGCCCAACTATTACATTTAATATATAGCAAAATATGTTCCTTCCTGGAAATGTGATCTATAATTAAAGCACAATGATTCAGCTTCTCCTTAATGGAAGAGGCACCCATGATTGGCATCTTCCAAGTGAGTTACGTTTCTTTCTAATGTTTGCCAACTGGCATTTTGAAATGGAGATCTTCATATGTGCCCTATTTTAATTCAGAAGTTCGCCAAGTTAAAAATAATACAAAATTATGTGTCAATAGGCAGTACTAAATGGAATGTGTACCAGTAAATGCCAGCCCATACACTTATCTCCCATACTTAATAAACTAAGGTAGCAAGCCTATGTGAGCACAGAATGCAGCTGTGTAGCCTGAGGCAGGTTACTCAGATGTGATGGGCCCTCATTCCCTCAGGTGTAAAGCAGAGCTCACAATAGCATCTGCTCCCAGTGTTCTTGTGAAGACCAAGATAATACATGTAAAAGTTACAGAGTGGAGCCTGTCAGTTAGCTACTGATATTATTGCTACCAGATTACCAAATTATGTACATTTTGGTGACATCCTAGCGTTCATTATGACTCTACTGTGAAACTGTGCGACCAGCTCAGCCAGGTCAAGAACTGGGAAGAATTCTCAAAGGCATGGCATTTTATTTTGAGAGGTTCTGAGTAATCACTCCCACTTCTGTGTTGAATGGCGTTCTGAGATAAAAAGGAATTGGGGACATTAATTACTTTCTTTTTTATAATATGTTTTTATTGATTTCAGAGAGAGGAAGGGAGAGAGCTAGAGACAGAAACATCAAGGCTGAGAGAGTCATTTTATTGGCTGCCTCCTGCACGCCCCCCACTGGGGACTGAGCCCCCCAACCCGGGCCTGTGCCCTGACCGGGAATCAAACAGTGACCTGGTTCATAGGACTATGCTCAACCACTGAGCCATGCCGGCCAGGCTAATTACTTCCTTAGATGGGTCAAAAACAGCTGGGAATAAAAGAATTCACTGGTTTGACACACCTTGATCACTAGCTGTGTTTTTCAAAGAAATTTGTGTTAGAATTGTGGATAATACTTATTTTCTTCTTCATGCTTTCCTTGATCTTTAAATTTTTCTAAGCCAAGCAAGTATTACCTCTACAGAAAAAAAAAAATCAAGAAAATAAACACATATCTTACAATTTTTAAAAGAAGAAACTAAAGACTGTTAATAATAACGTCACTTGTAAATAAAGTTTCATGAGTTTAATAAATAAGCTCCATAAATAAAGATTAGTCACAGTGACTTGAAAAAATAATTTCCAATTTATTGTCTATGAAAAACTTGGCCAAGACTCATCTTGGGCCATGTGGGAGATACGCTCTCCGCCAACACACTCACAATAAGCAAGTATAATGTAGGAGCATTAATATTAATATCCACTAGTACTCCGATCTTGAACTCCAAATCCCTGCTTGCTTATTTATGAAGAGCACCTCTTGAAGTGTCTTTGAGGATTCTCAAGGGCGCTTACAAGTTTTGTCTCAAGCTTCTGGCCTTTCGCCCCTTCTCGCTGCTCCTCAGACCGGCCTGACGATTCTTGGAGGTGAAACCCTGCTCCTGACCCGCTGCTCTGTCACTACTCTTTCCGCATGGTGCTCAGTTTGGGGAAAGGTCCTACAGCAAGGGCATGTGTGCTTTAAGTTTCCTGGTAGTTAACGGTAGAGCTCTTTCCCCTCTGCACTTGAGAACACGGCCAAAGCAGGTTCCCATGCCCCAAGCACCACTAAGAGGGGCAGCTCCAAGCCCTCACCAGTTTCCTTGACCTTGAGGGTTACCACTGTCGCTGCCACCTCTGCCTTTGAAGACACCTCCTGACATCCCCAGGCATCAGTGTTCTCTGCGGTGAGATTAATCTTTGCTTCCTATTACTGTGTTCATACCTTCTGCTCAGTCAGGAAATACTCCACAGCAAAGGTGCGTGAGTCCCAAAGTGTGGCAGCTTTTTCTGTGTTCACACATTTCATCGTCGGTCCCAAGTCACACAAATACCCACACCGTTCTCAGCTAGAACAGGTTTCAAACTCAGCTATGTCCTGATAACAACAGGACATTTTGCTAAATGTGGACTCACAGTTCTACACTCCCCCTTCCGTTTGGGAGGCTGTCGTCTTTTTCTGTGACCTGGGCACTGTTGGGGCCTCTCAAGTTGATCAGATGTGTTTGTATATCATTTCTTAGTATAGCAACGTGGGTTACAGGCTCTTTCCTTATTCCAGGAAGTCAGCCTCTCTGCAAATTAGTAAATTCAAATAGGTAAGATACCTATCAAATCTTACCAGACATAGAGGTATGAGACCTTGCCTACCCAAGATAAATTTCAAGTAAGTGTGTACTTACTTGACCTTCAGCATGTACTCCCTTCCCAAGAAATGAAGTGGATAGCTCTGGTTTTCACCCACTTTCTACTTTTTGTGTCTCAACTAGAAAAAGTGTTAAAATTCATGGACCAGATTGGAGTTTTACTGTGCAGGCATGAACTGTTAAAATTATCAAAGTTTTAGACTTTTTGCTTGTCATATCTTTATTTGCATAGGTCCTGAGAGATAACCCATACATTTGATATCTTTTTTTAATTTAAAATACAAGTATTGAAAGAATATGGGACGATATAAGGTAAAAGTATAAGAAAAAGAGAATTAGAAAAAGCACAAATATCAAGGAGGGGAGGTGCGGAAGTCCTAACAACAGTATGTTAAAAATGTTATTGGAGGAAACATTTGGGGAAATTTTCACCCTTATATAACGGTACAGTGGTGTGGTCTAGGCTGAGTTTTACTATTTTTGGTAATAGGAGAAAATGTAATTTAAAAAACAATGATTTATTTGTACTCTTAGGATACACATTTACTGTTTGAATGGAACTGTGATTGTACTGAATGATGTCTCTAGATTTTGAAGTAATAGAAACGGAAATAACATCAACATCTTTTGCCACAGATTATTTTCAGTTTAAACATTCTGCTAGTATTGCCTGCTTTTTCCGTTCTTGAATGTTTTCCTCAAACTACCAGATAAAATCAAATTCAGTGGCTTCTTATCAGAACCTAAAGTTGTCTGCATTGCAAGTGGGAAAGGGACCCATTTCCTATCACTTCAGAGCCCGCTTCTCCTCTGTATAAGACAGAGTGAAATAGCTGGGCGCACTGTCTCAGATAAGCACTTGATTTATGTGGAAAACGAGAGACTCCACCCAGTGTTCAAGGATTTAAAGCCTGCGCTCTTGAAAGCAGATTTAGTTTCATATTTATCATACTAATCTTCACCATTCATATTCCCTCTCTCTTTCTCTCGTTGATATATTTTCTGATGAAAAAGTACCTGGTATAAAGATAAGGTTATGAAAAATGATCCCGTTGATGTTGTGCACAGTAAGGTACAATTTCTTACTTTGTTTTTAGATAGCAATGATATTTCATGGGTATCTTTGAAAGCTACAACTGATATTAGCTGTGCAGCGCCTAGAGAGTGCAGCGATCTGTTTCTCTTTAACCTGTCCATGACCTCACTTATGGACCTCTTATACGGCAAATGACTGCCCAAGAAAGCAAAACTGTCTGTCCTCCCATCCCCTGGCCCAACTCACACTCAGATACTCCAGTGAAAGAACAGTAAACATAGTCCTAGGAATGCAAACTTGAACTTTGAAGGCCTGTAGCAATGCTGTGGCCAGTGCTCGTGATTAGCTATGGAAGAGAGAAAATAAGACTTATTGCCACATTTTTTCTTCTTTACAAGCTTCCTAGGTTTCTCTGTTCTATAATATATAATGGAGATAAATGGAATAGGGGTACTTTTCTAGCTAACCCCAGGCCTGAAGAAGAATGACAGCCAGACTAAGAATGAAACGCCAGTAGAAGAGGCTAATGTGGGGCTTCAGTCCCAGGAAGGACAAGGAGCTGGGTTCATGACATAGGCCCTCAGCGGAGGCCACTAGGACCTTCATGTAGGATGAGTCCTTATATCCTCAGTCAGTAGGAAGCAGTCATTGTGCATCTTAGGAAGAAATGCACCGAAGATTTTTCTTGAGCAAGGCTGATGTCTAGTGGAGTAATTTTTAGTTAATCTGGTAGTTTTAAAAAATTCTAATTTGTCCTCTTGAACCAAGATAATAGTGTTTCACCTGTTCCATTTTGTTAGCAGGGAAGTGTGGGATGTGAGAAAAGATAAGAGTTTTGGTTAAATCCTACCCCAAATGTTAAAAAACTATAAGTAGAATCTATGGAAGTTTCAGTTACCAATTAGATACATTTTAGGAACTGCCCTTGTAAGACATTTGAAAGTTTGTGATTCCCTATGTTTATCAATTTTATAATTGTTATGGCAACTTTTTGTTATTATCAGCTTTCCTGATTATCCTTGAGAATAAAAAATACCCAGGGAACTAGGGTGACTATCTCACTTTATGAACTCAATTTTGGAGGGCAGAAGGGAACTCCAAGGGACTAGAGGTAAGGTAGCATTTACAAAAGAAGAAAGCAGTTGAGTCCTTGGGACCCAGGAAAAGAAGATTAAAGAACATGGGTGACTGGCCTGGTTCTGCATGATTTTAGAAAAGATATTAGCAATGAAAAGCACCAGTTGAACATTTTTAAACACTTTTAATTTCATTCACAGTTTTGGGGAACTTTTTGATCTCTGTATCATTAGGTTAAAAATTTACACAAGGAGGAAGTACCAGGCTGTTCAGTAAAATCTTTTTCGTTCTGTTTTTCAGGGGAAGGCAAACAAGACTTAAACATAGTCAAAATGAATATCCCCAGCCCTTCCTTCCTCAAATAATCTCATCCTCATTCTGGAAGAGACATAGCTGTCCTAAAGGTTACATTTTCACTTTAGTAAAGGGCAATCTGTCCCTTTCACTTGGCATAATTCCAAAGACAAAAGCATATTCATATTTTAGTATTAGGCTGTAAATTTCCTTTCAAATATGCTTTCTGTATATCCCCACACCAAGTGGCCAGCAGGCTCCAGAAAAAGTAATAAGGCTGTCCTCTGACAACTATCTTATTAAATCATTTCCCTTCCTGTGATTCATATACAAGTGTCTAAAGAGAGTTCTAGAATCAGCCAAAATGGGATGTAGCATTATGCAATAATAAAAATTGCAATTAAAAGTCTAAAAATACATAAATTCAGAATGCTGATGATCACTTCCAATCCAAAAATATAAATAATTTCAGTTACATATTCACGTTCTTCTCCAGCCTGAAATAATTTAGTAGTTAATGATCACAGTCCATTGTCTGCTTGCCGATACATCCCTGAGGAATTCTGCCCACCCAGAGCCCCTGCTGTCCAAGCAGCCACATGATTGGGACTGAGAGCACCACTCTCATTCCCAACCTTGTTTAATTGAATCAGGATTGGTCCCTGATTATGCGCAGGTTATTCATGGGATGCTTATTAGTCACTTGTCCAACACAAGGGTTAATCAGATTCTCTTTGTTGACTACAGTGGGAAGTCGGGAAGTCGGGAATTCACTATTGGAAAGGGAGGAAACAGCAGGACCAAAACACCTAGAGTATGGCCATGTCATAATTGCAAAGTTTTAGAAGACAAAATGTATTGTCTAAAATCCTAAGCTTTCTGGAGAGCCTGAGAATCCAACTCCTCCTTATCAAGCTCTAGTTTTAGTGAGAACTTACTATGACATCTCTTCCCAAATTTTCATGAGAATCCATTTATTTTCCTAAGAGCAACCCCATGATAAATTGAATTAATTTTTTTCTGTTCATTACAACTATAAGTGCCAGACGAAAATACCCTACGCTCTATTTTCCTTTAAAGCAAAGTCTCTTCCAAACATTACTCAAAGTTTGCATTCCGCAAGCAGCATTCTTTTAGGAAGCCTAGCCTACGCATTCCCTCCTTGGACCTTTCAGGGCCAACAGTCTTTTTCTGCTTCCCTGATAAATCTCCATTTAAGTCATCTCATTTTTTAATAGTTACTTATACTTTTTTATCCTATTTTTCTAAGCTAGTTTCAATCTATTGACTTTGCTGTGTTTTCTGTTTTTGTTTTTTTATCCATAGCTCTACTCTAAGTCTCTACTTTCTTCCGTATCCAGCACAGATTCCATGGCCCAAAGCTATAACTCCTTTCAAGAAGTCTTCTTTCATAGCACTGGACTGGAAAAACTCCCAACCCTAGTTACACTCAGCTGGCTTCCTACAGTGGATAAATTCCACATGCTTCTGACTGTATTTGTTATAATTCTGTGTTCATACCAATAGGCATTCAACATTGCTCTAGTAA
The DNA here is from genome assembly GCF_964146895.1 of Miniopterus schreibersii. Taxonomy (NCBI): domain Eukaryota; kingdom Metazoa; phylum Chordata; class Mammalia; order Chiroptera; family Miniopteridae; genus Miniopterus; species Miniopterus schreibersii. The sequence continues at coordinate 98,099,883 of NC_138103.1, read as the reverse complement.
ATTTACTTCACTCTGAGACAACTAGTTAACATCTTGCTATCCTTAAATCTCTAAAACTCAATTACCTCCTACATACAGTTGTCAACTTCCAACTCATATTTCAGAAAAAAGTAAGGAAAACATCAAAGAAAGCCAAGCTCACCTTCCTACTACCATCTCCCTCAAACTACCAGCCTCTATCTGTATACACACACTTCTGCTTTCCTTCCTTTTCTAATGGAATTAGTCTCTTTTTTTTTTTTTTTTTTGGCTCAGTCTACTTCCCTCACCACGTGCCCTAATCCTGTCTTTCCTTGTCTTTATAAAGATGCTGCTTTTGAAATTATTTCTTTTCCTACACCATCCATTTTTCCCTGTATGTTGGATCATCTTTAATGTTAGAAATATGTCTTGGTCTTCATCACAAAACAACAAACAAAAAGCCTCTTTTGATCCCACAGAAGCTTTTGGCCCCCTCTGTGTGTCTTGGATTTTCTTCACAGAAAACTCTCACCCAGACGCATCCAGACCTGTCGTTGCCACTCCCTTCAGTCGCATCTCCTTGATCCCTGCAGGTGAGCCTTGGTCCTCCATCCTTTCATTAAAGTGGCTTCGTTCGGCGTCACCAGTACCCTGAATCTTCTCAAAGCCAGTAACCACTTCTCTGTCCCCATCTTACCGTGATTCTTCTCTCAGTAATTGACAGAGTTGACCTTTCTCTTCTTTTGTCAACACATTTATTGTGATTCTGTGATGACAGTCTCTTAGTTTCTTTATACTTGACTGGCAACCTCTCCCCCCCCCCCTTAGCTTATTTTCCCCTATATAATTTCTATCTTGATGTCCCAGTGTCAAGGTTTCTATCTTGAGCCCTCTCCCTTTTCAGCACAATTTTATGGCATTAAATACAAGTATACTGAAGATGTCCAAATTTATATCTTAATCTTCAACTTCTCTCCTAGACTCCAGGAATGAATATCTAGCTGTTCAAATAAGCCAGTCCAATCTGGGATGGCTCGCTCTTTCTGTATTTTTAGTTCTTTCTGCAAACATCACCTCCATGCTGAGAGCTCGCCAACAATCCTATATAAAAGAGCAAATCCACCTTAAGACTTCTCATTTCCCCTGTAATGTTAAAATTTTCTCCATTACACTTATTATCTGACATGTATTATTTATTTGTTGTCTGTCTTCCCCCACAGGAAAACTAAATCTATAAAGATAGGGACTATTCTTTGGTCTTCATAGCCACACTCCACTGCTAAATATAGTCATGGGCCAGTAATATGCATTTAATAAATATTTGTTAAATTAATATCCCTCAAAAAACAGGCTTCCTTAATTCAGAAAATGGCAGCACTGTCTACCTACTTGCTCAGAACAAAAGCTTCCAGAATTTTGCCTGATTCTTCTCTTTCTCTCATCCTACGCATCCCATTTTGTCAGTCTAATTCAGAATGCCCCCACACCCTAACATTCCTTATGATCTTAATTGCTGCCCACTTCCAGTACAAGCTTCTGTAGCCTCCTAACCCTTTTTTCTGCACCCCCAATATGGCACCTTCCCCAGGAAATCCTCCCACACACTCCAGCTCAGTGGCTTCTCTAAATCATAAATCCAATCCCAGCAGACCTGTACTCAAAGTTCTCTAATGGCTTCCCACTGAAACTATAAAACATTTTAAACTGTTCAACACAGCATGGGAGGTTCTATACAATCTCTCATTTGCGCATATTGCCTCCTTAATCCCCAGACCCTACCTCTCATCATTTCCTTTGAACGCACCATGATCTTCTCATCTCAAGTCCTCTGCTTAGCATGTCTTTCTTCTCATAACTTGGGTCTTTACATACCTCGTGAGAGGCCTTCTGAGTCTACCCTTTCTAAAGCAATTTCTTTGCCCCTGCCTCCATGCACTGACATATTATCCTGGGTTTTCCACATGTAAGTAGTATCTGAACTTCGTTTATTGTTTGTCTGTTTGCTTTCTTTTGGTTAATATCTTTATCTACCTCAACCCCAGAGATTATAAACTTCTTGTAAGCAAAGACTGCCTTATATGCCACTCTACATCTAATATTTAAGAAGTATCTAGCACATAGTAGATACTTAATAAGTATTTGTTTTCTGACTAATTTGAAGTTGGAAAATGGTTAAATCTCAGACTATACCAAGAACCTGTTTTGTAGCTGAGTAAACCATTGAACATCACTAAATGTTAATTTTCATAATCTAACAAGAATAGACCTAGAAATTATGAGACTATAATGAACCTCAGTTGAGATCAGACAGTTTAAAGTTCTATGTAAATCATAAAATGCTGTAATTATACTCCAGTCACCATCTATGCAGATTGTTTACATCATTAAAATTCTGTAAATAGTAATTGGAGTTTTATACAAAGCATAGGCCAAAAAAGTAAGTTAAAATGAAAATTTCTACTATAGAAATATATGCTTTGTGTATTAATATTTGATCTTTGAAATACTGTGTTAATATGTGTGCTACTTTTTATTTCAAAGATCAGAAAATAATATTTATGGCAACATTGGTTGCCATGTAATTTGTTATAATTTTATTTCTTTAAGGGGGAAACATTCATAGGGAATTTTGTTCCATGTTCTTAACTAAATTTTGAAATCTCATATGTAATGCTTAGGACAAATTTACCACCATGCCTCACTACCACGGGCCTTTTTGACTACATCATTTTAGCACGTACTTATACAAATGCCTAGAGTTGAGTCCAAAAAGGAAATTAAGGCTACATGTCTGGAATGGTAACTGTTAAAAAAAAAAAAAAATCAACCCCATCACACAAGTAGTTAAAGTTACCATTGACTAACAACCAATTAAAATGACAGTTCTATAAATCTGAAAATATACACATTAAACTTTGACCAGAGTGTTAGGAAGGTCTACTTGAAAATTAAATGACTGGAATTGTTCTGTTGAAGTGAAAAAACAACAACAACAACAAAAAAAACCAGTCATCCAGAAGCAAGAATTTATTTTTTCACAAAAAAATGAAAGATATAAGTGATGACCTAAATGACCCCCATGGTCTTTGTACTTTTGGAGTTGGAATTTCATGAATATTGTCAGAGAGACCAACTTCAAGATGGGAGAAGCTGTTAAGCTAGAAGGATAGGGTAGTGTTAGGAAGCTGGAAGGAGCTCTCAGGGATGGGACACACATTACTTGCTTAGAAAGAAATCCAGGGAGGCCCAGATTCAATGCCTAGCTTCACTGCAAACTCTCCAAATGACCTCAGGGAATTTTTTGCTCTATTTTGGTCCCCAAACTCCAGAGAGTTTTGAAAATTACATGGAGATATGGGTGGGAAAGCACCTTTTCCCCTTGGAAAATTCCAGAGGATAATTATACTTTCTATAGTGCATTATCTTAGTGTTGTTCATGAGTGTTTACTTAAATATTGCCCAGACTTTTGCTATCGTAGATGAAATCAGAGATGACAGATTGCTTCCCCATTTATCAGGATCTAAAAGGAATGTACACACTTTGACACAGAATGTTGGGAAAATCAGAACTCCCTAACTGAAAAGAAAATAGCTCTGAGCTTTATAATAATAAAGAAATATAGCTCCAATAACGCGGGGATTTGAAGACATTTGTCTTCAGTAGATGTAGGTTTCACGAGGGGAGGTGGGTTGAAAGTGCATTGGAAAATTACTTTGCAGACCTGATCCATTTTCATTTCCCCACATATCCACTTGAGTAACTTTGAGGAATCACGGTTTTTACACTTTTTTTTTTCTTCTGAATTCTCTCTCTAACTGATAGCGATTTAATAAATTACATTTTTAGGTTCAGTGGTAAACACAGCCAATCCAAAGTAAGTGTAACTATCAGTGAGGAAAATGTTTGGGTTCCAGGCTTAGTCTAGCCTGCCACATGGTATTTGCTAAAAAGCCTGTCTCTTAGCTATGCCCATTAATCAAGGGGCTGTGCTCTGGACCTGCAAGTTTAGTGGGAAAACTATTGTAACGTAGGAAAAGGTTGTGTTCTACTTAGAAACATCGTCTATTAAATAAAGGCTATTGATTTACTTACCCTCTTTCTCTCTTCATAATAGGCATACATTGATGAAATGCATTATTTTCAATATGAACGTATAATTTTAAATCACCTTCCTATTGATATAGAGTGCATGTATTTTTCACAGGACCTGGGTAATCAAATTTGTAATTCATCTCAGTCATTTTTTTAGTCAAACTCTGATAGCTGGACACAAACATCTAAACATGAGCTATCACATGCAAAAACTAACTATAAAGTATAATGCGGATTAAAGTGGACTGTCTGATCACTCTAGATTTGAATCCACTTAAGAATTATATTAATTCAAAATAATAACTCAAAAATCCTCAGAAATGGCTGTTACAAACACGTGCACATCGCAGCACGTAGTCCCTGTTTAACTTCCGAGAAACACAGGAGGGAAATAAAAGACGCAGGCAGAGAAGGTGGCAAAGTGGGTGAAAGTGAGAGGCTCAGGAGGCAGGGCGGGAAGGCCGAGGGACGGAGGAGAGAGGAGGGAATCGAGGTCATAAAGCAGGATGCTGACGCACAGGGCTGAGCCATAATTGTCTTACTAATTTTCCTTTTTTTAAAATTTCTAACTAAATGTATTGAAGTGACATTGGTTAATAAGATTTTATAGGTTTCAAGTGTACATTTCTATGATACATGATCTACATATTGCATTGTGTGTTCCCCACCCAAAGTCAAATCTCCTAGCACCATATATTTCACCCCCTTTAGCCCCCCCCCCCCGTTTTTCTTTTCATACCTTCCTGCTTGATAATTTGTGTCTGAATTTTTCAAAAACTGTTAGTGTTTTCTGACTGCTTTGCCTCATAGGAACTGAGTTTCTTCTTTCATTTAACTCACAGTCAAGCAAGTGGTAGTCGGATGATTTTTCAGACCATTGCCTCTTCCCAAACTCGAGTAGATTTTTACGGAGAAGACAAGTGCCTCAGCTTCCAAGATGTTACAGTTGCACTGATCATGTTTTCGATGTGTTCTGAGACTTTGGTATTACTCAGACCCATGCTCGCAATGGTGAAATGAGCTGATAACCTTCATATAAGTAGATGCCATGACATAGACATTCTATCTATTCTTTTTTTAAAATTTATCTTTATTGTTGAAAGTATTACAGATGTCCCCTTTTTCCCCCATTTCCCCCTTCTGCCCCACACCCACCCCCTGCCCCAGGCCTTCACCACACTATCATCTGTGTCCACGGGTTATGTACATATGCATATAAATTCTTTAGTTAATCTCTCCCCACCTCCGCCTTCCCCCTGAGATTCCTCAGTCTCTTCTATGCTTCCATGTCACTGAATCTGTTTTTTTCATCAGTTTATTATGTTCTTTAGATTCCACATATAAGCGAGGTCATGTGATATTTGTCTTTCTCTGCCTGGCGTATTTTGCTTAGCATAATACTCTCCAGAATACACAGAAGAATGAGCAGTGCAGACATAGTGAGACAGTGAGGCTGTTTCAGTTTTTATTGTTAATAGTTTAGTTTATTTGGCTTGACTTTTATCTTACGGGCTAGGATTGACCCGGGAAGAACAGAAGGCAAAGGAGACTCAGGTCCCAGGACTGATTCCAACAGTTTGTTTTTGTTTTAATATAGAAATTTAAAAAACATAGTATTTCCACACTGTTTCCTTACCTGTTCTGATTTGTAAACTATAAAACAGCTATAAAAATGCTAGTCACCGCTGCAGTTTTTTATAGTAATACTACCGACCACATGGTGGAATAATTATTTCCATTTGTAAGGTTCATCTACCAATTTGCACCATTTCTTCTGTACCTATTTGTCCCATTTAAGGGACTGTTTTGATATGATTTTCCTTCCTATTCCCCATCCTGGCTCACTTGCCATGTTTTCTCTCATTGGCATTCGACCCCCAGTCTCCACTGTTACAAACCAAGCCCCTGGAATCTGTGCCCAAGCCTGTGGCTCTGCTGGCCTAGGCAATGGGCTGCTCCTCACATCTCCAGGTGGCTGTAGAGTTAAACTGGCCTATTTACAATAACAGCCACGTGTTGCTATGAGATGGGCCACGACAGGACTGAAAATCATTATCTGTTCCATGCAAGCAGAAGGTATAAATACGGCAGCTGGAGCGGCTGTTTGTGTTAGCAACAGATGCAGGAGAGCAAAACAGCCCCTCCAATAATACTGCCCATATGCTGGTGCAGACAAACGAAAGATGTGGCCGTCCCAGGCTAAGTGAATTAGCGCTCCTCCTTGGCAGTGCCAGGCCCTGGGCAGGGCTGTGTTCTTCGTCTCCGATGCCTTTTCAGTGCCAAATATCTTGTCAGTTCTCACAAACCAAGAGCCAGGGTGCCTTGGACAGATTCCACGGAGCGATTCCACAGGTTGCTGATGTGATATCTCCTTTGGCCTCAGATGCCCTTTGTGCTTGAACAATGGACATAGATGGTTGTTTTGCTTCCCCATTAGTTTTCAAAACCATCACTTTTATCCCTGCCTCCACCTCTAGCTAGAATTTTGCCATCTTTCTGTCCATCGTTTGCTCCCCTGCCCCAAAATACGAAATGCCAAAGACTGGCCCTGACCGAGGTAGATTCAGCAGTTGTACATAGCTGAAGTCAGAGGGATTAAGGCCCCAATGTTGCACTTTAAGTCACCATCCCATGAGTTTGTACATTTTTTCCCAGTACAATTGATGTGCTTGGTGAACAAGTCTCTCTTTCACACTCGACCTCATTCCCATGAACATCAAGAATAGTCTTGAAGGAAACAGAAACCCTATTCTGGGCAATGTGGAGTCACAGAGGAGAGGCATGCGCTGGATTTTATCTGGATATCTGTGACATAGCGTGGCTTGCCGACTTGGATATCTGAATGTCAGGGTCTGACAAACAGCCTTTTTTCTCTGCCTGGTTTCTCCAGTAACCTCAGCAGATTTGTGGTGCTGTAGATAAGATTTCGGTAGTCCATATTTACCCACTCATAAATCAAATGCTTGTTTGAAACTGGTATTACGTGCAGTATATTATAATACATCCTGCAGGGAGTACAAAGATGAATTAGTGTATTTATCAGGCAGATCACAGTCTAATAGAAGAGATTAGCATCTGTACATAAACAGCCCTTGGCCGCCTCATTCTCTTTCCTGGAGGATGGCATCACCGTTTTCGGGCCCACACCAGTACTCTCAGCAGCATCCTTCACCTCTTCTCCCCCTCGGGCAGCCCTTTGGCTATAAAAGCTGTTATGCAATTTATTTCCAACCTGCTTTTGTCTTTCTCTCCTTTCCACTGCCAGTGCATTGGTTCATAAACTTAAACTTTCTCATTTGATCTATTGCAATGAATTTTTTGTTCGATTTTTTTGAGGGCAGTATGGAGCTATTGAAAGATTCAGACCAGAGGGACTGTGTGATTGCACCTGCTTTTTTAAAAAGAAAAATATTAGTGTTGTTGATTGCATCCGATCTGGGCCATGAATAAACAGCTTTGCTGGGAGTGGCAGAGACCAGTTCAATCCCGTTGCTGAAGAAAAAGGAGAGAAAAGCAGTTGAACCAGAAATCCATTGTAACGTGGAATTATCAGGAACTTATTTATTCCCTTTATTAGAGCCTTAGTAAATGTGTGACAAAATACAGTTCCTCAGCAAATTTAACACAGTAGCCACTGAATTCAGGACGCTGCCCCAGGTGTGCACAATGTACAGAGATGTAACCCCCAGATTCCCTCATAGCGCCTGAGCGGTGATTGCCACAGGCACACCCGGGATTGAAAGAACCCGCTTTGGGGCCTTGGCCTGTGAGGCAAGATGCATCACAGTGGAGAAAGCCAAGTGAACCCCATTAAAACTATCCCGTGATCCACTCCTGTCCGCGGGCCCCTTTAACTCCAGAGCTCCCCAAGGAGGCTGTTACTAGGCCCATCCTGCAACTCGACTTCTCTCTGTGTTCCCTACACTGTTTCAGAGTGTGAGTCTCAGAAAACCCAAAACAGAACCAGCTGTATTGTGATCAACTTTGAAAAATGCCCTTCAAGTAATTTGGAAATCTTATGTAAGAACATTTAGAAAAGGTAGAGTCATAAATTTCTTCAGAGGTAGGAACATGTTTCTATTCCCTTTATTTTTTTATGCCTTGCATGGTAGCTGATGTATAAAATTAAATTGCAATGAATTGAATCATGCTAAACTAAGAGACTGTTATAATACTCAATAATTTTTAGAGGTTCTTTTTATAATTAATCACCCTTACTTGCTACTTACTTATTTGAGCTTATAGAGCAAAGTGTGAGGTAATTACAGCCACACCTCACTGAGATAGTTCACTCTTGCTACTGAGAGATTCTGGTTCCCAAACCACGTATTTCCGTGGTGAAATATGCATTAACGTTAATTATACTTACGGCCACTCTTTTCACCTCCTTACATGAGTTATGAGGTTGGGAGGCATTTATGTGTAGTTTGATCCCATCTCTACTTTGGAGCATCCTGCCAACAGCAGAGACACTGTTTGTTTTGTACTTTTTAAGAGGTCTGCTCCTGTTTTCAAGGGCTGTTAAATCTAAGACTATTTGGTAATTATTCTAATTTGAAGGAAGGTAAAAAAGTTTTCAGAAGTCTATTTGGATTTTAATCCAAATCATATTGTTCAAAATCAGTTTTATCAATCATAATGGTGCATTTTAATGTCTGTCAGTTGAAATTGTATGTGCAACCATCTCAGATTGGGGGAGAGATGGGATTAAACGCTGGACTTTAGCTGACACTCTAACCACTGATTCCTTCTCCTCGTGCTTCTAAGGAGGAGGAGATTCCAAGCTCCTTTTGCACCCATCGCATCCTTCAATCCCCATCATCAACTCACCCTCATATTCCATGTGCATACAGTAATTTGAGTATTTACTAGTGATCATTGTATAGAAATTTAGGGCCCAGAGATGTAGACAGAGGGAGGAAGCATTATCCTTCCTAATCCATTGCTTTGCTTCCACCTATAACCTGGAGGGCAAGTGACCAGCCCTAGCAGGCAACTACTCTGCTACGGTGAGGAAGACCTCGTCCTGACAGTGTGTCATTACCACCCACGTGCCTTTCATTCTAAGATTTACCTTGAAAAGTGCTTGTTCAGCATAGACAAGATTAAAAGCACAGTTAGCATAATGAACTTATTTTCTTATTATTTGACTTGATTTTAATGGGGAGAGCAAAGCTTTGCCTCATAATTATCTGTCTTGAATAACAAAAATAACATCTTTGGAAAATATTAAACTGGAGTATTACATTCATTTCCCATAGGTCAAGTTTCCCTGCTCCCCGCAGATTACACATATCACCCAGAATAAAGAAGTAAGTGGTAAGTTCAAGTTTTCAAATATATTTTTGAGTCTATGATAATTATGGTTGTAAAAGTGATTTTTTTTAACTAAACTTTTTTCTGTGTTATAAAAGCTTTCCTTTACATATTAAGAGTAAATCTTGGAAGTCTGAGCTTAGAGGTTTACTATAGTTAGAGGTTTACTATAGTTATGAAGGATGGTGACTATTTAGTTATATTTGTTGTATTTGTTATAATTTTTTATGATAAAATAGAAGAAAATTATACTTTTTACTTTTATTTAACATTATAGCACACTGCCTTTCCATTTTTATAATGCCATTTTTTCTTCTCCAACTTCTGAACACACATCTGCATCCAAATAAACAGGTCAGTAGCCCAGAGTGGATCATTTCACTTATTGTCAGTTTTCATATAATCTCAATAAGAAAACATAGGCTGCTTTTGATACCAAGTCAACTTATATAATACATTAATATCTTTCTTCAAGTCAGAAAGCATGCATCTAACTCATTTTTAGCATTGCTTTAGGAATTCTTGAAAAATTAATAGAATTTTTGAGCAGTTTTAGATTACATAAAAATTGAGCCAAAGTAGAGACTTCCCATATACCCCCCTCACCCACACCCACACCCAGTTTCCCCTGTTGTTTACACCTTGCATCAAAGCAATACTAATGTAAACTATGGACTTTTGTTAATAATAATGTTCTAATATTGGCTCATCAGTTGTAACAAAGGTCCACAATAATGCATCATTTTAAACAACTACGTGACATTATTGTTTGAGTGTATTTCTTTACGCCTTAAATAATGAGAATCCTGGCTGTTCATAACTTCTTACACTATAAACAATACTATAATAGACATCCTCAAACATTTATCCTTATGTTCCAGGAATCTTACTTGTATGAGGCTAATTTTCATGACAATGTCAGGTGAAAGTGCATGCATGTTTTACTCAATTACTGCCAGCCCTGTAATCATTCCCTGTTTTTATCAGGCTTTCAAATGTAAACAACACCTTCCTCTAGGTTCTTGGTACATATCTATTGAGATTTTTGAAGCTCATTTAATATGCTTAAATTGTGTACAGTTGGATGGCAGGTTTGACTAATATTACGATAAGTATTGTGTTCTCAAGGGATGTAAATAACCATCAGACTGATACACAAGAACAAGAATTCACATACACTTATGTGTGTGTGTTTCTGAAGGTTTTTAAATTTTTTAAATTCTTTAAATTACAGTTTACATTCAATATTATTTTTTGTATTAGTTTCATGTGTACAGCATCTGGTTAGACAATCATGTACTTTACAAAGTCCCTCTCCTCCCTGATATTTCTAATACCCTGCTGGCACTGTACACAGTTATTATAATATTATTGACTATATTTCCTATGCTGTATTTTACATCCCCATAACTATTTTATAACTACCAATCTATATTTCTCAATCCCTTCACCTTTTTCACCCAGTCCCCCAAACTCCTCCCCTCTGGCAATCATCAGTCTCTTCTCTGTATCTATGAGTCTATTTCTGTTTTATTTGTTCATTTATATTGTTTAGATTCCACATACAAGTGAAATCATATGCTATTTGTCTTTCTCTGATGACTTATTTCAATTAGCATAATGCCCTCTAGATCCACCCATGTTGCAGCAAACGGTAAGATTTCATTCTTTTTTATGGGCGAGTAATATTCCATTGTATATATGTATCACAGCTTTTTTATTCACTTGTCTATTGAGGGGCATTTGAGTTGTTTTTGTAGCTCGGCTATTGTGAATAATGCTGCATATAATCTTTCAAATTTGTGTTTTGGGTTTTTTGAGATAGATACTCAGAAATGGAATAGCTGGGTCATAAGGAATTTCCATTTTTAATTTTTTGAGGAACTCCATACTGTTTTCCATAGTGGTTCCACCAGTCTGTATTCCCAACAACCGTGCACAAGGGTCCCCTTTTCTCCACGTCTTTGCCAACATTTGTTGTTTGTGGATTTGTTGATGTTAGCCATTCTGACAGGTGTGAGGTGATATCTCACTGTGGTTTTAGTTTGCATTTCTCTGATGATTAGTGACATTGTGCATTTTTTCATTTATCTACTGGCATCTGTTTGTCCTCTTTGGAGAAGTGTTGATTCAGGTCCTGTGATCATTTTTAACTGGATTATTTGTATTTTTTGGTGTTGAGTTGTATAAATTCTTTATAAATTTTGGATGCTATCAGATGTATCGTTGGTGAATATATGCTCCCGTTCAGTGGGTTGTCTTTTCATCTTGTTGATGGCTTCCTTTGCTGTGCAAAAACTTTTTAGTTTGATGTAGTCCCATTTGTTTATTTTTTCTTTCGTTTTCCTCACATCCAAATACTCTTATCTGAATGTTGCAATGTTTTTTACTAGTAAGTTTTATAATAGTTCCTTTGGTGTGATCTTCCCTGTCAGAATTAGTCCCAGTGTTCTCTGCTAAATGATCTGTAGACAGCTGGTCCAATTCAACATTCAAGCTCTGAAAACTGGTGTAGCTGGGAATTTTATATTGTGTATCCCATTATACTCATACTCCTCATGTGTTTGGAATCATTGTGTAGGAAAATACTGTGAGGTCATATACTTACTATGAAATCAAATTTCATGTACTAAGGACTCATATGTAGTCAACAATATGCCTACAACATGTTGACTTCCTGCCTATAAACTTGTTGACTCTGAACGCATGCATGCATGGCCCTGGAAAGCAGTGAAGTTAAATCAGAGTTTCTGAATATGCCTCTTTGTGTGCCAGGAAATCTAGAGACAGTTCATTTTAACAACCACATTTTAGATGAAGAAACCCAGTTTCAGACACGCAAAAGGAATTGCTACGGATCACCCAGTCAGCTATTGATAGGATCAAGACTAAAACAAATGTCTTCTTAAATGGCAGTTCAAGTATTGTTTCACTATGCCACACTTAGTCCACCCAGGATTTAGGATTGGCTCATTGTGAACTCAGCTGTCCCACCTCCTCAGTTTATTCAGCTGGAAAAGTAAGCCTTCTGCCTTTCCTCAACCTTGAGTATTAATTATTAAAGAGATCATCACATTCAAATTATCATAGCTAATTTCTTTGATCACTTACCATGAGCCTGACATCATGGTTGATTGTTTTAAAGATAATATATTTTGTAATTGTGGTAAAATACACATAACCTGAAATTTATGACCTTAATGATTTTTAAGTGTACAGTTCTATAGTGTACATTCACACTGTTGTGCAACCAATCTCCAGAACTCTTTTTGTTTTGTAAAACTAAAATTCCATACCCATTAACAATAACTTCCCATTCCTCACTCCCCCCAACCCCAACCATCACCGTTTTCTGTCTGTATGATTTTGACTACTCTAGATACTCATATAAGTAGAGTCGTAGTATTTATCTTTTTGTGAATGGCTTATTTCACTTAGCGTAACGTCCTCAATGTTGGTCAATATTGTTGCATGTGTCAGAATTTTCTTTTTTAAGGCTAAACAATATTTCTTTGTAAGTATATATGCCACATTTGTTGATTCACTCATCCATGAGGGGCAGTTTGGTTGCTTCTGCCTTTTGGCTGTTGTGAACTGTGCTGCTATGAACACAGGTATACAAATATCTATTCCAGACTTTGACTTCAATTATTATCGGTATATACCCAGGAATGGAATTGTTGGACCATATGGAATTATATTTTAATTTTTTTGAGGAACCAGTAAGGGCTGAGTGAAATGTGAGCGTTTTATTTTCCTCTCCCTTTCTCTCTATCTGCCTCTAATGGACATGAATAATGATAGTAATAAATCTTTGGAAAAAATCACAACAATATTTACACAAGCAGTGAGTTTATAAATATAAAATTTGTTTTAAAAGACTATATCAAATACGTTGTGTGTCCCTTGGAGACTGTTGGCAATAAAATTGGGGGTTGAATAGATTGTGAGCGGGAGCCAGCATGGCGAATCTTATCTTCTTGGGAGCTAATCATGGGCAGGTTGACAAGTGCGCACGATAAAGATTGCAATGTTGATATGTTCAATATAAGAATCTGATCTTCCTTTTGGTTACCTGAATAACTCGGGGAAACAAGGTATGTGCATTGTTTCTCTTTGAACACCTATACTTTGAAACGCTGAACAGAAATGATAAAATGTTAACGTGTCTGAAGAGATATTTTTGTTTGAGTTGTGATGGAGAACATTCCTTGGAGACAAGTGCCACCGATTTTCCAGGGCTGAGTTTGTAGCCAGTCAGCTCAGGAAGAGAGAGGCGATGGTGAGAGAGAATGAAGCTGATAACCGTGAACCTCTGTCTTCTTGTCTCTCCAGTCCCAATAGCCTGAGGCCAAGCCCTATCTCAGACTCTGGTGAAAGATGTGGGACTGGGGAGCTCAGTCTGGCTGGAGCCCTTTGGCCATTTTTATCACGGAGCTATATTTAGCAATCTGGAGCCCTGGTCCCAGAACAGAAAGTTTGTTTTGTTTTGTTTTAAATATTTTTATTGATTTCCAAGAGAGAGGAAGGGAGAGGGAGAGAGATAGAAACATCAATGATGAGAGTCATTGATCAGCTGCCTCCTGCAAGCCCCCTGCTGGGGATCAAGCCCGAAACCGGGGCACGTGCCCTGACCGGGAATCGAACCGGGGTCTCCTGGATCACAGGGTGAGGCTCAACCGCTGAGCCACGCCAGCCCGGCCGGAACAGAAATTTATAAGTGGCTCTGATGCTTATGGTCTGGGTCAGTTTGGAAAAGTTCATCAACTTCTTTTGGCCTCAATTTCCTTTCAGTAAACTAGAGACAATCATACTACAAGCGTGAGGAGGAACCCAGCCCTTAACAACACCATGGTTTAGACATCTGACCTCTAAAATGACATATGTAGAAACAAATTTGTGAAATGTGTGCTGTTTTAACTAACTGTCGTAATTTGTTACAGCAGCTATAGGAAACTGTTATTATTTTTTGTACCGTTCCTTCCTCAATGCTGAAGCACCAGTGGAGAAATGCAGGGAGTGGAGGAGAAGGGGTGTGATTCTAGCTGAGAAATAGGCAGCACAATACAGAGGAAGCAGCCCGAGGCCCCTTCTTCCAGCCGCCGGTGTCCAGGCGAAGAAGCGCAGGCTGAGCCGACCCGGGTGCACGGGTTACTGAACCCACTGAGAAGCCAGGGACCAAAGGACATTTTGTTACCTGTGAGTTATGAGACTTGGATTGGACTTGACCCAAGGGCCAGGGATGAACAAGATGGTATGAGAAATAGAGAAAATAATCTTTTATGATATCCTACGAGTCCACTTTTCCAAAATTACAACAGCGTATGGGAACAAGGCTCACTTTATACTAGGTGACTGTTCGTGGCTGTTCATCCTAGAGGCTTAGGCTTCCTGCAAACAGTCCTGCTGTTCTAACTCTTGCTGTGTTTGCAATTGTCCCCTTTCTCCACTGCACTGTTCCAGTGAGATTCTCAGTACCGACGTGCTCAGATTTCCCACATTCAGAGCTGCTACCTTATGTGTTATCAGCCTCTAAAAATTCCTCCTGTTTATAAAATTATAATAGCCTTGTGATGATTGTCAAAGTATAATTTTCAAAATGTTGAAAACATAGCTGTCATACATATCCACAGTGAGCCTACATAAAAGTTTTATTTAATTCATTAATGAGGGATCCAGTAGAATGCAAAATAGGAATTTTATATGGTCAGTGATGAATGGTGCCGAAACAAGACAGCCAACTGAGATGTAAATTGGGTTATGTTCTGCCGAGCAATAGAACTGTGAGTTTGGAAGGCATCGACTGTGACAGAAGAAAAACAAATCATTGCACCTCATCATCTTTTTGCAACTGAAAGTCTATGTTTCAGAGCAGTGAAATGCCAGGGCCCTAATTAATGTTGGTTAATACAGTGAAATTCCACCTTCTGAGGGAGTCAGGTGTGACAGGTAGGTAATGCTTTGGCATAATATGACAAGGTTGCACAACCACCTTGCTGATTTACTTCCAAGTTCAGAACCATTCTCTGTAACAGAAACTATTACAGTATCTAAAATATTTTAAACTACTGAATATTGATACGAAGGACAGCAAATTTACAAATGTGAACTAATCTAAAACAGGTCTTTATTACCTAATCCCTGTGCTGGATTGTGCCCCAGTCACTCGGGTAAACTGGGCTTGATGTTTTCCCAAACCTCCTTCTCTGTATGGTCCTAAATGCTCAGATGTTTCTCAGCCTTTTTAAGACTGTGCCCTTTGTCTCTCAAAAGAATATCATGTTTTAGAATGTTAAAAGCATTCTTTGTAATCCACCCCTGAGTCTTAGCTAAACAGATATTCACAATAATAATGACCATATTCCTATTGTCCTTTGCAACTAGGTACTGCTGTTTACACAAACAGGCTGTATTTTGATCAATGAGGTAAAAGTAGAAGTGTGGAAAGTGGCCCTATAGGGAGGGCCCATGCTCTCTCCCTTCCTTGTCTTCCTTCCTGATTGCTGTAATGCAGATGCAAAAGCCAGATCTTCAGCAACCATCTTGGGCCACGAGGTGACTTTGAGAATGACAGTCAGACACAGTGGACCAATATGCCATAAGAATCTTGGGTCCTTAATACTGGAACACCCTAGCCACCTGCCTCTGAATTTTTTACCTGAATGAAAGAATAAATTCCCATCCTATTAAGTCACTGTTATTTGGGGTTTTCTTTAAGTTGCAACTGAACCTCAGTTAATACAATAATATAACCTTTTTATGTCCACACACAAAAAATAAAACCGAATAACCTTACCACCAGTACCACCATTTATTCTGACAATTTTTTCCCTCCCTGGTAGACTGAAGGCTAGAAATATTTCCGTGTTATAGATTTCCAGCCTCAAGGCTGAGAATTTATATTTATCAGGAGGCTTGGAAATGCCATTTCTCTATCAACATGACCTCTCATTAGAGTACCATCATTTATTCTGACAACTCTTCACCCTTTCTGGTTGATTGCAAATTAGAAATATTTCTGTTATAGATTTCCAACCTTAAGTCTGAAAACATATTTATCAGGAGTCCTTGAAAATGCCATTTCTCTGTCAATGTGACCACTCACTAGAGTACTAAGAATGGGGAGCTGCTGCTAAACTGTAACTCTCACTTTTTTTTTTTCTGTAGTAGCACGTTGGTGAAAAATGCATGACTCAGGATCATGAAAATTAAAGTGACTTAAATCCTAAGTGACATTCAGTCGTAAAATTGGGCTGGATTGCCTTTTATAAACTTTAAGAGCATAGCCCTAATTTACTTCAAAATATATTTTGACTAAATCTGGAGCTTTCTGTTCTTTCTTTACACCTATGAGAGCTGAATCGACTTGCCTTTGGCATATCAACAAGAGTACACAGGTTATATCATGAAATAAATTTTTCTTAAAGTTATGAAAATCAAAGAATGCCAAGAAAATAAAACTCTCATAAATGGGCATATGTAAAGCTCCAGGCAGCAGCGCTAATACACCTACTTAAGCTCAAACAGTTTTCCTAGCTCTTACCGTTCTTGGGGCAGATTTCCAAGACTACTGATGGTTGTTGCAAAGCACAGTTTCAACCTGGAAGGTGGTGGGCCTTTAACTCACCCACTCCAGTGACTTCTGCGGGGCGCTCGGCTTTAAGGAGCCTCGCGAGTTGCGCCGATCGGAACAGGGGGAGATGAACCAGCTCTGTGGAGAGTTGGCTCGAGATGGAGAAAACCTCTGATGTGCAGGGCTCCGAGGGTCAGTGGCCAACCCCTCTGTGAGTTAGCTCTCCCCGGGCCGCTAGGGCCCGCCTTGCACCGCAGGAGCCTCGCTCGGCCAGGGGGGAGCATGTCTGGGTTTGATGGCAGCGCTCCCTAGGCGGGTACCATGCCCAACCTCAAGCCCCCTCCAGTGTGCCCGGGGAGCCTGGGCTGGAGAAGGAGGGGCGCCGGGCTAGGCAGGGTCCCCAGGGGCACGGGGAAGGCGTGTTGTGCCTTTGGGGAGAGATGAGCAAAACCCAAAACAATGCAGTGAGCTGCAGGCAAGAAGAGGGGTTAAAGCATCAGAGACTCCCTGCTCCCGCGGGCTCCCGTGCTGTTTTCAGGTCGCCAAGCTGGTACCTAACCTCAGATTGATTTGCTTCTCAGTAACACCCTCTCAATGTGAGAAAAAAGGCTGTTGGATCCAGTTGAAACCTGAAAAATGAACTATTCAATCAACTGAATATCTAGTTTTATGATGCCAGATGGGTTTTACCAATGTTTCCCTGAGTTCACTAAATTGACAGATGTTTTGGGCCTCGCTGGATCTAAGCCAGAGAAGGGACACAGGCAGGTGACTGTGCCCTCAGGGTGGCCAGGAAGAGGGGGAGAGGGGAGGCAGTGGCCAGTGGGTAAATCATCTCACAGGGACTCTTACTCTGATTTATTTGTCTGATTTACTACACAGCAATTCCCCACTTTTTTTGGGGGGCGGGGGAGCAACCCTTCTTTTTTAGAAAGAACCAAGCTTTCCAACATCTGGGAATCCAGTTTTATTTTATCAGGAACAAATTCAAAGACATCTTTTTCTGCTTGGACTTTCCAGGCCCCCTTTCAAAAAGTTGAGTCTGCAGCGGGGAGGAAAAATGTAACCCTATGAACATCATCCCACTTCTAATTTAAACCACTAGGACCTATTCAGAACCAAATCCCACAGAGGAAACACTGAAACAATCTCATTAGAACTTGGCAAACACCGTCCCCACTAGGAGCCCTCCGTCCAAAGCCTGAGTCCCTGCCTTCAGTACAGGCTCAGAAAGGTCCAGTGGAGGCAGAGTTCAAGGTCAGTAAGTATCTCGGCTGTTTGAATTGGAAGCAGGTTTAGTGGGCAGTAGTTTCTCTTTTGGTCTCACTATTTTTTCCTGTTATTCTTAGAAAAAAATAAGGATCCAGTGGTTTGTTTTTTGGAAGGTATAGGCCTTCTTTCTCCAGCCCCTTGCCTGTAAAATCAGATAACTGTGTTATTGCACATTTGACTTAAGAGAGCTACTGCTTTTAATGTAGCGATCCTTGCAAATGCAAATCAAGTTAAGGCCGCCTGTCTGAGATGGAGACTCCGAAATAATGAGTAACAAATGCACAATCATGGCAGGACCCCACGGCCCGCACAGTGCACTTGTCTTCATTAGGGACATTGTTTTCGTTCACATACAATCAGGGGACCCAGTCAGGGCTACAACTAAAATTAAGCTGCCAGGAATTGTCCTTAATTTGTCTTGAGATCACTGCCTGGATTCCAGTGTCTTTGTTACGAGAGCACCTTATGGCCTATTTCTACAGTAAACTCATCTTTAAGATCATTTAAATCATTTCCCATAGTAGCGGTGGGGATTTAAGACAGATTATACTGGCAAACATAGTCCAAGAATTTCTGAGCGATTGTTTTATTTTTTTGTATAGAATAATCCTCTTGTATTAACATGACTATTCTATAGTAGGCGACAATGTGCCAAGTACAGCTCTGATTTTTAGGAGAGAAACAATTTTCTGCTTTTTAACTAGTCTGAGTTTACTCACATGAAATGGTTTCGCAAATACCTTTGACATTGTGTTTGTAGGCTCAGCCGTCACACGCATTTTGGAAAACACATTCCTAGCCAGATGGGAAAAGAAAAGCATGTTCCTTCATTTCTTTAAACACATAAACGTACCACTTCTCAGCTTAGATTTGTGGAAAGCCTCCTCTGCTCTCTAATCCTCAGAGATAAAGCATTTAGAAAAGAAAAGAAAGTCATTTGTAAAGAAGGGTGGCAGGGATCTAGGTGTTAGAAGACTGGCTCGCCAACTATAAATAAAACAGGTACCTCATGGTGAAACGTGAAAAGCTTAACCACGTTACTGAATTTAGACTTTATTCGTGGTGGAAAGCAATTTTCTCTTGCGAGTATCATACCCAAAACATCACTGTACCATCAGGTACTGCGCTGGAAAATGCAGGGACAGAGCTGCCCTAGGGAGTCGGGGACTTAAGGGAAATGCTAGGATGTTCAACTGTATCTGAAAGACTAGGGTTCTGCTGGAAGCCTGCCTTGTTCCGCTGTTTGTTGTGTTCTGTTGTTTGCCCTAATCTGGGGATGCAAAGGGATTGTTCTCTTTGTGTATTGAAAGTGAAGTCCCCACTAATCCATAATGGCACCAGGGCTAGGTATCGGTGGCTCCACAATCCGAAACACTCAAAACTTTTACATTGTTGTCCTGTAAGCAAGGAAGAGATGAAAAAAGAATGGCATCCAGAGGGATGCGAAGAAAAGAAGACGGCCAGGGAAGTGAGGCGACAGCTGGCATAGTTAATAATTTAGCATTATCAGAAATATGGTGTAAGGGTCAAACACAATAATATAATCCCCTGTGAAATTCCAGAGGTTTGAAAGAGGGTGGAGACTTTCTCAAACTGTCGGCTGAAAGCTCAAGCTTTCTGCTTGGGTATTAAGGAAGAGAAATCCTACTGGGAGATTACTCTTTGCTATCCAAAGTGGCAAGTCAACGGGATAAATGAACACATGAGCAGTGTTTCAGAGAAAAGTGAAGTCCACATATCTTTGTTCCCTTTTGGTTAAAATATGTGTTGTAGCACCAGACTTCTGAAGATATTCTTTTAAGCCAGAGGGGCCTCTGTGCACCATCACAAACCAAAGAGGAGATGGTGTTTTTGGAAAGGGTGGGGGAAAGGCTTTTATTGTCCTTCATATTGCTCTACATAAAATATCAATTTTATAAATTCAAAGTTGTCTTATAATAACAACATCAAATCCTCTTTAGAAGAATTACCGTAATGCACACTGGGCTGCTCTTTTCATGGTTTTTTCAAGATACCACTCAAGGATATTATCTTTCATCTCTTTAAGTGGAATGGACCGTCTCTAGTTTTGTACAGGATACTGACACAGTGTGAGTCCATGGAGGAGAAGGGGAGTGAGATAAGATACATTAGCTAATATAATTAATGTCTTGCAGCTTAGCCAGAAAACTCCATGGCTTACCGCAATCAATTGGACTTCCATATGGGGTTTATCACAGTCCAATGGCATCTTTACTGGGGATTCTTCCCAGTGATTCAGGGGCCCAGACACCTACCATAATCTGACTGTCCCACCCCCAAGGCCTCTGGAATCCTTTGCAAGGTTCTCAGAAGCTGGTCAGCAAATAGAGTAAGAAATGCTCATGCACAGAAAGACTTTCTAGAACCCAGGCCTTGAAGTGGCACACGTCCTTCCATTGACTAGGCCTCAGCCACAGGACCAGACCCAGCTGACTGCAAGGGAGGGTGGGATTTGTAGTCTACGTGTTTATCCAGGAAGAAAAATAAATTGCTTTGGTAAATATCTGACTAGTCTCTGCTAAAAAGGTAGTTGCAATAGGGTTTCCTTCTCCTGAGACATGTGCATTTAATGACATTGTATAAAATAATCTCAGCTTCCAGGAACAAACACATACTCGTCATCAAAGTCCAGGACTAAAAACGCTCCACCATCACCTGTATTCTGTGTGACTGCTGCTGTTTTGAATGTTCTTCACCCTGCTCGCCTCTTTTAATACTGACTGCACTCAGAATATGAGTATATGTTCAGTGAGAGGACATCGGGCTGTCCTTAAGGTCTAGCTTATTAAAGTTTTCTGCATTTAGTCAGCCCCTGGGGTGCTTACTTTGAAACAGGTTCAAGCTCAGTTCGCTCCGACAGAAAGCCATAATGACTGCGTGCGTTAATTAGCCTGGTCTAACGCGGAGGGTGTTAAACGAAGTCAGCGGCCCTGCCTATTAGCGCTGCTTAGCCCAGCTTTGCCACTGTCTTGCTGTGAGTAATGTTGGAGGCTCGGGACTCATTTTCTCCAGCTGTCACACGAGATGATCCTAGGGTAGAACAGGTCGTTATAATTCTCTAGGCTCTGAGTATGACAGACTCCAGTGCTGCCAACTCCTGCAGTGACTCAAAAGGGTAGCAGAGGGGGGGGCCTCGACCTGGCGTTTTCCAGGCCCGAGACTCCCACCCTGTTGAAGTGGTGACCCGGCCCTTGAGCAGTCAGGTCCTGGAGGCCTGGTCAGCACCTGCATTTTAAATGCTCCACAGTCAAGTGCAATTTTCCCACCTTGGAAACATGGGTCTCCTTTTGCTCCAAAATGAGCTGTATGCAGGGACGAGTGTCCAAGGCCATCCACTAGACCAGAGCAGAAGGAAAATCTGCAACCACAGTGATATTTAATTGTTATGTAAAAATAAGAACAAAATCAGTCTTGGCCAATATTAATATAAAGCTCAATGCCATCTGGCTGCTCAGACCTCTGTGACATAAAGGAGAGAATTATCCTGAGGGACAAGTAGGGGTCCCGGAGCTTTGAGGGGAGCCAGCTGAGTGGATTAGCAAATTATACCATGTGGTTTTAATTAGAGTAGGTCTTATTTTAAAAATTGGAAACTCTATATAGGGTTCTTCCAAGAAACTGGGTGTGATCTCACAGGCTGAAAGCAGTATGTTACCTAGGATGTGTTTGGGGGGAAAAGATAAAGGATCTTCCATCTCTATATTGCAAAGAAAACATTTTTTAAATGATTGAAGAAGATATTGCTTTTCTAAAGAAATCTCGGCTGTGGAAAGAGAATTTTGAAAATGGATGTTTGGAGAAATTTCCATTATTACCTGATTTTGATGAAGAAAGCAATTAATATGTGAAATGTATAAAAACTCTGAAAAAAATCACCTGGATATAAAATATTATGACTTTAAACTTTTTCCAAGTGAGTTTTAGTGGATTTTGAATTCACTTATTAAAATTGTACAAAATTCAAAAAAAAAAATTGTACAAAATTCAGTTATTTTGTATGAATAACCAATTGACCTTGAGGACTATATAAATATACTAATAAATTCACCAAACAAACCCTTTATTTAATTTATTTAACTCAATACTATCCTGAGTTAGTAAATACAACCAGTAATGCACTTGTTTTGTTTAATTTTGCATTCATTTGTGGAAATCTTCCTCAGCTATGACAGCCAGTAGTAATAAGTTCACAAAGATTTATATAGAATTTAAAAAAACAAACAAACTGACTTACATTTAATCATATTCCTTCACTCTCCAAAATGCCAGTCTACCAGTCTGTGTGGATCCACTTGTTTTATTTTGTTTTAATTATTTTGGGGGAAGGGAGAATAGTAGTCTCTGCAAATAACTAAAATTAAAATTTAATTTTCAAATTATTTCCTCATACAATTTTTAGTTTGTATTTCATCGTTATTTAAAATTTATATAATGTATCAGAACAGAAATACACACACAAATTATAAATTAATGAAAATACATACATTTATTTTAGGAACATGCTCAATAGGACATGCTCAAATATTTTTCACTAATAAAAAAGAATAAAGAAAATCATAGATACACAAATGGGAGATACAAAGATAAGTGTTCCAGCTTCCATAAGAAATGAGCTTAGAGTATAATTAAATATCACTGACCAATGTGTCCCTCCCTTACACCCTAAAAGTCTTGCTTCAACTGCTCCTATCTTGCCAGTTTATCCACTTTGCTTTATAGAGATGCTAAAGTCATATACAAATAGAATTTCTGTAATGGTCCCATTCAGCCCATTGATCCTCTCAAGGAAACCCTAAACAAAATCTATGAAAATCAAGTATGGGGCCTGATTAAATCAGTTACAATTATACAAACATTTTTTAGCTCTACTTACTATTATCTAACTGTAGACAAGACATTCACCTTCTCTCCTCTTCAGTTTCTTCACAGGCAAATTGAGAATATCTGCTGTGTCACAAGGGGTTGTTGAGGGGACCAGGTAATATTCACATGCTCTGCATAAGCTATAACAACATATTTTATATAATTTAATATGGGATAGTATTGTTCTTTTTTCGTATAACCCATGTACCAAGCTCAGACATGAGGTCGTAGAAATATAAAGAATAAGTATATAAAAAATAAGAATATAAAGACCAGAATGCTCAATCCAGAGAAAGCATAGATTGGAAAGGCAGATAGTTTAGACAGGAAGATGATTTTGATGGATTAAGCTCGAATCATGTACAAACCTATGAAATAATACATCCTACAATAGTAGTTCAGTTCATATTTTTTTGACTTGAGTCCTAGATAAAGTTGACATTTGCAAGTAATCAGGTTATTTGTTGTACACTCACCTAGGAAATCAATAACAATTCAAAGCTGATGTTCTCATCTGCTGTTCTTTTTGAAATAGGTTGCTGCCCTAGGCCATAATCACTATATCTACCTGTGTTTATGAAAAAAATAACAAAGCTCTTTCTCTGAATTATTTAGCTTCGCAATGAGAGACATAATTTCTCTGAATTTTGCATTTGACAAACATTTGTCTCCCTGAGTCTGGGTCCCAGAGAGCTTTGCAGGGTTCAGCTGTGTTCATGTGTCATAAAGCTGTAGTAAAAAGCAGTATAATTCATGATCAGTTTATAAAGCTTAGTCTTTTGCCCAATTTTATATAACACCAAAGGGCTTCATTGGACAACGATGGAGTAATAAAAGTTGCCCTAACCCTGGCCAGGTGGCTCAGTTGGGTGGAGCATTGAACCCATACACCAAAAGGTTGCACATTCGATCCCCAGTCAGGGAACATACAATTGATGATTTTCTCTCACATCGATGTTTCCCCCTCTCTCTTTTCCCCTCTTTCTAAAAATACCCTCACTTGAGGATTAAAAAAAAAAGTTGACCCAAAGTTGACCATAAAAGGAGAAACAAAGCATAATTGTTTAAAGTAGGCCTTTTTTGGTAAAGTATCAGATAGTAAATATTTTCAGCTTTGTGGGTCAAATGTTTTTTGCTGCAACAACACAACTCTAATACTATAGTGTAAAAGCAGCTGTAGACAATACACGAACAAGGAGCCAATGCTCTGTTCCAATAAAACTTTATTTAAAAAGGGAGAGACCATGGGCCAGATTTGGTCTGCAGAACATAGTTTTCCAACCCTGATCTAAAGATTACTTAAGGCCTATACCAGGCATTAAATGAATGACTTTACAGATTTTTGTATTCCCTTGTGAAAATTAGCACCTGCCTGTTTTAAAATTAACCCATCATATTTTATCCAGCGCCTCCTATATCTGCTCTTCTTGTACTTATTAAACATTTTTACAGGGAGGTTTGCGGCGTCTCCCTCGCAATGCTTACTCCTAACTCGATTAGCTTGTTGCCCAGGCTCTTTTGCTTTCAACTAGGATTGTGCTGAGTGGAGTAGAGTGGTGGTATCTTTCTTCTTAGAGTTCAAACTCAGAAGGAAATGGTATGAATGAAAATAAAAGATGCAGACATAGGAGAGGTCCTTGCTCATGAGAGATACCTAGCAACAATCAATAATTTTTAAAAGGTACTAAAGAAACAATGGGCACAATAAAGAAAATTAACTCCCCCAAATCTGTTCATGGTAGAGTCATATAATCTACTAGACATTATATGTCAGCCTTCAAATGTGGTGATTTTGCAAAACATCCTCAAACATTTTTAAATACTTGCTGCAAAATATTTTTAATATCAGGGAAAAGTCAGGTGCTGGTTCAAAACCTCAGGAGCTTCCCCATTGAAATCTGAAACTGCCTCCTCTACACATACAGGGGGCAAGGAGAGGCCAAAGAAAGAGACAGGTCACTCCAGAGTGGAAGGTGACAGTTTTATTTTAATAAGCAGGGAGCTCACAAGTCTTATCTTCAGTGGAAAAACTAGTAGATACATCCACCCCCTCCCCAGAGTTTAAAAGGTTACATAGAGGCCTTAAGTGGGCTCAGTCAGGTGCACCCTCCTGATGGCCCCATCAACACCTTTCTCTCAAGGCTGTGTCCTTGAAACAGCTCCTGCTGTGGGAACCATGGACAGGCCTTATATTCCAAGGAAAGGTGGGGGGAAGGAGCCACCAATTGCTCTGATCCAGCTCAGTGCTCAGCCGGAGGTCACTTTCTCTCAATCACCTCTTCCAGCATAAGATAATATACATATTTTCAGATACACATGATATCTTCATTTTATTTTTGTTACTCTCATTTATCACATTTGATTTTTTTAATCAGAGATGACATCTGAGTTGATCTTCACTATATTTTTTTCTAAGCATATTTTCTTACAAATATTGAAATAAATCAGACATTTAGCTCACATTAGCTTACCATGTTTTTACATTGTGTTCAAAAGAAACATGTTCAAAATTTGTTTTTAATAAAAATAACTTTTAAAATTCATATTATTGATTATTTTTAGAATGCTTTCTAGCATGTAAATATCCTAGTACTCCTAGTACTATTCAGCCTCTTTAAAATAATATTTACTCCATGAAGAATCTTTCCTAATTGCCAAACAATGTTCTGTCACAGGAAGACGCCATCAGTCACATCTCACACTTACCTCTCTGACACCTCTCTTTGGATTTTGAGTGAAGCTTTAGTCATTGACAGTGTGCTGACTTGGGCTTGGCATTCAGCTCAGAATCTACTGGGACTAAGTGCAAATAGATATCACCTTCTCATTAAATGCTTTTCAGAAGAATTCCTGTTAACAATGCAAAGAACGATGATCCCCACACTCTGAACTTAAAGAAAGAGATGCGTAAACGCAGTTCCCCAGAATAGAAATGTTTAGTGTTCCTTCTATGAAGGTTTGAATTACCCATTTTGATTTCATTAGAAACATCACAGTCGTAGTGCCTGAGTTTTAAACCTTTAGCTTGAGTAACTTTGTTTTGCCTTTTTTGCATGTTTTTCCAGTTTGGATGACCACCTGCTAACAGAGAGATGAACTTTTCCAGGGTGGCACACAGTCTTGGCTTGTTTCCATAGTTTTATGAATGATTTGGTATTCACACTTGAATGCGATGTTTGTCCCAAATTCTGATACCTTGTTTTGTAGTGTCCAGAGGCACGAACCTACTCTTGCCTTCCATTCTGCCGAGCAGCTTACCACTTTCTAATTATTTGTGTCCAATACTTACTTCTATTTTATCAACCACAGGGCACTTTATTCTTCCCATTTCCCATCATTCTTTTCAATGTTCTGTGGTTTCCCAGTGGTCTTTCTCAGGTTCTATTATCTGTTATACTTCTTTAAAAACTTAATCTTTTTACTAAGTGTATAAATGCGAAGAGACACATAACATTATTTGTTTAAATAAATAAACACTTGAAAATCTGTACAATTACTAAAAACATTTTTATACATTAATTTTGCTTAACTTTAATTTTTGGTAAAGATGAATTAAATGCTGAGTGTTACATATAATTCTCTCCAACAGTACCTACTACTTTTCATCTCTCAGTGTCAGTATTTCTAAAATAATGCATGTCTTCCACGTGATTCTGAGATGAATGCGTGCTTGTTGGCTGGAGTAGACAAATGAAAACCAAACTCGGTGGAACTTGAGGAAATTTTATGGCACACTTAAGATGAAGCAGATGACAACATTTCATATTCTTATTTTCAAATAATGTTTTAAAGGAGATTTGCAGTAGAACTGCATGTACAGAAGTCTTTAGAGCAGTGAACATACTCTGAATGTGAGTGAAACAATAAAATGTAAGCAGGACTGATTTCATCTTCTGTCCTTCATTGTTTCCAGTGCACGGCAAGTGTCTAGCACATAGCTATCCAGACAGTATTTCTTTAGAGTATTGACTGTTGTAAAACAAAAATTTTGAACAGCACAATATTTAAAATTTTCCTATTACTAAAGCACTATTCCAGCCTTAAGAAAACACACATAGCCATTGAGAGAGTTATGTGCATGTATGTGTTTTTTAATGGGGGTGTCCAGTATAAAGTAAATTATGATTCTTACCAGGTCATTCAAATTTTTCTGAATTTGGCTGTCGAACTATTTCATCATGTTTTGAGTAAATAATCTGACACCTTTTGATAAGCTTTCTTTCTCAGCCCCTACTGTATATTGATCTTTAATAATTCTAAGTATTTATTTCCCAAACATTCAGTTTCTCATCAGACTAGTGAACACTGTGACCAAAAGAGCCACCACATTTTAAAACATTGCCCTAAAATTCTACTGTTTCATAAAGCACAGAGCAAGTCAATCAAGTAAAGAATAAACGTCAGTCTTAGGAAAGGGCATGGCTTCTCTCATTTCTGTGCCAACCATCATTAGGCTGGGCAGACAGGAAGAGCCTGATGCAAAGCAGAGAAATACCTGTGGCTAGTGAGATGGCAGGTAGTGGGGGCACTGTTGGGTGGCTTAACTTACCTGGCCAACCCTTGTTTATGGTTTATTACTTCACCTCAGAGTCTCCCTCTGTCTATCCAGATGTTAGCTCTCCCCATCATGTGTTCCATAGCAACCTGTCCACATTTCCTTATATGCATCACATGCGTCTTACTTGTAACGTCTACCTTGTTAGGTTATAAATTCCACGAAGGCAAAGACCTTGCCTATCTGGTTCATTGCTTTTGGCCTAGCACCTAGGACAGTGCCTGGCCCTTTGTCAGCAGAATGAATGAAGGAATGAATGAATTAAAATGCAAACTGCCTGAGAGATTCATATTATTATAAGTGAGCAACTTGCTAGGGTGGTTGCCTATATATTTTGAGTAGAGAAAACAGGAAAGCCTGTGTTTTAAAAATCCTCTCCCCTACTTTCTCCCCATGGTGCTTAAAATTCTATCACTAAGGCACTGCCTCCAGAAGGCACCATCTGATCAAATGAAATTTGAAAACAAAGAACCCTGTTTTCAGTTGCATATAGTTTCTTACCAAAGTCTATCCAGGGCAAGGTACTCTGGAAGGTAGCAAAGAGAAGGCCATGAAGAGGACCAGTGCGGGGATGCAGGAAGAAGGGAAGGGCAAGGCAAATGATGTCTCTCTTGGAGCGTGCAGCACTGCCCATGGCTGACTGTCTTGGCCAGGGTGCTCCAAGTGGTTGTTTCCCAGGGAAGGCTCCCAATGGCTGGTGCTTTGACATAGAGGAGAAGCTTCAAAATAAAGAGCAGTGGCCCTGGCTGGTATGGCTCAGTTGGTTGGACATCATCTCATGTACCTAGAGGTTGCTGGTTCAATTCCCGGTCAAGACACATGCACAGGTTGTGGGCTCAATCCCCAAGAGGGGGCCCGCAGGAGGCAGCTGATCGATGTTTCTCTCTCATTAATATTTCCTTCTCTCTCCCTCCCTCTTTCTTCTCCTCCCTCTCTAAAATCAATAAAAACATGTTTAAAAAAATAGAGCGCAGTGGTACTTAGAACACATTGTTCCTCTTTGTGACTTTCCCTCTGCTCCTTCATGTCCATCATGGCATGTAGGAGACAACTTTTCTTCATATGTCTAAGCTTTTCCTGCTGCTCCTCACAATAGTTACTCTGTTTTCTAAAAGTGATAACAAAAACAGTTTAGAGGATAATTAGCTTTTAAAAATTAACATGTAGGGCGTTTACCTGGAAAGTGGACAAAGCTACCTCTTTTGTCTGTTTTCAGAAAGCATTCGGAGCTCTAAATAAAGGTAGCATTCTTTGAGAAAAACAAACTGTTCCCTTTTAAATCACTGATTCTATAATAGAATATGGAAAGAGGACAGCCTTGGCACTGGAATCAATTGATTTCGATTTGGTACTGAGGACAGATTGAACGGCATTTTTAAATGGGCTCTATGATTCACATTGCATTAAGGAGTACGTGCATCTCTCAGTCAGAAAGTTATTATTTGCTAATGGTATGACACTAACAGAGAAGTGCACCTGAGTGGATTTGTTTTATACTTTATTATTTACCCCACAGCTTACAATGGCTCAGCTTACAATTTTTTAACTTTACGATGGCGCAAAAGCAATAAACGCTTGGTAGAAACCGTGTTTCCCAGGCTAGTGATATGCGATGTGACCTTCCCTCGTGATGCTGGGCGGAGGCAGCAGCCCCGTCAGTGACGTTATTAGGAGGGTAAATGGCCGATGCCCTACAGTGTACTCAAGTCTTCGGTGTAAGTTTCCTGAGCACATTTAAGGTAGGCCGGGCCAAGGTATGATGTTCAGTAAGTTAGGTATATCAAATGCATTTTAGACTTAGGATTTTTTCAATTTATGGTGGTTGTAAGTCAGAAATATCTGTGTATCAACTTTTTAAGTATGGACATGGCATGAGTCTTATCATTAAATATAAAATTATCATAGAAGTCAAATACTGTTAAAATTTAAAGTCTAAATGCCTAAGTAGACAAACAAATGTAAAGTAGGAAAAATTCATCCTAACAGAGTGGAATGGTATTTGGGGCCACCTACAATGTTTATTCTTCTTTTCTGAAAACTTGTTATTGCATAACAACATTTTATATATATATAAACCAGTAAGATCTCATACTTTAAGGGAATCTTTTCATCACAGGTAGAAGCAAGCAGTAGAGCTGTGCAACCCTTCGATATACCCATTATAAACAGCTTTGTGGGTAGAAAGCAAGCCAGTAGTGACTTAGTGCATCGAATAAACTAAAAAAACTCTTGACCTTGTGTATTTTGAAGGCACTACACAGAGGTAGGAGAGAGTAGGTGAGAGGACAGGGACTGGGACTCGGAAGCCTGCCCGTTTGGATTCTAGGCTTCGGTTTTTCTCCTCTGTTAAATCAAAGGGCTCACAGAAGATCCATAGCTTCTCATCCGAGTCATGGCTCTTGTAGTCCAACTCAAAACCCAGACATTATCATCTACAGTGAGGGTGACAGAGACTATAGCAAAGGGCCGAGAGGGGGAAACAGCTATTGTGTTAGACTAAGGCCCTAGTTTTAGGTCCTCTCAGCATTTTCTCTTTGTGACTAGCAGAGATTCCCAAAGAAGGTCCATTAGCACCCTTGACAAACTGCAGTTTTTTATGTAAGACTTTTAACTGCATAATTCGTGTTACAGCTCTGTTCACATCTCAAAGATGCCATAAACACTATCTAGCTCATAGATTGACAATTGGCTTTCAAGACACATTTCCTAAAATGTATCTTGGCTTTTAAAATATCACAGCAGCAATGCTTCTAGAACTGGCCATTTTTCAATAGTTCCAGAGGTAGATTGTGATGTGTGGTTAATATGTTTATTCTCTTGATTTATTAAGCTCTTATTTCCAAGTAATGACAAAGTTAAATAAGTAAAACATGGAATAAATCTTTAATATTAGATCATGTAAGGAAACTTGGGAGGCTCCATGCAAATTTCATTTGGTTATTATGCATATGCACTTTCACAATTTACAGCAGTCGTTAAAGTAATCTGCATCTTCCGGCACCGTCATGTGCCATTGGTTTTATATTAGAAACATTGCCCAGTGGACTTACAAAGATATATTTGAACACTAATGATGTATGTTTAAGTTCAGCCCTTGGGAAATTAGAATTCAAAGTGAGGAAAGAATACAAACCAGGAAGAAAAGTTAAAAATAATGAATAACTGGTGAGTAGGACCAAAATCAAATTATCTTGGAATTGTATTTAGATCTTTAAAAAAAAAGCTTCTGGGCATTCTTTTTTTTTTTTAATTCTCATCTGAGGATATTTTTTTATTGATTTCTGTGTGTGTGTGTGTGTGAGAGAGAGAGAGAGAGAGAGAGAGACATCGATCCACAACCTGGGCATGTGCCCTGACCGGATATGGAACCTGCAACCTTCTGGTGCACAGGGTGACACTCCAACCAGCTGAACCACCGGGCATTCTTTTTTTCATGTGGTTTCTTAAACCGCATTATTTTTTTTCTTTACTGCTTGAACTAAGTACAGCATCTGTGATTTATTCATGGATAAATTGTCACTAAAGGTCAAAAATAGTAGGAGGCCAAGCCAGGGCTGAATTTCATTCTTTGGCTGCAGACTTTCATATGGTCACAGTGAATTCATTCCCATATTAATACCAGGGAGACATGAGAAATGACTCTTCTACAGGGGTGGGCAAAGGCAGGTTTACATTTGTAAAAGAAATAAATAATACAATAATTAATAAATAAAAATACAAGAATAAACTGTGTTTCCCATACTCCCAGCTGTACGCCTCTAACAATACGCAGCTGAGATGAGTCCTCAGGTGAGACTGAGGCGAGACAGGGACTGTTTCAGCCCCGGGCAGGGCGGCGATGGGAAGGGTTAGCTGGGAGGAGAGTGCCACACACTGGGAAAAGAGGGCATCGTCTTCACAGATGCTTCTAAAATGGCATTTAAAGACGAGTTCTCACACTGAGAGCACTCAAATTTGATTCTCTCCTTTTTTTTCATTTCATTTATTTTGCTGACATCAAGCACAGTGAATTGGATTTGGGATTAGTCATGACCCTAGATCATGACGTAGAGTGATCACAGTTGCGTTTAAGGAGCGTCTGCTTCTAGTTAATTAGCTCTTGAATTAATAAATTTTAATAATGTAATAAGCCTGATGGACCCACCATCCCAAACAAAAGCAAGGCCCTTGGCAACCACCTCTACACAGCAGTGCGGCCCACCCACCCCACCCCCTTGCCTGCCCCAGAAGGACCAGGCTCATCCAGGCCTGGACCACACTTGAGGCACTATTATTACAGGCAGTAACGTTTCTGGGGTTTTGTTATATTGAACTAACAATTATTTTTTTTTAATCTCATGACTTTTACATGATTACTTAATATAATTTAAGAGCATGAATTCCAGAGTCAGGCTGACCTTGGTTTCATTTCAGGAGCCACCACTTACTTTTACCCTGAGCAAGTTGTGTAACTTCCCAAGCTTCAATGTCTCATAAAGAAGGACAATCGCTGGTCTTGTGAGAATGTGATGATATAATCATGAAAACTACTTAGCACAGAGAAAATGCTCAATATATACGAGCTATTATTCTCTCTACTATTCTCTGGGCAGCATTTTTTAAGTATTATGTTTAAAAATGTATAGTTATAACATGTCACAAAACTAATTTTATGTCATCGTGGGCCTTTACTTCCAAGGCGATGATTACTATCACTGCATATAGTAGTAATGATATACTACATTTTGTAAAAGGACATGATTTTTAGAACACCCTTCCCTTATCTGATATATAAAAGGCTTCTATGACATATGTTTCAGGAGGCAACATTGTTTTAAGTTTATACAACTGAGATTCAGTGTAATTAAGCAACTGGTAAAAATGCGTAACACTCATATGCCTAAAATAATCTCACATTCAGTAAATGATGTTTGTCTTCAGTCTCTCCGTTCCGCTCTGAGAATGCAGGTGATGTTTTCGAGCGTCTTCTTTGTGCTACTTGGTCACATTATGTTAACTGAGTCAAGGTAAACGCCGATTCTGCAACCCGAAAAATCTATCACTTAGCTTCCTAGCATGAAACGCTTCTTTTGAAAAATCAAACACACACCAAAACCATTTTTTAATTTCTTCTTATTACTATTACCAGTTATTGCATCCACTTATTAGAGAAAATATTCTCATTGTTTTGGAACCTGTCCTTGGCCATTCCCCTTGTGTTGGTCAACAGCGAGTCTTCCGATGCGTTGAAACGGCGCTCACCTTTGGAAACAGCTCTGTAGACCTTTCCGAGCAAGGAGTGACTGGTCTCAACTCGCTTGTGCTTCTGGGTACATTTTAATTTCTAGGTTAATAAAGCCTCTTGTCTACTCAGAGTTATGAGTTTTATTATTTTATTTATGTAATTTTATTTTTAAACTAAATTAACATGAGAAAACACTATTTTGTCAACAAGTCCACCTTCCTTTAGCTTGGCTAGTATGAGCAGACTTACTCTGTAACAGAACTTCAAAGATATCTTATTTTACATGTAAGTCCCCAAGTCCTTTATACTCAGGTTTACACATGACCATCAGAATTATCTTGTAATTAATAATATAAAATAATAATATAATAACATAATACTAAAAATGTTTCAATAGCTTTCGTTCCTAGGCTTAAATTCACATTCCTTCCCAGGGGCTTCAGGGTTCTGTATGCTCTGGTTG
The DNA here is from genome assembly GCF_964146895.1 of Miniopterus schreibersii. NCBI lineage: Eukaryota > Metazoa > Chordata > Mammalia > Chiroptera > Miniopteridae > Miniopterus > Miniopterus schreibersii. The sequence continues at coordinate 98,066,542 of NC_138103.1, read as the reverse complement.
TCATCTACCTTTCTAACCTCCTTCCTGTCTTTCTTCCCTCCCCTAATGTTCCACAGCCACCCCGATCTGTTTTCTATCCTTTCAACCCTCCACCAGCTTTCTTTCCTTAGAGCCTGTGCATTGGAAGTTCAAGATGCCATTCAATGCTCTGCTCAAAGGACACCTACTCATAAAGGCTCTCTAGATTATCTGGGTTTTCACCTTCCCAAATAACTCTCTGTTTTATGCTTTGCATACATTATCAAAAATCGTCTTGTCGTTTTTTGAGCGTATGGTTTCATCTTCCATCTACCCCCATTAGAATACAGCCTGAAAGAGAGTAGTGAATTTGCATGTCTTGTTTACCAGGGGTCCCCTAGCATCTCTAAAAGCTCCTGGGACATAAAAAGTGCTCAATCAATATTACTAGGAAAGAAAAAAACACCACAAAAAAAACAAACTTTGGGGTGAATTGATAAGCCATGTGGAAGATGGACTTCAATCCAAGTCTAGATCGCTCTAATCCACTCTCTCCACTTGATCTTACGGCGCCTTCACGCTCTGGAAATAATTGTACAATAAATTGTGGTTTGTTCCATAGTCTATGTTGAGCGGCCCCTTCTTGCATTCCAGAAAGCTGAGTCTTCCCTTTTGTGAATTGTGTAGTCACCTCTCATGCTTAATTGGCTTTCTTGAATAAGAGAAATCAACACTGGAATTGTTTGTTGTTGTTTTTTGGTGGGTGGGAGTAAAATGGAAAGGATGTTGGAAGAAGAGATGTCTGTGAATGAGGCTAAGAACCATGGGTGACGACTAGGAAGAGATGTGTCGGGATTTATATTTATGTAAACTTATCACTTATGTGGTGGAAAGAAAACTGCAGTGAGTTAAATAGCAAACGGAAGTAACGGAAAACACAATATGGAAACTAAAATACACTAAGAAAAAAGTACATAAATAAATAAATAAATACTTAGTAACCCATGTGTAAAAGAGAAAGCAAGACGAAAAAGGCAGATGAATGACAATGGAAAGACAGTTTCAGAATTTCTGAACTGCGTCTAAGCATTTCCATAAAAAAGGCTACAGTCATATCAGAAAACAAGACTGGAAACTGGAAACATGACTCAAAAATTCAAATCAAGAAATAAGAAAAAGCATCATCTTCCTCACAAAGAAAGAAAAGTTTTAACAGACAGAATCAAGGACGTTTATTTTGTATTTACCATCTTGTGGCAACATCCCAGGCACCAAGCAGAGTGAATGCCCAGCAGATAGTTGTTGAGTGAATGAGGAGCGGCCAGTCTGTGGTGTCAGTGGGAGTGGAAAGCAGGGTGCTGACCCACTGGATGCTCATGGCCTCCCTGATATGTGTTCTTGATGGGCCAAAGCAGCAAGGAGCTGCGAGATTTTTCCGGAAAATCATGCCAACATTTGCATATCAAAAATGAGGCTTCTTAGAACTAGGAAAAAGGAATATATCAGGCCAACTGGGAAGCAATCTCACAGAACTAATGGGAGGGATAGACTTGACCGTTTCCTTTTCAGACCCTATAGCTGGGTCCGAGCCAGCACACATTTTAATCCAGCTCCAACCTAACCCAGTGGGTATCATGAAATAAGTTAATGCGGGGAGATACATGCTGGAGTGGACCACAGTCCACTCTCCCTCCGGCCTCCACCCACTCAAGAGCTGATTTCTGAGAAGTCCCCTGATCTATAAATGACTTAGAAATGTACCAGAAATCCCAGGACTCTCCAACTCAGAACAGACGTTGGGACTTTCCCAAATCTAGATGAATGTAAATTTCTAAGGGGTGCTAAAACTGACTCTTTTCTGCGAAAAAATGGATGATTCTGTTCTAAAGCAATAAAATCTAATATAATGACATTCTTTAAAAACTAGACATTGATTTCTCTCTCACTTATAAAGAATTAAGCTTCACAGAGTCACCAGGGCTCTCCGGAGATCTTGCAACTCCATGTGGCTTTCTCCACATGGTCCAGTGTAGCTGCTGGAGCCCCGGCCATCGTATCTGCATTGTAGCTGGGAGGAAGCAGGAAGAAGAACAGTGCACCAGCCCCCCTTCCAGAACATTTCCCTAACATCATACATAATACTTCCGTCTACATCCCACTAGCCAAACCTTAGTCACAGCTGTAACCAGTGCAAAAGGCCAGCAAATCAATATTTAACCCAAGCAGCCCTGACTGCGGCTACAGATGGGAAGGTCTGGTGAAAATGAAGGAAGAGGGTACATTGACTGATGGCCACGTTTGGCCCACTGCTTGTTATTATGAACACAGATTTATTAGAGCACAGACAAATGCATTCGTTTACACATTTTCCATGACCGCTTTCATGACATAATGGCAGAATTGAGTAGCTGTGACGAAGGTCATCTTGCCCACAAAGCCTCCAATACTTACTGTGCGGCCCTTTACGGAGAAGGTTCACAGACCCCTGACCTAGAACCCTGGAGCGGGAAGCACTAGAGATGACCAGTGCGTAGGTTCTAAGAGTCATCTTTGACTCTCGGAAATTACAGTGCTTCCTTTCTCCCAGTGCCTTTTACCTTTCAAGATTACATCTACTAAATCATATTTATTAATAAGATAGTTGAATGCACATAATGACTTTAGATCAGAATGTCTGCTCAACACAAGACAGCCTGTAGGGCCACATTAATTTGCTACCTTTGCCTTAAAAAGTAAAGAAAGTTTTATTCAGATCGTGCTCCCGAATTGAGGAGGTCACAGCTGATTTCAGTTAAGCTTTTGCATTTTAAATGCAGTACATTTTTTAGATTCTCCTGACTTCCTGAAGGACCCAGAGGGACTTGGGGACCCCCCGGTTGAGAATCAGAATAGGTGAGGAAACCAGCCTAGAGAGATTCTTGCTTAGTGTCTATGAGGTTTAACTGTGAGTTACACCCAGGTATTTGGACTCACCTTTCATTTGTTGTTTTGCCAACTGCACAAATGAATGAGGAACCAGGAAATAACAAGTGAGCCTCCTACCTTCTCACTCAATATACACCAGCAAAAACCACCAATTCCTCAGAGAGCTGGGGCCTCATCAAAAGAGCAGGTTGGGTCCGAACCTTAGAAACCAATAAATCCCTTACAAGGAAATTTTTTAAAAGAGGAAGACAGGAGAAGTATGTAATACTTTCAAGTGTCAATGGTTTTTCAATTTGTTTAACAGAGAGAGGGAGAGAGAAATATCAATGATGAGAGAGTCATTCATCGGCTGCCTCCTGCACGCCCCCGACTGGGAATTGAGCCCGCAACCCGGGCATGTGCCCTGACCGGGAATTGAACCCGATCTCCTGGATCCTAGGCCGATGCCAACCGCTGAGCCACGCCCGGCCAGGCAACACCTAACTTTCTAAGGCACAACAAATTGACAGTGCCCTTAGTCACCACTGCAGAGTGAAAGGATTGTGGGGTTTTCTGCGTTCTCCGGGGGAGTCCAGGCAGTTTATTCTTCTTGCCAGCGTCATATTTTCTCCTAAGTGTCACTCATTTGGCAAGAAGGGCATTCCTGTCCCTGTGGTCTCCTTTCCCCATAGCGCGAACGTGTGCAGAATAGTGTGTTCAAGTTACCAGGACCGGCTCCCCATCTGTTCGCTGCACAGGCGTCAGCAACCTTGGAAGCGTCCGCCTGGAAACAGGACGCAGTCTTGTGCAAGGGGGCTGGGCAAGGCCACACGAAGCCTTTGGCAAAGAATCGAGCTGCGTGCTTCTCCTGGGAAGTGTACTGTAGAGCTGTTGTTTTGCTGATCATTTTGTTTCATTCGAAGTAAACGAAAGTGTCAGCAAGGTGACGATAAGCATTATTGAAGTGCCTTTACTTACCCGTGTGTTAAGGTTAGCCCTGTCTTAATTTACTGGAGATACAGCTAGGAAATAAAAAATAACAAAGAAAGAGAGTTCCCCCTTTAAATCACCTGAAAACGTCACCCTCGGAACCCCTAGCGATCACCTGCTGCAGCTCTCAGAGAAGCCAGCAGCTCGTGCAGTCGGCCTTGGCCAAGGTGTGGAAGGAGAGCCCCGAGGAGGAGGCAGGGAGACTGGGAGCTAGTAGCTCCAGCGCCGTGGCCAAGCGAGCACTGCTCACCTCATCCATAAAATGACAAGGAGAAGGACAACGCATAGCATTTCCATCCACGCAACTCCGTGACTCAGCGACTGTGGCAAGACTCCAGGCTATTCCTGGTCCCCGGGTATCCTGATTCCCAACGCGTCAAGGTTTCTGCTAAATCTGGCCTCTGCCTTCTCAAATTTGCTCCAAGTAATCAAATGTATTTGACAGCTGTCTCCATAAACCGTCTGCATGTCTTCTTTGACAATATCATGACATAATTATTTAATTCTAGTAAATTTTAATCATTTGTACACCTAGTACCTCAAATTGTTTCATTCATGTATTAACCATGAAAACAATTGTTTTCAAGTAACTCCCAGTGGCCAGCACTGTGAAAGATGCTGGGGAAGAAGTGTTCAGGATCCCGAGGGCTCTGCCCCCCCGGAATCTCTTCTCTGTGTATGAGTGGCACACGTTATTGCTTCCCTCTGGTTGTGAGGTGTCAGAAACACAGGGAGGTGAAATGACTTGCTGCGGCCGCCCAGGGGAAGGAGGCAGACTCACCCTGGAACTGAGGGCCCCTGGCCGCCGCTCCTCAGTCATCACCACGCTCAGTTAGGCCTGCCTGATCCCTTTTTCATAGCCTCCCTCTTCCCGCTGTCATACGTAATGCAACATAAAAACAGTATTTAAGTCTTACACAAAGCTTTCCCTATTCTGAAAGTAAAACTGCTTCAAAACAGTGCCAATTCTGAGCTCCGGCTAGAACAGAACTGGGACGAAAAATAGTGATGTGAAAAAAAATCACATGGTCAGAACTAAATTCTGTAACGATGTATGTATGTGCTCTCGGGATTAGAAAACGAGAACATTTTCAGTCCAATCCACCTTGCTTACTTATTTGTCCTAACCAGTCCCAGGAAAAATAACCTAAACCCTGGTTGATCCTAGTGATGATTTGGGAAATTCTGCTGATTTGAAGCTTTTCTTCTACTTCTTCTATTTTTAATTGTTTCTAAGATCATTTTTTGAGCCCAGTACTTTAGGAGCTTTTAACTGTCTGAATCTCAAGACCTTATGCAAACACCTCATATCTGACATCTAAAGCAATCCCTTCTAAGTAAAAGATCTTCTAGTTTGTGGAGAAGAGGAAATGTAACCTTATGTCTAAGGTGATCTCAACTTTTAAAAATATTGAAATAATCATCTGAACTCTACTTATATACTGTCACATTTCTAGGTAATGAAAACCTCTACAGTTGTCTAAGTTATTGTGTTTTTTTCCTATTGCTATGGCATGAAGTTATAGGTCTGCCTAATATTAAAATAGTTGAAGTCTCAACGAAGGAATATTTACTACAACAGTAACTTATGCTATACCGGTAATGTGGGTATGCATGTAAACACAAATATTCAAAAACAAAATATGCAAAGTGCACTTACCATCATCATTAAATGCATTAAATTTCAATCTTTTATAATATTTTGAAATTCAAAAATTAATACCATTGAAACATTTTGTGCGAGATGTATTCTACAATACCCTTACACTGGCTTTAAGAAAACACAGCCACAGGGTAATAATTAGATGAAAAAACCCAATTATATTGATTTATTTTCTGTATCTTAGCGTGTTTCATATACTCTTAACAGTAAGAATGTTTTCTTGTTTTTATATGACACTGTGTTTTAAAATTCTATTCAAAATGCAAACACTCCTGGCATTAGGGGATTAAGAAAATATTAATTCAAAGACAAAAGTTTTCCATTTTGTTCAAAGTTGCCCTTCGGCCATTATCCTGCAATCATTTTATGTGTGATTTTAAAAAATGCAAAACAGACTAAAAAGCACCAGTGTGCCCGTGGGACATGTTTGCCTATAATTTGTCAATGTCTCATGGAAACAGTGCTTTCTACAGACTTCATTTCCATGTAAGCCACCTTTTCTGGATGCTTTTAGGCTTTATGCTTTGAAGTCTGTGAAGTAGACATATCTCCATTTCTTTTGATATCCCTGGTGAAATGAAAAATAAAATATTGCCCCTACCTATCCCTACAGATCTGAGGCATCATTCATATTAAAATTCCTTTCAGTTACTCAAAGTGACAGAAACCCTCCCTCCTCATCTTTCCTATTTTCCTCCCCTTTTTACATTTTGGTCTCTCTCAAAGGAAGTCCATATTATAACTTTAATTCAACTAATCCAAAGTGCTGCATTATCAAAACATCCCACTTAGAATAAACATTCCACAACCTCTGTGTTTCCCGAAGCTTTAGCCTTCCAGGTAAAAAGAGAAGCAGCCAGCCCATAGCATTAAACATGATTCTCAGAGAATGTCTGAGGATGGGAGGTGGACATGAAAAGAGACTCTACAAACTAGAGTAAACAAACTCTATGCATGCACATGTCCCTTATTTAAGATGAGCTTCCATTCCCCTCACTATGAAAGATATGATTACTTACTGAAGCTTGGTCATGTGAATTCTGTGCAAATTACTTTGGAATTAGACTCAGTGGTTCTCAACCCTCACTCTTCAGATTCACTAGGAGTTTTTAAAACCCCCAGAAGCCCCGGGTTCATCCAGAGATTCAGATATTGGTTTGGGGTGCAGCCTGGGTATTACTACTTTCTAAAAAATTCCAGGGTTGAGTGTAATAGCAGCCAGATTGAGAACCAGCAAGCAAGGGTAAAAAGAACTTTGCTATATAACATTTAATCTGCTTCTAGAAACTCACCCAACCTCAATATATGTTGTCTGTCACAATTGGCTGAGTATTTGCTATTGAGAAGTTGATGTCTCTCTCAAATATTACTGCACCCTTAAGCGCTCAACATTACTTGTGAAATTATTTCCTAGGAGCACTGAGTGGGAAGATCATGAATTCCTTCTGAAACCAGAAATACGGTTCTCAGGAACCTGTTAAGTTAGGTATGTACAAGCATGCAAAGAAGTGCTGTGTGGCAATTAAAACTATGATATAAATCAATGTTGATTGCTATCCATGAAATAATATGAACTGAAACACAGAGGTCCAAATTAAAGACCAAATTAATGACACTAAAATGCTAACACTATTTTTCTGGGAATGTTTTTCGTTACCTATTCCGTAGTCTTTGTTCTTTAAAGTTTGCATACGTACTTTTAACAAAACAAGAAAACAGGATTTGGAAGATAGGATAAAGAAATAAGAACAAGAGAAAAAGAGATGAAGTGGGCCAAAAGTTGCATGGGTTACTCTGAATCATAAAAACTACAGCTGGTCTTGAAAGACGAGTTTGTAAACGCCTGGAGGTGAAATCGATTTCCATCTCCTGAGTGTGGTTGTAAAAAGCTGCCCAGTCTCCTTGTCGACAGTAATACTGATAATGCCTTTTGAGAGTGCTGGAACTTTTATTTTTATTTTTTTCAACATATCTTTATTGATTTCAGAGAGAGGAAAGGAGGGAGAGAGAGATAGAAACATCAGTGAAAGAGTCATTGATCGGCTGCCCAGCTTGCAACCCGGGCATGTGCCCTGACCAGGAATCGAACCCCAATCTCCTGGATCTTAGGTTGATGCTCAACCGCTGAGCCACGCCCGGCCAGGCAAGAGTGTTGGAACTTTTAAAAGAAACATGCATTATTTTATGCCACCTACAGTTTCATACTTTTATTCTTTACAATGGAAGAAGATTAATAGAAGATTAGTTTACGGTCTAGTCTTCCAATTAAAAGTGATTAAAGAAATGTTTCTTGATAAGGATATGAGAATATACTGTACTTGGAGACAACCTGGATCATTCTTTCTAAAATTTCTATGACATTCACTCACATAACAAGTTTTATTGAGCATCATCCAGTTATCAATCTAGAGGTAAATTATAATGTATGTTTATATTGTCCCCCATTTTCTCTTACATAAATAAAAGGATGCAATTTTGCAATCATTTTTCTTTCAAAGCTGTAATGTGTGATTCTTTAATCAAGTTGTATTTATTTTTTGTAAAGCTCTATGCCAGATACAAAGGGGATACAGAGGTGTGATGAGCAGGTCTGCTGGGGCTTGCAACACACTATAGAAAGTACAGATCACACACACACACACACGGAGTCTAATGTGAAGAAGATAAAGCTTTACAATTCCCACAGGAGTGGTTGCCCTCTCTAACTGAGAAATTGCAGTAGGACCTCCTCAGTGCAGTCATGTCACCCCAAGTCAACGTTTCAGTCATCAGACCACTGCAGAGCCTATTCTGACTGGCACGTTAAGCAGCCAGGGAAGGCCTTCTGCTCAAGTGTGGCCTGATCATGCATCTTGCCTTCCAGCACCACATCCTGCTGCGGGTGCCTGGTCATCAAGGACCTGATGGGCTCCTCTGTGACCGGCGTCAAGCACAGCCTCCTTTCCATCACCTGGGTGTGGAGGCTTTGGTTTTGGGGCCCTGCCCTCCCATCAGGCCACAGGGCATGTGGAGGGTGTCAGATCAGTGAATCATACTCTGGGCATTTGTATTGACCTCAGCAAGCTGGCTGGATCTTTTGTCTGTTTCCACTCGTGTGTCTCTCGGGTCTAAAATGTTCAGGCCTGATGAAACCACCCTTGGCTGTCAGGGCTCAGAGTCCTCTCCGCTACCCTGCTCCTTTCATTACGCTTGCTTACCCATCTTTTTAATTACATAGTGAGTGTGAATTGGTATCTCATTGTAGTTTTGATTAACATTTACTTACTAACAATGTTGAGCATTTTTTCATTTGCCATTTGTATATCTTATGATAAATGTCTATTCAAATTCTTTGCCTACCTTTCAGTTAGGCTATTTGTCCTTATGTTATTGGTCTGTCAGCGTTCTTTATATATTCAGGATACAAGTGTCTTATCAGATACATGATTTGCAAATATTTTCTTCCATTTTGTGTGTGGTTTTTCATTTTCTTGACGGTATTATTTGCAGAACAAAATTTTTAATTTTGGTGAGGTCTAATGTATCTACCTTTTTTCTTTTATCTCTTGTGCGTTTTTAATTTAATTTTATTTTTTGTATCCAAAATGTGTTTATTGGTATGGTTCCCCGCTCATCTTAATTGAAGGTGCGTTTTGTGCTGCTTCCTTCTGAAGGAGCACCCTTCTGCCGGCCTTGCTTTTCCTCCTGATGGCTGACGGAGGACAGTGGAGCAGCCAACACACAAAACTGTGGTTTGTGCAGGGCTAAAGACGAGGGTGCTTTTATAGCATCCTGGGCACTTCACATCCATGAAGTAGGAGTTGGGGCTCTGCACCAGGCGTTGCTCCTTGTGTTTCCTCTTCTCGTCTTTCGGAAAAAGGCTGAAGAATTTCCTTAGTGAGAGGCATGTTGTCAGGGGAGGTAGTCGTGGAAGGAAGGGCTGTGCTTTTTAGTGTAATATTAAAAACAAAAACAAAAAAACCTATTCCCTAACTCAAGATCACTAAGGTTTGTTCCTATGTTTTCTCCTAAGAGTTTTCTAGATGTAGCTTTTACATTTAGGTCTATGATACACTTTTAGTTCCTTTTTGTGGATGGTGTAAGGTAGAGGTCGAGTATCACTCTTCCGCACGTGGATATTCCATTTTCCCAGGACCATTTGCTAAAAAGACTATTATTTTTCCCATTGAGTTATCTTAGCACCTTTGTTGAAAATAAATTTGCCAGTAATGTAAGAGGTGATTTCTGGACTCACGAGGCTATTCCATAGGTCTGTATGTCTATCACTATGCCAGTACCACACCGTGTTGATTATAGTAGTTTTGTAATAAATTTAAAACCAGGAAGTATGAGTCATTCAACTTTGTTGATTTTGCCATTCACAGCCCATATCCATTACTTTAAGCTGTTGAGAGCACATCCTCTCAGCATGGTTCCAGGCTGAAAGGTCTTTTCTCAGTCCTCAAGTGCCGGAGCACTCATCTCCTTTGTTTGGAAACATGTTGCATGCCTCCCCAAGTTATCACAGATGGTAATCACTAGTGAGCACAAAGAACAGCTGGAGGTCAATGCCAGGATGGAAAACAGGGGCTGTAAAGAGAAAATGACTGATTTAGGTCACAAGAAAGTTTTTCAATAGGATGTTGTGGGAACAAAGTGACTGTCACAGTGAAAAACTGGATTGTAAATCTTAGAATAAATTCCTAAACATTTCCCTTGTGTTTTCTTTTCCTCACTGGACTGAATAGATTGTGTCGACTAAATTAGTCCATTTTCTCAGACTCCATCAAAATGAAATAAAGCTATGTTGTTTCTCCATGTTCTCATTGCGGATCCTTCTTTTTGGCCTTTTGTAGCTAGTGTTCATGAGATTTTTCTTTCCCGGTAGAAATTAAGCACTTCATGCTTTCATTATGCTAAAAGGAAAAAAATTATCATTTGGAAATGCAACTATTATGGGAGAGTTACAGTAAAAGTGTCCATGTGTGAGGGTTTTTGAGATCACATGCCTATGTGTCAACTCTGAATAGTTGCTTCATTTCCTGTCAGATGGCCAGAGAAAGTTCTGATATTATAGAAGTAAAAACTGAAGTTCTGAGAGGTAGATTGACTTGCTTAGATACTGAGCACGTCAGGGACAGTGCCAGTGTCAAAGTACAGTTTGTCAGCCTCCTGGGGATACGGCTAGGGATTGAATTCTGTCCTCTAAAAAGGTGTGTTGAAGTCCCATGCCCTGGTACCTGTGAATGGTATTATTTGGAAATATTGCCTTTGTAGATGTAGGCAAGTTAAGTTGAGATCATTGGAGCAGGCCCTAATCAAATATGACTGGTGCCATTATGAGAAGAGGAACACCATGTGACAGCAGAGGCAAAAACTGGAGTGATGCAGCTACAAGGCAAAGGAATGCCAAGATTTGATGGCAATCCTCAGAAGCTAGGGAGAGGCAAAAAAATTCTCCCCTATAGATTTCAGAGGAAGCATGGCCCTGCCAACACCTTGATTTTGGACCTTCAGCCCCTAGAACTGCAAAGCAGTACATGTCTGAATGATACCGTCTAGTTTTTGGTACTCTGTATGGCGCACCTACGAAATTAGCACAGACACCGTGCATTCCTTAACACACACTTTATAACAAGATCACATCCAAGGCGATTTGCTCATATGGCCAGCAAGCTGGCGCTGGCTATTGGCTGGGAGTAGAGTCCTTCCTGGCTGCCGACTGGAGCTTTGCATTCTCTCCACGGGAGCCCCTCTCAGAGCTGCTTGGGCTTCCTAATCGTATGGCGACTGGATTGAGTGAGAGTCCCAAGAGAATGAGGCCCCAAAAAGTCACCTTTCATGATTTTGCTTTGGAAGTCGCAAAGTATCACTACCGCTGCTTACCAGATTCAGTGAAGGGACCATAGAGATGCCTTTCTTGATGGGAGCCGCGTCAAAGTGGTAAGACAAGCCTGTGGAATATAAGATACTGTTCCCATCATCATGGTCCCAAGAGTCAATAAGCAAAAGGGACAAAAAGACTTTCTGTAGAGCTGGTTTCATATGAGAATCCTTTTGACAACAGTATTTGGCATATTATTCTTCTAAAAACATAGGTCTGAATATAGCAATAAACTAAAGCAAATTATAGCCTCTGAATTCATGGTCTCAGCAAAAATCAGAAATAAAAATTAACTTGCGTAGTAGGCGAAAGTAGCATTACCACTGACTGATATGACCTCGGCCAAATTTTTTAACATCTATAAGCCCTAATTTCCTCATCTCTAAATTGGAATTAATTATATTATGATAGTTGGGACAACAGAATAAAATATTTTATGTAAAGCACAAAAATAGAAAGTGCACTCAACTAGCATTATCTACCTTCTTCCTTGAGCAGTGCATTTCATGGGCTATTACCACCAACCCCTGAGACCCACAGTGTGATAAATTAAATAACAAATATGAAAAGAGATCATTTCTAGAATTATATTTCACTAATAAAATTCTAGATTCTATGCTGTAGATTAATGTATTATAAATTGCCCTTTTTATTTTTAATATATCTTTATTGATTTCAGAGAGAGGAAGGGAGAGGGAGAGAAAGAGGGAGAGAAACATCAATGATGAGGGAGTCATTGATCGGCTGCCTCCTGTATGCCCCCCATTGGGGATCGAGCCCGCAACCCCGGGCATGTGCCCTGACCGGGAATTGAACCCGGATCGCCTGGATCCTAGGATGATGCTCAGCCACTGAGCCACGCCCAGCCGGGTTTAAATTGTCTTCTTAACTTATTAAACAAAAGTTTCATTTAAAAAACACACAACTCATTTAACAAGTTGAGTGCTATGTGGGTATGCTTTAGTCATGGCTTAAATATTCAGAAGCAAATGTCTACTCAAGAAAAATAGAATTAGGAAAGCCTTGGGGAACAGTAAAATAAAAGCAAAACTAGAAAACACCCTGATCTGCTTCTAGCAAAAGCAGGAATTGGGTTCTGTAAAGGAAATAACCAAAATGTTACCCTGGAAGACACTTAAAGTGCATATATATCAAATTAGAACTCACTAAACCAATATGATCAGATTAAAAACATATTAATTGAATGTTACAAGCAGTAAAAAATATTCCAAACAATTGTATATATTTTTACTATTTAATCACAAATAAATACAAATAATGTTAAATGTAGAAACGTTAAAAAAGGAACAAGCCCGGCCGGGTGTGGCTCAGCGGTTGAGCGTCGACCTGGGATCCAGGCGATCGGGGTTCGATTCCTGGTCGGGGCACATGCCCGGGTTGCGGGCTCGATCAATGACTCTCTCACCATTGATGTTTCTATCTCTCTCTCTCTCCCTCTCCTTTCCTCTCTCTGAAATCAATAAAGATATATTTTAAAAAATAAATAAATAAAAAAGGAACAAGAGGAATGATTAAAGTTTTGGAAAATTAAAGATTGACATGAAATTTATGTAACCTGGTTAAAAGAAAAAGACAGCCAAGCCCTTATTAATAATTGCTTACTAATATGCAAAGAATATCTAAAAGAATTCCTACCTTTATTTTCCCCAAAATGTTAATAAGGGGGTTTAATCAATGACAAAGTTTTAAGTGTAATGGTTTTGAAGCACCTGAGAAGGGCTATAGAATTAGGCTTGCAATCAATTTTTCTGTGAAGGAGAAATCATTTGCTTCTTAGCACTGAAGTTTTTCTAGGCACAAACATGAACTTGACCGATGATTACCACCAACACACTACATTCTAGAAACTAGAATCCTATGGGAAAAAATTAAGTACTCTTTCAAAAAATGTCATATGGCCTGGTTATTTGTGTAACAAAATTGATAAAATGCCATTCTCTTGGCAGTCCCTATAAGAGTTTCTTTTATGGGGGGACACACACTTGTTAAAAAAAAGTCATTGGTAACCTTGGCTATAGAGGAAAAAGGGGGATTATGAGGGACATAGAGTGCCTACCGGCAGTGACAAGGGGCAGGAGGGATTATCAGCTGCTTGTGAGAGAAAGGAGAAAGATGAATGGGGCAGGGGTGTCAGCCTTGACACCAACCAGAGAACAAAATGTGTGAGCTCACCCTTAACACACCACATCATCTGTACATCTTTTAAAACTTGATGATGGAATATCATTCAGTCTTAAAAGGAAGGAAATACTGTCATTTGTGACAACATGTATAAAACTGAAAGGCATTTTGCTAAATGAAATAAGCCAGACAGAAAAAGACAAATAATACCCCATGTACTACTTATATGTGGAATTAAAAAAAAAAAAAAAGTTGAACTCATAGAAACAGAGAATAGAATGGTAGTTGCCAGGGGCTGGTGCCAGGTGTGGGGGGCATAGAGAGAGGTTGGTAAAAGAGTACAAACTTTCCGTGATAAGATGAGTAAAGGCCTGAGGAGCTACTGTATAACATGGTGACTGTAGTCGATAGCACTGTTATTGTATAATTGAAATTTTCTCACCAGAAAAAAAGGCAACTATGTGAGGTAATGGATGTGTTAATTAACTTGATAAGGGAAACCCTTTCACAATATATACATATATCAAATCATCATGTTGTACACTTAAATACCTTACAATTTCATTTGTCAATTATACCTCAATAAAGCTGGAGGGGAAAACAACTTGACAAAATGCTTGCTTGGATTAGAGAAGGCAGATTTCTTATGAACACAGTAGAAGAAAGCTGAGGTTTTCCTCTAAGATGCTATGTTTACTTCAGCATTTGGAGCAGCAAAGTGGCTCTGGGCTCTGCCAATATGGACACAGTATGTTTCTCTCCCGCTTCGTCTGTTCCCAACTTTAATGAATTGTGTCCCAGTTGTCCATTATTGAGTCTTGATTTGTAATGCATTTTCCCAGAGAAAAGTGATGGGTGTGTTCCTAGGCCTGCCCACAAACTATTTATTCACAGAATGTTAGAGCTGGGGGGGCTTAAATCTAATTCAAGCATTTTAAAACTATAATGTTGCCAAAATTGTAATAATAGTTGTCACCACAGCGTCTTTGGAGACCTTCTTGGTTGCATCCAGGCTCCTCTGTGTCCTGGCTGGGCCAGTGTGTTTGGGGTTGTAGGAGACAGTGTCCTGGGAGCTGTACCAGGGTCTCGGCTGATCCTGGGAAAATCTGTGGCAGCGAGAACATTCTCTGGTTTGAAGGTCCATCGAGGAAGGGCCCCTGCAGTAAAGCAACGGTGAAATCGTTGGCAGGGTAGAAGTGTCTTACTAGGAAGCAGGAGCGCTCAGTATAGAGTTTCTCTTCATAAGCCAGACGTAATCTATTTTATCCCTAGTTTTCCTTGACTTTACAGGGTAGTTCTCTTGAACAAGTGATGACAGGAAGCATCACCTCAGCTGGCATCAGGACACTGTACCCACCCAGGGAGCTTGGAGTGGCGGGGAGGTGACAGTAGACAATGTGGACAATCTCACCTTATTTCCCAAATGCCAAAGCTCAGGACTATTTACCCTCTGTAGACTCCATACAACAGCAAGGAGAAGTCAGGCTTCCCCAAAGAGCAGAATTCCACCGGGGCAAAACAACGCTCGTAAACAGCGCCTTCCTAGCAAGAAAGATCCAGAATAAGATTGCTCCGCCATTTAGTTTTTAAAAGCTTGTCACTTTTAGTTAATCATCTAAAGAGAATCTCAACTCCTTCAGCCCCATTACATTTACTTACTTCCTCTTAAGATGACAGGGACCATCCTAAAGAATTGCTGTCCTGGGACCAACTATGATTTCTTCTGTAGAGAAAACAAACCCATGGGGTCCTCTTCTGTTGTCTACGGAGTATTATGATATGTTCATATTACTAGAGACTTCTTACTACTAAAAAAAGTGTCTCAGCTGATTGTTCAGATATTAAACACAAACTCTGGAGTCAGACTGAAATCTTTGTTCACTAACTTAATAGCTTGTAAAATTAGTAGATCATACCAAGCAGTTCTCACGGCTGGGTGAAATGGTGATAATAATAGCACCAACTCATAGGGCAGTTTTAAGAATTAAAAGAGCAATATATGTAAATGATCTTGCACAGTGACTGGCACCAGCACAAATATTTAGTGAGTAGTAGCTTTTACTGTTGTTGATATTATTTCTGTCATTAGTTTTATTGTAAATCTGACCAATTTCTTTAGATCATTTGACCTCTTATCTGATTTGCCATAATGATGTAAATTTTAGTCATATTTACATAAAACAATATATCTTAATTTACTACAAGTACAGTTTATTTTTAGATAAACTTGTTTCTTTTTAAATGTTATTTCAGCAGTGTTTACTTGTGTCTCTAATCTGTTCATATAATTCTGAAATCTAATTTCTCTAAAGAGCAGGCACCTCCCTCTCCCTTTCCCTGTTCTCTACTCAATGTGATACTGGTGTGAGCACAGGCTATGTCCTGATCAGACACATAAATGTTCAACATCAATTCCTGGAACTTTTTACTACCCAACAAACTCATGGGGGGCAAGGACCATACTTTACTAATTCTTTTCTTTCCTTTTCATTCCTCCATCCACAAAATACAAGTAAAATTTCTGCCTCATAGGTGATCATTTAATGCATTGAACAAAATAATTTAGAATCTGTCACCATTAACTACCCATCAATATAATTGTCCTCTCATTATTATGATCTACTGCCCTCCCCTTGCCACTAATTGACAGAGACGTTAAGTATATTGAATTTGAGGTGAAGATATATTACTTCTGTCACTTCGAATTTGTCACCACATTGCAGTTATTTTCCCTCCAAGTCAAATATCACAGGCACTACCTTGGATTTTAATTTTCTGAGACTGTTTGCGACACCAGGCTGTGAATATCATCTACATAGGACATTTTATGCTCTCTCGTGGAGCATAGCAAGCCTGAAATTTAAAAGGCTGAACAATTTCACTAAACACTGTCTTAAATAATTGGTGTTATCTTTCCTAACATGGCCTAAAAAAATAGACTGTAAAAGATTTTGCGGGGCACATTAAGTGCCAATCATACAGTGTTCCTTCGTTTATTAAGTAAAATAAAATATGGTGGAGAGCTTTTAACAAAATTTACAAGAGGTGGGGATATTAGATCCTTTTTAGACTTCTTATTTGTCTGCAATTTTTATGACTGTCCTATTTATTCACTATCAGTTGCACATTTTTAATAACGGCAGTACAACAAATTGGCTCTCATTTAAAGCACATTGGAACAGTATTCATCAGTTAAGAATGAAAATGAATAACATATTTCTGATATTAAAGTTTCTAAACATTTTTAAATTGATGAGTTTAGTTCCTTCCAGGAAATTTTGTGTTGGCCAATTAAGAGCAACATTGCTGTAACTTTTTAAATGTTTATTTGCTGTGTCAAAAACACCATTTTTAACACTTTTTTTTTTTTTTTGAAATCTGATAGATCCCTTTCTGGAAGCTCTAGTATTCATTTTATTAAAAATCTTTGTGGGTTATCATTGGTTTATCTACTTGCTTGTTTTCCGTGCTCGCCATGCTTTCTGGCCTCCACTGACTTTGGGCCTGATCATTTCACATGCCTCGGGATAGGAACAGATATGGTATTTGTCACTGTCAGAGACAAAGCCAGACTCTAGTTAGAGCGGTGAGGATAGACTTTACTCGGTAATTAAATTCTTCCAACAGGGAAAAGGGGCCAGTGTGAACTGGATTCAACTTCCCTGTGTGCAGAGGTGATGGGGTGTTTTAAAGGGCGAGTGAGGGAGCTGGAGGTGGATGGCTGAGACTTGAGCGGAGTCAGGAAAGTGGAAATTTACAAAATTGGAGAGGGGGCCAGTTAATGTGACTAGGCCGCCTGGGTTGGTTAATTAGTGCTTATCTAGAGGCAAAACAAATTTCCATATCTTTATGATGAGAGGTTGTGATGTAAGAAGTTAGGCCCTTACCTTCCCACAGTGAGCAGGAGCCAAAGTTATCTCCCTGAATATTTGCATTTCAAAGAGATGACTCTCAGGTCCTTGGAGATATAGTTTTGGTTCATGGAATACTTACATCTCAAAAGGGCAGAGAAAGGATTTATAATCGCAATCTTTTTCAAGTAACTGCTCAAAGAGGGTGTTCAGGAGCCTAACTACTTATCACCAGGCTGTGGCTGGAACAAACAGCAGTGTTGCAGTTTCTCAGGCAGGAATTTTAAGAAGGGCTAGAGTCTTCCTAAGGGTGAGGCCGTGAGCTGTTAGAAACTATACTGGTGTTTGTTTAAGTGTCTAAATGTGTGTGAAGGGGAGAACTGGACAAAATCATTTATACAGGGAGTCTGATGTTTTCATAGGCCAAAGTTGAAGCCTAGTCAAGAAAAGGGCTCAGAGATGCCTGACTAGAGTTTTGTCAGCACATTGACCATAGCAGCTTTAAATACCTCAAAATGACTTAGCTGCTGCCCTACTTTCTGGCCTTCCATAATAACAGTATATCCCCAAAAGTAGCTATCTAAAGATATGCGGAGCTGAATCTAGCCCAGCAGAACCCAACAGAGCTCAGAGAAGCCTACTAGTAGATCTAGAGTCTAACAGAGCTCAAAGGGCTTAAACAAAGCCCAGTGGAGCCAGTGAAATTCAAAAAAGCCCAGTAAAGACCAGAATAGCTGCAGATAATCACAGCAGAAGTAACTGTTGTTTTGGTAAGTCACTGACATTGGGGTTGTTTACTGCTATAGCAAAGCTGACTAATATACCATGGAATCGATGCTGTGGAAAATGCTCAGTCATCTCATCCTTCCCACTCCTTCATGCAGACGTGGGAGATGAGCTACGGCTGCGCGTTCCCAAATGGATTCAGTAAAACAAAGAAAGCGCAACTGTAAGTAGGTCAGGTCTATTTGCCTCCTGACTGCCCCCAAGTAATGCATAACTCCTTCTCCAAAAAAGTTGGCGCAGAGGAGCATGAGGAGATGTATCTTCTCTCTTTCGTGGAAGATATTTCCTTTCACAAAAAGAATAAAAACTTTTGATTCCCTAGATTTAGAAAATGATCATCAGCGATGCTGTTAACCAGAATATATCCAAATTCTTTGTTATAGCATGTAAGATCCTTCATCACCTGGCTCAAATTTATATTTACTCTCTCTGTTCTAGTGATGTAAACCTACTCACCATTTCCTAAATGCTTTTTCCTATGACCTTTGCACATACTGTTCCCTCTACCAAGCACACCTACCATTCCACCTCTCTACAGAGAATTCTCATTGCTCTATGAGAGCCAGGGCACATGTACCCTCCTCTGTAAAACCTTTCTCAATTTAGTTGTTCCCCAATGTCCTAATCACTCCCCAGTATTTATCAAATTCTTCCTAGAACTCAAAATCTATCATAATCCCTAGTGTCTCCAGTATCCTTTTAGTCAATTCATCTGACAGCCTAGTTTCACACTTCTTTGCCTTACTGAACCCCAGTGGTTTTCACATCTATTCCACCCCATTCATCCACACTGAAGGCATCTATATTGCTGTTATATTAAGGGATATCTAAACTTCTCTAGAAGTTCTTTCAAATGCCTCTAAAAACCCACATTAACTAAATAATCATTAGTCAATATTAAATAAACAATCGTAGTGAAAAGCAGAGGATATTTCAATAATGTCAGCTATATGACAATCAAGAAAACAAAAATATATACATACACTCAGTAGAATTAGAAGATAAGCAACAGACTAGAAGAAAATATTGTGAAAGACATCTGATAAAGACTGTTATTCAAAATATACAAAGAACTCTTAAAACTCAACAATAAGAAAACAAACAACTTTATTAAAAATGGGCAAAGATCTGAACAGACACCTCACCAAAGATACACAGATGACAAATAAGCATATGAAAACCTGTTCAACATCATACGTCATTAGGGAACTGGAAATTAAAACAGCAATGAGATACCACTGCTCACTATTAAAATCGCTAAGATCGCAAACACTGACAACACAGATGTTGACATGGATGTGGAGCAACATGAACTCTCATTCATTTTTTGTGGTAATGCAAATGGCACAGCAACTTGCAAGACAATTTGACAGTTTCTTGCAAAACTAAACATACTCTTACCATACGATCTAGCAGTTGCGCTCCTTGGTAGTTACCCAGATAAGTTGAAAACTTATTCCAGCACAAAAGCTGCACGTAGATGTTTATAGAAACTTTATTTATAATTGCCAAAAGTTGAAAGCAACCAAGATATCCTTCAGTAGATGAACTGATAAACTGGTATATCCAGACAACAGAATGCTATTCACTGCTAAAAGGAAATGAGACATCAAGCTATGAAAAGACATAGACGAATTTCAAATGCATATTACTAAGTGAAAAAAGCCAATCTGAGAAAGCTACATATTATATGACTCCAACTCTATGATGCTCTAGAAAAGGCAAAACTGTGAAGACAGTAAAAAGATCAGTGGTTGCTCCGTGTTGGAGAGTGGTGGTGGGGGAGGAAGGGGTAGATTGGCAGGGCACAGAGAATTTTCAGGGCAGTGAAATTATTCTGTATAGCACTATGTGTCATTATTCATTTGTCAAAACCCATTAAGTGTACAACTCTAGAATGAGCCCCAATGTGCACTAGGGACATTGGGTGGTAATGCTGTCACAATACAGGTTCATAGACTGTAACAAATGTTCCACCCTCAGTGTTCTGCTCAATTTTGCTGTGAACCTAAAAAAGTATTAAAGAAAAAGACATGCACACAAAATTTATTTATAATTAATGCATAAGAACATTAAACAGTATTTTTATGGTTTAGAATAGTAATTACAAAAAAATATCTTAAAGTGGCAATTATTTAAGGTGTGTCCATGGGAACAGATGCATCATCCATTGTTTTGTAAAAAGTGTGCTTCATATAGTCGATTAATTGGCAACATACACTCAAGAAATGGGCCTGATCAATTCAACATGGAGCATTTACCCAGTAATATCTTCCCTTGGAAAAGTCATGTTCATT
Source organism: Miniopterus schreibersii (assembly GCF_964146895.1). Taxonomy (NCBI): domain Eukaryota; kingdom Metazoa; phylum Chordata; class Mammalia; order Chiroptera; family Miniopteridae; genus Miniopterus; species Miniopterus schreibersii. The sequence continues at coordinate 98,046,088 of NC_138103.1, read as the reverse complement.
TACCAAAGATTAAAGACTATATCACAATGCCAAGAGTTTTGTTTCAATTAAAATGGTTTAATGCTAGTAATTCCAAAACTTGTTTTCCCCAGGACAGACAACTGGGGAAAAATGTTTATTAAGTATAAGCACTGCCTTTAGTGGAAGGATAACTCCCAGAGATAACTCTCAAAATGAAATGCCCTGCAGTTTTTAGAATTAGCACGAACATTCTGATGCAAATATCTTTTAGCGCTTCTGGCTTGTTTCCTGATTGTGGCCGTCATTTGACTTAGTTCTGTACCATTTAATATCTGACAGAGCTGACAGGGTATTATTTTGTTCCGTCTTTCTTGTATTCCAACAACCAACTCTCATAACAAGTTATCTGATATAAACATTCTGAAGAGAGTAAATTAGCATATAGAAATTTGGTGGCCATTTTCCTGCAGTAAGGAAGCTATATCTTCAATTTCTGTCACCTTTTTTGCCAACTCTAAAGAAATGTTGCTGATAAAAACACCTAGAATTAGATTCAGGAAATCAAACCATTCCAACATTTGGTCATTAGTACTTTTAGAAAAGTTAAGTATGTGGAGAAAACATGAGGGACTTAGTATATGATAAAAAGTATCTCAGTTAAATTTGAGAATTCATTTTTAAATAATTAATATAAGTATTTTTAAATAATTTGGGCAATTATTTGGAAAAAAATAAGTCTTATTTTATGCTAATAAAAGAAAGATGAAATGAGTGTTTGCCTGTGTGGTAGGCTGAACAACAGACCCAGAGGTATGCAGGTCCTGATCTTTGGAACCTGTGAATGTTACCTCCTATTGCAAAAGGGATTTGGCAGGTGTGGTGAACTTAAGACTCTCCAGATAGTAAGGTTATCCTGGAATATGTGGGTGGGCCCTGCATGTAATCACAAGTGTCCTTCTATGGAAGGGGAAGGCAAAGAGAGATTTGACTACAGAAGAGAAGTGAGATGGGAGAAAGAGGGCGTGATGTGAGAAAGGGGTCACAAGCCAGAGAACGCAGGCAGTGCAGAAGCTGGAAATGCAGGGAAAGGATGCTCTCCCCGCAGAGTCTCCAGGAGCCAGCCCTGCCACCACTTTTAGCTCATTGAAACCAGTCTCGCATTTTTTGGCCCCCAGAACTGTAAGAGAATTCATGTGTTGTTCTATGTCACCCAGTTTGTGGTCATTTGTTTTAGCAGCCATAGGAAATAAAAACCATATGTGAAAGTGAAAAGACAAAATATATACCAAATACATATGGTGTGCATACCAAAATATTTGGGAGAAATGATGTCTACAGATTACTTGAAATGAGTAAAAATAGATTTATGCGACAGATAGCGTGATGAAAAGATATATATAAAAATAAGTAGAGTACAGTTTAAATGGTAGACTCTAGATGGTAGGAATGCAGGTTTCCACTATAAATTTTTTTTCCAGATTTTCTAAGTTTGAAGTAGTTCATAATAAAATGTTGTGAGCAAATCATAGATGAAAATATAGGTTATCATGAGATAGGAAACAATCTTTTATTCCATGACATTAAGGGTAAAAGCTATGAAAAATGATTGGATGTACAGGAGTCAAAATGAAAAGCTTTGAGATAGAGAATGAAAAAAGAAAGGACAAGACTAAAAGAAAAATAATGAATTGGGAGATATTTGCAATATGTATGTCAAAAGATGTTTCCACAGTGTGATAGTAGGATATTGTCATGAGAAGTGTTTAATGGTCTCCCAACAATGCTAAACACATAAAACTACTTTGCTTAAGATTCAGGTTTGTGCTCTGTGTCTGTAGTTAAACTTTGTAGTCAACTCTTTTCCTTTCACAACCATAGCATTATTTTGTTATTATTTGGGGAAAGTTACATGCAAAGGGTAGGAAAGAAGAAGCCCAGTTAGAAGCTATGAGAAAGTTGTCCTTCATTTGTAAGATGACACTGGTTAGTAATACGGATGCTATGCCAGAGCTCTCCCCAGCACAGCAGGCTGACTGTGAACTCGGAGCTAGAGATGCATCCAGAGTGACCTGTTTGCTAAGAAACTAGCACGCCTCTAATTCCCTTAAACATTACAAACCAAATATGAAATACAAAATGCCTTTGTTATTTACAATAATGAGGATCGTTATATAGAATGAGATGCCATCTGTAGAGTAGTCATCGGAAAATGAATGAGTCAGCAGTATATCACGGTGTCCCCAATCGATGAAAGAGCTTGTTCATGAAGACGTTATATGAAATAGCAGTATAAAAAGTTGTTTATGCCTGGCTGGTGTGGCTCAGCGGTTGAGCATCGACCTAGGATCCAGGAGATCACAGTTTGATTCCCGGTCAGGGCACAGGCCCGGGTTGCGGGCTCGATCCCCAGTCGGGGACGCGCAGGAGGCAGCCGATCAATGACTCTCTCATCATTGATGTTTCTATTTCTCTCTCCCTCTCTCTTCCTCTCTCTGAAATCAATAAAGTTGTATTTTTAAAAATAAATAAATAAAAATGAAAAATAAGCTATTTTATGGTATGGTCCCCAATAATTTAACCATATCTACTAAATAGGAATAAATACCAAAAAAAAAAAAAATAAGTAAAGACCAAAAGGAAGAACATCAAATTGTGAGCAGTCATTTTCTAGATTGTAGATAATGGTCTTTGTTTCCATCTTTTAGGTTTATTTTATATTTTTCTTTTTTTTTTTTTAATAAACATCAATCACTTTTGTAAGAAAATTACACTATATATATAACACAAAAGGCACATCTGTGTGTTTGTGTGGACAATACAACCATATGAAAACATGCCCACGATGGCTGCAGTGAGCCAACTGAAGGAGCTGGTCACTGTTGCACAGTAGCACGCCTGCTTCCCGGCTCTGCAGCCCGGTACTACACAGAGTCACCTGGGGCTACACCTGAACCCTTCCCTTGGAAACCTTGAGATTTTTCCCGAGTGGGAACAGGGCATTTGTATTTTATTAAATTTCAATGTGCAGGCAGATTTGAGAATTACACAGCTGACCAATGGTTTTCAAGCTTTAGTTTGCATAAAAATCACATGGCACTTGTTAAAAATTACCAATTCTTGAACTCTCAAATGGAGGTAAAGCCCAAGTAAAAACCCACATTTCTAACAAGCACCCAGCTCTCCTGATACACAGGTTCAATAGGAAACATTTTCAAACATGAGCAGTTATACTTTAAAATATCAATGGAAGGTGAGAGAAAATACCTGATGAGGGCAATTTTTACTTGTACTCTAAACTTACACTGCAGTGAACATCTATGTATGTATGTACATGTATGTTTGTTTGTTTTTTAAATACATCACTTCTTCCAAATTATCAGTTTCTGTTTCTGGTTTACCTTGCAAATACAAAAGTGTCATCTAGGGGTCAAAATAAGTAAGTGCATTTTACTCAAGTTTTGCATTAAATTATTTGTACTTATTCCATTTCTAAGGACTAGTTGCCCAAACACTAGAGCATCGAATTGAGACAGTTTCGTGCTTCAAAGCGTTCTGCAGTCCTGACCTTTGCCACTTAGCTGTTTGCTCCTCTGAGCCTCAGTTCCCTTGTCTGATAAATGGGACTATCAGTAGTGCTTCCTCCACAGGGCTAGGTAACAATCCATGGAAGTACTTAGCACAGCACCCAGTGTATGTTCAAGCTCAGTGAAAGGTTACGTTTTCTTGCACCAAATCTGCTTATTAAACTTTATTCATATTCAAGCTGAATAATATGACCCCAGGGGGCACATATTATTATGCTTGATCATTGCGAGCGTGCTGCTAACGTCTAACATCTGGAATCAAAGTTTTATCTACAGTCACACTGAGGCAAATCACTTACCTTGTTATGATTACTAGCCCTAACAGCTCTCTTCAAAACCAAGAATTTATTTTGAATTCAAATTAGTTTAATTCACTAAGGATTTTTATTAAGTCTTTCTAGGATCCAAACCCTATACAACACACCCCAAGGGGTACCTGGTATGAGGCAGTCCCTGTGTTCCATGAATGGGCAATTGCTTCTCCTGAGCCCTATGATTTTTGCTGGAGAAGTCAGACAGCCTGTGGTACCTGGGTCAGGAGTGGCCTGTGGGTGATTGTCATCTACCTGTGGTCTACTCGTCACTTAACAACAGGCCTGTTCTCCATGGCTTTCATGCCAGCTGCCTGTGATGCTGCGGTAGGAAGCTGCATACCGGAGTCAACAAATCTGCCTCTGTCCTAGACTGCATGTCACGATTCAAAGGTGGCAGTCCCAGGTTCATATTCATGAGCTCAGCTGCTTAGAACATGGTGTTCCTAGAAGTAACGCCAAGGGTATGCCAGTATTTGCCTGAGTGGGATCCATAGGTTATTGGATCCCCAAACAGTTTCTTCCACCCTCCTTCCCTCCCTCCTTCCCTCCCTCCTTCCCTCTCTCCTTCCCTCCGTTCTTCCCTCCCTCTCTTTCTTCCTCCCTTCTTTCCTTCCTTCAATAGATAGAGAAATAGATAGATAGCTATAGATATGTAGATATATATGCACATACTTGTGGATATTAAATATTAGATTAGATTAGATTAGATTAGATAGGAGTGTACATAAAGCTTTTAGCACAGTGGCTGCACATACAGAATACCGAGTGTGCGCCCGCCAGCATGCTAAGAGCTTTACATACATTTTCATTTAATCCTCGCAATAATTTTAAGAAGTGGATTATACTACTATCCCCCTTTTATAAATATTGTTGCTGAATTGGAGAAGTTAAGTAGAAAGCGATAGAGCCAGAGTTCAACATTGCATCTCAGGATTTCTGACTTCAAATCATATCTACATATGATTTCATAGATATAATTTGAAGTTACATATGTGGTCTATATAATATACATGTTTATATATAGTTTTTCAATGGGCAAAAACATATATATTTAACTTAGTATATATAAAACTTAAGGTACTGATCCACCATTAGTAGAAGATATGTTTTGAGTTGTTTTCCCACGACTGGGTTGGTTTTTGTTCATTGAAAAATGTATATATACATATAAACACATACTCATATGTTTCACACATGTGATATATACAAACATATATATACCACATGTACATGTTTATAGTAGACCACATATATGTGTGTGTACATATAGCACATCTCACACACACACACATTCTTCAATGAATGAAAAAGATCCCAGTAAAGGTATAACCTAAATTCATTCACAAACTGGGAAAATAACTCGAAATAGATGACCTACTAGTGGCTGATTAATAGCTTAAATGTTACAGAAGATGCCAATTTCATGAGTTTTACTCAATCTCTTGGTTATGGGGTATGAATTTATTATTATTTTTTTTTGTCTCCAAAAAATGGGAGGAAAGATGCAACAGCTTTGAGAGATCATTTGGGGTCAGAGCAGATATATGCCTGGTTGGTGTTAATCTTTATTTAGAACTGGAGAAAATCCAGAGACATCAGTGTTCTCTCCAAACATTCCTTCAGTGTTATCTTTGGAAAATCAAATTACTCTACATTAACCACACAAACAAAAATTTGAATGTTTTGGCCAAAGGGATGAATTTGTTAGACCTTACTTATTGAACCTGTTTCTTCTGTCTGTCCGTTTCTTCTCTAATTGCCTTCATGTGTCCACTCATTATCTAACTGGATTATTAGCCAGATTACTGTTTAGAGCCAGCTAGGATCTGTCTTCAATTTTTGTTTCAGGATGGTCAACCACAGTGTTCCCAGCGCTTGGCCCGAAGTTTTCAATTAAGCTGCAATGACTTTTTAACTTGAAAATATTGTTGTTCTTTCTGGCTGTATACTTAACAGGAAAGGAAAAACAACTTTCTCCTTACTTTGAGAGTCTCCCACCACATAATAAAAAAAAACCTGGCCCCAAACACCAAAGTGTTTGAAACTGGTGGGGCACACAATGAAAATGAAGTAGCGCTGAAAATTTTGACAATAACTTAATTTTGCGGATGTTTTTCTTTTTTTTAAAGAAATTTAACATCAAAGCAAACTGAACCTCTGAGTTGTGGTGTTTACAAACAATATTTGTTATTTCTTGAGAATTTAATTAGTATGAAAATTATTATTGACTGACTTTCACAGTGTTTTTATTCTGAAGAACTCCAATTTTAGTATAATTTTCCATTTCTATGTAAAAATGGTTTAACAAAGCCATGAAGAGAAAGTGATTTTCTACGGGGTAAATCTTAATAGGAGAAGACAGAATCAGGGCTTCCCACCGGACTGCTTTCTTTCTGATGCTGAAGTTAAGCAGGTGTATTCTACGTGATTTTTCTGTATATTATCATTTGAATCACTGGGTGGTACTGAAATAGAATCACTGAGTAATATTTGAGCAAAAAGTACTCAAGCATTATCACTATGACCAAATATTCTTCAAAGAAACCCTGGAAAACATTGCCTCCTTCTTTAAGTTCCCTGGCCCCACTTCAGCTCAGAATTTTTTAAAAAGTGGGACCAAATTCATTGGCCTTGGCATGTCATACCCTAAAGATGTTCCTCACGGGTAAAAATTATTCTTCCTCAATTACAGGCAAGAATTATTGCCATAGATTTACTAGTATGTTTCTCTCTTCCCGTCTTTCCCATCTTCCGCTAACTACCACCTTCCCACAACCCTCTGTGGTGGAAGTGGCAGAGTGAATACACCAATATGTTCATTTCTCCAAAGCTCATAGGCTTACCTCTAAAAGTCACCCCTTCAGGCTCACAACTCTGAGTCTTTGTGAAAATTATATATATATATATACATGTAAAAACTGAGACTGCCTGCAGCAACATGACTTAGTTGTTCAATAAAACTTCACCCAAGAAAGACAAGACTGTAAACCAATAAATATTATTTTTTTCAAGATATTCATGCAGATTAACTTATTTGAGATAATAGTTTGATTACTTGAGCAAAGAGATGTCTTGTCAAATAATAACTGATCCATCGAATCTTTCCTCAAGTCGCTCACCTTACTTGGTCTTCCAATCCTAAACTACCCTGTCACAAATTTTGCCCAATCCCATCACCTCTCTAACTTGAAGCACCCATCCAGACCCCAACACCCTGTAAACATCCATTCAGACTTCCCTCTTGGGAGACACTACTGGGATCTCTCAAGGTGGCATCTGCCTCATTGCAGCGACTTCTAGCTATTTGGCTTTGCTTTAGGAAGTGGTTGTTTCATGATATTCTGGGGAGTTAATAAAAGAATGTGAATATATTACAGAGATCTGGATTCTTTCCAGTCTAATCACCAAGAGCCAAGCTGTTTTTAGTTTAATCTGTTTTACAGGCATATTTGTTTTTTGAGACTTCTAGAAACAGAATAAGATGGTTCCATAACAACCAGCCAACATGGACATTTCACAGAGAGGACTTCAAGATAATATAACATCATTTCATAGTCTGTAAGTGTAGATCGAAAACACTTTTCAGTGGTTGGTTTTTGGCTTGGGCAGTTTTTGAAAGTGCAAACGGAGTGCAAAATGCAGAATTTCTTTTCTTTTTTTTCATTTTGTGTGTTCATTTTTTCACAAATTAAATCCACACTTGTTTCCTAAAGCAACATTTGGAAGATATTTTTTAAATAAGCCAATGACTAATTATTTGCTTACTTTAACAAATAAGTAGGTTAGAGAAGATAATTCCTTTTATCTTGTTATTTTTAAAATCCATTCCAAATTTTTTTAAAAAACCACACAATTGACTTAAATTCATAAAAGTAAAAAGTTTAAGAGAATTAAGCTACAGGACTCTAAGTAAACATTTATTTAAAGCCTTGATTTCAATTATCTCATGAAGTGTTATTAGCAGCTTTGTCATTTGCAATATAAAGACGTCTTTATCTCTGTAAAATAAAAGCATTGTGTTAATAACTGTCTGTTTCAATACTTGGTGTAAGTACCCTTTCACTGCAGATGCACTGATATTTATGCTAACTGTACACATCGTCTGTGTACCTGATGCTGACTGACACATTACTTGATTAAACACCTTTCAGCATCAGTCCCTTTTCACTCTTAGGAAGTTTTAATGCCGTGGATCTAACCTGGGTTCATGGACAAATAGCTTAGCCTTTTGCAAAAGGTAGGAAGAATTATTGACATCGAGATATTTCCACTTTGTCTTAGCAAGATCCCTAGGGTAAGGAAGACCTACTCGGACTGGATGGGGGACTGAAGAAAAGTAAAATGCCCAAGTTAAGGCCTCAGTGACTTAGCCTGTCACAGAGCCATCCTACGGGACACTGGAAGGAAGTAGAGAAGTTCTCTTCAGTATTTACCTTTAGACAGAAGAGGAAACACAGAGCTAATTAAGAATAAATAACTTAAGTGTAAGAAAATGCTTAAAATAGATTTTGTGTTAACAAAACGCATGCATCGTCATCAGTGGTTATGAAATCACGTGAAGAAAACTGAAATGCCAACTAGAAAGAACAACCAAGGAAACGCTCGGCAGAGGTCTGAGATTAGTCACCTGCTGTGGAGGTCGCTGGAGACAGTGAGTCAACTTACCCGTTTATTTTCCATTACTTAGCCACACACAGGGTAGCAGTGTAGATCATGCGGAATGGCAATGCGTCTATAGTAACTTCCATTGGGTTTCATGAACTTCTTTAGCAGCTGGATTTTGATACGGAATTTGGGGTGCGGTGGCTAGGATTGCCCTATCGTTTCACTGCACAAAGCAATGATGAGAGATGGAGGAGTGGAGGGTCTTGAGCCTCTGGAGACCAGGCTGGGAGTCTCAGTTATTTTTGCAGTCTTGGTGCTCAGCTCAGCATCTGACATTAGTAGGGACCCATCTTTTACTCTGTGAAGGGAATGTTCTTAAGAAGGTTAAAGGATCTGAGTATCTCCAATTGCAGATGTCAATACTAAACAATTGTTTTCCTTAATAACGTGTCTCAGGGACGTAAGTGGGAACATACACAGCAAGTCTGGCATCATTTTTTCAGTAGCAGGGCTAGAATGATTATGGAATCAGGTGGCTCAAGTTCAGATTTCCTCTGGGCAGCTTCCTTGCCTTTCTTGGAGCAGCTCTCCTTACTGCGAAGTGGAGAAACGAGGACCAGCTGCCTCAGAGGAGCATCGCGAGGATTAAATGAGATACTCCATGTAGAGTGCTTAGTGGGGTTGCCTGGTCCATAGAAGACATTCAGTAAATATCAGTTATCACTATTACTCATGCCCTAAAATAAACATACAAAATATATTGATAGCTAACTATTCATTTCCTATGGCTGCTTATAACAAATTACCACAAACTTGGGGGTAAAACAACAGAATCTTATTCTTTCATAGTTCTGGAGACCAGAAGTCCAAAATCAGTATCACTAGGCCAAAATCAAGCTGGTAGAAAGCCACAGTCTCTCAGAGGCTCTTGTGGGGAATTTGTCCCTTACTGCCTTTGCCAGATCCTGTAGGCTGCTATTATTCCTTGGCTTGTAGCCACACTGGTCCAATCTTTGCCTCTCCTGTGGTCACATTATGTCCTGCTCTTCTGTGCCAATCTCCCTCAGCCTCCCTCTTACAAGGATACAGATGATTCATTTAGAGCCCATTCTGCTCATCTCCTGATTTCAAGATTACTAACATAAGCACAGCTGCAAAGCCCTATTTCGCTATACAAGGTAATCATCATGGGTTCCAGAGATTGAAACCTGGGTATTTGGGGGGACAATTATGTAGCCTACCACATCGACATTTAGTGCTTCAAAAATCAGAGAATTTGCTTCCTCAGATGCCTAATGTGGGAGTAATTTGTCTGTTTCTCTCTCCCTTCCTTTCTTCCCCTCCTCCAACCCCTGTCCCATTTACGTTACTCTATATAAGTCAAGTGGCTTGACCAAATAGAGGTTTTCTTTTTCCTGCTCAATAGAAGGCTGAGGTGGGCAGCTGAGCTGCCAGCTCTTGTTTAGGGGCTCACTCAAGTCAGGTTCTGCATCTCTGTGAGGCTCTGTGATTCTTTTAAATTTTCTAGCATGATTGTTGCCACATGGTCACAAAATGCCTGTCCCACACCCAGGCATTGAAGGTAAGGAGCAGAGAGAATGTTTCCAGCTGCTTCTATTCTGTTTACCAGTAAACCAAAACTTGTCCTGAAAACTCTTAAGAGACATTCTTTTACGTCCTATTGGCCAGAAGCATGTCCTCCGTCACTAGAGGCAAGGGAAGCTGGAAAAATATAAACTATAGCTTTTCTAGGACGGATAGTAGAAGGTACCCAGGGATAACTGTTGTGTAAGTCAACCAACACAGTCTATAAGATGCATAGTCTGTAGAAATGTTGGAGGAAGGGTGTGTTGGCCAGTGCAGGAAAGAGGTGCAGAGAGGAGGAACTCCTTGAATACATACTAGTGGTTAGGCAGTGAGCCTGACAGTTCAGTAGTTTCTCATTTCATCTTCACAATAGTCCTTTGCGGTTAGCATTGGTATTCCAATTTTGTGGAGAAAAACACTGAAGATCAGAGCATTTTCAAAATATATACTCTGAGTACACAGAGTTAAAAGTGATAAAGACAGAAATAAAATTTAACTCGTCTAAATCCAGACACCATGCTCTTTCTAGTATCCTAGAATGAATGATCAGACCAACCAGATCATCTGTAGTTGACTTTTTTCTCAAGTAGCCACTCTTTTTCAAGAGCTATTTTATTTTAACAGTGTTGACCAAAACTCAGAACACTTCACTAAAATCATAAATCACTCCAGGGCTGTGGTTAGGAGGATGCCTGAAATGCTCCAGTTCCATCACAAACATGTTATGAGAAGCCCGGTCAACACATTGAAAGATGCAGTTGAATTTGGAATGTGGCACCATAAGCCTGAGACCTTGTGCTCCCCACAGAGTCGGTGCCCTGGGCTTCCTGTGGTCCACGTAATGCTTTTCATCAAGGATCGTTGGTTAAATTGTATTTGTTGATGAAAAGTGCTAACAGAAACAGCTCAAGCATTGCTGCTGACATTTGTTGAATCAGCCTTACATCTTCAAATGTGCCCTTACAGACATGAGTTTCTGAAGATATTGCTGAGAGATTTTTATAGAGAAGAAATACCATTGGTGGATATTGGATATTTTTGAAGGAAGCCAAATCTTTTGTTTAAAGTGTCTACAACATACGGACAGTTTTAAGGTTGTAAAGCCTGGTAACACCCTAATTAAGAAGGACCTTAAATGCTAAATTAGACACTGATCTTTTTTTTTTTTTTTTAATATATCTTTATTGATTTCAGAGAGGAAGGGAGAGGGGGAGAGAGAGAGAAACATCAATGATGAGAGAGTCATTGATCGGCTGCCTCCTGCACGCCCCCTACTGGGGATCGAGCCCACAACCGGGGCATGTGCCCTGACCGGGAATCAAACCTCGCCTCCTGGATCCTAGGTCGATGCTCAACCGCCGAGCCACAGCCAGCCGGGCAGGCACTGATCTTTATTCTGCAGAAAATGGAGAAAGAGTAGATGGATTGGAGTCAGGAGTGACACGATCAGAACTGCATGTTAGTGAAATAACTCCGACAGAGAAAGGCTGAGTGGAAGGCCGTGGAAAGACAGCATAAATGTCTGTGGGAAATGACCTAGAGCAGAGGAACAGGAACTTAACCTTAAGCATAGCAGTCAAACCATAGCTGAGATGCGGACATACCTGCACAGAGGGGTGAGAGAGCTGAGCAACTGATTGGAGGTTAGAAGTTCAAAAGAAGGAAGAGCGAAGATGACTCTGGTTTGGGGGAGGTCATTGAAGGTATATTAGGCGAAGGAACAGGGGCTTTATCGAAAGAAGAAAGCTCTATTCTGAGGACCTGTTTTCCCCTGTGCAGTTGGATTCCCACTCTTTCCAAAGCAATGATCGGGATAATAGATGGAGAATGTGTTTCCCACCTAATCTATCGGTTGTGCAAAAATACAAAAAGGAGCAAGTGAATGACATGCCCTCCCCATTGAAAATAAACTCCGGTTTATGAAACTCGGAGTTTAAACTGCATTCCCGATGGTTACAGATTTAAGGAAAAGTCGGTTTCTTCACTTCCTCTGTGTTTGCATGTCCCAGCCCCCAGCCTCCCCAGCCCTGGGAACCGGGGAACACGTGGGTGGGCTGCCCGGTGGTCGAGGGTGATTACACCTTTCACTTGATGGCACTGTTGACAGAAATGGGACAGGGTTTCCAAGAACTAAAAGCAGATAGAGGTGTTTCGGGATTTATAAACAAGCTGCCGAACTGTGCCGTAAACAACAGATAAAAGTTCCTGGGGATCCGCCCTCACACTTCTTCCTGTCTCTACTCCACTTTCCATTGCCTCTGTGTTTGAAAATTCGGTTTTGTTATTAGTTTTTAATGAAACCAGTATGTTGATCGCATCTGATGGCAGACTAGGTTGTTTGCAACTGAAGGTTAGGTTATTTTTTCCTCAGACAGATTCAACTGGCAGCCTCTGCAGATTCCTTTGCGCAAAAATGACACCAGAGTTCTAGTGGCAAAAGCAAACTCTACTCCTCCCAGTTCTCTAGCAGGAGAAAGTGTTGCAAAGGATTTTTCTTTTCTTTAAGGAGAAAAAAAAAGAAAGAATGAAAATCCTCAACAAGAAAACATGCTCACATAACCGAGCGGTGGGATTCAGAGCTTTCTAAGATTCTAGGTGCGTGGCTGGCTCTACAGCAGCCCCTTGGCACTGGTAGCCGGTCCTGCACGTGGGGAACGGACTTGGTGAGCATAACTAACTCTTGTTCTTTGCTTCAGACATCAGCAGGGGAGAGGGACCCAGCAGTCACTGAATAAAGAATAAACAATGAAAAACATGCTGCAGCATTCACTTTCAAATGATATTTCCAGTTTTTTCTTACATCCACAAACATCTAGCAAAATAAAGTTATGCAATTTCATTAGATTATCTAGATGTCACTTAAGAAGAAAAGGAAAACAACCCTAGTATAATCTGCAAGGTCTCCTTCCGGCAGACACAAGCATGCCGAGGGCTCTCTGTTGTCTCAAGGTTTCCCTGGTTTGCTTGGTCAACCATGTCTCCCTTCCCATTTCTTTACCTCCAAACTTCTCAAGAGATCTTATCAGTTGTTTATATTCTCTCTACTCCTTTCTCACAATAACCCTCTGCCCCCATCAGCCTGTTCAACCATTTCTTAAAGTCCAATGGCTTCTTTTCAAATGATCTCCTCAAGCTTCTCAAAATATCTATGACTCCTGTTCCATTCATCCTGTTCATAGGTCAACATCACACTCACCTGAAAATACCGCTTAACTTAATCCTATCATGGGTTGCTCCTAAATTATCCAGAAGGTTCCTAGGAAGTCAGCCTCTGGCTCTCTCCGACGATCTCATCTACTCCCATGGCCACAAATATCCATCATTTCTATCTCTTAAATTTTGCTTTTCATCTAAACAGACCCACCTGTCACCTGCTGATTAAGTCAGCAGGTAGAGGCTCTGCAGAACTCCAGAGGACTCCCTTTGTCCCATCCCGTTCCTCCGCCAAATGTACTTCTACTAGCATCCCCCAAACCAGGGTTAAAACAAGACGGCGATCTTCGCTCTTCCTCCTTTTGAACTTCTAATATCAAATCAGTTGCTCAGTTCTCTCACTTGTATGTGTGCAGGTATGTTCTCATCGAAGCCATGGTTTGATTGCTATGCTTCAGATCAAGCTCCTGTTCCTCTGCTCTAGGCCATTTCCAACAGACATTAACCTGCCCTTCCAGGGCCTTCCACTCACCCTTTCCCCGGCGGAGTTACTTTACTAAGGTACAGTTCTGACTGTGTCACTCCTGACTCCAATCCATCTACTCTTTCTCCATTTTTCTGCAGAACAAAGATCCCTGTCTAGTTTAGCATTTAAGGTCCTTCTTCATTAGGGTGTTACTAGGCTTTACAACCTTAAAAAAGTCTTGTGTGGAATGTGTTATTTTAGCAAACGAACAGGATTCACCACAGGGAAGCGCGCTCGCACACACAGAGTACAAAAAACAAAACAAAATAGGAAGGGTAAGTTGTTTTTCTTTTTTTGAAAGTTCCATGGTTAATTTTTTAAACAACGATAGCATTGCCATCTGGTGGGTAGTTTCCAGCACTGCATTCGAAGCAAGTTTTTCTTTCAAACGTGGAAGGTTGGGCTTCAATTTTCAAAAATTCTCTCTATATCTTTTAATATCTAATCTAATAACAGATGTTAGAGTTTCATGTAAGAGTTGCTTTTGATTTAAAAATCACTCATTATTACAGTTAGCAAATTGGCATGACCTTTGTTTATAAGAGACAGAGTTGCGTGTTCACCTTTTGTTGCTGAGACTGTCCCAAGGAGCCCAGGAATGAAACGATAGTATGAATGAATTTAGTGTCTTGTCTAATGTCAGGTCATGTTCAGAAATTCATTTTCTGATGCTGCTCAATAATTCAAATATTTTGTAACCTTTGAGTCTCAGAACTAGAATCACCTTTCTCAATGAAGTCTTCCCAGGCCCAGTCCCCCCTCCCTGAATTTCGAGAAGTTGCTGTTGGCATAGCCCCTTTATTCGGAGGCTCGTCACACTGCGTTACAGTGACAGGTAACACGTCCTGTGTTTGCCTCCGTGTTCATGAGTGGTAAAGAGTCTGGTGTCCCAAGTCAAACCACCTGTTTTCAAATGTGAAGTTGCCACTTACAAGCTGTTAATGTTTTTGTGGTCAGCTTGCTCCTCTGTCAAACAGAGATAAAATATTTCCTTCACAGTATTGTTAGAAAGATTAAATTAGCAAAAACTATAAAAATTACTCAAAACAGTGCCTGCTATGTAGTAAACACTTATCAGTTAATAGCAAATATCAAGCAGATTGTTACAGACACAATTATTGCTAGACAACAATCCCAACAGGTAGCAGCGAGTTCCACATATAGTAAGCTAACAACAAATATTATTAAGTGACCTCCTTTTTAGCTATTTTTAAATCAGTTATGTTTTTAAAAATGCATACAGGTAAAATCAATCAATTTTAACACTAACATTGTATGAGTTTCAACAACCATGTACTGTTGAAGAATCACACCCACAACTAAGATAAAAAAAAAATATCCACTCCCCTAATATGTTCTGTGCCCCTTGTCATCTATCCCTTGTTCCCACTCCAACCCCTTGACCCCCAAGCCTTAGCAACCACTGATCTGCTGTATTTCACCATAGCTTTCCTTTTCTAGAGTTTTCTGTGCATGGAATCATACGACATGTTGTTTACCGTGTGTGGATTCTGTCCCTTGGTGTAAGGGTGTTAAGGTCCATCTATGTTTCTTGTATAACAATAGTTCACTCCTTTTTGTTGCATATTAGCATTTCATGGACACTCGGATTGTTCCTGGGATTGGGCTACTGTGACTAAAGCTGCCATGTAAATTCACATACACGACCTTGTGCGGACACATGTTTTCACTTCCCTTGGCAAACACCTAGAAAGTTGACAGGTTGGATGGTAGGTAGGTGTTTAAACACAAAACAGCTGCCAATCAACAAGAATGCCTCCAATTATCCGATATCTTTGCAAATACTTAACATAGCCAATCTCATCGATTTTAGCTATTCTAACAACTAATGTTCAACATTTTTTAATTTGCATATTTGGTATTCATATGTCTTCTCTGCCACCCATCTATCTTTTGCTTGTTTTTTAGTTTATCTTCTTACTATTGTAGACTGCCTTTACCAGGCGTGCTTTGCCAGTTTCCTTCCAACTTTGCCCTTTCATTTTCTTAATAAGTTCTTTTGAAGAGCAAAGTTTTTTATTTTTATGAAGTCATATTTATCATTGTTTTCTTTTGTTTTCTCTCTATGAAATCTTTATGGAGAAGTAAATGAATTTGGGGACAAATGAAGACATAATAATATTCAGTCTTCTGATTCATTAAATGATATTTCTGCACATTTATTTCAGTTTTCTTTAATTTTTTTCAGTATTTTGTAGCTTTTGTTGTCCATGTGCATTAAACTTTTTGTTAACTTTGTCCCCTAGTATCTCTCATTTTTTGATGCTATAGTGAGTTGGTGAATGGTATTTTTTAAATTCTACTTCAATATACTTTATTGCTAGTATGTAGAACTAAAACAAATTTTTGCTTATTGACTTTGTAACCTGTAATATTGCTTTAAAAAATTAAAAACTTAGGTCTGGTAGCTTTTGTAGATTCCTTAGGATTTTCTGTGTACATGGTCATGTCTGCAAACAGTTTCTTTCTTTCCAATTCAGATGGCTTCCATTTTATTTTCTTACCTTACTCTACCAGTCAGTGACTTGCCTTTTTCTCAATCTTCGGTAAAAAGCATCCAGCCGTTCACTACTGAGTATGTTAACTACAGGATTTTGGGAGATAAACTTTTACCAGTTTGATGATATTCTATTCTATTCCTAGTATGTTGAATTTTTCATTTTATGTAGAGAAGGTAGAACATACTTAGCTAGAATACAGAACAGAGCAGGACTTGGACATCAAGCTCATGTTGAGGGCCCTTCAATGGTTCTAAGAGGCTCATTTTATAATGAAGAGGAAAAAGAGATGATGTGGGAAGAAAACAAAAGATAGTTTATGAATATGTGGCACAGAAATGTGAGGAAGAGAAAGCTTGGGGAAAGAATTGGACAGAGTGAGCAAAACAGAAGGAATAGAAGTTAGCTAAGAAGGACAGGGGGCTGGGACTTGAAAAGGAAGCGAGGAAACAACTTGTGTGTGAGTGAGACCCGACGTACAAGAAAAGACTCAAATTCATGAACGCTTGTAAAGAAAATCGAAAGTACAGGAAGGATGAGCTATGGGACAGGGTCACGTAGATAACTTACGTCCTAAAGAACTTAACACTGAGTAGGAGAATTTTGCAAGATGCTGAGATTTAGCCCAAGAATATAGGAGACAACTTCAGATGCAAATCTTCTGCCAGCAGCAGGCCTGGGAAGCAGAGAGGGGCGAGAATGCCAAGAGTTTGAAGCAGAGATGGCAGCAAAGAAGATTGGCCAGGACAAGATCCGAGAGGTCCAGACCACCCATCTCAAATACCATCCAGAAAGATGCATCCCGTACAAAGAGTGTGTCCTCAGAAGCTTCCAGCATAGTCTCATAAACATCAATATACTTTATTTCAGTCTTTTACTGCGTTTGGCTACAATATACTTGTACGTTCCTCTTTTTAAAAAGTGCAGTATTCTACGTAACTCTTCAGTGTTACCACCACGCTCACAGACCCATAAGCTGGTCAGCATATTATTAGGGAGATTCCTTAAAACTGGCAGATCTATTTCCTTGGCAATTATAAGTTGGCAGAAAGAAAAACAAAATACACTTTACTATCCCAGGAAGCTGGTGACAACAGGTCAGCTGACTGTGATCCTGGAATTAGTGGGTGGGAAGAGAAGCCACCAGATTCCTCGGCTTCTCCAAGATTTGAGACAAAGATAACATCTGAGGAGAAGAGTTTGGCTTATCAAGTCAGGCCTCTCCTGGACAACTGTGGGCTGGGAGGTGACAGGCCTGGGCAATTGGCTGACCTCCTCAAGCATCTACAGTATTATTGGATTTTGCCGCAGGGTCCTCCAAAAGTGCTAGTCTCTTCTCAGGTCCAGGATTTTTCAGCTCCCTTGTCTCAGGGTCTTACAAGAAAATCACTTGGCTGTCCCACGCTGTCTCCAGGAGCACTCGATTTGCAGGTGGGACCACTCCCCCTCCTGACTCTACAGTTGGCTAACATTTCCTTCCCTCCTCTTGCCCCATATTTGTACAAACCATTGGGGACCTTGGGGGTAGAAAGAGGTCAAGCACCTGTACTGAGTCTACCATCTTCTCAGAATCTTTGGGAAACTATTTATTAGACTTCTGCTATGATTGTTATGTAGTTTTTCTTCTTTCCCATATATCATAAATTCTTTAAGAAAAGGAACTTTATCTTTTAATTGTCTCTTATCTCCACTCCCTTTAGCACAGTGTTTGGTTTAAATTTGAAATTCAGTAAATCCCTTCTGCTCCCAGTTCAGGTTAGATCAACTTTATGGACAATCCCAAGTCATACCTCTAGATGGGGCACATGATATATTTCTCCTGCCTTAGAAAAGCCAGTGAGGATTCCATGGGGTGGCTCTGAGACTTCCGGATCTGAATTTTGATTTCTTTTCAAGTTTGGGAAAGGTCTACCTCCACCGAAAGAGGTGAGTCAAAAAAACCTCACTTAAGCCTTAAGAAGTTGTTTCTATGGGTAAGGCCAGCCCCATACCTCACAGCATTAGCAAAATGAAATTTTTATTTCAGAAAGTGAAAAAAAAAACATGTTAAGGAAAAAAAAAAACCTGCTAAAAAGAAATAGTTCTTCTGCCAATAGTTTATCATCTGGGGGTTTGATTTAAAGTTACACTCAGAGGCTAGTTGTTAAATGCTATGAAAACAAAACAAAATAAACAAAAAAACCCAGTCATCCCCCACCCCGCCTCCATGATGGGCTGGAAAACATATTTGCCATGCTTCACTGACCTTGGCTGTCCATCTTGTTCCACTAAAATGAGCAAGCTATGTTCTCTAAAAGTGAATGCCTAAAAACTCTTTTCATAGATGCTAATAGATTAGATGAAACTGTGACCACTAGTCAAATGTTAAAGGTCAAAGTTCACATTCGCTTTGTTAACGTGTAATCTGGTGCCTTGCTCAATCCAGCGTGCCGTTGGTTCACCTTTAACACTGCCCTCGGAGGAAGGTAGAAGAAGGAATCCAAGGGGAATTGTCTTACTAAAAATTTCCTCCTTCTGACACTGAAGAAAAACCCAGAGCCCTTAGATGTATCTTTCATTTTGGAGGAAAGACATAATGCCTCAGATTAATGAAAGTGTCCTTTGGGATATCTAATCAAATAAATGGCATTTGGTTTTGTAAAACGAGCAAGTTAGGAGACACACACTGACCTATGGTTCCCACTTGGTGTACCCCAGTTAACCAGGCTTCACCAGCATGGAGATTGGCCACAGATCTTTCCACAGGGGCCTGCACTCTGCACTGACCCAGAACATGAAATCACATTCTCTGGTAACAAAACTAGTTAGGAAACCACAACAGTGTGGCTGGTTTAAACGAGCATCTAGGAAGATACACCCCTGCCTCTGGAGCTCCCACTATGTGGTTGCCCCTTGATGTGTCTTCTTTTGAGAAGTACAGTAGGAGCTGGCAGCTGATGTCTGAGATCCTTAAATTACAGGAAGAACACGGGAGCCTGCCAGAACTGTGATTCATTCATTCATGCCAAAGCAGATTCTAGGAACAGGGTCAAAAGCAGCTAGACCTACTCAACAAAGACTTAAAGAGGCAAAAGTTTTAAGGAGCAAAGAATATCATGATATTTAGGGTTGTTTTTGCCCTCGTATCACAGTACCGTACACTGACAATCTGACTGGAAGCTTCAGAGAATTCTGGAAACAGTAAGACATAGGTGTCTTCTTAGGTGATTGGCACGGATGGTGTTCGTTTCCACAGTCAGCTGTGGGGTCAGCTGCTGTGCACAAGCAAGAGAGGAAACAGAGCTGATGCTATCCAGTACCTTGAAAACACAGCCTACTTATGCTCTAGGCATAACTTTGGCCAATTCCTGCAACAAGCATCCACTTCCCCGAGATAATAGACAAAATAATACAATTAATTTTCACAGTAATCTTATGTGGTGCTAATATTCCTACCGTCATTTTCTAGAGGAGAAAACTTAGCCCAGGGGAGATAAGCATCCAAGGTCAGGAAATAAGAAGTAAAATTAGAATTTAAACTCAATTAATTTGACCTCAAAACCTATGGCTGTATTCACTATAGTTGAGTATTTCCCGAGGCAAAATCACCCCATAGTTATCCCCCATACATACAGGTCCCAGATGGAACTGTTACCTATCTCAGACATCCAAAAAAAATTGTATATGTTACAAAACAAATGTGAGGAGCACAGAAAACAAGGTGATTAACTTGGGGTTAAGGAGATACCTGCAGGAGATTAAGAAAATGAATAAGATGTTTGCAGCCACTGCTTAGCAGGGTGTGTTTGTACAAGTGGGTGGTTTAGCTGGAATGTAAGGTGAGGAAGTGAGGCTGCCAGGCAGGCAAACATGAGCTCTGGCCAGACGGGGCCTTTGGTAGAATGTATTCTCATGGGTTGGAGTTTTATCCTGTAGCTAATGTTGAGTCACTAAAAGATTCAAGGCTCATGATGTGTGTGTGAGGATGGTGGTGACCTAGTTAGGTTATCACAGCAAAGGTAAGAAACTGAGAATGGATAGACACCTACTGTATTATTTCCCACAGTAGGGTCACTCCACTTAATTTTGACATAAAGCAGTTAGGACCATCTCAGAGGAACCCCTGCAGCATTAAATGGAATGAAGATGGTCCCTTTAAAAGCCACATACATTCCCCCAAAAACCTCACCCCGGGCACTAAACACAGAGATGGAGGCTCTGCTCCTGCTCTCCGACAGCAGCATTCCTTCCTCCTGATTTCCAGTGACCTAGAGCATCTAAGTTGTCCCTTTTTCACATTACTTGTCTGTGATGCAATCAAAACGCATTTCCCAGTATGTACAAGTGCAATTCAAGGGTTCACCGGGGAGTTGACTTTCCTGGTGCAAAACCTTGGAAACCCTCACACTGATTCTAAATAGGGAGCTGAGGTCTCTTCACCACAAGTGGGTCAGTTTCGTTTGTTTCACCCAAACAAACATGCACGTGCATATACCCAGATATATAGAGATGTAGATGTGTCTGTACACACACAGACATATGCACGCATGTATATTCATTTCACTTGAACATTTATCCTTACAAGTTAAAGGAGTATACTGTCCAGACATCTTGAGTTTCGTACTTACGGGTTAGCAATAGCTCATTGATAGAGTTGTTACAAGGCCTAAATGGCATAACACACCATGTAGCCAGCACAGCCTGACCCAGAGCAGGCCCCAAGGCACCTCCTTGCCTCTGGCAGACTAGAAATGGACGCAAGGAGTTCCATACTGTATCTGTCTGGACAGTGTAGGCCAAGAACAGACTTCTTACCTCAATCTATCTCAAATGAACGGGGTTGTTTGTTTGTTTGTTTGGCTTTTGTAATAATGAAGTTGCGAAGTGGCTGGATCCAGGGCCTCAGTTGGACTCAGCCTATGAGATCCCCCCTTCTCCTGCCCTCCGACCGCCTCCCTCTCCTTCCTCCCCTCCTTCCTCTTTCTTTGTGTTCGCTCCATGCTCAGGAGGCTTCTCCCCAGAAGTGGTAAGGACAGCTGGCAGCAGCTCTAGACTTGAGCTTTACCAAATGAGCAATCTCAAAAGGAAAGAACAATGTCCCAGAAGGCTGGTGTGACCTAAAAGCCATGAATATTCTGAGAATCATTAGCAAATTATTTTTACAACCCCTTTGTGTCAAAGGGGTGCATTGTGCTTTGAGTGCTGCGTGGAGCTCCGGCACATTCAAATAAGGAAAAAGAAAAGCCCTGGCTGGTGTTCAAACACAAGCAATGACTCAGACCAAAGGTGTTGAAGACGATGCCATATGGAGTCATGAAACAAAGATTAGATTCCAGCCTAGAAAAACGAGGGCCTCCAGCTTGCAGAGAGCACGCCTTTCTGCAGGAGAAGAAATTAGAAAATCCAATGACTAGTGTCCTTATAGGAGAGAGACACAGAGACACACACGGGGAAGAAACTCCTGTGACAACTATGGCAGAAACCAGGAGTGGTGCAGCTACAAGCCAAGGACCTCCAAGAATTGCTGGCAACCACCAGAAGCTAGGAAAGAAGCAGGAAACAGAACTGGGAGCCTCCAGGACTGGGACACAAACGTGACTTCATTTCATTGAAATCTTTGTGGTCTTAACATTTGTCTCCTAAAACTGACATGTGAAAAAGTTATTTAGGTATGAACATGTATTTCCTTTAATACCAAAACCAACTTGAAATCACATTATTTATTAGCACTTTTATTAGCAATAGAACCTAAAGTAAGTATTTACGAGTCTAGTCCAGGCCCCAGATAATGTATATTTTATCTTAGAAAGATCCTTTCAGGACTTTTATGTGGGTGGACCATCAACTGTTAACTATGTTAACAACTCAGAATGAAGAGCTGATTCAGTCATTGTCCAGGCTGTGGGAATATAGCAGTGAATGTAACAGACATAGCCCCTGACCTCAGGAGCTGATATTCTAGAGGAAGGAGATGAAGCTCAAAGAAAAGAGTGAAAATATAAATGAGCATAAGATTATGATGATACTGTGGAGGAAATTAAGCAGGAGAGTGGAATAGACAGTGAGTTGAGTGTGTTCTTTCATATGCAGGGTCAGGAAGGCCTCATAGAGCAGGAAATCTGAGCAGAACCTGATGGAAATGTAGGACTAGTCAGGATACCTTAGGAGAGAGACAAGAGTACCAGGAGGAGGGACAGCAAATGCAAGCAACCTGCCTGTGATGGGGCAATACTTAGCATATACATGGAACAGCAAGGAAGCCCCATGTGGCTTACACAGAGCAATTAAGGGGTAGAAAAATAGTAAGAGATGAGGTAGGGTAGTTGAGAGTGGGAGTGATGGTACAGATCAGTAGGTGCTCCACAGCACATCACAAGACTTTGACTTTTACTTGGAGTGAGTTGAGAAGCAATTTAGGGCCTTGAGCAGAGAACTAGTATGATATGACTTATATTTCCAGGTATCGTCCATGTGGAGAAAATGACGGTGACGTGGGAGAGGAGAAACCCATGGAAGTAGGAAAACCAATTAAGGGCCACTAATTCCAATTATTCAAGCAAAGAGATGATGGTGGATCCGATCAGGGCCATAGGTGCAGAGGTGGTTAGAAGCGTGAATGTGTTCTGAAGACAGCTGGCAGGATCGGCTGATGGACAGCATGTGAGCTACGAGAGGAAGATAGGCGTGAAGGGAAAATGTGAGGTTTAAACCGAAGCATCTGGAAAGATAAAGGTCCATTAGGTGAGATGGAGTGACGGGTAGGAGCATGGTCTTGAGGCGGGGAGGGGCAGGCAGGTAGAGATAGAGAATCAAGAGCATAGTTCGAGAAAAATTAAGTTTTAGATGCCTTTTAACGTCCAAATGAGGATAAGTAAACAGTTAAATATATTAATGTCACGTTCAGGGTGGAGTCTGGGCTTATAAATGGAACTTAAATCCGTGAGAGTAGATGAGATCACTTAGGAACTGAGATTGGACAGAGAAGGGTGAGAGACTAAGTCTTGGGGTACATCAGTGTGTAGAAGACCATTTTCGTGCTTGAGTTTCAAAGAGGGATGGTACCTGGGCTCAGGCAGCCTGGATGGAAAGCGAGCCAGCCAGGGCACTTTATCACAGCCAGTGAGGTTCGTCATCAGGCAGCATATTTACACTCTTGTCATGAAAGGGACAGCTCGTTAGGGGCTCTGGAAACACCGCCCCTATTTTCTGAGAACCGGGTGCATGCGAAAGGGCTCTGATAAACACTGGCGAATGGCAAGAACCAAGATTTTTAATCACATTGATTTCACCAGGCACGTAAAACCAGATCCTTTTTTGATTTCTTGGGGTACAGAAGAAAAACTATAGATTAAACATCATAAATGCTCTATATCATATTCTGTTTAGTATACCCAGTCTCCTGTTAAGTGCTCCCGTGCCGGGCGTTTGCTTCATCTCTGTGCTGGCTGCTCCCGGTGCCTCTCCGCACCCGCTCCGCGCCCTGCCCGCCTCTGCCCTGTGCCCAGGGGTACTGGTCGTGTGGCCGCTCAGGTGGCCGTCCTGTGCTCCCTTACCCTGTAAAGCTGCCCTCCCAGGTGCCATCCCTCACCCCTGCGCGGCTCCCTCCCAGTGTTAGAGGGATGGGCGGGGAGGGAGCGCCGCCCTCTATTGAAGCCTCAGGATACAGTGCCCCCCGCTGCCTGCTTCTCCTGTAGCCCACCCGTGATTTTGTAAACTGTCCCTTTCTCAAACTCCTCTCAAATTACCCCATGCGCGCATGTCATTTTTTCCTTTGAGAACCCTGGATGTTGTCTTATTAGCTTTCCTCGCCTTCGCACGGCACTGTGACATAGGCGTAACCCCCACTTACAGATAAGAAGAGAGGTCACTGGCCTGAATTCACGCAGAAAGGGGCAGCGTTAGGATTTAAGCCCAGCGTTGTCTGACTCCAAAGCCTGAACTCAGACATTTCAGTATCTTTCGATGCCAAAGCGGTTCTCATCGCTAGTAATCACAAAATCATAAACAGTTATGAAGCTACAATTAAATCAATTCGTGATGTATTAAAATAATTTTTAAGAAGGAATTGCTTACCACATGCCAGCGTTTCGTAAGCATTAGCTCCACCGACGCTCACTCTAACCCCAGGATTAGTACCATTTTAGAGAAAAGGGAAGTGAGGCCGATTTTCTGATAAGCATTTCCAAAGGGAAGAACTTTCACAGAAAAGCCAATTTGACTTTTATCAAAGACACCAGGTTGACACTCAGAGCGAGAGATGCCGACATACCCCTGACAAACAAAATGATCACTTTCTAGTAACTTCTTTCTTCGCAGTTCCTTCTGGTCTGCGCCGCCTGCCAGGCCCTTGGCTCCTCTCCAACCGTCCTGCTCTTCTTCCTCCCAGGTCCCCTCCTCGCCCCAACATTTTCTGTGCTTCTCCCATTCTTACAAATATTAATCTTCTATCCTGAGTATAAACCCCAACTGTTCACCTAAACCCATCTGGTTTGGATTGTGGGTGTGTCTTTCCTTTAGCGTAATCTAACCTTTTCAGAGCGTGGGTAAAATTATCTCGCCTCTACCTATCTTTCAGCCTCGATCTAGGTATATCTATAGATGTCTTTTCCATCACACCAGTGGTTAGTCTCCAAACAATGTAGAGGTGAGATTGAACTTCCCAGAGAACAAATCATCCTGCAATACTTGTACAGATGCTGTCCGAAGACAAGAGGAGAGAGAGACTTAGACTTTAAATAATTTCTCAGTGTCACAACCTATAAATGGCAGAGCTGGGATGTGAATGGTCCAGTGTCTATGTTAACTTTTATGTTATATCACAGTGAGACTACTGTAGGCACAGAAGTAAAAACAAGGAAGAGAACACCAGTCATTTAATAGACAAGCTAGATTTAAGCATTTTGAACAGATTATACTTCTTTGCCAGGAATGCAATAAAACTGAAAACAACTTTCCAAATGTCCGAGTACACTGTGCACCGATTTGCTTCTGTGGTCAATATTGTCAGTGAGCAGAAGCAGACCAAGGCTTAGCCGTCGGGCTCTTGAATGCATGTGACAGTCACTGTGACTTGCCTATTACTAATCAACAAACCAAGAGTTTCTGAGGACCTGTCCTGTGCCCAGCACTAAGCTAGGAGCCCTTGTGTGGGATATAAATATGTAACAGGTGTTCTCCCTCTCTCTGCCTTTAAGAGCATGCACTGGCAGTCAAGACAGAACATGTAAACAGTCACTCACTATGGGAGATAGTCCATGTTGCGTATGTGAACTTCTAATATCGAAAGAGAAAAAAGGGCCAGCTTGGTCCTGGGCTGTCCATGGAGGAGGGGGGGCCGGCATCCTTGTTGATACAGATTTGATTCCTCCCTTGCTGGCTTTGGGATATTAATCAGCAGATGTTAATCATTAGATATCAAGCCTTCAATCCAATGTGCTTTTAAAATAAATTTTAACTAAAAATGGTTACTTTCTAAAGTCATTATCTTAAACTGTTTCCTCCCATTAGAATAGAGGGTCCTTGCCATTTCAGATGCCTGAAGGAGGTTAATCAGAGCAGGTCCCTCCTGGAGCTTTCCCCACAGTCACGTGGACCCTTGTCCTTCCTGCAGGAGGTTTCTTGGAATCTCAGCTGTCTTCAGACCGCTCGGCAATCCAAGATCCTCAGCTGTAAGCAAGCGCCCCAGAGTCCCCGGCAGTCCTCCTGGTCTCCCGCACAACTATGGGCTCAGTTCTTCCCAGGGATAAAGTTGGGGCAATACAAAATAGCCAGTCCAAAATTTGTGTGGGTCCAGGAGTCTCGGACTCTAATCCTGACCGAGTGTGGGCCCCCGGGCTCACATTTATGTTAGCGGTAAAGCTTTCCAGCCAACAGTGGGCTCTTAATAGTTAAGTTTGGAGGAGTCAAAAGTTGTATGCAGATTTTTTACTGCATGGGGAGTTGGCACCCCTAATGCCCGCATTTTCCAGGGGTCAACTGTATTTTCTTTTCCTAGTGTTACTTCTGAATCTTTTTCTTTCTACTCACCCAAAAAGGAGAAGAGTCATCCTGCCAGTTCCTCCGAGAGCCTGACCAGGACACCTGAATATGTATGAGACGTTTAAACACCCCCGAGGCTGGGGGGCGGGACAGTCAACCAGTAGCATCCCTTCCCCTATATTGGCCAGATGATGTCACTGTCACAGTGTTAGTGCATTTATAGGCAAAAATCAACGTAGAAAGGCTAAAGGGGCGTTTTGTCTCCCATTTTAAAACTCGAAACAGTAACACAGTGGCCAGCAGTCAAGGTTCAAAAGGCCAGAGCATAATTAGTCTGTTATAGTCTCCATGGCTCACGTGGTCTAAGGATGTAAGGGATGGCATTCAAGTGCCATAAACATCATAATCCAAAGAATGGAGTTCTCAGAGCTGTTTGCTTTTGTTTTCTTGTTTTTAAGGAAAAGAGGCCTTTGCCTTTATGGGCTTCTTCACAGGGATCCGTTTCAGAAGCTTGGCTTTCAGAGAAATAAATAAACCAAATTCCAAGGCACATTGAGGCCTCACAGAGAGGTGGCGTTTAGAAGCTGATTGTGTCAGAAGTGAGCAGGGATCGGGACCTTGGCCACTAACAGTCACTAGTTCTCACATAGAGGACGTGGCAGCCCATAGGGTGTAACGTCTGAGTACATGGGTGCCACACAGCCTTCCCTGACATCAGCCCTCCACGCTGAGCTCTCCTTTTAAAAGTTGCTTTTTGTTTTAAAGTAGAGATTTTTCTAAGTGCATTTCTCAGAGCCCCAGGATCCTTCATCGGTGCCTATGGGGCTACAAAGAGAGCCAGATGGGTGGTCTCTGGGACCCCACTCTAGCTTTATCCCCATTTATTTATTTTTCATTTGTTTGAAACATTGAAATACTTAGTTTGCAAAAGGGGTTTTGCTAAAAAGTAAAAACAAGACGAACAACCTACTAACTGAGAACACTACTGAGTCAAGGTGACACTTTCAATTGGCAGTGTGTGAAAATGGCCTGTGTGGTGTATGAAAATGCCCTGTGCTGTGTATGAAAATGCCCTGGTGCTGGGTATGGAAATGCACTGTGCGGTGTATGAACGTGCCCTGTGCTGTGTATGAAAATGCCCTGGTGCTGGGTATGGAAATGCTCTGTGCGGTGTATGAAAGTGCCCTGTGCTGTGTATGAAAATGCCCTGGTGCTGGGTATGGAAATGCTCTGTGCGGTGTATGAAAGTGCCCTGTGCTGTGTGTGAAAATGCCCTGTGTGGTGTATGAAAGTGTCTACAATCAACATGTGAATTTTGAAGGAAATTCCTTAGAACCAGTTACAGGACTTTGGGCTTCTGACCAACTTCAGGGATAAAAGATTCCCTGAACAGGAAATTAAAGGGGAAATTTAGAAGAAAGCTTTCTACAGAGAAAGCCGTACTGTGAGTTCTCCCCTCCACCCCACGGGGAGGGGGAGTGTGGGGACCTGCCTTCTCACTTTGAGTCTAGAGAGAGGGGTTCCGAATGGGACCACTCAGAGAACCTGCTTTTGTGCCTGAGTTTGGGAAGTTCTTGTGACACATACCCAAGACCTCCGGAGTCCTGTGGGAGCAAAGGGAGCTAGACAGTAACTTGGTTCCTTCTGACCGCAGGTCGAGGTATGTGATGCCCAGGGCCAGGCGGAGACTCTGTGGAAGGAAGGCCAGCCTAGGCCCTTTGATATGGGATCCCACGGACATGCTGAAAAGCGCTTCTGCTAGAGGACAAGGGATCTGGACCTAGAGCATGTGTGTAAAACAGAGCACCAGGCATTCAGAGGGTGAGGGGTGGTCGGACAAAGGACAGAAGGGGAGGAGAACTGTTGTCTGAAACTGCCCAAGAGGCCGAGCAGGTTGGGAGTCCTCGAAGAATGCCTTTGCGGCTCTGAGAGCAGGAGCCGGCTCACAGGCAGGTAGGCAGCTATGTTCCTTCCCCTCTACCTGTCTTGCTCTCCCGCCTGTAGCCCAGAGTCAGAAGGAACAGCTATTGGGCGTCAGGAAAGGCTGGCAAGGAAGCAAGGAGCCTGTCGCACCGCTCCCACCAAGGACAGACTTGTCCAGGGCCAGCTCTGGCAAGTGGACAAGTCTTATTTTTTAATGCAAATTGCAGTGTTCATTAATGTATTATGACTGAAGATCCTAATTTCTGAAAAAAGACTATGCTGGGTAACTCAAGAGATTCCGCGGTCTCTTTATAAAACGAGAATGACCAGCAATGTCATGGTGCCTGATAGTTGTCTTCCTAAGGGAAAAACATAAACAACAAACAAAACAAAAAGCCTTTCCCAGTGATTTAATCTTAAAGTGAAAGTGGGGGAAAAATATGTCTTTTAATTACAGGCTCTTTAACTAGGTTTGTTTATTGCACCAGTTAAAAGTTCTTATAGTATAGTTGAATCTAGCCCCACGGCAATGTCCAGAGCAGGTCTTGACCTTGAGCTAAAAAGTGAAATCCCACACCCTGTGGTCAGGGGAACAGTGGTCAGTGGGAAAGGCCATGGAGGGTTGGAAGGTTGGTTATATGGTTGCTTATTTTGTGTCTTCTAGTTTTTCCTTGCAGAAGACTCTTGCAGGTAGCTTTTGATCTCACCACACACCAGCATTCTACATAAACCCACTTGGTTTTTTTAAAGTGGGCCCACAGAGAAAGGGAAGAGAAACGTTCTTGGCTTATAGGGAAATAAGAGGCGATGGTTCACATATCCGAACCCTGAAAGCCCTTCTGTTTTCTTTATTTGTCTTGGGGGTGAGGGGGGATCATTTGCCTCCTGTCAGAATACCAGCTGTCTATCTCTGTCTGTTCTTATTTGCCTCTCTCGGCAAGACCACTCACAGCTTCTTGCTAATGGGAAATATGGTCACAAAACAAGAAAGAAAAAGATTAATCCCTTAGGAGTAAAAGGGATGGATTCGTAAGACCAAAAAGAACAGGCAAAATGTAGCAGCACGTCATCTATTAGACGCAGCAGGAAATAGAGCTGGAATGAGGCTCCAGGATCACAGGAAAAGCATAGGAGAGCCCTGTTTCCTTGGGGCTTTAGGAAGCACTTCTAATGACCTGTTTTAGTCATAAAACATTTCTGACTATTTTATCAGAACAGTAAAAAGTAATCATCGGGGGGGAAAAACCTATAGCCCTATTTCTTGACCCACAGATGGGGGAAGAGCTTGTGTGTCGTGAAAACTAAAAGAGGACCATGCTTTTCCGGGTCAATAAAAACAGTGGCATTGATCATTGCCATCTCAGATTTTCACCTTCTCATGGGCAACACCAAGGTGCCTTTCCTCAGTCACAGGCTTAGTGAATGTCAGGAGTTAAAGTGACACGATAGTTTAGAGGAGGAGCCCAGCCTCTGTCCCATCACTGGCTGAGTGATCGTAACAAAGTCACTTAACCTCCCTAGGCCTTAGTGTCCTTACTTTAAAGCAGGAATGGTAATGGCCCTAACCTCATAGGATTTTTGTGAAAATTTAACAACTAATGTAGATGTGGTGGCCATGAGAAAGAACTACTCAGATTTCATGCTACAGGAACAGATTCGATTAACAACCTCAGCTCTGTTTTCTTGGATCCACCCTCATATATTCCCACAGGGCTGCTCCCAGCCAATGACCAAGCATGGTAGGGGGACCGATGCAGGCCATTTCTAGGAGATAAGGGACCCCAAAAAAGATGACTTTGGCTTGAAGACTCCCATTGGCTTGGCAGAGCATTCCTTGGAATCGTACTGAGTTTGAGACTCTTCCTACCCAATCCTCCTTCCTCCCGCTCTCCTTTCGCAGGTGTCAGACCATCACTGCGGTATGAAGGCTCCTGTGCTTTCTGCCGTTCCCTCCCTTTCACGAGTTTTTCACCCACAATAAATCTTTTTCATTTTATCCCATCTTAGTATATACATACTAACACAGTTGGTAAAACCAGCATCTAGTATGTAGTACGTGCTCAATAAACAGGACTTGTTATTATTAATGAATAGAGTAGTATAAACATGGAATTCTGAGAAAGGAAAAATCATTTTCAACCAAGACATTCATAAAGATTCCACATGTGAGATGGATTTTGAGGGAACTGGAAGAATCTGGAAAATGAAGTTTGCTGAAGATTGAGGACAGGCGGTTCAAGCTAGGATAAAACAGAGCACCGAGGCTGGAGAATGGAGATGCTTCTAGATTGCCTGGAGTGTAAGGTGCAGAGAAAAGACATATGTCATGTATGCTCATAGTCCATTGTCCAAAGCAAGTCATATGGCCAAGCCTGACATCAGTAAGGCAAAGTACACCCAGTCGACACAGGAGGCGCTAAAAGGCACATTGCAGTGGACGGGGATCCATAATCCTCTCCCAGGAAAGAGGGCTCAATAGTTGGTAACGATAAGCCCGTCTAGCACAGGTAAGAAATTATTAGGTTGACCAAATATAAACATCTACTATTTTTTAGCAGGCCAGTGACATCATCAGGGTGGTTTTGGCTGTGGAGACGAATCAGGAAGGGGGAATGAAGAAAAACAATACTGCACACTGGTCCAGGCAAGAGGTGATGACAGGCAGTTTGAAGTAGTGACAGTGTGACAGCTGGAATGAACTGCTCTCTGTCCCAGGACCCCACTCTCTACTCTTTATTCTGAGACCTGCACCGGAAGATGGAGAAGTTCACTTGTTAGGATGAAAATCACTCAGATCACTCTAAGTACCTGGATATTAGGGAAGGCAAGGCCACTTCTCAGGTTGGCCTTAGAAAACTGTGAAAGAGAAGTTGACTTCCAGTTCAGAGCCCGCTGTCCTTCCTGTGCTCGTCTCCTCACAGGAGACCCCACAATTTGCATCCCCAGCGGCCAAGCCCCATGCACAGTGTTCTCATTTTTTGTTCCTAAGATGCCCAGTTCTCCTCGCCTGCGACCCTGGACAGTCCGTGCCAGGCTACTCCCACTGCCTCCGGCCTGACCCTCTGCTCCAACCCAACTTCCTCAAAGAACCACGCTCCCAACCACTAACCCTCAGGGCCTGGCCAGGAAGCTGCCTAGCTGTTCCCTGTAAAAATGCAACTCACTGTAAAATGTTACTTTTCTCTTCTGTTTGGAAATGTTTATATTTTAAATGAACGTCTTAGATAGACAACACCTTAACCTCCAAAAAGCAGTCTCTCGTGTAAGCCAGCTAGAGGAGATATTCTTAAGCAAGGAACGTAATTCGGAGCAGATCTTACACCAGACCATCCAGGCAAGGGCTCAGTGTGCTGGGGTCTGAGCATGGCTCCTCCCTATCAGGGTATGTGGAGCGTGTCACATGCTGTTTCCTGGTCTGCAGAGGGTATAGACTGACTATCCGGTAAGAAGCCTAAAATTCTATTATCTTCTAAATGCATTTTAATTTGGGTAGTAGATTCTGAGCCAGAGAGCAATGCCTGAATGCCCAAGAACCTATTATGATCGCCTCACACCCTTCAAAACTTCTCAGGGGAGTCAGTTCACTTGTTGCTCTACTCTCACACACATGGACAAACAGTTTCAAACTCACTGGTTTTTGATGGGAACAGAAAGCAGAAACCCATCACCTCAAACCAGCACTGGTTCGGCAAGTTTGTCTGGTCTCACCTTGAGATACAAAATAGCCTTCCCCCTCCACAGAACTGATGAAGGCAATTCTTTTCTTTAAAAAAACTCATTGATTCTAACAACATCTGTCCCTTGGATGAATAAATAACCTGACACTCACTTACCAGTGGCATCAGGTCACATAATAATCTTCATTGCACCATCTACAGTGGCACCAGGTCAGATAAGGATCTTCATCGCACCATCTACCACAGGCACAGAGAGGCAAAGGCCTCCTCCAACCACAGCATCCAGATTTTCCGCTCGAAATACCAGTGCGTCCAGTTGGACCTGCAAACACAGTGCCCGGGGCTGTTGCTCCAGAGCCACCTCTGAAGTCATGCAAGGCTGAAGAAGACAAGTCACCTGCAGGCTTGGTCACTCTGTGGCTTGGAAGCTCTGCCAGCCCATCGGTGCCACAGTGCCTGGGACTCCGTGGGACGGTCGGCACCAGGTTCCCTGCCACAGGAGGGAGAAAGGCAGCCTCTACTTCTACTGCAGGTAAGTTGCAAGGCTTCTATCTGCTTGTGAGTAAAATTTGCAAAGTTTGAGTGGAGTAAGAAGACAGAACAGGGCAGGACGGAGAAACCTGAGCTGCGGGAGGCTGGGAAGACTAAGACGGACTTGGCAGATGACAGGTTTTGTTACAGATTTTTAAAATAATGTTGCTTTAGGAACAGAAAGAAAGCCAGGCCAAGAAACATCAACAGTAAGTTTTCCTTCTTTTCCCCCTAAGATATGCTGAAGCCAGGTTTAATTTTATGTCAGGAAAGAATTCTCTCCTGAGACTTTCCTGGCGACGGTTCAGTTGAGGATAATGTTTTCCAGCCACGTTTCCAGCGTCGCTCAGAAGTTGAAAGGGAAGCGGGAACCAATCCCCAGGCCTTCGCTTTGAAGCAGCAGGGGGAGCTGTTAGGATAAAGACACGGTGGTTTCTGTGCCGAGGTGACTTCTGAAATCCAGTCAACATTCTCTACTTGCCGTTTTCGGGAACAGGGAGTTCCTAAAGGACAGAATGTTTACAGGTGCCAGCAGCTTTAACACCTCTGATTTTAATGCAAAGCCTTCATGTTATATTTTAAATCGAGAGGGGGGAAAAATAAAGCCTTAGATATTTGTACCAGTTGCCAGCGGCCTGCAAAGCATGACAGTATTTCACAATTACGCCCATCAACACGTAATGATACCTCATACCGTATATTGCAACCCCAAAGCGTTTGATGGAATTGGATAGTTAAAGTGGGATTTTCAGGGCATAAAAAAGAGCCATTATAACAACCTCGCCAACATTTACCTACCTTACCATGTACGGTGTATCGATACTGCCCAGATGACTTATGTGTTTGGTGACTCTGGTTTTCTGGTGACTTGGACCCATTTAAAAACTAAGAGGGAAGAAGTAGGGAGGCCACACTTACCATTTATCATTATAAATTTTCTCTGCTGTCCTTTGGGTTGGGCTGTGTTGAAGTTCTACATTAGAGCACACCACTGTTCAGTCAAGGATTAAGTGACTGTTAACACTGTGGGTAATTCTCATGCTCTTCACTTCTGATTACTTGGTTTCTTCTAGTATCAGCAGAACTCCATGTGTACAACTTTCTGGAGCTAAAATTTGACAGTTATGGTGCCTCTTATATACATTTCTGTGACTGTTGCTTACACGTTACTGCCAAGGGTGCCCCCAGGAGTAGTAAATATCAGCTTCCGGAAGAGTCAGGGAAACTGAGTCCAGGAGAAGAGGGCGGAAATGGAGAATTTTCTGGAACATGGGGGATTCAAGAGGAGAAGAGGCATTTTTGAAGGAAGAAGTTAAAAATCAGAGATCTCTCTGACTTGGTGTATAGGCAATACAGTCACCATAAAGACTAATTTTATATGTTCCAAGGAATTCCACTGTAATGGAATGCTTCAGATTTTCAGACAGATATGGTAAAATAATCTGGGAAACCAAAAAACTGTCCAGAAAATAGACTGAAACTAATAGAGGACTGGCAAGAACAGAGTTGACAAAAAAGCAATATAATACGAATATGTAAATGGAGGTGAAAGAACTGAGAGAATTAGACACAAGTAGTTCAAGATTGGACTGGTGTTCTCTCAGAATAATTTTGGGAGATATTATTTCTCATATCCTATAACGTCATGAAAAACTTTATATTTCTGCCCTTGAGGGAAGAACAAACATATAAGCTATTTCTAAACGTGGCTGGCTTACCTCCTAATATACTGATCAACAATGTTCTCAATGGTTCCAGAACGTTTCAGATCATCCAGCAAATGGTTAGGTGCTCATTCTAAACGGTGGTCTGAGTAAGAGCTGCCATATGTCTCTGTTTCATCCTTAGACTATGTGTCAGAACTATATTTTGGGTCAAAACAAGACTGCATTCCTGCATATCCTCCATGGGGCCTCTCACCGTGCTCTGATCTCATGGGTGTTCACTGGGGATTCAGCGACAGTGTTACCTGTTGGATTCAGGAATAAATCAGTAATGAAGGTTTCTTTGATAGTGACTTGGAGTTACTTTGTACCTAATTAATTAAGCAGTGTTAACTCAATAAGAAATTTGAAGCTTTGTATTTCTAAACCATTCGTCCCACTTGTACTGTACCAAGCATGACTTCTCTACGGGGTAGTAGATCTCCTGAGGGCATCTGAGGCAGCTTCACGGTCTCCCAGTTGTTTTCAGATATTGAGCTTCAGTCCAGCCAGTCATCAAACACTTACCTTCTGCCCTCCTTCCCCATACCCAGTACCGGCATGAACTGGCGCTCTGCCCGTTTGGACGTCTATCAGGGACTCCACCACCTCGCATTCCCCTTCTGGGGTTACCCCTCCAGGGTTCTGAGTGGCAGGTGGGCAGGGAAGGGGAAGAGTGTCACGCTGACAGACCCTGCCATTACCCCTCTCGGTGAGCCCAGCCTGGCTGTGGATGTCCCCTCCGAGGCAGGCCTCCTGACTCTCGCTCTCTCTGGGGAATACAGGTCTGAGTTATTTTCACCACAATAATTTGTGAAATCCCCCTCAACCTCTTAAGCCCCGCAGCTCCTGTTCCTGGCCGTGTGCTCCACAGCCTCTTGCATCTGGAGTGTGTGGGGGGAAACTGTCTTAAGGTGGGGGTGGAATAAGCTCAACTACCTCCTAAGCACTGTCCACCTCACCCACGGGTGTCCCCGTCTTGGCCATTAACGGTGAGTTCACACTGCCTCCCTGGAGCTCCCCTCCCTTCCAGACCGATTTCCGTGAACCTGTGGGGTGCAGCTCTATTCACAAACTCTTGTCCTCAGCAAACGCCCAGTGAGGTAACTGAATTATACAACAGTCTTGTGAATGATTCTTCCAGGGAGGTTTTAGAAAGACTGGGCACCCCGCTCCCGTTCCCCATGGAAAGGGGCGGAAAATGCCTCTCATCTCACACACGCTGTTGTAACAACCCCTGGACTTGCTGCCTCTCTCTCGGTCGTGTTCCCAGTCTCACCACGTGAAGGATGGAGGCTGGTAGGAGGCAGCCACGTCTGTCGCCTGTTGGGAAGGAAATACTGGCTCTGACTCCAGTAGCTGTCAGTGCAGGTATTGGATTCTTCTTTCTCTCTCCTCATCTTGAGTCCTAGTTGCCAGACCCAGGAGTCCCGTGAATAGCTTGCCACAGATTGAAAACCAATGAAGTCCTTTGGAAGAAAGAAAACATATAGTAAACATATAAACATTCAGGATAGGTATTCAGAGTCAGCGGGGCCATTCTTAAGATTTTTCATTGTCACCCATTAATTCAGTTTATTTAGCAAACAAATAAAAACCCAATGTCTATCACAAGCCAGACATGATGACAGAGAATTCTATGAAAACAAGAAGCTGCATCCGCTGCTCTTAGGTCCTCCACCAGTGTTTAATGTTTGCAGCTCATGACCCTGGATGCATGAAGGTGCAAAGGTAAGGGGCTGAGGGCAGTGAGAGAGGAGAGAGTGTGCCTGGAGAGGTCAGGGCAGACTTCAAAGAAAGGATAGTATTTGAGCTGGCTCTTGAAAAATGAATGGCATCAACCATTAGATGGGGACAAGAAAATAGGGGGAAACCTTCCAGGTAGAGATAGTAAGGGAATGAGCAGGGCACGAATATATGATGATTATGGTGAAGTTAGTGCACATGCCTTTGGGGCAGGGTGGTGAGAGTCTAGACTGCTCCTGACTTGGTCGGCTCTGTTCAGAGGGAATGTGGGATTTCCTGTATATGGCATGGGGATTATGAAGGTGTTAAAGCAAAAGAATGATGTACAGAATATCACTTTAATGATAAGTTTTTGATATCAACATAACAGAGACAAAAGGGTAGGCAGCTGGGGAACAGTTGTGATAATCCGAGGAGAGTTGGTGAGTGCATGGCCTAAGGGTGTCACAACAGGGAAGGAAGAGAGGGAGTGAGGTAAGAAAACGCGAACAGCCAGATTAAGGGAATGGCTCGGTGGCGCTGAGGCTCGGGTGTCTGGGATATGAAGATACTCTCGCCGAGACAGGGGACTCAGGAAAAGCTTGGCTGAGAAGATGGTAATGAGCGTGGGCTTTTTTGACAAGTTAATTTTGAGGTGACTGTGGAACATCCAGAAGGAGCTGCCCAGGGGCGTCTGGGCTGGAGTTCAGAAGACAAGTCCAGGCTGCATGTGGGGCTGATCAGTGAGCAGCTGAGGCCTGAGGCTGGGCGAGTGGGTGTGAGAATGTCCAGTTGGAATATGCCAGGAAAACACAGGATGCTAAGGACAGAACAGTCACAGGACTGAAGGAGACGAGCCGGTGAGGAAGGGGGAGAAAGTCATCAGGGGAAGAAATCCCGATGGAGCAGGGCCTAGAAGCCAAGGCAAGGGGAAGGTCAAACAAGACAGAAGTAGTTCTGGTGTGAAAGGTTAGAGAAAAGTTATATAGAATAAAAACTGGGGGGGGAAATTCATAAGACAAAGAAATCAGGAAGGACTTGGGTGATGCTGGCTTTACCCAGACAATGTTTTTCTTAGGTTTAGATATTTGAAATAAATCTCTTAAAATAGATGTTTTAGAGAACTTTAAGCTGTCTCTTGGATCAGAAATCTCTGCAAATGCTGACTTTTCCACATAGCATAAAATGTGCTTATATCCTTACATTTTTCTTTAGGATAAACAATTTTTGAGCACATAAGCAAAAAGGAAGAGGCAGTCACTTAAAAAAAAAAAAAAAAAAAAAATATACTATACAAGAAAAAGGCCATTGCCGAAGGAGTTGGAAGGATAACAGCATTTTTTCTCTGTAGGAAAGGAAATAGCTTTGATTCAGGAAAAGGAGCTTGCTGACAAGGCATTCAGTCACATGGCTCCCCACAGGAAGCTAAGAGATTGGCTTTTTAAGGTGATAGTTCAATGGAAAATGAAGTTGACATTCGCTTGAATAAAGCTTTCTTCAGTTATACTGAGTGGACTGTCAAAATAACCAGGAGAAACACAAAAGAACGGGGTAGGGAGCCTCTCTCTGTGCTCCAGGCTTCTAAATGTCAACTCCGGTTATTTGCTGAAAGAGCGAACGGTGTGAAATATAATGAGAAAGTGCACGTAGGATATTTATTTATTCAACATTCTACTCCCTTTTCCCCCCCACATAAATGCATATTTTCTTGAAAAAAATAAAAGATAAAAGGTTTTTTAAAGTATGACATTCTCCCGTGAAGAACCGGATCAATGAGTCACTATAAATATGCAGTATTTTTTCTTATATTCATAGCTGACACATTATCAAGTTAAAATGAATCTTTTATATGTCATTTCTGCTCAAGAAATAACAGAAATCAGAAATAGCAGAATTCAAGAAAGTCTCAGAATACTTGTGGACTCAGAAGGAAGGAGAAAGGAGGCACAGGGTAATGTTCATGACACAGTTGAGTTGTGCCATGATGAGTGCTCTAGGAGCTAGAGTGTCTTCTGCATTTGGAGAGGTGCTCCCGGCTCCCCAAGCCCCCTTCAGTGTTTACCCCGTCACAGTATGGTTATTGATGGTCTTGGCTCTGTTCTCATTTTGAGTGAAGGATGAGTTGGATCTGAGAACGAATACAGTGGACAAAGTGAAGGATTTTGTTGGGCACCTCCCTAGGGATTGCTTTCTCTCTTCCTGCTCTGCCTCTTGGCTCTCTTGGAAAGCAGGGCTGCAAAACTATAATTAAGCCGTAAGATGCTACCTAGATAATTGCATTTTCTTAGATTTCTAGATTCCTTTATAACCCATAGACTTTTATCTACAGTGTCCTCTACCCAATGTGGGAATCCCTCCTACATAGTGAGGCAACCAAGTCAAATCTCTAGACTTGGGCGCCAGACAAACTCAAGTTCCAACACCAGGAGGGACACGTATAAGCCATGTCCTAAGGAGAGAGGCTTAACCACTTCAAGTAAAATGGGATGCTTGAAATGTCTTCTTTGTGGGACTATTATAAAGACTAAGTGTGATAATATATGTCACGTGGCCAGTATAGTGCTCAGAACTTAAATGGTAGTTGGGGAACTCACTGTTTTAAATAAATTTTTTGCCATTTTTGCGATCTCAGAATGTTATAATGTCTTTCCTTTGGTTAAGCCAGAATCTATCTTATTTTCCACCCTCTTAGTTCTCTCTCTGACACCATACCCTACGACTGTCCTCCTGAGTCACTGCTTCAACCACGTGTCTTTCTTATAGGTCCTCAAGCTTGCCAGGTGAGCAATCATTTGGCTCACTTCAAATGATTATGTGACATATGCTTAATTACCTACTAGCAAGTTTTCTCTTTTCAATATAATTTCTACAGTGAAAAATTAGCTTTGTCTGTGATTTGAGAACATTGTCTTAAAACTCCATTAATAAAACACATTTATTTTTCTTTTTAATGCAGCTCCAGTGACCTACTCTTTGTCTTCTTATCATGAGGCCCCTTTCAGCTTCTTATAGTCTCTTTGTCATTGCACCAGGTAACAGCTCTTTCTACTGAAAGCCTCTGCTGCTTTGTCTTCAAAGACCCTGGTCCCTCTGATGGTCTCCTGCCCTGCAGCCTCCTCACTGGCTCTTCCTCCTCTTCCTCCTCACCTCTCTGCCTGTGGCAATTCACAGAATTTCACTTTGGCCCCTCAGTCTTCCTACATATTCCACCTGGGAAATCTCATCTGTTCGCCGACTCAAATCCCCATCTATACACTGTATACTCCCAAATGTATCCCAAACTTTACTCGTAGGTTAGTTCCCAATTGCCTACTAGCCAGCTCTGTACACATGTTCCAATGTCACTTCACACGTAACATGTCCCGAATTGGGTTCATTAAATTCTAGAAAGTATAAGTGATCTCTTTAGCGATAGCTTATTATAGGATGGTATATTAGTTTTGTTTTGTTCTGTAGTATGATCGTGTTTGTTCTTGGCACTCCTACCCTATCATTGAAACGGCTCCAGAAACGGTCCATTTTCAAGTAAATCAAACTTTCAGTGAATGCACCACCGTCCGTGTAGATACCTCCTAGAAAACTGTAGGTCCTCGGCTGTGTGCCACATTCATTCCCTCACAGAGATCCTTAGAAGGTGGCTTTTCCCAAGGCCACAGAATGCATCTCCGAATACAAGAGTGGGGATGGCTTAAAGCAAATTTACTCTTAAAATTGGAAACTGTATTTTGCGTTCAGTGGAGCAGTCTCTTGGTGCCTAAGTGATAGGAGTGGATTTTGAATACCAAAAACCTGGGTTTGGATTCTGACTCTGCCTTTAGTGGTCTTAGGAATGTTAGTAAGCTTTCTTGACTCTCAGGTTTCTCATCTGCAAAATGGGCATAGAAACCCCACCCATTCTTTGGAAAAAGTAAATGAAATCAACGGTATGCTAGCCCCTAGCGGCATATTGATACTTTTAAGAGACTCCAAAACCATTTCATTTCCTTCATTCTTTCCTATCAAATCAAACTTGCCTAAAAATTTCTGTACTCAAATGTGTTTAAATATGCTCTCTCCCTTAAGAACAGGTTGTAAAAGTGACCCAGTTGTGATTTACTATGATAAAGCCCAGGGAGTTAGCTGGGGGGTGTAACTCACCTATTACAAGCCACCCGACTTACTATCTAGAAAGTACAAGTGATCTCTCTAGTGAAATCTTATTACAAG
Organism: Miniopterus schreibersii; assembly: GCF_964146895.1. NCBI lineage: Eukaryota > Metazoa > Chordata > Mammalia > Chiroptera > Miniopteridae > Miniopterus > Miniopterus schreibersii. Next base: position 98,006,117 of record NC_138103.1, on the reverse strand, counting down.
ATGGTGTATTTTTGTTTTGTTCTGTAGTGTGATCGTGTTTGTTCTTAATACTCTTAAACTATCATTGAAACTGCTCCAGAGCTAGTTCACAGATTTAAGGGAGCAGATTGATAACCATTAAACGCCTGGGTTCTGGACTAGAACCGGAGGAATTCAGATCTCCTCACCAGCTGTCTGCACAGGCCGATCGTTGTTTCTCTTTACCTCAGTTATTACATGACATTGCGGTGAAGGTTAAGGAACATAATAAATGACACAGGGAGTGCCCCTTGAGCTAGCACGTCGCTACGGAACCCCTGAGCTCTCAGGGAGTGAGCATAATCTACAAGGTCCTGTCTGTACAAGAGTAGGATGGCCTGGCTTAAGGAAAATACCGGAATTATATTAAGCAGTAATTATGACAATCAGAAGACATTTAAGAGTTTTAAAGTATTGGTTTTAAATATTGTTCAGTATTCTCATTCTTTAGGTTCTAAAGTAAAGTCATGTTTCTTTTTAGCATAATTTATGGCACTAAGTTTAGGTTCTTTGAGATCAAGGCTATTCTGTGTTAAAAGCCCAAGTGCTGTTATTATCTATTTCTGTTCCTCTCTGCTATTCCCTGAGAGGGATGACCTTGACCTTGTCCTTGGATTCCTGCTTCCATGAACAGATAGCACAGCCCCCCCCCCCTTTCATTGCAGCTGTCACTATACTACATAGGACTCTAAAGAGAAATACAGGACCCATATGGGACTTGAATTTCCATGTTTGTCTTTTCAAACCTATGAAATAATGGTAAATATCACAAGCAAGTAATAAGACTACTTCTGTGTTTCAAGAATGACTTCAACGGGACAATGATAACCCACACTGGAATCAGTATAGTCTTAAATTAAAACACTGCAGTGTTTCCTCTTTAAAACTCCCTTCTAGCAACAAACTCTTTTACTGACTACCTAATATCTTGCCACTAGGTTCTCTTTTGGATACTGTCTTCTCACTAAGATAAAAGAATTATGGCTCTCTGCAGAGAGAAAGCAAAAAATTAATAAATAAAAATGGAAGCACAGTTTCAAACCATGCCTAAAAACACAAAAAGCAGCATTTTCACATTAATTAATTAATTTTTTATTTGCAGCCTGGGAATCTTTCTGGGCAAGGGAATTTTAAGTCTGTAGTCCCATCATGCATTGTTGCCAGCATGGAGAACCAGCTAAGACCCAGAATGAAAAATATTCCCCGAATTTCTATGCCTCTCATTTTCCCCCTCCTTCCAGGACAGATAGAGCTCACATCTGGGCAACTGTTCAGAGTTTATCCCTCCCTATTGTAATGCTGAGTAAATGGTGTCCAACAGGTTAGCAGAAGGACTGTTAAAACAAGAACTTGTTTTAATCAGAAGGACGGAATCTACCACTTCATTTGAGAAACAGTTGATGTGAATACATGGCTGGGAAAGGCATCTATTTATTTAGAAAATGGCAATAGCCCCATCCTCTATATGTATCTGACAGTACTGTTCACTGCATATCATGGGAATAAGCTACTGCAACATTTTCCCTTAGATACAAGAAATTTAAATGGGGCCCTGGCCCAGGAGCTCAGCTGGTTAGAGCGTCATCCCAATACAGCAAGGTTGCGGGTTTGATCCCTGGTCAGGGCACATCCAAGAATCAACCAATGACTGAATCAATAAGTGAAACAACAAATGGATGTTTCTCTCTCTCTCTCTCAAATCAATACATAACAAATAAATAAATCACAATTACAGAATTCATATAAAAAAATTTAAATAAGACTCTAAAGGCAAAGCAAACAAAAACATGCTTTGATTATCAGTTCAAAGCCATTAAAAATAGAAATCAAACTAGCATATAAATAGTAGGAAATATAGTAAGTAATACAGAATATTTTACTGCAAACCTGGGTACTCCTAAGTAATTTTTTATAAAACCTCATCTTCAATTCCAAATAAGCATTCAGACAACATCAAAAATATACACAAAATTATGACTGGCCAGGAAAGTAAGAAATAAAAGGAGGCCATCTCCCTGTGGTAAGCTGATTGCAAGATGTTCTGTGTAAAACTGGCCATGTCGGTAGCAGTGAACCACTTAGAGGGAAGGGAAAAGAGCAGAGGAAGCCTCTCTTGACTCAGCAGAAGATATGGATGAGTAAAGGGAAGTTTATGAGCCAGATAAATACACGGGAATCACGCGTTAGCACTGAAGAGAGAAAAGGTTAGGTAATCAAACAGTTTTGTTCAGGTGATTTGGAAGAGAAAAGGAGTCCAGATGCCTAAAGACACATGCCTGGGGTGATGGGACAAAGGAAGAAAATGCATTCTGGGAGAAACTAAAAAATATGATTCAATGTAAGTAATGGGGAAGTTGGTTTTAACAATTGAGACAGAGAAATAAAAATGCCTTACAACGTATTGCGTAGCATACTTTCCAGAGCAGAGCGTTGGGCAAAGCTGCCTTTCTTCATTCCTACTCCCAGAACTAGGCTTTCGATTAGCCTGTGTTGTTTTCTCACCGGAAAATGCCTTGAACTGAGATAGAGCCGACCTCCCAGATCCCACTGACCTCCGAGGCTGGGTGGAGGGGGCCCCTGGGAAACGGGGCAGGAAAACTTCAAAAGGAGGGCGCTCTTGCAGCAGAGTCACCCAGATGCAAACCTTCAACACGCGAGCGTAGGAAGCACATAAAGATACAAAGGAGCTGGCGATAAGCGATGCGAAATCTCCAAGGATCAAGTGCCCCGGGAATTACACTCCGAGGGCCGCAGCTCAGTCTTGACCTGAAAAGAAGGGCAAGCTCAGGGAGCAGTTAGGATCCCGGGGAGGGGCGGAGAATGGGGGAAGACAGCTGACAGGACTGGTGTGGGTCCCACACCTGCCGAAGGAGGCGGGATTCTCTCACTGTCCTAACATGTGGGCCAAGTGGGAGATTTTGAACACAAGAGAGGCACTATGAAAGGAGCATTTTACTTATTTACTTTTTCATTTATTTTTATTTTTTCAGATGTGCTTTATTCCCTAAATTTGATTTTATTTTTTATGGATATAAGCGTACAGTTTCTTTGATTAATCTCTCCCCACCCACTCCCATACCTCCGCCTTCGCTCGGAGACCCCTCAGTCTGTTCCATGCTTCTCTGTCTCTGGATCTATTTTGTTTATAAGTGTATTTTGTTCACTATAATCCACATATCAGTGAGGTCACGTGTACTTGTCCTTCCCTGACTGGCTTGTTTCACTCAGCGTAATCCTCTCCAGTTCAGAAAATGGACTTTGACGGCAGCGTGCAGGGGGCAAAGGGAGGAGAGAGCGAAGCAGGACCCTGTTTCGATAGCCCCCCCGTAGGATGAGGGGTTGACGTAAGGATGGCAGGTAGACTAATTGTCGGGGTAAGTGCAGAAACAGAAAATCAAGAGACCGTGTAAGAAAAATGACTTGTTATGGGGGTTGGAGGATGAGACTCAGCATCACCAGGATGGCTGGTCGTTCTCTCCTTATTTAAGTGTTTATTTGGAAGAGCTTTAATTATAGTTGCTGAAACATACTTTAATTTTTAGGAATGCTTATCTTATCTGCCCTGACTTAATGATCTTCTCTCTGGTATTGACCACCCATCTTATCCCAAAACATTGATGTTTAATGACATCTAGGCAATTTCTCCATTTCTCCTCTAAGACTCTTTTATAATATTATTCGGTGGGAGAAAATCTGTAACATAAACTCCAGTGAATGCTAGCCATCAAACCTCTAGAAAGCATCTTAATTAGAGGAAGAGGCCTCTGAGGCATCCCCAGTGCTAACAAAGGATGCGGAAGGTAAATGCTACAGAAAATCTAAACAGCAGGATTTTAAAACTCTGTTTTGAACGAATACAGGTAGCAAAGCTGCTATCTGAATTCCCTTTTTAAAAAGAAAAAAAAGTCTTGAGAAGTCAGTGCCACGCAGTTTTCTGTTGACAAAATGAGGGCAAAATATTTGAGCTCCAAATTCTCCCTCCATCCCTGATATGAAGGGGAAGGAAGGCAGGGTGGAGTCAAAGGCACGCTTGAACACCAAGGAATAGAACCAGCTATTGATGTAAGAAATATCCGGACCCATGGAGAATTTTTATAAGAGTTTATTTGAGACAAACTGATAACATATGCTGGGGAGCAAGACCTCAAATGCTCTGGGGAGTAACAGTTTTGCAACTTCTTTTATGCATTTGAAATTAAGGAGGGAACCTAAGGACTACTGGAGAAAGAAAGGTGGAGGTTGGATTTCAGGATGGTTAACAAGATTTTGTGCTCTCTTGAGTGTTAACACCCACTTTGAGGGGTTTTACTTCTGGCTTCTCGAAGGCCTGTTAATCTAGATGCACAAGAACAATAGACAAGGCTAGCTTCAAACCTTTCACTAAAGAAGTTATAGGCCTGGAACATGACTACCCATGTTATGCCAAGTTATGGATTTATGATCAGATCACCTTGTAAGGTTAAATTCCATTAAACTTTTTTTTTTTTTTAATCCACACAACCTATCCATATGGGACATGTCATTGACTCGCTGTCCTTGATTCAGTTCTAACTGAATCACTTGGATGTCTAGAATCCTCCCATCAAACTTCACCTGTCCAAAAGGAACACAGGAACCCATATTCATGATCCATCTCCCCTGCAGCCCAAACACCGAGCTCCTCCAAAGGCTCCTCTCAGAATGCATCAGTTACAGGAGCTGCACTCTTGAGAACAGCTCTCAAGGTCCTCGTCATTCTAACTCCCTTATCAAATCAGTGCATTTCAAATCAGGTCCCCAATTACTGTCAAACCTACTGAAATAAACTCTGAATTCATCCAGCCCTCTCCATCCAAGCTCTTCCAAAGCACCGTGTATCTAGACTGAGGCAATGGGGTCCTGATTCTCGCCACACCCACTTTTCCCTTCTCTGATACCCTCTCCACACAGAATCCAGAGCTCTCCTTTTTCTTTAATGTGTATTGTTTCATTATATTGCCATCCTCATTAAAATTGTCCAGTGGCTTCTCCAACACCTAGAATAGAGGCAGTTCTTACAAAGGCCCTTAGACTTGCCTGGGCTGACCATGGCCCACCTCACCAACCTCACCTCCCTGTCCCCTTGCTCCAGTGCCTCTGGCCTTGTCTCAGCCCCTTGAACATGCCCTTGCACGTGCTGTTCCCTCCACATTTACCCTCCGTCTACCGGTCCTTAGGGAGACTGCTCCAGACCTTACCAAACTATGTTAGTTCCTCTGAGTATCGTCTCCCTTGTAGAATGCGTCTTACTACCTAGTACAAGTGACCACCTAGCCTGTAATTTTATGCATATTTATATATTTATTTGCTTAATTTCTTCTTCCCCCACAGACTGTAAAGACCATGAGCATAGAGACCTTCTCACTGTATCCCTGAAGCACAGGACAAATCTAATAGCATGAATCCAATAAAACCTTGATAAATAATAAATGAATCTAAACTGTAAGCTCCGGTAGGGCAGGAGTCACATCTGACTGTTTTACAGTTGTATCCCTACTGCCTAGGACTATGTGTCTTAGAAGCATTGGTAGATGCCCCCCAAACATTAGATCAATAAACAAAGAAGAGGGGTCACCGTCTTCCCCGTCACAGCTAATTTCATTGAGAGGCCTAATTGTAGAAAAATTATTCCTCGAAGTGGTTTGGATTCTCTCAGTCCATTACTTCCATAGTTTTGCCCTTAGATCTGAGTCAGACTACACAGAATAAGACTCGTGTCTCTTCAGCAGAAAGCTGGGACTTGCCGTGTCGCTCCTATGTCCTCCCTTAACCAGCCTTTAAGAGAACGACTCGACTGCCAGACCTTTCCGCATTCTGCTCCTTGCTCTCTGTAACTGCTACAGCTTTTTTATTTTGCCTCCTGAAGTATATTGTCCCAAACCATACCTGTGACATACATTAAGATGTTGTTATCCCCGTATTTCCATGCTGGATATTTTGATTAAAGTTGCCTACTTGCCTACCTTGGCATGCAGGCCGTAGTATTAATTTATATTGACCATTCAGAGTATATTAAACCCCAGGATGAGATTCAACCAGGTTGTCTTATTCTAATGCTTTTGCATTTGATTTTCTGAATCTAAGTTAAGATTTTACATATGTTTCTAGTAAATAACAGTGAGGTTTAGCTCTAATTTCCACACTCTTAGGCCTTGAAATCCTAGTCCTGTCATCCAGTGCACTAATTCTGTCACAGCTCTGTGTCACCCAGCACGCTATCATGTTGATTGTGCCCTCATTTTTAAAACTTTGTTTTCCTGTCTTCTAAGAAATTACTATCCCCTAGTTCTCTGTAATCTTTTTAACTTCTTTCTTAGCTTCCTCTTAGACTTTCTTCTATTCACTCCTTCACTCATCTATTTGGTAAGTCATGAAATAAGTATTTAGTGAGCATCTCCTCTGTGCCAGGGACCAGGCTAGCGTCCTGGTTGAAAGTACAAAGATGAATCACTGCCTTTGTCTTCAAACTCTTTTCCCAAAATCCCTTGGCCTTCACTTATTACTGGGCAGTTTTACCTACAATCATTGCTAAAAATGGATACTCTGCTAAATCCTACGCCAGAGTATTTGCTTTATAATGTCTCTTGAGCCCCAGATGCTTATTTTTAATTGTTTATTAGACTTCACTTAATTATCCCACAAAAAGTCTCAAACTCAGCATGGTCAAAACATAACTCATAATTCATCACTACCCCTGACCCCCTCCATGGCACTGAGCTTTACTCAGTATCATTATTGGTACCATCATTGGCCCCGTCAGCTAAGCCAGCAAACTGGGGGTCACCCCAGGTGTTTTTATTATTTACCTTTCACATGCACTGGGTCGCCAGGTCCTGTCCACTCAGTCTCATAAATACCCCTTTTTCGCTGCCTCGCTACAGCCGCTAAGTGGTTCTCTTCTGGCAAATGCTTTATTCTTCTCTTCTAATCCCATTCTCTCCAAATCCTTCCCCACACTGCTATCAGGATGCCAAAAGGAATTAGGTTTACAAAACATGCATATTCAGTAGCAAGATTTCAATAAACAAAAGAAGTAACAAAACAGGAGTCAGAGAAAAAAGAATCTATGAAAATAACATGCAGCCAGAAACAGTATCTAACGCTAGGACCCGAAGGCTGTTCTAAGCCCTTTGTCCCACACACCCTTATGCAAACTGATAAGGAACTGAAAAGGTGACACGTCCAAGATCACGTGGCTGGTGACCGTGTCTCCAGAGCAGAGCTCATGCTCCTAATCTCTCACTACGCCGCCTCCCAAGAATGAAATAGAAGCACAAAAGTTATGCCATGAAATTTTACACACGTGCTACAGGCAGTCAACAAAGTGAACTCTTAACTCCCAGATGGCCAACCCAAAGAGCAAAGAAAACAGTTACAAGATTTGGTTTGGGACAGTAAAAATAAACCAGTTGCCCATGGAAAACACTGCAATAGTTAATGCTCAGGTTAACTATTAAAGGGGAGAGGGGTGGCTAACTGACATAAGTTAGCTGCTCAAAATTGTCAAGCTCTGACACTCCCAGCACCTTTCCCTCCTCCCTTCCCCCCACCCACCGGGCCCAAGCTTGTTACCTTTGCCCTTCTCTCTCCTAAGCTCCAAGGCCCCTCTTTTGCTTCTGTAACTTGTTTCCTGAGCCTTCGCAGCCCAGCCGGCTCACTTCTACTCCCTCTGTAACTTTCTAAATAAACTCTGAAGTTCTTTCGGTAGGATCTGTAGTCTCCGAGAGTCAAAGACAGAGCTATAGTTCCCTCCCCCAACAGCCACACCATGCCACTGGGATGAAGCAAGTCTCGATCTAAATTCTGATACTCTTTTCAACATTACTAGCAACCAGGCATTAAAAAGAACAGTCACACAAGCTTATCAATTTGGTAAAGGCTCAGCTTGCGCCTCCGACCCCCAGGCGAGCGCCTTACAGGAAAGGTTGACCCGGGCAGATGGAGCCAGACCAGCCAGCCTCCTACTGACCCCGAGACGCCTTCACCTTGACGTGCCACTTCCGTCCCTGCGAGGGCAGCAAGTCCACCCACCTTGAGTGCTAGTCAAACCCCAGTGAAAACTGATTTCTATCACCTTTTTCCCAGGGTTTTTTCCTGAAACTTTTTGGGCCATAGACCCATTTGGCAGTCTGACAAAGCCTGTGGACGACTTCTCGGAATAATGTTTTTAAATGCATTAAAAAAATATTCCAAAGAAAACCAGTTATAATGGAATGCAGTTATCAAAAATAGTTTAATAAAAACACATTTTTCTCTTTTGAAGCATTTGAATAATGCCTAAAAACCACTGTAGCTCTGAAGAAATAATGAATCTAATTTTTATTTTGAGGTATCTGCACTAATGTAATGCTATAGGAAAACTGATTAGATTGCTGGTGAGCCCAAACCAAGATAAAGGATGTTCTTTACATGACGCCAGTATTTCGTGGCATCTGGTGAAGGCGGCTTCCTGTCTCCGTTGCCAAATCAGACACATTCCTAATATAGGGACCAGAAGGAAAACAAGTCCGTAGACCTGGGCAAAGGTTTTCTGGCCAGAAATAACAAGCAACTCTGTTTAAGTTAAGTGACAATATTAGCATATGAAAAAATTTAGAAACTAATGGGTATACAAAAATCCATAGGAAACACAGAAAATGTGAAGCTAGAAAGAGCCAGCCTTGCTCAGGTACACTGTCCAGGGGAAGGCTCCAGAATCTTATTTTTATAAAACACTTCGTTTTAAAGGTGCTTTGACTATACCTATTTTTACCTATTACGTAATTAACTTTTAGTTTAACTCTCAAAATACAGCAGGGAGCCATGGGGGCTACCTCTGCTGGTACCCCAATACTACAAGGACCTTCCACATCAGAGGTACTTTAATTGGGTCCATGGACCTCTGGGACTTCCATGGAGTCTCTGATTCTTCTGAACATGGACACAAAATTTACTGTAAGCAGATGATCTGTAGCTGTCACCACAGTCTTAAAAGGGACCTTGACCTGCCAAAACATGAGAAGCATTTTTTTTACTACTTTTTCCCTCTATAGCACACCTGTTGGTCTCCACGGCAGTAGTTTAGCCCATGGCAATAGTCTAGCATCGCTCTCCTGGGTATATTTTCTTTTCTTCACAAATTTTAATTTAAATCTTTCTTGACCTCATCAAGAAATCTCCGGCCCAACCTTGCCTTATGTCCCTCTGAAAGACACTAAATGCCTTTCTGGAAAAGTCCTTCTGGTGTGTGAGCGCCAGTTATGTAAAGTACCTCTCCCTGACCCCACCATAACCTAAAGTATTTTAGGCCGAGTGCTCCCTGAGTTTGGAATCAACACAGGAAATGTATAAAAAGAAAAAACCTCTCCCTTCCCAGGTTTTCCTCTAAGCTAAGCTTCGTGCTTGGGGAGAAGAGCCTGCACGAAGGAAAGGGCAAGGCCATGACCGCACTTCCAAATGCGGAGCTATATGGAAGCATGTAAAGAACTGCGAAGGAGCCCCTGAAACTAGAAGCGAACTGCAGATCCTTAGAAGGGGCCTTGTCACTCAGGCACAAACTGTGGCTCAGCAGCTGTTGTCCCGGTGGCTCCAACCAGGGGATGTGTCCCCTTGTTGACATAGGGCTGACCTGGAACAAAGAAAGTTGATGACATAAACATACCCTTTTTCCCAGCACTTGAGCGTGTGTGATCTCACCTTTAACTCTTGCTTGTTGATGGGGGTGAGATGTCACATACTTTCTACCGAGCTGCTGGCAGCTGTTTAAAGAGTTTTCAGCACTCTCCCACCGAGGAGAAGCCAGCCTGGGCCTGGCCAGTGCCTATCACGAGTCGCCTCCCCCACCCTCCCTCTTCCCTCCCTGCCACTTGCTGGGGCCTGAAACAGGAAAGCAGCGACAGAGCAGGACCAGCCCGGCGGTCACTGCGAATCTGCAGTAACTTCAAGTGTCACTTCCTGTTTTTTGAAAGAATGTGCTTCTAGCAAGAATACAGACCGAGGTCTCGTGACCGACTGCGAACAAATGATTTCAGTGGCCACACAAACAGCAAGGAATCCAGCAGCAGATACGGCAGTTGCTTTTCCACCCCCTTCAATTCTTTAGCTCAGAGATAAAGCCTCTACTTCCTCCAGATCAAACCTTTGGCCCGAAAAGACAACACGGTGCCTTCTGCCCACAGCTTCATACTTAGAGGAAACCCATCCAGCGTCTCCTGAGGCTGAACCCAGACCTGTCTGGCTGCCCATTCAGGGCCAAAATTGTAAATGGATATATTTCTGTTTAATGTTTAAGCCAAAGTATAAAGTTCTTGCTAGCTTTGCCTTTGTCAGACAAAGGTCCTTCTATACCAAAGGGAGGGGGAAAAGCATAAAAATTCTCAGCAGTGTAAGTTCATACATAGTTTTTCTTAGTGGTCATCCTTGCTTTCTTAGAGATAGGAAACAATTTTGCTAACAAAATTGACCCTTAAGCTACCAGTAAAATCATAGCACATACGTAACAGACACCTGGAGAAATCAGCTTGGCTAAGCTAGACACTGCATTTCATCTTTTCAGTCTGGAGTTTGCACTCATTTCTTGGAAAGGAAATCCCTGTTCATTAAAGAAGAGTGGTTATGCCAAATGCACAAAAATAGGAGTGGGAGGTGATAGGGTGGGGGTAGGATGGAGGAAGGTCACTGAATGACTCAGAGAAGTTTGGCTTCTGTAATTTATATTTTTCAGCCATCATATTTCATTTTAAAAATAGAATTATATGGTCAGAGGGGAAAAAACCAACACATAGCCAAAGGAGGGTGTGCCAAAACTACATATATATATACATATATAAATACATATATATGTACAACTCATTCATACATATTCATACATGTATACATATAATCATACATACATAACACTATATATATATATATATATATGTACACATATAGCCATGTATAGTGTCTGTTATATGTTTTGGGGATGTAGATTTTTAAATCATCCATGCCACATAAAATAAAATTATCTCAGCTAAACTGTCTTCTGGGCAACTGGGTAAAATCTTTCCAGGAGAATGTCTAAAATAGCCATTAGCTTAACTCTTACTTCACCAGGCATTTAGAGCCCCCATATCCGTTCCTATACCTTGGGGGGGGGGGTGATCAGGAAGTTTGGGGACAGCAGTGCTTGTCTCAGAAATCACTCAGTGGTCCAGTGGTTTTAAGTTCATATACAAGTCAGAAATGGCCTTAAGCATCACCACCTAAAGGTGTCTCCTGACATAAAAATCCCATCTGTAGAAAACAAATCTTGGGGAATTGATAAAACATGGTACACACTTGTTAAACATTAGCAGCCCCCAACTCAAATTTAAGGCATATCAGATTTCTAAATCATGAGTCAGAGGCTATGAAAGCTTACACGGCCCAGCCCGACCCAGCAGTGACTATCCCGGGAGCTAAAATACTTGGTGGGCTTCATGTTTGAATTCGCAGGTAGACAAGAAAGGGCGAGAACAAAGGGCAGAGGCACATCAAGCTCCACGGGACTGCAGAACCGTACCTCTAAGTGACACGATTTAGTCCAAGCCAAGATCACTTGACTGAGTGTAACAGTTTTTAAAAGATAAAATTTGGCCAAAGTATTTTTTAGATGCAGGACAAGCCTGCAACCCCTCAAGTTGCATTTTGTTTGTGAAAAGCATGGCATTAAAGTTTTGCGGTAAAATGTAACTTCTGTGGCGTTTATGAGCATCGAGATGTTAAGACAGCAGCACTTAACCAATAAATTTAATTAATAAATAAAAAAGACAGCAGCGCCATGCTCAAAAAAAAAAAGAAAAGAAACAAGAATGGGGGCCGGTAGAAGCGCCTCGCTGGAGCCCGTCGTCGTGAGGAGCTGGGCCCAGAGCAGCAGCCAGAGGGAAGCGCCCTGCTGGGTCGGAGGGAATTTGTGTCCGCTGCTTATCCAGGCGTTTGCTCCGCCGAGTGCAGCCGGGCCCCTGGCCCTGTCCCCTCCTCAGTCAGTCCGGGAACCCGCTCCCCTGCTCGTTTCCGTGCATGTCTCCTTTCTTCTTCTGGACTCTCTGCTGTTGACAGAATGTAAAATGCATTACAATAAAAAATGGCATTTTGTCATTGAAATCACATGCCCACAAATTCATATGTATCCCTACTGCCAGCACACACATGTACAATTTGCTCATTGCTGTAAATCAAATAAATAAAGAATCTTCTACTATCATAGCAGACTTACTAGGTGAGTGAATTCGCCAGCACAGCAGCGCACCCTTACCTGGCATGGCACTTGGTGAATTGTATAACAAGGGAGATACTGGAACCTGATACAGTTCCATCAGGGACATTTTGGGAGACAGAGGAGCGATCTGAGGATGGTTCGTTGCCTTTTTGCAAGGTCTGCAGGACACTCCATGGGAAAAGGCAACGAATCATCCTCACATTTCTCCTTTATCTCCAAAACTGTCTCTTATGCAAATTTTCAGAAAGAATTCAAAACACCCGTGGGGTGGATGCACCAGCCAGCCAAGGAAACCTGGCGGGTGGGGGGGCACCAACAGAATCTATTGCCCTTGGAGACGGTGGAAAAGATGAGAAGGAGAGAAGGAGAGGAGAAGGGAGTTTCAGACAAACCCAGATAGTACCAAAAGGACACACTTTTCAAGTGATGCTCCCATCTCAACTTGGAAGCGTGCCGATTTGGGCTGATGCAATCCAATAGTCCCATAGGGTAGGAGACCGTGAGTAGATTGGAACCATGTGAAGGCACCAAAAAATTCTAAAAAGTTATTTTTAACATAAGAGCTTAAAAGGGTTGCTGCTTAGATGAACCCTCTGTTTGCTCTGAACTCCTGAGAAAGTTTGAACAGCAGGTATACATACTTTGCTCTAACACTAATACTTTTTCCATAGACTTGTAAGTCTTAAAAACAGCTGCTCGGGGCCCCCTAGAGATGGCTTAATTTTGGAATCAGATGAAAAGACTCCTTGGTCCAGTGGTGTAAATTACTGAGACATTGGGATAAGAGGATCTATAAACTATGCTATAAAAACCTCCACCATTCCTAGCTTTGATGTCTCAGTGTTGCCAGCAAACATGATCTCCTTTCCAAATGTTCCCCCTCGTTCAGTCGTGCTCTGTGGCTGAGCTGTGAGGGACAGTCAGAGCATCCTTGTGGTAGCAGAGCAGTTCAGGCCCTGTGAGAATTTCTGCAGCTCTTTTCAAGTCTTGGGTCTACAGGTTCAAAGTCTGCTGTCACTTGAGGGAAGAAATCAATCAAACCTATTACTGGATGTTAGGCTGGCCCCAAAACTCCTTCCTTTTCAACACCTTATGATCATATTGTGTAGCCCCCCCAAAAGAGCATATTTTTCTCTCGAACTCCCTCATAATTCAAAGTGAAGAAGCCCCAAGGCAGGTCAGGAAACTATTCACAGGCATTAACACGGAATGAGCAGAGGTTGGGGAGAAATTTTGTTAGATATGCCAGGGGGAGAAAGGAAAGAAAGAAAAAGTAGAAAAGAGGCATTGGAAAAACATCTTTCTCTTTACTAAGCAATTTGTTTCCCCGCTTTTTTGTGGCTCCAGTGATAGTGTTCAGGAAACTCGGTGATGTCATTTCCTGTCAATTGGCCAGTTACATAAATGTTGGGGAAGAGCCAAGTACAACAGCCCTCAAACAGATGGCCGTGTGTGTAAATGCCAGAAAGTGAGAACAGCCATTTGCAATATATATATATTTTTTTTACCCCACACATGGTAGAATGTTTATTTTACAACCCCTCTTATGGACTTATGTGGATCATTCTTGTCATTTTTCTTGGAAAATAAATCCCAAGGGAAGCAGTCATAAAATGCAAGAAAACAAATCATGAAAAAGCAAAAAGTAAGGTAACGGGGAGGAGTGGGCAGCTCACTGGGGGGATGCCACCGTCAGGGCGCGGGGCCCGCAAGACCCGCGGGCCTGCGACGCCCGGAAAAGCGCATCTCCAACCATCTAGAAAGTTCAGGCGGGGCGGGTTTTACAAGGCAGATGGATTCACCTCGTGAGCCTCAAGAAGTTTGGAAGGAAATGCCTGCAGGGCTTCTACAAAAAAAGCCGCACACTTTCTAGATTGACTGTCACTCCTTCAAAGCAAACCCAAGTGCAGCTGCAGCGTTCCCTCGCCACGAGCGGTCCTCATACCTGTCGCCCCAGTCCAAGGACATATTGATGCAATCAAGAGGACTTCACACTTGTAACTGTGAAGAATTTCAGTTATGCATAATAAAACACACGAGGAGCGTGAGGCTTTGGGGCTTTGAACACTGAATTCTGCCCTCGTTGTCCGCAGCGACTGACAATCGCATTTTCTGTCCCTGCTACTAATGAAAAGGAAATGTGGGTGTTGTGTGAATGCCTAGGGCACCACATTATGCGAAGAAAAGGGAGTTAACCCTTCATAATTTCTGTCCATTAGCTTCCTTAGCTATTTCAATATTTTGATTAAATAAGGGCATGTAAATTAGAAGAGGCGTCTACCTTCCTAAATCCAGGTGACCTAGACTTCAGCAGGGAGGGAAAAATAAAAGTAAACTAATCATGGCTGTTCACTCTTCTTTGGTAAAATGTTCCTTTTTTCCCCATGGCGATTCAGCTGCCTTTCTCCTCTGTCCATCAAATTTCCAAAGTGTGCGGCTATGCTTTCTAACCTCCACTTGAATGTATAGCCGTAAAATGCCAGATTTATTTGTTCACAAATATTTATTAAACACCAATTATGGGCCAAAGACCGTGCAGGAAATGGGGGATAAACAGACACCAACTGAGGGATCATTACCGATCAGGGCAAAGGTTTTACAGACTCTATTGAAATATCACTTTGTTTGGTCTTTTCAAAGCTTCTACCTACTTTTGTGCTATTCTGACACTCGGATCCCAAGAAAATATTTGGCGCTGCGCTATTTCCTGTGAGGCTGCTCTACCTCTTAGGTCAGGGAAGGACAGTTTTAGAGACCCTGTTACCTTAAGGTAGGATTGTGTCCTCAAAAGGTTTTCATGCTTGTTTTGGACTCTGTTGCCTGAACTCCACCAAGCGGAGTAATAAGTTCCATATGCCCATTTTTTTGAAGAACCCATTTTCAAAGCAGCAAATGTTTTGACGGATTGGCTCTTGGAGAGCCTGAATACTGTTACACACACCGTTTAGCATTTCACAAGGCCCCTACTGTTCAGTTCTGGGAATGGGGCCAGGGTAGCCTACCTACTGGTGCTCTCAGTAATGTTAAAATATTGAGAATTCTTAACTATCATTCTTCGCTGAGACATATTTGGAATGTGAGGATTTCTTGGTGCCATGGAGCTGTGGTGTGTGTGTGTGTGCTCGCGCATTATGAGGAAAAGAAAGGAAAAGTCCCGTAGAGTCAATAACTGAACAAAAAAGCTTGATGATGGGAGATTCGAATGTTTAAAGTTTTAAATCTTTCATCTAATGTAGTTGTTAAATTCTGATCTTAAATACATATACGAGAAGCAATGGAAGTGACAAAAGAACAGTAATACAATAGTGGGTCTAAAATAGGTTTGAATGTCACTTTCTTCAGGTAAAGGATTTCATAAAGTCTCTTCTTCCTTGCCTAATATTAATATCTCTCTGCATCCTGCATTACTCATATGAATATAAGCATCCTTTGGCTCAGTCATCCCAAATAGGTTTAAATATAATATTCTTTTGGGACCTCCCTTCCTTCCCCACCCCAACCCTGGGATTCTGAGTCAGTAGATCTGGGTTGGGCCCTAGAATTTCTATTTTTAAGACCTACTTCAAACAGGAGAAGGAAAGATGTGTTATTTAAGTTTAACTTTTTAACGTAAATTCAGAGTTTATCATTGGAAATATGTACAAAGAAGCTTCAAATGGAATATTTACCGACATTCCCTCTACGTGACAGACACTTGGCTAAATGGGAAGATGATGTTAATAATAAAATGATTTTTAAAAGGCAGGGGGATTACTTCAAGTCTTTCTGAGGGCCCAAAATGAAACTTTTAGGAAATTTTAGGAAGCACTTCAAAAGCCAAAAATTAAGACTATATATTTGTGTATACAGACACCAAGTTTACTATTTCTAACTGTTTTTCTTTTAACTCATTGGCTTCTGAATTACTTCCATGCAAGCTATACTTTTGTTAAAATCTTATTAAATATTTCTGCATCTAATCTTTCTCGTTATTCCAGTATCTGTCTTGTCTTAGTCCGTGTATAACAAAAATACCATAGGTGGGTGGCTTATAAATAACAAAAATATTTCTCACAGTTTTGCAGGGAAGTCCAAGATCAAAGTGCCAGCAGATTCAGTGTCTAGTGAGGACTCACTATCTGGTTCACAGACGGTGTCTTCTGGCTGTAACCACACAGGAGAGAAAGAGAAAGGAAGCTCTCTGGGGTCTATTTTATAAGGACACTAATCCCATTCATGAGGGCTCCACCCTCATGACCTAATCATCTCCTCAAGGCCCCACCTCCAAATACCATCATATTGGGGATTAAGTTTCAACATATGAATTTTGTTGGGATACAGACATTCAGTCTATAGCATCTCTGTTTGAAAAAAAATATTATCTATAATGATCTGTGTTCAAAATGATAAAAATTTAAATTATTATTTATGGTAAGAAATTATACACTATGGTAACATATTTCCTTACAGATATGGTTCATTAGGGAAGATGTATAAAGAACATGAGGTTGAAATGTTAAGAATTGTTACTCACTGGAGAATAATACCTCCCAATAGTCTCTTATAATAATGCAATGAACATGCTTTACTTGATTTATTAAATATAGAATGCATAAGGAAGCCGTATAGCATGGAAATGCAGTCAGATGTCTAAACTGAAATTCCAGTTACACCCTTAAGAACACTGAGATCCTGAGCCTGTTATCTCCTCTAGCCAAGTTTTCCTCTTCTATTAGAAGGAACATCAACCTCATAGAGCTGATTTGAGATTTAGGAGGGTAATCTATGTGCAGTTAACATGTAGTTATGTGCTCATACATTTTTACTATTATTGAAATATTAATTGATGGCCTACTATTGGCCAGGCATGGTCTAAGTCTTCTGTTCTATGGAGAGCCTAGTGGAATGGACAGAAAATAAACAAGTATTGAATGTAAATAAAACAGAATTTCAGGCATCCCTAAATGCTTGGAGGAAAGCAAAACAGGGTGATGTGCTGGGAGTAACTAGGAGATGTGGACATTAGCTGAGATGGCCAAGAGAGCGTATTTCAAGGAGTGGTACAGTGCTCTCCTAAGAGTGAATGATGAATGGAAGTCTGTTGTCAAGGATACAGGGGGAGCACTTCAGGCAGAGGTGGAAAGATGGCTTAGTGGGTGGGTGGTGAGGGTGAGGTGGGATGAGATGGAATAGAGGGTAGGCAGGGATTGGACGCGTGCTTCCCTGTTCAATTGTTTCCTTTTAAACTTGAGACATACATATTTGTATTTTAAATGATTAAAAAGAAAATATTCTTATTTGAGGATGAGGGCAGGGAAAGAACTTTAAGTTTTATTTTCTTTGGTTTGGTTTAGTTTTTTAAGGCTTGTTTCCAAGATGGTTATTCTGTGTGGTTGGCATCTATTGACTGGTGCGAGCCCACGCTATACATACTGTTACATATTTTGAAAATCACGGCTTGTTTCTAACATTTCATTTTTGACTAGGAAAAATACAGATGGATTTTTTAAACCTAGAACAATGAATTTTCCCTGTGACTTGTCAGAGAGAGAAGAAGTCA
This sequence comes from Miniopterus schreibersii, assembly GCF_964146895.1. Taxonomy (NCBI): domain Eukaryota; kingdom Metazoa; phylum Chordata; class Mammalia; order Chiroptera; family Miniopteridae; genus Miniopterus; species Miniopterus schreibersii. Next base: position 97,988,325 of record NC_138103.1, on the reverse strand, counting down.
TAAAATGCTCAAGGTAGTTAGAATGTCATGCTCAACACTCCCCCCTTTTCACAAGCAGTTATGTGGGGTCACTGATGGCTGTTCAGCTTTCTAGCAGATTTGTCCAGACTTTGAAGTCATTGCCCACTCAATGACAAGGACATTGTGGTGTTAACCATAAGGAATGATGCTTTTTAATACAACGAACAATAATTTAGATATTCTTAGGAATCATTTCTATACATTACTATAAATGAGGAACAGCAGGTAGCAAAATTAGCATTTGGACCATCTCAGATTTAAACATAAGGATTTTGCCCTGGTCGGTATGGTTCAGCAGTTAGAGAGTCAGCCCCTGCACCAAAGGGCTACAGTTTCGATTCCTGGTCAAGGGCATGTCCCTCAGGTGCATGTTTGATCCCCCGACCCAGTCGGGCTCCTGTGGGAGGCAACCAATAGATGTTTCTCTCTCACATCACTGCCCCCCCTCTGTAAAAAAGCAATGGAAAAAAATATCCTCGGGTGAGAATTTAAATAAATAAATAAATAAAAATAAATAAATAAATAAATAATAAGGATTTTTCCTAGAACTATAAAATTTCAGGGTTTGGAGATTGCCATCTGTGGGCTTGGTCAAGTAATTCTGAACAAGGGTTTGTGAGCTGTTGTTTCATTTGTTTTGAGACAAGGGCTTGCCTAGTTTTGAACATGACAATAGTGTTATTTCTTAGACCTGGGATTAAATATTTTTGCTACCCTTTCTTGTAACATCAGAAATGTGGCCAAGTTGCAGGAAGAAAAAATGTCTTGTCCCTAAAGTGAGAGTTGAAATATAAGTGGGCACTTGTCTCAACTGCCGTCATGACCATCATTGCCTGGCAGCTCTCAAACCCAAAAATGTCCTGCTTCTTCCCTGCCCTACCGGGAATTGCTACTACCTAACATTGGTCTGATCAATTTTCACTTCTCAAACCAAATTTCCAGTTCCTGTAACAAAACAAGTCAAATGTCAAGCTTTGGGTACAGTCCATTGGCCCAACAATGGTTATCTTTATAGACAAAATAACCAAACTCTATCCCAAACCCTCATTATATAGATGAAGAGCATTAAACCCCCCAAAAATAAACCACTTTCACACACACACACTTAATCAAAAAGCTACAGTTCTAACTAAAATTCAAATTACTTAATTCCTTGGCTTGCCCTCTTCCTATACATAAACACACAGGGACACATATGTTTGCTATGTATAAAGGAAATTAGATTCTTCTGGAGACTTTGAAGGAAAAATAAATTAAAGCCCTCATTCAGTCCTTACTATATGAGTACAGTTTATTAAATATTCGTCTAGGACCACATAATCCTTACTGATCCAAGCTTCCAACAGAATGGGCTTCATAATCTATACATTTCATATTTTAGTGGCTCTAGAATATGAAAAATGAAAGACTAAGTAGCAGAAAGCTTGTGTCCCCACTTTGCAAAGATTTGGAGGAAATTGAAGTAAATATGAGGATAAGCCTTGGCTCTCAGACTCTGACTGGACTCCAAGATTGCTCTGTTTTTACACTGTCATAGAGCATGGCAATTACGCGTAAAGCCTTCCATGAGGATATAGCAGGGGGCATGATACCTACTTAAAGAGGAGCATGGCGATCTCAAAACGGGGACCTTCATTTTTTTTTTTTGTCCACACTGAAAAGTATTCTTTTGAAATACAGTAGGTTTTCCCACCGATAGATGCTCTGCCCCAGCTGGTGAGTGGTGGACAAAAGATCACTGACCTCTCAATGCCACCATGGCCGTGTCAACATGTCTTGGCCACCATAGAATGATACACAGGGGTTGTTTGGCTTTTATATTCATTCATGCAAATTGGTAACAGGTAGGGGATGCTGATGAGGTCATTTTCCAGTGCAGCTGCATCAAGGGCCTGTGGTACCCGGTGCTCAGCAGTGACCTGAGTGACCGGGGAACGAGGGATGCCCCAGGTGAGATCATCAAAGACATTAATCTTTGTCTACATCTCAAAGCTGCAGCAGATGGCAGACAACATGCTAGGAAGAGGCAAACACACATTGAAGTGCAAAGCACGGGTGAAGAGAGGAGGAAGATGGATGTTTATTAGATGCTCTCTATGAGCTAAGCTCTGTGGGAGTCACTTTGAACATTATATCATTTAAGTTTCCCAACATCCTTTGAAGAAAAGATTATAGCTATTTCATACGAGGAAAGATGAGGATCAGAGAGGTTAAATTTTAACTTCCTCAGAGTTAGGTGATTATTCAGCGGAGCAGCCAGAATTTGAACCAAATCCAAGCCAACGCTCCTCTCACTGAACTGAGACTTGAGTGCATAACCTGCTTCTACATCCAGTGAGGACATCCAGGTGTGAGAAGCAGGACATCTGTGGGCTTGGTCAAGTAATTCCAAAGACGGGTTTGTGAGCTGTTGTTTCATTTGTTTTGAGACAAGGGCTTGCCTAGTTTTGAACATGACAATAGTGTTATTTCTTAGACCTGGGATTAAATATTTTTGCTACCCTTTCTTGTAAAATCAAAAATGTGGCCAAGTTGCAGGAAAAAAAAAAAAAAGTCTTGTCCCTAAAGTGAGAGTTGAAATATAAGTGGGCACTTGTCTCAACTGCCGTCATGACCATCGTTGCCTGGCAGCTCTCAAACCCAAAAATGTCCTGCTTCTTCCCTGCCCTACCGGGAATTGCTACTACCTAACATTGGTCTGATCAATTTTCACTTCTCAAGCCAAATTTCCAGTTCCTATAACAAAACAAGTCAAATGTCAAGCTTTGGGTGCAGTCCATTGCCCAACAATGGTTATCTTTATAGACAAAATAACCAAACTGTATCCCTGCTCCAGTGAGCAAGAATAAAGATGGGTTATGCTTCAAGGGCTCACATAATAAAGCAGGAAATTAAGTTTTGATGGCTCCTCTCCTTGTGGTCAGGTACCAGCAAGATCTGATGATGAAGATCTAAAGACATTGTTGCATTTTGAGAATCAATACATCTAAGATGCATTTGACCCGGGGCTCTCCTTTCTTAATGAAAAGTAAGCCGAAGTAGTCCTGTTATACCAAGATGATAATTAGAACACTAACCAGTGTTTATTGAGCATTTAACACGGGCACTTCACATTTGATTCCCATGTGGGCCATGAGGTAAGCATTATTTTCCCTATTGGTGGTAAGGAGGCTGAAGTTCAAAGATGTCACGACTTCTCCAAGTTCACAGAGTAAGTGGCAGCAAAGGCCATGAAGTCCAACTGGAACTGAGGTTGAGCCTTGGCCATAAGTGCTCAAGTTTTACATGCATGCCGTTCCAGAGAACTCATGATTAGGAGGCAGATTGTACAGCAAACTGTGCAAGACTAGCATTTGATGGTGAACATAAACTTTGAGAGTCACCTAATGGGTGCAGCCTGTTTCCCATCCAGCCTGGTGATGCGCCTCTGCCGGTGCTTATGAATCCTCCAACCATGAGTTAACCTGAATCCTTCTTCAACTTCTTTATATTTTCAGTCCCAACCACCTCTTTGATTATTTCAATGATACACAATACAAATGCCCATAGTAATAAAAGCAGTTAATACTTATTCAGTGCTTAAGCTTCTTCTGTACCGTAATCATCTTAATTCATCCTCACAACAGCCCTGTGAGGAAGATACTACTTTGAATCTCTGTTAGAAGTGAGGACATCAAGGCTTAGTGAGCTTAAGTCCCATCACCGGGGATAAAATTTTGTAAATTATGAAGTGTCTTCATCTACCTCTGAGTCCACAAAGGATGCTCTAACCCCTGGTCTTCAAGGTGTGATTCCCCAGACCCACAGTAGCATTAGCAGCATCTGAAACCTTGTTAGAAATACTGAGTCTTAAGCCCCACCTTGGAATTACTAAGTACGAAGCTGAATTTAACAAGATCTGCAGAGATAGGTGTGCACACTGAAATCTCAGAAGCACTGCTTTAAACGACACCCTTGACTGGAAGTGGGGTCATCAACTGTCCTGGTTCCCACTCAGGTCTAAGAGCTGTTTGGGACCTGGGCTTTTCAGTGCTAAAACTAGGCAAGTCTTAGGCAGACCAAGATAAGTTGGTCACCCTAACTAGAGGACTAGTGCATAGGTTTCCCTCTGCAGACAGAATAGTGAGTATTTTCCCCTTTTGTGGGCTTGGAGCACACCCTGTGCAGGTTTGCAACCTGCCCTGTGGTCATAGGAACTTGCTGAGTGTGACTTCAGATAGTGCCACTGATACACACAGTATGGATGGGAACCACCATTGAGGAAAGATGGACCTTCTACCCTCAGAGCGCTGGGAGTTAGCAATGTCCACATCTGTGTTCCCGAAAGTTGATATTTGGCCTAGGCCATGACAGAAAGGACCCTTTTCCCTTTATTATAGTCTTCAGTCTTCCTCACTCCATTATAATCATTTTTTTCAATCCTCACCCCAGGTGACTCTTTTTTTTACCTTTTTTTTTTATTGCTTTTAGAGAGAGAAAGGGAAAGAGAGAGAAACATCGATCAGTTGCCTCCACAAGATGACACTCCAACCAACTGAGCCACCCAACCAGGGCCTCACTCCATTATAATCTTAACTCACCACATTATAATTGCAAATAAGAACATTACCTCTCACTACCTTATGGGTTCATTCACTCAGTTTGTGAATCTGTTTTCCTAAAGCTTCAGTAAAATCTGGATATGTGAAAAACCCTCATTATTTTACTATAAATGATTTCCATAAGGGAAATTTAATCCATGTGTTTATAATTCATTCAAACATCATCATGTTATTGCTTTGTAGAAACTATTAATCCTGAAGCCATGGCTGCAGATTTCCCCTCATGAAGAAGTTATAGAAATGTAACCCAAATCATGCCCCAAAGTGGTCGTTTATCTTTAGCAAAGACAGTAGGCACATTCTATGTGTGAGTTCTAGAAAGTTTCTTTGTCCCAAGGGAAAACATTTTTAATAATTTACAAAATAATAGGTGTACACAGAAAACATAGCAATTTTTGGTACATGGAGCAAAATGATTTCTTTCTTTGGCATTAATTTGTTGGTACTGCGAAGGTCTTTGCATTACTCTCAACTGTTGCTACCCTGTGGAGAGAGCACTAGACTCTTCAGTGGTCAAGCTAAATCCCCTGTCCATTTTTTTACTTATTTCTCCAGTGACATTTTGAACCAGTTGCTCAGACGCTGAGCACTACCTGTGATTTCATTGCTATATATATTTTTAAATTTTGATTTATTGATTTGAGAGAGAGGGGAAGAGAGGGAGAAAGATGGATCTATTGTTCCACTTATTTATGCATTCACTGGTTGATTCTTGTATGTGCCCTGACTGGGGATTGAACCTGCAGCCACGGTGTATCAGGACAATGCTCTAACCAACTGAACTACCTGGCCAAGGCTAATTGCTATATATATGTAGGCCTTTACTTTGCCTCTCAACATACTGAGAAATTTTAATACAATCACTGCCATTCATTTATTTATTCAGCAAACGTTTATTGAGCACCAACTCTTTGTTAGGTCTTGCATATAATATAATATGTCAATAGCACCGTAAGTAGCTATTAAGTCAGGCTGTATGATAAAACCCAGAAAAATAACCACAACATAGTATGAAAGGTTTACCCATCATTACAGATGTACATAAATAGAACTTAGAAATTCAGAAGTCCTCCTGGCCGGTGTGGCTCAGTGGTTGAGCCTATGAACCAGAAGGTCACAGTTTAATTCTTGGTCAGGGCACATGCCTGGGTTGCGGGCTCGATCCCCAGTGGGGGATGTGCAGGAGGCAGCCAATCAATGACTCTCTCATCATTGATGTTTCTGTCACTCTCTCCCTCTCTATTCCTCTCTGAAATCAATAAAAACGTATTTTAAAAAATAAAATAAATTTTTAAAAAAGAAATTCATAAGTCCAAGAGATTTTTTCTTACTGGTAGGATCAGGGAAGAATATTAGGCAGAAAATCATACTTTGACTTGAGCTCGTTGTGAGATTCATAGAGAAGAAAACCATATACAGAATCGTCCTGGGGCAGGAAAGAGCGGGCATGCTATGGGCATAAAACATGCCCAGTCTAGCTGGAGTGTGTAAAGAAGGTCTAGGAGAGGTGAGGTTTCAAAGGAATTCTGAAACCGATCGTGTGGTTTGGGATGTAATTCATTAAAGAACAGGAAGCCATTGAACATTTGTGAGCAAGGAACTGTCATGGGCTGGCTGAGCTGTGTTCACCCAGCAGGAACGTGGAGGAAAGACGGGAGCAGGGGGCAGCGAGCTGGTTGTGCAGAACTTCTTTGGAGGCCATTAAAATAGACCCAGGAGAAGTAATTAAACTTACATGAGACTCTCTTCCTCCCATAGCCACTGGCCTCTCGTTTCCTCAGATCCACCTACCTGTGAGTCATCCGTCTGGGCTCTCAGTATCTTTGAAGGAATATTTTTTATTTTTGCTTTTCTTTCACCAAAGAGCCTTCAAATGATTCTGATTTAAGAACACAGAAGGGTGGGTTTGACAAAAAAATAAATAAATAACTTTATTAAGTGCACATTGTCACATACGGTGTGCTGGGTTCACTGTGTAGGGCTCCTTTAATTCTCAAAACAGCCTCATGAGGAAGGTATTGTTATTTTCACTTTATAGTTGGGGAAACAGTGCTTAGGTAGGCTAATTCCGTACGTCATCTAAGAATATTGGGTTAATGTTGTTTTCCACAGGAAGGATCCAGAACTCCCTCGTGCTGGGAGAGTTTATAACCTTGCTCCTTTCTTTTTTTCTTTTCTTCTTTTGTCTTTCTATTTATTTACTTTTTAATTCAATTTATTGGGGTGACATTAGTTAATAAGATCATATAGGCTTCAAGTGTAGATTTCTATGATACATGATCTATATATTGCATTGTGTGCCAACCACCCAATGTCGGTCATCTTCTGTCGCCATAGATTTAGCATCTTATACCCTTTGCTACCTCAATTCTAACTTTCAGTCAGAACAAAATCATAATCAGTGTTCACTAACCCCAAGGGAACCCAGCCTGAGAGGCCATGAGGGAATTGCAAGGAGGCAGGGACGTGCTGGCTGTCCTAGGACACAGGTCCAGGTGATACTAGGTGGAAGTGGGGCAGACAAATTAAAAAGTGATGCATTAATTTTAATATACCTAACTCCTTATAATATAATTATAGATGTTGCATGGATATAGGGGAAATTGAATCTGAGGCCTATTAAACAAGTATTCACAATTGGATAAAACTCATTGGACTAAATGGACAAAATTAAGGTAAAGTCCAATATTCTCAGGATAGTCAAATAATCTTTGGGTTTCTGTCGTCACCTGTTTTTGCCATCAAGTACTCCTTAGACGGCCACCACAGTGGGCCTAATACCCAGCAGGCTTCCCTCCTAACTGCACATAAATTGAGGAAACATATTTCAGCCTTTTGAACTGACTGTAGCCATGGAGAGTCTGGTGAAACCAGATCGGGTTGAATAATGAAAGCATGAAGTCACTCCCCATTTTTCACAGGAGAGGCTAGAATATTTAATAAAAACCAGGCAAGAACCGGGCTCTATGAATTTATTTTATCAAAATGTCCCCTTGGCCAGAATTCGCATGGAAATCATTGTGGATTTTTTCTCTTGGTAACTAAATATTCCCTTTTTATCCTCAGAAATAGAGGACGACTAACATGCAGTCCAGCCACGAAGCTCAGTGGCCGGAGCGGGCAGTGACAGGGCTCGTGTTCCTCCCTCTCCAGGTTACACACTTCGCTAGGGTCTCTCTCTCTGCCGTCTAACTCACACTCGCTGTGATCCGTTTCATATCTGAAAATAACCCTGGGTTTCTAAAAGTCATAGATTTAATTGCACAATATAGTGCAATAAACTGCCGTATTCATCATGCTTTTCCACTCCACGAGGCTGGAAGCTAAATGTCAGAGGAAAGGCCCCCTCGAGGTTTTATGGGGTGGAAAACTTTGACTGCAGAGAAAATCAGACTAAAAATAATTTATCCGGCATTCACCCACTCGTCTATTTCACACACAATTATTATCTACAGGGCACCCTGCTAGGTGCCGGGGAAACTTCTGAAAAGCAATTATGTACAATTACAAATTACATTTCTGTGACACATTCGGAGGGCTGTGTGCTGTGCTCCTGGAAATTAACACAGAAATGACCTAAACTGTGACAACTCAGCCCAGATTCGGTTTAATTAAATATGTGATCATAAGATGGCGAGGATAACCCTCAGAGCACATGCTCATGGTGTGTCACCAGTGTGCTGTGGCCATGTCACTTCCAAGTGATGGATGTGGAATAAGCTGTCTGTTTTGCTTCTAAGATATGATGTCCCAGCTATAATTATTTTTATATCTGGGCATATGGCTTATTATGTTATTATAATATTATGTTATGTATTATGTAAAATCACATTTAATTTATATGCATGTATGCATGTTTGGTAGGTAGACAGAAAGAAAAAGAAGAAGGGGAGGGAGGGGGAAGGAGGGAAGACTGGAAGAGTAAAAAGAGAGCCTCTGCCTTCCCAGACTCTTCCATTTCTCCTTTGCCTATAAAGCGAATGCATTTCTCCACAAATTAAGGGGCAGATATTACATTACTTTTTCTTTAAAAAAATCCATTTTTAGTGCCTCAGCCGGCAAGGCAGATGAGAAATATTATATACTTTGTTCTTGGGGTCTGAGGGCTCCTAGATGTCCAGAAAAGAGGACTTTTCCATCGTCATCCGTCTTCCTATCTCTTCCCCTGCCAAGACCTGGAGCTCATGGTCCTCGTTCATGCGTCTCAGTCCATGGCCGTCAGCACAGATGTGTGTTGAGGCCACACCTGGTGGTGGGAGGCCCATGGGAACCGTGGGAACCTCCGCTCCTACTGCCACCTGGGAGTTGGCCGCAGTCGAGAGTTCTATTGTCCCCAGTGTCCCACCACCTTCTTGAGGTGAAACCACACCCTTTTAAAAAATGTATTATATTTTATTGTTGAGAGCATTACAGCTCTCCCCCATTTTCCCCCCTTTATCCCCCCTCCACCCAGCCCTGCCCCACCTCAGGCCTTCATCACACTATTGTGTGTATCCATGGGCTATGCACATGTGTATATGTAAGTTCTTTGGAAATCACTCCCTTTAAATTCTCAGGAATGCCCTCCATTTTAGACAAGACAGTTTAAACAACTCTCCAGGTTAAAACTTGAAAAAAAAATTAACTAAAATTTACCCTGAATTAAGAGAAATTCAGACTAAAGAATTCAAAGGCTTGTCTCTTCCCTTGGGAGGAAGATGGGAGCATCTCTCTCATTTTTGTTTCTATGTCTCAGATAATTATAGATATCCAAATCTACTTATCTACACCAAATTTATTATCTATATTTCTATATATCATGTATACCTACATCTTTATTATCTGTCTCCACCTTTGTCTACCTATATCACAGATTATTTCTTAATGGACCACTTGCCATATTGTGTTGTCAGTAAATAATCTCAATGTAGTTTTTAGCTCCTATTAGCCACACCATTCCCTTGAAAATACTGCAAAATCAAAAGAAACCTAGGACTGAAAAGAATGTCAGAGTTGACTTATTTGCTATTCCCCAAACTTTGAATACCCCAGTACCACATTCACAATTTTTGGAATATACACCTGCCATGGTCTTTTATTTTCTTGATATATTTCTTTAAATTAACTCATCTATTTTACTAAAATACATTATTTTTAAAGTAAGCCTTATTAATATAATTGGAGAAAAACTTGTAAAAAATGCCTGAGAATAAATATAATGAATATAAAACATCGCTCAGCCCTGGCTGCTACAGTAGGCAAAGACTGAGCCTAAGACGACTCCTCGCCCCATTTCTTTATGTAACCAAATACATAATTTAAAAGGCAATAACAATTTTGAGGTCAGAAACAGATAAGGAATTAAAGGGGAATGTTGGGGAAAGATGAGGAGGAGTAAGATGAAGAATCAGAGGAAGAGGGATACGTCCTGGTTCTGGAGACTAGAACTGGTGAGAGACGCTGGGGGGGAACCAGCTCAGCTTACAGGGAAACAGCAGAGGAGCCGCAGCTGCAGAGTCTGGGCTCAGAGCAGAGCTCCATACCCAGGGCACCCGGAACAGTGCAGCGCAGCAGGAGGGACCCCCAAAACCTGGGCCTAGTCTATGGACCTGGATTAGCCACATTGGTTCATAGTCTCTCTCTCTTGCCTGCTTCTCTTGGCTGTGCTGAGGTCATGCTGGTGGCCTGATGATTTGCTACAGGACAGACTGTGGAGGGCCACGGGGGGACTGTGTAGTTTGAGCCACCCAAGCCTCAGGTTAATGGAGCAAATGTTGAGGGGCCCAAGAAGCTGAGGCAGAGCCAGCTCTTCAACTCGACCCAACTGAAAATTGCCTGTGTCCCCTATAGGAATTTTCCTTGTTTCTTAACTTGCCTAAAGCCAATGTATTTGCAGGAACTTCTGTTTCTGAGAAAACTTGTTCCTTGGGTAATATCCATCTACAATTTCCCTCCGTTGCCATTTTACCGTAAATAGAGAGAGCTCAGAGCAGCTGTGTTGGCAGAATCTATTAATCCTGTGTTTTTATGAAAATCTAGCAGCTTCTCAGTCCCCCTTATTTTGGCCCTCCCTCGCAGCTTCCCACCCTCCCACGCCTGCCACCCGTCCCCACCCCTGCTCCTTCTCTGGATGCCTCTTATTTTTCTTGGAGATGTTATTTCACATGTCAACCAACTACAGAAATTGGCCCTGATGCGCTGGAGCCTTACGAGGCCCCTGGAGAGGATTTGCAGTTATGTCAGAAGGAGAAGATTGTCCAAGTTCACTGCAAGAGAACTAATTAGCCTCTAATAGCAAACCATCTCCAGGGAATGCAATGGTCTTGGTATTTGAACAGGAGTCATGGGCCAAACCCCCCACCTCTAACACTCATTTCATTCCCAGATATAAGAAATAGATCTTTCACACTCTTCTTATGGACTTAAGAATCTCAGTAACTTCTGTCATCTAGTCAAATTCTTAGTCCTTTGAGTAATCCTGTGAAAAGGAAGGGGAGATGCTGGTGACCTTCACCTGAGAAACCACCTCTCATTCATTTCTGTACCCCCAAAATCTAGTGGGCTATTTGGTGCAGAGCTAATGCTCAAAACAGGTTTGTCAGATGAAAGATTCATGAGTGCCCAGGAATATTCCAGAGAGTTAAACGTACAGGTAAAGTTGATATTGAGATATCGGATATCTTCCTAATAATTTAACCCATTGTAGAAGTCATGTTACCTATAGATATCCTGTAGGTTATTCATGGTTGAAGTGCTTATAACCCATATGTGACTTCTCGGTAATGTTCTTGCTAGTACTTTATGAATTCTAAAGCACAAAAGTATTGCTTTAACCTATATGATTTATTGGTTTAATTAAAAGTGCCTACAGCCTGTGAAAGCACTGTTACTGCTTAGAGAGCCTGGCTATGAGGCTTTCCAAGGTATTGCCTGCACAAAGCTGTCTGGAAAAGGAGTGTGCAGCTGAGTAAAGAGGGGCTGGAAAAGGAGAGGATGGTGGAAAGTGCTAACCTGTCCATAGGACGGGCCCCAAAACGGGGGGTGAGATAGATCAAAGCACCAGCTCCAAGCTTCCACACGCACGGGTCTTTTCCTGGGTCGGCACTGCTGCTTGGGGCTGTCGGGCCTGGTGGACAGATTGTGGTGGTGGTGGTGGGGTCCTGGTTGAGGTGCTTCGTGAAGTCAGATGACCAGCAACAGTCATCAATAGCATCATTCCATGTGGCCCGTCTGGTTTAAAGCTCAGCCCCCATCAACTGCTAGCGATGTAGGTAGGGAGACACAGATGTAAGATGTGAGGTTGGTAAACCTTAGGCAAGAGCCCTGTGATGGGTTAGATTGTGCCCCCCCCATACCCCATTCATATGTTGAAGTCCTGTCCCCAGTTTCTGAGCACATGGCCTTATTTGAAAACAGAGTCCTTGCTGAGTCTTTGTTATTAGCTATGATGACTATGTAATTAGCTATTGATGTCCTTGTGAAAAGGGTATGTTTGGACACAGACATATACTCAGGGAGAATGCCATGTAAAGGTAAAGGCAGAGATTGGAGTAATATAGCAGAAGCCAAGGCAAGCCAAGGTTTGCCAGCACCCCACCAGGAGCAGGTGGAAAGTAATGGGACAGATTCTTCCCTCGTAGTCCTTAGAAGAAGCCAATCATACTGACACCTGATCTCAGACTTCTGGTCCATAATAGAGACAGCATATTGCTTTTAAGCCACTAGTTTTATGACACATTGCTAGGGATCCCTAAGAAACTAATACAAACTCCCCAGTCAAGCCAACTAGCAAAGCTCCAGGGACCTGGGGCAATAATTGGGACACCAAGGCAGTGGGCAGTCAGAGGGACTAGGCAGATGTGGCAGAAGTAAGCAGGGGATGGGTGGCTGCAACTTGTCCCGGCCATCTCAGTCCTCACCCCATGGATACAAAATACGGGAAGTCAAGCAAGCCTGGTCTCACACGCTGTCCGCGGGGGGACCAAGCCGCCCGGTACACCGAATGCTCTGGCCAGCTTAGTCCAAGGCCTCAGTGGGCTGGGCACATAGGCTGACATCCCTTTGCCTGTGGGGAAAGGTTTCAGTCACAGCTGGTACCACAGGAGGAAGGCTGAAGCAGAGGTCATTGCCATCCAACCCTGAGTTTGCATTTCTTCCCCTAATACCCTTTTGCAACCACCCTCAAATTTTGTTTATACCTAACATTCCTTTGGTTCTTAAAGCGGCTTAGCTTTGGGGTTTAGATCCGAGTGTACCTGCTGGTAGCCTAGACTCTCCAGCATCCCTCTTGCAAACACCACCTCCAGTATTTGTTTTTAATACTTAAAGTTCCTTGGTTCTTAAATGGGCTCTGCTGTTTGGAGTTAGATCTGTATATTCCTCCACTAGCATAGACTCCCCACACATTTTGCCTGGCTTCCCCGTTACCCCTTTGCCACTTGGGTTCCTTCCTGGGCTCCACCCTCCCATCTGTAGTAAATGTGTCCTCTTTGACGTCCTGTGACTGAACAGCCACACCCCCAGACACTGTTTCTGCTAAGTTCTGTCCCATGGGCCAGGACACCTCCAAAACAGGTCGCCAAGAGACGGATTGGGAAATCATATGAGCTAAAACAGCTGCCGAAAGATGATTTGATAATCCAACATAGAACAAGGGTAGAAAATTAGTAGCTGTCGAGAAGCACAGGGTTTTAGAGTAAGAAAGATTTTTAGAAAAGTATCTAACACAACTCCTATTATATAAATGGGAAACAGATAAACGTAAGGATTTTCACTGCAGCATTATTTACACTAGTGAACCATAAGAAACTACTTAAATCTCCATCATAAGAGACTAACTACAATATGATAGACATATCCGTGAAATGTAAAGATGAACAAGGGGGTCCTTTATTTCCCTGGGTAGCAGGATCTCTAAGAAAAGTACTTGAAAGAAAAAGAAAAAAGTAAGATGCAAACTGTGTAAAGTATTAAGAGGATTTGTAAGGTCGATAAGTAGGTATCATTTGTAAAATAAATTAATAAACAGGGAGGCAGATTGACAATTTTATCGTAATCACAAGCTGACAATTTGAAGCGCCGACAGAGGGGCACAGCACTTGCCCTTCCCCTGGTGGGACTTTGCTGTAACTGGGGGAGCAGCAGGGGAAGAGCCATCGCCATGGCTTTGGCAGCAGGGGGAGGGTAAGCAAGTGCTCTGGACACAAGTTCGGATCCAGACACCAGCCGTAGGCCTTAAAACATTTTACAGCAGAAGCCTCAGCAGCATGTGTCCTAAGGGAGCTGTGGGAAGCAGGAACCCCCGAGCCCCTGGAGAGCCAGGATGGGGAGCTAAGATGACCCTGCTCATGAAATCTCGTGTGGCAGAGGGTAGAATGATGGAGTAAGACTTTAAAAGAGTGCTGAAGGTCTTCGGGTACCATGTAAAGACCGCGCTAGAGAATTAATATGTCGATAGTTCTTAGACTTTGGCGTGTAAGTCACAGAAATCCACTCCTAAAGATCCTGATTTAGGTTTTGGAGTAGGGACCTAGGAGTCTGTATTCATAACAGCACCCACCCCATCCCATGATTCTGATGTACCGAAAGGCAAGACTCGTGCCTGATGTGAACATAGGAAAGCCCCAGTGCGTGTCCCAGGCTCATGCAGCCTGGGTGTGGGAGTGTGTTTGTGCTGGGGTCAGGATGCAGGAGAAGGGAGTACATAATTTTTAAAATAAGGCCTTAAATGTGCAAAATTTAAAGGAAAAGCTACTTTAGGGATTATTATCTATCGTTTATAGTAACAGCATTAAGTATTTGCTAAAACATTAGGACACAGAATTAATATTGGATCGGAGTTTGCAGAAGAGGCTTGGACTGCAGTGACAGGGAGACAGGACAAGCGACAATGACTTGCGTTCATTCCCTTGCTACAGTGTGTTCGGTGAAGGCAGCGTGGTGATGGGAAGGACTTCCTGTAACCCCAGATCCTGACAGCGCCCCGTCTGTCAGCGCCTGAGCCCTTTAAACAGCTTTATCAGCAGAGCTTCCCAGCAGCAGAAAAAGGCAAATTGCCCGTGGCCGCCTAGAAGTGAAACTGGAGCCACGCAGACCTAGGCCAAGAGCAAACCTGCCGAGCCCACACGCGCACACGCACACACACGCACACACAGGCACACACACGCCCACACACACACACAGGCACACACACACAGGCACAGACTTGAAAAAGAAACCGCACTGGGTTTTTTCACCATCAGAGTGCAGGAGTCCCGTGGCCAATACCGCTGCAAACAGCCAGCACTTAACCATTTTTCACAGCTGATGGGACGTGTTTTCTTTAGCCCTTTGGACTACGTGAAAAAACAGAAAAAAGCAACCTCTGGGTCTGCATTGAAATCAGCAGGAACAATGCACTGGAATTATCCATGTTCCCCCGCTTGCCCTCTTTTACCCTGTGTGTAGAAAAAAAGGTGTGTTTTTCAAAACAAGGAACAGTTTGAGACACTGTGAATATTGTATAAATTGTTCCTATGAATCACCCCCGAGTCACCCGGAAAGAGGCCTCTCCGTCCCGTTCCAGTAAATGCTGTTCCCGCCCCTGACAGTGCTTGCTGGCTGCTGTGAGATCCCAGGAATGACTTGGACCTGCTACATGGTCCCCTGGGGCAGTGGCCTTCCCTGCCTGCTGGAAAGCATCATTCTTGAGTTCAAGAACAAATATCGTCTTTTGCATTTCCGTTGTTGGGTTTTATTAACCAATTGTGTCTGCTGAAATCATCTTGACCTAAATGTTAAAATCTCCATTTGAATCTGTTCCTGTATCTTAGTCATAGACTTTTTCATAGATCCCTCCACAAGTAGATATTTGAATTCTCAACTTGTGCTTAGCACCACACAAACATCATCTGGAAATAAGCATTCTATAGGAAACATAAGACCAATTGGTTAATGAGACCTCTACAAAGCCGATAATTATTGGTTTGTATAAGATTAGATATATAGGTGTCAAAATCAGGTAGACATTCAAATTTCAAAATATTTTCTCATTTTTATAACATCTTAGACACGTAAGGTGTCACTATGTTAGAAGTTACTCAAAGAGGGGATGTACCGAGGAG
Source organism: Miniopterus schreibersii (assembly GCF_964146895.1). Lineage (NCBI taxonomy): Eukaryota > Metazoa > Chordata > Mammalia > Chiroptera > Miniopteridae > Miniopterus > Miniopterus schreibersii. Next base: position 97,972,622 of record NC_138103.1, on the reverse strand, counting down.
TAAAATTAATCTTTGGTTCATATGCGCAGGGCTTCAAATGATATTGAAATCTATGAAGAAAGATTAGGCAAATAAACTTAACATGTAAATAATTCTGTCCCCACATTTTTTACCCACCACGGAGGGACTTTTATTTAAATCTGAAATTGTAGAGGTCTACAAATGCATTTGTTGTTTCCTATTGTATGTTCAGGTCAATAGTTTTCTCATTTCATATCTATTAAGTGACCTTTTGATAGCAGTAGAGAGAGAGGATGTTTTTAAGAAGAAAGTTTGTCACTAAGTCCACTTGAGTGGGACAAATGATAACTTTGATCTGATAATGTATTTACTTATTAATTTTATTTTTAAAAATTACAGGGTTTAATTTACACAGGTTAAATTTAAACTGTTTGTTGAATAGAACTTTCCATGTCTCTCTGTGACTTAGCCACTGTGTGTTTGTGTTATTTCAGGATTGCTTAGAAGTAGTCGCCCAGACAGAATCAGACGTGCAATAGGTTGACTGGGGTAGGAAGCAGAGAAAGGCAAGGAGATCCTTAAAACAGGGCTGGAGGTCTGCTGCTGGTGGAAGGAGAGAGAGAAAAAAGGAGGCTTGGGTAGAATAGTTGCAGATGGCAGTGTAACGCCATGGAAGTTTTGGCCAAGCCAAAGAGAACTCCTTCAGCTGGCCGCAAAGTTCTGTGCCTCATAGGACTTGGCCTGCCTGAGTGTCCCCCAGCCCCATCCACACCCTGGGCCCTGTCATTTACTAAGAGCAGCTCTTAGGAAGCACGAACTCTGCACAGACACAGTGATGGGTTCAGAGGGACAGCACCTGAGACCCTCAGCCGGTTGTTCTTTCTACAGCAGTTGACGTGAGTCACACATTTTAATGTCCACCACTCTCTGTCAATCAATATAAGCATCATGAAAACCAAAGTTCGTGGAATGCATCTATTTACACATTTATTGAACAAATCTTTATTGAGCCTTTACTATACATCAGGCACCATGTCCAGTATGATGGTAGATGCCACAGGAAACAAGAAATTCCCTACCCTCATCGAATATATTGTATAGCATATCAATTCCCTTGAAAATCCTGCCCAACAACTGAGGACCTGCTAGGCTAAAGACATTCTCCCCATTTCTAACGGTTAAGAAAAGGACTATTTGGGGATCTTCATTCGTATTGCCTGATGTGGAGTTAAGTGTGTTGTCATTTAGTTGTTAGAACCTGCACAGGAATTCATCACAGACATATGAAATGATCCTGCCTCTGCTCTACCCTAATCTTTTAACTTTAATACATTGGACTAAACAATTGTGTAAGTCAGTGTTTCTTAAATATGCTTGCTCACACCACCATTCCAAACCCCATGTGTTTGTGAATTTTCCCTCCAATAGTTGAAACTAGAACAGGGATTGACAGAGACATAGAGATGAGGGACTATAGGCGGGTTGGGACAATACCATCCTAGTTGGATTTTATGCCTCAGCTCATATTCTGCTCCTGCCTCAGTGCATGTTCACTGCATGTACTTATAAAGCCTGACATTCCATCATTAAATATTAATCCCTTTGAGATTAGGATTGGCCTCTCCACGTATCTTTATTTTTTCAAGCTTCAAATCCTTGGAGAGAACTAATGTACACATTTGTAGCACCTGTGTGTGGGGTCAGGCTCCAGCCCACTCTCCCCACTCGTAGCTACGGGGAAAGAATGCCACGTTGGGATTACGAGATGCCTGGAAGTGAGAGGCTCAGCATCAATAAACTCTAAGTTAGTCTGTGGTCGACGTACAGAATGTAAAAACACGAAGTTGCGACATCGTCAGTGAGATGGATGGTGATGGCAAACTTGGTCTGCAGATCCCCACGGGAGGATTATTTCTGCACATTTTCTAGCATTTTTCTTATCTTGTTGTTGCAAAGATATGCAAGGAAGCACATGTTTCAAACCCACCCTGATTTTGCAGAACAGTGAAAGCTAGATGGTACCTTCCAGAGTTGAGTAACTAAGGCAGTTGACACTAATACTCCCCTTCAGCATTATCCTCAAGTAAAATTGTTGAATAGATGAAAAGGGTTTGGGTTGCCCTGATTTCTGGTTTTGACACTCACCTATCCCATTTGTCCATCCACCTGAAGCTATTATATCCTGAGCTGGACCCAGGCCTTCCTGACCAGTGTGTCATGTTCAGGAATATTTCCAACTCCCTACATGGTGATAGTAATAGCCGGTACCTATCAAGTGTTTCATCTGTGCCGGGCATTTTACATTTAACACCCACCACCCTATTAGGTGTCTAGATTCCGTTATTACCCCCATTTAATGGATGCGTACCTGGAGGCTCAGGAAGGTCAGCAACCTGCTCAGGTTAGAGCTAGAATACAGAAGAGCTGCATTTCAAATCCAGACTCACCCAGCATCCGTGCTCACGCACCGGCCTCACTCTTGATCAATTCTGGTCACCAGTTTGGGAGTTGGGAACCAGGCACAGTCCAAAGTCTATCCTGGAGCGAGTGTCCTCCGCATGTACCACTCTGAATGCTTCGTGTGCTTCTCTGTGTGGATATAGACGCTGAGCACAAGCTAGAGACTCGACTTGCCCTTATTGGACAGGACTTGGGAAATCTTGACACAGGGTCCCTTCCATATCAGTTGACCCTGGGCCATGCATTTCTGTCCCAGGATTGGGGGTCTATGCGGGTGTTCTGTAGTAACTCAGCAACATGCCTTCCAAGCTTTTGTACCTCCATCTCCTTCAGGTTTCTGAGTAAAAATTGAAACTTACGATTTTCTTCCTCTGGGGAAAAATAACGTCACAAATGACAAACAATCTCTATCCTGATACCCAGGCTTTATTTCCAAGCTGATCAGGCCACCAGCATGATCTGTGTGCATTTGAAAATCTGGATGAAGGTGGCCATGTGATTAAGTGATGAGCAGCTGCTATTTGTGGTGCATTCATTTGTTCAACCCTTAGTCACTGAATGCCTTCTCTGTGCCAGGCATTGTAGGATTCTGGGCATACAGTGAGCAAAGGAGACATGTTTCTTAGTCCCAATGAACCTACAGTTCATAGTTCATAATCCCAGTGACCAATGTGTGCCAATAACCGTATTCTTTGAGTACTGAAGTGCTTGGTGCTTTACAGAAATTAGCTCTAATCTTTACAATGACTATCTGAAATCAGAATACAATAACCCCATTTTACAGATAACTAAACTGAGGCTCAGAAGGCTTAACGAATTTGTTTAGTGTCATGTGCTTAGTAAGGACAAGAGCTGGAATCCAAAGCAGCTGTGTTTGCATAGAGTCCATTCTTTCCATCCTGTGATACCAATAAAGTAAGAGTTAAGGAAAGTTCACTGTGGTCCTACCCCTCTCTCTGTATTACAGAGCAGCTGCTTTAGGGACTAAGGAAACCCCTTTATCTCTACGTTTCATCTGTCTTAACTGTAAAATGAGAATGAGAATTGCACTTTTACAGGAATGATCAAAACCCTCTTAAAGTGCTATGAACACATTTATAATTACTGAATGTCATTATTAATTTAATAATGTGCTCTAACTTTAGAGTTCTCCCAAACTCCCAGTTCAGGTGAGTTAGTATTCCTCTTGTAACGTAAGTGTGTTTGGGAGAGAAGGCTCGTCCAGCCTCCTTCCACTCTATGTGATGCTTTAAGCAAAAATTGAAGTTGCCTTTGGCTTCTCAAACGGCAAACCTCAGCTTTCTGGAAAACTGTGCCAACGGGTATGATTCAGTTAAAAATCAATTTGACTCAATTGGTGATAAAATAAAAGTTCTGCCCATTTCAATAAAACATAGTACAAGAGAACATTTAAGTATATGTGAAGCAATTAACACTGCATCTGGCACGTTGGATTTGCTGACTAAGTTGGATATTTCCATGGTCCCGGTTTCCCTGGCATAGCTCCAGTTTATGTTGTAGTAATACTAGCTTTCACATTGAATTAATAATCTGATTACTCATTAATTAACTAGCAGAGTTGCCAAACCAGAAGAAACCAATCTGGACTATGGCAATTTTGCTGAATTATAAATCAGGACTAGATAGATTTTGCTTTAAAGACCTGGGGACCATGGACAAGGACAGTGAGGACTGGCACAGGGTTCAAGGCCACTGTTTTGGAACATTAGAGTCATGAAATCTTAAAGGACCATGCCTACCTACATTTAAGCCTAGAATTTCCACTCCCTCCTTCATTCGATGGTGTCAAAAAAAGGTCAGAGGAGCTGTTTACCCTGAAATAGTCGGCACCCCTGTAAAAGCCAAGATGCACCTCAGCATTGATGAATCATTTGTCACCAGCACCCAGAAACATTCTTTTAGAAAAACAACAACCACGTATACCATCTTAAAATCATCAGATGCTGGGACCATACTACTCTTCCATTAGGTTCCTTAGTATTTGAGAGCCAGAAGGATACCTTTAGTGAACTCAAGCACCGAGCTATTGACAGGGCCCTAGCAGCCTGAAGAGTTAACAGCGTGGCTTTCAAAGTGTGGTGATGCCCAGAAGCAGCACCTAAAAGCTTGCCAGAAAAGCAGATTCTCAGGCTCCCTCCCAGGCTCACTTAATCAGACCCTCCAGGCAATTCTGATGTAAGTCAAAGTCTGAGAGCCATCGAGTTAACACAAGCAAGTCCCCATCATTTCTGATTTCTTCTCAGGATGTAAAACTTCTGCAGCTTAGTTCAGATGCTGTGAAGTAGAAAGTTCGGCAACTAACAAAGTCGGGTTTGATAGCAGATTGACTTGCTCGATGGAATCTCTGTATGAAGTTTCAAAATATGGAAAATTGAGCTCTGAAATGTTATGATGTTGGTATTGGCAACCAGTCCTGCTGAACTGCAGAGAAATACAGGATCCTCCTGCTGTTTCCTTTTCGCTGAATTCCTTTCTGGCCTCTTGGAAAGGTTCCCTTGAGGCATTTCTGAAAATATAAACCTCCCCATGTAAATGAGTTGTTTACCCTCCCGTTCATTTGTTAGAAAGCATTGAATTTTGCTGAATCAGGAGTAATTGCTTTTGACAAGCGTGCACATAAAACAGTAAGTGATACTGAAAACACTTGGTGCAAGTCTCAGAACTTGGAACACTCAAGACTCTTAATAATGGGTCACGCCATTTGGCACATCTTTTCATGTAATCTTAAACGAAGTCAGGCCAACCAACAGAGTAATGAAAAGTGAGTACTAACAGTCGAGCACAATGAGATATTATCCTAGTGGAGAGACAGAAAACAAGGCGCATAAGAGACTTCAAGGCGAGGGGCTTTTAAAAATAAGAAGTTTAAACTGGTCTGTCTCAATACTATTAACTAGGAAGGAAGAAATCTATCCAGAGAAAATTGGGCTCATGGAAGTGGATGATTTCTATTTCCAGGAATAGAAAGGGGGGAAAAAAGTAAAACCATTTCTAAAAAACAAACGACGTTATTTTTTTTTAAATGTGTTATTTCACAAATGTAGCTGTATTTTATTCTTTAATTCTTTTAGTTAATGCATCATTTACCACTCATTTTCTTTAGTTTTTAGTTATGAAAGTATATTAAATGCTAGTATTAAATTCAGATACAGGAGAGAAGAGAGTAAAAGAGAAAATTTGCTCCCCACTTATTTTCATTTGTTTTCTATCTGCACTCTAGGAGGTGACCACTGAAAATCATTTGGTATCAATATTTCCAGGCTATTATAGATGCACCTCTATACATTTGAATCACATTTCTGCCTTTTAGTGTGTTAATCTATCACATGAAATTGGCTGGATGAATACTGACCAAAGTTGCTATATATACTTGAAAACATCTTAGATAGAATAAACAAAGAGTAGCCTCAAATATGTGCCCCAAGTCAAGCATGAAAAAGCCACATATTTGATTTCATGTATTTTTATTTGGGATTAAGTTACATCTCATATGGGCACTGAGCTCTAGCATGAGCCAAGATAAGTTGCAGCAAGTATTTAATTAATTGATCATATTTAGGTGTCTTGAGAAATGATGGACACAAAGATTTATTTTATGTTTATTGTATTGTCATGTATCATAGATTTTTTCCCCTCACTTATCTTTGTTTACTGTGAATAACTCCACGTCAGTCTATACAGATTTACTTTATTCCTATGGAAACAGGAAATGTCATCCTATAAACGATGACCGTACTGTGATTTATTAAGTCTCTTCTCTATTGATAGGCTTTGGATTGTTTCAACTTCTTTGCTATCATAAATGATCCTTCAATAGACGTCCTTGTATATTAACCTTTGTGATTTTTGTGAGCATTTTGGTACAGGCATAGAGGTGGACTTTCTGAATATAAAGGAAGGAAGATTTAGAGTTTTGATGGGCACAGCCAAAGCACTGTGTGAAAAGGCAGCAGGGAATGAGGGCACCTCTGTCCCCATGCAGTCGCTAAATCTGAATTGTATCACTGTTAAAATGCTTTTGTTCTAGTTGGAAAGGGGTGTTTAGTTCAAGATTCATTTCTTTGGTCAAGGACTTGAAAACCCGTTCTGTGGTTTGTATTTCATTTTCTTGGTGAAGCAGAAAAGTTTTTAATTTTGAAGAAATCTAATTTATCTTTTTTTCTTTTGCTGTTTATGTTTTGGGGATCGTGTCTAAGAAACCATTGCTTAATCCCAGGTCAAAAAGATTCACTTCTAAGAATTTTATAGTTTTAGCTCTGACATTTAGGTCACTGATCCATTTTGTAATTTTGCAAATGGTGTGAGGTAGGAATTCAACTTCATTATTTTGCAAGTGGATATCCAGTTGTCTCAAATCCATTTGTTGAAAAGACTATTCTTTTTTCTATTGAATTGTCTGGCACTTTTGTCAAAAATCAATTGACTGTAAATGTGGATTATCAATTCTATTCCATTAATCTATATGTTGATCTCTTTGCCGGTCCCACACAGTATTGATTACTGTAGCTTGGTAGTAAGCTTCAAAATTGGGAAATGTGTGTCCCTTAAATTTGTTCCTTTTCAAGATTACTTTAGCTGTGTAGCTTCCTTTCATTTCAATATGAATTTTATGAGCACTTTGTAAACTTCTGCAAAAACCACCTGGGATTATGACAGGGATTACTTTGAATGTGTGGATCAATATGTGGAGTATTGCAATCTACAGGTCCCAATTTTTAAAAACAGATTTGCCTAATGACCTGTTGACCAACTGGAATTTATAAAACTTTATAGTTCCACTTATTTATTCATTTAACACACCTTTAGCAAATGCTTACTATGTTCAAGGCACTATGCAATGAATTCCAGCATGAATAGCATACAGGGATTCCCTCCAGAAATTCATATGCATGTACTTGTACAGTTGACATATTGATAAGAAATCACATACAAGGCAGTATAGGAATGCTTCACGAACTATCCATCAACTACAGCAGGGAAAGCTTCTCTGAAGAGTTTCAGACATAGGGAGAGGAACAATAGCCATGAGGCCTTTCTGGCCTAAGACTATAAAAAAATTTCAGTCTGTTTTAGAGGGTTGTTAAATTCTTAGAGATTTATTTCATCATGTTGAAAGGAAAAGAAAGAATGATGAAATGAGCTTCGGTGACCATGCATTCGAGGCTCCTGCCTCACCTGGCGCTCAGAGGCAGCCGGGGGGACTCCCAGCGTGTGGAGAGGCCTCGCAGGTTTTCCTCCTGCGAAGGACCCAGGTGCAGGTTCCAACTCCGCCTCTCACTTGCACCTGCTGAGGAGGTGATTTGCGTGTCATTGTGGCTCTGCTTCATGACTTTCTCCTAAACCTTTAGACCTGGGCTGATACTAAGGCTAGAGGTTCACCCAGGAGCACACGTACATATCCACGACTAAGAGGTGAACTAGAGCTGAACCTGGTCCAAGGGGCAAACCGCCCACCCAGAGAGCTGTATAATCCACGCTTGAGTTTAACAGAAGAAAAGCAAACCCTTGCCATTTCCTTTGGGCAGGCGGTGGAAAGAATGTGGAAGGCTGTAGAGTCATCTAGTCACCCTCAGCTTGAAACGTATTTATTTACTAATCACATTGCTCTCAGCCTGTCTCCTCTTTGCTGAGGGAAGGAGGTGCGATGAAGGCCCAGAGCAGCCGAACTGTTGTAGGGTGGGCGAGAGTGGGGGCCTGGCTCCTCCCCATGTCCTGGCAGCTGACCCGCCTGGCCTGGCCCTGTGCCACACATACATAACCCAGCTGGCCTGCGGCACAGCCAGCAACCACGCACAGGGCAGCGGAGCTACTCCGGAGGGGCTCGCTGTACCCTCTCAGACGGGCACGGCTCCACCCACGCTCTCTGGCCAGCAGCTCTGTATCGGGGACTGAAAAAGTGTGGCTAAGGGTGGTTCCTTCTTTTAGCATAAACGTTTATCCTCTTAGGTTAACCTCCACTTAAATGTCCACCCCAGTTCCTCATACACAAGGACACATTGCTGGTTTCAGATAAATCTGTATAAATTGCTCTGTAGGCAGAGGAAGCTGGGTGCCCTTTCCATCGCCTCTGAAATCCTAGGCTTTGAGAGACTGCTTTGCAACTGGGCAGTGGCTCTGTTCAGCTGGGGATAGATTTTCTCAGGTGCACACTCTGGTTTCTGGGGGTGCATACTCCAGTTTCTGGGGTGCACAGGCTTCTCTGTCACCATATCAGAATTGTTTTCCTGCCCTATTCAGGCCCCTCTCCTTGGTCTGTCCTCACCTCCCCCACCCAGCCCCTTAGGGTAGGCCTTGTATTCGACGTAATCTGATTTCGGCTCTATAAAATGTCCTATCCTGTCTTTATTTGAAACTTTGATGCAGTGACTTCATTCAGATCTTGTTTATCATGGGTTTTTTGCATTTTCTAATGTTGCATTTAAATATCATTTATCTTGTTAGCCGAGATTTTTGGCACCGCATAAATTTTGCTCCGAGCTAAGTGACACCCTGGTCTTGCCCTGGTCCCAGCCCTGATTAGCAGGTTACTTTCGCTGCCCTCTCTCTGTTAGGGCCCCAAGGGTCCCAGCTCTTTGAAAGTATTAATACAGATGTGGAGACATGGGGACCCAATAAGAAACTCCCTTGTACTGACACAGTAGTGCCGGAACCCAGAAAGCCAACGCATGCCTGCCTCTCTTCCTGAGGCTGTGTTTCTAGGGGATTCTTCTAGAAATGTTCTAGGAAACATCCGAGTACAGCCCAAAGACACATTCTCTGCAACAGCATTTCTTTGTTCTCGTGTGGAGTTTTGCTGTGAGCTGCTCCTACGTTCCGTATAAAACTGTAAGGTGCAGGGAAGAGAGTACCTTGGGGGACATATTCTTATTTATTCTGAGATAATCTTCTCCTGCTGGTATGTAAATGCTGATCAAGCCAAGTGGAAACATTATGGAAAATAAATGATGGGGGAGAGCTGGCAAGTTTATTTTCAAAGCAGGAGGTGTGGGTCCTATCATAACTTTCCGCCATGTGACTGCTCCTATTAGTCCCCATGATTGATGGATGTTTAATGATTTTTATCTGACGTGCCTGGAACTTGCAAATGCAACTGCTTAGGTTAGTATAAGCTTCTTCTTAACAAGTGAAGATTGTTTTATCCACAAAGCATGGATCTTGCTTTCAAACTCAAGTGACTCAGAAAATCGGCCGGTGCAGCTCCTTCAGCTTGAGGGATGCAGTCCAGACCCCAGGTTTGACATGATGGGCCCTGAGCACCTAGTAACCTCTACATTGGTGGGAAACTTTGATGTGTGTGGTTTTACCCACATGCTCATAACACCATTTCTCAGTAGGTTGGACAGTTACTAGTTGTCTTCCAGTTTCAGGGCGAAGGAAAGCGAGACAAAGAAGAGATAAGTGGCAATGTGGCTACGCATTTAGTCAATAGCAGGCTCAGGGCTCTGTGCTCCACTCCTCTGAGTATGTGGCCTGTGCTCTTCCTTCACTAAATGGAAGTTCCTATTAGTTCCTTGCTTAGATTATTAATACAGCCACAAAGCTATGGAGTTCCATCTGTGTTATGTTAGTGATATCCCTCTGTACTTGTCTGCGGCACAAGCCATGTCCTAGAGCTCTCCTCTCTCTTTCTATGTTTATGTGATTCCCACTCCCTTAGTACTGCTAGTAGGCCCTCCGGTGTCAGGAGAATTCCAGGAGGGGACTGGGTCCTGGGCAGCAGAAACAACAGAAACCTTCTAACGCGCTGGTGCTGGAAGTGATCTAACCAGAAACAGGATAAGACAGTCAACCTTCGGGATCAGATTTCTCTTCAGCATATTTTCTTCTAATGATTTGTAATTGCTCCCTGTCAGGTATTCTGATCTCTTCTTCTGGGTAATAAATGATTAAGAGTTGGAGACTCTGTGTTTTTCATGTCTAATCTCTTCTGAAATCAGTTTTTTTCTTTGCTCCTTCTGACCCTGGATCACATTTTCAACTCTGTCTTCCAACTCACTCGGTTTTCCTACAGTTTTCATCGTGCTAGTTCTTCTAATGTAAATGTAATTCCATGATCATGGTTCAGTTTTCTCTTACTCTTTTCCTATAGTATTTAAAGTTCCCTATTCATTTGTCTGCCTCCCATCCATAAAATGTCTTGTTTTTAAACCCCAGTCTGTTGTCATATCATCTCATATTCAGTCTCTTAATTCATAGAGTCCGTATGTTTTTTAATTTCATTAAGAATCAGAGCAAGTACTGGCAAAAGTAATTCTCATTTCTGAAATTGCTTGTTGTTCCCACAGCACCTTTATTTAAAGAATCTTCTTCTATGTCATGAAAATCTTTTACTGGACCCCATGCTCTTTTGTTGTTATTCATGTATAAATGAAGAAATGTACACTAGGGACTTCCTTTTAAACAGGGTGAATCAATGCTCCTAAGTTCCTACTTTCCTCTTTAAAATCCTTTCTCAGATGTTAAGCTAGAGGTCTGACATATATGGATGACTAGCTAGCTGAGAAGTGCTGGGGACAGAGGAGAACCCTAAGGACTGAGCAATCCCCGTGCCAGACTCCGCGCCTGCAGCAGCCTACCCTGCTGAAGCCTCGCTCCTGACTGGAGGTCTGGCTGCCTCATGGACCTGTGTGTCAGGGGCAGCCCTGGACTGGCCAGCCTTCTGCCCGGTGCAGTCACCTGTTTCTAAGGGGTTCTGCTCACAGTTCTGCTGCACCTGCTTCTCACCGCTTCCTTTGCTCAGGACGTGGATCTCAGCCTCCCAGAAGTGCTAAAATGCTGCTCAGCTCTTGGCAATTAACTATAGAGTCCTAGCAGTGTGCTCCCCCAAGTAAGACGTTTGATGTAGCCATGCCAGGGGACACTTTGATGTTAGCTTTGGACAATAGGGTCCTTTGTCCAAATGGACCTTGGGAGAGTGTTCTCTATTACCAACCAACCTGCACAAAAATTCTTGAACCCAGTACTGAGTATGGTAGACTTTTATATTTGTTTTAGCCGTTTTATCGATTTCTGTATTGCTGATTTATTTTTTCCCTATGGAATCAAGTCATTGCAAAGTCTCAGTTGTGTGTGGGGCTCTGGAGTCAGACCTTGGGTTAAATCCTGACTCTATCACTTTCTAATTGTGTGACCCTAAAAAGTGTCCAGGTGCTTTAGTTCCCTCAGCTATTAAATGGGAGAAATAATAGCACCAAACTTAGTATTTTCAAAAGTTAGAATAAATGAGTTAATATGTGTAAGGCTTTAGAATGGTTCCTGATGCTGACTAAGCATTATATATTTTAAAGATTTTTGCAATTAATAAACAAATGCATGCTTCCTAAAACAAAAACTAAAACAAAAACAAAACAAAAAACCCCACAAAAATCATGGAATGCTCAGACAACTATAAAATAAAAGAACTAAAGTTTGAATTCCTGACCCTTCTAGAACACATTCCCTTCCATCATAATTTGGAATGATGCAATAAGTAATTGGGGACAGTGAATCCTCCCCTAGGACTCTACCTGGTGCAACTGCTAGCACATTTGTGCTGTTATAAATGTTAACTTATACTTACAGCGTCCGTCTCTGTGATTCCAGGGCTTCTTATATATTTCTGGCCCACAGATCATTTCCATACGGCACAAGACATCCTAGACCAACCACATATCCTGACCAAAATTCTTGAGATACACTGTTTTCAAAGAGACATTAATGAGAGCTATAAAGTGATTTATTCTAGACTACAAAGGAAGTATAAATGTGGTTGTTTTTAAGTGCTAAGATTACAGGAGACCATCCCAAAGGCCACCTGGAGGATCCTGAAGGCCCCCCAGTGGTTATCAGACCACACTTGGAGAGCTGCCCGTTTATGTCTATTTATATGTCCCAAGAGCAAACTCGTTTTTTCAGTGGCACTGCCTTATTTTGTCACAGTCAGTTTAAGCGTCCTTTAGACATTGCCAGGTCCCTTTCCTGCTCTAAGAGATACAGCAAGTTTAACATTAATTTTATGCCTCTATTTAATTTTTGATGTCATTTAAAATATAGCTTATAAAGACTCGAGCATAAGAGAACAAACCCTTCTATGATGCCGTCGTGAAAACAGAATAACCCCTGAAAGAGTAAACCCAACAGAAGACTTAGAAAGTGCTGTTTCTCTGAGCTTTCTTCCCCCCTACCAAGCTCTAGTCCTTTCCCTATTTCTGCCTTTTGGGGCCCAGCTTTGAAGTTGGCACTGAGCAGCCAGAGTGGCCATTAAAGATTCCACTGGACTAAATGTGCGGAGCAAACAGAAATGCCGAGGCCTTGAATAAACACGCTGCCTGGAGCCCTGGGCGTCGGGGGGAAGATGCTTGTGCAGCTCAGGGCCGCTGGGCCTCCCCGCAGCCATCGACCACAGATGCTTCTGGAGCCGAGCTCCGTGCAGATTTCTGGAATTAAGATCCCCGGCCCTCCAGGCAGGAAGCCTGATCCGGAAAGCTTGAAACCCAGCATTCTGTAGGATATAAATAACGGACATCTCTCGCCAAGTATTTCCTGTTTTAAAGAAGAACGAACACAACAACTAAATTTGCAGCCCTCTCCTCAAGACTCAGCTTTTTTTATTTTTAATATTAAAAACAGTTTCTAGGGAGCGAGCCTCCAGTAGGAGAGACCTATGCTAACTGGAATTGTGGGAGGAAGATTTCTACCTAACAGTGAACAACTTTGAAGAGCACTGGAGGGGGAGCCAAGGGCATTGTTTCTCTACTGCGAGGCTTTGGGCACCTTATGACCACTGCCTAATCGCATTTTTTAATCAACAACTTGAAATTTTTTAACAGGATATATTTACTTTCAGGGCCTCTTCTAAGTTTAGCATCTCTCTTTGTTCTTCTGAGGCACAAGGCTATTCTGCTAGTGACATCATAGGCTCCGATGTTGATAGTACAATAGTAAAGGAAAAGGCAGTAAAATATTCACATCAAACCAGTGTATAACACTCCTTTGTCTTTTAAATTCACATTAATCATTGCATAGGTGAGAACTTACCCTCCTAGTCCTAAAACTCACTGAAGAAAAGATGGGAGCTTGTATACATATAATGTTAAAATATATCTCCAATTTTATATATATATATACCTCCAATTATATATATATTTATATATAATTATAATATACATATGTAATATATGTATAATCTCCAATCTATATATAATTGGAGAATATACATATATAAAATCTCCAACAAAGCAGTAGATTTCAAAACATGTAAAGAGTTATAAGGGGGGGGAAAATCAATAAGGGGAAAAAAGATAACCTCATAGATAAATGCTCAAAAGTCTTGAAGAGGCATGTCACCACAAAAGACAACCACATGGCCCATAAACATGAAAAGGTGTTCAACCTCTTTGGGAATCAGGAAAATACAAATTAAAACCATGAAGAGATGATACATAGATGAGCCAAGCTGCAAAGTGTCACAATGTCACGTGACGGTGAGGCTGTGGGGCTGGAGAAACATTCACACCCTGTAAGCAGGAAGATGAATGTACGACTCTGGAAAGCAGCTGGACATCGTGTGGTCAAGGTGGAGCCTGTGCTGGAGGCCTGTGACCCAGCTCTCACACTCCTGGACAGGCACCCTAGAGAAATGCAAGGTGTGTTTCAGGGCACCTGAGCGAGGATGTTCCCAGCGTGCTCCTAAGGGCCCTAATCTGGAAGCAACACAGATATTAAGCGACCGTAGCACAGGTTCCGTTCGTGCGCTGGGACACTACGCAGCAAAGCTAAAGAGAAGGCCACAGCCAGCCAGCGACAACGCCGGGCAAAAGGAGCCACACACATGAGTACAGTGTGATTCCCTTGGTATAAAGTTCAAAAATAGGACAAATAAAGCTACGTTATTTGAAGATGCTTACAGTGGTAGTGAAACTATTTTAAAAATCAAAGAAATGAATATCGTGAAGGTCATTGCCGTGGGGAAAGAGGGTGTTGTGATGAGGGAAGAGCACAGGAGCGGGTTTCTGGGAGTCACGCTTTGTATTTCTGGTCCCGGTGTTCTCTCTCTAACCACTGAATTAAACCCTAGTTTTAGATTGTTCTTTTCTGAATGTACATTATATTTCAATTTTTTTAAATTTAAAAGAAAGAATAAAAAATAAAAGACTAGCAAGTTGACGTGCAAAAATGAGAATATATATTGAGAAATTGAACCCTTGGCGATTGAGTGGGAGTGGGACACATTCGGGAGTCAAAGACCTGATGAAGGAAAATTCCAAAATATGGAAACTTTCTACTGAGATTGGGAGCATCTTTATTTCCCAGGACAGGACAAGCTATGAGCCAAAAATGTTCCTTTTTTATTATTTTACTTTTACTTACTTTGGGAAGGAATTCAGAGATTTAAACTGGCTGTACAGTAAAACTATACTGAGGGTAACTAGGCTCCTTGGTTAAAATGGTTAAACAAGTGATAAATATTAACATAACAATTAATGCCTCTGAAAATGCCTGTAAAGCCAATAATAATGTCAGCAAATCAATCACGTGGACCTTTGAAAAGTGAAGGATTCGCTCTCTTCAGTTCCTACACCATCCACCCAGTATTCACCCTCACATACAGCCCAAGTTCACTCTTCCCTTGTACCTTTTTTGTCAGCCATCGATGATGCCGAGCTGTTTGCCTAATTCCTTTGTGTTTCTGTTTAATCTGGCCTATCTAGACAGAAGATAGAAATGGACAAGACAGGTATTTACCTGACTTCAGTTTCTTTCCATAATAACACAGCATCCTGAGCCTTCGCTGCTTGAGCTTAAACGGTTCCAGGTTTTGGCAGGTTCCCTGTAAATCTCAGCAGTTGTAGGACTTCTTGTATTTCTCCAATTATTTTTTGTTCATTTTCTGCCAATCTTTACAACGTCTACAACCATAAGGCAGACGGTTTATTTTATTCTTACAAGGATTGCCTATTAAATTTAAAAATGTGAACTACGTGAAAAAAATAAACCCAGATGTCATTCATCACCAAAAATCCTGACGTGAGGATGAATTGGTCTTTCCTTGCAGAATGCTGGTCACGCAGCACGTGCAGGTGACAATGCTGTGGTGTGGCCCGCTGGAAAGTAACATGTAGACATGGAGGGGACAGAAAGAGGGGACAAATAGCAACTAAAACTTTGCTTCAGATGTCTGTGATTTTCAATGTTTCCATATCCTAATAATTCATTCTGAAGTTATAGGGATACTTTCTTCCTAAATCTAGACTTATAACCACGATGTGATTTTCATTTCCCGATTTGAACACCTCCAGCTGCTTTCTTGGTAGCATCCCAAGATCAGCTTTGGCCCTTTACCCTCAGTCCTTTGCGCAAGCTTCATGTGCGACATGCTCATGAATATTTTCCATGTTTGAGGACTGACCGTCAGAAAATTTTATTTTGCTTCAGACTCACAAAGACAAGGAAACACCCAAGGATCATTGTCCTTGACGTGGAGTTCACCCTGAGCTCTAAACCACCAGTGCCGAAGTGACAGGAGCTCCAGAGCTTTGCTGTCTCTGCTCCCCTCCCCTTCAGCCGCCTCCTGAAGATGGATAAGACCATCTTTGCCAAGTGGGCAGGATGCTGGGGCAGAGAGGTCGGGGAGGGGGCTGTAAAGGAGATATTCTGCTCCTTTCTTGCCCCCATTCCTCATGCTGTAACGTTGGGGGGCGCACTAGTCCTGTGACCTGCCACATGGACTAGAGCACACAGAGCCAGCCTTCTCTTCCAGGAGCCCATAAAGCTGGCCCTTATTTGACCCATTTCCTGCACATAGGACACCCGAGTGTCAGAAGAATGTTTATATTTTATCCAATTATTGACTCCTTTAAAATACAGAAGAGAGATGAGGTGTCTCTCCTAAGGCCTCTACCAGCGCTCTGCTCCTCCAGGCCCTGGCCTGGTTGGGTTGAATAATCACTGTGCAAAGTTATTCTTTCCCTGTGGCAATGACAAAAGGAGGGTAAATGGTTAACAAAAGACTAAGTGGGTCCTTAATTGCTGACCTTAGATGATGTGACTTGGGGCCAGGGTGTAATCAAGAGCCTGGTGTGGTAGGACAAGCTTCCCTGGAATGCTACCATTCTGTTCCACCTTCCTTCCTGTCTGATCCCCGCAGCTAAGCCATGGACGCTTGTCGAGGGTCTCCAACTGCTCTCACTCCTACCCTAACTCAAGTTAACCTTGGCCATGGCCACCATAGTTTACTGTGCCCATTTCAGTTGCCTTTTATGTGGAAGTTTCACATGTTAGTTGAAGGAGTCCAAGAAGTTGCTCTCTAGCCCACTGCAGGTCAGGGCTCCCCGGAGCGCTCGCAGGCAGTTCCTGCAGCACCCTTACCCCACGGGCTCCCCTGGGTGGGACAGAAGGAGTGGAGAATGTCCCCGAGCGTGCGCAGCTCCGAGGTGTGGTTCTAACAGGCAGTTTCTGCATCTAGGAATTGTGATGCGCTGAAACTAAAGGAATCCCAAGAACTATGTCCTGGAGGATAGTGAAGGCACAGCAAGAGAGGTCAGGAAGACAAAGAGAGGGAGGCCCTTTATTTTAGGGCGTCATCTTAGCCCCAATAAAAGTCTGACCCATAAACCTTGCCCCTTGGGGCTGGCCCATGGCGAGGCACCTACTTCTTCTGATGGATGCAACGGGGCTTCCTTCCAAAGAGATGCTCTGAATTCATGGCATTTCACAAGACCATTGAAAATGCTTAGTAATCGTTTGCAGCTGCTGCTCAGCCGTTTCCTTTACATTCCACAGCCCTGGAGACCAAAAAATAATGGTTTTTTTCTTTATGCCTGTTTTTTTGTGGATAGGTGCGTTAGCTGTAAGTCCACACCACTGCAGTCTATAAAATGTAGTTCTGATTTCATTGCGGCCACTTCATGCCAAATCATAAAGCCTTTTAAAAATAAAATAAAATGCACGGAAGAAACAAATAAAAACAGGAAGCCCTTGGAAGGAAACTGCCCCTCAGACACAAGAAAAGCTGCACAGATCAGATCTGACTAGATCAGTGAAAAGTCCGGATTGTGGGCTGTAAGTGTTAATATTCAAGTTCTTACTGTACATAGAAATATGTCTGGCTCAGGACATTTGTCTCCTAGAGTTGCACGGTGCCTCGACTGCGGGGTGCTGGAAAGAACGACTGCTGTACCTGCGGACTGTCTGCGGGGCCCTGGCAGGGTGCCCCGACACTAGAGGTTGGGACTGGAAGGGATGGCAGACACGTGGTATGTGCGGTCGCTGTCCCCGCTCCCCTGGCCAGTTTTGCTCATCTGTCTCAGTATACGTTCTACTAGCCCCAGAAGCGGCCCCAGAATGTTTCTCAACACAGAGCTCCAGTAAACATTTTTCAATCTGTCAGCCTTGGCACACACTATTAAGTCTGTTTATGGGACTAGATAATTCCAAAGTGCCTTGGAGCACTGTCATTCCAATAAGCTGATAGGGATCCTGAAGGAAACCAAAGGAATGCAAGAGCGTCACCAGTGCATGGTGTTTTCGTCGCTGTTGTTTTTCTTTCGTTAAAAAAAATATATCTTTATTGTTGAAAGTATTACAGATGTTGCCTTTTTCCACCCGTTAAGCCCATTCACCCTGCACAACCCCCCGCCAGGCCTTCTCCACACTGTTGTCCGCGTCCGTGGGTTCTGCATATAAGCATGTAAGTCCTTTGGTTGATCTCTTCCCGCCCCCGCCTTCCCTCTGAGATCCCTCCGTCTGTTCCAGGCCTCTATTCTCTGGATCTGTTTTGTTCATCAGTTTATTTTGTTCATTAGACTCCACATATGAGTGAGATCATGTGACACTTGTCTTTCTCTGACTGGCTTATTTCCTCAGCATAAGCCAGGTCACTCCATGCTGTCCCTCAGGGTAAGAGAGCCTTCTTTTTTACAGTATTTACTATGTAATACATTCCATGGTGTAAATGTCCCACATCTTTTTAATGCAGTCATCTGCTGATGGGCACGCGGGCTGTTTCCAGATCTTAGCTATTGTAAATAATGCTGCTATGAACACAGGGGTGGATAACTTCTTTCTGATTAGTGTTTCGGGATTCTTAGGATATAGTCCTAATGTATGGTTTATAATATACAAACCTGTGCCCTGAAATCATCTAGGGAGATATTTTTTAAATACCCAGTCCTGGGACCCACGCTGTCCATTATCTTTGCCAGGAAAGGATGCTTGCTTAAAAGTCTATTTGGTAATTTTTGATACATACTCCTGTTCAAAGGTCCTTTTCTGGAGCCCCCTTTTCATGATTTATTTCTTTAAACAATCTTCTTTGCAGAAAAATCAATGGTAGATGTCATTTCAGTGCCTGCTCAAGTTAAATTTACACATTTCAAATGAGTATGGTACCATTG
This sequence comes from Miniopterus schreibersii, assembly GCF_964146895.1. Classification (NCBI taxonomy): domain Eukaryota; kingdom Metazoa; phylum Chordata; class Mammalia; order Chiroptera; family Miniopteridae; genus Miniopterus; species Miniopterus schreibersii. The sequence continues at coordinate 97,953,807 of NC_138103.1, read as the reverse complement.
ATTGAATTTGCAGCTTTATTTCTGGAACCAAGACCTGGCATTTTTCAGATGACCACATAATGATGTCCAGTCAGCCCTTCCAGTTCCTCGGGCCAGAATCCCTGGACCCACTCTCAGCTCTGCCCTTTCTCTTGCAACCTCATGCGGGCTGTTCAGCCAAGTCTGTTGACTTTTGCTTCAGCCACGACCACTTCTCGCCGCCTCTCTGCTGCAGCCTCGCGGCTTGTTATCCGCTTCCCAGCTGGTTTCATCCTGATCTCCGTCGTCTGGTGCCTAAGCTGGATCATGGCATTCCCTCTTCAGGAGCCTCCGAGTACCCTCCAGCTTAATCCCACTCAAAGCCGAAGTCGTCGGAGCGGCCTGCCAACCCGGACACTCCCCCTGCTTCCATTGCCAGCCCTGGTGCTCGTGTTCCTCGGGTTGCGTGCATCCTCCTGCCGAGGGCCTTTGCACATGCTGTTCCCTCTGCCTGTAATGCCAGTCCCCCACGCCCCACACGGCTGTCTCTCAGACCTCCTTCAAGCCTGGTCTCAAATGTCGCCTTATCAGCAAGCACCTTGCTAATCACCACCCTCATTGAAGTTCTCACCCTAATCCCCAGGCTGCTTTGATTTGCTCTAGAGCGTGTGTCGCCGTGTAACGTAATGTGTAGTTTAATAATGTACTTTGTCAGTTCCACGAAGGCAGGGGTTTTGGCCCAGTATCCCAGACATTTAAAACAGTGGCTAGCGCATAGCAGCTGCTCAGAGATGCTCGCTCAGGAGCAGTGACTGCGTGAACCAGCCCGGGGCCAGCGTGACTCGGGATGGGGGAGGCGGCGTTGCTAACGGCGCAGCGGGCCAGTGTTTTCTGGGAATCCCGGCCTGCGCTTCCATGCTCGCTTTGCCCCGCTACAAAATTAGCTACTCAGTTTTCCCTTTCGCCGGGTCACGAGGCTGTAGTAGAGCAAACAGGGACTTATTTTAACACTTTGGAGGAAATGTCTTATGTAAATAGTCAGGAAGCAATTACGCAATTTGCTCTTTATGTCATTTGCCTCCATTTTTCTTTCCCTACACTGTTCCACTTAGCAATTTCATAAAATACAAGTAAGGAATAAAAGTAAATTTCAAATAAGTCCATTCTTACTTACTCATTTCTTTGTAACTAAGGGAAAGAGCATTCGAAATACTAACTTAAAACCGACATGGAGATTATCCATCTACTGTACTCTGTTCTCTTGGATAGAGCCGTCATAGTGTACAAATAAAATATATTGGATTTCAAAGGTTATTTGGGAGGAGTTCCTGATTATGGAAGGCAGCCGAGAATAAGTGAGATGAGACAAAAATATTTGAATTTAATAATAATGGCTAATGTAGGTTTCCCCCAAAATGTACATACACTTTGAGAAGTTATAAAGGCAGTGTTTATTAAAATACGTTTCATTTTCAAAATTGAGCTATCAGCTGTTAAAGTGTGTATACATTTTTGGGGGGGGCACCCTTTATTTATGAATATTGTCTAGGGATCAGCCATTGTGTTACAGCTTTGCATACATAATCTTATTTTATTCTCACTTAAACTCTGAGAAGGAGGAACATTAAAAAAAAAAAAAAATCAAGGCTTCAAAGTGAAACATTTTACCTAAATTCACACATCCTAGTGGGTGACAGAGCTGTGACTCAAACTCCAGTCCATTAAAAGATGGTGGTTTATGAGGAGAGCAAGGAAAAATGTTTTAAATCAGGATAGTTCTAAAAAAAATTGCTCATAAGCTTAGAGTGTTTGGCATTATCCTGAATTTCTAGTGTTGACTGTACAACAAAAGTTATTATCCTAACAAGTCAAAGGAGAAAAACTGCTGATAGTGTGACAGGGCCGCTCCCCCCAGGACCCCCGAGTGCTTTCCAAGCCACCCCACCACGGCAGCGTAAATACAGTGGGGATTGGCGTTGTCTGGTTAATTGGATCGACGAGACACACAAACTGCATGACTCAGCTCTAGTAGCGACTTCTTTTTTTTTCAATTTGAATTAATCAACATGTGTCCCCAGAGATCAACAAACTGAAGCAGGGCCACAGTGTCACCTCCTCACTTCCTGTCTAGACCATAACTTACTTCCAAGTTAAGGCGTTTTGTCAGATTAGTACATCAAGAGATGTCTTTGGTGACATCTGTCAGTTGAAATTGAATGCCTAGGTCTCTGCCTTTTTGGGAAGGAAAGGAGGTAAAGAGAAAGGGAGAGAACACAGTTGAGGCACACGTGTGGTGGTGCCGGTGGTGGTGCGGTGTGTGTAGTTTCCCTGGCAACTCGTGGCAGGTCAGAACTGGGAGTGTGTAAAGGGGGGAGGTGGGATGTGGGGGAATTTTAGTTTCTCCCATCCTATTATTTTCCAACAAGGTCTCAGGGAGTCTTACCATCTTCAAAACATTCTACAACCAAAACATGCACCACAAAATATCCTTGTTACCTTTATTAACTCTAAAGTCTTTGCTTTCCTTCCCTTTATAAATGGTTTATATGACCATATTCTGAATATTGTGAAATTATTTGCTGCTATAGTTGGAAAAGATTTCTATTTAATTTATTTTCTACTTAGAATTTTTTCAATTATTCATTCATATTCCAGTAGATCTCTCAAGTCAAAAGATAGAAAAGAGAGGCTCTGATTCAATATAATTTCATGAATAGAAGATGAGGAATCTTGGTGAACCCAAGAGAAGGTCCATGGAAAATTAGGGAAGTGTCAGGAGAGAAAGGAGTGGTGACAAATGTCTCAGATGCCCCTGGATAGTGGCCCACATGCCATCCTTGGATTATGAGCTGAACAGCATGACTTCTGCCACAAAGAGGGCTGTCTGACTGTAGTGCATACCCAAAAGCTTTGACCTTGAATTAAAACTTTAACCTCTTTTAATGTGTAAATGATTATGCTAAACATTAGCCAAGAAAAATCAAGTACACAGAAAGACCTCATATTTTAAAAACACTTGACACTAGAGAAACAAATAATCTTAGAATTAATTGGGATGAGAACATATGATATCTTTATAATAAAGAAAATACAGCCTCCATTGGAGAAAAGCAAATGTTCTAATTAACATTATTGAAAAAAAACTGTCAGCTTCCAAAAACATTTACTATGTCTATAGGAACTGTCTTTGTAACTAAGGCTAAAAGTATGCAGTGGGCAGGTCTTCGGTTTTAGCTCTTTCTGAGTTCTGCTTGAGAGTGGAACGAGGCAGGTGGGAGCAGGTCCATGGAGGGCAAGGTCAAAGCAGAGGCCAGAGATTTGCCTACTAACGAGGGGTTTAGAGACACAACCAGAGATTCCAGAGTGATTAAGAACACAGCCTCTGGTGCCAGGCTACTCAGGTTCAAAACCAAGTTCTACCACTTATTAGCTGTGCTATCCTCAGATAAATTATTTAACACCTAAACCATACCTCAGTTTTCTCTTCTGGAAAATGGAGATAAAAATGAATCCTTCTTCATAGGTTCTCATGAGGATTAAAAGTTAACATATATAAAGCACTTGGAACAGTGCCTTGCACAAGATAAACATCATATAGTATTAGCTATTGTTATGTCTATTGTTATAGGCAAATAGAGAAACAGAACGGAAGCTGGAGGTGTCACTATCGTCTATGACATGAACCAAAGTGATAAATCAGAGTGGTGCATGTCGTTAGATAAATGATTAATAAACACACACTGAGTGAATATATTAATAAGGAGAGCACTAATTGTAGGCCAAGAAGACCCACAGCAAATCTGCATGTGATGTGAATGGCAAAGAAGTTTGAAGCGGACTAAGATGGCCAAGACTTGGTTTTCCCCTGGAGTAAACCAGATAGCTTGAAGGAACAGTGCTGGGTTTGTTGCCAAAAAAAGAAAAATACAAAGTAGTAACCCTGATCACTCACTGTTATGAAGACTTGTGCTTTGACTGAAGTAATTTTTTTCCTACTCCAGTTTCAGTGATTTGATGCATTTGAGAAGTCTCAAAAACAAAGCAAAATGACATTGCAATTCACTGGATAATTTTGGTACAATAACAAATAAGGAAATCTGCCTAATCCGCCTCTGTCTTATCTTTTTCCTGTAGTAATAAACCAGCTATTTTGGGTCGGCTGAATGCCGTCTTCCTCCTCTACCCTCCCTTTCCTAAAACACTAATGGAGGTTTTGTTTGCCAAAAAAAAGCCTATTCTCACTACTTCATTCACAACATGTTCTACAAGCTTCTGACAACAAGAAATCTCTCCTGTACTTAAAAATAGTTGTGCTCAGGAACTCTTACCAAAAAGGCTTTACTGTGTAATGATTAATGTTCCCAAGTTTCCATCTAGTCATTACCATGGCCCAGACAGGCCAAGCAAAAAGCATGTAAAGAGAATGGCATGACCATCTAGGGACAGTGCGGGATGTCTCTTTGGCCAGTGGCCTAGGCAGAGGTTACACTGTTCAGGTCATCGACGTGAATTCTGATGCGCTGAATGGAGCAACGAGAGGTTAGACAGCCATGACATTCGCGGTACCCAGCTCTCAAGGACTCAGAGGCAATAGAGACGATGCAGATACTTTAATCGCAGATTATATTGCAAGTTAAGTTAAATACAGATTTAATTGGGATGTGGTGTCTGAATAGTCTACAGGGCAGTGTAGCAAATTTGAGTCACATGAGTCGGGAAGCAGAGCCTGGCTTGGAGTAGCAGGATGGCTCCAGGCAAGAATTGTACTGTGGCTTCTGCAAGCCTTCTGTCTTTTCTCTAAAGACAACCAAGCCATCCCTGCTCCATCTTTGTGCTTCTGACAAGCCTTTTCAGTTCAGAGGATCTTCCATGTGTTCTAAAGAGGCCTCTTCACTGACTCTGTCTTTTGACAGGCAAACCCTCCTACAAGACCATTAGGAATTTGCAAGAACAATTAGCACGTTCGAGGGAATAGAGCTTGTGTGTCACAGACTCTCCCACTGTCGCTGTTACTGCAACCAAGAAACATCCTAAGGAAGGTCAACAGTCATGGAGACAAAATTAATTTTAATGTTAAAAGTTAATGTACGCTTTATAAGAGTTTGGGATTTTTGATTAAGAAATGTAATTTTAATGACGTAAAAGTTTTAAAATTGGATGTCGCTATTTCAAAAGTCAAATGACTACAGATCAGAATGTCTCAGAATAGAAAATCTGGGGTCTGATTTGGCTTAAGTCAGTGCCTCACCATCCTGGCTACACATTAGGATGGACTGGAGGGCTTTTAGGAAATTTACACTTCAGATAAGTTAAATCAGAACCTTTGGGAGAGAAACCCCCAACACTGGTGTTGTTAAAAGCTCCCCAAGTGATTCGATATGCAGTCAGAATGGAAAACCACTGGCCGAAATTATCCCGATTGGTTGGTTGCCTTGACCAAAAGTTCCTAAAGATGGCTGTTGAAGTGCTATTGTAAACAAATTCCAAAACACAGAGGGACTGAATCAGGGATTTTAGTGGTGGCAGTGGGTGGAGGAGGGGGATGGTGGTGGTGATGATGTGGTTATAAGGAGCAGAAATCTAGATTTTAGGGGTACCTTATGGGAAATCATTTCATTTGACTACCGAAACTCCCAGGAACCGTTCCATACTTTATACCTGGTTTGTTAAAATGGGTCACCCGCCAAGTCATACCACTTGGTTCAGACTGTTTTCATTCTTCTTGCCTTTACTTGATGCATAACATTTAGAGAGTTTATCTTCCAGATGGCTTTTCTCTATCAAATTTACGAGATAATGAGACTGCTTGGGTTATCTCTGAGTTAGGATTTGGAATTCCTTGCTGGATGGGCTCGGTCCATGTGGTATTGTGAAACAGAAAGCATACAAAGACAGGTTTTGGTTTTTGGTTTTTAACAGAGCTCTATTATAGACGGAATTCTCAAGCCCTATGATAATCTCTCTACCTTTCTAGTCTATCTCCGTGGACTAACTGTTTTGAAGGTTTCTCATTAGCAAGAATCCATTAGCACTTTCCTTTCCAAAGAACCTTCAGTGTCAGCACGGTTCACTGACACCACTTCTGGAGCACAGGTCCATGTCCTGATTTCCACACGTGTCTATTTCCATTGTGCAGCAAGATTCCACTCATTTTGCAAGCCCCTGATTCACTCTTCCCCGACGATCAAAAAATAGAAAGACATCTTCTCTGCACTTTTCTCCAGTCCTTCTGGGAACCACCACGCTTCCTTTTCACTGGGGATGTTTATCCACTGGCAGAAAAATCCACTTCCCCCTCACCACTGACTTTCTCTGTCTGGAGCTCCTGGATTTGAAACTCGAGGATTTAGGGGCTGACCCACGCTGCCTCTTTTGTTCTGGGCTCTCTCAGAATGGAGTGGTAGCTGTGAGCCAACCTGCCAATGCTCAAAGTGGCAAACCTGCAAGGCCTGGGCAGAGGGTAGGTGTTATATAAACACATTTCCACAAATACCTGTGACTTGGCCTCAGTCTTATCAAACAGTAACAACAAGCCTTTGTGGCAGGTACTGGTTAGGCCAGAAACTCAAGAAAGACTTGCCTCTTAACCCAGTAGAATAGAAATTTTATTTATCCCTGAAAAGTACACATTTCTAGTTCTGAGTATCCAAACTTTCCATAGAAGATTGAGCCTAAATTAATGATAAAGTCTGCCTACATTGACCCAAAACACTTGAAAATAGCTTAACTTTATGCTTTAATCAACCACTGAATATCACCCTAGTTAATGTAGTTTCCTCATATAAAAAAAGAAATATATGTAAGTGAAACTTTTCAGAGAAGATTGAGATCAGGGTGAACAAGGTCGAAGAGGAAAGACACGGAATAGTGACAATTTTCCAGGAACTGAGTTTACACACTTAGATGTACAGAAATGGGGAAGTGACTCAGAGGAGCACTGCGCCTTAAAAGCACCCACCCCAGGGCAAAACACAACAAATCAAAAGAAGAACACAGTGGAACTTTAGAATCGAGTTGTTTTTATTTTCTTAAAAATATTAGTCTTTATAGGAATATGTGACAGACACCACTAAACTAATACAAAATGATATTGAATGTCAACTGTCATTGAAAAACATTGGGAAAAAAATTGGAGAAAAAAAGAGGCATAACTTTAGGTTACTAAATGACACTATTTCTGCGTGCCAGGAGGAAAAAGCACTTGTTTCAGAAAATCTTCATGGGAAGCGTTGTCCTTTTGACAGAATAAGGAAGGAAGAGAAAATCTGGCCAATTAGTAATTACAGATATGACGGATTGCAAATAAGGAAAATACTTTTCCCACAGGTTTTGACGTTGTGCATTGGAAATTGTTCATGTATCCCTTTGGAATTAATATTACAACACACTAAGTGCCATTTATTTGTTTGGGTCACCAAAAAAAAAACAAACCAAACAGAACAAAAAACCCACAGCGTCATATTGATTCGATTCTAAGAAACTGAAGGAGCAGAGAAGTAAAACTGTCAAGGTTCAGATGCTCTTTAGGGCAGGGCGGTGCCTCGCGTCAAGTTGGATGCAGCTGGGCCTTCAAAGATAGGTCAAGATTTCAAAATAAGGACCTAGTTATACCATGAAAAATAATGAAATGATTGTAACTATCATCGTAAGCTCACACTTACTTGAAATGATGAGTCCCCACGAGCACGTTCACTCACAGGCAGCTGCGTGGAGTCACTGCCTTCACGCAGCACGCGGGCCGGGGCTCAGAGCCCTCGGATTCCCCGCGGGCCCTAGGGTCGTGGAGCCCGGGGACCCCTGTGGAAACTCGCCCCCTTACACCGTGCCGGCTGTTGGCGCCCAGCTCATAGCCACTGACCCCCCTCGCCCGCCCGGCTAGGCCCCAAGCAAGGTGAAGACCCCAGTCTGCCCTCAAAGGAAAGCGCTGTACCGCTGACGAAGTTGTTAAAAAGCAAAATAAAACATACTGCAAGCTTTAAAAGAACTGCCCAAAACAAATGAAGAATTCCTTTTTAAACATACTGCAGGTTTAAAACGGAATTCCAAAATGGTTTCAGACTGTCATCACCCCCGAAATAAGTCCCTCCATCCTCTTCTGAGTACGGGAAGGGAACACACTTGGATCAATGACCTCTGACAATTTTTAAAAATCCAGGCCCTTTGTTCTTCACATCTTATGTAAATGATGTGCCCTCAAAGCTTTCTTGGGCCCCAAAATATTCCAACTGCTTTGGGTTTGAGGGCGATGAGACAATCCCTCCTTCCTCCCTGTCTAGATGAGCCCATGGTTTGGACACTGAGCAGCATGGTGGGACGGACCCCAGCCTTGGAGCCTGACTGACCGTTTGAGCCCAGGATCTACCACCCATGAGCTGTGTGGGTTTCTCAAAGGCACTCAACCTCTCTGAGCCTCAGGCACAGATCTGAAAATAATGATAATATAGAATCTACAACAAATACGTTGCAAAGGCCACACTACCTGGTGGATTCTCAAAATAAGGGAGTTACGCCTTTGGCATCATCACGATTATTTGCTTTGTAATTATTTCTGATGTGATTTTGGACAAATCATTAACTCTTTGCAGGCTTCAACTGCCCTGGTTGAGCATGAGTGGGACCTCATGACCATTTCTTCACTTCCTTCCAGTTCTAAGATTGTGTGAAGGAAATCACATCTGCCACCAATATAAACCACAAACATAAGTTACGAATTTCTGCTGAGATGTAGTTCTACTTCTGCATTAATGGAAATTTCAGAGCCCTTCTGCTGCGCAACCATTGAGCAGCAGCAGCCGTTGCTCTGTGCTACCCCATGGCTGGGGGCCTCAGCAAGGGCCACAAGGTGACCAAGAACGTGAGCAAGCTGAGGCACAGCCGCTGCCATGAGCACCTCACCAGGCGCACTAAGTTCGTGCGGGACACGACCTGAGAGGTGTGTGACTTTGCCCCCTATGAGTGGCGTGCCATGGAACTGCACAAGGTCTCTGAGGACAAGAGGGCCCTGAAATTCATCAAGAAAAGGGTGGGGACACACATCCGTGCCAAGAGGAAGAGAGAGGAGCTGAGCAATGTCCTTGCAGCCATGAGGAAGGCACAGCCAAGAAGGACTGAGCCCCATCCCATGTGTAATAAAACCTGTTCAGAAAAAAGAAAAAGAAATTTCACAATTTACTTAAAACAGAGTAGTGGAGGCAGAGGTTGTTCTAGCTATATGTTTCTCCAGAACACATTTTCCAAACTGGGTTCTGTGTGAAGACTCAGGTTAGAGAAAGAGAAGAGTACCATCTTTTGAAAGCAGCAAAACAATCATGATGGTTTCCATAGGATTTTACTCACTTATTTATACAAGAGTCACATTATTTTTAGTGAATTTCTCACATAAGATTGTACATAAATCAGGGGCGATTTGCCCAGGGAGCAGGAGACAGGCTTTGGAAGCGAAGAGGCCTCACTTTTATTCCCAGCCCCCCACCTGCACCCTGGGTGACCCTGAGAGCCCCTGGTCTTATTCTCAGGAGTGATAATATCCATACTTAGGGGCACCGTGCCCGGGCATGGCAGCAGGCCTGGCACACAGTAGGGACTCTGTCCCACCCACCTTCTCTTTCCCACGCCTCAGGGGTAGGGATGTTGGTGTCGTCTTCTTGGTCCAGAGAGCCGCCAGCACTAGATGGTCAGATGATAGATGTTCAATAACCATTTATTGAGTTGACACATATTTTTCAGGAGTCAGTTGACCTCCATAGAAAACTGAAACAGCTCATTTCTTAATAATAACCAAAGTACTATGGACATTTTATCCAACATCTAGAGTCAGGCTGATGGAAAAGGAACATTTCCCACATGAGTGCATTGGACAAGTGATCGTGGAGAAAGGAAGCCCACTATCAAAGGTGTTTGGAAAAACCTGGCATTCTGAATATGTAGTACCACCCCCATGCGCATGCACACGCACGCATGCACACACATGCACACACACATGCACGCACACGCACACATGCACTTGGAGATTCCGTGTGAGTAGCAGGTTAAGGGCTCTAAAACACGCTGCAGCAAGACACTTGTTCTGTTGTGTTTGAACCACCATGTCCCAGTAGTTCTTGACCAGGGCAAATTGAGAAATGGTGTTTTTCAAGGAAGGGAAAAGAACTCTTAAGTATGCGTAATACATTTATATTTTCAGAACCATTATAAAATTGGTTTTAGAATTTTAGTCCCTTGGATAGGGTGCAATGTTTAGATGTGAATAAGAAACTTTTAAAAAGGCTGGGAAGTAGAAAACTCAGTGTTATTAATCAGTGAGCACTAGTGTGCAGAAAGTAATGTTCCAGATACTTCAGGACTCTTTCCCCAAACAGGCAGCATCATCTGGTAGCTGGAGAGACTATAGAGAATGAGCTAACATTGATTACTAAGTGATAAACATTCTGGAATAGATTAATAATAAAAAATCCATTTTTGTGACTGACATTATAGTTCATAAAATTACAAGACTGAGAAGAAAATAAGTATTTTAAGATCTAATAAGTCTGTATGTGGCAGATCAATTTAATGTGAGCATTTAGATCTAAATATCTGAAATCCATTCAACCAATCTATGTTTATTGCTCAATAAATATAGATTGGGTTCTAGAAACGAATCAGTTTGGGTGGGGGATCCTTGCCTGCGTGGGGATTAGAGCCTCTCTAGGAAACAGGTGCAAGTGTAACAGCCACGGCAATAGGCATCGGGCTGTGCCTGCAGTAAGTCCTGTGAAAGGAGAGAGGCTTGTGCTCTGGTTTCTACTTTGGACAATGAGATCAGGACCACGAAAGTTTTGTTTCACAGTTGTGTCCCAGTACCTGGCCCACAGCCCAGCACAGAGGAGTTGCTCAATACATAGTTGTTGAACTATTTGAACAAATGAATGAATGAATGAATGAATGAATGAATGAGAGTGTACAATGAGATATGACATAGAGTTGTCAGGAAAGAGGAACCCTAAATGCAGCTGACTTCTGAAGGATGCTCATCAGTAAAGGGGGAGAAAAGACATACCAGGGGACACATGTGCCAGGGAGGGAGCATGGCTCCCGTGAGGAAAGGCAGGAAGGGAGTCACCTGTGCAAGATGTGACTAGGATCTAAGCAGGAGGGGCACGTCCTCTAACACCAGTTAGGCAGTTTTGTTTTTATCTTAAGGTCAAAGGGAAACCACCGAGTACTTCAAGCCAGAGGAAAGAGTAGCATAATCAGACTTGTGTTTAAAATGATTATCCTGCCCATTAAGTTGGGTGGGAAGAGAGGTGCAAAAGAAGATATAGACGGACTACCTGGGATTCTACTGCGGTCGTGTAGGTAAGAGATGATGGTGACTTCGATTATTGCAGCCAAGGGGGAGTGAACTGATTTGAGAAAAATTTAGAAAGTGAAATCATAAATAAAAGGACAGAGAGACAAAGGAAAGAGAGGCATCTGGAAGGTTCCCAGGCTTCCAGCTCCCGTAACTGCAAGGATGGGGTGTCATTCACTGGGTTAGGAAATCATCTGAGGCTATAGTGAGTCGAGAGGCCCTTAAAGAGTCAGAAGAATTGAGTTCTGGTTACCCTACTTCTTAGCTGTGGACCCTGGTGAAGCATCTTGACCTCGCTAAGCGTCAATTTCCTCCACTCTAGTAGAGAACGGTGATGGTACCTTCTTCACCGGGCTGTTGGGAGGAGATAGCTGTGGGCCCATAAGTATTTCTTAATATTAGCTGCAGTTTAAGTCATAAAGTCATCACTCCAGGAGGTGGCTGAGTCTGAAACCACAAGTTAGTTGAGGAAGGTTTTGGTAAACTTCGTAGTTAATGGATCACAAGCATTGTAGTTATCAAGATGAATGAGAACGTTTGAGGCTGATGCTGAGGCATATCACTGTGGCATATGATTATTGAGTTTAACCCATTAAATAAACCTTATGTTTTATGTTCCTTATTTCTCATTAATCTATCTAACAAGCTGCCCACCCAAACACCAATGCCAATAAAACTGAACTGCACCAATTTCTGGACATTGAGGACTGAAGCTGACGTAGGCACCAACTCCATGTGAAAAAATTTAACTGCAGGACTATTATTAAAATATGTTTATGCTCAAATAATTGCAGGCTGCTATAATAATAGGACTTTTCTCCTCCATTTCTCTCCCAGTGAAATGCTTTTTTGTCCAGCATTAGAGATGCATAAATTAGCCATATTAAAAAGTGCATAGAGAGAATAGGATGCACTCAGTCCATCTGTTGAACATGCAGTTGATAGAGGGAACTCTGACTTTTTCTGATAGACAGTGTGCCCCACAGGTCCTTCTGGAAAAATGTCTTTAAAAAATAATTTACTTATTGACGTCAGTAAGTCTGAAGTAAAACAGTTTAGTGCTTTCAGTTCATTTTATTGAAAACAATTGTGCATTGAGAGTCAGCTATATGTCTGCGATTGTCCTAGGAGCTCTGCAAGGGCAAGGAGTTTAAGAGTCAGTTCCTAGGCCCAAGAAGTAGATGATTGATTTGTCAGACAGTTCATACACCCGTGAAACCCAACGATGTGCAGGGCACCATGTGACTAATTGCCAAAGTGAAATTCACAGGAGTTACCAAAGGGGGACAGAGATGGAGATGTTGGGGCCAGAGGAGAATCTCATCTGAGGAAATGGCACTTGATTTGGGCCTTGAAGAGTAACCAGATTTGCATAAATCTAAAAATCAGTAGGTCATTTCTGGCGGAAGCAGCTTGGGGGGCGGGAAGGATGGTAAAGGGACATGTCATGATCTTGTATCTTCGGGAGGAAATCATCGATTCAGATGGTGAAGCAGGACCGTGGGAAGACTGTGACGACTGACTGATTGACGAGACAAATGGGAGAGGACAGGGCACTGAAGGGATACGTGTGGAATATATGTATGAGTATATGTGTGTTTGTTTAAGCTGTTGGAGCTTCCCCTTTCAACACAACACCAGGGCATCATGCTAACCTGTACCCGGTGTATCCGTGGCACGTAGCCCCTAAACCTTGTCAGCGCTGAAAGGTCCCGGAGACGTGTGCGTTCACTCACCTCGTCCATCAGGAACTCACACTTAACAGTGTACAGATGGACTCTTCCAAAAGCTGATGGATTTACTGAGAATGATCACCCCCACACTCTCAGATCAGAATTTTACGCGCTTTAATTTTCTGACTGTAAACAGTGCTCTACAGAAGACGTCAGCCTATTCCACTGAGCAGCCAGCTCCCCCGGGACTTCACCCGTGCGGCGGGGGCTGTGCAAACAGTTGATCCTGTCTGCCGCTTTCCTGTGTGCGCAGTGACCTGCACGGTGTGGTCTCTGGTTTGGGCTGGAATGTCCACTTCTGGCTTCAGGGCTCTTGTTTGTAAGTCTGGGTTACCACTCGTGCCATGGCTAGCTCGAAACATCATCTCTACGGACTGAGTTCCTCCTGAAACGCTGCTTCCCTCCAGCAGATCCCTCAAATGCTGACCTTGGCTTTGGTGCACTGCGCTCGGTGCCTGTAGACGCCTTCTCCTCGGCAGCTGTGCTTCCTCTGGGAGGACAGTGGGCTTCTGTGTGCTGTGACAAGCAAGTCACTTCTTCTTCTAGTGAGAACTGAAACCAGAGCCACCATATGCCATTTCCTGGACACTTCCTATCAGAGTCCCCATCCCCTCATCCACAGAAGCTGCAGTTCTGTGGTTAGGAGCAAAGAGTCTTAAATTGAAGGCCAGCATTGCAGTTTGCCAACTGCATGCTCTTGGACAGTTAACATTTCTGTACATCAGCTTTCTTTTTTTTTTAGAATGGGATAAAAATAATGCAGACCCGTAGAGTTATTGTGAAGGTGAACTAAATTCATACGTGTAAAGAGATATAGAAGAGTGCTTGGCACTTAACAAGTACCCAGTAAAGGTTGGTTTATTATTATTATTACTATTATTAGTATTATTTAATCTCTTTATGACCCAATATCATATAGATTACATGTGCACATTAGTCACTCACCAATTAAGTTTCTTCACTCAAAATAGACTCTGACGTCACAATCTTTATCATCGTCACTGGACTAGGTATTTGAGTATCTATTCGTATTTTCTTCTATGTGTCAGTATGAATGGCAATACCAAGCGTGGCAGAGTTTTGCATTACCATTTGGTCTTAGCCTTTCTAATTATTTGGGGCAGAGGGCGGGGTGGGGAGAATCTTGCTGATAATTGAGAAATGATAGAAGTGTTTTAGAACCTGATGCAACTTCCAAACCTGAAGTTTCAAAGTGAATGAAACATGATATTCATAAGTGCTTTTGCTGCTACGTCTTTACAAAACTTCTAAATTTACCAAAGATCCATCAAGTAGTCCATCAGTTAGTTGACGCACCCCTCAACCTGTATTCTGGAGAGAACTGAAACAATGTAAAGCAATGTAATTCTTATTGGTGATCTTTTTATAGAGATGGGGTTTTTGCGCATGAAAAAATTAAAAAGCAATACAAAAGTGGGGATATTATGGGAGGTCAGGAAGGAGTGAGATCAAATAGGCTTAAACCGTAGTGTGAGGGATATAGAATGCATATCAGGAAATAGTTATGAACAGTAAATGTTATTAAAATGAGGTCATAACAATCTCCTTCCCCGAGAGCCCTTAACAAATGTGGATTTAGATGTAATCCTGTTTTAGCTCAGTAATGCAATGCATACCTTAGGGGCAAGAGGAGTGGATTTGATTATCTCGTTAAAGTTCCTTTGGTTCTCTGATGCTGTAACTCTGAGAGAAACCCCTTGGTATTCTTAAATCTCATGTCACTCAAGGAAAAATAGAACCATAATGCTCAACTGGGCCTACAGGGCCCTGAGATCCTCATGCTGAAGGTGTATAAACAGCAGGGATACAATTATTTATTACTAATCGGGGAAAACGGTCACTTGAAGAAGGCGGCACTCGCAAAGTTCAGATATTTAAGTCTTTCTTAGCATTTCTTGATTTTAGAAACATTTGCCTGTAACTAAAAACACTCCTGTAATATTTTAAAAACATATTATAACTATTTTAGTGACATTTTCCTTATAGGAAGAATGTTGGCTACGGAAAAAGAAACTAAATTCTGAGATTGAATAAAATGGCATTTCTTTTTTAAAGCATTATAATTGTCTTTTTGGGGGGAAAAAACAACAGTAGAGACACCACCCTCCCGCTAAGGTAGAGAATCCATAAGGAATATGTATCTACCACTGACTTACTGAATAACCCAGGTTTGATTTCTAGTTACACTGTGCACAGACTTGAAAAAATTATTAAAGGAATCCTTTATGTATCTTTTCTACCGTGACTTTACAGAGAAAAGTTCCTCTTCTTTGTATTTATTTGGTAATTATTTATTGAGCATATAAAATATGTCAGATACTGTGTTGGACATGACCTAGAGAGAGAGAGAGACAGATAATTTAAAAAATTAACAAATAAGGAGCCATGCGATGATGATATGTGCTGTGATGAAACAAGATGATGGGATGGGACGTGGCTGGGCCAGGGGACGACTCTAAGTGGGGTAACATGCCCGTCTGTGATCTGATTCCATTCAGGTTGATTTCTCTCCCAAGTTCTGCTGCTCTATGCCAGCAGGTTCCAATGCCCAGGCTCCTATGTTAACAAACATATCTGGGTTTAACCAGCTTTGCCCCTGACATAGATTGGAGCACTGGAAGGGGGGTTTCTTTCTCCTAGCCTTGGGTGATGTCGTCACAGAGACTACCTCTCCTCCCTGGCTCTCAGTCATGTCTGATGTGGTTCCAGCTTCTGCTGTGGTCCTGGGCTTTAGTCAACTTACCTTCTTTTTGTGTCCTTCCGGCCTAAGGTTGGTCGTGGCTTTCTGCTGTTGCTAATCTCTGCGTTTGTTTGTTTTTACGATTTCCTGCTTGGCTTCTTAGCTCTTCCACCAAATCTGTAAAAACAAAACAAAACACAACAACAACCATGCATTCAATTTTGGTTTTAAATACTTACAACTGGTTTCGTTCCCTGGGTGGACTCTGACTGTGGCAGGGTCTCGCGTAAGCCTAAAATGAAGATGTGAGGTTGAAGTAAGATCTAGAGAACTAAAAGAATCCAGACATAGGATGCTTGAGAGGGAGGGAGGCCAGGTTGATAGACAATGAAGTCCATAAAGCACGAATGACCTTGGACCCTTCAAGGAGCGTGAAGCAGGCCAGGGTGGCCGTAGGGTCGTGTGAGAAGGGGGAGTTGCCCGGCTGGGTGTTGCTCAGAGGTTGAGCATCGACCTAGGATCCAGGGGATCGGGGTTCAATTCCTGGTCAGGGTACATGCCTGGGTTGCGGGCTCGATCCCCAGTCAGAGGCGTGCAGGAGGCAGCCGATCAATGAATCTCATCATTGATGTTTCTGTCTCTCTCCCTCTCCTTTCCTCTCTCTGAAATCAATAAAGATATATTAAAAAAAAAAAAGAAGGGGGAGTGACCGGGTGAGTCAGGGAGGTAGACACACACAGGAGCACGTGGCTCTTACTGTGAGTAAGGGGGAGACAGATGGACAGGCTTTGATTGGGACTTTTCAGAGGTTACTCTGGCCACTTTGTGGACAAGGGGTTTGATGTTAGAAGTCTGACACCGAGATTATCGGCGTCCGTGTCGAGGATGGGAAAGAGGGGAACCAAGGATGACTTGTCCATTTGTCTCTGAATGACCAGGGAGCGGGGAGAAGGTGGCTGAAGGACGGGAAACAGAGCTCAGAGCCCTGTGTTCATCCTGTGAGGCTGCAGCGCCTCGAAGGCCTCCCAGCAGACACGTACAAGAGGTAGTGGCTACAGGAGTCGGGTTCAGGGGGCCGCTTAGAGCTGGAGATCTAAAAGTCAGGAAATGTTGGCACATCGGTTATTTTTAAAACCACAGATTTGGAAGACACTGCCTGAGAGTGAAGTTGGAAGCGATTTCGTTACAGGCCATCAGTGGTTGGAAAGGGGAAAGAGTCGTCAGACATAACCATGTTTTAAGAAACAGACTTGAACAGGTAAAAACATCGTGTATGTGCGTTAAACAGTGGTCTGAGGGCCTGAAGGCTAGCTCTACACCATTACTTTGATTGATGTAGACAGTTTCCAAATAATTTAGGACACATGACAGATTGCCTGCGCCGTCCTTGCCATTTACATGGCCTGAAGCAGATGCTAATTAGAAGCTCTTTTCCTTCAGAGACGGGGTAAGTTTCCCCAGGAAATCAGGCATATTTGACACCGTCTGAAGGTGTCAAAGCTGACCCTGAATGCTACAGATTTACCTTCCGCTCCCCGCATCCCTGCCAGAGGAGGAGCGCACCGTCTTCCAGATGTTCTGAGCGCAGATGCTGAGGAATGTGCAGCTCGGGACCCCCGACACCCCGGTTGGGTCAGCCTGCTCGCCGACCCGGTCACTGCGCTCAGCGCGCGTCTCTTCTCCAGCCCCTCCTGCTGCGCCTCTCGTCTCAGGGCTTCATCCTGTCTCATGGGGACAGCCTCCCTGCCCCTGCCGTGTGTTCTCACCGCCATCCCTAAGGGCGCGTCCCGTCCTGTCGCCTGGCATGGGCAATGGCTTTCTAACGCGCTGCTGATCCCACCGTCTGTCTCTGGCCCTGGAGAACCTCCGCGCTGCTTCCCTGCGTCCCGGCCTCCAAAACACCGTGAACTGCTCGCGACAGCAGGACACCGGGCGATTCACGGAAAGCACGGGGTGGGCACCCGTAGTATGTACAGTTGTAATACAAATGAATAATTAAGGATTAATGATACAGGTATAAACTCTGTTTTGCCTACTCAGCTGGAAACCTACTTTTGCCCACCCTGGATGTTTGCTATGCTTTGTTCAGAATGTGGTTTTAAACACTCGGAGAATAAAAGATATAGTCCCTCAATGAAGCCTACAGTTTATTTTAAAGATTTCGAATTAGAAAAGAGGCTGCATTGAAAATCCAGAATTAATGAAGTGGAGGGAGAAAGTAAACTGAATGAGTTCGTCATGTGTGAATTGGCCGCTCTCTCATAATTAAAAAGAAAGCATCTCCAGTTGGAAGATGGCTTTCGCAACGCAGAGAGTGGAATTCCCCTCCCTACTTTTCTGATCATGAGAAGATTTTTTTTTTTAAAAAAGGAATTTTAAATATGAAGAAGAGATAAATATAAGCCTTCCCAAAGACCATGAGACAACTCTGCTTTTTGAGAACTAAGAAACAGCAGAAGTGATCACGAGGACTCAAAATAAGCATCAGATCAAAGCAAGGAAATGTTAACCCCCATAGTGCGGGGGATACACCGGGGGGAAGAAATTGGGGATCCCTGGCAGTAAAAAGGAAGGCTAATTGTAACACTGACAAAAAATTAAAGCAATGTTATTATTAATTATTTCCTTTTCAATGCAGTTATTTCCATGTCGGGTATTCTGTTACGTTTACAGCTTGCAAGAACAGTGATTATAATCGTCGTTGTCGAAAGCCTTATTTGCTGGTAAAGAGTTACAGTCTCCACAGGAAAAGACTGAAGCATCAACGGGATTGCAGACGAAGTGTTGGAGGCCCCGGCAATTTACGTGCTCAGGTCCATCCTCGCTCAGCAGAGAGGTTCCGTCATAGTGGCCGCGAGGAAATAACCCCTGACGCCTAACTCTTTCTAGTTCCATGGACCTTCGAGAATCTTTGGATCTCCTATCCAGACTGAAGATAGTCACCTAAATGCAAAAGTTTGCATAAATTTTCAGGGCTTTATTTACTCCCCCATCTCTGAGAATCCAGCTCTACTGGGTGTGCTTTTCAAACCTGGGGAGCTGTGTCCCCCCCCCCCCCAGCATGCACACTCTGACCCACGCTACCAACCCATGCCGCGCTTCTCAGTTAACTCCTGGGATCCTACCGCGTTCCTGCCAACTTCACAAACTGAGGAGAAGCAAAATGACAGCAACAAAAATGGCGCTTTTTAAAAATCCTTTTGCTGTAGGTTCTAGATTTTCACCCAAACACCTCTGTTGGGCATTCATGAAAGGCAGTGTTGGTTGAATTCTGACCTGTGGTTCAGAAACAATTGGAATTTATCTTCAGTCTCAGTCTGAGAATGGCGGACAGTGGATGGGACTATTTCTATTTAGGCCCCAAGATTCCCGGGTCCCAGCCTTCTTTGTTCTCCCACCGCTGTGCAACCTGGAGCTTCGCTGAGCCTCTCTGGGTTCTACCTTGGTTTTGCAAAGAGAAAGTCCAACAGTTAACTTTAAGATCTTTTTCAGCTCTAAAACTTTTTTTAAATTTATATTTATTGCTTAAAGTATTACAGATGTCCCCTCCCCCCCCATTGACCCTGTCCACCCTGCTCCTGCCCCGCCCCCCTTCCCCACACTATTGTCTGTGTCCATGGGTTATGCATATAAGTTCTTTGCCTAATCTCTTCCTGACCCCAGACTCCCAGAATATAAAATGTCATCAGAATAGATGACTCTTCCTCCTTCTAATGATAAATTTCTGAAGACAAGAGCTATGCCTAGTGCTCGGTAGTCCCTACTTTTAAAGTAGATACATAGTACAACAGACTCCAGTGACTTTAGCTCCAGAATGTTGCCCAATGTAGAAGAAAATATGTTCACATCTCCTTTTCAAATACCGTGTATTCTTTTACCACAAACATCAAACTATGGAAAAGTAGATTAGATGGATACACTGACAGTGATGCAATGAATGAACAGCATGGCTGTTTGCATCCAAATCGGTTCCCTACCTTCAGTTACTATGATTATTCCCTTGCAAGCCAAGGATCATGGAGGCAGGAGGTAGGAGGAAGGAGGCAGGAGGGCTCAGGGCTGAGCTCGCCAGAAACTAAAGCGTTGGAGCCAAAAAGCATGTCATCTTCAGTCCAGTGAAATGTGAAGCTAATCCTAAGTGCCTCTTAATAGGTGATATAACCTGTCCTCAAATGATGGGTCCTTAGATTGATTCCAATCTTTTTAATACAGACAGTGCTGCCGTAGACATTTTTGGCTGAGTGCCTTTGTGATTACATTCAGATATGTGTATAGAATGTGCATATGACATTTATTTGGTGATCATATTTTCAGGAGGTATGAGGCCTTTTAATCAAATCACAAGTGATGAGTCAAAGGTGGCTGACATACATATGAACGGCAACCAATGCCCAGCCATTATTTCTGTCAGTAGAATGACTTTTGAAGTTGCGACTGACCAGAAAGAGAAAATATACAGTTTCAGTTGATATGATTTTAATATCTAAAAGAGTTACATTTGGAAGTATATTTAAAGAGTGCAGGTTCCCATCAAGTTTTATGACTTGTGGAGTTAGACTGGGAAAAAGTTTCTGTCTGAAAACTCCAAAAATCAGCCAAACCTCTCAGGTAATCAATTCCATGGAAGATAAGAGGTCCTTTGAACAAACAATGGATGTCTGGTACTCGAGGAAAGAAGACAAAAATACCACCCTTCAAGAAGTCCCTGTTATAAACTCTGAAATAAGACTCAGTATGTTCTATCACAATTCAGTGAAAGTCCTGACCTAAACTTCTGGTTGTTATGCAACATCAAGCAGGCTGAGAAGGCAACTCCAAAGATGATGTTAGCTGACACACTTCCTTCAGTACTTAAGCTTCTTTCAACCCTAGAAAAACTTAGAATTAAGTACAGAAAATGTTTAAGAAATCTAAACAATTTTATTGATGTTTTTGGTTAAGTAATATAACCATGTTTGGTAATTATAAAATATTGGTAATGTTTAAGGGAGCTTGGCATATTAAAATGAGAGATGGGGTTGGTAATTCCAATTTAAAATGTATAATGATATTCTCCAGGTCCATCCATGCTGTCACAAAGGGTACGAGATCCTTCTTCTTTATAGCTGCATAGTACTCCATGGTGTAAATGTCCCACAGCTTTTTTATCCACTCATCTACTGTTGGGCACTTGGGCTGTTTCCAGATCTCAGCTATTGTGAATTGCACTGCTATGAACATATGGGTGCATATATTCTTTCTGATTGGTGTTTCAGGATTCTTAGGATGTATTCCTAAAAGTGGGATCACTGGGTCAAGAGGCAGTTCCATCTTTAATTTTTTGAGGAGCCTCCATACTGTTTTCCATAGTGGCTGCACCAGTCTGCATTCCCACCAGCAGTGTACTAGGGCTCCCCTTTCTCCACACCCTCGCAGCACATGCCGTTTGTTGATTTATTGATGGAGCCATTCTGACAGGTGTGAAGCAATACCTCATTGTGGTTTTAATTTGCATCTCTCTGATGATTAGCAACATTGAGCATTTTCTCATATGTCTCTTGGCATCTGTATGTCCTTTTTGGAGAAGTGTCTGTTCAGGTCCTTTGCCCATTTCTTAATTGGATTGTTTGTCTTCCTCTTGTTGAGTTGTATGAGTTCTTTGTACACTTTGGAATTTAGCCCTTTATCAGATGCATCCTTGGCAAATATGTTCTCTCATACCACGGGGTTCCTTTGTACGTTGAGGATGATTTCTTTTGCTGTGCAGTAGTTTTTTCGTTCGATATAGTACCATTTATTTATTTTTTTCCTTTGTTTCTCTTGCATAGCAGATGTATCAGTGAAAATTCCACTACATAATATGTCTGTGACTTTACTGCTTATGTTTTCTTCCAGGAATTTTGTGGTTTCAAGACTTACATTTAAGTCTTTTATCCATTTTGAGTTTATTCTTGTGTACAGAGTAAGTTGGTGATATAGTTTCATTTTTTTGCATGTACCTGTCCAATTTTCCCAACACCATTTATTGAAGAGACTGTCTTTACTCCATTGTATGCTCTTGCTTCCTTTGTCAAATATTAATTGACTATAATAGCATGGGTCAATTTCTGGGATCTCTGTTCTATTCCATTGATATATATATATGTCTGTTGTTGTATCAGTACCAGGCTGTTTTGATTACAATGGCTTTGTAGTATAGTTCGATACTCGGTAAAGTGATCCCTCCAACTCTGTTCTTCTTTCTCAAGATGGCTGTGGCTATTTGGGCTTTTTTTGGTTCCATATAAATTTTTAGAATATTTGTTCTGACTCTGTGAAATATACTATTGGTATTTTAATAGGAATTGCATTCAATCTATAGGTTGCTTTGGGCAGGATGGACATTTTAATGATATTAATTCTTCTAATCCATGAACATGGTATATTCTACTACTTGTTTATATCTTCCCCTTTTTCTTTTTTCAGTGTCCTGTATTGGAGAATAGTATGCTAAGCAAAATAAACCAGGCAGAGAAAGACAAATATCACATGATCTCACTTATATGTGGAATCTAAAGAACATAATAAACTGATAAACAAAATAGACTCAGTGACATAAAAGCATGGACAAACTGACCAATCTCAGAGGAAGGTGGGTGTGGGTGGGTGGGGAAAGATTAACCAAAGAATTTATATGTATATATGCATAACCCATGGACACAGACAATAGTGTGGTGAAGGCCTGGGGTGGGGAGTGGGTGTAGAATGGAAAGGGTTAATGGGGGGGAAAAAGACATCTGTAATAGTTTCAACAATTAAAATAAAATAAAATGTATAATGAAATAGTTGATATAGATGTGATTTTAACTCACCTACAATGTTTATATAAGCTTCGTAATCCGAAAGAGGATTAACCTTCACTATATTTATAAGCTTATTTTTTAAGATTTAAAAAAAATATTGAGTACTTGGGGAAGTTTTTCAGATAGACAATTGAAATACTTAAAAAGAAAGTTGAACAGATTAAATTTACAGAATTAGTTAAAAAATATATGGAGGAATTTAGTTAACTAAATGCATAAGTGTAATTATACACATTTGAAATTCCTTTAAAATGGTTACTAAAATTATCTAGATTTACAAATAATATAATAAATTTGTAAACTAAATTTAAAAGCTCAAGTAAGAAGTAGAGTTTGGGATTTTTAACTCTATTAAATTAAATGCTAATTTTTTAAGCAAAAGTAAACCTCAGAATAGTCTTTTCTACATACAAAAGCCACTTTTCAAACAAAAATATTCACATTTAGTAATTGCCACCTGCATTATACCATTCCTACCAATTTAATAGGGCTAAGAAATAAATTTTTTAGAAGGAGCTGCTACACATAAGTAAGAACAGCCCAGTAGAAAAATTGGCTAATTTTTAAGGAAATGGATACAAACAACCAAAAAATGTGTATGAAAATATCTTAAACTTACTCACAGGTAAAAAAGTCAAACTTATGGTCCTATACAGTGTTGATGAGAGTGCTGAGATACAGGTACTCTCATATGCATATAAGAATATAAAAAACTAGAACTACTTTTTTTGGAAGACAATTTGCCAAAAAAAATCATGTTTTAAAATGCATATATTCTTGGACTCAATATTTCCACTTCTAGGAATGTATAATGTACACATATTTGGATGTGTTCACAAAGGCATTTCTCCAAGAACGTCCACTGCAGCAGTATTTGCATTTAAAGAATTGGAATGACCATCAGTAGAGGTCAGGTTCAATATATTATTAAATGCTTGCAATTATTCAGTATACAGGCATTCAAAAGAGCAAAGTAGCTCTTCTTGTGTTGATAGAGGGAAAGCTTCAATTATAGTAATTAAAAGATAAATAATAAAGCCAAGGGCAGAACAGTTTTATAATATACTTCTACTGTATCCTGGAAAGATGAAATATACATATGCATGTGTATGTATAGACAGTTTCTGGAAGAATATAAATACAGAGATGACTCTTAAGGTGGTTGACTCTACTGAAGATGTATTAGGTTCCTAGGGCTGCAGTAACAAAGCACCACAGACTGGATGGCTTCAAACAACAGAAATGAATTCTCTCACAGTTCAGGAGGGCAGAAGTCAAAAGTCCAGTTGTTGGCTGAGTTCATTCCTTCTGAGGGCTTTGAAGGAGAATCTGCCCCCTGCCTTCCCCCTAGCTCCTGCTGAGGGCGGGCACTCCTGATGTTCTCTGGCTTGGCGAATTATCACTCCCATCTGTCTCTATCTTCACGTGACATTCTATAGTTGTACTGGAGAAGGGGCCCATGCTACTCCAGTGTGACTTCATCCTAACTAATTATATCTGCAACAACCTTATTTCCAAGTAAGATCACAATCTGGGGTATTGGGGATTAGGATTTCACCATATCTTTTGGGGAGACACAGAACCACCCATAAGAGAAGGATGTGGCCATCTGGGCTTAGAGAAAAAACTAAAAAAAACCTGGTTAATAAGAAAAGACTACTAGTTAAGTGATGCCTGCATAATTAAGTGCTATTTATGGTCCTGATCCCTTCTATGATAAACATTTGGACAACAGATACCATGTTGTATAAACTGATTGTCCAAATCTCAGCATTTGGCACTCAATTCATTTTAACCCCGAATCAGAAGACTTCCTTTTGGTTGAAAAGAGCATGAAGTTAAAATTCAGTTTCCCTCAGTTGATACTTTTATTCCATGGCTTCTCAGAGGTGAGAGGGCCTTTAGATTCTTCTTGCTATATGTCTGCAGCGCTGGACAGTATCTTCAGCAAGAGGCCCGGACTCTGCGAGAACACCCCTAGGAATGAAGGCCCCCTGCAGCAGCCCTTCTGTGGCAGGCAGGGCAGAAAGCGCACACTGCACCAAATTACACCCCCTTAAACATTTCACTATTTTATCTTTGGTCAGCCATTTCAGCATTGCAAAATTACATTTAATACTTTAAATTAATATGCATATATAAAATATGTTTAAATATATATTATAAAATGGATTGAAAGATATTTTAAAATATTTTAACATTACAACTACTAAAATGTTTGGGGACATATTTGGGCTCTATTCCAGGTCTTATCTGAGTGGCAATTATAATCCAACTTCTTAGAGGTATCAAAAATCAAAACAGAGAAGTAGTAACCAGATAAGAGAAAAATAGTGGGGCCAGCAGAGGCCAAAATGAAAGAATTGGATAACACGAGCATTAAGAAATAGCAATCAGCTATGTAGAAAACACCAAGTGGCCATATTTTCATCGACATTGATTCTTACAAGTACAACTCTTAGCAGATAATGCTCATTGTGTAATTTAATTAACATTTTCATAAGAAAATACCCAACATAAATATAAGTTCTACAACTTTTCTTTGAAGACTCTAATCTTATTTTCAGGATGTTCCAAAAGAGACTTACTCTCCTGCAGAGAATGTTAGAAACAAAGCTATTTCATGTGTATAAGGAAGAGCTGAAAGCCTTGAAAATAATAGGAGAAACTTTGTGGGAATTTTGCCCAAGAAATCTTTTAGAAAATGTACATACTCTAAGCAGCTTGAACAAAGGCATGGATTCTGTGTATGAAAGGGTTCCATAAAATTGTGACAAATTGTTCCATTCACAGTCCCTCTGCCAGATTTTGTCACACAGTATGAGAGACATTAATAAATATATGTCAGCCTGTCATTCCTTCACAAAATACTTCCTTCGCCCAAATAAACAGGCTTGTTTGAGGCTACAATGGCCATCTTTGTCTCAGAAACACTCACTCAATTTGTAGATACATGCTGTTTGCTTGGAGCACGGATCCATACAAAACTCTTTATACCTGGGCAGAAACAACAGCGATGCCGCTTTGGAAACGTGAGATATCTCTAGAGCTCTGAGAAGCGCTGAAGGAAAGTGCACTCAGCAGTCACCGGGACTTGCAGCGACTGTCAGAAAAGCAAGCCTAGGGAGTTACAAAGATGAAGTTCCAATCAGACAAATGGAGCTCAGTATCAAAGTAATTCTGTGCAGCTCAGAAAAGTGGGGGCCCAAATTTGCACTCTTGCTCTCATTAATTGTAAAAGAAAACATTTCTGCGTTACCTCTGTCATTTAAAGAAACCCCCTCATGATAACTAAGGCCTAGAAATAATAACTTCACAGCAGAAAGAAGTACCACTTAAAATATGACAATTCTACCTTTACAGTAATATCTGTGATGGGCTTGTGATAAAGCTAATGGTTAGACCGCCTGCTGGGCGCAGTCCTGGCCTTCCTCCGGTGTGCTTCCATAGGATTTTCTCACCGGGAAACAGTCCATGTGGTTCCTGAGGGTGAACGGTTTATTACCAAACAACAGTTCATTCAGCATTAAAAAGAGGCATTATTATTTAGCCCTTCCTAGAATTCACTTTTTAAAAGTGTGTTGGTTGCTTCTTTGTTTTCCCTTTACCGATGACTTTTGTAGAGTTACTCATGGCTGCACACTTAGAACTAAATCAAACCCCAGAGGAAATGTAAAGTATTAGAAGCCTTAATACAGCAGTGGTGACAGGAAGGGGTATATGCAGCCAGGATATCTATTAAATCCTATTTCAAGTTAAGTTAACCAATCACTGTATCCCATAATGCACCGCAGAAGGTCACTGAGGGATGAGCTGGGTATCTGGAGATAGATGCTATTAATTTGCTCACATATTGCCAAAATAGGTATTTTTTTTAGCAAATCAAGTCTCTAGTACTATTGCGACCTGCCTCCAACTAATTTCACTAGTGGTTCAATAGTCAGGTTTTGTATTTTTTTCCCCTCTTGGACTAAACATCCTGCTATTCTTCTAAAAAAACACTTTCTAAATCGTGTCCCTCGCTTGACTGTACCCAGCCAGAGTTGGTTTGGGAATGGGTTTTGCAAAATCAGGGGTTTTACCCAACAATGGCTAATTTGGGGTTTGGCTTTGGTGTCTGGGCCTAAAAGAACATGGAGGGTTTTCACGTTCCAAGTTTTCTTAACTGACTGGTGACGCACCATGAAACAAGAATCTCTGTTTTTCTTTTCAATAATTTCCCCCCTTCTGGCAGGGTGGCCTGTGAGACCTAGTTAGAACCCGTTATTTCAGCACTGCCAAACAATAAGTCAGACTAACGTCCACAACCTGTTGGCCTTAGACCTTGGTAAGTGCATGTGGGAGCTTTATCAACCTGCAGCTGCTCCTGTTTACCTGAAAAACCCACATCTTTCCTGCCTGCCTGCATTCTTCCTGGCCCTGCTCCCTCTTTTCTCTCCGTGCCCAGAAACTATGACAGCTCAGAGTTTTGACGGTCTTTGTCCCTCACTCTCTCAGCCTAACTCAGGACTCCAGTTCCATCTACTCTTTCACATCTGTCTACATGTTAGATACGTGCTTAACTTACATGGACCATAATTCGTTAACTCTGTGACACCTATTGCAAGACACACCATTATTTTATCTACTACCAACAAGGCTGAAAATGTTGCCAATTTAAAAATTGATGCATGCCATTAAATGCATGACCTAGTCTAACTTCCGAAATATTAAAATGTGAAAAAAAATTGTCTTAGAGTTGATCGACTCTGGTAATTTAAGGCAAGAAGAAAAGAGGTTACCTTTAAATGTCCTTATGAGGCCATTAACAGGCCCACTGTATTTCTCCCATTTTGATTTGCTGATTGACTCTCTCTTCCTTCACTTGATTTCTTTCTGCCTCCTGTGTGCAGGTTCTGTGGTAGGTCTGGGGACACACATTAAAGAAGAAATAGTCTGTGACCAAGGAGCTTTTGTTTGGGGAATGGATAAAAAAAGAAGCTAGAGAATTCCAAGAGTGACTGTTGCTGTGCTGGGCAGAAGTACAGAACTCTGGGAGCACAGTGAAAGGTCACCTAACTGAGTCTTGCAGGAGTTATGGAGAACTTTCCAGAAAGACAGCATCTGAGCCAAGATCTCAAAAATGAGTAAGGAGAGTTAGCCAGTCAAAGGGACAAGGCAGATGAGGAAAGAAGGGATGGAAGTCAAGGAAAGGAAGCACTGCTAGGCAGCAGGGGAAACTTGGCGTTTTAGCAGGGGGAAGTTTAGTGTCCCGGCGACTGCAGAGGGTTCCTGCAGGACAGGAGGAGGCGAGGTGGGTCAGGACCAGATCATGAATGGCCTTGGCTACTGTGCTGAGGAGCTGAAAATGGATTCTGAGGAAACTGGTGGACCAGTGAAGGGCTTAAGTATAAAGTGAGAAGATCCGTTTAACCCTTTATTGAAATTGGTCAGACTTGGTTTTGTAAGAATCAAATGGACTGTGGATAATAACCTGGATCTTCTCCACACCCTTGGCTTCTGAGTGTGCACTGTGATTGTAATGGATACTCAGTTTAGCCTTTTGCTCCTGGAGATGTCTATCCACCCATTATGATGAATATTCTTTAGTACCCTATAATTTTCTCCCTTCAGTATTTCTTTCTGAAATTTCCACCAGTAAGGTATTTGGCTCCCTAGATTGATCTTTATGATTCTTATCTTACTCAAATTTTCCATCCCCTCATCTCATGGCTCTACTTTTGGGAGCATTCCTAAAATTTATCTTTCATCCCTGCTACTCCTTTTTATGGGAGAAACAGCACATCGTATTTTTAGTTTATAAGAATTCTATTGTTTCCTTTTACAGAAATCTGTCATTGTTTATGGATTTAATAGCTTTTCAAATCTGTATGATTCCTGCGTTATCTCCCGTTTCTTCTCTTTCCATTTCACCTTGTTTACTTTGGTCCCTCTCTCTATGGTGACAGTTGCCTTCAGCTTTCTGTAATCCAAGGTTGTTCATTCATATTCAAGGATGGAGATTTAAAACCTGAGTGGAAGTTTTACCATCATAACTAGCTAGCTAATATTAATAATTAAAAAGGAGCAAAGGGGAGGCCAGACATTATAAGTGTGGCCATCTGAGCAGCTTACCCAGGAACCTGCAAATTTATACTCCCCAGGGAGCCACCAGTTCATTCCCAGCAGATCACTGGGGAAAGGGACTGGGCAAAGGGGAAAATGGGTGCCTGCACAGTGAAGTCGGGATGACATAGAGAAGGGGCTTGCCTGTGAGTCTAACCTGGGAACCTGTGAGTCTAACCAGGAGGGTGGGCCCCAATGCTAGCCTCGGAAATCTGGGAACACATAATCCCCAGACAAAGGAATTCTCTTTCTCTTGTTCCTCTGGCTTTGCTCCTGCTTTCTTCTACTCGCCTGTGCCACTAGCTGTCGTGTGGCCCCGGAAGCTATGTGGCCTACGGCCATGTGGACCCCACATGCCACGGACTGCAGCTGGGAACACAAGCTAAGCTAGCCAGATGCTAGACTGGACTGTGCAAATGTGGAATGAAGGCTCTGAGCAGTGGCTTTGATAAAATGGGACTTTTTCCATGGCAGGACAGAGGGGGATGGGACCTGGGAGACTCAGGGGCTTAATACCACAGAAATAAAGCTTTCCATGATACGTCATCCTGCTGTGGGGGCCTCAGGAAATTCTTATTCCCATGGCACCCCAAGAAGCCCACTGCCATCAGCAACAGGTAGGGACACAGCGGGTACCCCACCGATAACAGAAGCTCAGTGCAGAGGCACAGGATTAGCGGACTTCCCTGCAGGGATCCTGTAGGGAGCTGACCATCCCATTAGAGCTTCTCAACCACTAGTCTGTAGGAGCTCTTCTGGTGACTCAGCTCTTCTAAAGAAGTTACCTTCTAATCACTTGTCTTGGCGGCAGCTTCCTGGTTATGATGTTGTGTGTACATGAAGGGGAAGAAGACTGAGGGGGTCCAGCTATTCTAGAAATGTCTAATAAGAGCAGACTTTTATTAGTTCCCTTGTGTTGAGCCATGAGCCTCACCTTCACTCACCTATCTACCAAGCCTGGGATCTTTAATCAGCAGCCACTCTCACGCAGGTTCTCCAGCTAATAAGTGACGCTCCAGTCTCCTGTGGGCACAGTGGGGGTGCTGTAGGCGTCAGTGTTCTGTTCATGGCAGGCTTTGAGGAGTTGGAAGGACCCGATCGTCAGTGTTCTGTTCCTTGGGGACAGGGTCAGTTTATATAAGCTAACCCTCTAATCCCTGTTCCAGTCTCATGTCTCAGCCCTCCGTCTATGCACTCAGCCTTTCCAGGGTTCTGCGGCGGGAACCGCGTCTACTACAGTTACTGTGTTACCCACCCAGACATGAGGTCTGGATTGCTCTGCCCTAATAAATCAGGGTCTGCCCTTCCATCCGCTTCCACAGTGCAGTGATTTGTTCAGACGGTTTGCCGGCTGAAGCCACCTCCTGTTCCTTTTGTCCTGGGTCTGTAGCCCTTTATTCCTTTAATAACAGTTTAGCGGGGGCTTGGGAGAGACGGAGAGTAAACATGTGAGTTCAATCTGCCTTCTTCAACGGAATGCTCTATTTGCAATTTAGATTTGCAACGTTTTAGCTCCAATAATTCCTTAGGCTCATATATGGAATAAACATTTTCTGAACTATAAATTAATAAGCATAATATGAACATTATGGGAGACATAAATACAGAACATTTGAAGTCAGAGCCATCCTGAAAAATTAGAAGCATACAGCCATATTTCCTAGCTAACATCTACTCTCTGCTTTCTTCTACTTTTATACTATTTATAGCCTTAATTAACTTTTTTAAAGTCATAAGCCAAAATGGAATAGTAATATGTCAGGAAAACTTGACCCAGGCAACTCTCACCCCCAGTTCCAACTTTCTCCCTCTGTTCCCCCAGAGTACGTTCACCAATACTTCCAGGAACGTGTACAGACAATTTTAGACTTAAACAATTTTTAAATCTCGATAGGGCCAAGTTTTCCACTCTTAGAAAAACATACCTTTTCTTTTTTCATATTTGACACAGTGTAATCAAACCAACAAAGTATCCTCCTCAAGGGGGAACAGGTTTTATTTAAAATATCTTGAGCCCTGGAGGGTGCAGCTCAGTTGGTTGGGTGTTGTCCCATGCACCATGCACCATGCACCATGCACCATGCACAAGAAGGTGGTTGGTTTGATTGCCTGTCAGGGTACATGCCCAGGTTGCTGGCTTGATACCTAGGAGGGAGCAGCTGATCCATGTTTTGCTCTCACATCAGTGTTTCTCCCTCTCCTTTCCTCTGTCTCTCTAAAATTGAATAAAAAAATATTTTTTAAAATGTCTTGATAAACCTTTGTAGTGAATAAGAACTGAGGGCATTCAAGGGCTTGAGGTGAGAGATATTTATCGGCATATCACCGGCAAGAATGTAGACACTTTCAAAGACAGGAGGGAGCAAACAAAATGGAATTTCTAAGTCACGTCTCATAGGAAAAAAATGGAAATTTGAGGATGGGAAGAGTATGGCTCTGCAAAGGAGCAAAGGATCAGATTTTTAATAATAGGGATGTCTCACATTTAAATACATATGTGTGTGTCTATTTCAAAATAAATAAACATGTATTTTAATATATATTAAAATATATAATCTAATATATAGAATTAATCTTTATTATGTCAAAATAAATAAACATGTCGACATAAAATAAGCCCCATTCATTTCCACACACTTTCAGAAAAAATGGCTGCATGAACAAAGGTCTGGATTCAGGTGGGTTTCTTTCATAGGATGGGAGTGAACCGATCGAGGAAGGATGTTGAGTTTGACATGGTCCAAAACAGGGGTGGCAGACAAGGAACAGCAAAGTGAACCGTGAACTCAAAAAAAAAACAAAAGAATAGCAGAAAGGAGAGCTCCAAGCCAGCAGGGGCCAGGAAACCCGTAAATCATCTCCCCTGGAGGATCCAGGGACAGGCAGGAACTCAAGGTTCCCACTCTAAGTTCTTAAGACATTAGCTGACATCTGGGTTAGTTTTATGCAATGTCTCTGGGTCTTAAAAAAAAAAGCAAGTTGAACCTGTAGCTTGCTAAAGGAAGTTGAATCTTATATTGTATCTGCTTTTAATGAGAATCAAACTGGAAGGCACTTAACCCAAGTAAGGACACAATAGGAAGGCTCAGGGAATGTCCTTGGCTGGAAGTGGCTTGGGCAGGTTGCACAGCCGCGTGGGGTAGGGGACAGGGATGCTGCGGGTGGAATTTAGTGCTGGATGGGGGTGTGACTGGAGGCACCGGGGTAAGACCCCGGCAGTCGGTGGCTCTAGGAGCCATGCAGACTCGGACCGTTGCAGTGTTTCCCAAATGGGCCTCAAGCTAGCCTGCTGTTCCCTCTGCAAAGTGCACAGCAGCGCCTGATAGCCCTTTTTCTCGCGCAAGCCGCTGGCAGGGAAATGGAGGTTTCGCAAAAACTGTTCCAGTATTTTGTAAATTCTGTCGTTCTCTAAAAACACCAAAAAGGAGTGAACAGAGTGGAAAAGCTTCCAAAGCCGGCAGGGCCTGGGCCAGGTTGGAAGAGCCTCTTACACGGAGACCCCCTCCTGGTCGGGACAGGGTTTTCCTTTCTGTGAAAAGGGCTGGCGTGTTAAATTATTATTTGTCTTTATAATGCTTTCTCCTGAGCGCTCTCTGGGGATTTGCATTTTCCTTTCAGATGCAGCCCTAATTTTAGGGATAAATCAGCAAAAAGGGTCTGCACTAACCTGTCATTTTCCTCTTCTGTTTCGAAGCTCTCTCTGTATGGGAGTTAACGTCTCCCAAAAAAAGCTTTTGGAAAATTCCTGGTTAGGCCACTCGCTTGTTTTGTGAATGACGTTTGTGGTCGGCTATAACATATATAGCATGCCTTCTCCTGGCTGCCTTCTTCAAGCATGTTTTTCTTATTTTGGCATTTTTATGGAAGTGATTAAATATTATTTGCTTTCAAGCTGGTGTAGAAATTGTGGAGATGTAGCTAAAATCCAACATACACATACCCACACAATCATCAACACACACACATGCAGCATTCTCAAAATATGTGTGGAGAGCTTTGGTTTGAGTCAGCTTGCTTTCCTTTCTTTCTTTCTTTCTTTCTTTCTTTCTTTCTTTCTTTCTTTCTTTCTTTCTTTCTTTCTTTCTTTCTCTCTCTCTCTCTCTCTCTCTCTCTCTCTCTCTCTCTCTCTTTCTTTCTTTCTTTCTTTCTTTTCTTTCTTCTGACAATGCGGAGGGAGGGAAATGAAAGTAAATATGACTTCCATTTCATTTTAGGCTTGCTTTCTAATAGAGGGAGCATTGTTTCGATGCCCAAGCCTCCTGTTTTTACCCAGAGTTAAATGTTGTAGAAATGTTGTTTCAAGTCTTATTCAGAATGACTTAAATATTTTTGCAGGGTGTCACCTTCCAAGCCATCGTTAATGTTTTCAGTTTCAATAGCAAGTTGTATTGCTATAGTAACTCTTAAAGGGATAGTCTTGCCCCACTCCACTCCGTTCGCCCACCTCCCCCCAAAAACATTAAACTGAGGAGAAAATAAATCCTGGTATTTAGACCAAAAATTCCTGACATACTGATCAGTATTTAGTAAGTTCCAAAAAGTATCCATAAGAAGCAGAATGGTTTTTATTTTATTTCTATAGCGTTGTATGACAAAATCTAACAATTTTAAGAGAAACTTTGGTTTTTTTAATTGGAAAATTGGGACTCATGTCAGAATAAAATTTTTGTCAAGAATTCTATAGCTATTAGAAGAGTTAAAAAATCTAGTCAATACCGGTAGACTGAATGGGAGGAAAGGATCTATTCCATTTCATTACTTCCTATAAGGTCTGAATGGAATATCTGACTTGATTGCTATATAATCTAGTAGTTGGGTCTACATAATATTTATGCTGTAAAGGAAAGGAGATTAAATATGTGAATACATTTTAAAAATACTTTTTTTATATATGTTATTATAATAGTCATGATTAAAGGCATATTCAGCCCTGGCCAGGTAGCTCAGTTGGGTTAGAGTGTCATCCCGATATACCAAGGTTGAGGGTTCAATTCCCAGTCAGGGCACATACAAGAATCAACCAATAAATGCATAAATAAAGTAGAACCACAAATCAATGATTCTTTCTCTCTCTCTCTCCTTCTCTCTCTCCCTCTCTCTCAAATCAATAAAAATATAACAAAATAAGGACATACTCAGAAAATGTCTTTACCTATTCATATTATTTAGTTCCTAGGAGAGAACTATGAATCATCTAGTAACATTATTATTAAATGGGTCATAATCCACTTTTGATTTCACAATGCCAGTTTCTTTGGGACATGCATTTATTCAGACTCTGTAGACACATTGTAAACTCAATGCAAGTAACAGCATCTGTCTCTGCCTGGTCTTTCAGTTGTTGTTTCAAGAAGTCTTAATAAACATGAATTTGGTTAACTAAGCACACTGAGGCTCCCATAAAAAGTAAGATATTCTCTAACTCAGAGCCTTGTCAAATTACTTGCAATTTAAAATTACTTATGATTTATATAAGTCAATTGACAGCAAAGACTTTGTGTGGTTAATTCTTCTTTTCACAACAGAAATGTGTTTGATAGCTTTCAACAATAGAAATATTTTATGTTACATTTCTGTCATGATTGATTTTATTTCTTTGATCATGATATGCATGAGAGGTATTTTTCAAATTGAAGCACGCCACACTTTAGAGATTAGGCATTGGCCACAGGACACAAAGCAGTGTCTGTGCTAGTATTAGCCACCAGGTCACCTCTACCGCAGCCCATTGTATCCTCTATTGGACTGGAAAGAATATCTCTCCTACTGAGGAATCTCAAACTTCAGCCTTCCTTATTATAAGAAAATTATCCTATGACTTGTGTCCTCATTAGCATTTGTGTTCTTTACATATTTCTATTATATTTTAAGAAGATCCATTCAAATAAATAACAAGTATCTTTACTTACTTTTTAAGTTAACATACTTTTATTGCTTTAAAGAAAAATGTCCTTGAGTTTCTTTTGTGTCCAGACTTAATGGTAGTTCAGCTTGGAGGCTATTCAATAATAGTGAATAGTGAAAATTCTTCAAAAAAGATGATTTCAGCCAAAAAAATGTTTCCCAATCCAAAGAGTAAGTTTGCCACCTGATTCATGTCATGTTTTCCTTTCTCTTGTGACTGGCACCTCCTTGCACCCCTACCTATATTCCCTCACACTGTTTTCCTTGCTTGGGTTGGAGGTCATATCTCTTCCTATGAGCTTCGCTCAGAACTGCCATACGGGTGAGCACTCCTCAGCTTAGAAGAACCAGATGGCCATGAAGAGACCTTAATGTTCCCCTACATGTCCTCTAGGCAGTCCTTCACGAGGGACAAAATGTGCTGATTTACCACGACTCTGAGTCTTACTCTAATCCAGATACAAAGGACAGTTGTCCTATCTTGATGGCAGGCATAACCCAGAAGGATCCTACCTTTACATGGCGAAATCAACTTGTCTGGAGAACAAATCGTTTGGAGAAAGCCCTGAGCTGTACCATGTATTATATGTAGGACCAAGATAACTTTCTGATCCAAATAAAATATTTAGGCAAAATAGTAATAGAAGACACTATGATTTTATGTTATGATGCTCAGAGATCCTTGGAGTTTAAAAAGAGTATGCATCTATCAAAAGATAATAAAACGTTATGGATAATTCTAAAACTCTAATACCTCTACCCTTCTTCCTCATCAAATGAGTAAGAGGATTTTCAGAGCAGTCAAAAGGTCACTGGGCAGGGCAAAAGGGATTAGAACTGGTGTGAATCTTGCACCCTCTCCAGCAATCTGCCTGCACTTGGAGGAATTCCCTGACTACTCTGAGACCCAACTTTATCATCTTTAAAATGGAGAAAATTATACTGATCTAACTGGCAAGATGAACATGAAGGTCAAATGAGAATAAATTTGAAAATCTATTAAACTTGCATGAAAAATGCACAATCAGCATCCTCTCCATAAGGTCAGACTGATTTCCAGGTTCTATGCCATTCCTCTTCTGCCCTCTGGCAGAGGTACCACCAGCCCTTGAGCAACAGAAACATGAGGAAGAGAAGTGAAGCGGCCTTCCCAGCCCTGAAATCTCTGCAGTCCCTTCTCAATGAAGAATTGCCCTTTGTTGCAATATCCTGGCTACCAAACACCCCCCCGAAAGAAAATCTACTTGAAGCTTTGTAAATTAATGCATTTACTTTATAAAGCCAGGAACAAGAAAAACAAACACTGGAATTGCTCATCAGACAAATACATGACAGCAATACTGGCCTCCTTCTGGGCTCAGAAGCCAACAGACTTTGCACCTATTTGTTCTCCTCACCCCTATGATGTGAAGCAGATAGGAAAGACCAAGGTTGTTTTACAAATCTTCTGACTCCACCTTGAAATCAGTAACACAGAGAAAAACCACTTGGGAGCCCAGGGGCCTGGAAGAGGGGGCCAGGCCTGGGCCTTCAGATACGGCCTAATGTCAAGTAGAGAGTTGCTAATGTGACTCAATCCTTGGTCCCTGGAGGGACTCCTCCAGCACAGACAGATGCCTGGATCCCCTTGGGGGAGGGGGGGATTAGGGAAACAAAGCCACTCTCTCAGTCTAAAGGTACTTTGATATCTGGAGTCTAAATTCTGAGTTTCTAAATACTGAAAGGATATTGGTTATTTTATAAAATAGCTCCATGTGGGAAGCTCTTTGACCTAAATGATGGAAATCCTGGAGGGGGAAGCTATGGTTTATCTACAGCGCCCAGCTGGTAACCCAACGGAAACTAACACGAAAGAAATGTTGAATAAATGAATGAGTGAATGAATGAATGAACGAACGAATGAATGAGCAAACTCCAGGAACACCAAATAGTAGCAGACATCTTTAGTTTTTTTATTAAGGAAATTGCTAAAAAGAGACAAAAATAGAGAGAATTGGATACTGAACCTCCATATAACCATCACTCTGCTTCTACAATCTTGTTTTGTCTATTTCCTTTCAATTTGAGGGATTGAGTAGGTTATTTTAAAGAAAATCCAAGATTGCATATAATTTCATCCTTAAATACTTCACTTTACATCTCTAATACATTAGAACAATCCTTGTACACACTTGAAAAAATTAATAGTAATTCCTTAAATCTTATAAAATCCCTCTCTATCTCAAAGATATCTTTTAATGTTTTGTTTTTAGAATCAGAATTCAAACAAGACTCAAAAAATTGCATGTTTTCTTTTTGTCTTTTAAGTGTCCTTAAACCTGTGGCAGTCTTTTCCACCCCACCCCACTCCATTTTGTTAATACCATGGACTTGTTGAACAGAACAGACCGTGTGTCCTGTAGAACTTGCCACATTCTGGATATGGCTGACATGCCTGGTGATGTCATTTCATTCGATCCTCTGTGTATTTCCCCTAAACTAGTCAATATACGTAGAGGCTTCATTAGATTCAGTCTACTTCAAATTTGTTTTAATAGATCTGTATTGGTGTAGTAGTTAACTCTTTACAACTATTTTCTGGAGCTCAGGACAAGAGGAATAGTAGAAGTTGGACAAGTATTCCTCTTACTAAAAAAGGAATGGCACACATACAAGGATACACATTTCCAGTTTGGAAAAGTAGGTGAGAAGGAAAAGCTAAATCATGTTTGCAGACCCACAATGATTTGTTCATAGTTACAGCCAGTGAAACATATTGCTTAAGGGAATTTTACAAAACACCAGTTAGGGCTAGATGCTATGGGGAATATGTAAATCAGAGAAGAGGGGATAAGGTAGTGGCAATTTGAAATCAAATGGTGCCCTGGCCGGGTAGCTCAGTTGCTTAGAGTATTGTCCCTATACATCAAGGTTGCAGGTTCGATCCCCAGTCAGGGTACATACAAGAATCAACCAATGAATGCATAAACAAATGGGACAATAAATCGATGTTCCCCACACACACTCTCTCTTCCTTCCTCTCTAAAATCAATAAATAAAAAATTTAAAACAAAAGAAATTGAATAGTTTTGTTAACTTTCCAGCTATAACAAATTGCCAAAAGCTAGGTGGTTTAAAACAAGAGAAATATATTCTCTTACAGTTCTAGAGTTTAGAAGTTTGAAACCAAGGAGGCACCAAGGTCCTGCATCTTCTGAAAACTCTAGGAAAGAATCCGTTGCATATCTCTCTCCTCGCTTCAGTTAACGGCCTCCGTCCTTGGTGGACTTGGCTTGCATCATTACAGCCTCTGCCTGTCCCTTCACTTTACCTTCTTCCCTCTGTGTCCAACTTTCCCTTTTCTTATAAGGACACAGTTGTTGGAGTTAAGGCCCATCCCCATCCAGTAGGACTCAACTTGACTACATCTGCAAAATTCCTATTTCTACATGAAGTCATATTTACAAGTTCCAAATGGACATGAATTTTTGGAGGACACTCTTCCACCCAGTACAATGGTCAAAAATATTCTCCTTGAGATGACATCTGAGCAATATCTAAAGTAGTTTGGGAACTCACTAGTCATGAATCTGGAAAAAGACAGTCCAGGCAAAGAGTAGCAAGTGTGAAGGTCCAAGATGCGAATGGGCCTGGTGTGTGAAGCGAGGGAGGGAATGGAGGATCCGTAAGAGCAGCAGTTACAAAGGCAGAGGGGGTGGAGGGCAGAGCAGTATTGCCTCGGAGACCCTTTCGAAGAACTTTGGCTTTGACTCTGAGGGAGATGGAGTTATGGAGTGCTCTAAACAAAAGTATGATACTGTTGTACTTTGTCATGGAATCACGGGCTGCTATGTTGACAATAGACTGTGGGAGGGATAAGAGCGAACATGGTTATTCTGATAATTCTTCTGAGAAATGATGATGGTTTGGACCACACTAGTAGCAGCAGAGGTGGTTAGAAACTATCAGATAAGAATAAAACATAAAAATGTTCGAAGTTGCTTCCATCAGTACTTATCTACTATCTTATCAAGCATTTTGTCACCTGTCAGTGTTCATGCCCAGACAATGGAGGCAAGAACCAAAAGTTGAAGAATTCTTTTGAGAAAATCTTGAAGTGAGAAGAGTCTGCCCATTTCCTTTTTCTCAGCTACCATAGGGCCTGATGTTTGCCAGGAATTTGTTATTTTACACCCATTATTATATCATTTAATCCTCAAAATAAACCTGCACCACAGCATTGTGTTCCATTTTACACATAAGAAATTTAAGAGTTAGAGAAGTTAAGCAATTTATCTAACCATATGGATAGTTAATCATGGAGCCACGATTCTAATTTTTATATGCTTCATCTTTATCCCATGTGATTTTCATTGTACTACAGTGTGAATTAGGAAAACAAATGTCACTATTGTATTTAAGTATCTAATCATTGTGGTCCAGATCTTTTTACTTTTTTTAAGGCAAATGAGTACTTTTATTTCTTGGCCACTCCTTTTCCCTGAAAATGGTCCAAATCCTTAAACACCATGTTCCAGAGAGATTTTATTTGATATTCTTCATTTATAGATAATTGATTAATTGATTTGACTGATTATTACTGACCAGGAATATTGTGACAAGAGAGTCTTAAGTAGTCAACATATCAGGAAAGAAAAAGGCTAGAACCTGTCTTATAACCAGGGTGTGCTAGAGCCAGCGCCGGTGCTCTTAAGAGCTAATTGTGCACATCTCACATTCAGTGACATCACATGGCACTTTGAAATAAGTCACGGTGGGAATGTTAGCCCATGCAAATCGGCAAACACTATAAATCAGAGCTTTTATTCAAAGGCTCAGTTTACCAGCATACTAGTGCCTATAACTCAGACTCACAACAAAATATAATGGTGTGTGTGTGTGTGTCAGATGGAGAGAGAGTAAGAGAAAGAGAAGAGACAGAGAGCGTTATCAAATTAGTAGATGAAGTTAATGTCTATTAGTTTAAAATTTACCTCAATATAAACCAAAATAACGGAAAATGTCTACTTGACAGATAAACACATTTGACGTTTATGATTGCACATTTTCTGGGTGGCCTCAGCAAAATGACTGTAGGACTTATGCATTTTCAGCAGCAGCTGCAGAGTTCGGGACAGGTTTTCCCTCCACCCAAAGCCCCCCCAGCCCCCCCAACCCCCCTGCTCAGCACAGCCCTGCGGAGCCCCCCCAGCCCCTCCTAGCCCACCGGCGCTGGCGCAGGCGGGGTTTCTGCAGCAGGTACCCTCTGGTGGGCTCGGTTCTTGCCCAGAAGGCTGAGGCCACAGGCATGGGGCTGAGGCCCACCGCATGGGTTTCAGGAGCTTCGGCTCTCCTCCCAACAGAAGCCAGTGACAGGGTTTCCTTCCCTGGGCTCACCTGGAGGAATGTTCTGTCCCCAAGGAGAGAGGCTGAGAAGCAGGATCAGTCTGAACATTAATCAAAGGAAATATGATGTCCTCTCC
The DNA here is from genome assembly GCF_964146895.1 of Miniopterus schreibersii. Lineage (NCBI taxonomy): Eukaryota > Metazoa > Chordata > Mammalia > Chiroptera > Miniopteridae > Miniopterus > Miniopterus schreibersii. The sequence goes on along the minus strand of NC_138103.1, from coordinate 97,913,791 downwards.
CTGGGAAAAAATCCGGGTAGCTCCACTGAGATGGACTCATTCCACCTGAAAGCCAGGTAGCGGTTATTTGAGAATTATTGGTTATTTGGGTCATTCCCATAACTTGTATCTTCCACCAACATTTCTTCCAGAGAACAGCGGTTTATGTCTTGAGCCAAGACACGGTACCCACACGCCTGCCACCCCTCCACTTCTCCCTAGATCGCTCTGACACCTTTCTCAGAGACTCGCTCCCTCTCAGCGGCCCTTCATTGCCCCCTCTCAGCTCTCTTCTCCCTCTCACCGGCCACCGTCCAGGTTTGGACTCTCAGGACGGTCATGAGGACTGCGTAAGTTATAGCTGTAAAGAGCTAGAGGAGCACTGAATAAAGAGCCATAAAAGTGGAGCGATATGCACCTTTGTAGCCTGCAAAGGGGGAAGTGACCAGCACGAGGGAAGCTCCTTTTCAGCTGTTCTTGCTCCTTTCAAAGGAAAGCGCCATCCGGAATTTCTGCGTCATTCCCGTGCATCTGTACGTTCATTCAGATGAAGAGTTGTGTCTCCCGGTAAGGAGAAAACTTTGGTTTTCACATTTGAACCCTATGGAAAGGGCATCTTGCTTTATGTGTTCATCTGACGTTTGTCCTGCCCTCTCCGCTCATGCCCGTTGGCACAGCGGGTCTGGGTCGTACCTGCGTGTCACTGCTGTTGTCGTTGAAGGATTCCCAAGGGACGCGTGCGCCACCACTCACGTGTCCGCTCTGCCATGGACACTTGCCTGCCTCTGCTCTTTGCTGTTCTAAGCATTCTCAGATGTATTTCTGGGCAGGTGAGTTCGAGTTTTTTAGAAGTGAAATTGCTGAAGCTTAGGGTATACGTATTTTCAAATTCACTTTTAAAAACAATTCTTTTAAGACATTCAGGCAAACTCACATGATCATCAGCACCCTACTGTGTGCTAATGACCCCTGCAGGTCCTTTAGACGGGTTAACAGTTGAGCTCAGAGTAACACTGGGAAGGAAGTCCTGTTACTTCCCTCACTTTGTAGGAGAAGTTTGGCAATTTTCCTCCGATCACACTACTGGTAAACGATGGAGCTGGGATTTACACCTAGACACACTGGTTCCAGGGTTGTGCTCAACGCAAAATGAACTATAATTAAAAAGCTGAGATATTCGGACCAAAATGTACCATAAGGCAGTTAAACAGTTTTCACTGGAGGTGGGACTTCACATAACCCAGCATGACCTTATCCTAACTGATTACATCTACATGGACCTTGTTGCCAAATAAGCCCCATTCTTAGGTTTCAGGCAGACAGGAATCTTGGGGAGACACTGTTCAACCCAGTAGAGGACCCCTTTCTACCGCTGTGGCCAAAGACAGGAGTCTAATCTTTTTTTGTGTGTAACTTGTTTTTTAAACTGTTTATTTTTAAACATTTTAAACTTAGAGAAAAGATACAAAAGTAGCATAAGAGTTCACACATACCTTTCACCCAGCTTCCCCCAATGTTAACAGCTCATGGAACCAAAGTACCATGATCGAAACTAGGCAAGAATATTAAGACAAAACTGTTGGTTAAACTGCAGACTTTATTCAGATTTGACCAGTTTCTCCTCTAGTGTCTTGTTCTGTTCCAGGATTCGGTTCAGAATCCCACATGGCACTTCCTCTTGGAGCGTCCTTAGGTTTCTATCTGTGACAATTCTTCACTCTTTTATGACTTTTGAAGAGCACTGCTCAAGTCAGAAGTGGAATGCCCATTAATTTGGATTTGTCTAAGGTTTTCTCATGACTGGATTGAGGTTATGCAGTTTGGGGGCACAAATACCACAAAAAATGATGTTGTGTCTTTCTCAGTGTATCATATCCGGGGGTATGTGATGTTGATGTGGCATTTGCTGGTGGAGAGGAGCCCAGTCTACCTTCCACGTGACAAGCTTTTGGATATTTGGAAAGAGCTCCACTCTCCATGGACTCCCCTCCCTAACCAACCTCACGTGCCCAAGGTGTCTCTTGCCCAGGCTACACCTGCCCATTTGAGTCAGGCCACACGGGCAAAGCCCTCGGTAGTGCTCAGTCCCCAGGAAAGTTCCTCACTGCCCCAGTGGCCCTGCTCTGGACAGCTTTCCACTTGCCAGTGTCTTTCACATGAAGGGGTCTCCACAACAGACGTTTTTCCCGGGTGTGGACAGACCAACACAGGATACAGGGAACCCCGAGAGCTGTCATTAAGCGCTGCAACTATGGCTGGGCCACAACTGCATGAGCCAAACGTTCTAGATCATTCCCGGAGAGTTGAATAATAGCTCTTGCACTGTCCCTATCTCTGTAAACAAAAGTAAATCAAGGATTCTGCACTTATATTTCTTAATTTTTAGAAAAAGGACTACTTGCCCTAACCAGCTTGACAATGATGTTGTGAGGACACAAATATCAGATTGGTACAAAAGACTCAGATAAAATCCTCAGATAAAAACTGATAGGAAGAATTTAGTTGTACACCCATATTGCAATGGAATTTAACCTTGTTTATGTCATGGGGTCCTTTGAGAATCCAATGAAATCTATGGTGCAACTCCTCAGAAAATGCCTATAAGCATGGGTACACACACATGCATGAGCTTCAAAATAATTAGGAGGTTAAATTCCCCTGGATGCCTGGCGTGTTTTATGTCCATTCTCTGACTAAGAATCGATTTTGAGCCTGAGCATTAAATGAGTCCAGCAAGTAGTCCTTCATTCACAAGTGGCTGTTCAGTCTAGAGCGGAGCCTGTTAAGCTGGCCCTGGCTCCCCGGGGCAGCGCAGGGCCATAGCTGGAGCAGCGTGGACACCTCTCTGGATGGAACTGAGTGTCTGTGGAGGGTGAGGCACCTTTCTCAGCAATAACAAGCAGATCTTCAGAGTAAAAGAGGATGGTCTTTAGCACCCATTTTTTTCATTTTCTGCCCCCCCCCCCCGCCTTTAATCTCCCCATTTCGACAGACATTCTCTCATCTCTCTCTGGCAGAATGAACTTGATCCATGAAAGTGATCCTCACTAACACCTTAGGAAATCAGGGGCTGGAGCTATCCCACATAAGGGGCCAGCCTTGGGAGAGTCCGCTACAATCAGAGCAGCACAGTTATCTAAACACAGAAATTACTAAGAAGGGAGTGTCTGATATTGGGGGTATAAATAATTTGGGACAAGAATGCCTTTCTAGTAATAATGTTTTTTTGCATAATTTTTACATAATTTATAGTATTTATATAGTCTCAAACTTTCCAAAGTCCTCTCAGAAACATGACTTTGTTTGCATCCCACCAAAAGCCAAAATGGGAGGGGAGAACCAGGAATGCCCACTTTATAGACAAGGAAATTGTGTCATTGAGCAATGATGTAACTTATCCTCAGTTAGTAAGAGATGCGGCCAGGACTATAACCTGGACCTGATCCTAAATCTCACTTTTCTTTGCTATATCATGGAGGCAGTTGTGTGCATAATATACAGTTTCAATTTTCCAATGGCCCCTTTGAAGCCAAGATGTAGTGTGACTTAAGGAATAATAGAGGATTGTCCCAGGAGGTGGGAGTCCTATAATCTCTCTTTCTAGGTAACCTTAAGTCAGCTGCAGGTTGGGGTTGACAGTCACCTTCACCTGCTCAAAAATGGGAGGGGGGGGGAATCTGTCATTGCTCTTACCGGTGCCACCACCAGAGCCTGGACACTGGGGCTGCAGACAACCAAAGGGAGAGAGAAAGGCTAGTGTCTAAGGACAATGGCACCTGCCTCCTTCCTCTAACCTTGTGGTTCTCCCTGCCACACAGTTCTAATTGCTGCTCAGGGAACAGAATGAGTGTCCTCTGGACCACAGGAGAAATGCAGTGTCTCTCAGTGTGGTCCCCAGACCACAGCATCTGACTCTATGGGTTGTGCTGGTGAAAAGCACACATTCCCAGGCACTTCACACCCCCACCCACCTACCCTCACACTTTCCATTCCAGGTCTCAGGGCTGGGCCCAGGAATTTGTCCTTGTAGTGAACTCGCAGGAAGTCTGTTGTGAACATGAAAGTTTAAGAACTATTGCTCCAGAGACGGAGTTAGAACTCGAGAACATCGATGAATACTCACTTTTGAAAGACCTTGTGGAAAACACATCGATGAAAGCTATTTTATGGGATTTCTTTGACAACTTTTCTCTTTCCTTATCTTAAAATAATTTGGTGCGTTTTAAAAATTGTGCAAACCTGTGTATATATCATTTCACTTAGATGTATAAATGTGATCTATATCCGCATACAAGCTCTTTTCATTTCCTTTCCCTTTTTGCACAGTGCTCACCCTGTTCCTCTCTGCTGACTGCTCTGATCCCCATCAGGCCTCAGTAATCTGTACTGCAGTCCAGTCTCTAGTCTCCTTATAATCATGCATCAAACACACATACACAAACACATGTCCTCAAACCTATAGGGAGAGGTGTTGCTTTCGGTATTACTAGAATAGAAGCGTAGTTTACATTTTTTCTATATCTTGCTTTTCTCACTCAACAATACCTAATCAAAATCCTTCCAAATTACAAGGTTGAACTCCAATTTATTCCTTCAAAAGATTGCGTGTGATTTCACAGTACGGATGAATCATAGCTTATTCAATCATTGTGCTCTTGACAAACATCATTTGTTCCCAGGTTTCTGCTGCTATGGACAATGCAACAATTAACATCTTTGTATTTTATATACATATGTTTATTTCTAGGGGATAGATTTTTATACATAGGATAGAGAACTACCTGTGTTTGCTAAAATAATAATTAATATTAGTATTTTGCAGGTTATAGTACTTGTATTTTAATAAAATTTTCCAACTTGCTTTCCAAATAAGATAATATTTTAACCACTAATTCATATGAGTATTCTTTTTTAACTTTATACTTTCATTATAAAAACTTATGTTGGTAAAAAAAATGTATTTGGTTATATGAATGTATCATATTGAATTTTTAAATATTCTTCACTTTACAACATTTCAACTTTTCAAGTACCTTTTGAGTTTTACCAATATTTCATATCACAAGCAAATAATAAGTATTGAGTTCTGAGGTAGGATACAGGTATGACCAAGAAAACAAACAAAAGCAACTACCAAACCAAACAAAAGCAGGATGGCCCCAATGGCACTACCCTCCAAAGATCTTAGACTTTAAGTTTTAGATAGATGGGTAGATAGATAGAGAAAAGCCTCTGATATTTGCCCTGCCTTGCCAACAGCCAAATCTGGTAGGGCCAGTTTCTCTGCGTCTATAAATATGCAGGACCTCTCAAGGTCAAAGAACATTTTCTGAGAACAATAGCAATTCTCTTCATGTTTTCATGACACTGAGGAGGGGGAAGAGGGGAGATGTGACCTTGCTAGATCCACAGACTTCAGCCAGTCCTTGCTTGATCTGAACATCTGGAAGCATCCAGCAAGTCATCAAGGTGCACAATTTACCTATTACCTATGACCAGGTCCAAAGTGCCATTTACAGCTCATGGGAAATGTCAAGATTAAAAAATGGGTGTTTAAGGGAGACAAAAGCAGTAGGGAAGGAGGGTAGAAGGAGGTCTGGAGAAGGGAGAGAGAAAGCAGTAGATCTGGGAGCTAAAAGGGGGAAAAACCAGCTTAATTATGGAAGAAAAGACACACACAGAGGATAGCTCACGCAGGCAGAGTTGCTGTGGAAGCACATTCCAGGAAAATCTTAAGAGATTACTTTAATAATAAACCATGCATTCTTCAGCAAGCCATCACGGGATTAACTACCCCTTTCCTAGGCTGGGAATGCAGTCGTCAGTTTTCTTTTTTCCCTTCTCCCTCACAGTTGGGGTTTGTGCACGGGGGAGTCATGCAAGGACCAGAGTTTTCAACACTGCATTGAATTTTCCTCACCTTAATTTTCTAAACATTCATTTCAGTGATGCTGAGCAAAGACCCCGGTTCAGGCAGGGTTAACGTCCGGGTGGGTTTGGCTGGGATTCTGCAGCTTTCGGGGATTGTTCACTTCAGACCTATGGAAAAGTGGACAACTCCAATGGAACAGGAGACTGGGTTCCACCAGGGATAGAAGGGTTACATCAGTTTTCTTTCCTTTTGTTTCTTCCCCCCTCGTGTGAGCAGGACACTGAAGTACTGCCAGAAGCAATATCAGCGCCTTAGAGAGTAAAAATGCACTTCAAATAGAGCTCTCCCCTCGACTCCTCAGGCTCCTGCGGATGACAGAGCTGTCCATCTGAAGCTGTATGTGCGAGCCCGCCACTCATAAATGAGCTGTTTTCATCAAAGTCCTTTCTGCAAACTGCAGCTCATTGCAGATGAAATCATTTTCTTCCCCTGGCTTCGCAGACAAATCCTTTCCATTTGGTGGGGTAGAGCAAACATAAGTTAACATTTCTCAGCAGGAGTTTTTGGATTAAAAAACTAGGTTGGGGTGTTGAGAAAGTATTACATATTGAGGGTTCATAGAGACCCGTTTTTGTTTTTGTGTTTTTTAATTGCCAAAGCCTTTATTTGCCTGAAATCAGCAGCTACTTAGCCTAAGAGGTGAACCATCCCACTGGAAAGTCAAGGACTGTGTCCTAGGATGTGCTAGAATCAAAGTTCTCTGCGTAAATGTTATAAATACCATCTGAAGACGAAAGCTGGTATACTTCTTGTCTTTCACACAGAGTCTTTTTTTTAAAATAATAGCAAATGACATCAGAGGAATGTTGAAAGCTGTCAGTAAAACCCTCCCGTCCCACACCCTAGGTGTGAGGGGATGACAGGTGGCAGACATAGTAGAATCCAGGAGAGGCCGATTCTCATGTCCCTGGCTGGGCTGCTCTGTGCCCCAGCACCCTGCTTGTTCCAAGTCTGACCTGCTTGAGAGCAGGGGCTGCCACTCACATGGAGCTGCCCCAAATTACACAGCGGCTTCGCAGTCGGGGCCAGGCTTGGACCACAAAATACATCCTTGGTGTCCCATGAGCCCGATTTGAACCCCCAGTTTCCAGAGGTAAAATGCAAATGCACTGTGTGTTGCATGCTCCATCAAATCAATAACCCCTTCCCATCCAACTCACAGTGTGGCCTTTTCACATTCAGTACACACTGTCTCCGACTTTAAAAAGGGGAGATGGCATAGGCACGATTTTCAGGAGAATAGTCTCACGATTCTTAAGCACCAGAGCTTCTGGGGCATGTTTTGCAAGTGTCCATGGCTTTAGAATATGGGAAAATGAATTCCCAGCTCTTTAAGGTTCACTAAGATATGCCCCGGAGTGCCTTCTGCTGCTCCCCAATATTTTCAGATTCTTTATTCTTCATATTTCTCATTGGTCACAGAGGTAGAGGAAATGCTACGGAAATCAGTAGAGATAAAGTCACGTTATGCGTCCACACAGGTATGTGCACACGCACTGCGAGGGGAGCCAGTGTATAATCAGTTTATATCAGATAGATGGCTTATTTACATAGGCTATACAGACACGAACACTTTTGTTTATATCGATTTCATAAAGGAGTATCGCTTTTATAGCTGTATATACAGGGTTATATTTCATACATAAATACAGCGAGTTTTACATATACACACACACAGACTTCCCACGGACCTGAGTGCACCCCCATCTGCAGTGGAAGAGACCCCCATTCCTTTAAAGGAGGCAAGCACAGGGTCAGCGGAAAAACAGCAGATCTTAGCTGGGAACTGCCTCCTGCCAGGAAAAGTCAGGCGTCAAGGCGGCCCTTTGTTCGCGGAGACCCAGGGGGTTGGGAGGGCTTGTGCGCCACATCACCCCAAGCGGCAGCCCGGGCGGAGGCGGCGCGGGGTAGGTCGGGGTCCCATCCCTCCCCGCCGACCCTCCCTTTCCTGTCCTGAGGTGCCCCCTCCCCGGCCCGGCGGGGCCCCGCGGGCGGGGGTCGGCCCCGCGCCCCGCTCCCCCCGCGCCCCGCCGCCCCCGCGCCGCGCGCGCCTCCGCGCGATCGCCCCCCGCTGGCGGCGCTGGGGCGCTGCAGCCGGTCCCGGGCTGGCCGGCGGGCGAGTTAATAAACAGTTAAGTTTGGAAGACTCCGCAGACACGTTGAGGGGGAGTTACCGAGCCCAGGCAGCAAAAACATCCCGGCGCATTCCTGGGGAGCCCTCGGCTGCCAGCATCTGATTACAACCATATCTGCCGGGAGTGGCCGCCGAGGCTCGGGCGGCGGCTATTTAAGCGCGGCGGCCGCGGGGGCTGCGCGCTGCCCGGAGGCTCGGCGGGCGAGTCATGCTCGCGGCGCAGCGGCGCTAGCTGGCCTGTGAGTAGCTTTCCAGCCCCCCTCCCCCGGCTCCATCTAGGCGACCTCCTTCCCCTCCTTCGCTGTCCCCCCCCCCCCCCCCCCGCTTCGGGGCGCAGACGCGGGGCTGTCGGGGCATCTCAGGGCCGAGATTTGGGGGAGCGGCGGTGCGCGGCCTGACATCCCAGGAATGCGTCCCTGGAATGCGTTTACCTCCGGGGTCGGGCTCCAGATGTGGGGCCGGTGACATTGGCCAGCGCCTCCCCTTTGTGTGCGCGCCGCGCGGGGACGCGGGGGCGCCTGCCCACCGCGGGGGCAACTCCTCCAAGGCTGGTTATTTTTGCCCCGTGACAAAGGCCGGGGACCGGGTCTGTGCCCTGGAGAAGCCTTTTCCCCCCCGGTGACTGACAACTTACGGCGTTAAAAATGTGAACCTTGTCTCGCATCCGCATTAAAGTATCTGCCCAAGAAACTGAACGAACTTGTTTTAAACCCACGGCGCCCGGCGCGGCTGGCGAAAGGGCGTTTGCCTGCGGGCGGCCGGCCGGGACCCAGGAGGAACCCCAGAACCGGGAGAATGAATGGGTTAAAGCGGGCGCCCCGCCGCGTAGCGGGTTTCCTAGCATAGAGCCGACTCTGTTATTTGTGTCTGCCGGCCTTTCTTCTGGACTTAATTCTGAGCTTGGAATCCGGGTCCCCCGTCCGTTTCAGCAGGGAGCTAGCTGGTGGAGTCCAAAGGGAAATTTAACTGGATTAAAAACACTTAAAGAATCTGGATGTTATCTCCACCCCAGCTCCCTCTCCCCTCCCCTCTCCTCTTTCTTTTTAGTTTGTGTTTGGAAGGAAGAGAGGCGCTCTGTAAAATGAGCAGAGCAGAAATAAGCTTCCAGACACATGGAAAGACTTAAAAATTATGGAGGGGAGACTTCATGAATAGTAAATGTTGTTATTGCGCTATAAAGCGACTTAATGAAAAAATTTCTGGCCCTAATCAGGCAAAGGGGGGGTGGGGGGGGTGGGGGAGAAGTAAGGGGGCAGAAGTAACTCAAACCGAAGGAATGGCAGGGAAAGAAGGCAGTTACAAAAATGCCTGCAGGACATCTGATAAGGCGCTTGGAATGGCTTTGATGGGATGTATCCTGGACCTCTCCCCACACCAGAGCATCTACTGGCTGTTGGGGAGGGAGGATCTGGCGGGGATGGGAGAGCATTGCAGCCACCAAATGGCCTGTCTCCACGCTGGGTGACAGCTCCATGAGTGTTTCTTATACCAGCAGCCAGACCTTGATTAGGCAGCTCTTCTCTGGGCCTGGTGCCCGCCCACCCCAGGTTCTGTCCCTCTCTTGTTGAAGGCAGAAACGCCTCAATGACACTGTAAGAAAGCATTTACTGTCTTGAGAATTCAGGAGTATTTGGGATTGAGCTCTCCTTAATCTTTGGGGAAGGACCTTTTGGGTGAAGTGCTGGGTATGTGGCGGTAAACAATGCCACACGACGTAACGCTGAGTGTGCACTGTGGGCCGTCTAGAGAATGTACAAAGGAGACCTCGTGGTGTTTTCCGATGTGTGTTTCTGGGACAGATGTCTTCTTCTAAATTCTAAATCAGTTTTCTCCTAAAGCGGACTGGATTATTTTTCCTGTTGTTGTTGAATAGCTTAACTTCTCCCTCTCCTTCCCCCTGCCATCTCTGTCCCTTCTTATCTGATGACTGCCCTAGAAACCGTTTTTTTTTTTTAGCTAGGCCCTCCTAAGTTTTAATGTGTGACCAGAACAGATAGATGGCAGAGAACGTCTTCCAACTTTGAACTGTGACACATATGTAGCTGCCAGTCTCGTGATGACACAGTTGATCTTCACCTGAGGGCATAAGGAGGGAAGGCAGCCACAGCACTTGATAAAAACCTTGCCCAGTTTGTTAAAGACAATCCAGAGTCTGCATTTCCACTCAAGACTTCTTACAGCTTTAAATTCAAATGCTTATGCATTAAGCTCATTTGTTGCCTTGCCTAAAAGGTTGAATGGATTTCAGTCACTTTGTTGGGTTGAAGGGAATTGCCTTGAAGACACTCGTTGGCATGAAGGTGGTAGTGGGACCTCTGGAAGCTGCTGTTCAGCTGGTTGGGGGTGATATTTACCGGCCTGCTTGGCTGTGCCTGTTACCTGAAGATTAGGAGAGCAGGAGAGCAAACGCCTTGCTGAGTGGCTCCTGGCTGGCGGGAGGCTTTGTGGAGACGTGGGTTCTTGGTGGCTCAGCCAGAATGGTACAGCTGCTCCATTTCTAATTCTGCCTTCACACGTCTGTGAGCCTGAGCCTGCCACCACCGAGATTTTCAACCTGGATAGTTTTGAAGGCTTCATGTGTTTCTCTTCCTCAGCGTCTTCTGACTTGAGGATTTAATTGATGCTCTTCTTAAGGACAGAGCTAAGATGCTGAACCCTTGAGAAGGCTGCTGCTGACTGAGCTCCCCAGGGTGTGAAGTTGTCCTCATGGTCCTCAGAACATTCCTCCCCAGGGAGCAAGGCCTGAAAGCAGACTGGCTGGAGAGGTTTCGGTAACTGACCTAACACACCAGGTTTCTACCCTCCAAGCAGAACCAGCATGAGAACTAGACTGGTAACATGCAACACCCGAGGGACAGGATGTGGTCATTTAACATCTTCCCCGGTGCTGCTTGTGACCCTAACGTTGAGCGTGCCACAGAATTGGTCAGAGGTAGACCCAAATCAGAAGAAACAGCTGTAGCATCGGGGAAACCGAAGTCATGGGAACAGTTCCTGACTCTAATGATTGTGTGAATCAGAAGGGAGGCAAGTCTCCTCTTCTTCAAAAAACATGCTGACTTCTGATGAGGGGAACAAATGATGCTGAGTGTGGACACACAGGGCCAGCGCATGCCAGCTTTTGCCCCCTCCCCGCCCCCCCCGCCCCCCCCCCCCCCAGCATGATCCGGTAGCAGTTTAGGGCGTGGATTCTGAGGTCCCATTGCCTCCCCTGGGCTCGGTTCGAATCCCGGCCGCAACAATGCTGCTTACCTGACCTTGGGCAAATTGCATAACCTCTCTGTACTTAAGCTTTCTGATCTGGAGAAAAGAATTGCACCTACCCCTGGGTTTGCTGGGAAGACTTTGTCTAACATGCTTAAAATACCTTATTCTGTCGGACTTAGACATTTATGTTTTGTTTTGTTTTTGCCCCTTGAGCAACTGAATTATGTTATCTTTGTGAGAACTGAAGACAGAATGGAGAATTTCTTTGTCAAAATTGGACACTGCTTGTCTACCTGAAAGATGTTGATCACTCAAGCACTTAATGTTAACCAAGCCAGAGTGTTTGCTGTGCTCGCGCCAGAACAAGCCCGAAGTTACTCTCTGTTCTCTGCCCAGAAACCTGCAGTGGGGTTTGGTCAAGCTGACCTCCTCTGCCTCCTTGAAGTCTCCCCCACCCCACTCGGAGTCCCTACAGGGGGGCAGCCCTTGCCCTCAAGCCAGCATCAGAGCAGAAGGAAGCAGGAAGGGAGGGAGCGTCTGTGCTAAACCGAGGGGCTAGGCTGGAAATAAAAGGTCTCCCGAGTGCAGGCGGCCCCATGCTGTCCCTGCCGCATAGCTGGGCAGGTTGCCATGGTTGTCCCCCTTCCAGGACCCTTCTCCTGCCTTGGGAGGAAGCCTGGCCTCTAGGGCAAGCCAAACCTGAACCCATTGCTTCCTGGTCTAAAATGCAAGTTAGTTTTTTGTATGAAGTGAGGTAGAATCTTCTCTCTACCTGCGTCATCTTTTTCCTATTCTCCTAAACTTATTTGAACCCTACTACTTACTTCACTGACTCTTAACTAATTCTGACATCATCAAGAAGATAGCGAAAGATTAAGGCTTATGAAACTTCAGGAACATGAATCTGTTGCCTCAATATAGAAGCAGCCTGGCAGTTTTGCTCTGTTCCCATAACATACAACTCAGGGCAAGTGACCTTTAACTGCCTTAAACTGGTAAGAATTCTGAGCGAATGGGGAGCCTGGGTGTGTGCGGCTGCAGGGAACTTGCCAGGAGGCAGAAGGCATGAGGGTTGTCACGTAGATTTTTTTTTTTTTTAAGTAACCACAGAGTAAAGGGAGCAGGTAGCACAGAAAGTAATAATCCTGGGAAATCTAGCTTTGAAACACTGCACAACCTGGGAGAGGTTTGGGTGCGGGATGTGGTTCAAGGTTTTCCCTGGGTGAGAAGCTACCCTATTTCTCCCTGGCAATGCCATGCAAAGTGTTGCAATGACATAGACTTGGGTGTTTTTGTGACAGATGAACTGCCATAAGTTCTCATTTAACAATCAAGCGAGTTCATTCTTCCACGTTGGGCGCTTGGTTGGTGTGGTGTGTACCTCACAGCTCGAGAGAACTCATCTAAGGCAGCGGTTCTCAGAGTATGGTCCCCAGATCAGCTACGTCAGCATCGCTTGGGAACTTGTTAAAAATGCAAATTCTTGGTTCCCATCCCAGAACCGCTGAACCAGACTCTAGCACGAGGGCCCATCCAGCTGTATTTCAACAAGCGCAACGCATGATCATGGAGTAGCTTTCATAATTCAGTTGTTTTACAATTCAGTTGTTCAGTGGAAAGCATAACAGAGTATCTGAACTCCTACAGTCATGGACATAATAAAGCCAAGCATTGAATAGAGCTCAGTTTAACTGGATCTTGGGAGCAGAAAGGTGAAAAGGTACAGACCTTGATATTTTCCCTGCTATCTCAAAAATCGATGTGCTCCTTAGCTTTATACTATCACCTCGTTTCCAAATCCGTTCCTCTCCTCTGGGTTTTTAAAGAGCATAATTAATCTCCATTTATTAGGAGACTGTCCCAGTTATTTCTTTAAAAAACTATTCCAGTAAACTAGATCATTACCCTAGAACCAGATGGTTTTCTCTAACCTATAAACTTTTTATTTTGTTTTTCATGCCATGCCCAGAGTGCAGATGAAGGCCTCTCCATCATGGTAAATGAATCTACTACACTTAGTTTTTATAGAGTTTTATGGTTTATGAAGTAATGTTCCATTCTCCCGTTTGACTTTCACTTTAAATAACTTACGGTAGAAAAGGTATCTCCATTTTTTAACTCTAGTAAGGTCGGTAGATATAAGCTTGCCCTAGGTAGTATCATTAAGTGGTAGAGCTGGAAGTCAAGCATGAATCTTTATGACCTGAATCTTGGTGTTTATCCGAATATTTACTAAGTACCTATTATATGAAGTATGTACTAGGTTGGCAATGGAGGACCTTCCAGTGAGTAGAAATTGAGAAGAAAGTCTACATCTTATGAAGCAAAGAATGTAGAATAGAGGCCTGCCTTTCCTTAGACATGCTACTCAATGTCTCTGACCTTCAGTGTCCTCACCCACCTTGCAAAACAGTCCTAAGAATGACTGGTGTTAATGAGAGACTGATGCTTAGCAGAGATCATGCCCTTAGTCTGAAAAATACCAGGATGTGATCTAGAAGTAGAGAATTGGAAGTCTGGCTTTGAGGAGGCAACATAAGTTATGGGTTAAAAGCTTGGGCTCTGAACTGCAAATGACTGTTCACAACCCAGCATTGTCATTTAAGACAAGAGATATAACACCTGAGTCCCATTTTATCCATTGGTAAAATGAGCTGCCTCAAAATTCAAATGAAATGGGACGTTATTAAAAATACTTCCTCAGCTCGGCCAGTGTAGCTCAGTGGTTGAGCATCGACCTATGATCTAGGAGGTCATGGTTCAATTCCTAGTCAGGGCACATGCCTGGGGTTGCGGGCTTGATCCCCAATGGGGGGCATGCAGGAGGCAGCCGATCAGTGACTCTCTCATCATTGATGTTTCTATCTCTCTCTCTCCCTCTCCCTTCCTCTCTCTGAAATCAATAAAGATATATTTTTTAAAAATAAAAATTTAAAAATAAAATAAAAATACTTCCTCGGTGCTGCTACTTCAGAAATGTAGCTGCTCCAAAGTACAATTCCCTATGTAGCTAATGGAGCTAAGCTGATGTTAACAAATGGTCTTGTTCTCATTGTGTGTGCGCTTCAGGCAAGCTAAAACCTAGAGATAAACACATGCAAGCTGAAAATTAGGAGACGGTCTTTCCTCCATATCTTGAGACTATTAAATGTAAGGGTCAAGCAGGAGAACATGGCGATGCTTTCTAAATCAGCACAGGCACACAAGTGTTAGCTCTAAAGGTACCATTGAAATCTCATGTGGGCAGGACAGTGATTCCTCCTGAGGTCCAGAGTTAATCCATACCCAAACAACTGGAGAGTGACCAATGCCTCCACTAACTGTGTCCGTATTGGATGTAGCTGCCCTCATAGTTCTAAACATTTCACCCAAATGACCTCATTTATTTTTCATATCTCAGGTGTCCTACTAGGAGGCCAAGACCTGTTCTAATCTTTTGTAATATGTAATACAGATGCTAAAGTTCCTTTCGTTACCATTTAGTGCACCAGAAATAAGCCAAATGTGTCTGAACCTTTGTCAGGGGGCTGGCATACTCATATGCCCCTGAAGAATGCTGAACCAGTTTGGCTTTGGGGCACGATGCTAGTTGGGACAGGAAATGTATAATTGACCTCCAGATCAGAGGATCAGAAGTCAGAACGGTACACATAGTAGGTACTCAAATATCTGTCCTTTAAAAGAATGTCTCAGCTGTGTATTAGTTATATCAACATTGGGAGGGTGGAGGTTATTTCTCGTTTTGGATTTTTTTTAACCTTTGCCCCTAAAGTCAACATCTTAAATGCAACCCCATTTCTGAAGGAGAAAACAAATATGTAACTTAGCTGGTTGATAATAAGGAGATTTAATACTGATTTCTGCCTAGACCAAGGGTCAACTGTAGCTGAGGCTTTTCAGAAGCGTACATGTACTTGACTTGAAATGGTGATTTTCTTCAGTGTCCGAGCTGGCTTCTGAAGGATATCTTGATGCGTAGATGCGTGCTTAACTGCCTGGTAACTGTTCTCTGGGATTTCTGATTTATCCGACTGGCCTAAGGTTCTCAATGACTAAAAGTTGGTTGTAATTAAAAGTTGGATGGAAATATTTGCCTAACACCTGCTGGTGGACACACAGATGTCAACAATTGCTGCCTATAAGAAATTTCGAGAAAATGACAACTACTCAACTAGCATATGGTTGTATCAAAAGTGATACAGAGTAGGGTCCAGAGGAAAAAAATGACACCAATGTGATAATGGACTTGGCCTTTAAAGGAGTGGTGGAGGTCCGATCAGAAGAAAAATGCATTCTAAGGAGAAGCACATAAGCAAATGTGCGTCCAAAGAATTAGAAGCCTGGCTTTGAGGAGGCAACATAGGTTAAAGGTTAAAAGTTTAAGCTCTGAATTACAAATGACTGTGTTTGTAACCAGTTTGGCCAAGAGAAGATACAGATAGCAGAGAGGTAAGAGGTGGTATCTTTAGAAATGAGAGATGGATGGCACTGAGCCTTGGGTGTCCGGGCAAGAACTTAGGTCTTTATTCGCTAAGCAGTAGATCTCCCTGTTACATCAGGAAGCAAGATGCCGAGTCAGATCAGTGCACCTGGCTATATCGGCAGGATGAGTCTGAGGGGAGATAGATTTCTTAGCAGTTCAAGAAAAACCAGTATTCCGTGAGCAGCCAGCAGTCAATGTAGAGAAAAGTTTGCCTAACTGGATCCTAAGGAGCAAATGGAAAAATGTATCCCCTCATGTTGAAGTACACTGCTCTCTGCCAGCCTGGGTGGGGCTTGGGAAAGCAGGACAAATGATTCTCTGACCTCAGAGCTTTACAGAGTGTGGAAAAGACTGGACATGCACCTGAGGGCAACAATAGGTCATGGCAACTATAGGAAAATGGTAGGGCTGGTGAGTGGGCAGAGAAGACTTTCCCAAGACGACACACCTTGAATGGACTTTGAATGACAGGTAGGAATTCAAGAAGGTGAAGGCAGTAAGTATTATAGGTGTTAAGGGTAGGAAGGGAACATGAGAAAACACGGTGCGTGTGTGTGTGTGTGTGTGTCTAGAGTAAATGGAAGAAATTAGCTTCCCCAAGGAACAAGTGGATATCTATATCTATATCTGTATCTGTATCTGTATCTCTATATCTATATCTATATCTATATCTATATCTATATCTATATCTATATCTCTCCATACATATACTGCTATACTGTGCATTCTAATTGTGAAGGGCTTTGACCCTCAGGTTGACAGTGAGTCTTGGAATTGAACCCTGGTTCCTGGTTAATACAGAATCAGAAAGGCCATGGCGTCTGACAGGACATCACTACAGCGAGTCAGCCACCCATGTAGGTCAGGTACAACTGGCGTCTCTTGCAACTTGATTCTCATGGAACCTTTTGAGAAGATGAAGGAAGACTTTATCCTACAAAGATTTTCTTTACCTCAAGTGTTCTAAATATATTCAAAAGTACTTATGCCATGTGTCTAGAAAATATCAAAATAACACTGTAATATGAGTTGGCTAATCGCAAGGGACAAGACTGTATAGCTTATTTGGAAGCAGGAGCTTGGGGTGGCAGTGAGGCAGGCTGGGGGGAATGCTGGAACTGAGAAAAAATTGATGAGGAGGAAGGAAAGGTATAAAAATAAAGGGTAATTATGGAAATAGAGGGTCAAAGGTTTGCTAGTCTCAGGAGACTTGAAGAGTCTAAGATAAAGCCTTAGCTTCGTGCTAAGCTACAGACGATACTGTAGTGGGTCTTTTAGGTATATCCCTACGCAGACTCACTTTCGTAGTTCTGTTTTCAGGTAGTAGATGGAGATATAAATGTTCGGTTTTCTGTACAAGAGCTCTTTAATAGAAACAATGGCTGCAACCATGTCCTGTTTTAGGATTTGGACTCTTAATACCTCCTGCAGCCAACAGTGGTTGAGGTCTTTCTGTTGGGGGTGATAATAAAGTCCATTTTCTCTTGAAGACTCACATTAACCAAGAGCCACCTGATATTACCTTGCTAAAGCTCTTTCAACTAGCTAGTGCTCCTTCAATAATCAACACCACGACTGGGCGTGGGAGGGGGTGGCGAGTACACTTTCATAGTATTGCTTCATTTAAATCTGCGATTCAGCAGTTTGGCCAGATCTGAAAATGAAACTATTGTACTCTTAGAAAATCTGGCAATTCAAAATGCCAAAGAACATGTTTGGTTCTAGAATATAAAGGTTTGTGTCATCTCTGAATTTCTCCCCCTTCTGAAGTGTGAAAGCTGAATGCCAAATGAGCATAGTGTTTCTTTCTTGTGTTTATGAAAACAGTGTTGATTCAAAACTTCAGATTTTAAGGTAACTTTGCAGGAAGCGTCATCTGTTTTCTTTCATAACCTAGCATATCATGCGATTCCTCCCTCCCACTGGCTCCATCCAGCACATGGACACTCTTCCAGATTGCAGTATGGTTATAGGAGACTCCTGAACATTAAATGTACATATTCCCCCATCTAAAGAGTGTTTCAAATAGGTGTCATCATTTTAAAACGGTCTGTTGAGGAGGTTAATTGAGCCCTTAAGACAAAATTTGCATCTTTCCATGGTTGATATTATTAAATAATTTAGATCAAATTCCTTGCAGTATGTAGCACTAATTTTGCTCTTATGAGACATTATTAATGGCCATGAAGCTTTCTACTCTAATCAGAAACATTTTCTCTAAAGCACTTAGTTGTAAGTATTCTTTGCTCCCCTCTCTATACTGTAAGCCCCTGAGAGCAAAGACCATGACTATTCTGTCGCTGTATACCCAGCACAATCCAATGCTCAGCACACAGTAGGTGTTCAATAATCAATAACCAGGTGGCCAGGTGAATGAATGACTCAGGCTACTCGTTTGGAATGTTAATTATAAGTTTTTATTATAGAGTAAGCAGAGCGGGAAACTTCAGCTTGCCTTATCATCTGTTATATAAGTAAACCAGTTCTGAGTCCCTTTTTTAAAAAAACTTTCAGGTTATTTATAATGAGTAATATCCATATGTTCCTCTAGTTTATATCTGCTCAGGGCCTGAGAAAAGCAGACAAGCTGTTACTGAAATTCTCCAGATGGTGTGGTCTTTTCAAGTCCTTAGTTTAACTTCTGCCAGTGGAGTAGTCAGCAGCGCTCATGCATCTATCTACCTGTCCCGATGGGATAATCACCTGGCCAATAATCATAATGGTGCATAGTTTCCAACCTGATATTTCATCCAAGGACAACTCCTTCTTCTCCTTCTGTTTCTCCTATTTCAAGATACTCACTAAACTGGTTACTAAAGAACTAATAAAAATTGAGGAAATAGATGAAACCTTTGGCTCAACACTGGATAATTAAGGTTATCATTTTGACTTAACACAATATCTGCCCAAGTCAAAGAAGCCTGTGTTTTTAATTTTGCATGTGCAGCTGGGTTGTAGGTAAAGATGTGATGTCCATTAGGCTTTTAAAATGCTTAAATTAGGCTCACAGCTCATTATTGTCTGCACAGACGCCAGTGGGCCCAAGAACACCAGTCTGGAAACCAACAGTAGACCACACCCTGATCAACTTTCAAAATCCCAGCGTAGAAGTTTCCCAGCCCTGGCGGGTGGCTCAGTTGGTTAGAGAGTTGTCCCTTACACCAAAAGGCTGTGGGCTCGATTCCTGGTCAGGGCACATACCAGGTTGGGGGTTCTCTCTCTCTCTCTCTCTCTCTCTCTCAAATTAATAAAAACAGATCCTTGGGTGAGAATTTTAAAAAAAAAAGAGATTTTCCAAATCTTAGTTATCATTTAATTCAAAACTTACTGTTCGTTTTTAAACATACCAACAGCTTTTCTTAATAATTTTGGATTGTTAAGTATCAATTAATGATGACGGTGAAAAGCTTACTGTGGGCAGCATCCTGTATGCTCTCAGACATGTTCACTTTGTAGGTTCTCTTAGCCTTTAAATGTAATTTCATGTAACTGAACCTAGAGTCTCTTTGTGTGTGTACCTTTAGCCCAACTTAGATTGTAGATTTACCTCCATTTTAGATATTGCTGACAAATTAGCATATCTCTAAGGAACTTAATTTATAAAATTCAGAAAGGCACATGTTGCTCTAATATCACTCTTTTAAATGTGGAAGAAGCCGACACCTCCCTCTCGCCCTGCTTCCACACTTCAGGTTGGCATTGTCTTGTTTCTGATCTTTCTGATCTTTCAGTTATTATTTGGGGAAACATATGAAATGGGAAAATGCTATATATTCTGCTTGAAGCAAGGAGTTATAATGATGTGATTATTTTAGTCAATAACTGCCTTTTGCAAAAGATGTTCCTTTAGGAGCTCATATTTCAAAATATCATTTCACTTATGTAAGTTTTTATAAAACTGATACAATGGAAATTCTGTTTTTAGGATGGAATGGACCTTAGGATGAAGGTTATGAGACACAATGGCCTTTAACTATTTTTAGAGCCACCTCTAGGACACTGTTTATTTGAAGTTTGAAGGTCCCTGATCATCATAGCTTGGCAAGATGGGATAACCTTGACTCTGACATTTGAGATTTTTAGACCTTAACCTTTCAATTAAAAGGCTTTGTTTCCAAAAGATTAGCCAAGAATTTAAATGAAAGCAACCAGCAGTGTCAGATCACTCAAAGTGGCAAATTGATGCAACCACCCTACTACAAAGCCATCTGACCCTTTGATGCCAGCTCTGAACATGATTTGTCACCACACCGACCTCCACACCATTGCTCAGAACCTCAAAGTGTTCCCAGTACCATCTAGACAAAATAAAGTTCTGTAAACCACTCTAATCCCATCTGACCCACCCTTCAACATTTTCCCCTGGCATAACCCAGCACGGTCCTGTATTCTAGCCAAGCTGACAAAATATCCTTCGGGCGCTGCTATCAGTTACTCCTTCCCAAATGTACTTTCTGGATAGTGCACATATCGCCTGTCTGAAGAACTAGCCTAGTTCTCTCTTTCGCACGTGCTGTTCTGACAGAGAATTTAAGAGCTCACATGTTAGACCCATGGGGCTTTCCGTGGGCTGCCGAACTGTACTTGAGCTTCCACTCCTGTCACGTAGGGATGATAATACCCTCCCCATAGGATCAAACGAGAAAGTCTTGACAGCCCACCTGGCCTATAATAAACATCCAATGCATTTAACTTTTAAAAATATAGCATTCCTTCTGTGATTCTGAGAAATCTGTTTAAGCCATTCCCAACCCTGCCCTCCCAATCCACTTGGCTCTCTTTTGAGCATTTATCACTTTCTGAAAGACTATAATCCATGTATGTGTTTCTCCTGCTAGCGTGTAAACCCTATGAGGAAATAGATCTTTCTTTTGCTCACCAGCACTTCCCAAGCTCTGGATGAGTGCCTGCACATAGTAGGGATATAGATTGATTACATGAACTAACCTGCTGGCGCGCTGATCACTGGCATTCAGGGGCAAACTTTGTTTCCAATCTCTAAATTAATGGCTTTGAGCAGGTCAAGTACCAAACCCTATGCTATGAACCAAAAAAGGGCTATGAATACTTGAAGGTGTTTTAAAGTTTCTAATAGCATGGCTTAAGAGCAAAACGTAGGGTAGCCAATGACTTACCATTTGCGTAGTCATCTGGCTGGGCAGTGTGAGATAAATGACATACTCTTTAGAGTGAGAAGGGATGGTATTTGTTTTTCACTCTGGGGAATTTCTTAGATGGAGGTGCACATGTAGAACAGCATTTAAGGTAGGGAACCTCAACACTGGAGAGTCACCCTGAGGAAGAAACTTTATTCACACCTACTTCTGATCATTAGCTCTGAAAGAAGAACTTTGATTAGGTTAGAGGGCCTAGGAAAACTTGTTAGTGGTATTTTTCCCACTAGTTTCCTTGGTGAAACTATCTACATGCTTCTATCATTTGTAAAAAAGTACATTGCTAGTTAATAAAACATTACAACTATAAACATTTCAAATGTTGCTACACTTGAAGGCTTCTGTGAAGTGTAGGAGGCCCTGATCTTACTTTTTTGAGGATTTGTCTTAACCTCCTTGTTTGCAAAATTGAGTCTTTTTAATAAAGTTTGGATTAGGAACTTAACAGTGGCTTTCAAAGAAGACTTGTCCTTGCACGGGGCTATAGAGTTCAGCTAAGGAAACAAATGATCGAGTTGCATTCTCTGATGCTAAAAATGCCCACATAAGACTAGAACATAGCAGATGCCACAGTGGAGTGGATCTGTCTAAAGCTTCAAGGGCCAACTCAAGTTACTGTTATTTAATGACCATAAGAGATCACAAAGAGAGGCTACAAATGGAGCCCTCCTTAATCGCTTATAGCCATCCCATGTTTTCCTTACATATTTATGTGTCGATTACTTAGCAGGCACAGAATTTTGCCACAGTTTTTTAATGGTTCAGAGAACAGACAAGATTGCTCTGAAAACGAATATCATGCTTAAATATTACATTTTTTGATGAACCAAGGAAACTCCCTTTACAGTGAGTCGTTGCCATGTAGTCTACCCAGAGGCCCTTTTGTCATTCAGTGTGAATGTGAATATCTCATAATGGGCCAGGAGGTCTCAGGTCAAGTACAATAAAGTGACATACAGTCCATAAGCATTTCTACTTGTTCATCTCATGCTAGAGCAATAGACCCAGGTAACACCCCTGAGATTTGTCATCTTAAAAAGGTAATGAAACCCTAGAGGGATGGTACATATTCAACAAGCCTTGGAGAACGCTCATTCACCTGACTATTCTGGAAAGTCTCCCCATGGTAAAGCAGGTTTTTGACCAGCCTCTTGTTGCTAAAATGCCTAAAGCCAAGCCTTGACCATTAAGTGATACCTGTGACTTTGAGTGCTGGGCAGGCTCATACATAATAACTTAGCACAAAGGACAAATACTCAACATGATTTCTAGCCAAAGCTCTGAGAAATAAAAAAACAGAATATAATTCATAGGTTTTTAGCACAACTATTGGACAATACAATAATCTCACAGTTAACTTAAATCAGGCTCATTTAACATGGAAGGAGCAGAGGGTCACCCAGCATTGGATTCACTCTAAAACTATCTGCAGCTAGAGGTGATTTTGAATAACACATTTTAAAAGACATAGACATAGATCCAATAAACGGCTTGATAGTCTAGAAAACCAGAAAAACTAGATTGTATGTAAATTTATCATTTCAAATAAATTAAGCCCTTGGGGAAGCAGCAATTCCTTTGGTACCGTGTGAGCTGATGATTTGTTTAGTTAAGGCATTTACTGCCTTTTAAAATATCCAAACTGACTTGTTTAACAGGCTAGCAATATAACATTTATTAGAAACAGCACAGTGTGTGGAATATTACTTCATGTTAATATAAAGTTGAGACAATAATTACTCTTTCTATCTTGTAAAATAATATCTAGATTAGAAGTAGAAAAAATTATGTTGGGTTTGCGGAAAAAATAACATTTTTCTAGATTACTCAAAGTCATTGGTAGTGTCATCTGAGGAGCTCACCTTTTTTCACAAAAGGGGGCGGGGATGAAATATTGAAGATTTGAGCCTTTGAAAATGTTGTCTAATGACATAACCAGGATAGTTTTCTTAGATACCCTATTATTACGCAGTGGGTACAAATTTGCTTTTTCCCCTCCCACAGCTTGGGAAAGATTTTAAAGTTAGAAGAGATCACTTAAGAAAGCAGCCCAGTGGAATATATATGTTAGAAAATCTCTGAAGCCACTTTTTAAATCCCAGAAAAAACTTGTTGACATTTGTACAGATTAAGGTGATACTTGAGGTCTTTCCTTTTGGTCTTTGATTATTACAACCAAGAAAGAAGACCGGTGAGCTGTACCTTCATTTCCTGAGAACTCTGACCTCAGTTCTCTGAAAAATTACCATCCATTTTAATTTTATTTGTAGAAGTCCCTTAAATGGCCTGCCCAAGGGGGAGTATAGAAACTGACTTCCTGAAAGCTTCTGTGGATTAGGAACAACGTTTGAATGTTGGGGATCACATAAGAGTGACATTTCCCTGGAAGCTCTACTAAATACAAGGGTTCCTGAATTACTCTTCCAAACTTGAGATTGCACTTTATGATCCCTAAGGTTGATGTCTAGACATGTTTGTAGAAGAGAGGATCCGTTAGTGGTGATGACTTACATGATTCCAACTAGTATAATTCTGATTATGTTAACTTGGCTTGATATATAGAATTCATGCAACAAAATCTGTCTCACACTTTATAAGCAAAAGTCTGATATCAAATGGTAGGGTTTTTATTGTAATTGGAACTGCCTGTGCTCAATGATCTCCGCAGTGAATGAACTGTACACAGATATTTCAATACATCAGAACACTTTATTGTTCAAGGTAGTTGTTTCAATTGTGCAGTAATTAAAATCCCAAATCTGTTTCACTTAGCATGGGTTAATGTGTGGCTGTTGAGAATGTTTCCATCCCTCAGTTTAAAAATGCATTTATTTATTCCCATGTAATTAATTGGTCCAATACTATTTCCCAAAAGATGAGGGACTAATGAGCATTTTGACACTGGGGAATGCACAGAGCTCAAGGATGCGTGCATTTCTGCCACTTTGTCCATCCCGTACTCACTCTGCAGCAACTGAAGGGTATTTGTGTAACTGTATGGACAGTTTCAAAGCAGGTAGGCTAGCTATTTCAGGATTGTTTTTGGATCCTCTATCCTAAAAATTTTAAGACCAAAGTAGTGTTAATACATCACCTCAACAAGCAAGAAAACAAGCTGACGGATTCACCTTTCCCCCTTGTATATCAGAACCTGAAATTACCTAGGGATTTCTGATCTGTTAACCTGTCTAATTTGTCCAGCAACCAAGAAGTAAGCAAATGAGCCTGTATTTTTATTTCTTCTAGAAGAGCTCCTCTAGCCTTTTAGATAGTGTTCTAGAAACTTCCTAACCTTCAGTATGCTATAACACTGCTATTAGGAGGGGCGAGGGTTGGTTATCAGGTTACTGGGTCTCTATAAACCTGAAATTCAACAAATAAATAGAATATCCCTTTGTTTTTAAATGACTCATTTTTCTTTTGTCTTATTTGAGAATAGCCAAGTCTTCTCTAAGGGAAATGCGCTAAATCATGAAGACTCATTCTTAGAGTATAGATCAAGCACACAAGATGCTAGTAAATAGTAATGGTTTAAAAAACCACTATTATTAATGGGGGTTGGTGGGGAGGGCCACCATTCTTCTTGGAGATAAGCCTAAATGCCCTGTTGGCGGTGGATATCTTGCCCAACTAGAATAGATCATGTCAGGCATGGAAATGTGAGCCAATGATAAGTTTCTCATGGAAGGTTAATGCCAAGTCTAAGGGTAGACTGAATACTAAAACAAAGGGCATGTCCTACTTTGAAGGCTACCTAGAACCCGCACACAATATTTTAAAATCAGATAACTTGAACTGATCTTGGATAGGGTCTACATAACATTTTTCATGGTTTTAGTCTATATACAGAAATGTAACAAAACAAGTTCCCCCTGTCTATAACCAGTTACTATATACACCTCAGTTTGACCATTCTGTGCTGATGTTACAAGGCAGCTGGGTTCTTCTTTCTTTAAACCCTTTGAAATACAGCATGTATCTGAAATGTGACTTGCAAACAGGCAGAGACACAGTCAAGCAATGGCTTGAAGGATTTTATAAATGTGGGGCCCTGCCTGAAAGGGAAGCCACACTGGGATTTAATATAATTCAACCAGATGAATTAACGAACAAACCAAATATCAAGCTGTGCTTCTTGCCCTGGTTTTTGGAAAGGGAAAAGTTTAAGATTACCTGCCTGCTTTTAAAGTGCCCTGATGTGGTTATATCATAAAATAATTCTATTAGTGTTTGTAGCTTAATGTTTCAAATGCAGATGCTTCCAGATAACATGCTTTTTAAAGTCTTCCACCGTCCACATAGATCTTCAGGATGACTATGTTAATGGTGCTTAAATAAAGAAGACCACGTTGGACAGGTTTAGTGTATAAGCATCGTGGGTGAAATCACAGAGACTCGGGTGAATAAACCGTGTATCCTGAAGCGCACATCCCTATTGACTGCACTCGGGATTGTTTCATTTGGGAAGAAGGGAGCACAACTTGATGTGTGTTCCAAGAACAAACTCTGGAGACTCATGTATAGGATTTATTTAATAACTAGCTTAGAACTAGGTAGAGGACTTAGTTTTGGTAGAGTTATCTACCCTAACTGAGAAAGGGTAGACACAAAAACAATGAGATATTTGCAGGTCAGTATGGGTAAGCAGACATAGATATGAGAGGGGTTAAAAGGGGGGTGAATAGTGCCAGCGTATTGGCCTAGGAATCAATCAGTACATTGACAGTTACTTTCCCTCACCTTGACCTCTTAGCTTTTGACTACCTTTTCCACAAGAATCAAGCGTAATATCCATTGTACATTTAAATGCCAAATTCAAAGTAATAATCATGTGTTTACTGTGTTTTTGTACTAGTTTCATAAGGCTTCTCCTCAAATCACTGCCCCAAAGGCCTTGCAATAGAAAATTTCTAGAGGCTACATGGTAGCAGTAGCATTTTTTAAACATTTAAAATCCTAAAATTGTTCATGTAAATTTCTCATTCTTTAGAACACTCTCTCTCCTTGGATATAGGATGAGAGTGAAGCAGAATGAAGTCTAGTACCCTACTTTACCATCTAATTGTACAAAACAGAGCTCTTCTAAATTCAACTTTTAATTTCCAGGTGCTCAACCCAGTTACCTATGAGCACTATAGCTTTTTAAAATCTTCCCTTTACATACTTTTTTGGTATACCCTTATTTACCATCACTTCGTAATTAGAAACATCAGATCCTCTGAGGGCCCCCTTCTGTTCTTGTCACTGCAGCATGGTGTGTCCCCGCCTGTGAGAGCTACCCAGTGTAGACTGTTGTGCTGCCACTAAGACACGATGAGTGTTGTCCACTGAAGCAAGTGCTCCGATCACTGGAACAGCACTGCCATCGCTGGCCCTGCCGGAGGGTCTGGGAAGGGGCAGGATGTTAGCAGAGTCCTGCCATGTCCCTACAACCTTCTTGTCACACAGCTCTTTCAGTGTGCTCGCACATACCACCCACTAGCCACTGTGCAGAGGAAACCCAAATTGCCAAGGTATCTTCTGGGCAGGGTGAGATGGGAACCCTAGCAGTGGAGCCTAGGTTTTTAGTCTAGACTTCTTACCTTCTACCCATTCTCCAGCCATAAGGACTTTTCCCTCTCCTGCACCCCTCCACCCTGTGTCGGACCACTTCAACCCATGGCCATTTCCCAGAAATGCCCTAGCTTGCTATACAAACATACCCACCAGGTTGCCAGCTCCTTTGAGCCTAAAGCCCAAGGTATATGGAGAAGAGTAGCCTTTGTCAAACCTCTCCCACCCCCAAAACCATATTACCCTTTCTCCCAAAGCAGTGGACTCCTAATTACCTTTCCACAGAATTAATGGGAATCACTGATGGCTCCTTCCATAGGTGACTCCATATCTGTCTAATAGAAAGAGGAGCAGCTGATGGGCATGTGCTTATATTATGACCTTGAACTCAAGGATGCAGTCATTACCTTGACAATCTCTTTCCCATATGACAAGTACAAAAGAGACAACAGTAGGTAAGAAAGCAACTACTATATCATCAGGAGGATCAGGGACCAATAACCCCCGGATGCAGAATGCAGAGCTCTGGTGAATCTGGGTTGAAACATACTGTACACTAGACCAGAACCCCCCATTCCCTTTTTCAGGTCAAGTTATACCTAGTTTACTGTCCTGCCCAGCTCACTTGAGATACACAGAGCACACGTGCCATAGCCTGGTTGAGCCATGTCCAGATGGTCCCTGGTGTCAGGGGAACCATGTCAGAGCAGAGCTCAGGTGATCCAATGCCATCAATGTAAAGTAATGATGGAAACATGACTTTTGAACCTCCAAAACTTCAGTGTTCCTTCTTTTTGTTGAAATTACTTAAAAGATAAAGTTGTATTTCATTTATCCTGTTCTGTTTAAGCTAGAAAAGATCACACTCAAGAACTGGGGTGAAATGAATGATTGGCTGGAGTCTTAAAGTTGAGGTGGGTATACTCTCTAATTTTAGTTAATCCAACCACAAGCCTCATGTGTCAATCTTCACAAAAATTTCACATCGCCAAAGGGCCTCAGGGATATTCTAGCACTATACAGTCTGAAGAAACAGAAGGGAGGGTTCTAGATTCAGCCCCTTCTGCATGTCTTTGCTCATACAAGCATATTGTCTTGTGCCCTATTTTCCCAAGAGGCTGAAGCAAGCTCTCGTTATGAATCTACAGTTTCTACTGTTTCTAACCCTAGTAGAGTTAAGTGCTCAAAGTTGTCATTGTGCTAAAACAACTGAGTGATACAATTGTAAAGTTGACTATAAACCTAATATGCCAGTTCATTTGTGAACAATTTTTACACATTGCTAGTGAATTGGTTGCATTGTCCAGTCTAGAGAATGGACTTTCATTTGGATTGCATTAAGCTCATTTTTAAAGCTTAAACTCTCCTAAACACTCTTTATTATGATGACTATTTTTTAAGTCTAGTAGGAGATAGTCTTCATAAAAACTTATTTTAAAAATAAAATGGGTGCGGGTGGGTACAAAATTAGGACAGGTCATAATGACTCAAGAATAAGAATTTATGCCAACATAAGAACTCAAACTTCCTATCATGCTTTTAAAAAAAAACAAAAAATAAACAAACCCTAAAAGACCAAACACTGAATAGTAGAGAATGTACTGAAATAAATTTGAATTCTTTGATCTGCGAGTTGCATCTCAAACCCAGCCAAATACTTTCTTCCCCGCAGCCAAATCAACATTAATGAGCCAGTTTGACCAAGTAGGACTCCAGCGACCTAGGCAAGAAAGAATCCAGCAATGATGTATAATTAGACCACATGAAATTCTTTTTCTGTTTTGGTTCAGAAAACATCTGTGAAATTCCTTTTCAGACTATTCTGCTAAGCTATTTTCTTGTTCCTTCCTCAGTATATCTACTAAATGGAAGTCCAGTCACTATGTAATGGGCTTTGTACAGCCTTCTTAAAATATAGTGTTGTGTTTTTTAACGAAACAAAAAAACCAACACATAATCTCTAGGAATAAGACAGCAGAGTCTCATGTTAAGATCTAGATTTCTCTTGGTACCAACTCTATCCCCAATCAGCTATGTAACAATTAAACAAGTTATACACTCTTTCTAGTCCTCAGTTTCCTAATGTTTATCATGAAGGGGTGCAACCAAATTATTCCCTAGGTTTCTTTCAGCTCAATAGTCTAACCCACTTGCTCTTTCTTTAAGGGGACAAAGGATTGTGGAAGTAGACCATTGGACCTCACACTTGTCAGTACATTAGAATCATCTGGGAATCTTAAAAATATATTGATGCCTGCGTCCCTTCCCCAGAGATTCTGATTTAGTCGATTTGGGTGTGGTAAGGACATTGACATTTTAAGAGCCCTCCAGTAAAATTTCCCCAAGTGATATGAGTTAGACCTTCTAAACTGCCAGTAGTAACCAGATATGGCTTAGATTTGACTCAGGAGCCATGAGAACAGACTTCTCTGGATAACTTAGAGTAGATTTTGTTCCCAGAGCCCTGTTTCCATCACAACCTGCCTCCTATAGGCTTGGAAGCCAGCGTCGAACAGGAGGTGACCCCAACATTGGCGAACGCTCTCACTTTTTCACCGGGGCCTCACTAACTAAAGCACTACGTCCCTCCATGTTTCTATTTACTAGCTCCTTACTATTGGTCCCAGTTGTTCTGCAACTGTTTAAACACTTGCTGTGGAAAAGTAATGTTGGTTGTGGCATAAGACCACACAACACACATCATCTATGCGGCCCAGCTTTGATTTCATCACAGCTACCATTTGTTGAGCACTTTCTATATGCAAAGTACTGATGTCTCTCCATAAGTTCTTATTGATTTCTCACAACAACTCTGCCAACTATATTCCCATTTATCAGGTGAAGGAATAAATATGAGTTAAGTTGTCTCAGCCACAGTGCTGAAAGATGGTGAAGGTGTCTGAGATTCCCAAGCCTGAACTCTTAGCTGCTATGCTCTCTCACCTCTATGCACAATTAACTGTAGAGGGAACTCATAAATCTGGTCTGACTTAGTCCCAAAGATAGGGAAAAGCTTCTTGGTTCTGGGCTCTATGTGTCCTCTAGGTTCTGCAGCATCCCTCCAAGGGTTAAAAGCAATGGTACATGCTCTCTGTAAATGCCTAACTTGTGTATACCTCCCTGACTCAGGCATGTTTTGTTACTGAGGCCCGTACAGCTGTGTCAGCATTTACAAGGAAACCTAAGGACTCCTTTTCATTGTGCATTTACATCGCCTCTTCTCCCCCATTAAAGAGGCTGCACAGATCTTACTGTCTGCTCAAATTGGCCTTTGCAGAGCGGGGTGAGCCTTCCTAAAAGCATAAGAATCTAAGCAGCTAAGGGAAAGAGGTATTACATCAGCTTGCAGAAACAGCCTAAGTTCACCACATCATTTCTAGACTGATGTCTCTGCATAAGTTCTTATTGATTTCTCACAACTCTGCCAACTATATTCCCATTTTACAGGTGAAGAAATAAATATGAGTTAAGTTGTCTCCTGATTCTCAAAAGGCGGCTTGAAAAGAGTGGTGAAGGCCGTGTGCTGCCCTCTTGGACCCTGAGACCTGCCTTAGAGGTTAATATTTCACATGCCCTGATGCAGTACCTCAGCTGAGACAGGCGTAAAGTTCTAAAGGCCAAGGAAATGCATTCTCTGACCCGTACAAAGTACTGGACACTCTTGGTAAAGACGTTTATGCTCCTTTGTTCTGGATTCTCCTTAACTCCCTTAACTGTGCCTATTTATGCGGCTCTTCCTGAAAAGTTGACTGGTATCTGAAAGTCAATGGGATTGTAACTTTGAAAGCAGCTTATAAAATACAGGTTAACATCAGTGAGCTTTAAAAAAAGTAATGAGTAACAGCGTGTATAATAGAAAAAGGCACACAGACCACATCCAATTTTGAGCCCAGCGACTTATTAGCAGTTGACCTTGTGTTACCGAGTCCGTTTCATTATTCATAAAGTAGAGACACGTTCTATTTCATAGAGCTGTCAGGATAAATGTTTTAAATGTTCGGTAGGTTAGGTGCTTGTTTCATTCCCCTTAACATTAAAAACAGATTCTCTACCATTTGTGGAATGGGTCTACCATTAAATGAGTCCTCAAGTTACTCCTTTTGCCAGCATTTTGAGACCGACCAAGCAATTTCTCCTCTGCTCTCTATAATAGGGTTAGAAGGAAGACTGGGTGGAAGGTGGCAGACTGGTGTCAGGATATTGCTTTTGAGTCTGGAATTATTAATTAGTATCATTGCTGATACCAATATATTCCTATGGATGGAAAAGATAAGCAGGGATGAGAAGGCTGCTGGCCAAGTTTGCCTCTACACAAATTTGTCCTAGGCCGAGCATTCCAGGGTTCAAATTACTAGATGCCTTACATGCATAACTTTAAGGGCTAAACAAACTGTAGCTGATGAGCAGATTTTTTTTTTTTAGTGCAAAGGACACAGTCGTGTTAAGATGATTCGCTCAGTCTTCTGGTTTACATTTCTCAGAGCCTTCTCAGAAAAGATGTTGCAAGCTCCAGAATATCTCCTAGTCATCTGATTCTCATGCCAGGGGAAGGGGAAGTCTCCACATTCTTTCAGGGAGGTTTGTAAAGTCCAAAATCCAAATTAGATACCTTTGCTCAAGTGGAAGCAAATTTTATTGACTTAACAAAGTTTCATTTACAACGTTTTGTTCTACCTCAGGCCTTAAAAAGGAGTTAAGAATATACAATAACTTTAGATCCTCATTTGGTTCCAGATGTATTTTTTTATTTCTCTGCTCAAGGTTCTAATGAAGGAGACAGTCAGTCCCTAAGAACTAGAACCAGCGAGGTTTAGATGGGGAGCTGTTCATGTAACCCTTTGTATATGTTTCAAGCTTTAATTTGTGACCCCTACCCTATGATAACGCTCATTGTGTGTGTGTCCTGATTAATGTTGTGCTCTTGTCAGAAGGGTCCCAGGGTCTAAACCCCATGAATGAGAAAACTGTATACTGCCTAGTGGTCCTGTACCCACTTGTTCCCCTTTATACAAGGTCTTTTCCTTTACGAGAGCTTTAAAACAGACCCAATAGCTCAATGCAATCTAAACAACTTGTTTTATTAGCTATGCCATATTTGAGAAAGTAATCAAAAGAAATAATCGGCATCTTTTGGCCCTAAGATCCCTTTTCCAGGCCCAAATCCTTTTCAAAAATCAATTCATTATAAAACCTGTTAAAGGTTTTATGAATCAATTGGCAATTCTGTAATGTTGGAAGGATTACACATTTGAATTTTAATTGTTGGACTTAAGTTTATTATTCTCTACTGAGGAACTTAAGTCTGGAAGCAAGACTTCTGTCACCACATGTCAAATGCCAACGTGGGCATCAGGAAGTCTGTGATGGGCCATTTGCTCTTTAAACCTTGGATCAAAGGTGAACACTTATCACTCTGGTATATGTCTAACTGAGTGTACACTTTTGTTAAACTCTTTCAACAAATCTTCAACATTTCTTTACAAAGGAGTTATCTTTGAGTCTTAAGTCCTGTGGACAAAGTCTGCTTTCTGATCATTTCAGGGAGTATAGATACATTTTAATTGGATGGCCTACAGTGGAGACTTACCCGTAGTTATTGCAACCCAACATACACATACCATTCTTCAGGGGATTTCTATTTAAAGAAACTTTTTCTCCCTATTTTTTTCTCCCTTGCCCCTTGTAACAACTTATCCCCAAACAATGAAAGGATATATGAAAAGACACAAAATACCTTTAAAACAATTCCAGTGCCTTGCAAAATTCTACTAAACTGTCTGAAAAGAGAAGCTTTTGCTGTAAAACCAATGTAGCACTGCTCACTCCAGAACCCTCCCATGCCAGCCCAGTTGGCCAACACCAGATTCAATATCTGGTCTTGAGTTGTGAGGTTGTTACGTCTTCTATCATTTTCATAACTAAACCATACACTGCCATTCCCTCTACCAAGCCCCTCAAAGTCCTTTGTGGCATTCAAATCCCTTTAAAATATTCTCACTTTAGAGGAAAATTTGCCAATAAAATGGGCTCAGTTATTTCTTGTCAGAATAATATCCTACAGAACAGTACAATATCAAGCTTCAAAGATGGTCAACAAACTCTTACACCCAGGTTACTTTTCAACCAGAACTGTGGGGAGGAGGGAAGCTTCAAGGACAAAGAGGTAGCTGGATGGGTAGGCTGTGGGGGACAAAGGAGCTCAGAAAATGTAAAAAGGCGAGGAGCCATGAAACAAAAAGTGCTCTAAATTAAATGAAGAACCTGGAGTTGGTATACAAGAGTGGAAGGAAAGGGAATTGAAGGAAAGAGGGGCAAAATGTTTGAGTTTCACAAACAAAACAAAAAACTCTGTTATCTTTGTCCTAAATGCAAGGGGAGCCATCACAAGACTAAGCAGGAAAGAGTCCAACATTATTCTAACATTTAAAAGAACTTCATTATTTAGAAAGAAATCTAGATAATCCCAAATTAGCAAACACACCATGGACTAGAGATTCTAGGTTGTCATGGGAGCAAAAAGTATGGGGAAAGAAGTTCACGAAAAGGTATAGGCGTCTGATGCTTGCAGTCAGATACACTCAAAATGGTGAAAAGCAAAATCATTGGCTTTGGTCAAGAGACCCATCGGCAGTTGAAGTTGACCTTATAAGACTAGAATTGAGATGAACAGTAAGTTGAGGGGAAGGGAATACGAAAAGGCACAGGGTAGGAGACCATCAATTTTACATGTTTAATCATGAAAGGATCATGAGATGATCAGAGGACTACAGGGTCATGGGAAGTGTTTTCCTTATTGGAAATGGCCCACTGAGGAGAAGGTCAGGATGCAGGAAGATGAATGTCAATGTCAGTCCCCTTAGAGCTCAGCCTCACCTCCTGATGTTAACATGGGTAATATCCCTTGGATTGGAATAAATTCTCTGAAATTAAGAAAACGATTATTGGCTTTCTGAAATTGGCAGAGTACGGGTATGACTAGGAGATTTATCATATCATCAGGAAACAAATCATAGGAACCACTGAAACCAATCAAAGCACACAAAATAGAGGTGTTGTATTAGTTTCCTCGGGTTGCCATAACAAGTTATCAAAAGCTAGATGGTGTAAAACCACAGAAATTTATTCTCTCACAGTCCTGGGGGCCAGACGCCCTAAATCAAGATGTCAGCAGGGTGTTTTGTTCTGGAGGCTCTCAGAGAGAACCCATAATGTGCCTCTCTCCTAGCTTCCGGTGGACATTGGCAGTCCTTGGAGTTCCTGATTTTTAGGAGCATCAATCTTATCTTCACTTCTGTCTTCCTGTCACCTTCTCCTTTGTGTGTCTCTATGTCTCAAATCTTTCTTTGCCTTTCTTTAAGGACATGTGTTATGGGATTTAGGGCCCTCCCTAGATCCAGGATGATCCCAATTCAAGATCCTTAATTACAACTGCCAGTACCCTTTTCACAAATAGGCCACATGAAAAGGTTTGGATGTTAGAACTGGACATATCTTTTGGGGGCCACTACAGGTGTATAACAGAGCACCTCTGTCACTAGTATGAGATTTCTCAGATGAGATCCATCAGCGTTGCATTTGAGGAACTCTGGTTTGGGGCCAGACAGCCTGGGCTAAACCCAGGTTCTATTATTTGTATCTGTGTAGGTTAAAACCTCTATGCCTTGGCTTTCCCTCAGGGAAAGGGAAATGACACTGTTTCCTAATACTCACGGTTACTATAAATTTTGGAGTTAATGCAGGTAAAAGGCTAATAGTGTTTGGCCCCCAAAGAAGTCTTGAGTAAAAATAATTTTGAGGTCTCTATAAGACATCCACATGCAGAGACTTCCATCTGGCTATTTACTAGTCAGGTATCTTTGAGCAAAACTAACTACTAAATCTCTAAATGGAATAATTCAGATAACATTAATCATACATAGATCTATGCATTTATGTATGTATATGTTTTTTAAGACTATTAGGACTATGAAAACTATTTAAAAACTCCTGGGGGCAGAGATTAAGAACTGAGCTCCAGGAAAACACGTGGACATTCATGAAGCAAGCAAGTGCAGTTGAAGCTCATTGAGCAAAAACTTGAAACTTATATCTTTCGAGCATCTAACAAATAGCACATATTCCCATGTGGTGAATGAAAAAGCTCAAATAAATGGGTGCTATAGGCACAGAATTGAGAGGTTTCTTGGGGTGGAAGAGTGCACCGCCAGCCCGTAGGTGGTCTTCACAGGATATTGAACCTCTGAGAGGCTTTTCTTTGCCTTTGGTAGTCAGTCTACTTAGAAAGTGAATCTGTCTCTAGCTCTCTCAGGAGCTGAGAAGAAACTGACTCCTAGGAGGTGAACGAACCTGTTTCTGAAACTTTAGTTCACTTCCATGTGCTTACAATGACTCTGCACTTTTCTGTTTTACCTACTGTGATACCTGTGGGAGCTTTATGAGAACACATACCACAGCCGTGTTGACGATAGTAATTTTATGCTAAATAATAGTATAAAAGTATTCACACTCAATAAATTGCACAACAGACACCCCATAAATTCATTCTCTCCCTGATATATGTGTTAATGTCAAAAAAGTGGGCATCTTTTAAAGTCTAGTGCTTAGACAAGCCCTGGAGATTATATGCAGAATCCTAACATTTTAAAAAATATTGACATGATAAAATTCACAACTCAACTCTTGACACTGCTTTTACAGTAGAAGGATTTTTTTAAAGAACCAGAATTTATAATACCCAGCTTCATGTGCCAGTTGCAATTTTTCTCAAGCTCAGCATTCAATTTGTTTCTCTGTTGCTGTGAAACCTTATTTTTCTGTGTGTGACACATTTTGATCCCTATCTTTCAGGCCAGATTTTTCTGCCAAAGATCCAACACAAACTACTTAGCTAGATAATCATTAAATGTTACCAGATACCAATTGATTAAAGAAAAATCTGGTAAACACCTTCTTTCCATTTTGGAAACTACAAAGGAAACACTCCTGCCCACTCCCCTGCTTCCAGAGCTCAGTCTAATAGAGGGGAAAGAACAAAATGCGTCTGAAGAATTGCACTCGCGAACCACTAGCTGTGGGCCTGTTATGGCATCAAGTCTGGGTTTGCTGCCTTGTGATCTCATTACGCCTCTAAACTGCCTACAGGTGTCTGCACTCGGTTATGTCCGTTTGAGACTCCTGCATCGGGGACCGCCTGGTGTCACTGCGTGTCTGCTGGTGCTGGAGTTTGCCACCTGCCTTCTTGCCATGTCTAACGAGGTAGAAACGAGTACAACTAATGGTCAGCCTGACCAACAGGCCGCCCCAAAAGCGCCGTCGAAGAAGGAAAAGAAGAAAGGTACGGGGAAGCCCCCTTGAGGCCCATGAGGGGAGCCCGCGGTGCTTACCTCTGATGAAATGACAAGTTCAGGGTCAAGTGAGAGCTGGCCCTGGCCCTGGCCCTGGCCTCGCTTCAGCCTTGGCCTGGTCTCAAGTCCGGAACAGGAGAGTTGGAGTTCGGTTCACTCCACATATAAGACCTGTCTCCGAATCCTGTGGTTACCCCAACTCGGGTCCTGCCAGGCAGCTCTCCTACCATCTTGTTCAGTTGATAAATGCAGCTACCAATTATATGAAATATCTTGCAGTAACCTATTTTTCACTTTGCTGGGTTTTTTTAAAAAAAAAATCAAGATCTTTGTTTTATTAGACCCTCTCTCTTGACCTGAAGAACCACTGGGAAGTGCCAGAGTCCTTATTCATTCTTAGTGCGAGAATATTGCGTGAGGTGCTTGGTTTTCACTTCCACACTTGAGCCGTGGCAGTGGAACCTCGCTGGCCTTCTCAGAGGAGAAGGTATAAAGATGGGAATGATTGTCAAAGCAATTGACCCTTAACTCCCTCCTGCCTAATTTACGGTTCCAAGTGTTAGTGTGTTGTGTGGCACCTTATTTTCCTTTTATTATAAAACAAAACCATTCTTCTCCTTATATTCTTTTTAAAAATACTTTAAAACTATAATGAATATCCCCAAGTCCCACCTCACATATTTCCCTAAGCTTCCCCTAGTTCAGTCCATTTTGCAGCTTTAGGGGTTTATTTTCTCCCCACCCCAACATTATATACACGGTATTACACAGTATAATTTTAGCCAAAGGAGGTGAGAATAAGAATAGAATATTGCACACTCATCAATCGTGGTATAATCAAGATTTATACTACTCTGATTTGAGATCCTGGAGCATATTTGATGAAATGTGGGGCTGATATTCAAGGACATTTATAAACTTTATCCTATATCTCTTTCTTTTCTCAGGCTCAGAAAAGACAGATGAGTATCTTTTGGCCAGATTCAAAGGTGATGGTGTAAAATACAAGGCCAAGCTCATTGGCATCGATGATGTGCCAGACGCAAGAGGAGATAAAATGAGCCAAGATTCTATGATGAAACTAAAGGTAAAAGGCAGAAAGCACGCTGTGTCTCTATCTTCAGCAAATGTCCAACAGAGGGAATTATAGTAGAAGTTCATATTTACCTATATCTCAATTACTTGCATGATAATTTTTTCTAATCACATAATTGATCCAGTGGTGCCTCATTTTATGAGTAGTTTATGAGTAGTTTAGTAGTGAGTTTTTTTGCATAGTCTGAGTGTTGTACTGGTTTAGCAGGATTCTACGTGCCTTTCCCTTTGGCCAGGTCAAATTTTCAACCCTGGAGGTAGTCAGGTAAAAGTCGGCACTCTATTTGGAAACTGGTGTTCTTTAGTGTTAGCCCTTTGATTTTCTGAATTTTTGAATTCTAGTACTGTCACTGTGTGAAACTAATTAAATAATGCTTTTTAAATAAGACAGGGCCTAGAAGGAACCTCGTTGGAGATCTTCTAGTCTGTTCTTGTCTTTACCAGTGACTGTTCCGAGGCCAGGAGAATTAGAATGGCTTGTCCAAGTTTGCAGAGCTAACTAGTGATGTTCTGGCTCAATGTCTTCTATTCCATCCTGCTCCCTCTTAGGAACGGTGCCTAGGCCTTTCATAGATGGTAAACTAAGCTGAAAACAAAGCTGTCCTTTAAGTTTTTAGTATCAGAAGCATCGTAGAGTACTTTTAACTAAATTTTTCTTATTTTCCGAACCTCATCAGGGCATGGCAGCTGCTGGTCGGTCTCAGGGACAACACAAGCAAAGGATCTGGGTCAACATTTCCCTTTCAGGGATCAAAATAATTGATGAGAAAACTGGGGTAAGAATCCACTTTCACTGACACTTCTGATCACCTGCATTTGACAAACAATTTGCAACTAGATTTTAGCTCCCCTTTTTCCTTTTCAAAATTCTGTAGGAATTAGTTATATATTACTTCTCCAAAAATAAAGGTGGAAAACTGGGTAGGAGGTGATGAGGCAAGGTACTTTATTGTGAAATTTATTTCCTCTAACAGGTGTGTCAAGTCTGTATACACAGGTATGCTACAGTATCACTTGGGTCTTCTTCTGGACCCCAGGTACAAGA
This sequence comes from Miniopterus schreibersii, assembly GCF_964146895.1. NCBI lineage: Eukaryota > Metazoa > Chordata > Mammalia > Chiroptera > Miniopteridae > Miniopterus > Miniopterus schreibersii. The sequence continues at coordinate 97,875,845 of NC_138103.1, read as the reverse complement.
ACCAGACTAACCCTAACCCCTGGTTTGTGATGCTATCATAGGTCTATGCATGGATCTCACTATAATATATAGTGGTGAGAAGAAATAGGTTTACAGTTGTACTGCATTAATAATAAATAACTAATAAATAATAATACAAAAATAAACTCTCTTTCTGGTGCTCCCAACGACAAACCTACTTTTGCCCACCTCTGTATTGATCATGTGCAAACTTACTTGCTGACCCAATGCTAGAATATTACCTGTAACACACCTACCTTTTTTCCCTTCTCTCTTTCTTCCCTCCTCACCCCACAGATGGAACTTTGATCACTCTTGCGGTTGATAATGTTCTTCTATCCTATAGGAACAGTCTTGTTTGTTTGCTTGTTTTTGAGTCTTACAAAAAAAAACTATTAAATTTCAAGTCTTCTGGGACTTTTTTTTCCATCCTCTACTCAACGTTCATCCACTTGCAATGTTTGTAGTTTATCTTCATTGCTGTAAGATGCTCAGTTGTATCAAGGTCCTGTGGGAGGCCTCCGGTTATTATTCATTCCTTCCTAGAGGTACCTTTTATCTAATATGCAAAATCCACTGACCAGACTTAGGGCCCTGGGACCCCGGGACATGCTTACTCACCTGCTGGTCCTCATGCACTGCTGCCTCCATTCTCCCTCATCTCTCAGGTCCTATCCTCAAGCCCAGCAGAGAATGGTAGCAAGTTTCTCTCACTCCCCAACTCTTCTAAGATACCCAGTATGAATTTATCAGTGGCCTTAGGAGTTTGGAAACAAAAGCCAAGACACATTCTAACCACCTACAAATATCCCTGAAGAGTTGAGCCAAGAGAAGGGGGCAAGGGAATAGAGGGGAGGGCACTACTAACCCTGCCACATGTAACTCCTGGGTAATGACATGGATATCTAAGTGAGGCTAAGAAATACTTGAGGATAGCATTGGGTAACTTCCAGAATGTACTGGGGATAATTGTTCCAGTACTTAGGGAATTATTTCCCGGCCACTCTGAGCCATTGTCAGAGGAACCCTGTGAACGCTCCACTAGCTGAGTTCACCTGAGTTTGTCTGAGTTGGGAAAACACACCCACTCGGAATAGATTATATGCCCCATCTTCACTTTAGAACTTCTTGGTCTCCCAACCCTCAGTCCTTCCTTGCTATGAGGCATCGCATGTTTGGGGTAGAAAGACGCAAGTATTAATATTTCCAGGAGGAGCATTGTCCCCATTTTTGTTTTCTACCCTGTTCCTTTTCGAGCCCTTCCTGACAGGGATAAATGTAACTCCAGCCTTCAACTAGAGGTGAAAATGTTTTTCTTTGAATGTTTTAGCCTTTTCATATATCTGGTCCTTGGTTGTGCTAGCCTACGAATAGATTCTAGTTTTCCCAGTAAATCATTTTCTTTTTCTGTTCCTTTTTCAGGTGATAGAGCACGAACATCCAGTAAATAAGATTTCTTTCATTGCCCGTGATGTGACAGACAACCGCGCATTTGGTTATGTGTGTGGAGCTGAAGGCCAGCATCAGTTTTTTGCCATAAAAACAGGGCAACAGGTAAGCACTAAGCCTTGAGGTATACCTGGAGGGGGACTTGTCCTCGGTGGAGCGTAGGGGTGTCTGTCACTCAACTAGAGAGCTTTCTAGAAGCAACTGGAGACAGGAGGAGGTATAAACAATGATTCAAAGGATGACTGTCTTTATTGGTCTAAGGAATCTTTTTTAAAATGTCATTGATTCCTGTGAAGTGAGTGGCATAAGGATTATTAGAATGGGCTTTCTCATAAGGTCAGTGCTGATTTTGGAATAATAGGGAATTATTCCTAGAAATGCTAAAGGGTCTTGGAAAATTATCATGGTGCTGTCTTTTCTGCATCTAGAGGTGGGATGGGGATGGTGGTGATTCCCCATAAAACAGGGCAGGGTAGTAAGGAGCTTTAAGTGAAAGGAAGAAAACAGAACTGATGGGAGACAAAGGGAGGAAAATAGTAAGATTAAAATACTGATACAGATGCTTTCTCTTGTTTCAGGCTGAGCCATTAGTCATTGATCTTAAAGACCTTTTTCAAGTTATCTACAACGTTAAGAAAAAGGAAGAAGAAAAGAAAAAGGCAAGTACTCCCCAATATGGATTCTATTAAACTTACAACAGTTTCGGGACCTTATTTGAACATTATGTGAACATATGGCCTCTCTGGAGAGTTGGCTTCCACGGGGAATCTCCAAAGCATGGGAAGGAGAGAAATGTGTTGTCTGCTCTTCCCAGCAGGCAATGGGTGGATGCTCTCGTTAGGCACTTCTGATTTCCCGCCCCTGACTCCTGTCTTTTCTCCCTACAAGCTTCACCCTGATTCTAAAGACTAGATAGAGCTACCAAGTTGAAGTCCAGTAACTCTTTTCCAATCCAGTATTAATGGGAAAAGGGGAAGGGGCCGTCAGGCAGACAGGAGTCTCTCTTGCTTACGCCTGTGAACCCATAGGTATATCTGTTCTTTTATTTACCTTCCTTTTACTATAATTACTACGATCACTGAATTTGTGTCTTTCTTCGTAGATGGAAGAAGCCAACAATGCAGTAGAGGTAAAACTGCATCTTCTCTTCTTGTGAATTGTGCATGTGTAATGTGTATAAGCCCTTGTTTGCTACTTGCCCAGCATGCTCCCTTTCTGGCTTATTGCTCTGTGTTCATGACCCTTCTGGTCAAAGAAGATGTACAGTTGAATGATCAGTGCCAAAATTATAACCGCTTAGCAAGCCAGTACACTAGGAAATTCAAACTTGCCAACTAAACCCTTAAATATTTGCCATCTTTTCAGAATGGAGGCGAGGCCCTAATGACTCTTGATGACCAAACTAACAAACTGAAATTGGTACGTATGTGACTCTTTATGATTATTTCTTACTTGAACATGGGTTTTACTTCCTATAAAAGTTGCAAACGCAGAATCTATTTGAAAATCCAATTGCAACATCTATTTCCCTAAACATTAGTATAACACTTGATGTCAATACACAAAGCAATCTTTTTAGTAAACACATCTGAATCTAATCCAAATACTTTTTAAAAGAGTTTGGACCAGATGGGTTTGTTTGGGTACCTGTCTACACTTCCTGACCTAAATATCCCAATATCAGATCTGTATTAGTTAAATGAAAATCCAATCATGACAGCTATTTTCCTCAACTTTAGTTTAGGAAACCATTATGACAATATACAAAGGAATCTTTTTGAGTAGACACATCTGAATCTAATCCAAATACTTTTTTAAGGCTGTTGACCGGATGGATTTGTTTGGGGACATGTCTACACCTCCTGACCTAAATAGTCCAACAGTAAGTGTCTGTTTTTAAATTTGCAATGTAATGGAAATGACATCTATGACTCAAATTGGCAATTAACCAGAAATCTTGAGCATCTCATTGAAACTCGGAAGGTGTCAGCTGATTTTTCTGCATAAAGTGTAAATGGCTAAATGGCTACTAGAACAAATTTGCATCTTAAATCACCATGGAAACCTACCAGCACTAATTCAGATATATTAATAGTACTTAGAGGTTAAGTCTGAGCAATAGGTCAGGCAATGTAGCCCTTCTTGGTATTACCTAGGATCAGAAGGAGGAGCTGAATAGTAATTCTTGGCATAAGCCTACTTGAAGGGAGTATGTTTGTTAGATGATGAATTGTAAAGCCTCCTGGCCTCTCCATTTATTTTTTATTCTTTCTTTGTGATTTAACATAAGCTTGGTGTAAAGTAAGACTTAAATAAGAGGCTCAGTTATGTTTTTAAAGTTTCTCATTTTTTACAGGATAGTATAGTGTTTCAAATCTTAATATTGATTGATCCATAACAACTCTGTGAGAGTAGAGCAATATTTTCAATACAGATAAGAAAATGGTGATTCAGGAGAAAACTCATTTACCCAAGAAAGAGGTTCAAAGTCAGCACTAAAACCCAAGACTCAGACCTTCCAAAACAGGCCTCTAGTGAAATCACCCATGTGATTTTGAATGGCTTCTTACAACTTCTATTATTTAACAGTTTCTTGAGTACCTGCTATTTGCCGGGCACAGCAGTGAGATGCACAATGTCACTGGCATCATGAAGTGTACTATCTAGCAGGCAGACTGACATTAAAGCCAATTATAAAGCTTACAAGTGGATGTTAATTATAGGGTGTTTATCTAGTTTTAGAGGGTCAGCTAACAGCTCTGAGTGAGTTTCTGGACTTGAACATAAAAGATGAGACATCAATAACCAGATAAAAAGGGCATCAGTATCTATCTAGAAGTCTTTTATATCAGGGAATTATCAAGCAAGCCACAAAGGTCATTGGAATTAACGCCACAGCAGATGGAGGACCTGGTAAGTCTCACTGACCCCAGAGTATTGCAGAGAATGCCGGGCCTGTGAAATTTCACCTAAAATGCTCAAGCCCAGGAGATGAGAAGGAGCAGGCCCTTCGTACACTCTTCTCACCCCCAGCCCTATGAGATTCACACTGTGTCACAGCGTTATAGGCAGGGGCCGCGTACGCTCTTCTCACCCCAAACCCCATGAGATCCACACTGCGTCACAGCACTATAGAGGCCCCAAAAAGGCCTGCAATAGAGAAGCCTGTTTCCTGTTCTTCTAGGCAGTGAGTCGCAACTCACTTGTCACTAGAACCCTTTCATTCTTCACGTCTGTTACCATTCTAAGGATCAACTTTGTGAAATACTGGATTAGACAGCCCTGGAAGGTCCATTCCAGCTCTGAAACCCTTCTGGCTCCAAGGCAACTTGACCCCCCCCTCCATCCGATGCCCAAAGTAAATTGATGTCAGAATGATGTCCTTTCTAAGTATAACTGGCATTCACACAAGGTTATTGAAAGAGATCGAAGCACTCAAGCTATGAAGTAGAGTTGCCATGGGAGAGGCAAGGAAGCAGCGACTGCTTTGTCTGCTTCTGTAGCCTTCTAGAAAGTTCTGAAAAAGGAAATGAAAAGCAGCATGAGTAGTCCTGAGTCTTGTTGATATTGGACTTCATGCCTTCTATGAATTTTTGGTTTATGGAAATAAAATTCAGGTTTTAGTTAAACTAACAGTGAATTAAAGGAATAAATACCATCAAAGTAGATGGTATCTGATAAGTAAGAAAATCCTAACAGCGCTAATGGTGTGCTGGTCAGACTGCCAGCGTGTTCTTACAGACTGAGTTTATACTCATAGGTCACAAAATAGATTTATCTCTGCTAGATAAAACCAGCATGTTTTAAAATATTCAAATCTTACAGTAGTTGCACTGGAAGAGATGAAGAGAGGAAGAAATCTAAATTACTTAGACTTTATAGTCATGCTCTGCCACTCCCCCAACATTTCTACAGAATAGTTTTATGCATTTCAAATGAAGCTCATGTTGCAAACTAAGTAGCATTCCTTAGAACGTAATTTTTATTGGAAAACTGCTTGAACAATATTCTTCCATACTGGTCTCAAAAAAAAAACAACCACAAGGGAAAGAAAGACATGCTCGACCTTGAAAATGTTAACCATTCAAAAGCAGTGTTTTATGAGAAGAACATGAGACATGGTCCTCCACCAAGGGGGTTAAATCTGGTGCAGGGATGGGATCAGGGCACAGTGTTAAGTAAGATGCTGTGGGTGGGCAAAGGTGAAGCTGAAATAGATCTATGGGAAAAGATTTTGTAAATGATATGAACTTGAGTTGGGTCTTTGAAGAGTGTAGGAAAATAGAGAGTAATTAGGCTGAAAGTAAACTGAGTCCCCTTGTGGGTCATTCTGAAAGTTTGGCTAATGAAGCTTATTTTAATACAGGGAATAGCAGGAAGACACCAAAAGCTTTGGTTAGGGAAGTCCAGGATTTGGCAGGCTGGGATGCTTAGGTGATATGGCTACCTGGAGAAGAGCTGGGCTGTGGAACTCAGTATTGAAAACCTTGTCTCTGTTCAGACACCCCTTTGGTTGCCTGGCGTCCCTCTTACTGGAGCTCCTTAAGAGCAGGGACTGCATTTCACTCCCGTGTCGCCAGTGCTTGTCTCCCAGGTCCTCCAACGATGGCCGAGTGGATGCAGTATTGCCGTCCAACAAAGAATTCATGAAGCTCTGACTGAGGGGGTGGATGAGAAGTCTCGCATCTTCCATTTATAGCCTATGACCTAGACTCTTAATCTTGAATTAATAGCAGTTAATTCAGACCTGACCTGAGGAGAGCCTTATACATTTTACTTATAGGGTGACTATTCAGAAGTCTAACATTGTGGCTCCTGTTTGGTGTCCTAAGAACTTCTTCTGAAATCTTTGAAAAGGAGAACTCTGCCAACTGTGAATACCCAACTGTTCTAACCAGAGGTGGCTCATAATAAACGAATAAATATTGAAATCACAAGCTTTCGTAATACATTTTTTTCACACTTTTTGATTGTTAAAGATCCCTGCATTAGTCTTCCAATCTATTTCTTTGATTAAAAAAAATTTTTTTAATGACAAGTTCTTTCTTTTGACAGATTCTTCTGGTTATAAAAATAAAAGCTGGTTTTTAAAAATGTGTTTTTTAACTAATAGTAAAGGAAGCCAGAAGATAGAATACCAATTAGGTCTGATTTAGGGCCTTAACTTTCTAAAAATGTATTCTTTCCTCTTAAAAACCAAAGAGGCCTATTCAGGCCTCCTTTTTACATTTGAGAATTTTATATTCCCTTAATGATGTTTTTGACTCAAGGATCAAAATATTTAATGATCTCTTCAGGGTAATGCTTGAATTCCAATTTCCATGTCATAGGTGTTATATTGTTCATATTTCTCTATGGTTAGCATAGTTAAGTATTTAATGAATCAGTCAGTCAGGAGGAAGGTCTGTCAGTGTGACAGCTCCATCCCTGGTATATCCTAATTAGGTATAAAGACTTGCCAGATTGATCAAAGGGGCTGCTTTTGTGCTGACAGGGATGTCTTATCTAACAACTGAGAACCCAAATAATTAACATACCAGAAAATGATAAGGAATAGAATTTGTAGTTATGCATTTGGTGTGTCTTTCGAATTAGCTCTTAAATCCACATCTCCACCTTATACATATTTTAAAGATTAGATTATACATAAATTAAAGATAAATTAAAGATTAGTTGAATTTATCCACTATATAGATGAGATTACTGTTACAACACAGAGAACTCTTAAGCTATATTATAAAAAATGCACAAATACGAGAGGTTAACGTGATATGTTAGAGTATATCACTATTTTGAGTATCACTTTCTTAGAGAGACATAGACAAAGGGCGTGTTCAGAGGAGAGACGAAGATGAAGATGTGACAGGTCTAACTTGGCTAGCACTTTCGAAAAGATCCTCAAATATTTAAAAAGGCATACCTGACAGGCTGTGATGTGAGGGGAACCTCCCGCGAAGGAAAGACTGATTATAGGGAGATATACTTGACCTTAAACTTTATTACATCCAGAACTGTAAAAAATGAATGTATTAGCCAGTAAATTCGCCCATTTAGAGGTGATGTAGCATGACTGGGGTATAGTACAGACCGGACATCAGGTAAGAAGCTGGGTGAGGCTTCTGAGATCTAGTCTTACTTTCAAACCCTTATACTTAGATAATCACTCGGAGTGACTCACAGTCAATTAAATTCCCTTTAAGACTTTCAAACACTTTAATTGAGACAACGCCCATCATGAACTCAGCCAGTCTGTAAGGGTGAGCGGTGACATGAGTAAACAACAGTAAGGTTTCATTTAATAGGGAAACAGTGAAGTTGAGATGTAAATAAGTGGGCATGGGTTAGGGGAGGAGCTCTTCAGCTGATAAGTGCACTCACCGAGGTGGTGGGAGGAGGTCATGGTCAACGGTTTGTCAAGGTCAAAATCCAACGGGAATTCTGATAATCCTGGTCATCTGGTGTAGCTTTCTCATTTGAAGTCACAACATGGACTAACACTCTCTCTCTTTTTTTTTTTCTTTCCAAATGTGATAGGAAAGCAAAGATATCCTGTTAGTGGATCTAAACTCTGAAATCAACACCAATCAGAACCCTTTAAGAGAAAATTCATTCCTAACAAACGGCATCACCTCCTCCTCTCTTCCTCGACCAAAGCCTCAGGCATCTTTCTTGCCCGAAAATGCCTTCTCTGCCAATCTCAATTTCTTTCCCACCCCTAATCCCGATCCTTTCCGCGATGATCCTTTCGCACAGCAAGACCAATCACCACCCTCTTCGTTTGATTCTGCTAAATCTCCAGATCAGAAGACAGAGAATTTGAGTGGCTTGCCTGCGCCGCTGAGTAACGGGCCCCTCAATGGGGATGTTGATTACTTTGGTCAGCAGTTTGACCAGATCTCTAACCGGACTGGCAAACAGGAGGCTCAGGCAGACCCGTGGCCCCTCTCGAGCGCACAAACCCAGGCAGCAGTGAGAACTCAGAACGGGGTGTCTGAAAGAGAACAGAACGGCTTCCATGTGAAACCCTCCCCGAACCCCTTTGTGGGAGGCCTTCCCAAAGGACCGCCCGTGCCAAATGGCGTCAAGCAGGACCTGGAAAGCTCTGTCCAGTCCCCCCCACATGACTCCATAGCCATTATCCCACCTCCACAAAGTACCAAACCGGGACGAGGCAGAAGGACAGCGAAGGTGAATCGTCTGACGCGTGGCCGCTGGCGGGATGCATGCTCGCTGTCCCAGGGTGGTGCGATGCCAGCTGTCTTGCTGCTGCTATTGTAGTGTCCGGTGTGGCCCTAAACTAGAAGGGGGGTGAGGCTCGTGGTCCCCCAGGAATCCCTTCCTCTAATCGCCACCCTTTCAAAGCTTCTCGCTCGGCGGTGTTTGCCACGCCCTGCTTTCCGTTTGCACGTCTTGTCTCTTGTTATTAACTAAACACGAGTTTTTTTCATTTTTAATGCTGCTTGCTTCTGTCCCTCTGGTAAGTTTGACGGTCACGTTCTGGGAGCGGAGGGCGAGGGCTCCTGTGATCCCCTGATACATACCTTCCCCCACTAGCGTGCCCGCACCCCCCCTCACGTGGCGTTGCTGACCACGGTGGTGGTGTAAAATTCTGGAGTTTGTCTCCTCTAGTGGAAGTTGACTGAAGAATCCATCGTCTTAAAAGAAACATGTCTGTTCTATTACCACTTCATTCAAAAGCGATTTAAAATGTGCCTTCAGTATTTTTTTATATCTCATTGGAGTATGTAGGCTGGCCTAATGACTAGACTACTGCGTCAGTGTTATGCAGACTGATTCTGATCCACCAGATTGATCAAAAGCATTGATGCTCCTTATTTCTAGTTGCCCCTTCCCAGCTTCAAGCTTCCAGCTGATAAGGAGATCGGTGAGGCACGAGTGTGTAAATAAGTAAATTAGATTTCGCTTTGAGAGCCCAGGCCCAACATTCTGCCCATGGCGGGGACCCTTGTCTTTTTTTGTTTCGGTTGGTTGGCTGGTTTTCTGTAGTAGCCCGTCAGTAATGGGAAAAGTTTCTCCTCGTGTGGCTCCCGAATTTGAGGCACAGAGTAGGAGACTGAATGAAGCTGCCTTTCTCTCCTGCTGAGTAACTCCTTCATGTCCGCCTCTGCCCTGTCAGTCTCCAGCAAATGACTTGCTCACATCAGACATCTTTGCTCCTCCGGACTCAGAAGCTCCAGGCCAGACATCACCTACGGGACAATCTGCAGCCCCACAGACCAATCCTCTGGATCTCTTCAAGACCAGCGCTTCTGCCCCAGTGGGACCCCTCACAGGACTAGGTAAGGGCCCGAGACCGAGTCGTTTGGCTCGGTTACTTTCACCCCTGGGACCACAGTGCATAGGAGGAAGGCACTTCATGTCCATAGAGGTTTCGAGGGCATAAAACTGGAGCTTCCTAGGGAGTCTTTCTCCCACTCTTACTTCTGTACAACCTCACTCCCATCTGGTACCCTTGAATGTAAATGAAATTTGGTGCCCTGAGGTGGAATGTGGAAAGAAATACATTTTCAGTATTGCACTTATTTGAACCAACTGGTAATGGCTTAGTAAAGACAAAGATGAGGGGTTCTGAAGCTCAGACCAGCTTCATTGGAGACATGGGGCTAAGATGATGGAGTCTGTATTGGAAAATTAACAATATGCATGTCTTCCATGTAAGTTGCCATTACTAGATCTAAGCCCTATCCCCTATTAAACTGATATCCCTCTCGGAAAGGATATGTACCCTGAGAGAGATGTAAGTAAAGTCTGAAGCAAGTGTAAGTCATAGAATGAAAGTCCTAGGTTCTGAGCCCAGCTCCGTCCCTACGCACCCGGTGGGTGAGGGACAGGCATATATTCTATCGGTCTTTGCGTACTTAAGCCTTAGCAGCTCCTTGCCAATGTCTTGGCTGGCTGAGTGTCTTAATAGAGTAAGAAGATAAATAATGAAAACCTAAAGCTGAAAAAGCACAGAGATAAGGGGAGAGGTGGGACTTTATCAGATAACTAGAATGTGCTGGTGCTGTCACTCATAAATGTGTCATTAGTCTCATGTGAGCCACTGAGCCGCTCTGTGGCAGGACACTGGGGAAGGCCACGTGGCTGAGGGCTAGCCCTGCTCCACTTCACCCACAGCCTCTGGTTCCTTTCTGCCTCCATGGTGCAGTCCTTGCTCTCCTGCTGGGGATTCTCTTTGTGTTTCTGCTTCTTGGCACCACTAAGGGCTCCAAATAGACTTTGACCTGGGAGGTAGTGGAGAGTGGCTCCCTCCATCGCTTTGTAAAAGTTGATCAGGGATCTTTCTCTGCCTCCTGCAGAGTCAGTCCTCAGGAACCTGTTTTGTTTTTTCTGTCTGCTATTTTCCTGCAAAGGAACATACTGTGGCTCTGTCCTGTTAAATCTGTTTAATCTTATCTGGAGTATGGTAGCAAAAGGAGAGTTGTTACCCAACTGCCAAACAGCTGAAATCCATGTGGAGGTGAGACGCCAGCTTGTCCCAGGGCTCTGCTTGCATTGGGACCATCAAGAGACTGTCCCTGAGCTCTTTATGTCTCTTGGGGGCGCCCCCCTCTCCGCATCTCTCTTTTCCCTGTACCTCCAAGTGGAGCCGGTTGATACTTTTCCTTGCAGAAGAGTAGTGAGCTTGCAGGCAGTGCCTGTGACCAGATCCCATCACGGAGCTTTGTAGTCTAATATCATGCCCCGAAGAATTTTTACAGCCAATATTTAGCAAGTCAGCCTGAAAATACAGCTGGACCCTATAACTGTTAATTTATTCAGACGAAGTGAAGCTTTTTGGCGAGGTGCCCCTGTGGAGGCCTTGGGGTATACAACTGCAGAATACTGATGATTCTTCCAAGTTTGGACATGGGACTCAAACTGAGCTCTACAGTATAGCCCCTGTCCACTCACAGGGATCCTCAGCCAAACCCTGGAAGGTTGGAGGTCCGGCTTCCGCTGAACCCAGCTGGGGGACTCTCTCCTCTGGAGAGCTGGGGGTGGGGAAAGGGGATTGTAAAAAGCTGAGCCTTCAGCTTTGACTAGCTACCCTGTGTTTTCATCAAGCATCAGAAGGTAATAAAATTAACTTTTTTACTAAAACTCTTTTTTTTTACCTCTTGCCTCTACTTTTTCCAGTGGGGCCTTAAATATCTTAGAAACACAATGCATGGAATCTGGTAAATGGGAATGAAGGCTGGCATAAGTATATACTGGGAAAGTCTTTATTTCCTGGCAAATTTCATATTTTTCTCTTTTCCCACCACTCCCACTAATAACATCTATGTCTAAAGCCACACACTTTCCAAAGGGAAGGCAAGTCATGCAACATGAAAGGTGATAAAATTCTACCCAATTTGCACATCCAACTGGTGTAAATTAGTGGTGAGTGACTCTGGGTTCAGTTAATAAAATTTAAATAATTTGTTTTAACATGCTAGAGATAACTTTGTTCAAATTCAACTCACTTGTACAAGCCTGTATTATACAATGTAAGAGAACTTTCCCTTCGGTTAGTTGTGAAAGGAATAGGTATATACTTTAGTGTAAATGAAATCTAAAACTATATCGATAAAATAAGTATTTGAATTAACATTCCATTAAAAAAAAATTAGTCCTGCCTTTTGATGCCCAAGAGGCAGAACAGGAGGATCAGCTGCTGAGTGAGGAGCCATTATGCCTGAGTTTTAGTCTCTACTGTCACAAACTGTGACTGTCCCAATTTTAGTAATTAATATTCTTGTACCCAGTTTCCTCACCTCAAAAATAAGCATGTTAACTTAGTAAGATGACCTTTCCTGAAACCCACCGCTCTCCATGAGCATACCATCTGTGTCCATGGCAGATGGCTAGTGTTCATGTTGATAGAATTAAGTCAAGTACCACCAATCTCCAACACTAGGGAAATTCAAGATAGAATATCTTGCTACATAAACCCCTGAATACCATTTTCAAAACATTTTTCACTCTGGAAACAAAAACCTTCCTAACCCAAGTTTGAGGGCCTCAGTTTGGTTAGGACACTTTGATAATGAAAGAATGCTGTGCTCCAACGCTTAGAGCAAGTAGGTTTCGAGAGTGGAGCATCATTCGTGAATAGATCTGTTAGTGGTGACAGTTTAACTGGGTCATCAATACACTTGGGAAGAGGCAGGAGAGAAAATGCCCTACGTATGTGAACAAGATGTAGGGAATGAGCTTCTCAAGAAGAGGGGGACAGATATTGGAGAGACCTGAATTTTAGTGGTTTCACTAATTCCTAATCAACATGGCAGGGATGCAGGCCATGGTGTCGTTCCCCACGGAGATCAGATCCCCAGACACAGGCCATTAGTTACTTGGGAAGTGGTTTTGCTTCACGGGGTCTTCTCTCCCTCCCCTCCTCTTTTGAATACTCTGTTCTAACTTCTGGCAAAGTTTCGTGAGTGACACATGGCAGGAAGTACTTTTATTTGAAACAGCTCCCCCAGGATAACCAGCCTCTCCTCCGTATTTATATAGAAAAATCGAAAACTATCTTGGCACCAGCCAAGTTTTATCACCCTTTTATAGGCTGTATCAACCTTGGCAGCATTTAAAAGCAAGGCAACTCTGAAATGGTTTCCTCAGGACACAAGCATGTTGAGGCCTCAAGCACATGCATGATAGCTGGTTTCCATAAGACCCAGACAGGAGCCAGCTGCCAAATGAAAAGATGGAGTCAATGACTCATTGTACCCCATGGATTATCTTAATTAACTACTTCATAAGCAGCATGGTCTGTATATGTAAATGTATACACTCAACAAATAAGTTAATCGTATCGATGGGCTCAGCTGTTGAAAATACATCAGTGTATGTAGGATAAGGGCCTGTTTTTTCATGAGTAGGCACTTATGGACTGTATTACCCTTTGCATGAGGTAAAGAGGTGTGGTAGAAAGAAAGAGCTCCTAAGTGTCACCTGCATTTGGATGCCGGCTGTACTGTGTGAGCTAGTTGGTCTTCAGGTGAATCAAGCCTTCATTTCCATGTCAGCCTCAAGGCTGAAGGCCTTGGCCAAGTAGATGCTTTATAAATGCTTCCTGGAGAGTTGTGTTTTCTGAAACTCAAAACTCCTCTTCCAGCTTGTCTCCTGGTAAGTCCTTTCTCTCACTTCCTTCAGGTGGTGTACCAATCACCCCCCCTCAGGCAGGACCATGGAGCCCACCATCTCTAGTGTTCAACCAGCCCCCTTCCATGGTCCCAGGAGCCATGATGGGTGGTCAGCCTGCAGGATTCGGTCAGCCAATGGTGTTTACCACAAGCCCAGCGGTTGCAGGTTGGAACCAGCCTTCATCCTTTGCAGCCTCAACTCCCCCTCCAACCCCTGTTGTTTGGGGCCCATCAGCCTCTGTGTCACCCAACACTTGGTCATCAACAAGCCCTTTGGGGAATCCTTTTCAGAGCAATATTTTTCCAGCTCCTGCTGTGTCTGCCCAGCCCCCTCCTATGCTGTCCTCTCTCCTGGTCACTCCCCCTCAACCACCTCCCAGAACTGGCCCCCCAAAGGACATCCCCACCGATGCCTTCGTTGCCTTGGACCCACTCGGGGATAAAGAAGTCAAGGAAGTGAAAGAAATGTTTAAGGACTTACAGCTGCGGCAGCCTCCGGTCGTGCCCGCGAGGAAGGGAGACCAGACTTCCTCCGGGACTTCGAGTGCCTTCTCCAGTTATTTCAACAGCAAAGTGGGCATCCCGCAAGAGAATGCAGACCATGATGACTTCGATGCGAATCAACTGTTGAAAAAGATCAACGGTAAGCTACCCACTTCTCCATCTACTATACTGACAGATATTTCCACTGTCATGTGGGCCCACAGAGTCCCTCAGAAGAACCCTCTCCTACCCACCAGTAGCCTAACTCTTGCTGTTTTTTGTAATCAGTGGTTATGGAGACAACTTACGCATTTACCTTATGAAGCTAACTGTTCACCTTAGCTCCTTCTAAGGTCTGGCCCTGTGCTGCCCTCTAGTGACAAATCTTAAAAGGGTTGCCAAGGGCTGTTGGCATTCAGTAGGGCCCTGGCACCTGGAGGGCTATACAATAGTCTGAACCAGGCTCCCTGGCCTTCAGCGAGGGAATTCCGAATCTCTTCCACTTCAAGGAAATAAATATGCATGGCTTCTTCTTCTGAGAAGAGATGAACTTGCCTGTAATCATTGCTAGTCCTACTATTTGGTGGTAATTTTGTTCCATTGATGTAAATTTCTAAAGTCTGGAACTTACTTTCTAATATGAGCCTGACTGGGGACTTCTGTCTATATTTGGGGAAAGTTTGTCTACTGACGACTTGGGTTTTTCACCTTCTAGAACCACCAAAGCCAGCTCCCAGACAAGGTGCCCCGCCAGTTACCAAATCTTCTGACAATGCATTTGAGAACCCTTTCTCTAAAAATTCTTTCAGTTCGTCACAAGCCTCTGTAAGTATCAAGTACTGCAAGCTGTTGCTACCAACCAAAGTGTGTGCCACATAGAGCTACTGCCTCCCAGTTAACCTTGCTTGTAGCTGTAACAGCTCTTTGCCAGTAAAGGACGTTTGAATAAGGTTCATCATTGGGAACCAGCACAGTAAACATCAGCTCAAACTGGGGAAAGGTGATTTTTGCAGGGACGACTATTTGGAACTTAAAAAAAATGAATGTCATATTGAAAAAGCCCTTTGTAAATCACTGAACCTGGCTCATGAAAGCATTTTGGGAGAAAATCGAATCGAAATACTATCTTTTAAAAAAAATCTGTCAAAGATTTAAGTTCATTATTTCCCAGCCTTGATTTTTTAGCTCATTAAAAAAATACTTCCCATCCTGGGAGGCAAACATAATTTACCTGAACCTTGGTTTTGATGGAAATAATAAATACACACCACCAGTTACAAGCTGGTGAACATAAATCATTGTAGACCCTTCTGGGACTTAAGTGATTTTTTTAAAGAAATTAGAGAAGTCTTAAGGATAGATTTTTTTTTATAACTGTAATGATAGTTACTGACCGGTTGGTTGTGTCTCCATAGGTGGCTCCTCCTCAACCCACATCTCCTGATGTATATAAGGACGCTTTCGGAAGTCCTTTTGCCTAACTTCTGTAAGTAGGGTGGGGGGGGGTGAGGGTGAAATTTTAATTTTAGAATTGGGAGGAGGTTCAATCTCGGTCATTTAGGAATAATAGACATGGAAATCTCTCCTTGGCTACTTTGTTAGTGACTAGCTGGGCGTCTAAGAAGAGAATTCTTAGGTGTATCAAAAACAGGTATATGGATTTCTGTTGTATCTTGTGTTTTTGATATTTCAGTTTTGTATGGAAGTAAAACACAGCATAACGCATAACAGCTTTCTAGTTTTTTGTTCTTTTACCTTCATATTTAAGTGATTGCAAAGCATCCTGGTAATTACTTGGTTCCTAGAGAATAGCCATTTTCCACCTTTTCTATCTCATAGCACAAATGAACTACTTACTCAAATTCTGCTGCACATCAGAGAAATATGTTTTTTGCTGATCTGACAAAAAAATAGGTATAATTTTGATTCCTTCACACTGGATGGCTATCGTTGTGGTGGCTGTTGTCTTTTTTTTTTTTTAATTTGACGATCCAAGGGAGAAGAGGTCAGTGCCTCTGACTCAGTGTTGCATGTTTTAAGAATTCTTGCCGCACGCTGGTTGAAAATCACTGCTCTAGAAGGTTCAAAATCTGTGCACCTTCTGAAGCCACCAAGCAGATCAGCTGAAAAGACGATGCTCAGGACACTCTGCCTCCCAAATGAGTACTTATTTCTTTGTGAGGGCCTTCAAAGTTAGTCTGAAATAGTCTGATGGCATTAAATCCCAAAGTGGTGACAGCTGCTGCTACCTCTTTCAAGAGCAGTGTCAAGTGCAGAGTTTGCTGGTGCTTCTTCCTGCTAGTGGGTTGCACCCGAAGTGAGTTATTGGTGTAACCACCTTAAGTTGAGGTCCTGGGAGGGCTCAGCATGACCCCTTCTTTCTCTACAGTGAGTGGAAGCAGCTTTGATTGACTTTAGAAGATTGAAGTTCGTGGAGGAAAGGAAGCTTATCTGCATTTTAGAGGGGGTGGGCCATAGCTGGTTGTGAGAACAAGAGAAAGAGTGGAAAGAGCCGTCTTCAATCTGAGGACAATAAGATTGAGTTTATTTGCAATTCGGATCATTTTCCTCAACACATTTCTGCAACCACAGTGTTTCCTAAAGTGCTTTTTCATAAAATCTGCTTCGGAGAACTGGGTGAGATTACTGAAATCTCCAGGGCCCCACCCCAGCCCTGGTGCTGAGGAGGAAAGCTTGGTTTTAGCGAGCTTCCAGGCGATTTCTAATGCTAATGGCAGTGGAATGGACTGAAGGGCTAGAAGTCTCAGCAGAGACCCACCCTCACTCTCCTCCCCAGAAGAGGCATTGAACAGGTAGCAGAAAATAAACTACACCAGGACTGTGGGAGGATTGTTTGCACTAAATTGAGTGGACTGGAGTTTTCTCTGGAGGCCTCTGTTGCTTTAGGTCATGAAGGAAGGATAACCTTGGTCAACCTGTTCAACTTACAGATTGGGAGGGGAGGTAGCCAGGGAGAAAATAGCTGATATTACTCACCACTTGTGTTAGTCACTTCATTACAGGTCCTACATTTATTATCTCATTTAATCCTCTTGCATCAGCCCTAGGAGATATTATTACTGGCATTTTAAATAATGACTTGATATTTAATACATTGGTATTCAATCCAAAATTCTAACCACAGGTTTTTTCTTCCCCACACTCCACTAGGAACTTGGCTTGCCGACTATCCAGAGGAACAGAAAGGTTGGCCTAAGTAGTCAAGGACAAAGCTGACAGCCAGACAAGTCCTGACCTCCGCCCTTGTTCCAGCTTTGACATATTACCTGTTGCCTTATTTCTTGCTGCCTCTCCCACTTGTAAAATGTTTCTCACTTTCTGTTTAGGTTCAAGCTAAACTGAATCTATGGCTTTAAATAAATTAAGAACCTAAACTCTCTAGCTTAAATAGAAATGAAGTAGTTTCCCTACCTGAACCCTTGCCTGTTGCGTCCCTGAAACCTTCTAGAACATTCTACCATACGCGCTCTGGTTGGGCGATGCGGCCACCCCTGCGATCAGACTGCTTTGAATAAATTTTAAAATCCTTCCTGTTCAAGGCTGTGTCGGGGTTCTGTTTTAGAGAATAAAGCCTGGGACCTTTATCCTTTCTGTGGAACCGGGGGCCATCCTCCTGAGCTGAAGTTCCAGGAGAGCAGTTAATGTTGAAGAAAACCTGAACTCAACTCAGCAATGAAGGGCAGCACATCACAAAGTTAAATGTGATTGTGCCAAACATATTAGGTGCTTATCTGGGGTCACACTAGACCTTTCTCAAGTAACTGGAAAACTTTCTTGAAGCCACAATCTCATAGTAAGTTGGAAGATAAATAGGAAAAAAAAAACAAACAAACCCTGCAGAACAATTATTTGCTCCTATCATTGGAAATCTAATGTCTGAAATAGTTTTTGTCCTCATAACCTTGGAAAATTGCCTGGTTCATTTTCAGTCCTATTGTTAGCACAATTCTAAAGGGTTTGTTCTGGCCAAAATGAGTTTTGTTGGCTTATGTTGGGTTTTTAATGTTGTCTCTTGACCCCTAATGCTCAGGTTCCTGTGGGTGTTAATCAACCACATACAGTGTAACCTTTCAGTAGAAGATGAGGGTGACTGCTCACGACCTAAACAAGGCGGTGGCCTCATGAACCTGTCGATTAGCCCCAGCTAGCCCAAGCTCAAGTCCTGTGGTTTTATGTTTAATGGTAATAGCTCATCATATTTGGCATAATTTTCCATCCTGCTTCCTACTCCGTCATTGTAAACACAGACTTGAAATAGTATTTTATATGTCCAAATACCTAAATGTGCTAAACTGGAGGCAATTATTTCTAGGTAGTTGAATTTTTGAAAGTAGAAAAATTTTTTGAAAGTGATGATCAGACTCTGAATTGTTTTATACATACCTGTTTTCTTGTGCACTTTTCTGTATGCAAATAAAGCTATAAATTTACTCATTTCAATAAACTGGAATGGCAGAATCTCATGTGTTACCATCAGTTTATTCTAACACATAACTCCTGTTTTGTGTTGTTGTGTTAGGGTCAAGGTATAAAACATACCTGTCTGAGGCGAGGAAATGCTGTAATGCATTGTGGACAGTCACAGAGATGAAGAGAGAGTGGAAACGCATTCAATAGGACCATGAGTAAGTTATTGGCTGACACCTTTCAGTACCTCACTCTCCTCTCTCAGACCTGCACCCCCCTTCCTGGGAGTTTAATGTGAGTCTAGTGGAAAAGCCCTATACCAACCTCAGCTGACATCAGGAATAAAAACCATTCCATGGTGAACTCTTGCTTCACACCTTTTACCCTTTGCCAGCTCTAGTCTTGTTTGACCTCACCAGGACGACACTGCTCTGGCCCAGGCTGGTGCAGGCCATTCAGGAGAGCTTCTGTATGAGGTGGGCTGGCCGGTGACCAGACATCTTTAGCACTAGGACACTCTTAAACACTATATAAAAGATCCAGGCTCTCATTCTTTTCAAGAAGACCTAGATATATGAGGGAGATGACTCCAAGGCAGGCCTTGCTTGGTTTCAGAAGTCTTAGTGTTAAACTCGACCTCTCTAAGAGTAAGACAAGTTTGGTATGTGTGTTTGGTGGGGCAGGGGGTGTCATTGGTTGGTGTTTACTGCTATGGGATGTTCAGTATTACTGCCTTACCTTTCCCCTTACCTGAACATTTGGTGTCTTTCTGACAATGAGTAGGATATAGACAAACACACTCCACACAAAAGCAGCTTCCAGAAAGCCACAGGTGGAGAAGGCTGCTGATAAGAACATGTTGCACAAATTACCTGGCGTATCCAGGTGCTCTGCAGAGTGTCCAACGCACTGATCCCATGTGCCATTTCCAGGTGGCTTGATCTGTAAGGTCTTGCCGGAGGTTAACCCTTGCTCATGTGTGCTAGGGGAAGACATTGACTTCAGGATCGTAGGAACCACTGTTGACCAAGCAGAGGAAGGTGGTTACCCAAGTGTCCCAGCCAAGTGGAAACAGACCTCTTCTTCATCGTCTCTTTAGCCACAGGGGCTACTCACCCCTGTATTCCAGAAGTTCAGCTTTTATGGTAACCCTGTTTCACCTGGAAGAGGGTTTCAGTTAGGCTTCAGGGAGACCTAAGCTAAAAGCTGAACTTGAACAGTCAGCATGTCTCCAGATTTCTCACATAAAGGCAAAGAAAGAGAAAAGGTAGTGATTTTTCCCAAGATAATCTTGCATTTGTGAGGTGCTTTACCATTTACACAACATTGCTTCATTCTGTAGATATCATCCCCCTGTGGGTGGGCTCTGTTTCTGCTCCTTCACAACTGAGAATGGCAGCCACGCTTTCAAATGGCTGCGATCTGCTCCACCTCTTCAGTGAGTGCTTTCCATGGCATTTTATTGTAAAACTGCGTTGTGGTAGGAAGATCTTTCCAGGCAGTGATTTCAACTCTTCCATCAAAATGTTAACTGTGGTGTTGTCTAGAGAGAGCCAAATGGAGCACAGGTCTGTGTCTTTCCTATGCTGAAAGCAGGGAGGGGAGAGCACAAGGACACAGCTAACTCAGGAGTTGGTTGACTTTGCAATCAACTGATGAGTGAGAACTCTGACCCACATTCCCGGAAAGGTTCAATATAAAGTCTTCTGGTGAAAGATAGGTGCTCCCCAAAAGCCCCTTGCAAAGGTTCAAGCTAGTACCATTGGAGGACATTGCTAAATATTGAAACACCTAACTCCTGCTGGGAAAGGTTTTAACTAATTCCCTTCCATCCAAAATAACTAAGATTCATGTTCTAAGTTGATAGGCCAAACATGAACATACACAAGGTTGTGTGCCGGACACAGCCTGTTAACATGACCTAATTACAGCAATGCTGATGGACAGGGACCAGCCACGTGTCAACTCACCCAATGAGGGACTGAGCCTGTTTGCCCTTACTCCTCTGGAATTGTGTACTTAATTACTAACCCTTTTCGGTGTGCTGAAATCACGTGAATTCCAGTCTCTGGGAAGATAGCAGCATGGGCTACTTAGTGGCAAAGAAACGGGGTTTCTGCTATGACCAAAAATGAGGTGGTTATAAAGGAAGAAAAAAAAATCCTGCTCTGAAAGTTTTCATGACAACTTTTCCCCATTATGTCAGTCATGAAGTTTTCTGTCAATTCTCTTTTCATCTGGTTGACTCCAATCACTATTATTTTACTTTATATCTAAGAAAGAGAAATTATTGCCACCCTAAAAGTTATATGGTGACCTGTAACTGAGGCCACCTCCACCTGGAACCTACTCACACTGATCATCACAGAACACGGGAGCCGATGGAGAGGGAGGAGGCGGAGGGTTGGCTATGACTTGGAAGGGTTAATATGACATTTGCCTCCCTGCCTCCCTCACTGAGAGACAGGGTTAGAGCTTGATGGTGGAGACGATGGGCCAGAGCAGGAGGAGTTGTCTTCTGATGAAAGACCCTGGGCATTTCACAGCCCACGTGCCCATTAGTAAAATTGGACTATACTAATGGGAAGGCTCACAGTGGCTAAAATTAGTAGGGGGGCAGTCTTCTCATAAAAAATCTAGATTAAGGGCTGCTGGTTTGGGCTCAACAAGGCCCTCAAGGACAAGACATTTTCGCAGCTTTTCACTCCAACTTTTGTAGCCTTTTGGCTCCTAATAGTCACAAAGTGGCTGCATAGCTCCAAACAAGGAGGGCAGAGGGGAAAACCAACATCATTCAATGTCTTCTCCTTGTACCGGGCATTTTAGTTTTTCCAGAGGGTTTCCAGGAGACTTCAACTATCTGTGTCTCATGGCCACTGCTAGGTGCAAGGGAGGCTGTGAAATCAAACTTAATGTTTTACCAACTTCTGTCGTGAAGGTAGTTAAGGAAGAGGCATGGCTGGATAGGTAATTTATGAGGCTTAGGGCAAAATAAGAATCCATTGTTGAAAAGGCAGGGAAAGAGTGCCCTCCAGGACAGGAAAGTGGGAACTTCCTTTCTTCTTTCTGCAATCTATTCCACGTCGTGATGTATTTCATCTGCTATTTAATGTTCTAAATAAGGAAAAATTAAAATGTTAAGTATTCACACGAGCTTTACCGCTAATCTTTAACTCATAAGTGGAATCACTGAAATGACACAATTTGCATTTCATGACTCCTGCATGCACATGTACTTCATTCCTGCCAGAACCATGGAAACCCCGCACAAACCAACTCAACTGCTTTTAATTCACTCCCCGACACATGTGCATTCTGCAGTGCACTCTAGCTTACTAATGAGTAAAGAAAGACGGAGGGAAAAGAAACTATGGGCTCCCCTATCTTTTCTTTCCTTCTGTGTCATCATTTTCAGTGTAAGTAGTGGCTAATGCAGGAAAGTGACACTAGTAAGGAAGGTGTGATAGTGTTTCTTGGTCATTTCTGTTTCTTTTTGTGTTGGAAGCAAGTTCTAGTTCAAAGGGACAGTGTGACTTCTCAGAGCTGTCACCTACTCAGTCATAGACATAATCCACTTACCTCATTCACTTTTGCTTTGAGTTGCTGAACTCCCACACCTCACGGGCTCACCTCAATTTCGTGTTTATGGGGCAACATGAACTGTGTGCAAATGGGGTGACATTTTCCACGTGCATGTCCTCTGTTCGTGGTGTGGGCGTGCTTTATTTTCTCATCGGACTTTGCTTTCAAAACAAAAGTTCAAACATAAAATTAAGGATTTCAAGATGGCAACAGTAGAGCATTGCACCAAGGCTGGGGTCCTTTCGTGCTGAGCTCTGTGCACTGGGCAGGTGGCATGCTCATGGAACCAGCCTTGGCAGGAAGGCTTGGAAACGGGTGGTGGATTGGCCAATGCGACTCCCACATGCCCAGATGACAGTTTAACCTGAGGCTGGCCCACCTCCAAATGCAGATCACAGCAGCCTTTGACTCTGGAGCACCCTCCGGGCAGACGACAAGCGTACCCATGGAGGGCGTAGTCAGCAAAGCCCATGGCAAGGTACCTTGACTAGAAAGTGGAAGCAAAGAACGCAGAGGACTGACCGGTTTCTCTGTGTTAGTACCATGAGGATGATCAGAGTCAGTAAACCTGGGAAGGAGGCAGGGGACTAAAAGCCACTCCTGCACAGTAGGCTTGGATGTTGACACAGGCTAATTTGAACCCAAAGGGTGGTGCCATTTCAGTTGGATCAGTTGGAAAGATATTGAGGGAGGACTGTAAACCCCCTGAGCTCTTACTTCCTAATTGCGGGCAGGGTGGGGGGATGAAGGTGGAAGGCGGCAGAGGGGATAAAGGGTGATGGAAGAGATAATAAAAATAATATAAAAACAAAGTGCTCTGTAACTCTCCATTTCACTTCATCGCAAGCACGATGCCGCCAGATTTGAAAACCAGTGGTGGATTCAGGGATGGGTCACAGAAGGCACTGAATAATAGCAGCAACCTACCCAGCATTTGCCAGCCACAGACACCACTCTGAAAGTATCGCAATCAGGGGCTTAATTGTTATACCAACTCTACGAGGCGGGCTGTGACTGCCACCACCACCATTTCTACAAGAGGACACGAGGAAACAAAAGTCCGGAACTGCACGAAGTCACAGAGCTCGGAGCGGCTGCAGTGAAACCTCACCCCAGCCTCGGTGTCCCTGCCCCTGACCTCAGGGTAACCACTTAGCCACTCCGCCCCCAGAGCGGGCGCCACCCCCCTACGGCGGCACATCTTACAGCCGCCAAGATGTTATTCTCTTCGCAGGACTTTTCTTATACTTTCTATAATCCATATGCTTGTCACAAATATGGGTAAAAAAATGTGTTTTCATTCATTTTTTAATTCAGCAAATTAATCCCCCTTTGGCCTTTCCAGGGCTCATTTTCAGGGTGGATTAAGTACCACTTCAAAGTTTGAATTTTCTAGTTCTAAATGCAACACATGGACTTCACCTCAGATCTAGTTTATTCTAATTCAGGTGTTAGCTGCCAGCATGTTTGCTATTTTAATGAAAGCCTCAGACCACTCACATTGAACGGTGGGTCATGAGAAACATCCGCCCAATTGTTTCTACATGATAAATAGTGAACCGTCCTGCATCTGCTTACAGCCAGGTTAGATGCGTGTCCCACTGTCAACAAGGAAGGCTGTTTGCACAAGCCCTTTGTGTAACAGGAATGCTGCCGTGTGGTCATCAAAACCTGCCATCCAACGGCAGCATGCTCTTGATGAACTGGTCAAACCTATGTATTGATGACACACAGTTTATTTAAATTCTCTCCTCCTAAGTTCTTCGGGGTTTAAAAAGCCTATCAGTGATGATGACCTCCCTAATCTTTGAATCTGACAAACACAAACCTTTGAACTGTGGAGACTGAAAAGTGAACAGGCAAACACACAGCAGAGAGCAACCTGGCAGCCCATGGACAAAACGCACAAAACCCCAAGACAAGGCAAAGCACAAAGCAGTAAAGAGAACAAATAAACAAAGGAGGGGATGCTGGACCAGAAACAGGATCGAGTTCCTGACTTAACTCGTCTACAATTGTCAACCAGCCCTATCCCTAGAGAAGAAAGCTTAGCAGATCTTGTCTGGAGAAGGCAAATTATTTCTTAACAGGCTCAAAAATGTGCTTACACTACATATGTGTGCAGAGAGAAATACAACTTTCTTTTTTATTTCTTGCTTTCTCTCCTTCACCAGTCTGACCTTCCTCATGTGCCTCCACTTTGCTGGGTGCAGACGCCAACACATATCCTCAAGCCCGTCACTAGCACTCCCTCCATAAGTAACTCTACCTCTTAAGCATATGCTCAGTCTTCCTTCTTCCTGCTCTCCCCCCCCCCCATAATGGTTCATATCACAGGGGTGCGGGCGTGAAGGGGGTGTTGAGAAGGGGCTAGACCCTCAAACGTGTCCCTATGCTGTCCTCTGGTCCTTCCAGTCCCTACGGCATATTCTTCATCTACCTGGCATCACCTTGTTTTATCTGTAGCTGAAGCTTTGGACTGAGGAGCGTGGGTTCTGTTCCTCTCCAAGGATCTAGGGGACCTGCAGGGCCTGGTGTTTCTCCCTGCTCCCTGGGCCCCCATCTTGGCCCTCACCAACACTGGGCTCCTGAGGCCTGATTCTAAGTGCTTTTCCATCCTTGCCCTCAGCTCTAGGCCCATGTTGCCCTTGATGTCGCAAGGCTGCCAGCTACCCTCCCTCTCCCTCCTCAGGTCAGAGGGGAACTTTGACAACCTCTGTGGCCCATGATTGCCAAAGAGACCTAGGAAGCCAAATTCAGCGCTCCCCGCCCCCCTTTGCCAACCACATGGCACAAACACTTTGATTCTGATTTGGCTTCCCCGTACTGGGAAAGTCTGAAAGCTGTTCCCACAGCACTTCAGATGGCAAGGAGAGAAACACCTATCTTCGATCTCAACCTATGTATCATGCCGGATCCATTCTGGAATTTGGCCTGAGAAAGTTACTCAGAGAAGACTTCTCGCAGCCTTCTTCCCCCATCTTCATTTCTCCCTCTAACGATTTCTCAGGCTCTTCAGTCTTTTCCCATGCTCTGCATGATAACCTGTGTTGTCCCCTCTGCTTTGAGATGCACATGCAGTCAATTGCTTTTTTATTCTACCCCTCCTTTCCTGGTCAGTAAGCCTCAGGGTGCAGCCTTAAAGATGCAAAGTATCAAGAAAACATAATTTTAAAGGAGAAAAATTAAAGAGAGTTTAAGATTTACAAAGCAGCTTCCCCTACTATATTTAGTTGAGTTTACATGTTGTTAACTGATAAATCTGAATTTGGTTTGGTCCTCAAATACTGGTTTCCTTTTGTCTAAAGTTACACATTATACATCAACCAAGTGAAATTAACTGACCATCTAGTAATCACGGGATAACTGTGAGGTAACCATTATGAACCTGCTTAACACTTTGTATATATACTGTCAAAATATTAATACCATAAAAAGCAAAGATGACTTCCAGATATAGAACCCAGAAAGGGCAGGTGGTGACTCATTAACTAAAATAGAGAATATAGAAATATCTCCCTTGACAGGGATGGGGCAAGAATCACGTGTTTGGTTTTAGACACTGCAAGTTCAACTTACCATGGACAAATCAAAGTCACCTGGAAATTTCTTAGAAATACTTGAAAATTGTTAAGGTGAAATATTATATCTTTTTTTGAAAGGATGACAAGATAGAAAGGATTTATTGGGCCAAAGTCAAAGAGAATGTGGAATCTCTGAAAGGAAAGGGGAGTGCTGAAGTCTCTTCACTAAGGGCATATGTCCAATTGGCAAACATGAGCTACAATTTTCAAAACTCTTGGGGTGCAGAATAAAGAAGTCAAAGGCCAGGGCCAAGCAAGACGGGGAGTTGAATTCATTTACTAGATCTGCCATTACAAAATACAACAGACTGGGTGGCTTAAACAACAGAAATTTCTTTTTTCCACAGTTCTGGAGGCCCGAAGTCCAAGATCAAGGTGCCAGCAGGTTTGATCTAATTCTGAGGCCTCTCTCCTTGGCTTGTAGATGGCTGCCTTTTCTCTGTGTCTGCACATGGTCTTTCCTCTGTGCATGTGTCTCCTTTTGTGTCCACATTTCCTCTTCTTATAAAGACACCAGTCAGATTGGAATACAGCCACTCTAAGGGCTTGGTTTTAACTTAATCACATTTTTTTTACCTTTATTGTTGAAAGTATTACAAGTGTCCCATTTTTTCCCTCCAATTTCCCTCCACCTCACTCCTCCCCCCCCCCCCAGGCCTTTGCCCTGTCATTGTCTGTGTCCATGGGCTATGCATATATGCACATAACTTCTTTGGTTAATCTCTTCCCACCCTCCACCCCCCTTCCCTCTTCCCTCTGAAATATGATCGTCTGTTGCACATGTCAGTGTCTCTGCATCTATTTAGTTCATCAGATTCTTTTGTTCATTAGCTTCTTCTTAAAGGAGACCCTTTAACATTTCCTGTAGTGCTGGTCTGGTGGTGATGAACTCCTTTAACTTTTCCTTGTCTGAGAAGCTATTTATCTGACCTTCAGTTCTAAATGAGAGCTTTGCTGGGTAGAGCAATCTTGGTTGTAGGTCCATGTTTTTCATCACTTTGAATATTTCTTGCCACTTCCCTTCTGGCCTGGAAGGTTTCTGTTGAGAAATCAGCTGACAGTCGTATGGGTGCTCCCTTGTAGGTAACTAACTGCTTTTCTCTTGCTGCTTTTAAGAGTCTCTCTTTGTCTTTAACCTTTGGCATTTTAATGATGATGTGTCTTGCTGTGGGCCTCTTTGGGTTCCTCTTGTTTGGGACTCTCTGCTTCCTGGACTTGTAAGTCTATTTCTTTCCCCAAATAGAGGAAGTTTTCTGTCATTATTTTTTCAAATAGGTTTTCAATTTCTTGGTCTCTTTCTTCCCCTTCTGGCACCCCAATAATACAAATGTGGGGCTCTTGAAGTTGTCCCAGAGGCTCCTTATGCTATCTTCATATTTCTGGATTTTTTTTTCTTTTTGCTCCTCTGGTTGGGTGTTTTTTGTTTCCTCTTGTTCCAAATTGCTGATTTGATTCTCAGCGTCCTCTACTCTACTGTTGATTCCCTGTAAATTATTCTTCATTTCAATTCGTGTAGCCTTCATTTCTAACTGGTACTTTATTAAGTCATCAATGGTCTCACTTGTTTTCTTAATAGTCTTACTAATATCCTTGAGCATCCTTATAACCATTATTCTGAACTCTGTATCTGTTAGCTTGCTTGGATCTATTTCATTTAGTTCCTTTTCTAGAGATTTCTTCTGTTCTTTCCTTTGTGACCTGTTTCTTTGCCTCCACATTTTGGCTGCTTCCAGGTGTTTGTTTCTGTGTATTAGGTAGAGCTGCTATGTCTCCTGGAATTGGTAGAGTGGCTTTGTGTAGTAGGTGTCCTGTAGGGCCCAGTGGCTCAGCCTCCCCAGTCACCTGAGCTGGGCCTTCTAGGTGCTCCCCTGTGTGGGCTGTGTGCACTGTCCTGTTGTAGTTGAGCCTTGGTTGCTGTTGGCGTCACTGGGAGGAACTGACCCCCAGGCCAATCGGCTGTGAGGACCAGCTGCAACTACAGCCAGAGAGCTGCTGTGCTGGAGACACCCCTATGGAGCAGGATTTGATTCAGTGGGGCTTTGGTGTTCACCAAGTGCGCCCCTTGAGTGTGTCCCTCGTGGCTGTGGTAGGGTTGTAATCCAGCATGGTCGAGTCTGACCACTGGGTGCACTGTCTCTGGGGCCTCCCGGGAGGTGCAAAGTCAGCCTGTGCCAGTGCCTTGCCCAGGGCCACCCAGCATGAGCTACTCAGCAAAGCGTAGTTGGCTGCTACTTGTGCTGGGCTTGGAGGTGCCCAGGAGAGGCCCAGCTATGAGCCAGTGCAGCTGCCGCTAGTGCCAGGCCTGGGGCCACTTATCAAGCCGAATGGGGCAGCTGCTGCTTGTTTGAGAGATTTTAGGGAAGTCCTAAGCATGAGGCTCGAGAGGCCACTTGCACAGAAAAGCCCCTGGAAACAGCCCGGATGAGCTGCAGGTGGGGAGGGGCGGGGCCTCCGGGAATCACGGGGCGGGGCCAAAGGTGAGAGTCAGGTGCTGGCGACTCAAACATGGCGCCTGTCCGCCGGCTGTGCGGGGAGGACTCGCCACAGGAGCCATGGCCTCTGCCAGCCCTTCTGCCCGGGAGGAAGCCGCCCTCCGCCTCTCGCCCGGATCTCAGGCAGGTTAGTTCCTCCCCGAGTGTCCCGGGTCCTTTCTGGCTGCCGCCCGGCGCTGGGCTCAGAGGGAGCGTCCGGGTGAGTCCGCGCCGGGCCCTTTAGAGGAGCTGCCGGGGCTCCCGCAGCCTCCGCGACCCTCAGGGACAGTCCCCGCTGGTTTCACAGCCTGAAGGTGTAGGGACGTCTCTTCCCGGCCTGGAGCCCTGGGCTGGGAGCCTGCTGTGGGGCTGGGACTCTCCGCTCCTCCGGGAACCCTCCACCAAGATGTCCTCCTGGGTTTAGCCTGCAGCACCGGGGGTGGGCCCGCCGCCAAGTCTCCCCATCCAGCCCCGACCCACCCGCGTCACCGCCCTTCCCGCAGGTCTCGGTGCTTCCTCAGCTCCCTGGCTG
This sequence comes from Miniopterus schreibersii, assembly GCF_964146895.1. Classification (NCBI taxonomy): domain Eukaryota; kingdom Metazoa; phylum Chordata; class Mammalia; order Chiroptera; family Miniopteridae; genus Miniopterus; species Miniopterus schreibersii. Next base: position 97,847,182 of record NC_138103.1, on the reverse strand, counting down.
TGGGGCTTCTGTTCAGCCACATCTCAGGAGGCTCTGAGTGTTGGTGGTTCTGTATTTTAGTTGTGATTTTGACGTGGCTGCGAGAGGCGGCCGGGGCAGCTGCTACCTCCGCTGCCAGCTTATTTCTCTCTCTGAAACATTATATCTTAAGCCTGGTATTTTTTTTAATTATCATTTCTAGATATCCACACTTTCAAAATAAGAACGCAGAAGGTTCTGGTAAAGAAGCCTCAGCAGAGCGCCTTGCAGAGATCTGGGCCTGGTGGTGGAGGAGGGAGGAAGGGGCACAGATTCAATGTGGAGCAGGCAGAGCCCGACCTCTGCGGAACAGCAGCCGCGTAGGATGAGGCAGAGGGTTGGTGAAAAGAAGCGAAAGAACAGGAGCTGCTGTTTCGATGAAGCCAGAGGAATAGAGTTTTAAAGCATAAGGATGGCACTAGGGCTAAATGCCTCCGTGCAGCGAATAGAAGGGCCAGGCGCTGCCCGTCGGGCTCAGCAATAGATCTTCCGCGGAGTGAGTCAGAAGGCAGCCTGCAGGAGGGTGAGTGCAGCCACACCGGAAAGTAATAGTCGATGCAGACTGCCTAATCTGGCTAACAAGGCTATTGTCAATAAAAGGAAATCAAGAAAACAGGTACAAGTCTTTAAAGATGAAATAGATTTGAGCATGAGAAGGAACCAATCAAAATGAAGAAATTAAGGAAATAAGAGAGAGCAACTAATGCAACAGAACCCTGGAAAGTCCAGTTCTAAGTATACAAAGCTAGATTTTCCTAAATCAAAACAGGCTCACTCATCCTCTGAGATTTAACTGAGATGCAGGGAAGCTGAAAGGAACCCGCAGGAAACCATATTCCCCATCTGAATACATTTATTCGTCTATTAATGCAGGTAACTCACAATATCTATCAAAGCTTAATGTGTGCCAGGCACAATCCTAGATGTCAGGGGCATAGTGGTAAGCAAGACATGCCTAAAACCAGGTGGACTGCCATGGACAGCCATCTCCAAGTTCTCCCTGGGATTCTCATTACCTCCAGCAAGTGCATGGGTTGTAAGTAAAAGTACCACAATTTATCTCCTTCTAGTGTTGCAAGACCCACGGATCTTTGGGGATTCAGTTAGAGTCAGGTATGGAATAAGGTGGCGGTTCCCAACTTGAGGTCCCTGCATACTAAGGAAGTCCATGAAATGACTAATAACAAACTTTCAAAAAACTGTTTCTATCACTTTAAAAGAGTTAAACGGAAATTACACTCAAAACATTTGTATCACCTCAGTAAAAATTAAGTGTTCCGGCCTGGTAGTCATATATTCTAACGTACACGTGTGCATGTTTCTGCCTTAAAAATGGGAGAAAAGAATTATTATTACGCAATAAATAAAATTTAGTAACAGAAGTTCCCAAGTGCATTAAAACCAAGGGGAACTTAAAAAATATTTTTAAAGGCTCCTGAGTGTGAAAAGTTTGAGCAGCCTCAACATAGTGAAAAGGCCTGGAATTAGTGCTTGAAGACATGGTTTGTTCCAATCCCACCTCTGCCACCTCTTTGTGCGCAGCCTCGGCTATATTCTCTGAGCCTCATCTGTACCACACTGAACACTTACTTCCGTGGAACTGAGAGGATTTAGGGAGGCATTTTCCAGTGTCATGTTGTTTAACATGACATAAGTATAACAACAACAGCAGAGCTCATGTTGCAGTGAGTGGAAGAGCCTGAGATGCAGAGCCAGACACCCCAAGTTCGAATTCTAGTTACTCACAGCTGGGGGTGAGTGATGGACAAAAACATTTATCTGTTCTGTTCCTTGGAAGCCCTTAAGTGTTTTTTAATGAAAAATTTTATTATTTTCACTTTTCTAGTCTAGTGCATCGTGATGCTTCATTAACCCCAGACAGACATTGAAACATGAACCTCATTTCAGAACATGTCAGATACCGGATAGATGTTAAGGGCAAAGAAGAAAAAGGTATAGTATACTATTTATAATTATGACATGATAATTATAATAATATGTTATTATTATACTTTATTGATCCCATTACTTTGCTACATTACATTCACCCTGAACCAGGGGAATAAGATAAATATGAGTTCCACAGAGCATTTCAGCATTCAGGTCAGTTGTCGGAGAAATCCCCCCTCAACTCCATCTCCCCATCTCCCCCCCCCCAGTGAGACTCCAAGGACAGAGGTAGGTTTTCAATCTCCAGTCACACCTAATTATCAAGTCAATTATCGCAAAACCTAAGCAATTAGCATTAATTCTAATTAGCATAAGACATCACCCAGCCCTGCCTGCTTCCCTGTCCTGTCCTTAGGCATCCTGGCTGTGTCCAGAGAGGCCATGGAAGAGTCTTGAGTCCGTGCAGTTTTATTATAACTGTGAGTTTATGCCTCTGTGGAAATCATGCACAGACCTTTTTTCCCCAAATTACACACTCCCTGTTCCCTCTTGGAGTCCTTGAAGATGAGCACCACTAGGGTGTGTTTGTGTGTTTGTTCATTTGTTTGCTCTGTTGTTATAACACAGCCCTGTGGCTAATCTCAGCCCATTTAGCATTCACAGGCGCGTTGCCTGGACATACTTGCCAATACGAGAAAACAGAAGGCCAAGAATTATGAAATGTCTCTCCTTTGATTGGACTTTGCACCCAGGAAGGCAATTCAACCCAAAACCTGATCAAAAACAAACAATTGTTCCCGTACGGTCGCCCTGTGCTAAAAAGAGCCTCCGGGGACCTGTCTGGCCATTCCACTCGGAGCTGCCCGGCCAGAGCAGATGTGGGCCACCCGGGGCTTCGCTCTTGCGTTGTTGATCTGCGCGTTAGACGTCAGCGTCCTGACAGCTGGGCCCACTCCCAGGTGAGTCGCCCTTCCGTTTGTCTCTGCAATTTAGGAACCCTGCTGCTGTTCCCAAGGATTTCTTTGAAACAAGGTAGTCAAATGCTAAGGCCCAGACAGTCTTTAAGTACTTGGAGCTCTGAGACAGCTGATTTTTACTAGAGTATCATAAACCTGGGTTTATCAGTGTCCAATGCCTAGGAGGTTTAAAGCTAAGGAAATCAATCTTTCCCACGCTTTGCCTCAGTGTCTAACAGTGAACTATTGAATCCATCTCCCACTGGCCCCCATGTTAGGCAAATTAACCACCTTTGCTCGCCCTCCTTGATGTACCAAGGCACACACTTTGTCCTTCGGGTTAGGCGGCTTTGCTTCCATTCAGAAAGAATGACCATAGTGCAGACCTGGTGGCCATGCTCCCAGCAAAGACACTTACTTTCTCTCCTTTTGCTCTGACCCTAATTGGAAACAGGAAGCCCATGCCAAGCTGGCCCAGGAAACAAACCAGCCAGACAGTACTGAACATCTACACTGTACCCAGAACTGCTGGGGGACAGACCCACGTGACCCCACACAGCATGATCTGATCTGATGACGATATTGAAATATTTGGGGCTTTGATAGAAAAGCTGGGGAATTTATCTTCCCAAACACCATCCCTCTGCCCAGACCTAACTATGATCTGCGTTCCATTCTTCTTTGGTCATTTGATTCTCGGTTTAAATTAATTCTGTTTTGGACTCTGATGTCCATCTCAAGCATCTCTTTGGCTGCCTCATGGCTGCAGTGGAGGCTGCCTTCTGCCTGGACCCCCTGGGCACATGGCTCGCTCACAGGGCTTCATCTTCCAGGAGGGGGCACCTGGAGATGCTACACAGACCTGCCAGGGCTTGAGTCAGGTGCTCCTCCAGGCTTCCCTTCAACCCATTTCTCCATCTTCCCAAGTGATCTGAGCAGCATTGTTCCACTTGGATAATATGTTAACTTGCTGGGCTTCAGGCACAAAGCAGAGCTGGGGACCCAGTTCCTGAAGTTGCTTTAAGCCCTCTTGTACTTACTCTGACCCTTTCTTAAGTTAAAAAAATAATTTTAACAACCCACATTCCTGGATTGTGACTCCCGCTGATTAAAAATGAGAGGCTGCAGGGAAGGCTTCAGCTGCTTTGAAGTTTGTACCCCCCAGGTCCTGGCCATGCTCAGCTGCTTCAGGGAGGACCAGAGAGCCCCCTGGCTGGCCCCCAGCTCCAGCAGCTGCACTGCTCAGCTGGACGTGGCTTCCCGCGCTCCCACCGCCGTGCCCTCGAGAGTTTGTTAGGGTTGCCCTGCTCCGAACACCCCCTGCTCCGCCCTTTGGTTCAGGGCTGAGGTCAAAACAGAGTGTTCAGATCAGTCCTGAAGTGAGACACATGGTTCAGCCAGAGAATCAAGTTGCAAAGAATTGTTTAAAATATGAATTTGATTAGAATGGAGCCCTAGACTTCCCAAACTCAGTTCAAGGGGCCATGACATACAAACTGACCATGTGAGTCTGGGCAAGTTATTCAGACCCTCTAAACCTTTGTTCCCTTACCTGTGAGACAGTGATTGTATGCATTTCCTAGTATCACAAACTGGGTGACTTCAAGCAACAGAAATGTATTGCCTAACCGTTCTAGAGCTAGAAATCCTAAATCAAGACGCGGGCAGGGCCGCACGCCCTCTGAGACTCTGGGAAGGATCCTTCTTTGTTCCTGGTGGTGGCCAGCGGTCCTTGGCATTCCTTGGCTTGCAGCTACATCATTCCAATCTCGCTCTGTCATCACGTGGTCATCTTCCCATCATCTTCCCTCTGTGCATGTCTGTCTAATTCTAAATTTCCTCTTTTGATAAGGACATCAGTCATACCGAATTGGGCCCACCCTAATGGCTTCATTTTAACTGGATTTTTCTCTGTAAAGACCCTCTTTCCAAATAGGTCACATTCTGAGGTGCGGGGGTTAGAATTTCAACAATTTACCCCTTAACCTAATAAGGTTTCTTGTGGAGGCTCAATGTTATAAATGTGATATACTCACAACATCTGTGCCTGCCACATGGTAAGACCTTGATACATGTGAAATGTCCTTTAAAATAATAACATTGCTATTACTTTCACTTTGCTGTGCTTTCTGGTTTAGAAGAGGAAGGGATGGAGTCACGGCCAGCATTCAGGGGATATCACGCAGCTGCAGACATTTCAGGAAGCCACAGCTACTGAGAGCTATTGCTACTGGTGAACCATGGGGGATTTTCATTGATCATTTGTTTGCAAGCACGAGTGTGTCCTGGAGAATAGGTTGTGAGGGGTATATCATCTCTTATGTTTCTCAAGGTAGAAGTGTTGGAAACCACTGTGCTAATACAGTACGAGCTTATAGCATAGATCCTGGAGCCAGGTGACCTGCATTTGATTCCAGGGTCCACGATTTACTAGCTATGTGACCCTCGGCAAATTCCTTAACTTCTCTTACTCTGCTCTTCACCTGAAAAGTGGTAATAAAAATGTGACCTGCTGGGAGAAATCCCTGAGATAATAGATGCAATGTGCTTAGCCCAGCAACGGGCTTAGCCCTGCGACAGGCAGGCAGGTGGTAAGTGTGCAATGAATGTAGCTATCATTATGCCTTTCTTTTTAATTTGTAAATAGCATAATATTCACATGGGTCAAAGAACCAAAACTATAATGAGATAGACATTAAGCAGTCTTGATTTCCCTACTCATAACTTTTCATGAGACCTGTGTGACTATCTGTAAAGTACTTAGAACACCCGGCATCCACCCCACCCTTCCCCTGTAGGTAGCCCCCTTTATTAGCTTGTAATCTTCCCTCTCTCTTTCTTTTTCAAGGTATCATATTATATATACTATCTCATATTTAGCTTTACTATATGTTCTGGAGACCTTTCTGCATCAGTATAGAAGGAACTTCCTCATTCCCTGCACACCTGGTTAGTTTTCCATTGTGTGGCTATACCATTGAGATAACCTGTCTTTTATTGAACATTTGGGTTGCTTCCAGTCTTTTGTGGTATAAACAGTGTTGTAATGAATAGCCTTATTCATCTATCATTTTGCAAGCAGGTTATCTTACTTGAGGGCTAATTCCCAGAAACGATATAACTGGGTCAAAAGGTAATCAACCGCTGGAATTGCCCCATGGCCCTGTGGGGTTTGTATTGTTTTGCACTTTTGACAGCAGTGTGTGATAGCACAAATAGGTGGAAAGATATACTATGCTTATGGAGTCAAAGGATTAATATTGTTAAAATGTCCTTACTACCTAAAGTAATATACAGATTCACTGCAATCTCCATTAAAACACCAATGGCAACAACTAATCTTAAAATTGATATGAAACCACAAAAGACCCCAAATAGCTAAGGAAAACTTGAGAAAGAACAAAGCGGGAGGTATCACACTCCCTGATATGATGCTATACTACAAAGCTGCAATAATGGAAACTGTGTGGTGCTGGCATGAAACCAGAGATAGAGGTCAATGCAATAGGACAGAGACCCCAGAAATAACTCCTTGCTCACATCAAGGCAAGAATGAGGTTGTCCAATTGATGTGCTTTACCTGGAGCTGTTGCACTGAAAAAAAAAAAAATGTATCCTTATTCATGCAAATGTCCTTGTTATCTCAAAATGTCTAAAAATCATGAGACTGTTACATCTAGAAATTATTGAGTGAGCTATGGCTTTTTAGATTATTTCAAAGAGTATTTGAGTGAGTCAGAGGGAAGAAAGGTAGCATAGGAGACAGGGCAAAATTTCAGTGAACTAGGAGTACAGAGGTGAAGATTCTAGATCCAGTTGTGTACTAACTGTTCAACTTTGGGTAAGTAGGATGATTTTCTGGTTTTAGTTTCCCATATGTAAAACAGAACTAATACCCTCAGTGGCATAAAAGATTAATGAGAAAATGCACTTTGAAAATTGTCTAGTAAAACTAGTAGACAAATATAAGAAACTGCTTTATCAAACAGTATTTGTTGAGTGTTATGGGCTGAATTGTGTACCCCCCCAAAATTTACATGTTGAAGTCCTAATCCCTAGTACTTCAGAAAGTGACTGTATTTGGAGATAGGGTGTTTAAAGTGATTATTAAATTAAAATGGGATCATTAGGATGGGCTCTAATCCAATATGGCAGGTGTCCCTATAAGAAAAGTGAATCTGAACACAGACACATACAGAGGAATGATCATGTGAGGACACAGGGAGATGTTAAAATGATAATATGATCATCTAAGTAAATGATGAATACAAAAAAGATAGACAGGAGCAGATAATCCAGTTGAAGGCAACAGCACTCATAGTGGAGAAACTAGAAGATATTGAAAAAATCTATAGAGACATTAATAGGTAGAGCCTTGAGTAATTCCTATAATCAATCAGACCAGATCAGTGCCATTTTCATGTCAACTGTCACCTCAAGCTTGAGTTCTCTTGATATAATGACCACCCCCCACTTGAACAACACCCTTTCAGATTTCATGGATGTCCACCAGATGTTGCTAACTGGTGTTTCTCAACATTGTGTGAACATGGGAGTCACTTGGCATATTTTTTTTTTCAAATTGGAGTAAGGATCATGATTTTACAATCCCTATGTTTCATATAATATGCAATCAATATTGAAAACCAATGCTCCAGATCTTAAAGGGGACTCTTCCATTGCCCCTCGATGAGGCCGTGAGTTCTGGATGCCACCTTAGTTTTATGGAAAAGTTCTAGCAGAGAATTTCTCAGCCATGTGGTTTCAGATATACACAAATATACACAAATACACAAGGACTTCCAGGAAAACAGTTTCTTTAAAAAGTTTTGGCAGCCTGCATAATACAATTTAATCTGTACTTTTGAAAGTTTGATGTTCTTCAGGCTTCCTGATTTTCTGGATGGTGTAGGAAAGAGTCAGGCTTACGAAAATGTTGTCTCCAGTCATGAAGCCAACATTAATGACAAGCAATTCTCGCACTAATACAACTTGGATGGTTCACCAGGAGATCATAACCTAGAGAAATACAGGCCAACTGTCCAAGACAAAATGATCAAGGACTTCCCCTTCTGCACTTAGTTATTCATTTATTTGTTTTTTAAAAAATGTACTGAGCACCAACTATGTTCTAGGAACTTGATATATGCAAGCTGAACAAGATTTAAAATTTTCTTAATTCCCTGATATTTTTATCTAGAACATGAGCTCTGTTAGTGTGGGGATCATGGTTTTTGTTTTATTTTGTTTTGCTGTTTTGCACACTATTATATCTTGATGCATAGCAAATTGTGGGTGATTAACAAATATTTGATGAATCAATAAATAAATGGACAAATGAGTGAAAAGGTAAATTAATTAAATGAAACATATCATTGCAAAGGTGCTTATGAGGTAGGGAAAAACAAGATGTTATATAAATATGTACATAGAAAAGTAAATTACACAGAAGATTAAAGAAGGTTCTCGGGAAAAATAAGTCCAAGATGACATCAGTATGGTGAATCTGAAATAACAGTTTGGAAGGCCTGAAGGCATGAAAAAAGTAACTTATCTTGAAAATTTCAAGTTCAGTATGGAGAAAATGAAGTTGAAGAATTAAGGAGATAGCCATGTACAGTTCTCTAGACCATGTGTCTTAGTTTCCTATTGCAGCTGTAACAAATTACCACAAATTAGGGGCTTAAAAAAACACAAATTTATTATCTTATAATTCTATAGATCAGAAGTCTGAAGTGATCTCACTGGGCTCAAATCAAGGCACCAGCAGAGCCATGTTTCTCTCTGGAGGCTCTAGGGGAGAATTCATTTTCTTGTTTCTTCCAGCTCCTGGAAGCTGCCTCGATTTCTTGGCTCATGGCCTCCATCCATCCTCAGAGCCAGCAACAGCTGGTGGACTCCCTTTCCATGCTTTGAATTTTGCCTGCCTCTTCTTCTGTCTTCACATCTCTCTGAACCACTTTTCTGCTTTTGAGTTCACATATCTGGAATAGGCCCACCCAAATAATACAGGATAATTTCCTTTTAATCACATCTGCAAAGTCCCTCTTCCATGTAAAGCAACATAGTCTTCACAAATTCTGGGGATTAGGACATGGACATCTTTGGTGTCATTACTCTCCCTATCACGCCATGTTGGAAAATTTGAACTTTACCTTAAAAGCAAAGGGAAGTTACTGAAAGGTTTTCAGTAGGGGAATGGTGTGATCAACTTTGCATTTTTTAAAAATCCCTCTGGATGATTTATGGAAACTGGATTAGAAAGAAACTGTTGTCATCGAGGAGGGATGTCATGTTAGTGTAGACCAAAGAAACGCCTACACTAGATGAGATAAAGCATAGATAGAGTTGAGAATCACTTAAGAGACTATAAGCAACAGTCTTAGATATGGGAGATGAGCATGGGGGATGCAGGAAGAGACAAGTTATACCCAAGTCTCTAATTAGGGTGACCGCATAAATGGAAGTGCTGTTTACCCAGATAGTCAATGCAGGAGGAGGAGCAGCTTTGAGAGAAGAGAAAAAATAAAGAATTTGGTTTTGGGATGCATTGAGTTCTATGAGCCACAAAGACATTTAAGTGCAGATGTCCAATTGGAGTTATATCCAAGCTTTTAAAATTCAAAAAAGATGTGTGGACTGCAGACTTATCTCTGAGTGTCATTAGCATATACATGGAATCAAAGCCCTGGGAAAAGTGTAAAGAGGAAAACAAATAAAAGGACAGGATCTTGAGGAAAAACAGGATTTCAGAGACAATCAAAGGAGGAAGAGTCTGCACAGGACAGTTGGAGAAGAAGGCAGAGAAGAAAGAAGAAATGAAAGGAGCCTGGTGTCATTCAGCCCAAGGGAAGGGAGTGTTCTAAGCAGCAAGAGTGGTCAACTGCATTGACCTCTGGGAAGAAGTCAACATAACAACAGAAAGGAACCACATGAGCCACCTGGACGCCATCGTTGACCTTGGCAAGGGCAGTGTCATTGAGGCAGGAGGGTTGAGCAGTGACTGGGAAGTAAGGAACAAGAAAACAGGATGCACACTACTTTTTCAAGAGAGTTGGCTAAAAAGATGAATTTGGGCCCGGCCGGGCGTGGCTCAGCAGCTGAGCATCAACCTAGGATCCAGGCGGTCAGGGTTCGATTCCCGGTCAGGGCACATGCCCGAGTTGTGGGCTCTATCCCTAGTTGGGGGCGTGCAGGAGGCAGCCGACCAATGACTCTCTCATCACTGATGTTTCTCTCTCTCCCTCCCTTCCTCTCCTTTCCTCTCTCTGAAATCAATAAAGATATATTTTAAAAATAATAATAATAATAAATTTTTAAAAAGATGAATTTGGGAGAAGGGTCATGTAGGGTTGAAGGAGGAGATGAAACTATTTTTATTTGGGTTGAGAGCAGTAGGTTTATAGCAGTTTCTTTCAGTGTCACTGTGAAGGGAGACGGGTGATTGCTGAAAGGAAACAGAGTTCAGAAAGAGGTTTTCATTGGCTCATTCCTCTGCTTGTTTATACTTGATGTCAAAGACTTATACACATTTTACCACAAATGGAAAGGAGCTGAAATGAGGGAGCGTTTTAAAAGGAGGAGATAGTCAATGGATCACGGTCTCAAAAAGGAGTTGGGGTCTAGAGCTTGTGTGAAGGGGTTAGTTTGAACTTGTCACCCCCCTTGAGTAAGAGGCTGCACTGTAAAAAGAGTAGGTGGTAGCTCAGGGGCATGGAGGCCGGGAGCTGATAGGGTTCTTGTTTGGTGGCTTCTGTTTGGGCCTTTTATTTTCTGTCATGAATGAGAGGTGATGTTGCAACCAGAAGAGTTCCAAATGGTGACCTGAGAGAAAGGAAAGTTCAAAGCCAGGAAAGCACTGCTGAGCTTGGGCCTGGGAGAGGGAGGGAAGGCTATCACTGCCCAGACCCAGGATGCTAAAATGCAGAAAGATGAAGAAGAATTCCGAGGTGGAAGGTGAAGCGGTGAGGCTTCGGTTTAGGAAATGCAGGAGGCGGGGTGGGAAGGCCTGGTTTGCGAGGTGCTTGCTTCAGGAATGGCCACGCCCCTGCCATGCATCTGCAGCAGCTCCAGGCTTTGCCAGACTGTCTGTGGCGTACAAAGTGAAACAAGGTGTATAGCTTCAGTGACTTCATAAACTAGCTGGCAATATAAGGCTAATCAATATAAGACAACTAGCAGGGTGCCTGGCTAGTTTTTCTCACCGTCCTCATATTTGTTGTTGTTAGGTTGAAAGTTAAGTTACAATTCAGTACAAAAATTAAACAAAAAAGATGAGCTGCTAATCCAAAATGGTTATGTGGTCAAGTGTTCAAGTAACGAGAGACATAACAAAAAGATAAGTAGTATGATTTGGAAAGGGGAAAAATAAGAAATAAATTAAACTGCTTTGTGAGGTCTTCTTGGAAACAGGCATCCGTAATGGCCATGAAAAACTGATGTGTTCTGTTATCTCAGCTATGCTACAAAGCCAGAACGAAGGACCGGCGCTCCACCGCCCATAGACTGCCGTATGAGCCCCTGGAGCGAATGGTCGCCATGTGATCCTTGCCTAGAACAAAGGGTAAGCCTTCAATGCTGTTCCCTGCTGATGTCAGATGGAAACTGCATTGCCAGCATCTCCAAGGAAATGACTATAAGGCAGGAAGCCTCCAACCAAGTTGCAAACTGAGAAGGAAAGATAAATCTCTAAATGAATATGGGTAACCTTGCTGGGTAATCTGAAAGTTGCACACACACTAAATGAGCGTCATGAGGAGCCATCTTCTGTAGAAGAGACTGCCAGCTCTAGAATGTGAGGTGTTCGTTCCTTTAAATAATATTAGTGACTGCCTTAGTGGCTCCCATCTGAAAACCGTAGACTCATGTGGGTTTGGAGGGCTGCAGTGGAGTGGGTGCAATTTCAGATGATAATCCCTTTTTGGAATTAGAAATTCTAACATTTCCAACTGGTTTTGTGCAGTTTCGCTCAAGGAGCATTGAGGCCTTTGGACAATTTAATGGGCGAAGGTGCTTGGCCAGTCTGGGAGACAGACAACTGTGTGTGCCCACTGAGAACTGTGAAGATGCTGACGATGACTGTGGAAATTACTTTAAATGTGATTCAGGTAATCCTTGCACTCTGACTGCTCATTGTGTGTTTCTGTGTGCACTCATGAGTGAGGGGGCCTCCAATGGGTGCTCTATATATGCTGTATATTCTGTAGTCAACTGTATGCATGCTCCCTCCCCTCCAGCATGAAATTGCTCCTGATAACTTCAGAGAGAGGAAATTTGGCCTTAGACACACACTGTCTTTCCTGATTTCGACTGCAGGCCGGTGCATAAAGAGGCGACTTTTGTGCAATGACGACAATGACTGTGGAGACTATTCAGATGAGGATAATTGTGAAAATGATCCACGTAAGCCCTGCCGTGACCAAGTGGTGGAAGAGTCCGAGATGGGGCGAACAGCAGGCTTTGGGTCAGTACTCCACGTGAATGTTCTGGAGGAAGGTGAGGGAAACCATCTCCATCTCTCCTGCCCAGCTAAAGTGGTGCAGGGCTTTCATTGGTAGAAAGAGCAGCCCATGGGTCTGTATTCTGCTTGAGTTACATTTGAGCTTGAAAGCGGGTAAGAGCTCAGTAATTATTTCAAAATAATTTAGACCAACTGCCTAACCTCAGTAGGTGTCTATAGAACAGACTAGACTATCAAGATTAGATGATGACGTCTGAGTCCAGTAGAAGATAAAATACCTCATTTATGAACCTCTGGAAGATCATAGCAATGGTGAAATGATCAGTTACATTTAAAATTGAGTCGTAGTAGGTCTGGCAAGTCCGTTCAAATGTTTGAATTGCCAGGAAGACTATTTTCCTTTGGAACTTTTCCTGGATCTATACCTGGTTAGAAATTCTCAGGAGGTTCCAGCATTCTGGAGTTGACCCAAGAGGAATAGGACAGAGAAAGCCATTTGAATGACAGCTGGAGATAGTGTTGAGACTGTGGTTCTCATTACAGAGCTGAAGTTTCACTCATTTTCCATACAGAACATCTGGAAGGTAAGCTCTGATACAGTCTTGGGCAGTTTAGAACTCAGAGTTATACAGAATAGATACGGTTTGCAGAGATCTGTGTTCTAGGAGTTGGGGGAGTGATACCAGCCTGATATTTAGTTCTGTTCCATGTAGTCAGAGGACATTCCACGGACATCCACAGCGTAATCTCCATTCATTGTTCTGAGCAGTAAAGATACTTTGGGTCGCTTTGTTGACAAATTATCCTCAACAGAGACATAGCTCTTCCCCATCTAGTAGTATATTGACAGAGATGGCACATGGCTCTATTTCATCCCCTGAAAGCAGTGCCTGGTTTATCACAAGTGCTTAACAAATACTGATGGGTGGATACATAGGTAAATAAATTAACTAATGAAAATAAGTGCTTTCTAAAATATTATTAATTGACATCAGGTAAGACTGAAACTGAGTTCCTAGAAAGAAATTCAGGTTCAAGACTCCGGTCCTGGGAATGGAGATGGGGAGAGGAAAGAAGATGGGGGTAATGGCAAGAGCACTGTTAACAGAGGGACTAAAGTAGCAGTTCTCAACCAGAGGTGATATTCTCCCCAGGGGACATTGGGTGATGTCTGAAGACCATTTTGATGACCACAACTGTTAAGGGTTTGGATGGGGAGGCTTGTGGGAGTGATAGCTGGTGGGTAGAGACCCTACAATGCATAGGACCGTCAGGCCCAAAATGTCAGTAGTACTGAAGTTGAGAAACCCTACACTAAAGAAATAGAAATAGACCGTTCCTAAGATTTCTGTAAAAAATGGAGATGCCTTCTCTCTCTAAGTCAGAGGAAACTTCCACCTCCTCAGTCACGTAAGAGAAAAATCCAGGATGCCAAGAGTCGGGCACCAGATTAAAGCATCTCATACACCTTCTATTCACTTTATAAAATCCTTCCAAGCAAGCAGCATTCAAACATCGCACAGAGTGCCTCTGGCCTTAAGCCTAAAGGTAGGAATTTTGAATCAAATAGATGGCCTGGGGTTCCAAACTCAGCAGGCCCTCTTAATAATTGGTGGAAATGGTATGGGGCCGAAACCTATAACCAGACCACTGCATGCTCCAATGAGTTCCGACTCTTCTTGCTGCTTTCCTCGGGGAGAGACTGGGAGTGGTGAAAACCCATTATTACTTTATTTTGCTTTACTTGGGATCCAAGAAACAGTTTTCTCCCTAATCTAAATAAAAGGGCTTGAAGCAGGGAATTACATATGTTATGTATTCTCACTTAATGCAAATTTACATCGTGTCTTATAGGAAAAGGGTACAGAAATCTTGGCCCATTTAGCTGAAAAACAATTATTTATCATCTTTTGATTTCCTTTGTTCAGGGAAAAGGAAATTTGTTATATAGCATTTGCCAGAGAGCATCCCAGAGAGCTGGCCCGGGCTCCTGAAGAACCTCATGTTTCACCACCGGCAGGGTGATGACAGGGAGCATAACCTGTATTTTCCCCACCATGCCACTTACCTTTCCTTCACCCCACATGCCCAGCCCCACAGCAGCACATCACCCCTCCCAACCAGCTGACACCCTAACTTCAAAGCAAAAGTAACGTTAGAAAATAAAACTCAAGTAGTATTTATTATCTAAATGTTTTATAAGTTAGTAATTAATATTTAAGGAGAGGTATCAATGGAACATGCTTTATTATATTTATGATAGTCTTCCATACTGTTAATTTTACATATTTATTTACTATACACCTCCATTATTCTAACACAGGGCTGTGGGGCCATATTGAAATAGAGGTAATAGATGCAAACATCCTAATCATAGCAACATACTTGTAAACTGCTTTTATACCATCCAGTCTGGAAAACCTCAAAAAGTCTTAGCAATAGTCATATCCAGTCAGATCCTTTTATACATGAAAGTCACAAGTACTCAGTAATTAATTTATACTCTGCTTTTTTTACATTTGAAGGATATTTGTTTGTTTGTTTGTTTGTTTTGAAGGACCTTCATTTAAACTCTTATGCCAGGAGAAACATTGTATCACAAACATTTCAGGCTGTTGTCTTGTAGGCATCTGAGACTCTCCAGAAAGGTTTAGGGAAATCTCCAACCCATCTAGCATTCATTAAAAAAACATAAATGCAAACCAGCTGCAAATAATGTACAAGAAGCAAGGAATTACTTTTTGTGTGTGATCTCAGCATAACGCAGCTTTGCTGGAGGGACCTTCTCTTCAGTTCACCTGGTAAATTGGAGTCTCCCGTGGTTCTAGATGCAGGTGTGAAACAGGCATCCTAAGTGCTGCCAAAGAACACGTGTGTTTTTTTCACTTCCCAGGCGATGACATTCGATCTGTGAGGGGTTTTCATGTTTCTTGGCAGAAAGAAATTGGCTCATTTTAGACTAGACTGACTGTCTCTGTAGTAGTGGAACCAAGTCAAAAGTTTTGTAACATTTCTCCTTTAGTTGTGCTTTAGACCCATGGAGCAGCCTCATTGTAACTTTCCAGATGGACCCAGTCAACTGGTCAACTTGCTGATCTCTAAATCTATAACCTTCCAATTGGGATATGGGTACCATGGGGTGCAAAAAGACTTCCCAAGGGGAAGAGAGACTGGCACATTTTAAGATAAAAGTTACTTATCTAATCTAATTCATGGTAAATTCTCAATTCCATACATACATATTTCGCATAAAATTGATAAGATTGGTGACTCAGTGGCATTCCAGTTGTCAAGCCCATTCTCCTTTCTCACCTCCCCTTTTTCAATCATCTCATTCCCACTTTTCAAAAGAAGGCTGCACCCCTCACCCACCTCACATTTTACAATGGGGTGGAAAAAATGAGAAGCAACTCCAAATGTTAACGCCGGATTGGATTCTAGCACTTTGTAAGTCCAGTGGTCTCAAATTCTTTTTATCAACAACAGTAAAAATATCCTAATCAATTGTTAGATAATGGACTATAAAAATGATTTTTGATCAAAGACTAGTATGTGATGAAAGAAACGTCTTGGCCTAAAACTCAGAAGATCAAAGAACAGACTGACATTGCTGTGACAAAGTTTCTTCTATTCTCTACTTCTTTATGTGAGGAAAGTTTCTCCACATTTACTTCTATACAAATAAAGTAGGAATAAAATTGATACTGAACCCTGTCTGTTTTCTAGCAAAACAATAGGTAATATTCATCCGCAAAGTGAGAAGTGGTTTATTTTAACTATACAGTTAGCCTTGAGCAAGATAATCCTGAATTAGTCTCTTAATTTGCCTTCTACTAAACTTGAGCTATAATATTCATTTTCTTTGTAGATTCAAAGCTTATTAAGGATGTGCTGTTTATATAAAGATGCTGCTTTTAACTAACCCACTTGCAGCAGGATACCCTGTATTATTGTTGTTGTTGTTGTTTGCATTAGCAGTGGGTTTATAGTAAGTCATCCACACCCTTTGATAAATTGCTCTTGAAGTCATCATCTGAATTGTTTTACAAATCAAATGACTTTTTAAAAGCTAAACAGGATTCCCCTTTCTGAGGTAAGGCTTGCCAGATGAAAATATTTTGCTGGGAGAAAAAAATAGAACTTCTGAGAATGCTGAACTTACCGAGATGCTGAAATTTTGGGGTTCCTCTTGGAAATGTAGGAATAATATAAGCCTAGAGGGAATGAGGTTCTTGACAGGCACTGAGAAAACTGGAGGAAAAGGCTTAGATTTAAAGAGAGTGGAAGAGCCCCAGTGTTGAATCACGGGTTAAAAATTACATGCATGTGTTATACTGCCCCCCTGAGGTGCTGTGTTCTCAAATAATTTAAATAGTGAAATTACAGTATTGGCTCTTAGCTCACTAAGGAAGGTGAGCTAAGAGTTACAGCAATGAAGTTAAGACTCTAGGCTCCATATAGTGCCTTGCTCCACATTTATTGCATTTCTTTCATTGTGCTCTCCACAGTGTCCTAGTTGCCTCAAAGAGTCTACAAGGCCTTCCTAAAGTATATTGTCTGCCAGAGACACAAGCAGAGGTGAACAGGCTCTTGTTTCTGTTTCTGGTTATATCCCACACATATTAGGTAATGGGGACATGAGCCGAAGCTCTCTCTTTCTCCAGCTGCAGAGAGCTGTCTCGCACTTGTCTTGGCACCTCCTCACCTGATGCTCCTGTGTTCATTCTCAGGATCAACATCTTAGGGATGGTTCCCCTAAACACGCCCTTCGACAATGAGTTCTACAATGGACTATGTGACCGTGTTCGGGATGGGAACACCTTGACCTACTACCGGAAACCCTGGAACGTGGCTACTCTGGTCTATGAAGTAAGTCTCCCCAGAAAAAACACATTGTTCAGCTTTTAGTTGAAAACTGTTCCAATAAATTTAATACTAAATAGTGTGGAAAATTCAGTAAAATAAGAATTTAATGTGAATATAAGATGGACTTAAAGAAGAAGATGTATAACTTGGATCTCTTTAGAAAATACAAAGTAGTCTATAATCAACCCTTAATAACCTGGTAGAGTTTTGGCAAATACCTAGACTCCATAAAAAGAATCACCTATGGTTCTGATAAAACTAAAAATTTAATTAGCTCTGATTTAAACATTGAGTAGACTGCTTTCATGCTATTTAAGGTTGGTTTTTGCTAGCCTATTAATTAAAAGTTTATGCTTGTTTTCCTTCAGTTTCCCCTTTGTAAAGCCTCCTTGACTAGTGTGAGTGGCTATTTTCACTCACCTCAAACCCCCCTAGCTCTTGTGAAACTATTTCTCCAAGTGATTTTTACTTTACAAAGTGCCACCTGAAACTCACCGCCTTCCTGAAAGTCACCTGAATTCTCTAGAACCATCCAGAAACTGGACCCATTCAAAGGATTAATACTTATCACCTTTAGAGATGCCTTCTTTGGTCTAAGCAAGATATAATAAAAAATAATAATTAGCTTATTCTAAACCAGGAGCAAAAATCAGTTTCTTTAAAATTCCCATTGATGACAAAGTCCTTTTTTATTGTTGTCACTCCCACCAGTTTGAGAAGCATATATACTTTTAAATAAGTGTAGTTAATAGTCCTTTTATTTCTATCAATATTGAAAATCAATCCCTACCTATTGTAGCCTGAAATGATCACGTTCTCCCATGAATGCTAAAGATTGTAATGTCTGGACTATTTGACTGGCATTTTTTTCATCATGTGACCACATCGTCATATTTTTTTGTTCTTGTAAATTCAGAAGAGCATCAGTTTCCCACAGATGGCAGGGAACATTTTGAATTACTGATCTTTCTTCATCTTTCCAGGTTTACCCTCTTTAAGCACATTTTTTGAGGAGGAAAATGATAATCTTTCTAGAAAGTATTACACGTTCTACTTTCTTAAAAACAATATACCAAAGATAAGGTGACCTTTGTCACTGCTGATGGAAGAAGGTTTGTTGTTGTGTTGTTTCATTTTGATTTTAGTTCTTAGGTTTACATCATACATTTTTCTTGTCTTAGTTACTGTGACCAAACTCTTAGCTTCTGTATAGAGGCAGTACCTGGCGAGGGCCGGAGAGTTGGCTGGGACAGATCTTGAAGCTACAGTTGGGGAGTAAGCCCCCTGTTTTTTCTTATCTATAAACCTGGACACAGATGTGCTTCCTCATTCAGAATGTTTTGAATTTACATAGGAGATGTGGTGTTTTCCATGTAAATTACTTACACCCCCAGTGGAGTTAGGAGAAGTATCCCATAATGAAGCACATCAGTATTTCCACAGCAGAACTAGCCCATGTTCACACAAAGTGAGAGTAATGAAGACTATAAATAACTATTTATAAGTTCAAATCAGATTAATACCTCCAAATGAGTTTTGGCATCAAGGCTCGAATTGCAGGTGCCCTCTTAAAGAGCTAATGCACAAAGTTCTATGTGCAGCCACTCACCTTGAGCTCCAGCAGAGGGAGGGGCAGAATGGACAGGGGCTGTGTGGGGAGAGTCTGGGGTTGTGGGCTCTGGAGAGTGAGATTAGAGGGCACCCATCTGAATTCCTGTGCTGAGGCATTCCCCCAGACTGTGGAGGACATTTTTCTCAGGCAGACATTTTGCTGCTTTTGCCTGAGGGGGGAAATCAGTTGTCCCACCCTGCTAGGAAAATCTCTCACCCTACCCAGAGGAGCTTCTATAGCCTGAGGCTCATTAAGAGAATCAGATTAATCAACCTGCAGGCAGAAGCAGACCTTAGAGTGCTTTGAGTATTTGCCTGATCTGCTTCCGTACCTGGACCTTGGAAAAGCAGACTTTGGTGTGCATCTTGGTCCTGTCCAAATGCACCCAGCCCCAGTAGTGGAGACCTCAAGCTGAGGGTTGTTGATAGCTCCAAACAGGGTACTCAGGGCCAGTCACAAACTGCGTCTGACATTGGCCTGTACCAGAGACCCTCCAAAAAGACTGAGAGTCCTAGCAGATATACCTAATACTTAGAAACAAACCCAAAAAGGCAGCCAAAATGGGGAGACCAAAAACCAAGCCCCAGATGAAAGAACAAGAGAAGTCTCCAGAAAAAGAGGCAAATGAAATAGAGATAAGCAACCTATCAGATATAGAGTTCAGAATACTGATTGTAAGGATGCTCAACAGCATGAAAAAAGATATGGAAACTATGAAGGAAATGAAGAATGGCATAGCAGAAATAAAGAATACATTGGAAGGAATAAACAGCAGATTAGAGGAAGCTGAGGATCAGATCAGTGAATTAGAAGGCAGGGTAGAAAAAAAATCACTTAATCAGAGACCCAAAAAGAAAAAACAATTAAAAAACAGGAGGACAGTCTAAGGGAGTTGTGGGACAACATGAAACAAAAATATTCACATTATAGGAGTGCCAGAGGTGGTCAAAAGCAAGGGTTAGAGAACTTGTTTGATGAAATAATGGCAGAAAACGTCCCCAATCTGGGGAAGGAAAAAGTGACACAAATTCAAGAGGCACAGAGAGTCCCAAGCAAGAAGAATCCAAAGAGGCCCATGCCCAGACACATCATATTAAAATGCCAAGAATTCAAGACAAAGAGAGAATCTTAAAGGAAGTTAGAGAAAAACAATCTGTTACCTACAAAAGAGTCCCCATAAGGCTGTCATCTGACTTCTCATCAGAAACTCTATAGGCCAGAAGGGAATGGCATGAAGTATTCAGTGTAATGCAAAACAAGGATCTGAAACCAAGACTACTCTATCCAGCAAAATTATCATTCAAGAGAAATTGTGAAATAAAGAGCTTACCAGACAAAAAAAGGCTAAAGGAGTTAATCACCACAAAACCAGAATTGCAGAAAATGTTAAAGAGACTGCTGTAATTAGAAGTAGAAATAGAGAGAGAGAGAAAAACATAGGCATAAAGAATTAAAATGTCAATAGATAAGTATCTATCAATAATAATCTTAAATGTAAATGGATTAAATGATCCAATAAAAAGATATTGGGTAGCTGAATGGATAAGAAAACATGACCCAAATATATGCTGTCTACAAGAGACCCACCTCAGAAAAAAGACTCACACAGGATGAGAGTGAAGGGATGGAAAATTTTTCCATGCAAATGGAAATGAAAAAAAGGCTGGGGTAGCAATACTCATATTGGACAAAATAGACTTCAAAATGAAGACCATAATGAGAGACAAGAAAGTTCATTACATAATCCTAAAGGGATCAATCCAACAAGAAGATATAACCCTGATAAACTTATATGCACCCAATATAGGAGCACCTAAATTTATAAAAAGAACTTTTAGAGGACTTTGAGGGAGAGATGGACAGCAATATAGTCATACTAGGGGACTTTAACACCCACTGGCTTTATTGGATAGGTATTCCAGACAAAAAATCAACAAGGAAACAGTAAACCTAAATGACCCACTAGATGAGATAGACTTGATTGACATTTACAGAACATTCTACCCCAAAGTTGCAGAATATACATTCCTCTCAAGAGCACATGGGACATTCTCAAAGACAGACCACATGTTAGGACACAAAACAAGTCTCTACAAGTGCAAGAAGATTGAAATCATATCAAGCATTTTCTCAGACCACAATGGCATGAAATTAGAAATCAACTACAGTAAAAACACTAAAAAACATTCAAACACATGGAGGTTAAAAAGCATGTTATTAAACAATGACTGTGTTACCAAAGGGATCAAGAAAGAAATAAAAAACTTCCTGGAAACAAATGAACACACAACAACTCCAAATCTATGGGACACAATGAAAGCAGTCGAGAGGGAAGTTCATAGCAATACAAGCCTACCTCAAAAAACAGAGAAAAACTTCTGATAGACTCTAACCCTCCAACTTAAAAACTTAGAAAGAGAACAACAAGAAAAGCCCAAAGTAGAAGGAAAGAGATAATAAAGATCAGACAGAAGTTAATAACATAGAGACTAAAAACACAATACAAAAGATCAATGAAACCAAGAGCTGGTTCTTTGAATAGATAAACAAGACTGATGAACCTTTAGCCAGACTCGTCAGAAACAAAGAGAGAGGACCCAAATAAACAAAATCAGAAACAAAAGAGGTGAAATAACAACCGACTCAACAAAATACAAAGGATTGTAAGAAAATACTATGAACAACTATATGCCACCAAGCTGGACAATCTGGATGAAATGGACAAATTCCTAGAAAAATATAACCTTCCAAAACTCAATCAGAAAGAGTTAGAAAACCTGAATAGGCTGATAACTGCTGATGAAACTGAAGCAGTAATCAAAGGGTTCCCAGCACACAAAAGTCCTGGCCCAGATGGCTTCACAGGGAAGTTTTACCAAAGATTCAAAGAAGAATTAACCCCTATCCTCCTCAAACTATTTCAAAAAATCCAAGAAGAAAAAAACACTTCCAAGCTCTTTTTATGAGGCCAGCATTAGCCTAATTCCAAAATCAGATAAAGACATTACAAAAAAAGAGAATTACAGGCCAATATCCCTGATGAACATAGATGCTAAAATCCTCAACAAAAATATTAGCAAATCAAATCCAGACATATATTTTTAAAATCGTACACCATGACCATGTGGGATTTATTCCAAGGATGCAAAGCTGGTACAGTATTCACAAATCAATAAATGTGATACATCACATAAACAAATTGAAAGACAAAAATCACATGATCATATCTATAGATGCAGAAAAAGCATTTGATAAAATCCAACACCCATTTTTGATAAAAACTCTCAACAAAATGGGAATAGAGGGATTACACCTCAACATAATAAAGGCCATAT
Organism: Miniopterus schreibersii; assembly: GCF_964146895.1. NCBI lineage: Eukaryota > Metazoa > Chordata > Mammalia > Chiroptera > Miniopteridae > Miniopterus > Miniopterus schreibersii. The sequence continues at coordinate 97,825,045 of NC_138103.1, read as the reverse complement.
ATGACAAACCTACAGCCAACCTTATACTCAATGGGCAAAAACTAAAACCATTTTCCCTAAGAACAGGAACAAAACAAGGGTGTTCACTTTCACCACTCTTATTCAACATAGTATTGGAAGTCCTAGCCACAGCCATCAGACAAGAAGAAAACATAAAAGGAATCCAAATTGGAAAGGAGCAAACAAAATTGTCATTATTTGCAGATGACATGATATTGTATATAGAAAATTCTAAAGGCTCCACCAAAAATCTACTAGATTTAATAAATGAATTGAGCAAGGTAGCAGGATACAAAATTAACTCCCAGAAATCGATGACATTTTTATACACCAATAATGAACTCTCAGAAAGAGAAACTAAAAAAAAAATCCCAATTACCATTGTAACTAAAAAAATAAGATACCTAGGAATAAACCAAACATGTAAAAGACCTGTACTTGGAAAACTACAGGACACTGAAAAAAGAAATAGAGAGAGATATAAACAAATGGAAAAATATACCATGTTCATGGATTGGAAGAATTAACTTCATTAAAATGTCCATACTATCCAAAGCAATCTATAAATTCAATGCAATCCCCATTAAAATACCAACAGCATATTTCACAGATCTAGAACAAACACTTCGAAAATTTATATGGAACAAAAAAAGGCCGCGAATAGCCACAGCAATCTAAGAAAGAAAAACAAAGTTGGAGGGATCACAATACCAGATATCCAGTTATACTACAAAGCCACTGTAATCAAAACAGCCTGGTGCTGGCACAAGGACATATATTGACCAGTGGAACAGAACAGAGAACCCAGAAATTGACCCATGCAATTATGGTCAATAATATTTGACAAAGGAGGCAAAAACATACAATGGAGTAAAGACAGTCTCTTCAATAAATGGTGTTGGGAAAATTGGACAGATACATGCAAAAAAATGAAACTAGACCAGCAACTTATACCATACACAAAAGTAAACTCAAAATGGATAAAAGACTTAAATATAAGACGTGAAATGATAAAAATCCTAGAGGAAAACATAGGCAGCAAAATCTCAGCCATCTCTCGTAGCAATATGTTTGCCGATACATCTCCTAGGGCAAGAGAAACAAAGGTGAAAATAAATAAATGGGACTGCATCAAACTAAAAAGCTTCTGCACAGCAAAAGAAACCACCAAAAAAATGAAAAGGGAGCCCACTGTATGGGAGAACATATTTGCCAATGACACATCTGATAAAGGGTTAATATCCAAAATATATAAGGAACTCATACAACTTAACAAAAGGAAGACGATCCAATCAAAAAAATGGACAAAGGACCTAAATAGACACTTCTCCAAAGAGGACATACAGATGGCCAAGAGACATATGAAAAAATGTTCGACGTTGCTAATCATCAGAGAGATGCAAATTAAAACCACAATGAGGCATCAGTTCACACCTGTTAGGATGACTACCATCAGCAAGTGCTGGTGAGGGTGTGGAGAAAAGGGAACCCTAGTGCACTAGTGGTGGGAATGCAGACTGGGGCAGCCACTATGGAAAACAGTATGGAGTTTCTTCAAAAAATTAAAAATTGGCCTGCCATTTGACCCAGTGATCCTGCTTCTAGGAATGTATCCTAAGGAACCCGGAACACCAATCAGAAAGAACTTATGCACCCCTATGTTCATAGCAGCTCAATTTACAATAACTAAGATCTAGAAACAGCCCAAGCGCCCATCAGGAGATGAGTGGATAAAAAAGCTGTGGCACATTTACACCATGGAGTACTATGCAGCTGTAAGAAAGAAGGATCTTTTATCCTTTGGCACAGCATGGAGGGAACTGGAGAGTATTATGCTGAGTGCAATGAGCCAGTCAGAGAAAGACAAGTACCACATGATCTCACTTATATGTGGAATGTAATAAACAAAATAAACTGATGAACAAAATGGATCTAGAGACATAGAAGCATGGAACAGACAGAGGGATCTCAGAGGGAAGGCAGGGATGAGGGAGTGGGTGGGGAGAGATTAATCAAAGAACTTACATGTTTATAAGCATAACACATAGACACAGACATTGGTCTGGGGAAGGCTTGGGACTGGGCTGGGGTGGATGCGGGGTGGAGGGGATCAATGGAGGTAAAAAGGGGACATCTGTAATATTCTCAACAATAAAGGTAAAGAAACTTTAAAAAATATTTATATATAAAGTTTTATAAGGACTTTTGTTCAAAATATTAGCAATTTTGTTAAAATTTTTTCAAAATTAATTCAAAATATTCTGTTTAAGAAATAGTTGTACATTAAAGGCAAATTAAGAATAATTTGAAAATTCACATGCTCAAGATATATATATGTATATATATATGTATTTTTTTACCCCTGGCCGAGGTATTGGCTTTGTGGTTTCTTAGATCCCAGCTTTTTCATTGCATTATAGTATTTCTTCCACTCTTCTGTCATAAAGATGTCTTGACCTCCAAGGTAAAAAAATACAGAAATCTAGTTAAAACCAGGAGGAAAAAACAAACAAACATGTAGGGATTATGGACCTGAGTATTTATTTGCTACCATCTGAAGAAGAGTGCTGATGGAGTTGGCTTAAGGCTTGCTAAAGTCCCCAAGTCAACTTATTGGTGCTACTACTGCTGGTGCCCCCCTTATTCTAATATTATGGTCTTAGAAAGCAAATGCCAAGCTTGTTTGCACTCAATAAATATTAATTATCATCATTCATTATATTGGATCTGCATATTAAATTTTATAAATTTTTATTAGCATCTACTATGTGCCAGTTTATTAAGTGGTGACACTATAGTAGCATATGGATAAGACAGAAATGGCCCCTGATTTCTTGGAGTTTACCATCTGAAAGTCTATTAAATAAACAATTATAAAAGGGAAGGATTTTTCATTTTGTTTTATTTTAAAAGAGGAGTCATGAGAGCTTATAGCAAATGGATCTTTCAGTTTGTGGGATCAGAAAAGTCCTCCCTGATGTTTAAGCTAGGACTTGAAATAGCTTAGTTGGAGTAAGAATTAACCAGGGCAAGGGGTATAGTATGCATTTGTATGAGTGTGTGAGAGAATGTGTATTAGTGTGTACAATGTTGGTGTTATGGGATGGTGGGAGGGGTGTTAGAGAACATTCCAGAAAGCATAACTAGAGGGCTTGAGTACAGTCAGGAGAGATTAATGTGGAATAAGTCTAGCTTAAACTTTATCTTCTGGCAGTGGGAAGACTAAAATATTTTAAGCAGGAAAGTGACTTGGTTAGACTACTCTTCCCCCTTCCATTCAACAATTTCCCCAGCATACCTTGCATTAAAGAAAATTACATGAATTTTTGTCTTTCCCATTAGATGATAACTTTAGGTTTCCTGTCTTCATCTGTTCAGGCTCCTCCTGTAACAACATACCAGAGACAGGGTAACTTAGAAACAACAGAAATTTATTTCTCACAGTCCAGAGTGCTAGCATGGTCATGTTAGGACCATCTCGTAGGTCACAGATCTCTTATTATGTTCAAACAGGATGGAAGGGACTAGGGAGCTCTGTGGGGTTACTTTTATAAGAGTACTAATCCCATTCATGAAGGCCCCTCCCTAAGGCCCCACCTCTTAATACCATGGAATTGGGCATAAGGGTTTTAATTTATGGACTTGGGGTGGAGGGAGCATAAACATTCAGACCATAGCATTCCTTAGGCAGAACAGTCACCCAATGCACACTACTGAATCTAATCTATGCCCCTGACAAGAGATGGGTGTCTCCTTCCCAGACAAGTGTTATAACCTCTTTCTAAGTCCCCTGGAAAGAGCTCAGCCATTGAGATGAACAACCCTCCCCTTCAGACCTGACAATAGCCAACGTGTCCAAGAATGTTTTAATTGAAAGTTTTCATTTTTAACTAGGTTGTTTAGTTCAGTTTTTGGGGGTTTTTTTATGCAAAAAGGAATGTTGGGGGGTGGGAATCAAAGTGTCCAACAGCACAATTGGTTGTACAAGGAAAAACGTTCCTACTCCACATTCCCATTTCACAGTTCCCCTTCTCAAGGGCAAACACTCTCTGTGCTTTGTCTATATTTCCAGAAATTTTCCATATTTTTTTTTCGTTTTTTGTGGGTTTTTTTTGTAGGCAGTAGAGTGTAAAGGTTATGAGGCAGTTGAACTTTCGAGTCCTGGCCTCTCTACTTAAATTAATTAACAGGTGTAAAATACACAAAACAGTTCCTGGCTGATAAACCATCCAGAAGTGTTAGCTTTGTCATTTCTTAATTTCTTTTTTTATGTACAAGAGGAAATATACTGTGCATCTGTTATGTAACTAGCTTTTTAATTATTACTATATTAACTTTGGAAAGCTTGCTGTGTTCTAAACCTTTCATATGCATTATCTCATTGCATCCTCACAGCCACCTTTGGGTAGGCGTGGTGAGTATCCCTGCTCCGTAGACTAGGAATCAGACTACGCATACAGAGGTCATTGTAATGTCCTCTAAGTCGTGGGACCTGTATTTGAATTCCAGCAGTCTCATCTCAGGGCCTTTACTCTTACCTCCTTTAAAGGCTCTGCTGCCTTTCAAATAATTGAGGGGGGTGTTCTTTTCTGTGTTTATTTTGGGTGGGTTTTGTCTGCTGTTTTTAACACCTTGTCATTCTCTTTTAGACTAGAGTTGATAAAAATTTCAGAACTGAACATTATGAAGAACAGTTAGAAGCCTTCAAATATGTCATCAGAGACACAACGTCAAATCTGAATGCGGAGCTCTCTCTCAAATACACACCCACCGAAAAACTTGAGCTGCTTAAAACTAACCTTCAAGGAGGGCCATCTCCTGGTGCAGATGCCCCAGCGCAGAGTGCTTCCCCACTGGGTGTTGCAGGTTCATTTCGATATAGGTATTCCAAAAACGAAACTTACCAACTGTTGCTGTCACACTTTTCTAAGAAGGTAAGACCCAGGAATTCATGTAGAGAACATAGTGGGATATTTTTCAAACTAACCAAACCCTCTCTTTTAGGTTTAAGTGTTTAGAGCAGATCAAGCTCATAAGACAGAAGAATAAACCAATCCTCAATAAATTCTCCAATATGTTGCAATATGTTGCTAGAAGGTCAGGAAGGAGAATGCCAAATAGGATCTTTAGTGATAGTAAGAGATGTTTGGTGTAGTGAACAGAGAACAAGTATGTTAAGAATTCAGAGCATACTTTTTGACTGAGATTGTGGTAATAAACTGCCCAATTTATACTATATTCAGAATTACAGTGAAAAATCATACTGCATGATTTGGGTAATTCATTGCAATGTCTTAGGATGAGACCACATACTTATTATAAAGTGTGTCTCTAAAGTAACAACGCCATAAAATTGTACACAATGCATATGAAATTGGTCTGTTTATTTTGTAATTCTACCTTTAATTTTATTTAAAAAAATTTTTTTTAATATATCTTTATTGATTTCATAGAGAGGAAAGGAGAGGGAGAGAGAGATGGAAACATCAGTGATGAGAGAGTCATTGATCGGCTGCCTCCTGCACGCCCCCAACTGGGGATCGAGCCCGAAACCCGGGCATGTGCCCTGACCGGGAATCAAACCCCGATCATCTGGATCCTGGGTCGACGCTCAACCGCTGAGCCACGCCCATCCAGGCTCTACCTTTAATTTTAGATTTCTAAAATGTGTTTGTTTTTTAACATTTAAGCCAGGTTTCAAAGTTTGATTCATCAACTTTGGAATAAATATAGAGTACACTTTCTGTAATCACCGTGATGCTTGTAAAATGCCCCTTCTTCCTTTTTTGAGATCACAAGCACCTATTTAGATACTCTCCTCCCACCTTGAAAATAATAATTCACTCTTAGTACTTATGCTATGCCTATAGATAGAAGTGTTTTATATGGGTCTGTACATTGCCTATATATTCACATGAATACCTGCCTAAAATAGTAACTTGAAAAATCCTTTAAATCATTCAACAAATATTTAATTGTAGACTTACTATGTGGCCAAGCACTGCTCCAGGTGCTTAAAATCTTTTGTGAATCAAACTAACAGAGTCCTAGTCCTGACCTCGTGGGCAGGACAAAGATCAGCAGGGGGAGATAGACAAAAACAATAAACATAATTGCAGAAAAAGGAAGATATATAGGATTTAGAAAATGATAACTGCTATGGAATAAAATGAAAAATAGAGTAACATAAGGGAAATCAGGAGAGTTGGGCAGATGATGGTATTTAAAAGGAAGCTCAGCCCAGCCTGCGTGGCTCAGCGGTTGAGCATCTACCTAGGATCCAGGAGATCGCAGTTTGATTCCCGGTCAGGGCACATGCCCAGGTTGTGGGCTCAATCCCCAGTACTGGGCGTGCAGGAGGCAGCCAATCAATGATATTTCTGTATCTCTCTCCCTCTCCCTCTTCTTCTCCCTCTCTCTCCCTCTCCCTTCCTCTCTCTGAAATCAATAAAAATATATTAAAAAATTAAATAAATAAATAAATAAATAAATAAATAAATAAATAAATAAATAAATAAATAAATAAATGGAAGCTCAGAGTAGGCTTCATTGAGGAGATAAGATCTGAGCAAATGTTTGAAGGGGAAGATATAGCCAAATAGTTATATTTGGGTGATACATCTGGCAGAAGGAACTTTTAGAGACAAACCTCTAATATGGGGATACACCTGCCCATAGGTCCAAAGTGAACCAGAAGGAGAAACATCTGGGGAGTTTACCTTGAACTATATCCTGAAGGACCTCGCGGCCTAGTCTAAGAGTTTTCTTTTTCTCTAAGTGACATGAGAGGTCATTAGAATGTTTTTCATAGAATATTGACAGATCCCAATATATTTTAAGTGATTACTATTGGTACTCATTTAAAGAGGTTATGAGAGTTAAGTGCAAAAGCAAGGTTTGTTAAAAGTTACTATAGAAATACAGGTGAGAGTTGATAGTTCAGACAGGACAGTTGTAGAGTCAAACATGACTCTAAGGTTTTGGGCCTGAGCAACTGGAAAGGTTGAGTTGCTATCAACTGAGATGGAGAAAACTTCAGGTAGAGCAAGTTTGGAGAAGAACACCAGTGGTTAAGTTTTAGTTAGATTCAGGATGAGATGTCTATTAGACACTTACTTGGAGATGTCAAGTAGGAAATTGATGTTATGATTCTGGAGTTTGGAAAATAAGTCTGGGCTTGAGCTAAAATTATGGTGTATCGATGGTCATAGGGCTTGGTGAGACCAGGAACAGAGTTAATGTAGATAAAAAAGAGAGGAAGATCAAAGACTAAATCCAAGGAACTTCAGTAGAAGTTCTGGGGAAAGAGGAGGAACCAGCAAAGGAAAGCAAGGCGCTGCTAGCATGATGCCCTTGAACCTTGCTACTCAAAGTGTGGTCCATGGACCAGCAGCATCTACATCACTGGGAACTAGAATTTCAGACTCTACCCCAGACCTACTGAATCAGAAGTGCATGTTAACAAGATTCTTTAGGTGATTTGTTTGCACTTTACAGTTTGAGAAGAACTTCCCTAGAAGGCAGGAAAAGAAACACTGTCGAGGAGAAAGGAATAATAGACTGTCAAGTATACTAATATGTATGTCAAAGAAGATGAAGACTGAGAAGCAACCATGGCTTTTGCATTTTGAAGGTCATTGGTGACTCAACAAGCCAGGTTTTGTTGGGGTTGTAAGGGCGGCGGCAAGACTATAAATTAGATTTCAGAGAATTGGGAAGAGAAGAATTGGAAGCAGCCAGTATAGAAAACTCTCTAAGGGAATGTTGCTTCTAGCAAGGTTGGACAAATGAGCTCAAGAGTGGTTTATTTTAAATTCCTGTAAGATGGAAGAAACAACACTACGTCTGAATAGGAATGATCTAAGGTTTACTTCTAAAATAATTTGAGCGGAAGAACATAACATCTTCCTGACAAGATAGACTTCTTAATTTTAGCAACAATGCAAAGGAATCCAAATATGTTTTGTGTATCTTTGAGATTCCACTGAAAATTATTATGCAAGTCATCAGATGGAGAACTCATATGACTTTTTATATATGCAGTAGGTTTCTTTAAGATTTTTGTTAGAGGCTGAATCATCCACTATCACCTGCAGTTAAGTCATGCAGCATGAACAGTTATGCTTCTAGAACACAGAAAGTTTGATGTGATGTTCATAGACACTGAGATGTACCTTTTTAAAAAAATAATAGCATGTTTTTAACTCCCATGCAATCAACATGTACCAACCACAACTACAGCAGGAGAATCTTAAAAGAATCATCTACAAAATCATGGAGCTCATTTGTAATTAATTTTAGCTGGAACAGTCTATAGCATTGAATTACATAGCTCATCACTGCCCTACTTTTCTTTTAGAAATTTAAGCCATCCTCCCAGTAAACTTAACTGTTGAGCTGTGTTAGGTTGACTTGAGATCCGTGTCTTAAAATATTGTCTGTTCCATCTCTGTTATCAAAGATCAAGAGGACATAGTAGAAGGAAGAGGGAGACCTGAAATGTAGGTTTTTAGTACCAATCATTGCCATGAACTATTTGTGTCATTTGGGGCAAATAACTTGATACCTTTGGATCACAGTTTCTTCATCTGCAAAATAAAAAGGTTGGGCTTCATATACAATGTCTACATTTCCTTCCATTGTTAACATTTTAAAATCAACTTAATGAGGTAAGTTTGCATACAATAAAATGCAACTATTTTAAGCATATAGTTCCATGAGTTTTGACTATTGTATTCACCTGTGCAATCACCTCCTCAAACAAGGTATAGCACATTTCCATGACCTCAAGAAAATTCCCTCATGCCCTTTGCAGTCAATTTTCTACCACCTGAGAAGCAACCAATGACAAGATTTCTCTGATCATAACTTAGCTTCCCCTGTCTAGAACTTTATATAAATGGAACCATGCAGTATATATTTCTTTGTGTCTGACTTAATTCACTCAGCATAATATTTTTTATTTACTTATGTTGTTGCATGTATCAGTAGTTTGTGTGTGTTTTTATCGCTAACTAGTATTCCTTCATGTGAACGTACTACAGTTGGTTTATCAATTCCCCTTTAATGGACATTTGAGTCAATTCCAATTTTAAGATATTCTGACTAAAGCTGCTACAAAAGTCTTGTACGGGCCTTTTTGTGGACTACTTTTTTATTGATCTTAGATAAATATGTAAAAGTGGGATGACTGACCATAGGGTTGCTGTGTGTTTACTTTTATAAGAAACTGTCAAACAGTTCTCCAAAGTGTTTACACCATTTTCCACTCCCACCAGCTACGTATGAGAGGATTCTTGCTGCTGCACATCTTCACCAACAGTTGGTATTAATAGTATTTTAAGCTTGCCATTCTACTGGGTTAAAGTGATTATCTTACAGTCACTGCTAAAAAATGCATTACCTATGGAAATTTCAAATATTGTGATGTTTAAATTTGCAATAGTGGTGGTAAAACTCACATTTATTTTCTTCTTCTCTGCAACACAGGAAAAAATTTTTATGCATGTGAAAGGAGAAGTTGATCTGGGAAGATTTGTGATGAGAAATCGGGATATCATGCTGACATCCACTTTCCTGGATGATTTAAAAAATCTGCCAACTACTTATGAAAAGGGGGAATATTTTGCATTTTTGGAAACCTATGGAACTCATTACAGTAGCGCTGGGTCTCTAGGAGGATTATATGAACTAATATATGTTCTGAATAAAGCTGTCATGAAGGAACACGGTATACCTAGAAATAGAGCTGTAACTTCTAATAATGTTTTAACCAACCATTATTCGTATTGATAACCTCTATCAGTGGTTAAAGTCTTTAGAATAGAGATATGTAACCTGCTTCCTTGAAAGAACACTCTCCCTTCCCTTTGACACCTAAAACCCTATCATACAGCAAATTGGCTTCTGCCTCAAACAAGATGACTTGGTAATGCACTAGCCAGCAGCAGAAATTGTATTGTAATTTAATATTACTGGTACTGCTGCTTTTGGTGAAGATCTATTTAAAACATGAAAGTGCAAGAGACATAATTTATATAACTTATTTCTTAGCCGGTAGGCTGGTTTGATTATACATATGATAATTGTCTTCAGTATTGGAAGGGAAATATTGTTCTAAATTTTCTCTCAAGGAGAAGGGAGGAAGCAATGTTAACATCATATAAGTCTAACATCTTAAAGCAAGGGTTGAACATTAGTTTCAACCTTGTATGATGAGAATTCTAATTATTTGGTGGTAGTTGAATTGGGTCCGTGTTGAGTAGGTTTCTGACCACACTTGAAATCATAGAAAGAAGGCCATGATTGATCATCAATGTTTGCTGTGTGTACAGGAGAGGCCTCTGTGCTACGTAATTGCCATCCTGGCTAAAGGCTTTATATAAATCTTTTAAGAATAAAGTAGATGCAAAGGGACTTTATTAACAAGTTTTAATAATTTATTTTATAATTATGGAAAGTTATAATATGTCTTAAAGAGGTGATAGATGCCAGCATATTTCTTCTCTCTGCCCTCAAAATGTTGGGATGTGTCTCTGAGGAAGGGAAGTGTTTCCAAAAACCACATCCATGGCTCCTTCCTCATAGCCTCTGGCAGTGTCAAGTGAAGAATGCGATGTGTCTGTGATCTTAAAGCCTGACACTGTCCCCAAGTGAAATAAATATGACACAGCCAGAACCAATTGCACTTTTTTTAAAAAAAAAATGTCTATTGATTTCAGAGAGAGGAAGGGAAAGGGAGAGCGAGATAGAATCATCAATGAGGGAGAGTCATTGATTGGCTGCCTCCCACATGCCCTCCGCTGGGGATCCAGCCTGCAACCCGGGCATGTGCCCTGACTAGGAATTGAACCTTGATTTCCTGGATCATAGGTTGATGCTCAACCGCTCAGCCACGCCAGCAGGGCCAGAACCAACTGCTCTTAATGCCTCAGTCTAGTTTGGGCAGGTAGAAGCAGCGTTACCTGGAGGAGTGGAATATGAGATTGCTTTGCTCACAGGGCTAAAGCCAGCAAGATAGCATAATGAAGTCTCTGAGCCCTGCCTGGTAAGCTCACCTGATAGATATCACTGGGAGATGGGCACAAGAGGAGTGCGTCTTGAGTAAATTGAAAATCAGAAGAGAAAGGCTCAGTAGCAGTGATCAAAGCACAGAGAACCCTTTGAACTAAGAGTTCTTGAGTGAAAAAGTTCCAAGGGCTCAAATCTTTAATCTTAGGGCTATAACCGACCTAGTATGACCTATGTCCCTTTTAAACAAGAGGTGAATTTATATGTCCTTTGCCATTAAGTTGATAAGCAAAGTCAAAAGGAGGCTACTAGATTCAAGGACAAAGCAGGACAGATGTAACCTTCCATTTGCATTCAGTAATAATGCCTACAAATCCAAGTATGTTTCTTATAAAAGAGCAAAACTGGAATTTATCTATGATACTGATAGATATTATCTAATAATTTTCAACTAAATACATTAAACAGGTGTGGAACTAAAGGATGTCAAGAAATGCCTTGGGTATGATCTGGACTTATCTGTGAATTTTGGAATCAAATTAAAAGGAAACCTTAATAAAAAGGATTGCATAAAGAGTGGTGGTGGCAAAACTGGTAAGTATGGCCTCACTTCTTAGGTTAAAAATGGGGGTGGGGGTCATGTCAATGTGCACTGCCTTGTCACTATGAGCCCTCTTACTGTCTGTCTTCTTTATTAAAAATACAACAACAACACAACAAACTAGAAGTGCTTAAAAACTATTTTATCTTTACAGTGTTTTCCAAACTGTTATAAACATAAGCGACCCAGGGACATGTACTCATCTGTCACCATGGTGTCGGTTGTGCAGTGTGCAGCTCTAGGGGGCGCTGCTCAAACTGCAGTCATTATAGATTTGTATGTTTACGATGGCAATGGTAGAAAAACATCTTGAGAAAAAATGTCCTCTTCTTCCCCTAATTTTAACAAAGGTTTTGAATGGACTAGTGGCAGTATTATATGCTTCCATTAAGAAAGGAAAAGACCAAAAGTCTCTCTCTAACTCAACCTTCCACCCAATTTAAAATCCCTAATTCACCTTCACTCAATTGGTCAAGGGGTACAAACTTCCAGTTATAAGATAAATAAGTAACTAGGGGTATAATGTACAACATCATGACTATTCCCAGTTAATACGGCTGTGTGGTAAATTTGAAAGCTACTAAGAGAGTAGATCCTAAAAGTCCTCATCACAAGAAAAAAACAATTTTGTAGCTATATGACATGATATATGTTAACTAAATTTATTCTGGTAATTTTTTTGCCCTATATATGGCAAGTCATGTCAGTTATATCTCAATAAAGATGAAAAAAGAAATCCCTAATCCATCCTTAATGTAATAAATCATTGCATAACCCTTTTAAAAATATAAATATCTTCAGTATAAATATTACTTCTATTGTTACTCATTAGCAGATTTGCAAGCACAAGGCAGTGCTGGAATTCTCAATTTTTACTCTAATCAGAGAAACCTGAGAGCATTTTCAGACATTCAAATACTTGAGACTCACCTTTAAAGACGGCGGAGAAGCAGAAAAGAGTGAAAACCTGATACTTGTTAAAGCACAGCAACCACTAACATGTGGCCATGATTGGAAGCCAGTGATGAACTGAAAAGAAAGCTGAACCTGCCATCAAATGTCATCATTTCAGTGTTTGGCCCCTAAGCTAACTGTGTGATTTGGGGCTAGTCACTCCAACTCCCTGAGCCTCAGTTTTCTCATCCATAAAAATGAGGAAGGATTAAAAAATCATCTAGAATTTTTTTCCGGTTCAAAATATTCACAAGTCTAAAAGATTCACAAAAGTTTGTTAAAAGTGGTTTAGCCTGGAGAGAGACTGAGGGAGAGGTGGGTAGGCACTGGGGATAGAAAGAAATTTTGCTTCTCACTTTATTCTTTTTTGAATCCTTTGATTTTTTTAAATAATATTAAAATCGTTTAAAGCAAACCAATATGAAATATAATTATGAAGGTAAGTCTGCAACAAAAAAAAATTATAGTACATTTAAAGTTGTGTTTAGTTCCCATGTGTGCACAGGAGTGAGTGATGACCTTGGAATTACCCATGCATCTCAATCATGGTAAAATTTTTATTTTATTTTTAAAAAGATGATTGAAGTCTACAATTAGCAACTAATAGAAATTGCCCTTGGAGATTTGGGGTGCAAAAGTTGCGTAAGTAATGTTTATAAGTAAAATTCAATAAATATATTAGACTATACTTTACAAAAGGGGTTCAATAAATGTTTATCAAATGTCACAGAATTAAAAACGCTTGACTTCCATCTTCTCTCTCTTCTCAGTAAACATCACCGGCGACGGCATCATAGACGACGTCATTTCACTCATAAGAGGAGGAACCAAACAATATGCAACTCAACTGAAAGAGAAGCTTCTCAGAGGAGCCAGAACAGTTGATGTGATGGACTTTGTAAACTGGGGCTCTTCCTTGAGTGATGCTCCAGTGCTCACAAAAGAAAGGGTAAGTAATGTTTATTTTCAAGTAGAGTATTTTGTCATTCTATTAAATGTCCCTGTTGGTTCAGATGAACAGTCAATTTCATCTGAAAGATTCAAGCATTCAGATGCACTCCCATCTCACCCCCTGGAAGAAGCATGGCATAGAAGAAAGGCACAGAGTGTGGCATCAGACCAACCCAGGCTGAGCTTGGGGTCTCTGTCCCTCACGAGATGTGTCATGTTTTCTGATTTCCTCAACACTAAATTCTCCAGGGCTCCAGGTTTATTTTAAGGATTTAATAAGATTGCAGGTATAGAGCCCATAGCACAGGCTAGCACAAAATAGGTGCTCAGGAATGGTTGGTGCCCTTCCATCTGCCCCTGGTTGTCCTCGCCTCTGGGTGGCATCACACTACCACTTGCAACACAGGGGAATGGTATTTATTAAGGGCCTTCATGAAAGGGAAGTTCACAAGGTCTCCTTCATGAGAACTCATGAGAGGTCTTACTCCTTAATCTTCGTTTCAAGGATCATTTTGTTTCTCTTGGGACTCAGGTACGTTTTCCTTAATGCACATGATCATTAAATCCAGTTGTTTCACTCAACGCTCTGGAAAATATAACCGATTTTGTGACCCGCCTCATGCAGATGGGTGGGTTCTCCTGAATTTTGTGCTTGTGTGTTGCTTTTACCTTCATCTTGCCTTTTCTGTTCTCAGTTCTCCTTTTTTCATTACCCTCATCCACTCTTATCCACCCACGTATCGAGCTATATCAAGCTGTTTCTGGAAGATCTTGGGTAATCATGAACCACTCAACCTACAATTTTTGTTGTATTGTGCGACTTAGCAGTGCTGCGCCAGATGTTAATGACAATCAGTGCTTTAAAGAGCTGCAGCACCAGTGCTCTGTGTTATAGTCGTTACAGTTCTAACAGCACAGTGAAAATCATTCCTAACTCTGGTATAGGTGTTATCAGTGTTATGAGTGCTGGGGGCGGAGTCCTTATGATATCTCAAGAAAAAGAATTTTCTGAGACTCATATGGGAGGAGGAGTGGTTTTTATTTGTGTGGAATTACATCCCTGGGTTTCCAAAGTCCCACTTCCCTTAACCCAGTCCTGGGAGAAGTACAGCTGGGGATTCAGCAGAGCTAGAAGCAAAGCCAAGTGTCCAGAGTGTCCGTTCCGTGTTGTAACTGGGTCGGGTTCAGCATCAGGCTAGTTGCAGTCCATTGTTCCATTGTGTGGGGTCCACACAATGTGGGTAAATGCAGGGGAGCCAAGAGAGCGCTCCCCCTGCAACAGGAGTCCCAAGGCATCCAAGAGCACTGAGCATACAAGAGGGCCACGAGCTAAGAGAGTGAATTTCTTTGTTTAGGGGTTAAATATTCCACGCCTACTCTGGCCAATGACCTGTTCCTGGATGCTACTGACAGACAAGTACCTTCCCTATTTCACCCATAATAGTTGGCCTTCCCTTTACTCCTTTCCTGTTATTAATAACTAGGTTAATTACAAAAGTATTATAGGGATAAAAATAATACTTATTCTATTAACAATCTACATCTGGTGCATATAGTTTAATTCGTTTGGAAGCCTTTAAGAAACCTAAATACTTAATATTATAGTATTAACATAATACTTAATATTATAATAATCTAAGTACTTAATATTAAACTATGTTGTCATTTTTTTTGTATGTTAGCAAATTTCATGATAGACTACATCCACTAAAAATACATCTCTCTACAAATGGTAGAAAAGCATCAACTAGGATAAGAGAAAAATTATAACCATTTTCTTACTTAACAGAAGGCCAAAGTTCATCAGAAAAAGGTGTAGCTCTTCAGGAAAACTTCAGAATGTACATTTTAATTGTCCTTTGTCGTCTTGTGAGATTTTTGGCTCCAGGGTTTGAGGTTCTCTGAAACTGCCGTTATTACATGTCCTTTATCTCTTTGAATACTATTGGTGCATTTCATCCAAATTGCATTTTCCCCATGACCCTCTATTCCTGTATCTGAGATTATCTAGCCTTGACTTTCCTTTGAAGGGTAAAACAAGATGAATTTCTTTTCTTTCTTTTTTATTTATTTACTTATTATTATTATTTTTTTAATATATCTTTATTGATTTCCGAGAGAGGAAAGGAGAGGGAGAGAGAGAGACAGAAACATCAATGATGAGAGAATCACTGATCGAGCCCGCAACCCGGGCATGTGCCCTGACCGGGAATCAAACCCCGATCGCCTGGATCCCAGGTCGATGCTCAACCGCTGAGCCACGCCCCGCCCGGCTGAATTTCTTTTCTTAAAAATCAAAGTAACTCCACTACGTGCCTATGCTGTTTGTGCTGATGTGGCAATGCTGGTAAGTGGGTTTCTTCCTTCCAAATAAATATGACAGAGTTGAAATCCATATCCTACATACTTACCCGTCAGTGGTGTGCTGGTGGACAGTTGTGTTGACTTGTAGAAGCTCTTGATATATCCTGGATATGAGACTATTTACTTAAAAGTACTATAAATGTCTTCTCTCACTTGAGGACTTTCACCCTTAAATGGTATTTTTGATAACCAATTTCCTCTTTTTGACTTTTTATTTTGAAATCATTTGAGATTTACTCTAAAATGACACAAATTGTACAGCTAGTAAAATTGCAAACTAGCACAGGATTCACATAAGCCCTACACCCAGAAGCCCCTAATATTAACAACTTAATTGGAAGAAGATATGACTTTGGGTGGTGGACACACAGAGCAATACACAGATCTTGTAACATAGAAACCCACACCTGAAACCTATATGTTCATATTGACCATTGTAATCCCAATAAATTAAAAAAATATATATATAACCATAGTACCATCATCAAAACCAGGAAATTCACATTTACTACATCATGGGCCTTATTTAAATTTCACCAGGTTGCACCCTAATCTCCTTTTTTCTGGTCCAGGATCCAATCAGTATCTCATGCTGCATTGAGTGATCACATCCCTTTAGTCTCTTCCAACCTGTGACAATTCCTCAGACTTTTCTTGTCTTTCATGACCTTGATACCTTTGATGAGTACTGGTCACTTGTGTCAAATGTTTCTCTATTTAGGCTTAGAGTAGATTGAGATTTTGCATTTCGGGTAAGAATTCCACAAACATGATATCATGTCCTTCCTCATTTTATCAGGAATTATGTTGTTTTTATTTTGATATAGTTAGATATACATTTCTTTTCATTACAGTTGGTGCTTTTGTGTCCTATTTAAAGTTACTCCCTACCTCAAGGTCCTAAAGATGCTCTCCTATGTGTTATCTTCCAGAAGCTTTATTGTTTTACTTTAACATTTCCTTCTACAATAAACCTAGAGTTGTTTCTTGTGTGTGGTGTAAGTTAGGTCACTTTTTTTAAAAAACTTCCCTTTGAATATCTCCTTGTCCTAGAATAATTTAGACTGTATTATTGATTGGTGGTATATTTTTTATATCTGTGAAAATCAAATGTCAGTCTGTTTTCAAAATATTATGGTTTTTTACTTAGCTGCTTTTAAGATTTTCTCTACTGTCATCATTTGTGGGATGTTGCTTTATTCTCCAGCAATTTTACTCTGATGTGGCTGGGTGCAAAAAGAACAATTTTAACCTTGCTTTTCATTAATGGAGTATCTTGATGTCTGTCACCAGGTTTATAGTATTCTCAGCCATTAGTCTTCAAATATTCCTTTTCATATATTCTGTCTTTCTTTACCTTCTCACTCTTTTATGTTTTCTACCTTCTTTCTGCATTTCCCAAACTTTTATCTTTTCATACTTCACTGTCAATACTTTTTCTTCTGACCTATATTTTAGGTCATGAACTTTGCTTCAGTTGTGTCACATCTGCCATTTAACTAGGCCATTAATTTGGTTTTTTATAATATCAAGCTCTTGTATATCTACCTTTCCAAGTCTTCCATTTAAAAAGATAATTTCTTGTTCTCTGCTAACATTTGCCAACTTTTCTCCCATCCCCCAGTTCATACGGTTATTTTAAAATCTATGTCTGAGAGCTCGAATCTTGGCATCTCCCATCGCTCTGTTTCCAGCCTCTATTATTTTTATGGTTCTCCATCGTGTTGCTTTGTTTCCTTGTGCACCTAGTTATTTTTGTTGTGGGTTGAAGATTATACTTTAAAAAGTGTTATAGGAGTAGGGTGACACCTGAGATAATTTTGTTTTCCTCCAAAGGAAATACACATTTATATCTGGAAAGCTTCTGAGTGCTAATAATTCAGGATCATTTTCATGCAAACCAGACTGCAGTCTCTTCACCAGGGCCACCCACTTCCACATGCCTCTTACCGCTAGTGCTGTAGTCCTTCGGGTTGGGTCCCTTGTTACCATTTTGGGTCCTAAATTCCAATCTCCCCCCCCCAGTCCAGTAATATGCTGTCTACCATTTAGTCACTTGACCGCCTCTCCCTCAATTAGGAAATATGTCAAGGGGACTGGGGGCCCCAAAATGCGGGGCTCACCTCATGGAATTTCCATCTTCTCCCAGATCTTCATTACCTTGTTAATT
Source organism: Miniopterus schreibersii (assembly GCF_964146895.1). Lineage (NCBI taxonomy): Eukaryota > Metazoa > Chordata > Mammalia > Chiroptera > Miniopteridae > Miniopterus > Miniopterus schreibersii. The sequence continues at coordinate 97,806,995 of NC_138103.1, read as the reverse complement.
CTTTATCACCTCATTAGTTCTCCAGGACCCTCAAGCAGATGTTTAATTTTGGTTATATTTTGTTCAGCTTTTTCCATTGTCCTTAGTAAAAGGATTAGTTGACAATACTTAATCCATCATTACTGTTCTGCAGGAATTGCTGGTATATTTTTTCTTACTTCTTTCTTGAATCTTTAGATTCCAATTTCATTTGAATTTTGTGGTATCTTGTTTCAAAACACAGTGCCACCAAAGGACCTCAATTTGTTACAATTCTTTCACTCAAGCAGCTCTTTATAGTCACATAATTGAATTCACTTAAATTTCATGGACATATGGTGCAAGTTTTCATATATGTTATGGTTCCTCTACTATACACTTGACCTTAGCCAATAGGCCAAGAAGCAATGGTACCTCCGTGACAGGAACTTTTTGAATTCTGCACTGTAGACTGGAATCCTCTTCTTTCTTCCTTAATACCATCAATCTCAGCTTAATAGTCATTTTCTCAGGAAAATCTTCCCAAGCTTCTCTGATTCAGTTTTAGCAACTTTGTATCTTGCTCCAGAAATTTAAGTGTGCAAAATAAATCATTTCATTTCATTTCATTTCATTTCATTTCATTTCATTTCCTTGAAGTCTAATTAAACTTCACATTGAGATCCCATTTCTCCATAATGCTGGAAAATGTATCCTTCATTCATCTGTTGGATGGGGTTCAGGGAGGTCTTCCTTGTTGCCTAAATTAATGCATGAATCCTGATGCTTCTGTTGGGGAGATGGGGAGACGAGGTACGTAGGTATTGAATCCACTGTGGTCGCCCCGATAACCTCACTGATCATGTTCACATGTTCACTTGGAGTCAAGTGGTTCCGAGCCTTCCATGCCAAGACTGTGCATGGGGATCACTGACAAAACTGGAGCCCTGGTCCTCGATACCCAGCTTCCCTGGGGTACTCCACAGGTCTTGCTACTCCCCAAAATAACTGCTAGAGGTCTGATTATGATTTCCTGCTACTTGGGGTGCATGCGAACGCTGTCCCCTCCCTGGTCTAGAAGAATCTTCTCCTTCAGCGGCATTCTTCTCATACTTTTCCCAGAAAAACATTCCCAATGAGTTCAGGCTTTCAGAGAAAAAAGTCAATAAGAAGTTGACCTTCAGGGCTTTCTGGACTTGGCCTTGCACACAAACCTCCTCTTAAGACAAGCACTTGGCTATCTTCGGAAAGAGGAGAGGAAGGGGAAAGGCAGCAGGACAGCTCACAAAATACTATGCCAATAAGTGATGCTGCCAAAAGCTTAAATCCGTGACTGTTCATTTTGAAAACACACACACCCATCCTTTGTAGCACATATCATAGTTTCCGTTTAAATTTATCTGTATGATTATTTTAATATCAGTCTCTTTACTTCCATAATGTCATCTCCTGACCAAAGAGATCATGCCTCATTTTGGTCACTACTATAGTCCTAAAGGCTACCATCATATCTGGCAATAATAACCCTTCAATAAGCCTTTTGTCAAATTAGTCAATTAATGAGTAAATAATTCAGTGAAGAATGTTACAAGCTCGGCCAGTAGAAAAAGACCTAAAATTAAATGTTTTGCTTTCTTGCAGCTGTCTCCTATACATAATCTGATTCCAGTGAAAATGAAAGATGCGCACCAAAAGAAAGAGAATTTCGAAAGAGCCCTTGACGATTATGTCAATGAATACAGTGTGAAAAAATGCCGCCCATGCCGAAATGGGGGCACCGTGATTCTGCTGGATGGGAAATGTGTGTGCTCTTGCCCAGTCACGGCTGAGGGGGTTGCCTGTGAAATCAGTAAAGAAGTAACTCTTCCCGGTGAGAGAAAGTTATTCGATGTTATTAGGAACAATAATATGCATTTTGGGGTTATTTAATTTATCTCATCTATCTTAAGTGTCAACCTGGTGCTTTGCCACCCAAAAAGCATGTGTATTCTCACAACTTCCACACTATTGGTATGCAGGACCTCTATTTTCTCCCCAGTTTTCTCTTTCATTGCCAGTCACACTTACCCTCCCTATACAAGCTGAATATCCCCTCTGGTTTGGAGATATCTCACATCTTAAACCTCCCAGTACCTGGGCAGAATCCTGCACATCATGATATAACAGGCTGAGGGGGTGAATAAATAGATGGGTGAATGCATCCAAGGTTGAAGTCCTATTAATCATTAAGATTTGATGATCCTTTGTTTTCTCCAGAATTGTCAATGGGCGAGAAATAGAGTTGTTGGTTTCCCTGGGATCACATGGAAGGAAAATCAGCAGGAACACTAAGACGTTCAATTTATGATGTTGCCCATGGAGATAGTCCTTGCTGCCAAATGAAAAGCAACGTGCTTCATGAAAATTCTACCAACCTCTGAAGTCTCCTCTCTTAGCTCCAAGGTGCTTTTTTCCCTCCTTAAACTCCTATAGTGGTTCTTTTTTCTTTGTTCCCTAACAAGGAGAGTCAGTAGTGAAATATGCCAGGACTGCTTTCTCCCACAGGCAATGCCAATCTCTTGCTAACAAATCAAAATTAAATTGAAAAGAGAATGTTGGTTAGAAAGACTCATGTAACTGCCAAAGTGCTTTGTGTGACTGACATGTTCTGCCACTTCCACTGCCACGAGTCTGTACCATGCAGTTTTGTTACTGTTTACTTAGTTTCATCTTTTTTGGTCATTTGTCGTTATGTCCATTCATTCATTCATTCATTCAATCATTCATTCATTCAGCGAATCTTTACTGAGCACCTATCATGGGCACAGGACTCTGTTTAACTCTAGCTCTCCTGTTTAACTCTATATGTCCACAGGAAAAAGTCTATTGTATTCGTAACCAAAAAGTACTAGATTAAATTGTGTGAAATTGTCTCTGTTGGGTCATATTTTACCAAAAGAAAAAGAGAGAGAGAAATGAAAACAGTGATTCATATGATTCATTTTAATATCTATCCTTATGAGTTGTATAGGGTAAGGCTACACATAAGAAACTGATTAGGGGAGCTGGCTGTACTATTTTATCCATTAGCTAGCATGGTAGTTAAGGCCTGAGATCTTTGAAAAGATCTGATAACTCAAAGAAAGAAAGAAAGAAAGAGGGAGGGAGAGAGGGAGGGAGGGAGGGAGGGAGGGAGGGAGGGAGGGAGGGAGGGAGGGAGGGAGGGAGGGAGAAAGAAAGGAAAGAAAGAGAAAGGCTCAAAATACAAATGGGGAAAAAATGCAAATTCAAAGTTAATAAATATTTAATAAACATCAATAAAATGTATCATGTCAACTCCATTAATTGGCATTCTTATTAATAAACATTTCATGCATTTATAAATAAATTTAAGTTAGTTTTCTCACTTTGTGGAAACTCTAAGAATGCACATGATTACTGAGAGATCACAGTAAATAAACTGCGTATTGGCAAATAAATTAAAAAGTAAAATTTTTAAAATATTACTTAAGAATTTTTAACAACAAAGAAAAAGTTTATTAGCTATGGAATGCATTTAATTTTTTTGCTTAATTTATTTTCCTTTTTATTGAATTTATTGGGGAAGCACTGCTTAACAAAAGCATGCGGGTTTCAGGTGCACAATTCTACAGCTCATCCTCTGCACACTGATTGTGAGCTCTGCTTTCTGCCTTGCTGCCTGCTAGGCTCAGTGACTGAAAGGACCTCTGGCTGTAGCACTCCTCCGTCAGGCTAAGCTCCGCAGGGGGAGCCAGAGGGAGTCCAGAGGCTGGAGCTATTGCTTTCCCCCGGCTGAAGCCACACTAAGGGGAGTGCTCCACCCAAGAAAGATGGTGTCTGTGGTATGGTAGAATGACAGCACAGGGATCCTGGGGTTGTCCCTGTGGGTACCTTTCCAGGGTCACAAACGTCAGACTCTCCTCATGTGACTCTGGTTCACTTTGCCCTCCCTCTGCCAGAGCCCAGGGTGAGTGGCTGCTATTGACCTTTTGTGTGTTGGCCCTTTCAGAGGGCCTGTGTCTCTAGTGGACTCCTGCCTCTCCCTGGCAGACAGAAACCCCGCTGCTTTTCACAGCCAGGTGTTATGTGGGCGCTTCTTCTCAGCTCTGATGCTCAGGGCCGGGGAGCCCAGCTTGGGATTTAGACCCCAGGCTTCTCAGGGGAACCCCTGCAGCTGATATATCCCTCCAGAACCTCAGCCGCCGCCTATAGGGGCAAGAACAGCCTTCTTCATATCTCGGCCCTTCCCACTAGTTTTGATGTGGCTTCTTCCATAAATCCTTGGTTAAAAGACTTCTCTTCAGCCCATCTTCAGCTCGGTATTCAGGATGGTTGTCCTATATCATTTATTTGTAATTCCAGTTTGGTCCTAGGAGGAGGTGAGTGTAGCTTCCATCTACAATGCCTCCCTCTTGGATCTCCTATGGGAGGCATTTTAGTATATTAGGTCTGATATAGAGATGGTACTCTAAAATTAATGGTGCCCTTTAGGGTATACTAAGGGGCCCTTTAGGGTATAAAATAGCCCTCCGAGCTCCAGAGAATTCCCAGTCCTCGAAAACCTGAGTGAATTGGGAAGACTGAGGATGTTGAATGCATATAAACACTGAACTCTGGTCTTAAACAATTCACTGAGAGAGTTTTTGATATAGAGCATCTAGACCAAGGGGAGTAGTAACTACCAAGAATTTTGTTGTTTTGTCAAAGAACAAAAGAGCTGAGCCTCAACCAGATTCCCAAGGATCAGCTTAATGATTTTTCTGAGTTCCTTCTACTGGAAATGGGGGGAACAATGTAGGGTTCCACTGGCAGTGAGATCCTTCAACGTCCCTCAGTAGATCATTTCCAGGAGGGTGCACCATTAAGATACTAGAAACTACCCAACAGGAAGCAGCCAAGAAGAGTCTCTAGACCTAAACTGAGGAAGAATCACCAGAAATTTGGGGAGAGAACCTTCTGGCTGCTGAGCATTACATGGCTCATCCTGGATTGTGGCTGGGAGAAGCAGACTCCTGAGAAGGGAAGTCCTGACTCGGTGGAGTATAACTGCCCCTTCACATGCTGCCCGCCAAGCACACCACCAATTCAAGGCAAGGGGCATGTGAGGAAGAGAGTCCTCTGGAGCTCTGGCTATACATTCAGATCATTACACTGAACCCCATCTGTTATCAAAAGAACCTGGAGAAGCCAGATGGACATTGTGTTCTCTTGGGCCTAATGGAGAAAGAACCTTTAGGGTATTGTTATATGTTTCCCTTTTTGTACTTACAACTTAGGTTGCTTAGTTAGTCTACTGATCACATGGTAGACAGACAACACACTTAACTGGCAATGAGAAAGGGAAAAAACTCAGGGAATCATGGGGTGATCTACTTTCACCTTTGTCATCTTCCCTGAGTCTGTAAAATCCCAAGGCATGTCCATTACTTGCCAAACTTTCTGGCCTAATCTTCCTGTTGGGAAGGAAACTGGGAAGGGAGGAAGGAAGGGAGGAAGGGAGGGAGGAGGAAGGAAGGAAGGAAGGAAGGAAGGAAGGAAGGAAGGAAGGAAGGAAGGAAGGAAGGAAGGAAGGGAGGAAAATAGATCCATTTTTCCACATAGGACCTTTTCTTTCTTTCATCCATTAAAATGCAAGTTACCGTTAAGTTGTTAAGCACAATGACCAATCCAATGAGGGCATATATTTTGATGATGTCAGTTAAATCTCCTTGTCTTGGAAACCCAGTGAGATAAAAGAATTACAACTTGCATTCTGCTTTGGAGAAGAAGGAATAAAGAGGTGAAAAGTCATGAGAGGAACATGCAAGACTAGCAGATCCTCCTGTGTATTCTGAGTTCCCCAAAACCCAAGATGAGGGTCAGATACAAACTATAGCCACAACAGCAGAAGAAAGTAGTAAGTAAATTAACATACAACAGAATTCTGCTCTGCGCTTTGTTCTCTTTGCTCGTTGCTCTCTAAGTTGTTTGGATAAAAGACTTCTTAAGTAAAGTTTAGGTTACTTTTCCATTTTCTTACTTCAGCAGTTCTTTTAGAGTTTAGTAAACATTTGCCTGGGGTTGGGTTTAAATTGTAATGACAACTGTTTCCTGCCCTTCTTGAGTTTAAATAAAATTTCCTCATCTTAGTAAATACGGTGGGAGCTCTCCTATTGGAAGATGAGTTCACTTTGTACTGAAGGGGATTAATAAGTTATTTCTTCTAGAGCATTGATGTTCTGAAAGAGTTAAGGCCTCCTTTCATCAAAAATAGAAAGTACAAGAGTGAAAAGAAATCCATTTTGTTTTTAAAACAAAAAGTGAAAGGAAACTAAGCCAAATCAAGAGACTGCCCATTTCCCGCTGCACCGCCTTTTAAACGGGCCTGGCCATAGCCTGTGGTCTCCCTGCCGCTTTCCATTTGGCTATCCCGCAGCTGTCCAAGCAGGGAGGCTAGAATTTCCTTGAATTGCTATGAAGCTATTTCGTGAGTTCGAGTTGTTCTTTGCCGGCAAAGTTCAAAAACATGTTGATAAGGAGAGTCAAGTATAAAAAATAATGAAGTTTTAGCTCACCAGACTCTCAGTCTAGAAACTTGAGGGGTCACTTAACATTTGCGTGCTTTCATTTCATCATCAAAAAGCAACAATGTGGTGATCATCAACTAGTGTTTGACAACATTTTAGCCGAGAGTTTTCCTGCTGCTTCCCATAAATGGTGGGCTTCAAGGGCGGCTGTGTGCACATGCAGAATGAGTGTCCAGAGAGTGTACTGTTTTTATCAGATTCTGAAATGAACCCATGAGCCAAAAAAAGTTTAAAAAAAACAAAAGCTGCTCTAGGATCTTAGGGTGACAGAAGGAAGTGCAAAAATTAGCTCGCATTGGAGGAGTTTCAAATCTAATTAGGGAACCAAACTTAATGCGGCCAATTCAGTGGGAGAACCATATCAAAGAGCTTTGTTTCACGGTGTAGTCCGCAGGAGTTCAGGAAAATGGGGAGATGAATGAGCAAGCAGGGAAGGCTTCCTAGAAGAGGTGAGGCTCGACATCCCCCTATTCTCCTATCTCAGGGGTTTTATCTAGCATATTCGTGCTGCACACTTAAAGTCAATGATCTTATGTTTCTTCCCTAAAATGTTAACCATTCAGGTGATAAAGCAAAAATTATGTAAGATTATTTCTAACCCTGTATACTAAACAATTTCAACCATAGGCTTTTCAAAGCCTGTTAGATGCAACATTGACAATACTGTTAAATAATGATCAGTAGGTAGTGTTACTTAAATTTTCATTTGTGCAATTTTCCTCCATTTTCCTGTAAATTGACTTTTAAAAATGAAGCTGGTTTCTGCCAGCCTCACACTGTTTCTGGGCCTCACAGTCTCCACCTACCTGTCACCTTCAGTGAATACCAAAGGGACAGATTTTACCATTGCCTGAGCAAAAACAGTTTTCTAGACTGCAAATAATGGAAAGAGAATGCACGCCCAAGTCCTTGAAGGATTCTAACCACTTTTGCATTCTCTGAGCTACTTCTCCTTCCACTAGCAGGAATAATTGCAGTGCCCATACCAGGAAAATATAGCTTTATCTTCCTTTGATGGTATCGTGACATTGTCATCTTTATTGCATTTCCTGTTTCATCTTTCTGCTCAAGGACTTGTGTACTTAGTTGATGTGACAGAAAATATACTCACATATTGAAATAATATATATTTTTTTAATCTTCACCAGAGGATATTTTTTCCATTGCTTTCCAGAGAGAGTGGGAGGGAGGGAGAGAAACATCGATATGAGAGAGACACATCAATTGGTTGTGTCCTACATGAGCCCCTGGGCTGGGGATCAAGCCTGCAGCTGAGGTACATGCCCTTGGCCAGAATCGAACCCTCGACCCTTCAGTCCACGGGCCAATGCTCTAACCACTGAGCCAAACTGGCTGGGGAGAGAGAATTATTTTACGTAAAGTGATTATGCTCCAAAAACTAAAAGTATAAACTTATTAGTGGGTTATGAGTTACGGCCTGGAGCTTCAACCCTTACCTGGTTTTCTCTTAGCCAAAATACTTCTCCTAAGTGTATGTTTTTGAGAAAATTTGTGTCAATAACAACTAAAAATTGCCTTAATCTGCCTTTACAAATAAGCAGAATTTGAAATGGAATTCAAGTTAAGGAACTAAAATTCGAAGTTCTCTTACCCAAAGTCTTGTCCGATCAGCTACATTGTTCATGGAAACTGCTAGACTTCTGTTTGGCATGGAATTTTGTCCAGCTTACTGCTACAAAGGGAAAGTCATGGAAAGACCAAGTAAGTGTAAGTAACTAGTACGTAGTGCAAGGTGAAAATGCGTGATAAACTTGGTAGTAAACTGTCAGGGTGCAGAATTATTCTTGCCTGCAAAGTTGCCTGGTGACCTGTTCGCCACCTCGCTAGTGTGAGTTACCAGTGTGCCCCTCCTTTTTGCAGGCCCGCGCCTTGAAATCACCTCGGGAGCTTTAGAAAATACTGATGCCTTGTTCTCAAAACGATGTTTTTATTTGAATAGTCTGGGGTAAAGCCTGGTAACTGGGCTTTTAAAAACACTTCCAGGTGATTTTAACACACAGCCAGGTTGCGAGTCACTGCGTTAGACCCTCAGCTGTCCCTGCAGTGTGACGAGCCCCGTCTGAGTAGCGAAAGAAGAGGCTTTCTGGCTGCCCTTCAGGGTGTCCTGGGCCGGCTCACATGGGTGGCCTGCCGGCGCCCAGACGCACGCTGCCTCCCTGTGCGCCCAGATTGCCCAACTTCAGCCTCTGACACCCTCCTAGCATCTGGCGACTCCTCACGCCCCACCCCTCTTTAAAATACCCACAAGCTCTGGAGCAATGTCAGGTTCCTTTCTACCCCCTAAACTTGCCCCTGCCCTGCCTTCCTGCCTTGCCCCGGCAATGATTCCATCCGTATTTCCTACCACATCTTGATTTTGAAAAACATTTTCATTTTAGGGAATACATAAGGAACACCTCTTTTAATAAGGGATAATTAGTATTAGCTCGTCATCAAATTAAGAAAGCTGGTGCCCCTCTACTAGGTAAATGCTATCGTACTTACAAGAAGATCTAGAGATTTTCATCCCCAAATTAGGGATTCAGTTGGCTTTCCTTTGCAATAGGTAACAAAGATGATCTTTTTGCCTTTGAAATTACTTTAGAATCAGGCTATATATTTAAAATAAAAGAAATAAATCTGTGTACCAGAATATGTTTAGATAGGTACTGCAGTTGATTGGTGGGCAATCTAACTATTTGTTATCAAATTCCATGCCCTTAACTCAAGAATATCTAGTTCGCCAGTGTGAGGGATTGAGGCATTTGATGCTAACAAAAATTACTGAAAAATTAACACATGAACTTAGATTGAAATGTGCTTTATATTTTTAATGAAATGAATGACAGCTTATCATAAGCTTATGAATATTTCCACCATTTAAATGTTGATGAGAATGGTTTAAATACACTTGGGACTGGTGATTAAAATGATCATGATCCTTTTGTTCTTTTAAGCATTATAGATACATTTGTAAAAAGCACTGTCTACTCAAAATAGAAAAGTCAGCAAACTACAAAGTAAGAATTATGTATAATAACACCTCTACCCAAGTCAACCACTGTTAATGTTTTAGAGTGAGTCCTTCATTCATAGATGAAAGACAGATAAAATGGGTAGATTGATCCACAAACACAGACTTTATACAAGACAGGTTAATAATGTACACAGACGTTAATACCCAGGTACTTTTAAAAAAATTTTGTCAATTTTCCAACTTCAAACCTTCACCTATAGCTGTTCTCATACCACTGAAGTGTAATAACTGGGTAAACCTGACCAGTTATACAAATGTTCTGAGGGCTGAGATAACATGCAAATAAACCTTCCATATCAATGTGCGAAAGCTGGACAGACCACACAGTTCAAAAAAGGAAGTGCCTTCTGCAGAGCTAACTGCACACTCACTGTCCAAGTTTCAGCATCTGCGGGGTCGCTGTGTGCCAGGCACACCAACACTTCAAGGAAAATGGTAAGTAATCCATCTGGAGGCTCTCCCTGGTCTCCTGGCAAACACCTAACCTCTCAGAGAGCAGGGAGGGGCAGGGGTGCCTCGCGGCCGGGTGCTCCAGGCCTCGGGAAGTTTTGCTTGTCCCAAGTTGTTCCATTTGCTATTGAAGCTGCTGAGTGTTTGTTATACCACTTGAGAGACTGGGGCTACAGGAGTTCCCTTTTCTGATTCTAGCCTTCAGAATAGAGGAAGAGCTTTGCCTTAGAGAAAGAAAAGTTGTATTTTTTTGCCTTTGCTTCTTAAGCTAGCTGGGTTCCAGAACGAGCAATGCAGTTAGGTTTCCTATGATGAGCACTTGGATCCCAGAAGAGCACTGCAATCAGATGTGCTGGGTAATAGTGCTGACGGCCAGGGCTGTTTGGACAGCACAGTGGATTTTGCAAAAGGAGCTCCTTTGTTTTAAAAAAATGCATTTTTATTATTTTAAATAAGAAAAGTAAACAAAGCCCAAATAGTCCAAACCTTAGGAATGGACGGGTTGTGTTCCCCAAGTTAATTGAAAGTCATCATTCAGAGCACGCTTACAATTGTGACCCGGTTCCCAGTCGTACCATAAAAAACTAGTGTAACCTATAACGTGGCTGAACTACAGCATAAACATTCTGCTGCATAGTTTCCTGCTATTTCTCTGTAAAAATCGGCTGCGTTCTTAACACACGTGGTGGTCTTACGCTCCCAGAGTCCAGAAGAGAGCCAACTTTCTATCCCACGCGCCCCTCCCCAGCCCGGGGACACTGGAGCTGGTCCCCCCTCTCATCACGGAGAGGGTCACTCCTTGTACCAGCTCCCAGTGGGGACGTGGGAGGGAGACCAGGACTCTGACAGGTTCTCAGTGGGGGAGGGAGCGCCCCGCGGGCGCTGGAATGGGGAGGGAAGGGGGTTCATGGGATGCGTTTGTAGCCTGGCAGCTCTTGAGGGGGGGGACAGTGTGGGAGTGAGAGGGCGTAACCTTGCCCTGGAGGAGAGGGAAGGAGAGATGGGTGCGAGTGGCCGGCACAGGGGACAGGACAGCAAAGCGCTGAGCAAACAGCAGCTCGGGGCCCTCCCCGCAGCCCCCCTCTGAGGAAGGCAACTGGCATCCAGGCGGGGCTGGCAGATCCCTTTAGTGTTTCCAAAGTGGGTGCGTAGGCTCAGGATTCTTAGAAAGCAGCCTCACCTTAATTACTGCTACCCTCTTCAAAAACAAACGAGCACATTTCTTGAACTGGTGATCAAAATGTAAAATTTAATACGGTACTAGTGTCTCACTGCAGTCTACACATGTTTTTGAGTGATTTTTTAAATAAAATTTACAGATTGATAAGAAAATAAATAAACGAGGGCATTGTGCTTCACAAAGAGTTATTTGGATTTTCTTGGGGAAAACAAGGGGATAATAGCAGGAAAAAAGAAAGTTTAACTGGATGGTGTGTGTTTGGTGAATACGTAAGCGATGTTTTCTTACGAGGTTATCTTCTTATAAAGAAAATTTCTTAGAAATATAGACATGCAGAAATACGTGGTTTCCGGAGTTTTGTCATCTAGGAGACAATCATTGTTACGTCAATACCAATCCTTTTAAATTTTACCATTTAAAAATGTATAGTATAAATATAATTTTCTGTAAGTGCCTTCATACTTTGTAGACCATTTTCTTATCTGATTTTGTATTTGAAATATTTTGGATTCATGAGTTAGATATCATTTCTAATGATAAACCACTTTTAACTACTGTGCAACATCCCGTAATTTATTTTGATCGGCTCCTTGTATCTAGACATTTACTTTCCTTGTTTTTCCTTCTTTACGGTAATGCAGACAAGCCTGTCGCAGCATTCTGTCATACGCATTGCCCAGTGATGTTTTCATCGGCAGAACTACTAGAAAAATTGCTACGTGAAAAAAAATACATAAATTTGAGACTTTTAACAAAAGATGCCCTCTTTTTAAACCATCCTGTTTAAGTCTGCTTGCTCTATAGTGGTGCGGTGGATAAATTTCCAAGTTGCAGCCCTGGCCTATGTGTGCCTATCTTTGTAGCACGTCGGGTTATTTTTAAAGAGGAAGTCCATTTCTGTTCATTTCTCTCTTCCCAGTGTAGCTTCTGCCATTTGTATGAAAGGCCGCAGAAAGGCAGGTAGCAAATTAAAGGAAGGCAAACAAACCTTACTTCTCCTGGAGAGGCATCGTGGCCTAGTCAACAGGCTATGCCGTGGCTCCGTACGCTTTGCTCACTAGCTGAATGTGTTTTCCACCCGTCGTTTACGTTCTGAGTTTGCTTCTTTGGCCAACAGCGGTGAGATGAGGAGGAGAGGGGGAGGAGAGGGATGGTGACAGTGATGACTCTCCCACAGTGCTGGTTTGGGGAGGAAACGGGATCACAATTATACAGCACCTATTACAGTGCAGGCACCCGCCGCACACTGATGACTATGAGTTTCCGTCCTTCTAGCCCCAAATAAAGACTTTCCTAAGGCGGCCTGGAGACTGTCCGGGACCAGAGGAGGAGTATGACAATGGCAGTTACATGTGTGAGCCCTGACATGCACTGTGTCATTAGAACCCACAGCAAACTTTAGAGACAGTTACCGCTGTTTTTCCTGTTGTCTAGCCAGGCACACTGAGTCTTTGGGAGGGTAAGTCACTTGCTCACAGTCACACAACTATTAAATATCGGGACTGGGATTCGTGCACAATTCTGTCGCTCTCAGAGTCAGAGCTTGTGTACATTAGTCTGCATCTGAGAAAAAGCAGGCACAGAGAAGACAACAAGGTGGTCCAAGGAACGTCGGGGACTGGCTTTTAGAGGGGCAGGGGCCTTTCTTCAGGCAGGTGGCCCTCCCCGGCAGAGTTGGGAATCAGGGGCGTAGCAGCCTCTGCTATTGCCAGTGTGAACTGTCTACACTTCAGAACGCTCACTTTATTGAAATCTTGCAGAGGCCACTGGGGTGGGAGGCTGGAGGGGTTCTCCACCCCACGGTTCAAGAAGGGGGGTTAAGTGATCAAATGCCTTCTCCCTCCTGCCCCTCCCAAGCTCACCTCGTTGTCGCCGGTGTGACTGACCTGGCCTCCTCCAGGCTGTGTGCAGGAAAGAAGCTATCAGAAAGCAGGACCATGTGGTGGCCCAGGTGGCTATCGGGAAATTCACCTTTTATTGCCCAAAACATAACTTATTGGTAGGGCAACTGTGGAAACCTGTGGGAATGAAGCACAAAAGTATGCGGGATTTTGTGAGGGCAAGCATATGGGCTACTAAGATTGATGGGTGTTAGCCATACAGTGGCCAGGAGTGCTGGGTTCTAGGCCCAGGCTCCCATAATGCCCTGTGTGATCTCGACCCATCTTCCCAGGTCTCTCTCTAGCCGCTCTCTCTGTGAGGATACAGAGCCGGCCTGGGTGTCCCCCCATGTTCTTTATACTATGATTCCACATTTAAGAAGTGAAAGACGTGGGTAACAGGATCTAAATTGCATCTCAAGCATCTGCCCCTGTGGAAACTGACTTAATCTGCAGCCTTAGACGAATCTGTTCACTTTAGCCCTAAAATGGGAATAATAGAAAGTAATACCTGTTCACAAGACAAGCATTTTTAGGTGCATTTCAACTTGCAGAATTTTCGGTAGGGGGGAATGGAGGAGCAGCTCTCCAATAATGCGCAAATGTTTGTATGTTCATGGATAGTGGGGAGAAAAATCTTTCATAGATAAATTTTAGAAGGTTTTAAGAAGTGAAGTAAAAAATGTGTTTGGGGCTTTTGTTCATTCGTTTTGCTCCTTTCATTCGGCTTTCAGTTCACAGGTGAGCTCCTGAGGAGAGAAATATGCTGTCACTCACTCATTCCCTCCACCAAGGTTATGGAGCCCCGCTCGCTCCCTGTGGGGCTCTGGATGCGAATCTAGGGAGAACCGCACGGTGCACTCGCTTCCCGCACGAGCCTCAAATTTCAGCACCTAAATCAGCTGCAGGCTCAGGATGCGGCCTGAGAATTCATGTTTCTAGTCAATTCCAAGGTGATGCTGACACTGCTGGTCCAGCCACCGGGAGACCACTGTTCCGTGGAAGTGGATCTTTCAGAAGCTAATCAAAGTAAACATATAAAGAAATACCCTGTAGTGACCTCGGAGGAGGTGACTAAGGAGCTGAGGTAGAGCATACAGAAGAGATGTCTTCTTAGGAAGGGGCCTGGTCTCTGGCAAGGTGACATTTAGACTAGAGCAGTGGCTCTCAACTCTGGCTGCACATTAGAATCCCTTCAGCAGCTTATATGTCACCTCCATTCTCAAGGTGAGACCAGTTAAAGAGAAACTTTGACATGGCAGGTGGGGCCCAGCAAGGGCTGAGAATTGCACCAGGGCGAGAATGAGCTGGGCAACGGGGAAGTGGCAGTAAAACCATGTCTAGCAAAGGAAATGGCAGGTACAAAGAAGCGAGGCAGAGGACAGGCTGGATCTGCAGGGAGACCAGGATGTCTAGAGGGTGAACAAGAGAAGAGAGTGGCAAGAGGTGCCTTCACGAAACAGGCAGTGCCACCTAACTGGTGCGCCTCCAATGCCATGACAAGGAATTCGAATTCGACCTTATTGTGTCCACCCTGGCAGTCATGGGAGGCTCCTAAGCGAAGGAGGGAGCGCCGTTACCTGATCCACATTTTGAGAGCAGGGCTACCTCTGGAGTGACATGCATCTTCACCGACAGCCTTGACTCTTAAATATGGGCTTTCCCCTCCCTCATCCATTAAAACTATGGCTTCAGATCTGCACATAGCCAAGTTAAAGAATAAATGTAGGGTTTCTGAGGGGAACAGGTTTGGGGACCTGCAAATAACTTGAGAGGTTGTCATGGAAACCCAGTTAAATGCTGGTGTCCCAGGGAAATCATAATATTTGAATCAGGATCCCTCTGAGAGCCAGGGCTTCCAACCCACCACTTTCAAGTAGAGTTGTGATTCTTGCCCTTGCCTTGTAAGCTGGGGGCGGGGAGAGGGTGGTCAACCACAGTCCTGAATGATATGTTCATATCCCCAAATAGAAATTCATTCACCTCCACATACTGCCCCACCCCCACCCCCACTCCCTGAGCTGTTCTTATCCCCCCCTTCTGCAAACGGGGCCACCTACGTTTTATAGCAAGATCTAGCCCAAAGGGTTAAAGGAAAATTTTCTGTGCCATGACTAGCGGGTTTTAAGCCAATGATGAGAGGTTTAAATTCTAGGGGATCCTTGTCATCTACACATCGATGCGTGTAGGAGGAAATGGGAGCCACGTCTTGGAGCAGATCTGAGCACACACAGTGAGGCACCCTCCTTCTTAAAGTGAACCTGTGGGGTCCAGCTCTCGATCTGGCAATGTCAAGATCACCTTCCAAATACTTCGAGGTGCATTCTATCTGCCCTTTATTTCTTCTCAGGTCCTTCTCTTTTTAAAAATATGATAGTATAAAAACAATGGAATATTATGGTGTGTTATAAAATAAATAACAAATGCTCACATTCTCACCACCCAGATCTCATGCATATTAACCATTTGCCATAAGATTGTCATTTGCCATGGTTTCAAATTTTGCTTTTCCCAGTTCCATGCTCCTTCCTCCAACAGCTAAGGACCCCCAGCTCTGAAAGTGGCATCTCACCTTCCCATGAATATTTTTATATTTTTATTTTGCAGGTCTACATCCATAAAATGACACATAGAATTGTTTTGCTGGGTTTCATTTTCATGATTTCTGCGTTTGCTGTTTTTCACTCTACATTGGTATGTTGTCAAGATATATCCATTTGGACACATGCAGCTCTGGTTCAATTTATTGAATTGCTGTGTAATTATATTGCAATTTATTCACCTCTTCACCAACGTTATTTTCCATTTTGAGCTGTACTAGAATGAATATTCTTTTACATGGAGAGCACAAGCACCTTCAAGTTTATTGAATATCAGCAAGTTGTTCTCCAAAGTAATTGTAACAATTCACCTCGCACCAGCCCCACATGAGAGTTACGATTTCTCTACAACATCCCTAAAACTTGATATTGTCACATTTATCTATAGAGTTTTGAAAATATGTTATATGCAGAAGTCTACTTCATTGTTGTTTTAAGTTTCCTGATCACTGCTGAGATGGAACATATTTTTATAACCTTATTAATCATTCAGGTAACCTCTTCTATACCTTTTCCTCATGTGTTTTACCAATCTTCTTATGTACTACCTTTTCCTCGTGATTTATGGGCAATCCTTATATAATAATTCTAGGCATTAATCCTGTGTAAACTGCATGTGTTGTGAATTTCATGTTCCCAATCTATGGCTTCTTTTTTACTTTATAATTGGTGTTTCTTTTTTATACAGAAGTTTTAAATCTTAATGGTGTCAAAATTTAAAGTTTGCCTTTTATAATTTCTGCTTTTGATGTTATTTTAAATAAGTTATTCTTGACCCCAAAATATTAAAGGTACTTTCCTAACCTTTCCTTTAAATAGTTTAAAGATTTTATTTTTATGTTTAGGTCTTTAATCATCTGGATTTTATCTACTGTTATGTTGTGAGGTAGGCATCTAATATATTCTTATATGGATAACTAATTTAGTGTTATTTTTTTTACTCTGTTCTTTCCCCTTACTGCTTCTGATGCCTCCACCATCATGAGTTCATTTTCCATATCTATGTGCCTCTGCTTCTAGGCTCCCATCTGTCATACTGGTCAGTATGTTTCTAAAATTCCATGTTTATCATTGTTTCTTATATCAGATTCTTCTGGTGTGGATTCATATGTCTTCTTACCTAAGTACATATGCTCTTACCTATTGTCCAACAATTTCTACAATTATTTAGTATTTCTATTATTACTCTCTCACGAACATGACAAAAACCTAAATACAATCTTATTACCCATTGGACATAATTCTCCAACCCTATTTCTAGTTCTTAAAACTTCTACTTGGAAGAGATATTTGATTACTTTCACTCACATTTAATTGGGCAAAATTACTTACATGGTCATGCCTCGGCTAAGCAGGACAGAGGTGTAGCAATGCATGATCCTCAGGTATGCAGAGTAATGACACAGATGGGTACTAACTTGGAAGAAGAGTAAAACGTGCTATGATGTATATTGGTCTTTGTATGACTTAAAACTTAATTTTGACTTCACTCTTAAATGATAGTTTAGCTGTGTATAAATATTCTAAATTGATACTTTTCCTCAGATTTTGCAGACTTACTCTATTGACTTCTGAGTTCTATTGTTGCTTGGATAAGTGTACTGTCAAATATAATTGTCATTTCCTGTAGGTGAAATTCTGTCACTTCTTTTGAGATGTTTATATTTATGTTTTGCAACTTTTTTATACTTCAAAGATGTGAATTTATTTTCACTTATTCTATTTGGTATTCAGAGTATCAGCTTAAAGCAGTGGTCTACATCATTTCTGTAAAGAGCTAGATAGTAAATATTTTAGGCTTTGCAGGATTTGTGGCCTCTGTTACAACTATTCAGCTCTACCATTTTAGCATGAAAGCTGCCACAGACAATCATAACCAATGACACTTATGACTGTGTTCCAATTAAACTTTATTTATAAAAACAAGTGGCAGGCTGAATTTGGCCCATGGCTGTAGTTGGCTAGTCCATAGCCTAATAATTTTCTTCAGTTCTTCAAAGTTCTCAGCTATTATTTCTTCCAAAACTATTAGTCTACCGTTTCTTCCTTCCTAGTTATTTTATCTGGAGTTTCTATTAGATAAAAGTTAGTTTCAACCTATCTTCAATGATTTTAGTTGCTTTTCCAATTTTTTTATCTCTGTGACTGTAAATTACAGGTCAGTTTATTATCAACTTTATCTTCCAATTTGCTAAGTTTTTCTTCATCTGTGTCTAGAGTGACTAATTGTCTGTTTACCCAGCACTTTCGCAGTTTTAGCACTAATGCCCCATGTCCTGGAAACCTCTCAGTCCTAGACAGATGAGGATAGTTGTTTACCCTATCTGTGTCCAACCCAGGTTTAATCCCATATAAAGTTTTTGTTTCAATAATTAAGTTTTTATTTCCATTTATTTATTTATTTATTTATTTATTTATTTATTTATTTATTTTTAATTAATCTTTATTGTTGAAAGTATTACAGGTGTCCCATTTTTCCCCCCAATTGACTCCCTCCACCTCACTCCCACCCCCTCCCCAGGCCTTTACCCCATTATTGACTGTTTCCATGGGTTATGCATATATGCATATAACTTCTTTGGTTAATGTCTTCCCACCCTCCAGCCCCCTTCCCTCTTTCCTCTGAGATATGATCGTCAGTGTCTCTGGATTTATATAGTTTGTCAGATTGTTTTGTTCGTTAGCTTCTTCTTAAAGAAGACCCTTCAACATTTCCTGTAGTGCTGATCTGGTGGTGATGAACTCCTTTAGCTTTTCCTTGTCTGAGAGGCTCTTTATCTGACCTTCAATTCTAAATGATAGCTTTGCTGGGTAGAGCAATCTTGGTTATAGTTCCATGTTTTTCATCACTTTGAATATTTCTTGCCACTCCCTTCTGGCCTGCAGGGTTTCTGTTGAGAAATCAGCTGACTGTCATATGGGTGCTCCCTTATAGGTAAATATTTTTCTCTTGCTGCTTTTAAGATTCTTTGTCTTTAACCTCTGGCATTTTAATTATGATGTGTCTTGGTGTGTGCCTCTTTGGGTTCCTCTTGTTTGGGACTCTCTTCCTGGACTCGCTTCCTGGACTTGTAAGTCTATTTCTTTCCTGAGGTAAGGGAAGTTTTCTGTAATTATTTTTTGAAATAGGTTTTCAATTTCTTGGTCTCTTTCTTCCCCTTCTGGCACCCCAATAATACAAATATTGGGGCTCTTGAAGTTGTCCCAGAGGCTCCTTATACTATCTTCATATTTCTGGATTCTTTTTTCTTTTTGCTCTTCTGGTTGGGTGTTTTTTGTTTCCTCTTGTTCCAAATTGCTGATTTGATTCTCAGCGTCCTCTACTCTACTGTTGATTCCCTGTAAATTATTCTTCATTTCAGTTTGTGCAGCCTTCATTTTAAATTGGCACTTTATTATGTCATCGATTTTCTCAGTTATTTTCGTAAAACTCTTACTAGTATGGTTGAGCATCCTTATAAACAAAATTCTAAACTCTCTATCTGTTAGCTTGCTTGGATCTATTTCATTTAGTTCCTTTTCTAGAGATTTTTTCTGTTCTTTCCTTTGTGACCTGTTTCTTTGCCTCCGCATTTTGGCTGCTTCCAGGTGTTTGTTTCTATGTATTAGGTAGAGCTGCTCTGTCTCCTGGGATTTGTAGAGTAGCTTTGTGTAGTAGGTGTCCTGTAGGATCCAGTAGCTCAGCCTCCCCAGTCCCCTGAGTTGGGCCTTCCAGGTGCTCCCCTGTGTGGGCTGTGTGCACTGTCCTGTTGTAGTTGAGCCTTGATTGCTGTTGGCGTCACTGGGAAGAATTGACCCTCAGGCCAATCGGCTGTGAGGACCAGCTGCAACTACAGCCAGAGAGCTGCTGTGCTGGAGACACCCCTATGGAGCAGGATTTACTTCAGTGGAGCTTTGGTGTTCACCAAGTGCACCCCTTGAGTGTGTCCCTCGTGGATGTGGTAGGATTGTAATCCAGCGTGGTTGAGTCTGACCACTGGGTGCACTGTCTCTGGGGCCTCCCGGGAGGTGCAAAGTCAGCCTGTGCCAGTGCCTTGCCCAGGGCCACCCAGCATGAGCTACTCAGCAAACCGTAGTTGGCTGCTACTTGTACTGGGCTTGGAGGTGCCCAGGAGAGGCCCAGCTATGAGCCAATGCAGCTGCCGCTAGTGCCAGGCCTGGGGCCGCTTATCAAGCCCTACGGGGCCTGCTGCTGCTTGTTTGAGAGATTCTAGGAAAGTCCTAAGCATGAGGCTCGAGAGGCCACTTGCACAGAAAAGCCCCTGGAAATGGCCCGGATGAGCTGCAGGTGAGGAGGGGCGGGGCCTCCGGGAATCACGGGGCGGGGCCAAAGGTGTGAGTCAGGTGCTGGCGTCTCAAATATGGCGCCTGCCTGCCGGCTCCGTCCGGAGGACTCGCCACAGGAGCCCTGGCCTCCGCCAGCCCTTCTGCCTGGAGGAAGCTGCCCTCCAGCTCTTGCCCGGCTTCCAGGCAGGTTAGTTCCTCCCCGAGTGTCCCGGGTCCTCTCAGGCTGCTCCCGGCGCTGGGCTCAGAGGGAGCGTCCGAGTGAGTCCGTGCCGGGCCCTTTGAGAGGAGCTGCCGGGGCTCCCGCGGCCTCCGCGACCCTCAGGGACAGTCCCCGCTGGTTTCATAGCCCGAAGCTGTGGGGACGTCTCTTCCCGGCCTGGAGTCCTGGGCTGGGGCCTGCTGTGGGGCTGGGACCCCTCGCTCCTCCGGGAACCGTCTGCCGCCACGGTTCCCTCCTGGGTTTACCCCAAGGCACCAGGTTTGGGCCCGAGGCCGCATCTCCGAGATTCAGCCCCGATCCGCCCGTGTCTGTGCCCCTCTTGCCGGTCTCGGTGCTTCCTCAGCTCCCTGGTTGTGGGGCTTCTGTTCAGCTGGATCTCAGGAGGTTCTGAGTGCTGGTGGTTCTGTGTTTTAGTTGTAATTTTGATGTGGCTGCGGGAGGCGGCGGGGGCAGCTGCTAACTATGTGGCCATCTTGTTTCCTCCCGATTTTTTAATTGGTTAATTTCCATGACGATTTGTTCTTGCCTAATGTCTGCCTGTTTTTGTTTCAAATATTCTTATACTCTCCTATGGATATTATTCATTTGTTTCTTGATGAATCCTAAAGTTTTGAAGTCATTTTCAGGTTGTTCTTTTATTTTAATTTAATTTAGGTAAACCTGTCTTATAACTGCTTATTTTGTTGGGGTTTTTTATTATTATTTCTTATTAACAGTTTTCTTCTTGTATTTTGGAGTTTAGTGTGGCAAAGCCATTTTGAGAAGGTTTTGTTGGTTGGTTGGTTGGCTTTTTCTTCCTGCCTCCCTTGACTCCACCTTCGCTAGTGTTGTGCTGATCTCTACTTCTCCTTGAAGACTCCAGCCTAGAAGCAGGTTTACACTGACAGCTGCAAGACCCAGGCCCGCAATAATGTTTCATTTCGCATATTCATTATTTAGTCAACTGGCATCCTGGCCCAGGTTATGGCTCTGGGGCTCTCTGGCCCAGGGTTTCTCAACCTGGTCACTTTCATGCATTGTAGTATGTTTAGTGGCATCTCTGATCCCCACCCATTAGATTTTAGTAACACCCCCCCCCTCATTGTAGCAACACAAAGTATTTCCAGATATTACAAAATGTGCTCCCCACCTCCACCCATGCTCTATTAAAATCGTCCCCAGTTGAGAAATGCTTGTCTATCTTAAGGCAACTTATTAAGGCCAATCATTTGACCTCGTTTCATGGTGCTAAGGACAGGAAAGCATATCTGCCCCTGCCCTTGGTTTCAAAGAGCCACCCTCACTCAGGTTTTTAGGTTACCCCATAGGAGCTGAACTAACAAGTGTTTCCATACCCTGAGCCAATGGCCCACCTCACCAGTCCTCCCGTCCTCCAGTGCCACACACTGTTTTGCATTTCTATTGTGTTTCTGATCTAGAATGGTTTATCTTCTTTTTGAGTATGGCCATCTTTAAATATTTTTATTTTATATGCTATCCATCCTTGACATATAATTAGGTCGGTGAGAGAACTAGAAAACTAATTTACTGATCAGGGTTGATTCCTTTTCTCAAAACTCTTTTCCCGCACTTCCCTTTAGCTTCATATCTTTCCCTTTTCTTTTCTCCCCTATCCTCGCTCAATGGTATTGGGTAAAACAACAAAGTAGAGGACATGTCAGCATCAGGGCTGATGAGATGCTGAGAGAATTAGCCCAGTTTCTCCCAGGCCCCCCCCCCACCTTTGTCTCTATTCTAAACTATTAAGACAGTGGTTCTCAAAGTGTACTCCCTAAACCAGCGGCATCAACATCTAGGAACTTAATAGAAATACTCTGGCTCCACCCAAGATGGAATGAGGAGCCCTGGGGGCGAGACTCAGCCAGCTGTGAGCATTAGCGAGCCCTCTGGGCGATTCTGATGCAGACTCAAGTTTGAGATCCGCTGGGCTAAGACTTAGCTAAGGAGATTTGGATCAGTGGTTCTCAACCCAGCTATACACTGGAATCACCTGCCACCCCCTAGATTCTGATTCAGCTGGCCTGGGTGGGGTTAGGTACTTTTTCCTTTTAAATTTCCCAAGTGATTCAAGCATCCAGTCAAAGTTCGATTTAGTTATTCATTTACTGCACAGTCCTTTTCAACAATCACCTATTCCAACTCTCACCGAGTGCTTCCGGAATTCTAAGTGGAAATAGGTAAACTTTTAGTGAACAAAGTTGGACATGAGTCTGGAGTTGGACTTCCTGGGTTTGAATCTCAGTGTTGCGCATTGCTGGCTATGTGGCTTTGAACAATTTACCTTCTCTGTACCTCAGTTTCTCCATGTGTAAAAAGGGGTGAATTACTATACATACTTCCTAAGGATGTTATAAGGGTTACATAGGTTTATACATGAATGTCCTCAGAAAAGACATGTCACACAGTAAAAGCTGTATAAAACTTTTCTAAACTATTTATTTTGTAAGTAAAACATGCAAAGAACCTGCAAAACAAACTTAAATCAAAATAAGTATTTTGAGAATGGGAATTTTAGAAAGTGTTTAAAAAATGTTTCTCTTTTTTACATATTGGAACCTTTTGTTTTATAAAACCCATTTTTTTCCTCCAAAATGCTATATTTAAAAAATATCGATTCAATAAAAATTACCTTTTTTCACTAAAAATTTTGGAATTTTACGATATGCCTTTTAGAAACAGCTAGTGAAATTATAAAAACAGAGCTCAGAATCACTGTTCTATAGTCACATTTTAGCTACAAAAACTGATAAGCCAACTATAAATCCAACCCTTATGAGAATTCTGGCAAAGATTAAAAGAAGTGGAGTTGAAATAAACATCTGCTGAATTCGATCTTTGACAGACATTTAGTTGAAAGAATTCATGTGAAATCTAGTAAAAACACTTAAACAGATAGACATTTGGGAGGTTTAACTTACATGAATACATTTTAATTTGTCAGTATATGGACATTGTCCAAAAGCAACTACTTGCATTTTTGTTTATTACAACTTTGAAAGAAAAGTGGTTGAGTTTACTTTATCACAAACGGACATCCACCCAAAAGAAACTAATTTTATCACATTTAACCACAACTACATGAGACAGCATTTCAGGGCTGCATGGAGTTTTTTTAATAGCAGAAATAGCCACCCCAACACAATAAGGCAGAGACGCACACTGTTGAAATTAGTCATCTGAGCGAGGCGGGGGGGGGGGGGGGGGTGAAGGGGGGGGAGTTTCCAAGCTTTCTGCTGTGAAACATCAAACAAAGAGAGTGAGGGTAGAACTGTAACTTTTGATTTCTAAAGATCTACCTGCAGTTACCGAACGTGCATAGCATAGATGGTTTCAAGTCTCAGTAGCTGTAAAAGTTAGACAACCTGAGCAAGCGTTGATTGAATTTGACAAGCAGGGCAAGGAGAATGGGAGAAAGTTCCAGAAAGTAGCCAGAATAACTGTGTCTTGATGGCTAATTAGGCAAGAAAACCCAGATACAGTTTCCATACATCTTGACTCTTCTATAACCCCATTTTTCTCACTGTTCTTCCCTTCGACGTGGTACATCCTTCTGTTTAATTTGTAAAACACACACATACACAGGTCCACCGGCACATTCCTGAGAAATGATGCTATACCTACTCTTTGATCAGGAAGAAAACTGGTTTCTCTCTTCTTTGACTTCATTACAGACAAGTATTCAATTCAGGGGAGGGGGAAGGCAGGATATTGTCTTCTTGGGCAAGTAACTTGCGAAAACTAGAGCCATTCCAAGTGTTTGCATTTGCAATAGCTGTGCTATGAGTCTGTATTTAACTGAATGGCTATCAATACTGCATCTATAAATACTTCTTCAAAAAGATTCTATTTAACATTATACTCTTAGTTATTCTAATAAGTTTGTCCCTTTCAGTGTCCTAGACCCACAGGGGAGACAAAAGGAGAGATGATGGTTACAATACAGGGCTCTTAGAACCAGGAGGCTGAGGCTGGAAGCCTTGCCCCCACTGTAAATACTGTTTTCTCAACTTTTCCTTGTTCCTTCCCCACACAGAGGCCCGGTCAGTCTCTATTACGAGATCTGCTTGATAATCTTACATGCCACACACACTTTTTATGTTACTCACTTGCTTCCTGGAAACTTTGGAGTTGGCGGCTCCAGATCAGATAGTTTCCCTTCCTGGATTTAATATTCTATGAGTTGAATAACTTAGGCAGTTCTGGATATATAGAAAGAGTCAGGGTAAGGTTTCGTAAACTCTGCCTTCTGGGTAGGTGGCTGATTTGGGACATGTTTGGATTGGAAACAGTATCTAGGTTGGGGAAAAGATCAGATTTCAGTGCGTAACAGCCTGCTGGGAGCTCTGGACTAGTCTCAAGTGGGCGTGAGAGGGCCTTGGGAGATGGTTAATATTTAGTGTCAAATAGGGTATTGATGTCTGGAACTCACTTTGAAATGCATCAAAGAACAAAGGTGAATGGATTAACCAATAGATTAATGCATTAATCAATGGATTAATGCAAGAAGAGCAAAATGCAAACATTTTGCATTCACCATGCTATCTTGTATACCCCAAGAAGCCAATATATATTTGCTATGGATTCATAATTTTACAAGAGTCCAATCTGATTAAGGCAAAACCATCCTTCTAACTTAATATGTAACTACATGGTTTAAAACAAAATTCTCACTCTAGATAGAAAAGAGGGTATCTATGCTAGTCCATATCTGTTAAATTGTGGGAAACACAGAGATTACAATAGTAATGCACAGAATTCTTATTTCACAAAATATAAACCAACCTCAGCTCATGCAATTTTTCCCTTGGATTTTGTCATTGCCATTTCCCCGGGGTTTATAATGAGGGATTGGCATAGTCTCTGAGGGGCAGGGAATGTTCTGGGCTCCCAAATGGATATTGGCAGTGTTTATGGACATTTTTAGGTCATGGAAATAAAACCAGATTTTAGTTCTTTAAAAAGTGAAAAGAAGTATTCTTACTCATATTTGATCCGTATCTTTATACATCTACTTCAAGGAGTTTCCATGAGTCACTTTCTTGCATCGTAAATTTTATAAAGGGTTTCCTGATTTTATAGAAATAGCTTACTGATTTCCATTACAGACTCCTTTCCGGGACTCTCAAAGAATAGATTAATAGACCGGATAATCTGGGCAATGCAAAGTGTCCTTTTCTTTAGGGATAGAAAAATGGACCATTTCTATCATTCTTTTGTATACCACTGTCCTGAGCTACATCAAAGTCCAAATCACTTTTCAAACTTTGTGTTTGAGAAAATAAGCAATATAATAGCAACGGCTAATATTTAACTAAGTGTTTTCTATATGGCAGATACTGGGTTTTTAAAATATCAATTCATTAAATTCTTACAACAACCCTGGGAGATACACTACATTTACTCTATTTTATGAACCTAGAAACCAAACGAGGTTAACTAATTAGCAACCAAGTAAGTGGCAGAACAGAGACTCAACCCAGACTGGCTCTGGAGTCCATGTCTAAGGCACTGCTCTCGCTGCCCCCCTGGGGTACAAAGAAATGGCACTGAAGTAGTCCAGAGGGAGGGCACAGTGGGAACCCGCTGTTTCGTAAACTTAGTATTGAGTCTACCTGTATCTCTCTTTACCTGTTGTAATTTCTTTAAAAATCAACACCTTTTGGAACAAATACTGTAGTCCATACTCTGCTATTTTCCTTCTTAACTCTCTAATCTATTTGGAATTTATTCTGACTTATGGAAGGAACTAAATGTGACATTAAAATAATATCTATTTAGATATCCTCTTTTCCTATTTTTGTTATATTTAGATTATCACTTATGGCTCTCCTTTGAGCCATTTTATTTTTGTATCACCCTCATGCCTTTTTAATTATTATTTCATAATATATTCTAATATCTCAAAGGGCTAATCTCCCTCATCCCTTCCATCATGGCTCCTCATTTCACAATATTCATTGATGTCCTTACCCACTATTTTTCTAGGTAACGTTTATGATGTCCTCAAGCTCTTTAAACATTCTAGTTGTGAATTCAACTGCATAAAACTCTAGGGTCTCCTGTCTTAGGAAGCCCACCACTTTTGTTTGCACACACCCTAAAATCAGAACTCCATATCATTTTAAGAGGTTATCTAACCACTTGCTTATAATCACAGCATGAGCTCACCCAAGAAATTTGCACAGGGGTCACCTCGGGTGATCAGACAAGATCTTACCTGCCTGTCCAACCCTAAACAGAGCAATTGCTGGACCATACCATTTACAAAGTGAAATTCAAAGGACTCTGCTCATCTCCCTACACTTAAGTAATCCTACCACTGAATGCTAAAAGAAAAACCAAGAGCATAAAAAGTGTATCACCCCACTTAACATATTTAAAAAAACACACACAAAAAACAGATTCCAGACAATTTGGTGGTGATTTTCTTGATTTTATTTTGTTTTATGAAATCTGTTCTGGGTAACATTTCAAAAATGCCTTCTAATCACCAAACTTAATAGAATCTTTTTAGTCTTCTCAATAGTATTTGAAAATCTTCTCTCGTTCCCTGCACTTCCATTCTTCCCTGGCTCTTGTCCCCACGCCTGTAACAATTCCTCCTCAGTGCCGTTTGAACCCATGCCTTCCACTTTGGTAATATTCAAGGCACTGTCATTTGCATCCCTCTCATTCTGGCTCCTCCCTGGGCATTTTCTGTCACTCTTAAAGCTTTAGCTACTAACCCTCTGCTGATAACTCAGATATATGGCACCTCAAATGCCACCGGACCCGAACTGAAGTCATCGTCCTTCCCCAAATCTGTTTCTACTCCTGTATTCTCTCCGTGAGTGCAGCCACCATCCACCCAGTCACCCAAGCCTTATCTTTCTACCTCATTTCATATTTCTCCATTGTCACCAGTGCCTTGCCATCCTCATTAAAAGCACATGCATATTCCCTGAATGTTACCCATTGAATATGTTTGGAGAAAAATCCATATTCAATGGGTAACATTCGGGATTCAGGCCCTTGTCCTCTTTGACTGGACTATTATAGTTTTGCATCTCACACTTCTTAAATCTGCCCTCATTCTGCTACTAGAAGGGTCTTTCTAAAGCACATGTCTGGTTATGCCATTTTCTGGCTTCAAAGCCTTCAGGTGGCTCCTAATGGCCTAGAGCAGAGGTCAGCAAACTATCACGGTCTGTGGGTCAAACCCATCCCTTTGCCAGTTCTTACAAATACAGTGTTACTGGAACACAGCCATGCTCATTTGTTTATGTATTGTCTATGGTTGATCTCGAGCTACAACAGCAGAGCTGTGTCATTTCAGCAAAAACCATGTGGTCTCAAGAGCCAAGAACATTGACAAGCTGGCTCTTTACAGAAGTTAGCCGATGACCAGGCTAGTGGATAAAATCTGAGCTCCATGGTATGACACGCAGGCCTCTGTCCCCTGCCTACAACTCCTGTCTGCAGACATGGCTCTTGCCACACCTTAAATCTTATTCTCTGGCAGTGCTTTTCCAATGAGAATTTCTATGATGCTAGACATGTCTCACGTCTGCACCGTCCAATGCGGTAACTGCTAGTCACATGTGGCTATTGAGTGCTTAAAATATAGCTGGTGTCGCTGAATTTTTCATTTTATTTCATTTTAATTAGCATAAATTTAAACTTAAAATAGCCACATGTGACAAGTGGCTATCACATTGGACAGTGTTGTGCTAGACCATGTCCCCAACAGTATCTTTGTTCATTTTAAGGGGAATATTTAGAATATTTAGAACACCCTATCTGGGACACACTCATATTTCAGGGTAACCCTTTTCTAACTCCCAAGCCCTGGTCTCCCCAAAAGAACTAGGTGTCTTCCTTTTGTGCCCTCACTGTGCCATCACATTAACAGGAAAGCTTTTTCTATTCTGCTCTGTCCCCAACCAACCAAAACCACAGTCCCTGAATGCAGATCCTTGTTCAACTGGCGTTCACTTAAAAAGCCCCTAATCCAGTGTCCAGTTTATGTCAGAAGCTTTATTAATATCGGTCAACTGGATTAATTAATATCCCATTCGAACTGCTTTTCAACACTCAAGTCCCTTTCCTTCACTTATAGTTCTTTGACAAATGAAGGATATGCTCTCATAAGAGCTGGAATATCCTAGTAGCCTCTCCTCTTCTTCCCCATGATATATTGACTTCTCTTTGGAAAAAAGAACTGATTACAATCCCCTTGGCAACCTGATTTTGTTCACACAGCTTGAAGTTCACTTTCATAATAGCATCTTTGAGACTCAGAGCCCAAAATGCCACACTCCTCCAAAAGCAGTAATGAGGAATCAAGGACTGTTCTGCCAACCTACTTGCTTGACCTGTACGAAGCTTGTTCATTCTGCCTTTCTGAGAACACGCTGTTTACTCGTGGCTTGTGTGGACCCTTGGCTACTGCAGCTAACCTGTTCTGGAGTTAGTCGTGGCAGCTTTTCATATGATCTCCCCTAAGGACAACAGAAAACCCTGCAGCTTGAATTTTCCACAGGCATGAACCCACTTTGTTGAATTGTGCATGTGGCACCAACAACAATCAACAGTCCTTAAAAAGAGGAGCCCAAAAATGTCCATGTCAGTCCTGAGAATGTTGGAGAAGCTGACATAGTAAGTGGATGTCAAAGTCAGCCAAGAATCCCAAATTATACATGCTCACAGGGTTCCGAGTATCAAAGCAAAACTTCATGCACTTCTTTCTTACAGTTCCAACTTAAATATTGACAAATTCTATTCGCTTTTTTGTTTTTATTTTTTTGCCTGTGGGGAATTAAGAGCTCATTAAGATAAATGACTTCAAAATGCTTTACGTTTTCTCAAAACTGGCATGTGTTAAGTGGTTGAGGTTTCGAATCAGATGGTTATCATCCATCTCAAGTGGTTTTTAAGGCTCTCGTATCCTATTTGTAATCGAATATCGTATCCCTGTGGGATCAGAAAATGTAGAGAATGAAGAAGAACATAACGAAAGATGAGGTCCCTATTTCTTTGTCAGGTCGCTTCTCTCTCATCCCCCTACCAGTTGCCCATACACACGCCTGGGGAGCGCCTGTCGAATGGATTTGCACAATGCCTGTGAACAGTCTCCAGAGCCAGACAGTCCACATGCGAATCCAAGGCGTGCCCTTGCTGCCTGCTTCCCCTTGGGCAAGTGGCTGCACTCTCAGTGCCCGGGTCTCCCCTCTGTCCAGTGGGGGCAGTGACAGTCTCTGCCTCATGCGTGTCAGATGAGCCACTATTGCAGGACAGCTTGTGGTACTGTGCCCACCACAGATGGGAGCTCAGGGAATGTTCCTTATTTTATTTGTTACTTAAAATGCTTCCATCTTCAGGGCAAATGCTTTCAAAACCTTAGTTTAAAAATAAAAAGGATTTGAGTCCTTTCAAAGTGATTTGGAGGGGCCCCAAATTCTTACTTAAAAAGAAGAAACCCAATAACCTACTTTTAACAACGCTTAGAAGCATCCAGATTTCTTTGGGGCTGCGGAGAAGGGAAGAACCAAGTATCGTCTAAATGTGAGTCTGAGGCTTTGAGGCTAGGAAAATCAGTACTGCAGTGGAATGTTTCCACCTGTTCTTGACCCACCTAATGGGGTGGTCAGAAGTAGGGACCCCCTTAAATAGGAGTAATTTTCCTCCCATTACACCTGAGCAACCAGCAGAGGTTGATGTGACTCCTTCTAAGTTACTGGGCCAAATTCCCAAACTCTCATTGGAGGGAACAGGCTTTCTGAAAAAATAAAGGAAACTATACCCAGAGCTTCACCAAAAAAATATTGCCAATGAATCAAACTTTCAAATGTTTATAAGAACAAGCTTTTCTAAAAGCACAGAATGGTCCT
Source organism: Miniopterus schreibersii (assembly GCF_964146895.1). Classification (NCBI taxonomy): domain Eukaryota; kingdom Metazoa; phylum Chordata; class Mammalia; order Chiroptera; family Miniopteridae; genus Miniopterus; species Miniopterus schreibersii. The sequence goes on along the minus strand of NC_138103.1, from coordinate 97,776,948 downwards.
GGCATATACTAGATGCTCACCAAAAGTTTGGTGAATGAAGTTTGCTAAAACTAACCATGGATATGTTTACTTCCCCATGTGCTATATTTAAAAATGGTGAAATATCACAGTTGACATATAAGAAAATGCCTATAAATACACTTATAGGGTACAAAATGTCCAATATAAATAATATTTTATAGAAAGTATGTTTCATTCCTTTATTTGGAGAGTTTTTACTTTTTAAACCATAGTCCTTGCCATTTGGCACGTCAATCTGCAGACATGAACCTAGTTTATTGAATTGCGCCAATACTATGAATTTATATATAACCAACAATCTTGGAACAAGAGCTTAAGGCAAATAGAACATTGGGCTCCATTTGTAAATATAAACTAAAGATCTTTTTCATGGGTCAAAATTACATGGGAATAAATTTTTCATACATATGCTACGTAAAGATGGAAAACTATCATCAGTTACGCAGAATCAAAGACATACGAAATAGAAAGTCTTCAAAATAGTTCAAAGACTAGTATCTGAGAACTACAATCCACTAGGCAAGAAAGTGACCATTTCTGAAAGTCATGCTTTTGAAGAGCATTTAAGCTCTAAGACTTGTTTCGTGTGTGTCACACTGTCCTATATCCCCATGAGTCTATGAGGCAGGGAGTATTATCATCATTATTCCCAGTTTCAGATGAGAAAAGTGAGGCGCTGAGGAGGAACTTGCCCTGAGCCCTCCCAGCCTGGCTCCAGGGGCCAGGCGCTCGACCCCTGGATGGGGCCATGCCGCCTGCACTCTGTCCCCTGCTGTGCCTTGGCCACTCCGCTCTGTAACGTGAACACTTTTATTTCAGTTCTCAAGGATCGGTAGCACCTCTTTGACTTCAGAGTGATATTTGTTTGCCTAGACACGCCCCGTTATCTCACCTGTTCCCATGGACTCTGGATTTCTCCTTTTTCGCTATGGAAGCCTTGTTTCGCTATCAGAACTATTGCCTGCCTGACATAAAAAAGAAACTGTGCAGAAAAAGTGTGGGGACAGGACACCTTGGAGCTCTCGTGAGAGGAAATATTTCATTTCCCTAAGAAGGAATTGTGGGATAGCAGCTCAGAGGCCTTAAGATTCTGTTATGTAAAGGTTAACTAGGCACGCCCGACTGACGATTATGATAAAAACGGGATCGGCAGGCAGCAGCTCCAAGCTGAGTTTTAATCACACAGTTTTGTTTATTGTATAACATATGGCCCCACCTTTGCATGTTCTCATACAAGAGAAAGCAGAGTTCTTATGCTTGGCCTTGAGCAGGCCACGATTTCGTGCTTTGGTAGAGAGAGCGGTGGGCTGGTAGGACGCCTCTGAGGTTAGTCCGCCTGTGCCCCAGGGGCCCCCTCCCATTTGCCTCTAAGTTTCGCCCGTATTACAGAGTTTTCTCATTTTACCCCCTGGGTCATCTGTCCATCACAAAAAGAGGTATGCCGCTTTACTTTTTTCTCTAGATTAGGCATGAACAAAACAAAACAGAAGAAAACAATGTTTTTCTTTCTTCCTTTGGCATAACAGCATTGCTGTGAAATTTCTTTAAAAAAAAAAAGTGGAACTAAACAAAATGCCGCCTCCAAGGCTCCTGCTGTGGTCTCCCAGGCAGGTGGGCGCTGTGCTTGCTAACAGCCCTGCCTGCGAGCTGTACAAATGCCTGGCCCCCTGTCCCCACCGGGACACCCGGCCCACAAAGCCCCTTCCCTCGGCGCCCCTCCGGGCGACGCCGCTCTCTGGCCCTCACCTCCAGGGGGCCGTCGGGGCTCTCGGGGCGATGAGAATTCTCAGCCAGAACCCACTCAAAACACCGCAAGCAAAACCCACCTCACTAGCCGTCACCTTGTTCTCGCCGCTCTCAGAAGCCTGGGAACTTATGTTCTCCGTGCCCTCAGCCTCAGCGACACTGGCAAAGGTTTATTAACAGTGTGATCAGTACAGACATTTATGTGATTTGGACCCCGTCTTTCATTTTGAGTTGGGAAAATATCACTGTACAGGTTAGAAGAAACATGCCCACCTCATTCATACACTCACATACACTTCTTTTTAAAGTGTGGTAGAACAGACACATCTTTTCTCTAGTTTCTCTTTACTGTTGAAAGTATTACAGGGGTCTCCTTCCCGCACCACTGACCCCTCCCCCCCGCTCCCGCCCCCTCCCCAGGCCTTCACCGCACTGTCAGGCACACACCTTTCATAATAAATTCTGGATTCCAGCATTTGACAACTTTAAGAAAATTGTAGGTAGAGGTCAAAAAGAAAAACTTTGAGTCAACCTAAGAGAATCTGCATTGTTTTTGGAGAGGAAAAACAATGACATGACTTAACGGTTTCTGGAACATGGAACACGTGAGGGGTTCTGAAGGCCCCCAGAAGCATGCTGTCAGGGGGGCTGGAGGACTTGGGAAAATGCGGCCAGGAAGAAATGGGATGCAAAGTCCTTGGCCTGATGAGACTTTCTTTGGGGCTTGAATGTAAGTTCACAAGAGACTTGCATTTAAAATAACAAATTCTCTGAAAAGATGATGGTAAATAGGTGCCCTCCAGCGAAAAGAAAAGCTTAAAATGCAGCAGGAAGAATCCAATGAGCCAAAACCACAGGGCCCCTTTCCAGTGCACCTGCTTTTCAAATAAGGTAGATTTCTTACTGGGAAATGCTCTGTATCATCGGTCACATTGGGAATGATGCCCCATAGGGTTGTGCAGGGCACCATCGACTCAACATACCTGTTCCTTTGCCTACACAGAGCCACCCAGAGAAATGAGGAAAAATAAGAAAATAGGTTGGAACCCCCACTCCCAGCCTTGACCTCACTTCCCTCCTTTTTTACCGCCTCTCTGCCACTCTAGGTTTTGAGGAACAAGTGAAAGAGGGAAGCAGAAGAGAAGAAGAAGGGAATAAATGGGAAGGGGGCCAATAAGCTGACCTGAGGATATATAGCTCCAAAGCCTGGGTGTGGAAGCAAAGCTTAGGTCCCCTTCTACCTTGCCCATCTCCCAGATTCAAGCCTAGGAGACCCTGGGAGGATGACCCACTTACGCCCAAAACTCTAAACGACCTGAGCTGACCAAACCAGGCACACGTTCATGTGCAGAAATCTCCAGCAGGTTCTCACACACAACAAAGACTTTTTCATGTGTTAGAAGGGGAAGTGGTTGAAAGCTTAGCTGTTGGTGGCAAGAGGTAAACAAAGCATAAAGCCCCAACCTGAAACCCGTCAGCTTTCCTAGGGCTAAATAAGCCTTTCTAAACACTATTACTTAATTTTTGTTTGTTTAGTTATTCTTGATACGCCACTAGACATGCTTTCTACTGCTTTGATGGGGCTGTTGTAAAAATAACATACCAGTACTTAGAGGGCCCGAGGGCTCCTTTTTTCTCTACCTGCACCCGGTAATAAATAGCTCCTTCCGTGTTTAGCTACAGAGACTTCATTGTCCTCACCCAGCTTTCTCCACACTCAATAGCTGCCCTTTATTGTCCCTTCTGCAGTGGGCAGGTGGCTTGGCCCACAAACATATTACAAACAAATTGATCTTGGCTTAATTAAATATTTTGACCTTTGACAAGTTACAATTGAATCTTTAGTAGAGGCCCAAAGGGAGAAACTAAAACTTCACCTAACAAAGGGTAAAACATTTTCTTTTACCTTCTCAGGCTTTCTTAAAACTTACTCCCATGGTAATTTAGATAGATAATGATAGCTGATAGATAGATAGATAGATAGATAGATAGATAGATAGATAGATAGATAGATAGATAGATGATAGATGATAGATGATAGATGATAGATGATAGATGATAGAAAGATAGATATATGATAGATGATGATAGATAGATAGATAGATGATAGATAGATGATAGATAGATGATAGAAAGATAGATATATGATAGACAGATGATAGATAGATAGATAGATAGATAGATAGATAGATAGATGATAGATAGATAGATAGATAGATAGATAGATAGATAGATAGATAGATGGTAGATATATATATGATAGACAGATGATAGATAGATGATAGATGATAGATGATAGATAGATAGATAGATAGATAGATAGATAGATAGATAGATAGATAGATAGATGATAGATAGATGATAGAAAGATAGATAGATAGATAGATGATAGAAAGATAGATAGATGATAGAAAGATAGATGATAGACAGATGATTGATAGATGATAGATATAGATAGATGATAGATAGATAGATAGATAGATAGATAGATAGATAGATAGATAGATAGATAGATCGAGCAGTTCAGTGGCATCAAGTATGTTCAGTGGCATCAAGTATATTTGCATTGTTGGGTGCACTTGTTTATTTTTATCGTCTTAGTTTAGGGTCAACAAATTATTCTGAAACTTAATGATATCAGCCAATGTCTTAGCTAGTCCTCCCATATTTATATGATTTGTAAATATCAGAATGCTTCTATATTTTGGTCTAACATGAAGATGAAAATAATTCAGAGAACAGACAAGACAAAGGACGCAAAGCAAGTTGACGTGAATCCACTAATCCACCTCCCCGGAGGGTGTTTTGGTCAAACGCAGTTGACCGTATTCCATTATCAGTGCAAACCATCTCCAGCTCTAAGAAACCTTTCATCGTTGTTTCAATCCTGTTTTTCCAACCACCTATCACAGGACTTTTTCATATTCACAGCAACTGAAATATCCAAAGCAAAATGCTGCAAACCAGTTCCCTTTCCCACTTTTGTCACTCCCATCAGCACCGTCCATCCTGTGCTCAAGAATAGAAGTGTTGTAGTCATTTTAACTCTTTCTTTCCCTCTTTCCTTATATCCTGTCTGGCACTATGCACTTTAGTTCAGTGATTATCAGAATTTTTCATGTCCTGTCCCACAAAGCAAATGAGATATTAAATTGATTGGGTAAACAGAAAATTATGTGGGCCCATCTTATCTATTAAACTTATTTCCTATTTCCTCTAAAAATCTCTTTCAAGTTAAATTTACTTATTCACTGCCTATCACAAACATCATCACATTTCATATATTTGCTGTTTCCTAAAAATCCTGGTGGTAGTAATTAATAGTCATAACTACTTGGGGAGTCTTATAATCTTGAGTGCCTACTATGTGTCAGGCCTTCTGCCAACATTCACAGCATTTTGCATGTTACCTAACCTTTGGCTTTTTATTTTTATTTATTTATTTTATTTTTTGTTTTTTAATGTTTTTTATCTTTATTGTTGAGACCATTACAGATATATTGTATAGTTATATTGTTTAGTTCTGGTCCTCTAGAACTGTCCTGTGCAATACTGTAGTCACTAGTCTTATGTGGCTATTTAATTTTTAATTAATTAAAATTAAATAAAATTTAAAATTTAGCTTCTCAGTTGCATTAACCACATTTTAAGTGCTCCATAGCAGAATACACTTAATGGCCACTATGTTGGGCAGCACAGATACAGGACATGTCTACATTACAAATAATCCTGTTGGGCAGCACTTCTCTAGAAGCTTATCTACAGTTTTGTTAAGAAATATATGTGCTTGATGTGATTCATAGCAGCCGATGGTATATTAGCTAAAAGTTCCTGTAGAGTAGCTGTCATAAGTTAGGGTTTTGTTCATCATTTATTCACTCAGTGTAACACCTGGTGCTTAATAAGTCACTCAAAAATGTTTAACAAGTGTTTGACCAATAAAGATGGCAGCTTCTATATAGATACTCAGTTATCTTACATAATAATATTTTTCAAAAAGTAAAGACTTACACAGAAGAAAGAGAAACAAACTATTCTATACATAAGTGGTCTACATTTCATGAATCCTGCCAAAATGCTTAAATGTAAATGTATGGCAAATTGTTGACACCCGCTCTGCCCCTGCTTGGACAGCTGTGGATTACATCTGCATCAAATCAGCCAGGAGTTATTTATTTTCCAAATGTGCACTGACCTACTTCTAAGCCCAAAGGGTAAAAATGTCACCTTTGTTCATTTCTCAAGAAAAATATTTTTCAGATCCTGCGCTGGCTGTGAAAAGAAAAGCTGTTCCTTGGGGTGTTATCGTAATTCCCGCTTCATTTCAGGCTTTCTGACAGTCATCACTTCTTTCCTTCACTCCTGGTTATAATATGAACAGAAAAGCAATTCCATTGCCAAGCACCCACATTGGCCTCTTTTCTTCCAGAGAATTTAAACTGATTGTTGAGTTTGTGCTTAAGAGCTGTGTGATTTTGTAATTTGCTCTTTATATTTCAAGACTGTGAGCTTCTTGGCCCAATAGGACTGTTTGATTCAGTCTTATATGGTTGACCCTTGAACAACACGAGTTTGAAACTACATGGGTTCACTTATACACAAATTTTTTCCAATAAATATTTTGGAAAACTTTTTGGGTATTTTCTTACTGCCACATAGCAGTCATATTGATACACTACGCTATAATTTCGAGCCTTATCAATGCAGGAGTTGTTACACCTGTAAATAAATTGGATTTGCTTTTTCCCACCTCATTTTTGATGTCTCCTGTTAGTAATACTGTGATATCTGCAATGTTTTGTATCATATAAGACAATATCGATACAGATACTGACACATGATTCATCTTGTAAGCAGATAACGTAAATGTACGGTATTGAGCAATACAGTACATTACTATAAATGTGTTTTCCTTATGATTTTAATAATAATATTTTCTTTTATCTAGTTTACTTTAATGTAAGAATACAGTATTTAATATACATAACATGCAAAATATGTGGTAATCAACTGTTTATGTTATTGATGAGGCTTCTAGTTAGCAGTAGGCTATAAGTACTTAAGTTTTAGGGGTCAAAAGTTATACAAGGATTTTCTACTAAGCAGAGGGTCAGCACCCCTAACCCCCAAGTTGTTCAAGGGTCAACTGTAATCCCATTGCCAAGGACTTGGCCCTGTAGAAAATAACCAGTAACTACTTTTATATATATAAATTCAATAAGATTAGCAAATGTGTCTCCTTGCCTGGAGTGAAGGCTTTTAAGTATTAATAATATTTTAATAAAGACACAAATACAATTAAAAACAAAAAAATCTTGATGAGTGACCTTTTTATAGATTCCTTCACAAAATCGCTATCTGACGTGCATGCTGTGGGATGGGGTGGTTATTTTGGAACTAGGTAGAAGATGTTTTTAGAAGACCTAGAAATAAGCTTGGATGTCAAACATTTGGAGTCCATACTTAGTTTACCTGAAGAATCATCCACAGATAACAGGAAACCCCATTTCCCCTGGAAATACATCTGACCCATGTAAGCCAGAGAAAGGCCAGAGCAGGGATCCTCCAAGTGTGGTCTAAGACCCCAGAGAATCACCAATCGCCTTTTAAGGAATCCACAAGGTCAACTGTCTACACCATAGTCCTAAGATGGTGTTTCTCTTCTTCATGCTCAGCCCCTCATGAATGTTCAGTGGGATTTTTCAGAGGCTACATAATCATATGAAAAGTCTATTAAGATATTCCTCCCTTTGAGGCCGTATCTTCATATACCTCAAACAAAACATGTCACAGTGGATTGAACACAGAGCAAACATGAGAATACAGCTGTTTTCTGGTACACTGTACATTAAAGACGTTTGCAAAAATATAAAACAGCGCCATGTCTCTCACTAAACTTTTTGTCCTGGAAAATATATTTTTCATAAAAGTATTATTCATGTTACTATGTAATGATTTATTACTGTTGTTTTAAATGAATAAATAAGTGAAACTTTTCTCAGTTATTATCCACTTTAGTAAAAGCTCTCTGTGACCCTCCAGTAATTTTTTTAATCCCCACCCGAGGATATTTTTTCCATCGCTTTTCAGAGAGAGTGGAAGGAAGAGAGGGAGAGAAACATGAATGTGAGAGAGACACATCAGTTGGTTGCCTCCCGCATGTGCTACCAACCGAGACTGGGGATCAGGCCCTTGACCAGAATCAAACCTGAGACTCTCTAGTCTGAGGGCCAGTGGTCTAACCACTGAGCAACTGGCTAGGGCAGCCCTCCAGTCATTTTTAAGCATGCAGAACTGTCTGGAAACCAGAGTGAGAGCCACTGCTCTAGAATGTGGGGAGTACAAATAGATAAATGGGCCCCCGGACAGTGATTAACTGGAGGGAAAAGCAAACAGAACCCTGTTTCCAAGCTGAGCGGAGGTCTGCTAACGATGCTGCCCATGGTTCTCCATCCGATCAGCTAGTTAAACAGGCATTTTGGAGGCTACGTCTAAGTCTTTCTTTTCTCGTAAACTAAACCATTTGCCCAGCCAAATATTTGCTAGCTCTTTTCAGTTGCATACAAATTGTTTTGTTTCACAAAATATTTACTCTAACAAGTCGCACTTACAGTGGTTTCCAATGAGAATTCAGTTTTAACTTGAGAAGGTGGTTGTGTCTGTTGGCAGCCTTGGCTGGGGTTGGCTGTGTGGTCACAGCACACAGAGAACATCTCTGAGACCCGACATACGTCATCTGTGGGTTTTTGCAAAGGGAAAGGCTAGGCTGGTTCCAAATCAGCCCAATTCATCTTCCCAGTGGCTTATTTGTTTAGTTTCACATGCTAATAATACCAGGAAAATTTACATTAAATCCTTTATTGTACAATAATGCAATGTCCATTATAATAAAAAGTGACTGTGGAAGGGCATTGGCGTGTGTGTGTGTGTGTGTGTGTGTGTGTGTGTTCTCAAATAGATATCTATCAGTCTCCTTCTTTCAACCACTCCTATCGTTGGCTCAGAAAGGTCACCACTCCTAGTTACTCCATACTGATCCATTTCCCAAGAGCTCAGAGCTGGGCCAAACAGTTTGATGATATAATTCTCTCCATCCCTATAGCTTCTCTTCTGTCTTGCATCCTACTGACAGTCATTTCGCAAGTCCCATCCCCTACGTAAAAATCTGTTGTTACATGGGTGACCCAACCTTACCTAGACCCCCTTTCAAAGGTGTCCCACTGAAGGCTGATGGCAGTGTGGTCTAATGCTTGAGACACAGCTGGAGAGAGGGCAGCTGGCGACTGCTGACTCTGTGAGAACTTAGCCTTTCCTGTCTCAGTTCCCCACTCTGTGAAGGAGAAATACTTAGCTGGACTTCTTCTATTTGCCTCCCAGGCATGTAGGAAGAATTTTGAGAATTATGTAGCCTCTGTGATCCTCTTTAGTAGCCCTCTTTCTCACACAGTTAACACTGTTCTCCTGGTCTCTCCTCCCACCAAATCCTACCCATGCCCAAGGAGCATTTCAGGATCACTTCAATGCATAATAGTTTCTCATGTGTGCATTGTTTATCTGGCACTTACCATATACTGCCCTGTAATAGTCCTTGTACTAAGAATTTTCCATAAATTTGTCATTTGTTTTTCCAAATAGCCTTGAGTTTCTTGAGAGCGGAGGTTTTGTCTTACTCGTCCTTGGCCATAATGCCTTGGGGCTTGAAGGGTACTCGGTACATTCAGGTGCAAAAGGTCGACCTAACACTTATTTCATACCCAGCCTTTGCCAGGTACTGTGCCAGATGCTTTTGCATATATTATCTAATTTAATCCTTGAATTTGAGGCTCAGAATGATGAAGGAACTTGTCCAAGGTAGCACAGCAATCTGAGAGCAACAAGAGCTGGGGCTGGCAGCTGGAACTGTTTGCTCTGAGCTAAGCACATTTTTCTAGTTTATCACAGTGCCTCCCCCAATAAGTCCTTCTTGATCAATAGCTCTTACTCCTCAGCATCTCTACCTTCCTTCTCTTCTTAATCAAGGTCAATCAATATCATAATGTACAATGAGTAAATTTTCCTTTGAAAATGCAAAGATGTTTGTACAAGATTATGCTCTACGGCTTATTATGGCCAACCTGGGGCCATCAGTCATTCCACTTTCTTTGTTACTACTGTAGCCCAGTGATTTCAAAATGCTCTGGGGAGTCCTGGAAACTCAAAGGAGATATATTAGAGGGTTAGGGGAGGGAAAATAAGAGGTTCTGACATACCCACCTCTGCTGCTGCTTGAGTGAGTTTGACAAACCTATTTTTAATACAGATTTTATTTACAGAAAAACCTCATACAAATTTATCATCCTATAGTTTTGTAGGTCAGAAGTCTAAAATGGGTCTCACTGAGGTAAAATTAAGGTGCAGGCAGGGTTGTGTTCCTTCTGGAGACTCGAGAATTCACTTCTTGCCTCTTCCAGCCTCTAGAGGTTCCTCACATCCTTGGCTCATGAGCTTTTATCTTCAAAGCCAGTAACTGCTGATGGAGGCTTTCTCAGGCTGCATCACTCTGGCACTGATGTGCCTGCCTCCCTCTTCCTTGTAGAAGAGCCTTTAGTACATTGGGCCCACCTGTATAATCCTAGATATGTCCCCATCTCAAGATCCTTGACTCAATCACTTTCTGGAAAATTCCCCTTTGCCATGGAAGGTAACATATTACAGTTTCAGGGACTGGGAGGTATGCATCTTTGGGGGACTATTATTGGAAGCAGTACAGGGTAATTTATTGATTATGGATCCTGACTGACCCTTAGAATCATATGGAAGTTTTAAAGAAAATAGATGCTGAGGCACCTCACCAAAGTACTGTGTTATTGTTTTTTAAATCCTAAAATACTGTGTTTTAATTGGACTACATGGGCCTGGCCATCAACATTTGCTAAGAGTAACCAGGATTACTCTACTGTGAAGCAGGGTTGAGAGTCACTGGATGGATGAAAGAAGATGGATTTGGACCATCACACAAACTTAAGTTTGAAGACCCCAGCCCCTTAGGTCACCCACTCTACTTTTCCCAACCCGAGAGCCCTTATCTAGAAAATGGGCATAATAATCACATGAGAACTAAATTAGATAATATGTATAAAGTCCTCTGTGCCTTGCCTGGAGTGTGTTAATCCCCCGATGAATGGGAGCTATAATTATTAATTTTATAGAGCAAGTCAAGTTATATCCCAGTGTATGGCAAACAAACATCAAAAGTGAATATCCAAGGAAGTACCCCAAACTCACCCCTCTTGGTCAGACTTAAAGGAGCTTGGAGTTCCAACTAATTCTGCTCAGATTGTCTGTAAACTGAGACAGCTCAGGAGAGTTCCGAGTTTCTGTCATCCTTCCATTTGGCTCTGGGCAATGGCTCATGTCTCCTCGGGTTCTCTCCTTTCACAGATTCCCCCTTCACAACGCAGGGTCCAGGCCTACTGGACAGAATAGTTCAGCAGTTTGTGCAGACGGCCAGTAGTCTACATTTCTCAACCTGCGGAACGGTATAAACTATAAACTCAGTCCCCTCCCACCAAGTTGTCTTCCCTTCAGTGAGACAGCATCAGCCCCTGACCCCCCAAAGACTCAGCTCACTGTTCCCAGGGTCCCAAGTCTCAGGGCCTTTTCATAGCCCAGCCCATCCCGGCCGTGAGGTGGGACATTCAATCAGGACTGACCCCAGTCCCTGTGTGGCAGCCACATCCTGTCCCATGGAGAGGTGCGACTCTGCATTGTGCCACCACGGGAGAAAGCCCCTTTACTGCTTTATTTTCATGCGATGCCGAGGGTGAGAATGGACAGAGAGAATTGTTCTGATTTTAGAGTGAGAAAAGCCTACTTAGCTAAGGTCCAAAAGGAGTTATCAGTTGTGTTTTTAAATTTTACTAGCTTCCAAAATCAAAAAGGAGGAGAGATTACATCATAAGTGAGGGACCTTGCTTTATTAGCTTCCTGAGTCAGAAGAAATGAGAAGGAAAATTATATCATATACAGGAAAGCCCTCATACATTTGTCCTCTTGTATTTTCCTTTGCTAGCCTCTCCTCTAGCCGCTGGGAAATTAAGGGGAAGTACTGGATCAAAAAACGTTGACCTCGGTGATTTCAAATTAAAATCTGTGGTTCTGAGTATCCAGGAAATCTAAAGCCTTATGGTTTCACTTCTTCTGCCACCAGTTCTGGAAAGGGACTAACCCCACATTACTGCAGATGACAACGTTTCCAAAGCTAGCCTGTCTGTAACACGGGAGACACGGCATCCTTCTGTCCCGTGTGACGCAGGAACAATGTTTTGGTTGGTCGGTTTCTGAGACATTTTAAATATAGGGGAAACAGCACTAAGAAACATATAAAAAATACCAATGGATCCATCACCAAGAATTCTGTCATTTGTCTCAAGTCCTTTCTAATATGAAAAGACAGTTCATGTAAAGTGGAGATCTGTCACATTTCTCCTCAGTTCTGTTTCCCACCATTGCTTCCCAGAGGCAGTCTCCATCGTGATTTTACTGACTCTTTGGGAGCTACTTTTTATCTACCAGCCAAGGTCAGTTCTGGTCATCCTGACTGGTGTGGCTGGGACCCCAAGCCACAGACGATGAAGACGATGATTGTTCCAGGTAAGAGTCGCCCCCTGCTGCTGACTTGATCTTTGGCTTCATATTTCAATCTAGTCACTGATCTTGGAGAGAGGTACTAGGCTGTGTGTGTTTCAAGAACAGAAACAGCCTACATGGCTGGCCCAAGCCTTCTGGTCCCTAGTTCCCAATTTGCCTTCTCAAGGTGAGAGGCCTTCCTCAACTGAAGAGCGTGTTAGGTCAGTCTCACTGGATTTAAGAGAAACAATCCTATGAAGAGAATCTGGGAAGAGAATTTCAAGGGCTCTTGTTTTCCACCTCATGGATTGCAAATTCTGGGGCCAGGCAAGTGACTTCAATAAACAATGTAGTTACAGCTAATTACTGTTTTAAGGAAATCAGACTCTTCAATAAAAGCCACAAATATGAGTGATTATGTGAAATCACTCTTGTTTTTACATATCCCCATTTTTTTAACATATTTATGGTTTAAAATCTACAGATAAGTTTAAACAATAGCACAGCAAATAACTACCTTCCCTTTAGCTAGATTCACCCAACTGTTAACATTTTGCCACATTATATGTATGGGTATAAATGATTTCCTGAACAGTTTAAAGTTGTGCAAATTGTGATAAATCACCCTTAAAAACTTAAGCATATGCCTCCTAAGAATTAAGGTATTCTCTATTTCAACTCTAATACCATTATCACACCTAAGAAAAGTAACAACTTCTTTATCATTTAATTGCCTATATAAAAATTTCTTTAATTGTCTCCAAATTATTTGATTTTTTTTGTTCTAATCAGAATCCAATCAAGATTTACATATTGCATTTTATTGTTATGTCTGTTTGGTATCTTTTAATCTAGAAGAGTTTTCCTACCTTTTAATGTTTTTCAAAATTATTTGTAATTGTTGGTAATGAATATGATTTGTATGAATTTGGGTATGTGTGTGTACACGCATCTACTCACACATAGGTGGAAAAAGGAGATCCACAGGCCAGATTGGTGCTGAGAGCTGTATTTCCGCACCTGCATGTAGTTCATCAAAAGTCCTACTTCCAAAAGCATAGTCTTTGCCTCGGCCTGTATTAGTGCATTCGCTTATCAGGATGGAAAGATGAGAGAGGGAGAGAGGAGGCCTAGCTATTGAAGGCCTTAGCTCTGATACTGTGCTAAAACTCCAAGGATGCACTAGATGAGAGTCACTCAGGACAGGGAGCAGGTGACAGGTGCCCAGGGCCAGGCTCCAGCCTAACCTCCTCAACCAAGAATTGCAATTTTAGAAGCACCTCCAGTTATTCTTCTGAACATTGAAGTTGGAAGACCACTATTCTAAAGACACACACATAAATTAACAATTGACCCTACCCCTGGCAAGTTCTCATGGAGCCAAGACGTGGAATGTTATCCCGTGATGCAGTGAGTACTCTAGTAGCTCAGAGGGAGCGATAGAGAGGCTTTGGGGGGATGGAGGGGATGAGCTCCGAGTGGAGTTGGAAGAAGTCTGGAATAACCAGGGGCAGAAAGTATAGAAATAAGAGAAGTAGAAACTGCACCACATGCAACTGGAGATGTGTTAGAGACAGATGAAGGAAAGCCTCATACACCATGCCAAGGAATTACAACTTTCCTTTTTTCTGAAGGTTTGGAGAGTCACAGAAGGGCCTTAAGCAAACGTGATCCGGCTACTTATAAGAAGATCTTGCTTGACAGCCCAGAGCAGAAAGGATTTAAAGGCAGAGCAGACCCATAAGAAGCCCCTGCAGTTAAAGAGGCAGGAAGTCACTGGGGAAATGGGCAAGCAGGATTTGAAACATACTTGGGGGACAGAAGCAGCAGGACATGCTGATGAGATATGAATGTGGGAGTCAGAGAAGGGAGTCTAACGCTGATTCTCAGCTCACTTTTCAGTCTCGTGTGAAAGGCTGACTGTGGGCATTCAGGTGAAAATGTCCCTCAGGTGGTTACCTGGTCAGGAGAGCAGTAGTGGGAGCCTTAGAACTGAGCACAGGACCCTGGAGAATGGTGTGAGGAGACAGTCTTGGAATCAGACTGAGGGCATAGCTGCACCTGCCTGCTGAGGAACAGACTTTGTAAACCCCCTTGAATGGGTGGAACCAACCAGTAGGGAGCACCAGCTTCAGTGACATCCCTTTGCCTACTTCTAAGGCTATGATTTTCTCTCTCCACTCTTTTTGAGTGTTCTCTAGAGTGGAGGGAATACACCAGAAGGGGAGTTCAAGATAGTTTGTTGAGCATGAAGAGAAATTGTTAGAAATCTATATTTTAAAAATATCTTTTCCATATTTTGTTTACATTTTATAATGGATAAAGTATATTCACAAAATAATACATAAGTGTATGTAGATAGATAGACAGAATTCACTAGTAAATATCCACCTATTAAGTGTATATGTTCAAATATATGTTATTGCTACCCATACACGATGAAGAATCTTGTGTGCCCACTCTTTTGCATGACCAAAACTTAGGAGAGACTTAAGAAGGGGGAAGGTGGGCACAGGACATATACCCCTACTCCTCAAAGATTGCTGGCATCTTTCAAAAGGTTTTGGCCCTAATAGAACCCCACACAGCAGAACCCCTGGGAGTTGTAGTCTCTTTTACCTGTGGACCAAAAAGGGGCCATGTACTGAACCTGACAGGCTCGGGGAGGCCTGCGGGGAGGGCCCATAAACTCAGAGATGGGAAGTAACCACATAGGATGGTCTAAACATTGAAACTCCTAAGGAAAAGCAGGTTGTGCTGGGTAGCCATGTCTTAGGCCAGTTAATCTTTATCTTAACTGAACCTGTCTATTGTCTTTTGTCATCAAAGATAACATACCTTTGAAACATCAGAGTAATCTCCTTTTCCAGCCCTCACAGCACCAGCTGGTGAGACCACAGAACCCCTCATTGTTATCTTGCTTCCCCGAATACCATCTCTATGTGCTGTAAATGTTAATTATTAACTGTCCTGTACCCAGCATTTTGGGTTTTATTCAATCCTAGAGATTTCCCTGCTCTGCTTCCTCCCGCCCCCTTAACCTACCACCGATGGATTTTGAGGTAACCCTCCTCACACCTCCTCCATTGATGCCAAGGTAGAAAATCGCCTGCAAAATTGCCATTCTCTGGAGCGTTCCCTCAATCCCTTGAGATTTTGCTTCCAGGCAATTGTCGTCCGTCAGTTTGTCTCTAATAAACTCACATAAATTCTCTGCAAGTTTGGATGTTGCTTACGTCAGCATACCTTCTATTTTGAATGCATTTTTTAGAAACCTTGACGCTGAGGGTTAGGAAATCGTTGATGCTTTCCTGAGGAGCAGAAAGAAAGAGCTGGTTAGAGGAAAGAGGTTGGGGTCAGAGGGAGGTAAGGTAGAGGAAAATGGAGAAAAGACACCTTTTTTTCACACAGGAACCTGGAGCTATTCTTGCAGTTTGCAGGTTGTAATGTGTTTCTTAGCTGTGGGGGTAGTTTTGAGGGGAGGAAGAGGAAGTAGTTGTCAAAGTCAGAAAATGAGCAGAACCTGTTTCTTGGCTTCTCCCTACATGGTGATTCCTTCTCATCCTGATTGTCAGTAGGTCTGGGCATGGGTTTCTGACAGCAGACAGTGGACTCCCTCTAGGAATACACACCTTCAGTGACCTGTCATTGGGACGTGATTGGCTTAAAGACAAAGCTCCTGACCACCAGGCATACATCAGCAGGGCCATGGCAAGCTTTCAAAGGATATGGGTTCATTGGGATTTACCTGCTGCTCCTGAGTCTGGAGCAGTGGCCAGGCATGACCTCTCCTGCCAAAGGTCCTCCTGTGCTGAGCAAGCAGAAGACTGAAGCCCGCCCCCATCTGTCCTTGCACTACGCCCAGATCCTAGTAGGAAGGAAGCCATCGGGACTGTGCTAAAGCCTAGCTCAAGGCCAAATAATGTTCGCTCCCAAACACATTCATGGGTGGTTTTTTGAATAAGACACTGGGGGCTTTAAATGCTGCAGCAGAGCTGGTGTAGCCACCAGACCCAGCTCACCCCTCTCTCCTTGATAGGCGGCTACATTGACCATTGGCTTCATGTCACTTACTCCTTTAAGAACTAGAATATTAACTTTATCATTTTTTTAATCAAAGGGAAATAAAGGTTATAATTGCTAAAGGGCAAGAACATTATAAAGTACAATATTTTAATTTAGAAAACAAAGAAGCAAGCATAGTGACAGGTCATAGGTATAAACAGGCCAGCGTTTCAGGTAGTAATTATACTGACCAGACAGAAATAGGGTAAGATTTCTCAACTGGGGGTAGAGGTATGAGATTAGATGAGATAGGGAGAGTAAAAGAATTTGCCTGGATTATAAAGATGAAAATTCTGATATACTAAATAGATACTGATACTGGTAGTAATGAGTTCAGTAAGCTGACTTCCTCCACCCTCACTACATAACTCACTAATTTTCCTCCAATAGTATTTTATTTCCTTGTGCTGCACAATAGAGTCACACAAGATAGGGAAGAAAAAGCCTAGTATTCAAGCCCACAAAGACTGAGATATTCAGTGAGATGATCATTTGCTTAGAATTGCTCTTGCTGGGGGAAGGGGAGAGCTTTGAACATTTAATAATATATCCAGAAGCACTGAAGTGTTAGGTATGGTTCTTCCACAGATGTAATGTAATACCTAATACTTGATTTAAGAAAACTTTGAATCTTTTTATTTTATTTTATTATTTTATTTCTCATGTTTCCTTGTAATTTATGAAAAGCTTTAGTAAGGAACTACAAATTTAATAAAAAGTAGATATTCAAATAATAACCCAGTATTACGTAATGCAAGTAATTTTTTCCAACTCTACTTCTTGTTAACACCATCTCAAGAAGGATTATCTGTGAAGGAAATATGCCCCTCATACTTCGTATTCTTTCCTCTAAATGAAGGGGAAAATACTACTACTGCTTCAAAGTAGTACATTTATTTGCTGGTTCAGAAAATTGGTTGCATGTATCCAGAGTATACAGGAAAATAGGCTCATGCTAAAATCCATGCTTTTGCATTTATTGATTATAAGCCACAGAACATAGAGGGGCATGGGGAGAACCAAATGACATTTTTATCATCATTACCATGTTATTGTTATAAAATAATAATAGATTACTGCACAATTTTCCTTTCTGGGAAACTTATAAAAATAGAAAAAAAAATGTGTGGCTATTTTTACATAACAAGGTAGATTTGAGAAAGTATCATACTCCTTTTATTTCAGGAACATATAATTATGTTAGTAAATTCACCTCATGGCTTTTTGAAGATTATTAAATCTTCAAAACTTTTCAGACACTATCAGCAATATTACCATCCAAATCAAAATATAATCTTTTAAAAAATATAATCTTTGTAAATGTGTACATTTCTTCTCCTGCATTTTGGAAAGCAAAATGTACCTCTTCCCCTCAGAGGTATAAATTGCTAGAGTCACCTTTTCCTGGGATAAATGCTTAAAAAAAGCAACTGCCCCACAAATCAGGAAGCTGCCTGCAGCCTCTAATAAACTAATTCATTCAAAAACATTTATAAAGCATCTTCAGTGTGCCAGGCACTGTACTGGGAGCTAAGGATCAAAGACAAATAAGCTGCAGCCTTCACCCTTAAAGAGCTCAAGGTCTAGTGAGAGAAGCAGATATGTCTCCAAATATGCACCCCTATGTTCATAGCAGTGTTATTTACAAGATCTGGAAACAGCCCAAATGCCCGTCAGTAGATGAGTGGATAAAAAAGCTGTGGTATATTTACACAGTGGAATACTATGAAGATGTAAAAAAGGATCTCTTACCCTTTGAGAGACAACCTGGAGAGTATTACGTTAAGCGAAATAAGCCAGTCAGGGAAAGATAAATATCAGACGATATCACTTATTGGTGGAATCTAATGAACAATAGAAACTGACAAACAAAACAGATCTAGAGATATGGGAGCAAGCAACAGACTAAAGATTCTCAGAGGGAAGGGGGGTTGTAAATTAACCAAAGAGCTTATATGCATATATGCATAACCCATGAAAACAGACAATAGTTAGGTAAAGGCCTGGGGAGGGGGCTGGGGTGGGGAGGAGGGGGTCAGTGGAAGAAACAAAAGGGATATCTCTAATACCTTCAACAATAGAGATAAATTAAATTTTAAAAAAAAGAAACAGAAATCAGAGGGAGGATGCCTGACCTGGTCTTGAGGGGCTGACTTCGGAAGGAGGTGATACTTACACTGAATTTTAGGGCATGAATAGGAATTAACCAAGAGGGGAAAAGAGTGGAGGTGCATTCCATGGAGGCATGGCAAGTTTTGGATTTCAGGGGGATTTTGTTTTATTTTGGCATCACAGGTAGGTTAGTCAGGGAAAGAAGAAACATAAGACTGACTTTGAAAATCGAACATTTCTTCTCTTTCTCCCTTCTTTTCTGCCTCATAGTCATCCAGCAAAATCCAGAGATGGTAATGTGCTCCCTGGTGCAGGACCCAGGCTCCTTCTGTCTTCTGGCTCTGCCATCCTGGGAGCATTGCCCTAAGTCATCGATGAACCCGTGGCTTAGGCCCACACAGCAGTCCAGCCCACAGGGAGGGGAAGCTCCACCCAGCAGCCACAGAAATCTCTTCTGCTGTGATTCCATTGGCCAAAACTTAGTCATCTAGTGGCCAGATGGGCTAAAAAATGTCCTATTCTATTTTATTGTTTGCCTGGCTCAAAATCAAGAATTATCTTACCATAGAACAGGTGTTGGCAAATTTTTTCTGCAAAGGGTCGGATAGTAAATATTTTCAGCTACATACAGTTTTGGTCATGTATTGTTCTAATTTTTATGGTGTTTTGTTTGCTTGTTTGTTTTGGTAACTCTTTAAAATGTAAAAACCATTCTTCGGTTGAGGGGCCAGGTTGGGCAAGTGGGGCGTAGTTTTCCAGTCCTCACTATAGACGAAAGGATGAGTATATGGGAGGAGTGTGGCCATCTCTGGCATGACCTGTACAAGACTATAAACCACTAAGAGGAAGAGCCTTGTCTTGTTCACCTTGCTAGTCTCAGCCCATACAGTAGGTGCTTAATGTTTATGACTGATAATGAATGAAGGAATGAAGGAATGAATGAATGAATGAAAGGTAAGAGTGGTTAATTTACCAACAGCAATTCATTAAAATCCTACTTTGATCCAATGGTAGTCTCTTAACATGGATTTTCCTTTGACTATTGCATTTTCTCCAGGATGTCCCCCATGTTGGGGTGGACTTCCCTAATTGACACCCTCGCCCTCCACTGCAGAGGACAGCCCTGAGTATGCAAAAAGATTGCAGAGCCAAAGGCTTTACAGTTTCTCCCATAGTGCCTGCCTGGGTGGAGGGCAGGAGAACCTTGTTTTGGTTTTGCCCTTTTAAATATCACGTGCTTGGTGGGAATGTCAGCAGAAGTGTTCGGGCTGAATAGGCACTTTTTAGTTCCTCTCTCTCCTTCTTGCTCAATATCCTGAGGACATAATAGAACTTTTCTTGTCTAAGTCAGCCTAGCAGGGGGAGGGAGGGGAGGATCACTCAGCCATTCCCCTGGACATCCCGAGGCCAGGCATCAGGAAGGGCCACAGTCCTTGGATTCCATGCTTGGAGCAGACACAGCAACCGAAAGTGAGGGGTGCCCAGCCCTGGGCCCCAGGAAGACCCACTAAACGAGCCCCTGAGCCCACCTTATTCTGCAGGAGTCAGGTATGCCCAGGCAACAGCTATGCCCAGGTTTCCTCTTTCAAGTAAATGTGCCATTTTTTTTACAGCGGGAAAAGGTGCCCCCTGCAAATTCTGTAGCACAGACTGCCGGCTGGAATGGCTGAAAGGCACGTTCTGTTGGAAAGCAGAAGAGGTGGGCGTTAGGCCTGAGAACCCAGCCTCGTTGTAGTCAGAGGGTGTGTGGCTTGCTGCTTGGTAACTGGATGGGGCCTCTCATGTGATCCTGTTTCAGCCTCTGGGTGCCACTGGGATGAAATGCAGTCTTGACCAAAACCAGACACATAATCCTACTGGGTACAGACAATTGGCTTCGTCCTGCTCCTGACAGTGTGCTCCATCCATCTTTTATGATGAGCAGGAGCCAATTTCAATTTACCCTAAACCTTAAGGTCTGGCAGGGGGTGGGGATTTGTGTGAAATTTCTACCCAGACTAGAGGGGGGGCTCTGCTGCCATCTACTCTGCCTTCTCAGAAGGAATCTTGGGAAACGAGGACAGTGGGTGACAGAGGGCTATGAGTCCTCTTAGAAATATTTCAGAGCAGCAATAATTCCAGTATTTGGCCAGAGCCTTTGGCCCTCTTGTATAAATTGCTGCCTCTTCTATAGAATTCACAAGGTCTTTCCTCACCTTTAACTAAACTCATAGTGAGGTAGTTAAAGGAAGAGGAGGGGCCTCTTACTCTGCCTCCTGTCAGCTGTGTGACTTTAGGCGAACCGCTAAACCTCTCTGTGCCTCAGTTTCCTCCTCTAAAATAATGAGAATAATAACAGTACTAACCTCATAGTTCCGTTGTGAGTATAAAATTATATACATTTACTGTATGCTAATATTGCAATAATAGAGATCATTAATATTTGCCATTTTAATATTTTGTCATTGGAGAGAGATTATTCTGTGTAGGAAATAGATGGGCATCTTGACTGCTTTTCTGCCCACCCTGAGAAACTGTAAAGAGAGGCTTTACATAGATCAAACATGTGCATACGCAAGGCAAGGCACAATCTTCAAATATTCTAATGGCCCAAGAAATTAATGATAAATGATAGGGGAGGGGGAAGAGGAGGTTGTTCTTTCCAATAAAACCACATCTTTAAAATGCTCTATTAAAGGTGATCATGAACATCAAAGAGATTGAGCTGTATTCAAGGGACACCCTGGAGATGTTAGTCTTCTATGGCAAAAAGAAAATCTTAGGGATGATTTCATTACTCTTGGGAAATTATTTTAAAAGCTCAAATCCATGCTGCCTGCTTGTCATTTCCATCCATGTGTGTATCTACCATGGTGCTTTGAATGCTCCCCAGCTCCTGCCCAAGTCCAGAAGCCTCTTTCCTGGATTCCGAGCTCAGGAAAGCTGGTTTCTGGGGAAATTCTACCCCCAGAAAGTTCCTGCTGCCTCAGGGGCAGTCACACTGACACCTAGTGGTCTGAATGCCACGTGCACGCTATTACAAACACCGTTTTCCTCCATTGATCCCATGTTAACAAGAGGGAGAGAGAGGTAAGGGGACGGAGACAGGATATTTCATTTGTCTGATGTGTTATCAGAGGCTGCCTCTGGGTGAACATTCTAAGAACAAGAATGTGGGGAGCGGACGGTGGTTCACTGGCCTCTTTTAGTCTGTGGTCCCAGGGCTGTGGTTAAGGCTGTGGCTTCAGCCTCAAGGTCTGCGTTTGAATGGGGGCTCTGCCACTCACCAGCTGTCGGTCTTGAGCGAGTTACTGCACTGCCTCGCACTTTGGTTCCTGTATCTGTAGAGTGGGGAGGACAGTAACCTCTGCATGGCTTGCTGTGAACTCCGAGCAGGAGGGCATTCCCCAGTGCTGTCTGCTATTGTTGTGACTGTGTCTAAGAGACAGTTTCCGTAGAAGCTGTGACCCCGCAGGTCATGCAGTGGGAAGCCCAGTGGGTGTGCAAGGGGACCCAGATTCAAGTTCTGCCACCAAGTAACTGTGTGACTTTGGACGTACCACTTACCCAGTTTCCTTTCCTGTGAAATGAAGAGCATTCCATTCATCCCTGATGTGTAGGGATTTTTTTTTCTTTCCCAAACACTGTGTACACATGTCTATTCAAGTCCCTGATATTTAATCCACTTCTGACGGAATTGATGGATCATATGGTAACTCTATTTTTAATTGACTGAGGAACCACCGTGCTGTTTTCCACAGCGTCTGTACCATTTTATATTCCCACCAGCAATGCCCATGGTTCAGTTTTTTCATATCCTCACCAACACTTGTTATTTTCTGTTTTTTTAACAACAGCTATCCTAATGGGTGTGAAGTGGTATCTCATCATGATTAGAATGTTTAATTAAAAGAAAATTTGTTTTAAAACAATAGGCAAAACTCTGTGGTACTTTTATTCTTAGAAAACCATTTAGTATTTAGAAAATTACAGTACAGGAAGGGATTTGGGTTTGTTTTATTTTTTATTTCTGTCCTTTGAATTAACCATAGATGTGAACACATTTCTTTTTGCTTGTATATTATCTAGACAGAAAAGTTTACTTTATATGAATGCATTGCCATCGATCTCATTTTTGCCATGGGCCTTCCCAAATCAGCCTCATTCCCCAGTCATTTTGGTTCACACCCTTTAGCCTCCCTCTGGTAATGGGTTTTAAGCTAAAGCCAGGTGAGTGATAAACACCACCCCAGAGTGGCAATGGTTGAACCAGAATGGTGCCCCAGGCCCCTGAACTGCTGGTTGGGTGACTCATGTCACTGACTCTAGGGGATAGTTTGAGGGAAAAGGAACTTAGTATAGTCATCTACCTAAACGTTCCTTCCCTGCAGCAATGCTCGCACAGACCAAACATCAAAAAAGCAGCGGAATGGCTTGGCTCGTCTTAGTTGTTTTCCCTTTGCAGGTCGCCTGCACATGTCAGTGCGTTGGGCTGTCCTGGCTTAGGGCCCTACCCATCCATGGTCCTCCTCTTGCTCTGTCCTTGCTCATCTCAGATCTGCTACAATCACCACCAGGGGTGGAACAGCAACGTTAACACATCACCTACAAAGATTAGGGATTCTCGGACAGAAGGTCAATTACTAGGGTTAACTGAGAACTTTTTGGGTCAGAAGGAAACTTTTAAAATAATTTACTCAAAATAGTAACTATACAAGAAAAAAAGAAAGTCATGATATCTATGGTGTATTGACACAGAATTTAGTCAGAAAAACCTAGATTCGGTTCTTTCTACCATGTGCTTGCACTTAGTTTACCCTTCTATAAAAATAATAAATAACCAGGCTTTTGGGAGGATCCAATGAGATATTGCATTTAAAATTTTGCTTTAAAATGTTATTAATAGTTCTAATAATAAAATTAGCAGTAAGTGTGTAATATTAGACTCCAGGATTTTTTGCTAACTATACAAGTGTATATGGTTGGATTTTTTTTGTTTTTTTTTTGAGGGGGGGAATGTTGTACCCAGGAATAAGTGATCTTAATAAAGCACAGACTTCAAACTAGATAGTGGCAAGGTGGCATATACTAGAGCTAGCGCCTAAGCCAGGAGTCACCAGCACTCTCAGAAGAAAATGAAGGAATGCAGGAATGAATGGACAGTGAAGACCCAGAGTAGCTGAAGCCATCAAGCACCTGGGAAAGGTGAGGGGGCATGGGAAAAGAGTGCCTGGGTGCTAAGAACAGGATATATACCCTGAAAAGCTTGAAATTTCGAACATCACAATCTTAATGAGAAAATGTACAAGACACAGTAAAGAGCCCCACGATGACAAGGTGAGCAAAATCGCACATCTCACAGTGTAGCCTTGTTACTGTGACTTATGAGGGAGAAACGGTGAGGTGAAAGGTGTGGGGTGATTATATCTTTTAATCCTGGTTACTCAATACTGAATGCATTTTCTTCAAAGTTTAAAAGGAGAAGAGGTAGGAGGGGAATGGAGGAAGTTAAGGGGAAGGTTTCACTTCGTCATATTCTGTGGAGTCAGGTTTCAAAATATTATGCATTCCTCCCTGTGGAATCTTCTGTGACCCTCCATTTCTAATGTCTGGTGTTCACTTTCCTCAAATCAAACTATGGACCCTGCATGGACGAGCAGCTGCCAGCTGTCTTGACTCGTTGGTTGAAGTCCCTTCCTAAGCCGTTCTCCTCACACAGAACTTCTCATAAGCTGGGAAGGAAGTCTCTAGAACACCCCGCAGACGGCCTCATACCCCACCCCCACCCCACTCCATGTAGGCCACACACTTTCAGTTTCTCACTTCTTATCAAGCACAGAGGAGGAACTCTGCGCAGACTGGTGTGTCTGTGTGAGTCTTTGCCTTTGTGTGTGTGCAGACGGATATGGGTCCTGGGGAAAAAGCAGCATAATAGTTCTATTTTTTTCTCATGTCAAACAGCATCTCTCTGCCATCAAAAATTTCTATTTCAAGTTTTATGTTTTTAGCAAAGTGAGTTTTCTTTTACTGCTTCATACTATTTATATTTGAAAACAGAATGACCACAAGAAGTAGCAGATGAAATTAAGGTCTCCTTGAGGTGACAAAGTTGGAGGTACAGAAAAAACAAAAGGACTTATATTGTACTATGGTGCACATACATTAAGTATTACCCTAAAATCCAAATAAGCCCTTAGTAAGATACCCATGAAAACTACTTTCAGTGAGCTACATGTTTATTAGTCAAAATGTAAATAACTCTCCTCCATCTTGGTATATTTAGCTAATGCAGGCTAAGTGAAGTGAATTATATGCTAAGCAAATGTAAGCTAAATTTGCTGCAAAACTATGTGAAAATAGAATAACAAAAATAAATGTTTTCAGGACTGTTTGGTTGTTCTGTACTCTCCACATCCTCTCTACAGCCTATCACCATTCCATCAGCATCAAAAAGTAAAAAACTTACAGCAGAACAGACTTCAGAAACCCGTACAGTCACACGTAACTTCCTCGCCCATTTACGAGGAAGCCATCGGAGGCCACAATAAAGCCACAGCCGTATTCGTGCAGAAGTGAGCTGGTGGAATAACCAGGAAGAGAAGGTTTGACGGTTACAATTTGGATAATGATGGTGACTTTCAAGCTCTTGGTCTTTAGAGACAGAGGATACACAAAGCTATTCTCAATATATGGGAGAATCCAAGGCGACACAGTCTTTGGAAGGCACCAGCACCATCCAAGCTTTACCACTTGCTGGCCTACCTTGCTTCCTCTATTTCAGTTCGCCCTAGAAGAGAGAACACAGTAGGAGCCAGGAAAGGGTCAGAGCAGCAGGTGCCTGAGATAACACGGAGAGGGTGACTGTACACAGGGACGTCTGCAGAGGTTTTCTGCACAGGTACTCAGGCCATTTCCTGAGGGAAGCCACACACACAGCTCCGAGACCCCACTCTACCAGGTGTTTGCTTCCTACGCTACACCTGAGAGCACAGAGCTGGCTGCTGGGGTCTCCTGCTGTTCCATCTCCACCCTCACAGGACAACAAAAAGAATGTCAGGGGCTGTCACAATCAAGGTTAACACTGCTGTCCCCACCACCCGCTCCTCCGGCCTATGCCCTTGCCCGGTCTGC
The DNA here is from genome assembly GCF_964146895.1 of Miniopterus schreibersii. Classification (NCBI taxonomy): domain Eukaryota; kingdom Metazoa; phylum Chordata; class Mammalia; order Chiroptera; family Miniopteridae; genus Miniopterus; species Miniopterus schreibersii. The sequence goes on along the minus strand of NC_138103.1, from coordinate 97,751,286 downwards.
AGCAGCCTGCTCCTGCCCCAACAACTATGTGTGGTGAGAGGCACCCCCCACATCCTCTTAAAGAGGGACCTGGTACTCTCCCCAGCCTCAGAGGCTCACCCAACTGGAACCAATCACAGACCATTGGCCATGGAGTAGAGACTCTGTTGGACAGAGAGTTCACAGATCATTGGCCATGGAGTAGAGGCTTGGACAGAGAGTTCACAGATCATTGGCCATGGAGTAGAGGCTCTGTTGGACAGAGAGTTCACAGATCATTGGCCATGGAGTAGAGGCTCTGTTAGACAGAGAGCTCACAGACCATTGGCCATGGAGTAGAGACTCTGTTGGACAGAGAGCTCACAGACCATTGGCCATGGAGTAGAGACTCTGTTGGACAGAGAGTTCATAGACCATTGGCCATGGAGTAGAGGCTCTGTTAGAGAGCTCACAGATCATTGGCCATGGAGTAGAGTCTCTGTTAGACAGAGAGCTCACAGACCATTGGCCATGGAGTAGAGGCTCTGTTAGACAGAGAGCTCACAGACCATTGGCCATGGAGTAGAGGCTCTGTTAGACAGAGAGCTGACGGACCATTGGCCATGGAGTAGAGACTCTGTTGGACAGATAGTTCATAGACCATTGGCTATGGAGTAGAGGCTCTGTTAGAGAGCTCACAGATCATTGGCCATGGAGTAGAGTCTCTGTTCGACAGAGAGCTCACAGACCATTGGCCATGGAGTAGAGACTCTGTTGGACAAAGAGCTCACAGACCATTGGCCATGGAGTAGAGACTCTGTTGGACAGAGAGTTCATAGACCATTGGCCATAGAGTAGAGGCTCTGTTAGAGAGCTCACAGATCATTGGCCATGGAGTAGAGTCTCTGTTAGACAGAGAGTTCACAGACCATTGGCCATGGAGTAGAGGCTCTGTTAGACAGAGAGTTCATAGACCATTGGCCATGGAGTAGAGGCTCTGTTAGAGAGCTCACAGATCATTGGCCATGGAGTAGAGTCTCTGTTAGACAGAGAGCTCACAGACCATTGGCCATGGAGTAGAGACTCTGTTGGACAGAGAGCTCACAGACCATTGGCCATGGAGTAGAGACTCTGTTAGACAGAGTGCTCTTAAACATAGATTCATGACAGATTCAACACTCTTTCAGAAGCTTAGGAAATTCTTTCTTCAGCTCTTATTTCTGTGATCAAGTGTGAAATTCAAGTAGTCAGCCATCAACCACTGTGGCTAATACATATACGATGGGGCAAAAGTAGGTTTATAGTTTTGAGTACCTGAAACACAGAATATATTTTTGTATTATTATTTATTCATTATTATTGTCCATATGAACACCTGTAAACCTACTTTTGCCCCACCTTGTATTATGGAAAGAAATGGGCCAGGTATCAGGGAAGTGCTTGTTTGGGTGGGTGGTGGCAGAGGGGTGCCTTTTTGAGGGGAAAAAAACATAAAATAAAACCAGGTCCCTGCTTTCCCATCTCACTGGGGAAACGATAGAAATCTTTAGACAGTGTTAATAAGTATGGAAAGCTTCCTGCAGTTCTGTTACCTATGGTGGAACTTACCATGTATCATCTTGTGAAAGGGTTTGGTCACAAGTACTGCATTTCAGCCAACTTCCATTAACTCTATTTTTACAACTAAAAGCAATTTGAGTAGTTTTGTTATATAATTGTCATGTAATGTTAGTAAGCTCAGGTGTTGTTACAGTTTCTTCAGTGTCCTAATGAGAACTTGCTCTTTCTTAACCTGTCCTTCAGCATCCAGTGGGAAGTTCCAGAGTGTGGGTAAGCTAAACTCTGACATGCTAACTCTATCATGTTATCCAGCGGTATGCTTGTCTCGGTCATGTTGACTTAAAATTAGGACATAACTGTTTTCCAGAGTGGCTACACCAGTCCGCATTCCCACCAGCAGTGCACTAGGTTCCCCTTTCTCCATACCCTCGCCAGCACTTGTTTGTTGATTTGTTGATGGAGCCATTCTGAGAGGTGTGAAGTGATGCCTCATTGTGGTTTTAATTTGCATCTCTCTGATGATGAGCATTTTTTCACATGTCTCTTGGCCATCTGTATGTCCTCTTTGGAGAAGTGTCTGCTTAGATCCTTTGCCCATTTTTTTTAATTGGATTGTTTGTCTTCCTCTTGTTAAGTTGAATGAGCTCTTTGAATACTTTGGAAATTAACCCCTTATCAGATGTGTCATTGGCAGATATGTTTTCCTATACAGTGGGCTCCCTTTTCATTTTGTAGATGGTTGTGTTGTGTTTTTTTTTTTTGCTGTGCAGAAATAATATGCAGATCATGTATTATAGAAATGTACACTTGAAACCTATATAATCTTATTAACCAATGTCATCCCAATAAAATGAATAAAAGTAAAAATAAATTAAAACATTAGGACCTAACGTTAACAATGGTTACTTCACAATTTTGTCACCTGAGGAAAATGATGTTATATGACTAGTGAATTAGAAAAAACAATGATGGCAGACGATTTTTGATTTCACAATGTTACACACATTAACCAATTTAATCCTCTTGAAAAACAAGACCCTGTGAGAAATAGGTGCTGTTATTATTTGCATCTTATAGATAAAGAAAACTGAGTAGGCAGGTCACATGGGTAGTAAGTGGCACAGCCAGGGTTTGAACCCAGGTCAATGGTCCCAGAGCCTGTGTCATTAACCAAGACACTGCCCTGCCTCCTAGGTCTGGCTTGACATCTAAGAGACAAGTTCCAATTTCAAATCAACCACTTCTATATTTTCTAAATTAAAACCAGGATCTGGAGTGTGACAGTCGGTTAATGTGTTTCCTGGGATTTCCCCCATGAAATTCAACATATGAAGTTGCTGTAACTAAGTAGGAACTCACTTAAACCCTTTGGTTTCTGTTCCTCACTGACCCAGTGGACTAGGTGGACTGGATTTCTATGGCTTGTCTACCTTCATAAAAATAGGAAACCCTCCTATGTACCAGGCACTCTTTAATGTGCTTTATGAATATTAATGTTTTACTCTTCCTAACAGCCCGATGATGTAGCCTTATTAGTCCCATGATAGAGGTGAGCCGACAAAGGTGAACAGAGTGTGTGTGCTTCTTGCCCTAGACTAAATAGCTAGTAAGATTCGAATGCAGGCAGTCTGGCTCCTGAGTCTGTGTTATTAACCACTCTGCTGTGCGGCCTCTTGCTATAAAATCTAGAATTAATTATAGACCTAGAATATGAATTATAAAATATAGAGTAAGTCTGGAAAAAAATGAATGTTTCCCCAGAGACAGACTTTCTTCCATGTGGCGAGCAAGTTTTGGTATTGGTGCTTCTTTATATTGCCTGTGCTCTGATTGGAGTTCTCTGTGGCTGTGATGTCCCTGAAGGCACAGGGCAGGACCTGTCTTCTATCCCCCCTCCACCCCCAACACCCAAACTCTCCCAGGTCTGCTGCCTTCCTCCCTGGGTCCCTTGGGGATAGATTAAGGATTTGAGGAAATCATGGGGATTTCAAAAAGCAGTCAAGAGAGGCAAGGTAGAAAGCAAGATGTTTTCAGCCACTCAGATATAGGGTAGTAAATTAAAGGAGCAAAATTCAAGCTGGAAAAATGCTTCTCTCATCTGGTTTTCATCTCCAACCAAGGTTCCTTACCCCCAATCCACAAATACACACACACTGTGGTTTGGTACAGAGATAAACTCCTGCTGAGCGCATCATTTCTTTGAAAATCACTATTCACAGTGTTCAGCTCAGTGCCAATCTGCATTCCCCAAATATATATTAAAACCCTGGCCTTGGTCCGGGTATTGTGGGACACGAAGAGGAATGAGGTAGTTTCTGGATTTTGGAGCCTTAGTCGGACTGGAGTCTGCATCCCTGGGCTCACAGTTCCTGGCTGCGAGTCCTTGAATATGATACTTAACATTCCTTATAATAACAGTTTCCATCTACCAAGCCCTTGCTATGGGCCAGGCAGACACTTTACAAATTCCATCTCTAATGCGCATGACAATTCTAGCAGGTCTGTGTTATTACCCCCATTTTATAGATGACGCAACTGAGGCCCAACTAATAAACTAGGATTCCAACCAAGTTCTCATGATCTTTCCACTTGCAGTTTTCCCCTCACTTTTGCAGTTTTCCCCTCACTTTTCCTTCCTGGGAAATAGAGTTAGGTAATGCCATCCTCCCAAAGCATGAGATGGGCCGCACAGGAACATGCATAGTTCAGCACCAAGCACACATATTTACACACTAAACGGTGGTTCTGACTGTTGTGAAAGGAAGTCACTTGGGCATGTAGACATCTCTGAAGTGATACATGAGTTAAGAGGACAGAGCAAATCTTCCCAGCCGGCCGGGCTCTGGTTTTGTGGTATTCGAATGGGGCCTTGAGAGATGCAAAGCAACCTGGGTGTGTGGCAATGAGCAGGCGGGGGGGGGGGGGGGGGGGAGGTGTGGGCAGGAAGAAAATGTTCTCTAGGTGACTTTTAAAGCACGAAAATAGAATGGCCACATGTATTGTCAATGATTTTTTTTTTTTAAAGCTTCATATTTTCAAATATTCTAAAAGACCTAGAATATTCTAGAAGAACTTGCTTTTGAGAGACAGCCCAAACACACCATGAATTCTACCAGATTCCATGGAATTATACCCCCAGAGAAGGGTGACTGCCTGCTCTCTTTATAAGCAATACCCTAATTCTAGACACGGAGGGCAGACACTGTGTAGCAGGATCTCTGAGAAGGAGTGACAAGTGTCATTATAGAAGAGACAAGGCTGGAGAAATGAGAGGTCTGATTATGAGGCTTCCCAGCCAGTCTCTGCCTCCTTGTCACCTTCCCCGAGGGCCCCAGACTATCTGTGCCCCTTAGACGGGACCAGTCCTGGAACGGAACACGCCCCGCCTACTAGTCTGGTTCTAGTTGAATCATTAGCACTAAATATATAAAAGTAAGTAGAAAACCTCTTGTCATTACTTACACATAAAATGAGTGGGTGTTCTGGCCACGTCTCCCTGTTAGCAGACAGACCTGAAAGGTAGATGGGCCTAGGGAACTCTTGCAAAGCACAGAGACATGAAACGCGGCCACGCCATGTAAGACCTGCAACCTAGGAGCTCACTTTCATTTTTTTAAGTGCAGTTTCTATTTAAGAGGCTCAACTGTAAAATATGGAATAAGTCATCTGTTAGAAACTTCCATATGTATGTCCAGTAAAATGAAACAGACTAATAACAAGTTAAGAGTAAGCTCAACAGGCTGGCTTAGAGAAACAGCGACAGGAAAGGGAAACAATTGGTTGTGACAAGCAAAAATAAGCACGTCAGTCTCAGACCACCCCAAAAGGTGCATGCTCCCCAGCCCTCCCCCTCCAGAGGCTCCACAGCTCGCCTGCCGGAGAGGAAGGCGAGGGTTACAACACCTCGCGGCCCAATCAGCCGCGCCGCGGGCCAGGAAGCCCGGGCAGGGCAGGATTTGCAGCTGTGCGGGCGCCTTCCGGTTCTCAGCTGGTTTTTGTTCCCCATGCTTGTAGGATGGCAAGGCAGATGTGAAGTCTCTCATGGCGAAGTTCAACACCGTGGGCAACCCGACGGAGGACGCCTCGGCCCCCAGCCGGCCCTTCAAAGTCACCGGGCAGAACTCCCCGTCAGGAGTTCAGGCCAGAAAGAACCTGTTCAACAACCAGGGAAATGCCAGCCCTCCAGCGGGCTCCAGCGGCGTGCCCAAGTTTGGGTCCCCAAAGCCACCTTTGGGGGCGAAACCTCCCGAGGAGAAGCCAGAGCTGGAACCCAAGCCCCCATTTCCAAAGCCCGCAGGAGTGGGCCCCAGATTTGGATCACCGGCCGCCTCGGCCACCAGAGACCCCGAGGTGAAAGCGGGCTTTCCGAGACCTGTAGGCCCCAAGCCCGCCAACCTGCCCAGAGAAGATTCCAAACCCGCGTTTCCCCGGCCTCCTGGCAATAAACCTTCGCTCCACAGTGCAAACCAAGACCACGACTTGAGGCCACCAGGTCTGAAGCCCAAGTTTAATCCTCCAACCCAGGAAAGTGAGCAGAAGCCAGCGTTCCCCAAGTTGCCTGGGGTTCAGGGCAAATTTGCGTCAGCCTCGCAAGACCATGACTCCAAGCCCCTCTTCCCCAAGCCCGGCTTTGGCCCCAAGCCATCCCTGAGTCTTGATGACCCCCACGAAGCCGAGGGCCCCACGAAGAGCGCGTCTCCCCAGCGAGGCCCCGCGGCCCCCTCCGGAGTCAGGTTCAAAACCGGCTCCGTAAAACCAGCAAGGGAAGAGCCAGAAAATAAAGACCATGGAGGCGAGACGTCAAGCTCCCCTTTCCCTGGGGTCGTTCTGAAGCCAGCTGCAAGCAGGGGAGCCCCAGGCCTCTCCAAGAAGCCTGAAGACAAGAAAGAAGAGAGGAAGGTGGATGCTGCTAAGAACGCGTTCCTGAGCAAAATGAACCAGGAGGAGCCCGCCCCCGGGGCTCCTGCCCCGTTCCCTAAGAGGCCTTCTAAGGTGACGATGGCAGGGCCCTGGGCCCAGAGCCAGGAAAAGGGGGGAGACAAGAGTTCCGCACCCCCCAAGCAGAAGCCCCTGCCACCTTTGTTCGTCCTAGGCCCTCCTCCACCAAAACCCAGCAGACCACCCAACGTGGACCTGACGAAATTCCGAAAAGCTCCTTCTGGAAACAGTAAGTGCCTCTCTTGTTTCTGGTTAACCTGTTTGGTTCCACAGCAGCGGTGTTTTGGCTCCTGGGAAAAGTCTGTAAGGAACAGGTCCATCTCTGGGACTTGAATGAGTGTGACGACCTCTTGGGCATGGTTTTGCTTGGGGGTGGGCGCTCTGAGAAGTTAGGGCCCGTTTGGGGGTGGGGGAGGCACATCCACTTGATTTGATCCGTGGTTTGCCTTAATGCTAACTGTTCCATTTACCTCCTTAGTTTGGTTTCCTTTCTAGTGAATGAGGCTGCGGTGCGTTACTCGTAACCACCGCTAAGGAGTTAGAAGGATAGGTGAGCAAAACCCCAAGGCGGCGATTCTCACATGGGGCAGTTTTGACACCCAGGGGACATTTGGGAATGTCTGGAGGTATTGTCACAACAGGAGGGTGCTGCTAGCAGAGGCCAGGGATGCGGCTTCACATCCTACAAGGCACAGGACAGCTCCTCACGACAGTTATCTGGCCCCAAATGTCAACACAGCAGAGGTTGAGAAACCTCCAAGCGGTTGTAAGTGCCACGACTTCGTCATGTTTCCCAAGACTAGTATTCAAACAAGAGAGCAGCAGGGCTCTTGGGAAACGACATTTTTTTGTTTTATGTTTTAGCTGTTTTCTATTTCTCAATGTAAAGTTTTCTGAACTTCTCTGATTCAGAAAGTCATACAGAGCTAGGATAAGCCAGACAAAGGGGTATCTTCTTCAGGGCGAATAGCTCATTTTCTACCAGAGATGTTACCACAGTACTATGGCACGTGCTGTCCTTTCTTACTGAGTGACTCAGTAAAGATTTATAGCTCTGCAGAACAATGAGAGACCCTCACTAAAATAATGAACGTTGTAGGCAAATAATGTGTAACTGTTGTTTATTGGGGGAGGGCGGTGTCTCCAAGCGACTGCGCTATTGAACATATTTTTTTCTTACAAATGTATGGTCCAGTTAGAGCTGCTCCGGGAATGAAGGTGGTTTTTCATTTGGGCTCTGTAGAAGGATTTTGCAGTATTCATCTTCCTGAGGTTAGCGTTTTCAGTGTTGATCAGCAGATTGGCGATCAACCTGCCGCTGGTCTACCACGCAGAAATCAACTTCGGAATGACCCCAGGTTGGCCACCTTCTAGAAAGACTCAGGCTTGTTACACTTGTCTCCTCCCCTGTCACCGTCTCATGTCAATACTGGTCCCTAACTCAGAAATGTTATTTTTGGGAGACCTTTCATAAGGTCCCTTTTTATTTCTCTCTCTTAGGTCTCCTGTACCTCAGATTTTAAAATTTGCTCTCATTAAGCTCCATTTTATGGCTCTACTTTATGCCATGGAAGCTGTTCTAATGTCCAGCAGAAATCCCTGGGGGCTTTCTTCCACCTGCCCCATCTTTGTTTCGCCCCAGTGCCAGGTTTGGGTGGTGGGAACGGACTATGGGGTGTCACGCCAGTGAATGAGTTCTCACGACGCTAATGAAGTCCTCTGGCCGGCTCTGCAGTCCTGTCAAGGTCAGTGCTGAGCTGATTTTCAGCGCAGTGTAACTCCCGGGGACCCAGGCACAGTCGCTTAGGATTCAAGTCGGTTCTTGCCCTTCTCCTTCCCTTTACAACCCACGCCCCCATCCTGACCTGCCTCCCCACTGCTCAGGTCCGCCATCACATAGACTAGACTCCAAGTGCTCTCATCCGTGTGCCTCACTTTCAACCTCTGGTCCCTTGGTGTGGATTATGTTCCAAAATGGACCCCCTTCCGTCTTTACCCACCTCTTCCACAAATCGGAACTCAGTCTTCTTCATTTCAATTGACCTCAGGCTGGTGTCAGGATAAAGCCATTGGTTTCATAAATTTAAATTCTGAATAACGCCTTTAAAGCTTCCACTTTTTTCAATTTATTTTTTAAATAGAAATCACAGCTAGTAAGAGGTAACCGATCATTCTTTAAGTTGCATAGTCTGATCAGTGGATGACTCACCTAATTGATTTAACAGTCTGTATTGTTTTTCAAACTTTTGCTGTTAGAAACAATGTACAGAAAATAACCTTGTATATGGGTCACAAAATAAGCATTTATTTTCTGAACACAGACAATTTCTTAATAGTCAGGTCTGCCGACTCCGGATCCGACCACTGCTATTTTTCCTCAATCATTCTAAGTAATTTAGCATCCATGCAGGAAGGTTTAAGAAAATACCAGAATTAGAAAGTATATAGTGTCCAAATTAACTAAAGCTTCATCTAATAATTTTGCAGACTTTCGAAACCCTAAAACTATTTTTTTAGTCTTCCCACCTGATTCCTTCCCTTCCTGATTCACATCCAATTCCTTAAGCCTTTCCTCAGATCTAACCCTCATCTTCCTCATTTTTGTCCAATATTCTAACCACTGAAAGTATTTATCATTTATTGAGGACTTGTTCTATACCAGATACATGTTACCCTGTTAATTCCAATGAGAGAGGCATCCTATGAGGTTAGGTAACTTGCCCAAGGTTGTACCGCGATGAACAGGAGCAGGCCCTGTCCTTCCTCTCAGAGCCCACGTCCCCATCACCACCCCCCTGCTGGGCCCCCTCTCTAGAAACACAGGATAGCGTGAGATAATAAATTAAGCATCCATGAAACCCAGAGAATGCTCACTCTCCCCCTTTTCTTTGTCCTTTGGGTGAAAAAAGTCATTGAGTTTTTACTATAAATACCACTCTCAACTTCATGAAGACAGAGACCAGTCCACTCAATTTTATTTATGTGGAGCATAGAAATAACATATTCTTGTTAGTGGCTCAGGTTTGTCTTCCCACCAAAATCTCTTCAATCAGAATTTAGGATTAATGCACTCTATAGCTTGGCAATTCCTTTTTTAACAGATAACCCTTGCCAATAGACTCATGCTCAACTGATGGACCTTCTACATGCAATGAACACTGTAAGCAGAGTCCACAAGGTAGATTATCAGCTTCCTTTCTTGTGAACCAGAAGCTTGAATATACTGTAACCTGTTGCTTTTCTGAATGTGGAGCTAATACCTTTTTCCCCCCAGAACAATTTAAGATTACAAAAGGCAAATTTAAAAAAAACACAAAACCCAAAATATCAAAATGTTCTTTGAACTAACCTTTGCTCTGGTTCCTTTTGGTTCCCGGGCTGCCTTCCCAGGGTCACTGTGTGTGTCTGGGGAGTGAAGTCTGGGTTATTCAGAACCCCAGCCTGTCTGCTGGTTTGCGTGTAGGAGTTAGTAAAACCGGCTGGGAAATCGTCCACCCAGTTGTGTGTTTTTCCTAGTCTTGTTCTTAGCACTGGAGAGAAAGTAAGACTCACCTTTCCTGTGTTAGCTTTAAAATAACTAGTTAAGTGTCTTGACAACTCAAGGGGCAAGGCCAAGGTCCTAGCTGGCTTTAGCAATCAGCTGATGGTGTGACTGACCCCTCCTCAGCTACTTATCTATCACTTTCACTAATCCATGCACAGCAGTTCAGAACCAAGGCGTTTGGCCTATTTTCCCCAGCAGGTGACTTGTTTCCGAGAGGGGCCAAGGTTTTCCTCCATGGATCCTGAAACCGCCCCTTTCATCTTTCCTTCATTCTCATTTCAGTGTGCTCTCTGACAATGACCCTGTTAGATATTTACAGATCATGTTTTATATCAGCGCATTGCTCCCAGCACAACAGGGAAAGGGATTTGCTGCTCAACCACACTTAAGAAACTCGGGCCAAGTGGGTTCTTGACACCAGGGTTTCTATGGGCACTGACTCGAGTGTGCACTTGGGGTCTAAGAGCAAGGGACCTAAAAGCAGATACTCTTGCTTAAGCATCTCCCGGCTGGGGCTATTTCAGGACACTGGGGAGCTGGGGCCAAAGCTCTGTGGGGCAACCTGGAGTGGAAAGCCCTCTAAAGCACTGCTCAGCTTCGGGTGGCACCGAGACCCTCCACACGCTGTTCGCGGTCATGCTCCGGGCACCTGGTGTGCGCTCTGTAGCTGGCCCCACCCTTACCTTTAGCTCCAGCCCGAGCCCAATCTATGTCACTTGCCCTCCTGGATCCCTGGGAAGCCAGTTTTCCATAAGGCCCATCAGTCTTCCTCTACCCCAGGTTAAAACTTCCCTAGGAAACACTGTTAGTTTGTCAGCTTACCTGCTCTAATCCATAGCAGAGATGCCTTGGGAAGAGCCCGTCCTCTCCTAACCACACAGGTCCATGGTTGGATCCTAAGAGCTACCTGTTCTCTGTCTTCTAAAAGTCTCTCCTCTGCTCTTCTAAGATAAACCAGCTCCTCAGTCTAAACTCTAATAATAAACAACTTGTTCCCTGCTGTGTCACATTGCAACAGCATCCTTTGGGCTTTTATTATCCAGTGTTTTTATCATACTTATAAGCAATCTACATGGTCATTATTTTTATTTTCTGGCATCTCATTTTATTGAGAACAAGTCTGAGACCACCCTGAATGTCCCTCTTCAAAAATGATTTTTTTTTTCTGTCTGGATTCCCAAAGAAATCTCTGTCCTTAAGGTTTAAACACTTAGCCAGTCATTCTATTGTCCATGTCAATCATTCTGTCATCATTCTAAACCTGTGTCAATCATTCTGTCGTCAGTATTTTCTGAGAGGGGATGTTCCTCTGAGCTCAGGGATTCTCGATGCCACCTGCACAGGAGTCATACCATTTCTACTGATCTGCCTGATGGATGACAAACCCATGTTCTTGCTCCAATCCAGGGTGATAAATTTGTCTTCCCTTGAGTGCTTCGATTTGAGCCCTGATACTGCTTTTCATCCACTCTTCTGTGGAGGGGAGGACAGCTGTGCTGGTCTCCAGGGCCACCCTGGCTGGAGATCTGGATTCTTCCCCATTATCTGAGACCTCACCCGGTAACACGGCAAGCCAACCACGACAGCTCAGCCCCTTCTTCCTCTGGGGTGACCCTGTCGTGGCATTTAGGGCTTTCATGCTATAGGTTTCTCCTTGGCCAGGCTGCTCAGTCTCCCCGAGTTCACTTCTCTAAGCTGGAGCATGTTAGGGAGAATGCACAGGTTTTTCTAAATCCACTGTCTTCCTTCAGTGTTGCTCCTGAGCCTGGCGAACATGTGGGAAGCTCCACTTGCCTCCTGTGACTCCAGAACCTTCTGTTTCCTGCCTTAGCCACCACTTTTTAAATTTTATCCAATGAGGTTGTTTTCCTTTGTTTGTGTGGTGACCACTAGTGAGCTTGAGATAATGTTTATCTTGCCTTATTTTGTTTTCACTATTTTATTTGGTAATTGGAGGAGGAACGTACCAGAAGTCCCCTCCCTCGTTATTTAATACCAACTAATTATCTCCATTATAACCAGGGGTTAGCAGTATTTTTGAAAGGACCATCAATTCACTTCCACAAAGCAGGCAGCAAGATGGAAGAGAGGGAACTCACATGAATTGAGTGCCCACAGCCAGCCTCGTTTCACATCCTCTGGGTCATGCTTCTTAGTCAAGGACTCAATGACCACTCCTAAGCCCTCCCCGAGTCTCCTGTTCTAATGAATATTCTGGACACAGTCCAGGTGGGGCAAAGGAGAGACCCAGCTACCTGATGGGAGGGAGCTTCACCTCTGGACTGTTGACAGCACCTGCGAATTTCCTGAGAGCAGCCAATCAGTTCGTACTTAGACTAGGAAAGAGGACCTGGATAGGAATGTGAGCCAAGAGAAGGAGAGGACCACTGGGCGGGCGTATGGGGAGAGCAACTTACTTCTGGTCTGGGCCTAGGTCATTTTGCCATTGAGAAGTCCCCTCAGCATGTTTAGGTTGCCAGTTCCCTGCTCCATGCATTTGGTCTTGATTGTGTTTTCTCTTAAGTGCTCAGGCACCACATAGCCTTTTAGAATCAATTTGAGCACAATAATCCACACACCATTTCACCTACAGGAAGACGTTTCCTTACCGAGAGTCACCTTGCTGATAAGACAGGCTGTCCCTTTTCTTAGTCATGGGAAGGGAAATTTCTGTAAACCTGGTTTGCAGCAACATGCCATGATTTACTCCATTGTTAATAACCCCTCCTGTGATCTAGAGGCAGGAGTTGGTATATTTTTAAACTGCCTACAAAGGAAAGTTTGGAAACATCACCCCATGAACTGGCATTATTTCAGCATTAGTAGCACTCATGCCAGAGCCAAGAAGATGTGGCCACTTGTAATGTAGATATATCTTTTGTTTTGCAATGGCTGAAGCATGAAAGGCATGAGATCATATAACATATACCAAATTTGATCAGAACTATTTCATTCTTAAACTAGTCATGCGACCCATGATGGTAAAAGCATTAGAATGAAATTTCAACTGCTCGAGAAAGGAAGGGGGCTAAAAGGAAAGTCAGGTCTAAGAATCAAATACATAAAGGCTCTTTCTAATTTACTTTCAATTGTGCTTACACATAAAATTTTTTTAAAAAGCTAGATAAGAAGAGGGGAGCAAATATATGTTATAGTTGCATCTTCTCACTGGGCAGGAGATGCCTCGCTTCACAGAACCTGCTGAAGTAACTTCTGAGGCCAGCATATAAAACCCTGGTTGAAGGACTGGATTCCCCATAATGTGCACTTGCCACGAAAGGTCCTTCTTTGCCTTGATGAAAACTCTCTGAATACGGGCTCATAGGCTAAAAGCCCCTCTTTGTGCATGTGTTTTGTACGTTAAAAAGTTAACTTAACTTTTGTACTAGAATAACTCTAATTGTTGGAAAAATAAAATTATGCCTCAGAAGCAGAAATCCAGCTACCTGCTCTTACAAAAATATCTGAAAATTTACAAAAAACACACAATTGTATATATTCTTTTAGAGAAAACACGATTATGATAGCTATGGCATGGCTGTAAAGCCCGGAGAACCATCTAGAACACAAAATTATTTGTTTTTCCAACATATGAGAGAGAAGAAAGAGGGGAAAAGTCCGAAAGTTGGAGAATTTAACTGCTATGCCAACCACTAGAGTAAATAGACAAGAAACATACTCTCTTCTGTTTAAATTGCCACTAAAGAAAAAAGGTAAGACTTTGTTCTGTCTGGAGTAGCAAAGGAAGAAAAAACAGCCAGAACACCCAATAGCAATAGGTAACATTAGGAAAAAGTAACCGAAGATGAAACATCTGGTTATAGAAAAGAAAAAAAAAAGGCACACCTGAACAAAAAAACCATATGAGGCTTTTCTTCCCCCAAAGTCAGACCTTGCAGGGCAAGTCAGCTGTTTGTGTTTATTGAACACCCCGCGCCTGCACAGCTGTGTGACGGCCCAGCACGGCGGGGGCTCAGCTGGTGGCAGGTGGCGCGCTCCCGGCCACCAGCCTGTGTCTCTCCAGGGCCGGCCGTGGGTCTGCTGAGGCAAAGGGGGCACAGAGAAAGCTTCCTGCCATGTAGCACCACTCTTTTCTTGATTTTCTTACAACTCTCCGAACAATACTGTAACTCATCGTATTTTCCAAAGTAACCTGTGTGGTGATGGGATTAGTGCAACCAGGCAACTAAAAATCTGTCTTAAAAAAAAAATGGCGAGGCAGATGTGCGTTTGGGTATTTGTTCCTCTTATTCTGAACAAAAGTTGCTCCACTATTTTCAGGTAGAGAAAGAATCCTAGATTAATGCACAAAAAAAGCCCCCTTCAGTAAGGGGCTTGTTTTCAAGCCCCACAGTATTTCCCATTTCTCTCCCAAATCGTCACGGTAAGGAAGATGGGGTGCCCTGTGCATGTATCTCAGTTACTGAGGATCTAGACTGCAGCCTGCCGGGGTCCCTGCTTCTCCCTCCTCTCCAGCCTTTAGCTTTTGGTTCATCTAGATTGGGTACGAAAGCTACACACACACACCCCACACACACCCGCAATTTGCTCCTCGGGCATTTTTTCAAAAGCACTTAGATGTGGAAGGAAGACAAGGCAGGTCTATAAAATACATTTCAGTCATTTGTGTTACTGTAAATTAAAGGAAATTTTTTTAGATCCGCTGCAAGCCGTTTAGCAAGCAGGAAACCTCCCTCCCCTGTAGGAGGAGGCCGTCTTTGATTTCTCCGACGCTTTGCGTGTTAACCCTCACAGGGAGGAATTAATCGAGCTCTGGCTGAGCGGCATGCAACCAGCTGAGGTTTCTAGAGCTTCTGCCAGATCTCTCCCTCCCAGTTGGGAACTTCTATTTTCTCTACTCTCTCTGAGTGGTTATCTGATGGGCCCAATGTTTGGGGGCACTGTTGCAAGGTGAGGCAGTTCAGGCGGCTATTACAAAAACAGCATGGGCCGGGCAGCTTGGAAACAACAGAAATGTATTTCTCACAGTTCTAGAAGCTGAGAAGTCCAAGATCAAGGCACCGGCAGATTCAGTGTCTGGTGAGAGTCCACTTCCTGGTTCCAAATGACTGTCCTCTCACTGTGTCCCCACATGGCCGAAGGGACAAGGGAGCTCCTTGGAGTCTCTTTTATAAGGACACTAATCCCATTCGTGAGGCCTCCACCCTCACGATCTAATCACCTCCTCAAGGTCCCACCTCTTAGCGCCATGACGCATTGAGGATTCGGTTTCAAGATGTGAATTTGGGGGCACACAAACCTTCAGTCTATAGCAGATATCCTGTGCCACCAGGCCTAGGAAGTGACACTCTACCATTGTCCCCACCACCTGTCTCCCTTTTATTTTCTTGCTTTCTTCATCTTCATCTTCTAAGATTTTTTAAAAATCTTATTTTTTCCCACTCCTCCATAACATCGCCACAAATCTCCTTTCTTCTGAGTCAGTGAAACCTGCTAGAAAACCCCACAAAAAAAAATGCTGAGGATTTGAAGGCACGTGGACCAAAGAGGTTGCTGAGTTCTGAACTAAGAAAACATGGCGAGTTTCGTGCGCCAACATGACTTTGAAATAGAAAAGCTAAGGTAGGAAATAGAAAAGCAACTGGCGTGGTCTTTAACAGCTGGATAAAGTTCATTTCAAGCACTAGCCATGTCTTGTAGGCAAATCGAATGGTCTCCACACAAGGCCAATGAATGGCCAAGTGGTTTGATCTCAAGGTCCCTCCTGAGTTTCAGTCCCAGCTTCTTCTGACTTGGATGGGCTCAGGAATCGCCTCCCTGCCCCTGCGCTACACTGAAGTCACCCAAACAAGACTTGGTGCTTTCCCTTGGTTCTCACTGCAGACCACTCCCAGAGGGCATTGTCGTGTGCAACGGCCTTCCCTGAGGGGTGAGGGGGCAGGAGTCTACACCACACAGAAGCCAGAACCTTGAAACGGAGCACGGGCCACAATCCTTCTTCAAAGCGGCTAAATATTTTGCAGCTGAGGTGCTGTCCCCTTTTTCCATTGCTCAACTTTTCTTTTCCTCATAAATAAGAGCACCTTCGTTTTTTATTTGGAACAGTCCAACTGTCTCTAAGCCAAACCCTTAAACTCAGCTGTTGTCTTCCTTCGCATACAAGCAGGTGTTTCTTACTCCAAGGTATCTCCACCACCTCTCGGAGAGTGGAAGGGGTGAGTCGAAAGGGACGGCCGGGTGGGAGGAAGTGGTTTCATTTTATATTGCTATCAATAGTCCTTATATACTAGAAACAGACTACTGACGAATAGAATGTATCCAGGAGAGTTTGGTCGATCCCCGGAGAGGTATAGGAACTGAATTATGCCAAATGGGTGTGATAACCAGGTTCTTTTAGCCTCCTACAAAATAAGATTGGAAAGAAAAGAAAGCTGGAGATCGACTTTCTCCCACCAGACCTAGGCTTTGAAAGTTTTCAGGTTCTTTCCTGAATTAAAATATTACAAGGACTCGCATGCAAGCCAATATTCCTTGCATGTCTTCCTGATCATTGTAACACTAGGTAGGTCTCTAAGGAGAAAAATGGCCCAAACGGATAGACATTGTGACCAACAGTGTGCACGTCATATTCTCAGGCCAAGAGAACATCAAAATTGGGCCTTAATCTTTCAAAGGTTATCAAACTTTAAATTGCATAAGAATGCCCCCAGACTTTCTAGATCAAGAAGCCTGGCTAGAGCCCAGGGGTTGGAACCTCTACCAGCATCACCAGGTGGTTCTAAAGGCCGTCGTTCTTGGACCACACTGACAGGCACTGCAGCTAAGGATTGCAGCCGGGCCAGGGTAAAGGAGGCAGTGGAAAGAGGTAAGGTTTCTAAGCCAGAGGTATTTTTCTGAAAACAAGATAGCATGAAACAGGGTATTAGAAGTTAGTGATTATATCAAAATATGGAAATGAGCAAATGATCTGTTTAAGCAAACAGGTAGTGGCCTACGGTTGAACTTAAAAATTTGCTTAGTTGGGGTAGGTGTCAAGGCGCTATGCAAATATCTAGCATCTCTGTGGCTGGTAGCAGAGCCCTGAAAGTCCTTTGCTATGTCAGGCTTAACTTTTTAGATGCTGGATCATAAAGAGGACCAGGAATCCCTAAGGGATGTCCAGAGCCTCTAGAGGGATGTAGCTAATTCACTGTTTTAACAGTTGGTGGTTAAATTGTGCGTATCCTGACCGTCAGACGAGAATAGTGATTTCTAACCAGTGCGCCACAAGAATTTTTGAAATGTGCAGTGCCTGACTATTTCGTCAGGGGCACTGACCTCTTTTCCTTTAGGTTGTCAGATAAAAAAATTACATCAGCCCACACAACAGTAGCCATCCGGTGTGAATGAATCAAAATTATACCTATTTTTTGTCTGATTGGCAAAAAATACAATATAATTTTTGGTGCCCCGCAGAATATTAGTAATGAGTTTATGTGCCATGAGATAAAAAGGTAGAAAATCGCTGGCCCAGCTTTGCTCCCCCCACAGAACATCTGGAATCAAGGACTCCTGTCACTCTCTCCCTCTTTCTTTACCCTTTTTCTGTTCTCTATTCCCTTTTATTTTCATTTCTTTTCTCCCTTTCTGCCTTGCAGTGGTCTTCAGGTTAGCTGGGCACAGTGTTTTTCACATGGCACATATAACTACTATTCATTAAATTAAAAACCATATTTAGGAAAAAAAAAAATCTAAGTGCTAAGATAAACAGACTTTGCAAACCTGAATAATTATGTATCACCATAAAAACTGCTGCTGTATGACAGGGGCCAGAATGACAAAGGAGCCCACGAGCCTGCCTAGTGTGACCACATTTGTTCAACCCTTGGGAGGTCTCCACACTCGGTGATAGCCCAGCCCGCTCCCGCCACCTAAACTGACCAGTGGGCTAAGGGATGAGCAGAGGTGACGCTGCTGGGTGTGCGTATGGCCCTAATCGGATCAGCATCCCGGTGCGGCTGTACTGGCCTCGCTGCCCCGCTCTCCGGATAGCTCATCACTCGGTAACATGTCATCTTTTTCTTCATCAAGTTTAGTGTATTAAGTACCTACTCTTCAAGACAGGCTATGCTCAGGTAGTACCTAAAAGAAATGCAGTCAATGAGAAAGAAAGTCAGGCAGCTGTCCTAAACTACAGGCTGCCTTTCTTTTCTGCACCGCTTTTCCGTTGATCTTCAAAGGCAGGCGGGTTTGCAGGAGAGCACTCTCAAGTTCGCTGCTGCTGACAGATTCCCGCTTTTGTGAGCCTGCTGATGAAAGGGGAGGGTGGATGTGGCCCTGATAAAAAGACGTTGGTTCAGGCTTGTCACTGTGTTTTTGTAAACTGGAAACTTGTTAGTCACACTGTGAAGTTGGTAAGAGAGCTTGCTGAAAGCACTATCAACACATTGATCTAGGAGAAGGGAGAGGTACTATAAACACTGGAACACTTCCTTTTTGTTCTTTTTTTGTCTTTAAAAATGCAAGCATTTATACAATTGTTTTTCACCACAGAGAGTTCAGAGTAATTGCTTTGTTGCTAGAGAGCCTGAGGGTCCAGGACAAGGCCTACTCACTGTGGGAGCCCAAGGTAGGCTCTCAGCCTCTCCGAGCCTCAGTTTTCTCATCTGTTCATCTAAGTCGACCCTGTCATAGGGCTGTAGTGAGGATTCAATGGAAATGTGACTTCTATGATCATATTTTCATATGGTCACAGAATTAGTCTAGAAAATCAATTTTTAATACATTACTATGTTCTTTCTCAAAATTGAAAATGGGCTTTTTTTCTAAGTTGTCAAAAAGGACTGGGTTTGCCATTAGATGAAGTGAATTTTCATCACATCAAAATGTCTCTCCTGACACCGATTATAAAATTTCCTTTTTACCCATCATTTCTCAAAGCAGTGTTTTTCTCAGTGTGGCCTATAGACCATCCATGCAGGAATGGGCTCAGGCACTTTTAAATACTCAAGATCACTGCCCTCCTCCCAATTCTACCATTACCAGCCCATTCTACCAGCCCCCTTCCTGAATCAGAACTTCTGATTAAGGTATAAATAGGGCCCAGGCATCTCCACTTTTAATAATCTGCTCAGGAGATTCTTATGCACACTGACAGTAGAAAAAAATTCACTCAAATAAGCCCTTCTTTTAATGGCAAATACATTTTTCTATTTTATAAAGTCAAGAATAGCTTGTTTTGAGCACGGTTAGAACTCACTTTCCTTAGGGAAGCCTTGGATGGAATAGAGCGGAAGGGTGGAGATACAGGGAAAGGACGTCCTATGAAGCAGGCAGTTGGTGTGAACCATTCCAGACCATCCTGCCATGGACGCTGGGCTGGCCTGAGGTGCCGCTGGAGCTGGCCTTGGCCGCTCACTTGTGTGAAGTCATCGAGGACTCCCAGAGAAGATTCATCCCCCAACACGCTAGGAGTTCCAGCCACTCCTCCTGGGAGAGGCAAGTGCTCTCAGGATGGGTCCTGCCAGTTCAAGTGCATATAGTGCGCTTGTGAGACTTGCCACTGAAAACACCTTCTGTACACCACTTCCCTTCCTGGGCCAGAGTCCGAGAAAACCTAAAAAAGGGAAGCAAATACCAACAGGGACCTTTGGAGATGAACTTTGCAAACTGAGTTTTGCCTAGAGTGAGGCCTGCCTGCAGCTCACTGCCTGTCTCTAAGGAGACAGTACTGCCCTGAGCAGCTTGGCAGATGAAAAATTCCTGAGGCACCTAGAAAATTAATGCCAACAGCAAGGAGAGAAGGAGCAGCAGCACAAATGTATGTGGGACAGGGGTGCCGAGAGTCGAGGGAAGGTAGTGGGGGGGGGAGACGGGCCCCCCTCCTCTCTCCTCGGCCCACGCTGGGCAGTTGATTTTCCAAGTGCTTGAGGTCACCCTCACGCCAAGGACTCTGACCTTGAAAGTGTGTGACTTATGGCTCCTTGTTCACCCTGATTTGGACCTGCTGTGGAAAGGGTGAGATGGTGCTAAAGTAAGTTTTCCCGTATTGCACCTGCACAGGTCACACTAATGCACTTAAAATGATGTGCGTGGCTTGAGTCTCTTGGAAAGCCTTCCATTGAATTAAAACTGACCTTGAACGAAGATAGACCTTGGGCCTAAACAAAGCATTTCTTTGTATTGCTGAGAGGCACCTGCATAGTGTCTCTAGGAGTTTCCTCAAATTTTGATGAAACCAAAGGCAATGATGTGTAATATTTGACCACATGCACACCCCTCCCCCAGTGGTATCTGTACTGCCGCCTGGCTCTCCATTCACTCCACTTTGTTTAATGAGCAGTAAGAAGACGATTATAAGGTAAGTGAGGTTGCAATGAAGAGGAAGGAGTATAAGCAATGAAAGATGGCACTAGGGTGGGAGGCAGAGGCCAGATCCATAGGCCATGTTAAGGACTCGGAGCTTTTGCCTCAGTACGCGGGTGTCCTGGTCATATTTGATGTTTGGGAAGGACCGTTCTAGAAGCAGTTAAAGAAGTGAGCAGGAGCTTGGGCGAGGAGGCGGCAGTGGCGATGGGAAGAGGATGGATCTGACAGATCCTTCTATTAGAAAATGATGGGTTAGCTACATGGGAGGACCGTGATTTTGTTTTGAATGTGTGCAATTAGAGGAGTTATGAGATGTCAAATAGGCAGGTATGTAGAAGGGTCTGGTGCTCATAGGAGCTTCAGTTCCCTCTTTACATTGTTGACACTTCAGTCTACCTCTTGGGAGACCGCTGAGTTTTTACATTTCTATCTGTCTAATACGCTATTATCTAGATCTAGATCTTCCAATACAGCTACTAGCCACAGGGGGCTATTTAAATTTAAATTAACTCAACAAAACTTAAAATTCAGTTCCTGTAGACACATTTCAATAGGCACCTGTGGCTGGTGGCCATAGTATAAGAAGGCACAGGCATTGTACATATCCGTTATCCCAGACCATTCCACTGAACAGCCCTGATCTATTGACCAGCGGGGAGCTCAGCTACAGCTCTGAAACTAAAGCAACATTTCCTGTGATTCCGTACACATTACATCCCAGGTGGTGCTAGTTATTTCTGTACCTGAACCCTTGCGCACTGAGAGTCCCACGAAAGTGAGTACCATGCCCTACACATCCTCACGTCCCTTCCACTCAGCAAAATGCCTTTGTATTATGTGCTTGGCGAGAACTGATTGAATGAAGGAGTGAGTGAGTGAGTCAATATGTAAAATTCTGTTCCAAAAATGTACAGAAAAAGAATCATTTATGCAATTTCTTTAGATTTATTCTGATAAAATAACTACTAAATTTTGAAAACGTAAAATAATATAGCCTGGTTTATAAGACAGCTTGGGTGAGAGGGTTTATCATGCACAGTGATAATACCCAGGGTAGAGGCAGGAGAGGTAGAAAGGACCTACTGCACTCAGTGTTAACGAGGCCAGCATTCTGTGGGGAACACCTGCCACCATTACCACTCATGGAGACAGCAACAGCATCTGTTGCTAGAGCACCTCAGCTTCCATCTCTCATGCATTCTGCCCCGAAGGGCCAGGATACCTGGCCAGATAACCAGAGTGGTGGTGAGGCTCCTGCCCACATAGTCTTCCTGGAACTGGTCAGTGTCACAATAGAGACTTCCCTGAATCTTAGTCACCATCAGACCTGCATATGCTCATCACAGTGTTGTTACCAGAGATGCCCTGGTCACACATGAAGACAAAGGGGCCAGAAGAGGAATGAAGCATTGATGGAGGACTCAGGAGGAATGGTGAGGCACCTGAAGATTAAACAAGAGAGGCAAAACTTGCGTAGAAACACACTCTTTTCTTCCAGTGGCATGACGAGGTCTGATATGGTCCTGATTATGTGGTTGGAAGAAGGAAATTCTGCTCTCCTGAACCTTATAACAGGAGCCCCAGACAAGCCAATGGGCACTTATACTCCCCCAACTTAAATATTCCTAGAGGGCCAGAGGAAAAGGCTTCCTAGTGGAACTGACGCCTAAGCTGAGCCCCTAAGAGAGTAGGTGTCACCCAGGCCAGTGAGGGCAGAGGAGAGAGGGGCCGGGACAGAATGGACGAGCACGTGCTGGCGGCTGGAAAGATGCAGGAGGCTGGTGGTGCAGCGACGTGAACTTTTCTGTAACTTAGAGTACCCGCAGAAGTGGGAAGTAAAAAGTACCTGAAAAGATAGACCCTACATAGCGTTCCCTGTCCCCTAAGAATTAAAACGACCTCAACTTGTTTTCTCTTTTCCTACTCAGCCCTATGTTTTTTGCTCCCCCCTGCCCAGGAGTTCCGCCCAACACTGCGGTTCAGCTACACCGGGGCGGGGGGCGGGGTGCACAGTGGCCAGTGTACCAGCTCCGGAGCCCGGCCACCTGGGTTCGATTCCCAGCTCTGCCCCTCAGTAGCTGTCAGACTTTAGACAAGTTAATAATTTGTGTGTTTCGTCACCTATGAAGACATCAGTAATGCTACCTACCTAGAATCTAAGGTTTTTAAGGAATTACATGAATGTTTGCGTAAGTAGCTCTTTTGGAACAGCCTGGAACACAGGAAACACTCTGAAAAGGCTGTTAGTACTGTGAGCTAAAAAGGCTTTTGTTAGCTAATGTGAAAACAAGCTCACGTTTCCATGGGAAACAGCTTACAAACTACTCTGTGTAGAATCGGGGCCAGAAGGAGAATTTTCAGACTTAGCACATTTTCTGTGTGTTCCACAAGATGTATTTCCTAAAATAAGGGCTTTCCTACACTTATGAGAAAATTTCCAGTTACCTATCAGAAAACTATTGTGATATTTTAAAAGATACAGAAGAGAAAACCTGTTATATTATACCTAATGATGACTATCTAGGTGATATTTCCTTAAAGATGAAAAATTAGCCTCAGTTGTTATCAGAAAAATAATGACAGGATTTCTGTGTTTTTTTTGAATCTTGGTGGAGTTAAAAACTGAAGCATTGCGCTCATGTTCGTTTACTTTATTTGGATATTCTTCCAGGATGTTTTTCTTTTCTCCACACATTATCTCTCAATCTATTCTTACTTTCCCCATTTTGCAATGAAGGAAACTGAGGCTCAGAGATTGTGGTAATTAACCCAAAGCTATTCAGGCAGTAAGAGGTGCAGCCAAAATCGAACCCTGAGTCTCTGACTACAGAGTCTGAATTTGTGCTTGAATATTTGAGCCTTAAAAAAATTTATTCCATAAAGTGCTTGGGACCCCGTGAGACACATAGAAGGCACCCAGTAAAGGTTGGTGGTTATCTCAGCTTTGCCCACCTACTGAGAGTTCTGCGGGATGTTAGTAAATGTGACAGGGAAAAAGTAGTTTAGCATGTTTGGGAAATCCTGGGTTAAGCAAAGTTAACTTCATTTTTTACAGTCCTTACTACACTACTAAGTATTATGATTATCAGAAGGAGAGTATAGTATGTGGCACTTTTTCAAATCATATTTGACCAAGGAACTCTCCTCTCCCCCCCCCCCTTTCTCTCTGTAGCTTAGTAGGACCAATGGTCCCGGGAACTAACTTTGGAGGAAATGCTATGTGAGATAAATGCTGAGTAGCAGATAATACTTACAATTCAAATTCACTGGTGAAAAATCTTTCACATTTGCCAGGAGAGTTGTTTTACTGTGCAAAGCAGAAATAGCATAAAAGGGAACCTGAAGGCATCGTATACATCTTAGCTTGCTTGAGATGGGGAAGCTGAGTGAGAACAGCTTTGCAGAAATATGTCAGCAGTAAAGTAGGAAGTGGGTATTCTTGCAGCTTCTAAGAGCTTCAGCAACTCGGTAGTTCAGAGCCAGAGCTGCAAGGCACCTTATCTGAGAAACACGCACATGCACACATAGCCTCAAGGACACGAGAGACAGTGAAGAGCATTGGGGATCTGGGTGGCAGCCCCCCTTTTTATATATATATATATATAACTTAAGATTCAAAAGCTTGAATTAAGGCAATTGCAAAGTTTGGAATCTTACTGGAAAAAATAGTTTTGCATTCTATTGATTCCTAAATTCTATCCCAGCCAGCAGTTTGAGCACCATAAGTCCTGGTGGATCTAATCTGCCTGCAGTTCTTAAATTGGAAGTGTAGTTGGGTTCAAAGTCAAGAGACTGCATTTGGGGCTCAACTTTATCAGCTTTGGAGGATCTAGAACATGTCACTTATTTGACCTCCTTCTCATTTGCCAAATGGGAGAGGTGAATTAGATCATGCCTGAGGTGCCTTCCAGCTCAGGGACCTGTGAAATTAGAGGAACGGGTCAGTACAGACCTCTTCTGGTTGTTCATAAGCAGAGGCCTCTGAGTAGCAACGGCATCGTAGTAAGGAGGCAGCAACACAAACAACAAACTGGAGGTTAGTCACAGCCCTTGGGAGACCACAGAGGTGTCTAGGCTCTAGCCTGCTGGCCCGCTGTACAGTGTTGCTAAATTCAGAACGGTGCTGAAATAGTAAGCATGGGCCCCGAATGCCCCAAAATAATGACAGCTGACAAAAAGGTGTGTTCCAGTGTCCGCAGGGCCAACGCTCCTGAGATCGTCCACGGTTTTCAGTCTGAAAGGCATCCTGTGTGAGAATGGGGGAGTGCCCTCCCCCCGCAGGTGCATGCCGCCTGGTGGAAGGGGACCGGCGCAGGCCCTGGGAGCGAGGCTGCCTCTGCCCTTCCTGTTTTCACTCCTGCATCTCACGGCAAAACCTTGTTGTACTTTTACCGGTACCCTGTTTTTCACTGCCTGCCCTCTCTCAGTTAAACCAGGCTTGGGAAGCCAGACCAAAGGACGGGCGCAGGAAATGATTGAATCAGAAAATCAGGAGGCTATTTCTCTTTTGCTTTTCACTTCAATGAAAACCCCCACTTCTGAAAAACTCTGTTTTCATCTTTGTTTCTCTTCCCACTGCTTATGGCTGCCTAGAGAGACAAACAGCGCTTACCTTTGCAAACACTGGCACTTTTAAACGGAAGCCACCCGTAATCGGTGCCAAATGAATACTAATCCTCTGACCGTCTCAGACTGAGTTTTTACATGTTAAGTGAAAGGACAGGCTTGCTTTCGTTGACGAGGTGAGTGTCGTAGCAGCAGGTGCCTTTCTGATCTCGCTGCTCTTAGGTGGATGGAAAAATGATGGGTTCTCTGAATACAAGACAGAAACCATGACAAGGCCACTACGGGCAGCGTGAGCCCCGGGAGAGGGCTGCTGCGTTGCTCTGTTTCGAGGGAGCTCCTCTGTGCTCCGCCCCTGCCCCTGAGGCACCTAGCACTCTGGCTCTCATCTGTACACTGAGCTCTTCCATTTCCAGCAGTGCCTGCCGCTGGCATCTGGGGCGCACTGTTCCTCGCTATTGAGCAGGGCTGTCCTGCCAAGTGGAGGAATTTCAGCCCCCTTGACCTCTAGCCACTGAAAGGCCAGCATTGCTCACTAGCCATTGCAGCAAAGAAAAACCCCACCCCCAATTCCGAAGGCTTCCTTGGAAGCTGGTCCTGCCTCACCCCATTTGGGACCACAACAGGTGCACCCGAGGTGCCTTTCCGCCCAGCATCACACAGGGAGTGGACAAGAAGAGCGTGGGGCCGTTACGAACCTGCAGTTAAAAACCTCTCAGAAACGTCCTGCACAGCAGAGCACCTGCGTGTAAGAGGCACGCTAACAGTTCCGGGCATGAGGGAATTACAGGGTGCCCATTCCGCGTACTCTCGCAGCAGCTCGTCACCCTTCTCTCTCAACCTCTAGAAGAAGGCAGAGGGTTTTTCCCAATGAGGTCAAAAGAAGCCCCTAGCTAGTTACAACCACCAAGCAGCCCCACCCTCCAAACCCTGTGAGCTGTTCTCATCTCAGCCCAGTTTCAACTCAATCTAGCCCAGCCCTCAGCTGTCAGGGTCCTCAATCAAGTGGGCCTTTGCCAATCTCTGTGTCAGAGCCGTCTACAGGAGCTGTGATATTCTCCCTACCCCACCAGCTGGGTCCCTTCCTTGATGAGTTTTGGATTCTCCATCAATGTAGTGTCTGCCTGAGTGAGTCTCCACTCTGCGCGCTCTTCCCACCCCACAACCCCCTGCCCTTCCCCAGCTCAGAGATGTGACCATCAACAATTCCCTTCCCTTCTGGGGAGTTAATTATTAATCTTGCTCACCCCAGAATCATCTCAGCGTGCACGTGCACACACATGCACACATGCACACATGTGTAGAGCCCGCAAACATACAGCCATGACTTTGGGGAGATCTTAAGGTTCTCCTCTTCACACACACACACACACACACACACACACACACCTGGGAAAACTGTTTCTGTCTGGGGGAAGGATTCTGCCTACCTATGTTTGCTCTTGGTCTATTAATTGTTGATTTTCTGTTTTGCCTTGTCTCTCCTTAGCTGCTGCTTTCATCTTAGAGAGTAACATGCACCTTTTTGATATTTTATCATTGAGGTGCTGAAAAAACTTACAAAAGGAAGCTGTTTATCTTTTCAGGATTTTGAAACAGGTGAGAGAGAGAGCTGTTTTTGGTTTCATGGGATGGTGGAAAGAATACACTTGACTAAGGAAAACAGGGTTCTAGTTCCTGGATCTCAAGATTTGAAGATTTTAAGCCTTATGTTCTTTAGTGAATCACTAAACTTATCCAGACTTCAGATTTCTTATGTTTAATCAGAAGAGAGACCGTTTTTAAAGAGTTATCCTATGTTCTGTCACTCCTAAGGCACAGCGATGCTCTCATTGTTTCAAAGTCCTATGCAGGAGCGGGAAGACAGCTTCATAAGAGTCCACAGGTTTATTTATACCAAATTATATGAGAGTCACTGGGACAGTGAATTCACAGGAACTTTCATTCCCATGGCTTTGTGGTTTTGTCTTTAGGAGCAGAGATTCTAATTCCTTGGCAATTTGCTCCATAAGTCGTCAAAAGGGACTCTCGCCCTCTGGTGAATCCACCTTGCCTGGGTCTGTTCCCTTTCTAGGTAGAAAACTGGTTGCCAGCATTCCGCAAGCGGTTCATTAAAGATCGCTCCTGATCACTTGGTCTGCTTTTTTACAGTCTTTTCCATCTGCCATCTTCTCAAGTCATCTTCTGATTCTCCCCATTGCCTTTCATCACCCTTCACCCCCTCTTGTCATTTCCCCTTCCACCCAGTTACGAAATGGGCAGTGCTGTGGCATTTTAATGAGGCTTTTCCCATTTCCTAGCCACGGGGTCCTCTCCCTGCAACTGTGGCTGGATCATATGAGGTTTGGTTCCTGTAGAAAGGGCAAGAAAGGACTTTTGAAGAGTGAAGTACTAACCAAAAGTGTCAGCTAGTCCATGGTATAATATAATTGAGGGTCAAAAATAAACAAGTTGTGCTTTAAGACTGAACAAAGAAGATTGTGACACTCATACAGGGTGGGGCAAAAGTAGGTTTACAGTTGTAAGTACTTGAAACAAAGAGATTATTCTTGTATTATTATTTATAATTACTGTATTATTTTCCATACTTTTGCCCCACCCTGTACATTTCAGGCAAGAAGTTGCACAGCTTAGTAGCCTGACGACTACTTCAAGTTACCTGTCTCTTCACAGCCATCTCTTCACAACATTTTTATGTTGACCTCCAAATATGACCAGGTGTCTACTACTTACTCTATACCAGTTATTCTCAAACTTTAGTGTGCAGCAGAATCACCCAGAAGGCTTATTAAAACAAGATCGCTGGCACTGGCCGGTTTGGCTCAGTTGGTTGGGCATCGACCCGTGCACCGAAAGGTTGCTGGTTTGATTCCTGGTCAGGGCACATACCGGGGTTTTGGGCTCGATTCCCAGTAGGAGGCAGCCAATCAATGTTTCATTCTCACATCGATGTTTCTCTCTCTCCCTCTCCCTTCCTCTCTCTCTAAAACCAAAAAAGTGTGTGTGTGTGTGTGTGTATATATATATATATATATATATATATATATATATATATTAAAATTGCTAGGCCCCAGCCCCAGAGTTTCTAATTCAGTAGACCTGGGATGGGGCCTGAGAAGTTGAATTTCTGATAAGTTCTCAGGTGATGCTGATGCTGCTGGTGCTAGATTTATACTTCAAGACCTACTGTCTGATAGGATAATAGACAGAAGTGAATAAATACTATCTCCAGGTTATTTTAAAATTTTTTTTAAGCATTCAGCTTAAAACATCTTTTTATACCTTAAGCTAAACCTTTTACTAGATCAGTAATGCCAGTGTTAACTGACTGGAGTTTCACTGTTTCATTTAAAGGAGAAGAAAAAAAAAAATCAGTGTTTCTCAAAGTGTGGTTCGTAGGCCACGAGCATCAGAACTCCCCAGGACTGTAAGCAAGAACCCAGACCTCTGAGCCCCAGCCAGAGCGTCGGAATCAGAATCTCTAAAGCTGGGTTTCTAGAACCTGTGTATTAAATACATGCAAGTGATCCTTATGCACCCTAGACTGTGCAAACTACTGCCAGAGACCCACGTTTGATAATCAGCCTAATAACAGTGTCTGCAGAGGTGACTATTTAATAAGAGTCTAAAATATGATTCTTTTCCAGACCTAGGAGTCCTATTTCACTTGAGGTGCCTAAAATATAAAGTACCATTTTATCTTTTAAATAACAATGTTATAAAAATTAATATTTTATCTATGATATAAGGGTACCTTAAAAGCTTTTCTATGATTGCTGTACATAGTTGATTTTTCCCCATGATGTACTAAATTTTTTTGTCACTAAGTAGTTATACTTTTTTTCTATTTAATATCATTCTAGTTAGTTCTCTCTTACTAAGGATTCTTTAAATATGAGTCTTGTCTTCTAAAGCAACAGTAGGTCCTTCACCAAGGTGTTATCAGCAATCTGAGCTAAGTGTGCACTTTGGTGTAGTCCTACCAAAGACTGCATTGGAGGTTTGGTCAAAATGAGCACTGAGACACAGCTTGTAGGTGTCAGAGTTTACCAAGGTAAGTATAAGTGATACAATTTTAGCAAAGCCTACCAGAAGAAACCAGGCTGAGGGATCTTAGGGAGCATAGCTTCTCATTTTTCCCCAGTTCCTCAAGATAATTTTGGGTTGGTGTTCACTATATGTTGCTTGTTTATAATGAAATCTTGGCCCATGTGGAAAGTCCATCGTGGGGATTTACCAAGCCTTGTATCTTCCCCCAAGCACAGTTTATCATTTCCAACATCACTATCTTTCATGGTTGTAAAATCTGCATTTCGCAATTCATATCGGATCTAATATTGTTTTATGTACAATTTCTTACTAGGCCACTAGCACTATCTTGCTTCACTATCCACAAATTATCTAATAATGATTAACTATTAGATATGTATGGGCACATTGCAACTAAGTAACAATATTCAGTTAATGGACAAGGTCAGCAGTAACCTACAAGGTCAAGGGGACTTGACTAACAGTCTGACCAACTCCAAAGTACATTGTCTTAACTGATACTCTACACTGACTGACTAACTTGAACTCTGTCTCTTTCCTGGCTGACCTTTCTGGATGAACTTTGACCAGCCCAATTCATATCTACCCAGAATACTTAGTTTGGGGCTTATGTTTCTGACTGTCCCTGCTCTTTTATTGCTAAATATTTCCTTTCTTTCAGCCAGTCTGTGATTTAAATTTTAATTAAATTTAGACCCAGTGAATTTTTGTGTTAGATGACTTCTTATTCCAATTCCAAGACTAATATTAAATGTCATCCTTTCTACTAATTATAGGGCTTCAGCTTATATTCTTTATGTTCATTCCTTGTGTTCAGTGCCCTGTAACATTCAATTTCACTATGTACTAAAATAATGATAATCCTTAGTGTGAATATTAATGATAAACATAAATTATATAATAGATTCTCTATGATGTTTAATCTTTGCTGTTGATCTAAAAGAGGCAAGATCCAGGAGGGTTTGACATTTCATATTTTTCAAGCAGAAGGTAATTTATTTATTTATTTATGTGGCCATTCAACAAATATTTAGTGAGTGACAACTATGTGTTTATGCTTGGAAATATTGCAATGAGAACAATATATGTGGTTTTTGCTCTCATAGAACGTACCTCTTAACTGGAGGAGCAGATAATACAGAAGTAAATGTATAAATGAGTTCAGAGAATGCTGAATGCTGTGAATAAAGAACAGAATGACGCAGTAGAGTGATTGAAGAGGTGGCAGGCAAGGTGAAGCTGTTTTAAATGAGGCCAACAGTGACGACCTCCCTGAGAAGATGATACTTAAGCAGATGCGCAAATGGCGGGAAGGCCCAGCTCTACAGTGATATAGGACGGGAAAGTCTGGGCAGAGAGCAGTAAGCACAGATCCCTTAGGTGAGGACCAGCTCGATGTGGTCACACGCAGCAAGGCCTCGAGCGGCCGGAATAGCGTCGGTGCGGGGCAGGGTTCAGGGAGGGGCTGCAGGAGTGGGCGCTGTCCCAGAAGGTACTCTGGAGTCTGTGACAGGTGACAGGAAGCTGCTGATGTTGGAGCCATTATGAAGAAGAGCGTTACTTTCTGGGTCACACTGTAGGACTGCTCCTTGACTGCTGTCCAGAGCCTAAGGTGGGCAGATAACAGGCGGAAAGACCAGAGAGCAGGCTTTGGGTGAGAAATGCCGCGGCTTGGACCAGGGCAGAGCAGTGCGAGGGAGGGAAGGACATGAATTTGGAACACGTTCCGCAGGCAGCATGGATGGGAGCTGCTCATGTACTGGGTGTAGGGAGCTGGGGAAAACAAAACAGGAATCAGGAGGAGCGGTTGTTAATATTTATTCCTGAGATGTTAAGTTCACCAATTCACTGGTATGTGTGGACTTTATACAGGATTAGATGCACAGTGTAACAGAAGGTGATGATATTTTAATTTGTATAATATAGAGATAGGGTTTATGAGTTAGATTCAGGAACTGTAAGAGTTGGTATTGTTTGGCTGGTGTGAATCATTAAGCAAAGCATGCAGACGAGATAAATGAGGTGGAGAATCTTCATTTCAGCTGGTAAACCTGACTGAGCTGTACACAGTCAGGACAGTGTGTTTGAATCTGAGGTCTTTGGATATTATCAGAGATTCTAAATATCCCACACAAATTTTTAAATTGTATTTTCAGTCCAGTAAAAATTTAAAAAATTAACATAAGCTTATATTTACACTAATCTAATTGTCATTAAAGTACTGCTTTCTTTGCCTTAGAAGAATGAAAAAATACGTGAAGGCCAAACAATGTCCCAATGAACTATAAAAGCAAAGGTTTCACAGTAATTGAAAACAGAAATGTCGTGGGAAATGGAATTACAACATGGGACACAGTAACATAGTAATGCCCAACTACAGAGAAACATTCCTAATTAGAAACTGTAATTAAGAATAAAATATGAATATGGGCTTAAAAATGGATTTACTCAAAGTTTTATCAGCACCTTAAGAAAATTATACAAGTACACTTAATTTGACTAAATTTTCCGTCGCTAAGGAATCTGTAATAAAGGGAGGGAATGGATGTTTATGGAGTGTCTACTGTGAGCTAGGTACTTGTAATAAGCACTTTTGTTAACTGGCATAATTATCAAAACATTATTGTGAAGTAGAATTTTTATCATTTTACAGATTAAACAAGGGCTCAGAAAGATTAAGTGATTGTGCCGGCAAAATTGAAAAATGATTTTCAAAAGGTCCAGTGGTAAAGAGCATATGAGGAGGCAGTCCTCCCCAAGTCCACACGGATAAGGCCCCACAGGAGGACGATTTCACAGAACCTCTGTGAACAGAAGTGTGCAAACCCTTCATCTCAGCAACCTACTCGTAGATATCTGTTCTAGAAATCTACTGCGACACGTATACAGAGAAGCGTGTAAGCAGATGCTCATGGCCACACTGTTAGTAGTCAAGGGGGAAAGACAAGCCATGGAATATCCCCAAGACTCTGCCACGCCACAGAGAATGAGATGAGCTCGGTATATGTAAATACAAAATTCCTCGGACAGGAATATTTAGGTTTTTAATCAGATATTTCTATGCATACATACAGAGGTGAGTAGATTTGTAGAAAACGTTCAGCAAAGATAAACAGAGGTTGCCCCTGGGAAGGAGAGGGTCACAGGGAGTGAGAAGTCCTGTGAAATTTTACTGATCTGTGTTGTAAGACTTTTTTTCAGCAATAATTAGTATATCATTTGGGTGATTAAAAATGCTTTTTTTGTTTTCAAGAAAAGAAGGAAGAGGGCGAAACCTAAGATCGCAACTCTAGCAGGAGCTCCCTTTTGGTTTTCAGGTTTTGTCGTCTGGGCCGCCTCTTCTTCTGTGTCTTTCTCTTCTCAAGGCCTTGATTTACCATATGACGCCTCTGTGCTGTCTCTTGACCCGGGGTCCCTCCTTTCTTGTTCCTATGTGATCTTTCGAAAATAGCAGAACAGCAGCAGTCATCGTCACAGAAGTGCAAACACTGACTGACCTGATGCCTTCTCTTAACCCCGTCTGCCCACACAGCTGTGCTTCTGGCAGCTGTGCTGGGCTGTGGTCACTGCCTGCCCAGGGATTCTTCCCCGGGAGTCTCCCCGGGAACATCTGTCCGGCCCCGAGGAAGCCCTCACTTCTTGTGGGCAGTTCTGGTTCTCTTTCCTCAACTCATTGTGACTCTCTGCCTGATCGAATGAAGGTCTAATGAAGTTCTAATTTACTTTATAGTTTTAGCAGGAAAAAGAAATGGCTTTCTGGATGAACCTATGATTAGGCAATTTCCCTTAATAAACTTTTTCTTCATGGCCAACTTCCCCTTCCTTAACTTCAAAAATGTGTCGCTCACAAAGTAATATAGCCCATAAATGTGTTTTGTTTGGTGTGCAGAGTTTTCTGGGTGTGTGATTTTTTTAATTTTTGTTTTGTTTACATAGTGGTCAACATTCAAAAATGGAAAGATTTTGTGGAAAAATCTAGACTTGTTTTTCATGTTTACAGTGGCTGGAGCCCTGTAGTCCCCACCCCCCATTGAGACAGGGCATTAATCTCCTGCTCCCTGGTCACATTCTCAGCTCAGGGCACAAAGGCAGGTTCCTGCCTGGCTTCCATGGACACTTGAATTTGGCGCATTTACTTGCCCAACTTCTGAGCTGTGTTATTGTCTGTGTAGCATCTATGTTTACTCCTCCTGTGCTCATTGATGCTTTATTTCTGGGTTATGTTCATTTTATTTAAAAGTATTCATTCACCCCACACAGTCACCATTCCTCCAACACATGGACCAGTTCATCTAGGATGTTTCTAAAACTTGAGTTCTAGTACTTTCTTTCCTCCCATATAACTTACTAGTATACTTTATTTCTTTTTATTTTTTTAATTTTTTTAAATATGTCTTTATTGATTTCAGAGAGAGGAAGGGAGAGGGAGAGGGAGAGAGAAACATCAGTGATGAGGGAGTCATTGATCGGCTGCCTCCTGCACGCGAGCCCCCAACCCTGGCATGTGGCCTGACCGGGAATCGAACCATGATCTCCTGGATCCTAGATTGAAGCTCAACCACTGGGCCACGCCCCGCTGAGCTTATTTAAAAGTATTGTATACTTTTAAAACAACTGGCATTTGAAGAAAAGAAATTCAGTTACCTTCTGCCCAATTATGCTCTATCATGGAGCAAGAAAGAGGCACTCTGTAAGCTCTAAGCATCTGACCAAGAAAATGTTTCCTATACACTGACTTTTTTTCTTTTAAAATAATAACTAAACATTTTTTTTAAAGGATTCAAAAGTCAGGAATTGTCTGTCAAATTACTGCCTAATTTAGTTTCATGTTACTTTATGAATTGAAAATAACTAAAATCATTCATAAAAACAATTTGCATTTCATTGCTACATGTAATTATGCAAATAATTATATAGACAACAAATGGAGAGCCAACAGTTATTGGGTTTTGAAAAATATTCGGAGACATTGAAGGCTCAAGTTGGGTCTGAGGTGGGGAAGCGTAAGGCCACGATCAAAGCCTTTCTCTCCATAGTTTCCTCTGATTGATCCAGCGTATTTGATTTTATCTCTCTTCGTCGCCTTCATCCTAATTTCTGCTTTTATTATCTATGTCAAAACTGACGTTTCAGTATGACTTTTTTTTTCCATTTTGACGGACTCTTCTAAGCTAACCAACATTCTCTTGGCAGCTTGCTTTCAAAGCAAAGAGTTTCTTACTAATATAGTTACAGTGCTTTGTTTTCAACTAAATTAGTTCTCAAAATTTCCCACCCACTATGGGTTTACAAATCCTTTGAAGATAAAGACAGATGGCTTTGAATTTGGGCAAGGAAAATTTCTGTAAAACTAGATTTTCTAAACCAGTGACCCAGAGGTTTCAAGTTCTTACCTTTGAAGGCTGCTGAGGATCTTCTGGAAACTTTTAAGACACTTTGACATAGATATATGCCTATATTATAAATAATATTCTGTATCAGATCAAATGCCTGTTATAAAAGAGACAATGTTCATTTTTTCAGCTACTTAACTAAAGAGGATACTGTACCTCTAACATTCTGTATAAAGGAGACACACACACACACACACACACACACAAATAGAATGTCATAAATGTCTGAAAAGATCCTTACTCACTTGTAAACATAGAAATGCAAGTTGAAATGTCATATCAATTTTTTACCCGTCAGAATTGTTTAAACTACAAAAGTATGATTATGCACAATGTCGGTGAGGTTATGGTAATCCAGGCATTCACCTCTTGTGCTGGAAGACACACAAATCTCACCAAATGGCATTATTCACCAAAATATTTTAATGTTTGGTTCTTTTGACCTACCAATTCCACTTTCCTGAGTTTATTCTAGAGATATATTTACACTTATGGTCAAAGGAATAAGTATAATTTTATAATTGTGATTGTCTAATAATCCAAAAATATAAACCTATAAGAAACAACCTACAGTCCCTCAAAAGGTTAAGCATGGAGTTACCTAGCAATTCTACTCTGGGCATATATCCAAGAAAAATGAAAACTTATGTCTATACAGCGACTGGAACATGAATGTTCATACCAGCGTTTATTTATAATAGCTAAAAAGTGGGAACTACTCAAAGGTCCACCAGCTGATGAATGGATACATAGATGTGTATCCATACAATAGGCTATAATTCAGCCATAAAAAAAACAGTAACCGATATCTGCTACAACGTGATTGAACTGCAAATACAACTAAGTGAAAGAAACCAGTCGCTAAAGGCTGCATATTGTATGATTCTATTAATAAGAAATGTCTACAACAGACAAATCTATAGAGACCAAAAGTAGATTAGTGGTTGCCTAAGGCTGGGGAAAGGGGACAGAGATAGAGAGTAACTGTTGACAGGTACAGGGTTTATTTTCATGGTGATTCGTATGTTCAAAAGTTGGGTTACAGTGATGGTTCCATAATTGTAAATATACTACCAATGAATTGTGTACTTTCAACCAGTGTATTTATGTAAGTTATATTTTGATAAAGTTATTAAATAATAATCTAAATTTCCATCAGTGATGAGACTGGCCAAATACATTACGGTAAATCCATGTAGTCGAGAGCTCCATGGCTATGAAAAAAAAACCTGATCATCCTATTTGTGAGAATATAAAACAATCTCTTTTCAAAATTAAGAAAACGAAGTACAGAATAATGTATGGACTATGGTCCCATTTGTGTAAAAAAAAAAAAAATGGATGAAAAATTTCTTGCAAGATGTGTAAGAGACTGATAACAGTTGTCTTTGGGGATCAGGACCAGGATATGGGATCTAGATACAAGGTTTTCTTTTCAGTATTCCCTCTTTTATTAAATGTTTTACTGTGCCTATATTTATTTTGTAACAAAATATTTTAAAATGGTTTTATCTAAAGGAAAAAGGAAGCCCAAGTCAATACAGCAGTAAATGCCTACTATGTGCGGTAGATGCCAAGCGTTGACAGTGCAGAGCTGCTTTCAGAGGTCACCGTCTAACCAGGGCGAAAATGAATAAATAAATGAAAAAGTGGTGTATGGGAATTTTAAAGCAAACAAAATCAGTGTAAGCAGCCACGTGCGCGTGCTCTGTGCACAGCTGGAGGAAAGCTGTGCGAGCAGCGCCAGGCCGCGTGCTGTCCACACGGAGGGAGGCGGGCCACCGCGCCACGCTGAACTGAAAGGGCCCATGCTTTTCGGAGCCTGCTTTCTACACGTGGTCAGATGCGCGGCAGTTAGCAGGTTGTCTCAGGCACAAGTGGCAGTTTAGAGAAATAAATGTTTAAGTTATTAAAAGTCTGATTATCTCAGTCTCTCCACAGAGATGGGTAAATGTGCCCTCAGAGGCTTCATAAGGGCTGTTCCATGGAGAACACAGTTCTAGGTTCTGGGATGATTCATAAGTAGAACACCTATCAGATGCTGGGCAGGCGCACATATTATTTATAATTCTCATAGTCACCCTGCAAGTTAGGAGCCAGTAGTCCCATTTCAACAGGCAGGGTGTATAAAACCCAGAGAAGCAAAGTAAACGCCCGGTATCCTACAGCTAGTACTGGATGGGATTAGGAGTCGAACCCAGGTCTGAATGACACCGGAACAAGTGTTCTTTCCATCAATCTGTGCTGCTTCCCACGTTGAAACTTGCTCCTGGTGCGTTTAGGAATCAAGAAAGTGAGAGTAATGTTTGTTTTGGTACGTAATGGGTACCAAAAAGTTAAAGTTAAACTTCCCTGATTCTTAATTCATTCTAAAATATTCTAACGGAACCAGTATTAGGCGTGACTGGTTTGAGAAAAAGGGTTGGTTTTTTGGTTGGGTGGGTTCTTTTACAGCTGAGGTGGGTAGACTCCAATGTATTAGTGATGCAGCCAGGCCAAGGAACAGCTAAGAAGCATAGCAACATTTAAGAGCTAGAATGTGTCAGTTGCTTCTGCCTGGAAGTGGACACTGTGACATGACCATTTCACAGATGAAAAACTGAAGACCTAGAGAAGTCAAGCAACTTACTCAAGGTCCCAAGTTGAGTAATAACCAATTGAAGGTTCGCGTAAGAGTGGTAGAGTCTGAGTTCACACCTGGGCTTCTCTGTCGTTCTTCACCCTGCCGTGAAGCCACCGAGCACAGCGAAGACACAGACGTGGCAAATACGGACTTTGGTGCTAAGAACTTGGCTCTGAAGGGAAAAAGAAAAGGCAGCTCATAGCTAGAGTGCGGGACAAGGCTAAGAGGAGATACTGTGTTTCTTTAAAGTAGAGGAGATCAGACCATACTTAAGATGGAAAGCGAATCTTAAAGAATGAAACACACAGTTGAGAGCATACAGTAAGTGCTCAATAAATGCTTCTTGCTTGATGCAAAGGAAGGAGTTCATAGTTCGTGGCACAGGGTCTACAAGGAAGTGGACACCGATAAGAACCAAGAATGCCAGTTGGTATTGGTAGCAAAGAATGACATTTTCCCAGAGAATCAGGGGGAAAGGAAACAGGGAGAGCAAGACATAGGGAGGTTTTGAACCATCCATTATAGCAAATGAGATAAGATCTCTGTGAGACTGGCCCTGAGGAAGCCCATGTGCAGCGAGGTGGAGGTGAGCGAGAGGTTTTTCCCCATTTGGATGGCCAATAGCTATGTCCTACCGTGACCCAGGGAACTTCGAAGACTATATTCCGAGTTGCCAATTCCATGGCTAAATCCTGGGGCCAGGCACAGAGTAATTCCCAAAGAATAAATAACCATATAAATGACTTCGAAATAGTTTAAGTCAGGGTAACTTGGATAATTGTATTCGCAGCCCCTCTTTGTGTGCTCGTCTTTCGTGTTCATACAATGCTCAGACTTTGCAAGCTGCCTTCATGCACGTCAGCTCTTCTGATCCTCAAACCCCCGCGAAGTGGTTGCAATCGTATTACAGCCATTAGACAGAAGGAAAAACTAAGTCATGTGGAGGTTAACTGATTTGCCAAAGACAGAGTGCTCTTGGTGAGAGAGCTGGTGATAAAAATCAAAGTCTTCTAATGCCTCCCCTAATTCTAAGACATCTCAACCAAGCCAGGGTTAGAAACGCCTGGCCTAGGGTCAGGGTTTTATGGCATTTGCGGTCAACATGATGCAATGTGTTTGGTTTCGTGAAGGAATCCACAGTTTAAGAAGGAGCTGGAGAGTCACAGTTCTAGATGCTCCTTAGAGGTCTGGGTCACAAAGGCTATAGGTACCTTCTTAGTCAAAAGTCATAAGTGTCAGAATCTATGGTGCAGACTTTCCGAATCCTCATAGACCTTTGTGTTACAAGAGTATTGGGACAATATCTAGAACCAGTATGTGGTTTGCAGAAAAATCTAAAGTGCAAAGCTTGTGAAATAATGCAGTTTCCTTTTTCTATGAGTATACTAGCACTTTTATTGCATCTTCATTAATCATCCCTGCTCCCCGCTCCTTCTTTTCTCTTTCCCCAATTCAGTTTTTCTGTTTATACAGTTTTAGATGCTGACAAACTGCCATCACTGTGGGGAGTCTGTGTTTCAGTGACTCTGGAGCCACCCTCAGGGCTGGGCCAGATAACTCCTGGGTACCGCTGACTCATAGAGGGCCCCTCCTAGTCGTTTCCTCCCCATAAAATGACCTTGGAGTTCCACCCATCCGGTGGGCCTGAGCCGAGGCATATGGCTTATGCAAAGCCTCTTCTGAGCCTCCAAATTAAAGAAGATGAAGGTTAGAACCAGAGGCTGTTAACTTTCCAGATTCTTGAAAGTGGTTTTCCTGTCTACAAGGTTCTGCAATTTCTTTCCCTGTCGGTCCCAACCCACCTCATTGTTTTTTCTGTAACCATTGTGAACTGTTCCCTAATACAAGTACAGTCAGTTCTCTTTTATTTTTGCCATTAGTCTCATTTTTATTATCATTAAGAATTTTATTATTAAAATCATTACATCTGTTGTGAAAGTTCAAATGTTACAGCAAAATGGAAGTCAAGCTCCCACTAACATTTTTAGCAAAATGCCCAGCATCTCCTTGGAGGGGTTCAGAACAATTCTCCCCAAAATGTGCCACTTAGGCATGGGGATTATTTTGAGCTGAAGGCA
The DNA here is from genome assembly GCF_964146895.1 of Miniopterus schreibersii. NCBI lineage: Eukaryota > Metazoa > Chordata > Mammalia > Chiroptera > Miniopteridae > Miniopterus > Miniopterus schreibersii. Next base: position 97,712,271 of record NC_138103.1, on the reverse strand, counting down.
ATCAAGACCTACAGAATCACGAGAAACTTCTACCTCCCCCTTAAAGAATTTAAATTAGGGGCCTTGCTCACAATAAGAGCTATCACCAGAAATAACTTTTTATGGCCTGTCTGTAAGGCAGAGAAAATTTGTAGTTGCTGAACATTTCTTCTCACCATCCTGTGACCTTCCTCCTCTCAGAAGCCCTGAGGTGCCCTACCTCATCCTCAGCTCAGAATGTCATATATCGACCTCATCTCTGAACCCCTTGTGTATGTGGGGCTCCCATACATACGTATGTAATGAAATTCGGTTACTTTCTCCTGTTAATCTATTTTGTGCAGATTTTCTTATTAGATCAGCTAATAGAACTTTGAACGGTGGAGGAAAACTTCTTCCTCCCCCACATGAACTTTTGAGCTACTGTTAAAATGCCCAAGAATACAGTTCCTGAATGTGACTTGGGATGAGAGTGGGCAGTAGGTGGCAAGTTTACCTGAGTGGTTAACTGCCGCCGAGTCACCTGCACTGCCCAGGAGACCAGCTCTGCTCACTGCTGCGGGGCTCAGATCCCTGCACAGTTCTGTCATTTTTGAGGAAAGAATTTCAAATGGTCTTTTCAGATCCAGTATTTTAAAGTCAGGGGCAATATACCCCTTGAGCCTTGGAGGGTAAGACCCATAAGTAGACCAGTTTGGGGTATTATGTCTCAATTTTATATCCCTAATTCTTGATGCCAACTAAACTCTAAACTCGTTGTTTCCTGTTATTTATTTCATATCTTCTAAGTTTTTTTTTATGACTTTATTTCAAATTCCTCAATTGTATTCCTTGAGATATTTTTTTCCTGCCAGCTCATATCAGTCATTTATCTTTGAGGACCCATTTTCCACTAGCTCCTAAGTGTTTACTTTCCTGCTATCTGGTTTCCAAAATCAAATTATGATATAAATGATAAATTCAACATTCAGAACACCTGTATGTGTGACTATCTGCTTCAGAATTACTTTACCTTCTCCAGAGCCAGCTCTGCCCTGCCTGAAACGGAAGTCTTCCGAAAGTGCACCGCAAGGAAAGAGGCCCATTGGAAAAGCTGGGCTTACACTCAGATCTTAGGAAAGCAATGTTAATGTGTCCATTTGAACTTACCAATAATTTCCATTTCATTACTTTGAGGAGCAGAGAGGGAAAAGACACCATAAGAAATTGATGTGGGGTCAAATCCTGGCTGAGTTTGCCCCCCACTTCTGTTGCTTACACCTCCCTGAATGTGAATAGTTTTCTTAACTATCGAATGGAAACTAAATAATTACATATACCCCATAGGGTTATTATAAAGATTAAATAAGATTATATATGTGAAATTCCTAGAATGGTGCCTGGCAAAAAGGGTAATTGTTTTATGTTACTGTCATTAATCTCAGGAATTTCCTATAGACTTAAAGTTTCTGTTTCCTTTTTACTTATTTTATTATAATCCACCCCCTCTTTCCAACACAACACATTAGGCTTCAGCTTTTGAGAATTCCAGTATTACTAATTATATTTTGGTGTACTTTAAAAAGTCCAGATTGAGATTTTAGAGCCAGTCATTTTACATTAATGTAAGCCTGTTTGTTTTTTCCTCCCTGAAATACTAAGGTGCTTTTTCTTAGAATTATTTTGTATGCATGCAAATATATTCCTTGTAGTATTTGAAAGTGACCACAGATTTTTTGCCAAGCAAATGTTTTGCTGCTAAATACTAGTGGAGCATAGGGAGAATTTAGCATATGTTCTCCCAAGCTTGATGAGGAATGGGGCACTTCAATTAGTTCAGAGCCTCATTAAGCCTTCCAAATTATCTCTAACAATTTTCCAAAGGTAATTTATTTAAAAATCCAACCAGTCCCTCTGCATTGCTCAGCACTGCTTTCCTCTGGCTCCGCTGCTCTCTCAGGCAAGCTCTCCCCTGGTGGGGGCCAGGTGGCTGCCAGCAGTTCCAGAGGGACCTCTTGGAGTCCCCAGTCCAGTGGAAAAGCAAGCACACTCTTTCCAGGCAGCTCCAGTTATTGGAATTAGGGAAGGGAGAGTAGATACAAGCAGAGCGGCAAGGGCCCACCGCAGATGCCCACTCAGAATGTCTCATGAGTTTACGTAAAGATGAAAAAGCATGTGGGCTTGGGGTTAAGTCAGTTTTTAGTGTTTCCAATTCCCCAAACCTTGTCTATAATTTCTCACCTCCAGCCCTTAGGTTACTCTCATATGGTAACACCTCCTGCTTGTCAAATTTTGTTTCCATAAAAAGATGTCACAAATGGCTAGTAAACATTTTCTCCTTCTATTTGCACATGGTTAATAACATCCCCTCACAGTAGCTGTTCTTTTCATGTACAGTTTTCAAATCACTAATGAATCTATCAAACCACATTATTTATAAATTAAAATAACAAGATACCATTTTCATCTGTCAAATCTAATAGATTTTAAATGTTTATTCCATGATAAAAGAGGCATTTCAAATCAGTAAGTAATAGCTTATTAGATTTGGTACATGATTTAAGAAACACAATAACAATAAAAACCATAAAATTAGATGTCAATGTCATGCCTTACTCCAAAATAAATTACTAAGAGTTTTAAGGAGTTACATGTAAATAAATAAACACCAGAGAAGTAGGAGAAAAGGGAAGGTAAATAATTATATGTTCTCAGGGTGGGAAAGACTTTTTTCAGCATAACTCTAGTGATAGAAATTACACACAAAAGAATTGATTCATTGATTTAGAGAATAAGCAGTAAGTTCTATATATCAAAAAAGTGAACTTTACTTATGACAAAACTGAAATGGACAAAATATTTATAATAAAAATATAATCAGTTAGAAATTTTTCTATATCAGAAAAATTATAATTCTTCCTACCTCAACTCCCGCAAAAATAACTGCCAAAGAGATGCACTATTCCTGAGAGAACTGCACCCCACAGGGGGTGTCTCCCCTGTCAGGAGCACAGGGCCTGAGCAATTTGTAAAGCTCCAAGAGGACTGCAATAGTGAGGAGAGAGGGTAATATTTTTAATAATTACCATAAATGAAAAACTTTGGAAAGAGGCAGAAATATCTAAAAGGAATTAGGAAGCTTTTTGTATAATATGCCATTGAAAAGCCTGCCATTGACTCGTTAAGGAAATTTACAGTAAAGTACTATATTTTCTTTAAAGCTTTCGAAGATTTTTAAGGCTTCATTGCTTATGGTAAAGTTTGGGGGTTGTTTGTTTTGGTTTTGGTTTGTTCGGTTGGTTGGTTGGCTGGTTTTGTTACAGACAAGCAGAGGCAGGAAGCAAAGCGACCGATGATTCTATTTAGTTTGTCCATGTGAGAAGCGAAACAATTAAGATTCTTAATAAAGAGGTTTTATAAACCAATAAGAAAAAGCAAGTACTATTTTTGAAATAGGCAAAGGATTTGAATAGATATTACCATTGAAATGAAAAATGGTTATAAAGGTGAAAAAATGACCTCACTAGTGCTCAGATATGTGAAATTAAAATATTTTTCAAGAGGTCACCTCCTTTCCTTTTCAAAAACCGCCCCCAAACAAGGATACAAAACACAAACTCCACATTCAGGAAAAGCAGGCAACGGCCCTAATTCCTGAGCATGACACATGAAACCAGAAAGTGCAGGGGGGACAGACAAACAGGGCGAGCGGAGATGCAGGACGAGCGACTCGATCCGTCAGGTGGCCAACGGAGCCTGGACATTTTTCAGATAAAAGCAATGGTATGCTGGTAAATGTTGAACAGGTTCTCCCGGAAAGGCTGTGGTATGTGTGTTATGTACACATATGTACATGTAATAAATTTTATTGAGATAAAGGATGTATAACACACAAATACAAATAATAAAATATGCAATACTTTTTACTGAAAATTCCATTTAGCCAGTTGTTGATTTTTACATCTGTAGCCAGCCCATGGTTGCAGTTAATGATGGAGCATAGCTCCAGCTTGAATGTTGATATTTTCACTTACGTTAACACGACGAACGTGTAACAACAAAGATGCGTGTCGGGACTCCACTCCCTCCCCAGTGATTGAGTGCCTACTTGCTGAGTTGGATAATAGTTTTCAAATACTAGGAAAATATTTCCTCAATGGTTTATACTATTCACAATGTAGTATCTACAGAAATGACACACTTTTAAGTTTCTTCTGCATGATCAGCATTTTCTCTATTCTTTTCTTAAACCTAAGAATCAACAAAACAATAAATCAAGCCCAAATTTGCAGTTCTTGTTGGTTTCCATGAGGAAAATACTCCCATCGTGTCCAAGTTGAATATATCATAGTATCTGTGTGTTGTATCTCCACTGAATGTGGAGTTGGGAAGAGATGTCAGTAGTACATTATTATATTATACATCTTCAATAGAGTTTCCTCAAGAAAATTAAACGTAGAACTACCATTTGACCTAGCAGTCCTAACTTCTGAGTAGACATCCAAAGGAAACAAAGTCATTATCTCAAAGAGATAGCTGCACTTCCATGCTCGTAGCAGCTTTATTCACAACAGCCAAGGCATGGAAACAGCCTAGATTTCCCTCAACACATGAATGGATAAAGAAGATACAGTAAATATATGCAGTGGAATATTATTCAGCCATTAAAAATGGAAATCCTGTTACTCGTGACAACATGGATGAATCTGGAGGGCATTATACTAAGTAAAACCAGCCAGAAAGAGAAAGAAAAATGCTGCAAGGTATCAGTTATGTATAATCTTAAGAAAAAGTCGAACTCATAGAAACAGAGTAGAAAAGTGGACACCACGGGCTAGGGGTGGTGGCAAGAGGGACAAATAGGTAAAAGACTACAAATGTTCAGCTATAATATATATGAAATCTGAGTGCCTAACATTTGACATGGTGTCCCTAGTTAATAACACTGTATAATTGAAATTTGCTTAAAGAGTAGACTGTAAATGTTCTCCCCCCCCCAAAAGATAAACCTGTGAGGTGGTGGATGTTAATTAATTCCATGGAGGGAATCCTTAAACCATATATAAGTATATAAAATTATCATGTTGCACCCTTCAATATCTTACCATTTTATTTGTTAATTATGCCTCATTAAGGCTGAAAAAATAAAAGAAACTGAACATTAAAAATGCCATGTCCCATGGTACTTAGAATATTAGACCCTAAAGAATTAATTCAACTGGGGATGCAATTCTTACATTTTTATGTTTTAAATTCTCATTTCTGCATCCTTCGAATAACCACTTCTTGCATTTTAAGGACTTGTCTTAATTCCTGGTATTGTTTTGCTTTGTAGGTACGGGCAAAGGCCAAACGCCTTACTCGGCAACTTCCCTACCACCGCCGCCACCACCCCATCCGGCCAGCCAGCCGCCGTTGCCAGCTTCTCACCCAGCCCCGCCGCCAGTCCCAAGTCTACCTCCCAGAAACATTAAACCTCCTCTAGATCTGAAGTAAGTAGAATTACCCTGTCGTCTCTTTGTCAGTCTCTTGCCATAGATTTCCAAGCTGCGCTTGGCCGAATGTTCAGGGTTCCGCGGTAAGCTGGCGGGCCACAGAGGTGGGCAGCTAGCGGGGTAAGAGCGTAAGCAGGAAGCTCTCAGACCTCCAGACCCTTGAGCAACTCGTTGACCTGCTTTTACAGTGGTTTTCCCCTTCAGCGTTCATTGCAAGACCATTTCTCCTGCCATTTTTAAAGCTCTGAAGCATTCTTCAGGTCAGCACCACTGTCATCTCCTTCCCCATCAACACCATCATCACCAACACCGCCACTATCATATTTTACTGACAACCTGTGATGTGCTAGGCATTTTACATTTATAATCCCTATAATCTTCAGGAATGACTAGTGCTAGCACCATTTCACAGAGGAGGAAATGGAACTCTACAGAAGCTAAATAGCTTCTCCAAGGTCACACAAGAATAGAGTAGAAATTCGAGCCAAGGTCAGTCTGAGTCCAAAGTAAAGCAGGTTTTCTCTCATCCTTCAGATTGTGGGCTGTTTTAAAAACCTAGGAAACTTTTATTCAAGCTTAAATTTTCTTAGCTGGTACTTTTTAGAAGTGTCAAAACTACATGGGTTGCTATGGATGGGCTCTTTACCCGTGATTTACCCCCAGAACAGCTGGTTGAGGAAAAGGCAAGTGGAAAATTGGAATAGAATGAAATGTTTCAGAAAAAAAAGAAATTTTCAGACAGTGGGTAGCAAGCATGGGTCCTCATGGCAAGTGAGGCTAGATTTTCCCTTTCTTCTAGAAAATTGCTTTTCCTGATTCTCCTTTTCCACAAATAAGTAATATCCCCGAATATTTAGCTGAAGTTTGTTTTTCCTTCACTTCAGTCTCCTACAAGATTGAATTTCTTTGCATTTAAAATCTTAATATCCGTAATTCATCATATAATCGAACCTGTTAGTAATAATATCTGGTTGACAGCTTTCTTGAAATGTTGATGATTACAATTTAGGGCAGGGGTTGAAAACATGCTAGTCATGGGTAGCTTCCAATATGTTTCACTCTATTATGCTTTGGGAAGGATTTAAAGGCAGCAACCAGAAGGTGTTAGAGCAGATAAGTGGCTATTATCTTCTCTATGGCCTACGTTGTACATTTAGGTTAAGTGCATACACTTCCCAACAGTTGAGTTTATAATTTCTAATTTAAAGCCTCTAACACCCCACGATATCCAGCCACCAAATAAGAGAGGAAGCCATCTATCTGCCTATGAACATATAAATGCTAAGTGAATATTAGTTTAATTGAAATAACTAATTAACATGTGTTCTTAAATACACCTCATGTGTGTATTTATTTTCTATGTGATAAATTGTTTTCTGTGTAAATTGTTTTTCTTTCACATGTATTGATCCTGTTTCCTTTTCTTAATTTCTTTCCTACTTTGATACATTAATCCACTCGATTTTCAACTTAGCACTTTTGAATTTTATGATGTGACCCCATCGCAGCTGCTGGCTTCAAGTCAGGCTTCTGGACCCTGTGTAATTCTAGTGAGAGGTTGTGTTAAATACCCTGAACACGAATTCCTGAACATTTACAAGACATGAAGACTGATACGTAATATTTTGATCAAAGAAATGTGAGGAGAAGGAGTATCTGGCACTACTCCTGCTGTTGGGGATCCCTGAGACCACCCCTATGTTTGATGAGTTACCGAAAGGCCTCATAGGCCTCACGACACAATGGTGCTGATGGTTAAGGTTTATCACGGTCACACTCTGCTCCTGAGGCTGAGCAGACACACTGCGAGTGCTGCTTCCTCCGGCTATGAAAACGCAATGCATGTGCGATGCCGCTTCCCCAGAAAGCCTATCAGAGACGGGTGTTTACTGAGAGCTAGTCACACAGACACCTGCTACCTAGCAACGACCCAAGTACCAGACTTCCAGAAGCAAAGCAGATGTTCATCTTAAGTTACATTGTTTATACAGTCCAGGCGAGGCAAAGCGCTCTTACAATCAGGCAACTTTTCATATCAATATAGAGAATTTTTCAGAAGCTGTGTTTCCAGATACAAGCCAAGGGCCAACCTTGGTAACAGATTCTTCTAAAAATAGCAGTTGCAGGCTTGCTGTATTCATCTACTCCCTAGAATCCATTACGATAAGGTGGGGAGTAAAAAGTTGTAGAAGAAAGAAAGTACTTAGAAAACAGTCCTGTAGCCTGCAGGACTACTTCATAAGGATGCTGGTCAGTTTCCCAGCTCTGCAGGGAATTGTTGCCAAGTTAAAAAGGGCCCGCCAACCAGCCTCAAATTCTTATTTGACGAAAACAATAGCAAAAACCACCAATTGTAATAAACTTCACCTCAGCCCTGTTTACATCTTATTAAGGACTTCTAATTAGAAAGTCTGATTATCTGAGGATTGCCAGCTCCACAAAATAATACTCTCGAAAGATGGAAAGAAACAAGAGTCTTAGATGTTATATTGCCTAGACAAACTGTAATTGGAGCATCTGAAAGCTGTCAGATGGAGAGAACAGAGGGAATGAAAGCTAAAGGACATCTATAAGATAATATTTTTTAAAAAGTAAAATTGTAGTATATAGTGAAAACTTCGAGGCTCTCATGGGCAAGCTCAAGTAAATTCCAAAATGAAGTAATATCTGGGTTAGAAACTTTCCCCCAAGTAGAGGAAGCTAGATAAGACACAAGAGGAAATGAAAGCAATGGGTCTTGATAGTCTGGCTCAAATTTTTGTATTTAATGTGTGAGGGAAATTTACGGGATGGTCTTTAAGTAAAATTGTGAAATAAGGGTGTTCCTGTGCTTTTCTCACATCACACCTGGGTGTCTCCCAGGTGTGCCCTCTGCAGGCCTACAAGTGCCATTCCTCCCCTTTCCAATCAGTGGCCACTTTCGGGTCAAGAGCTAATTATTTGACATTCACTCAACGACTATTTTTTAAACCACTACTTTGTGCCTTTGTAATAAGAGTTCAGGAAGCAGTGAACAAAACAAAGACCTCTGCCCACATAAAACAGGGCAAGAGATCAAAGGAATAAACATAATTACCTGGTAAAGGATACAGTATGTTGGGAAACGTTGAGTGCCATGGGAGAAAATAGCGCAGGGTTGGGTGGTGTAATGTGAGAGTGGGACGAGGTACAGTGTGTTGCAACCTTAAACAGAGGTGAGGGTAGCTTCCTTTATAGGAAGGTACCCTGGAGTGGGCTCAACGAAGTGAGGGCGTTAGACATGCAGATATCTGGAGGAAAATCGTTCCAGGCAGAAAAAACAGACAGAATAAAGACCTAGAGTGTTCAAAGACTATGAAGGCGGTAACGGGCTGGAGTAGAGCAAGGGAAGAGCTAGCAGAAAAAGGCTCGGCTCATGCAGAGATCGTGGCTCTTACCGTAAATGAAGGGGGCCACTGAAGGAGGGTGAGCAGTGATGCTTTCTGACTCGTGCTTTATCGAGATTACCTTAACAGAGCCTGAAGGAGACAGCAGGCAAGGGTTGAAGCAGGGAAAGTAGTTGGGTGGATGTTGCAGAAATACAGGCAAGACATAGAGGGGGCTCCCACGAGGGTGGAGGGTGGTGGCAGTGAGGGAGTGAAAGGTGTGCAGGTTCTGGATATATTTTGAAACAGAATTTGGATTCGGGATGTGAAGGAAAAAGAAGATGGAAGATCGCTCCCAGGTCTTTGGCCTGAGGAACACTGAGGATGATGTTTCCCTCAACTGAAATGGGAGAGGCTGCAGGGGAATGAGCTTGGAGTGGGGAAGGTCAGGAGGCCGTGACTATGTGAAGCTTGAGGTGTGTCTTAAACATCCAAGTGGAGGTGTGGAGGACACAATTTGGTATAAGAGGCGGCGAGTTTGGGAGAGAGTTCTGGTTTGAAAATATAAATTTGAGAGTCATAGTGTTATAGGCAGTGGGAATGGCCCCAGGTGTCTGACTGGTGGGGTCAGAGCAGACCTGGGTTCAGCAACCTCGGTACTTGAGTCCTGGCTAGGAAAGAATTCAGAGCCAAGGGTCCAACTATAAGAGAACACTTATTAGTAAAAATCCAGAGGTAGAAGAAGTAATTCCTGGAAGAAATGGGCTGAGGAAACAAGTTACAGAGGTAAAGGAAGGGCCTTGGAGCTTGGGAGTGAGGAAACTGATGGTAACTCGCTGCGGGTAGGAGAAAGGGGAATCAGAAGGGAAAGAGAAAGGGGAAGGTGCTGTTGTGCTCTGGGGAGGGAGCGTGCACTGGGTCCTGTGTCCTAACCAGGGGTGGGGAACCTTTTTTCTGCCAATGGCCATTTGGATATTTAGAACCACATTCACAGGCCATACAAAATTATCAACTTAAAAATTAGCCTGCTATATTTGGTCAAATATGCTTCTCTTTGGTGAGGCCTTGGCATGGCCAGACCAAATGATTTTGAGATTATACATATATGTATAATCCACCCCAAGGGTTTTAAGGGTGGAAATTTTAGGGGAGGTCCCAGGGGAAGATTTCGTTATAATACTCAGCAGCTTTCCAGTGTGTCCTTTCAAGGTCTAGGTCTCCACTGATTGATTTGTCGGCACCTGGGCAGGAGGGTCATTATCCAATGCAGCTGGTCCTGAGGTCAGCTGTGGCTGGTTTTGCTGCTTTTCTGGGCCCGGAGCTGAAATATAACTGGGGCCTAGGTGTTATCTCTGGGGAGGAAAGGTCAGGGGGTCCAAACCGCTTGACCAGAGATACGCTAAGGGCAGAAAGGCCACCCTGGGGGCAAGGTCCCACCCAACAATTGTCCTTTGCTAGGCACCTGGAGCTTTCCACCCTGATGACCTTCTGTACCTGGCCCATTGTCCTTGCTCTCTCATGTCTGTCTAACTGCCTATCACAATAAACATATATTCCACACTTAGAGTTGAGACTGTTAAGATTCCCAAGGAAGTGAGGTTAACTAGAGAGAAGAAATGAGCCCTGGGGCACTCCAACTCCCCCGTGCCCGCCCAGATAGTATCACCAGGAGCAAGCAGCCATTGGCTGTGTCAGAGGTTGTGAGGGCCACTTAGCGAGCTCTGTGGAGGTGAGTGTGGATGGAAGTTTCTGCAGTAGTGGGGACACAAGCCTGACTGAAATAACTTTTAAGAGCAAGAAAGGAAATGGAAAGCTCAATACAGACAGCCCGTTACGGGAGAAAAGGGAAGCAACTGGGACTAGAGCAGCTGGGGCTGGGGCCCAGGTGCGGGCCAGGCTTTCCGAAGGAATAATGGACTAGTAAGGTTTGCAGTTGTCCCCAGGGTGTAGCATCTGCCTTGCCTAAGGCAAGAAAACAAATCTCTCTTTGGGACCCAGGAAGGCCTTTCAGGAGACAGGGTGGCCTCGATCACCTGCCTACTCCCCAGAAGTCACTTATAATTATATCATTCAGGCTAGGGTGGCGTGAGAATGGAAAAGATTGGAGGCAGGTAAAAATGAGAAACATAAATAGCTTTAAAAATAAAGTAGTGGAGGCCAGAGTTGTAATATGTTTTAAATTGTATTGTTTCTCCACCTAGTGGTCAGAAATCAGCTTGTTATATTTTCTGCTATTTTTCTCAGACATTTGGAGAGGAACTGAAATGGATCAAAAAAAGCCTCTTTCTCATTATTAGTGTTCAAATCGACATCTTCAGTGTAACATGCTTTTTGTGCTATTTTTTAAATTAATTATCATTTTAACAGTATGACTAATTGTTCATTTGAACATAGAACCAATGGTTGAATATTTTGGTATACAAGACAAATAACATGGTTATTAATAGCCATGAGACAGGAAAAGTGAGGTAATGAGAAAGAACACATAATGGGAAATGACCAAGGTTGGAAAGGAAAGGTTAAACAGTTCTTTTCCCTGAGGTCATCATAGTCAGGTTAAGGTTTGTTTGGGGGTTTGTTTGGTTTTTTTGTGGGGGTTTTTTCGGCTCTATATTTTGACGAAAAGTAAGAATTTACCATTATAACCTTTAAAGCATTACAAATGCTTTAAGCTCTCCCCAATTTGAGACTGGCCACATCAGTGGTGCACTGCCATTGAGGTAGCTGACTTCATCTGGAGAGCAGTGACTTCAACAAGTCAGAGTTTTATGATTCCTCATGCACTGGGTGTAATATAGGAAGACACGGTCCAAAGGAAGACTCACGGGATTATCATTCAGTGACAGCAGGCACAGAATGAAGTTTTATGGGTCACTTAGATTTCCTCCTTTTTGAAACAACAACAACAAGCAAACGGACAATGAAGAGTGAAAGCCATGATTAGCAAATAAAGTTTAAGGTCAACAGCTTTACATCTTTGAAAGTCAGGAAATAGAACTCTAATACCTTCCAAAAATGACAGTGATAATGAGGGTCATAACAGAGCTTTACTTTCGCTGTTTAATTCCACTTGCTACAGCCTAACAAGGACTCTGCTGAAAGACCTTCCTGACTAGACCTACTATTATCACAACCGCTAAGCATCCTTTCCTTCCCCACTACTCATGCCCTCTGGTTGGTTTTCTATGACTTGGGCTGTGACTAGTCCATTGTTTGCCTCTGTGTCTCTGCGGAGCTGTCCTCCATGCCCGGAGCACTGCTGAGCCATTGGTGACACACTGATCTGGATTTATTCATGACACTCACCTCGGTCTCCGCACTCCCCCTCTTACTCGCTGGCATTCCTGTTCTTATTGCTGTGCCTTATTTGTTGAACATTTCCATGTTATACATTTGTGAATTCAAACCTATATAAAATAAACCAAGACTTATATGCTACAGTGTTGGGTCCATGAATAAACGTGTGCATGCAGATGTTATCTGCAGGTAATAAATGGTTCACATAACGTGTACACACATAAGTATGGATGGGATATGCAGATGGCCTTCGCTTTGCTGGTATGTCTTATTTACCCAAGTGTTTTAGCAAGTAAACTACAGCCTGGCAGTATTTTTCACTTCATATTCATCTTCATAAATGACAATAAATAATTCACCTAAGTGGGGAAACTTGTCTCTGCCAAGGGCCATTTGGATACTTATAATACTGACTATAAGTGATATAATCTTATTTTTATGTTAGAAAGATCACGTTGGCAGCCGTGAGGAGGGGCTGCAAGGGGGGAGAAGAGGAAAAGCATTGTCATTGATAGAAGGTGGCCCAGATGGCCAGTACAAGAGTCCACAGTAGAGACTCTAGAGCCCTGTACTCACATCTAGCTGGAGACAGGAGAGAGATGGAAGGGGGAATGAATTACAGGAGACATTAAGCACATAGAACTGATGAAACTTGATTAATTTGATGTAGGACTGAGAAGAATGAGAGTAAAGGATGACTTGAGGCTTAGGTGAACATGTGAGTGGCAGTGCCATTCACCAAGGTAAGAAACCTAGTAGAGACAGCAGGTTTAGGCTGAGACGGAGGAGGGAACCTCAGCTCCTGAGATGTTAATATAGAACCAGCAGTTGGACATCCAAATAAAGATGATAAATGATAGATAGATAGATGATTGATAGATGATAGATAGATAGATAGATAGATAGATAGATAGATAGATAGATAGATAGATAGACAGATCATACATACATACATACATACATACATACATACATAGAAGATCTGAAACTAAGAAGGAGGCCTGGGCTAGAGATTTCAATATGGGAGTCTCCAAGATTAAAACAATATGTGAAGCTTTGGGGGTATTTGAGACCATTCAGAGACAGATGTAGAGTAAAAAAGTAAAGGAAGCCAAGACTAGAACACAAAGGAACACCATCACTTAAAGAGGAAAATAAACCCACAAAGGAAATTGCGGGATACTGGCCAGAGAGACAAGAGTTGAGGCAGGCGAAATTTGTCACTGAAACAAAGGAAACTCAAGGAAGGCAAAATGACTGATACTGTTAAGGGCCACAAAGCAATCCATCAAGATGCAGGCTGAGAGGTGTCCAGTGGATTTGGTAATTAAGTCTTTTAAGAGTAGTTTCAGGAAGGATTGGCAATAGAAGCCAGATTTTCATCAATGAAGAAATGAGAGGGAGCAGAGGAAGTGAAGTCAGTGACTATAGATGTCTTTTGCTACTTTGGCTGGAAAAAGCAAGATTATCGTGCGTGATGTAGAGGGTTTAGAGAGGCAAAGAGAGGTGTTTGTTCTTTATAAACGAGTCAATTGGGCTGAAGTAGAAAACAAAGAGTGAAGTATCTGGGGACAGTGAGTGAAAGAAGAGGAATAACAATAATAATAATAATATATTGATGTGCAGGAGAAAGGGGATAATAGGATTAAAGTCACTGGTAATTCAGGTAGGATTCAGATCACAGGCGGAAAGAATAATTTTGAGAGGGAGAAGGTAAGGACGGTACAACTAGGTAAGTTTGTGGGTTAAAAGAATGTATTTTCTTAAGAGAGCTCACACCCAATAAATGCTATTTTATCAGTGAAATAAGAAATGAGGTCATCTGATTATAAGGGAAGGGAAAGGAATTTAGGAGATTTGAGGAAAGTGGTGAAAGTTTTGAACCGCCATTGAGACAGATGATGCAAGAAGTTTCACTAGAAAAAAATAAGTGTAATGAGATTGTAGAAAGTGTAGAGGATACCATTGAGATTGAATGCCAGTTATTTGTAATATCCAGAATCAATAAAATGGCAATTTTCTCCAGCTATGCTAATCAACCCGAGAACAGAAGTAGAAAATATAGATGGATCCATAAATCATTAGGGATTTGCCAGCCCAGGTATCAATAACTGTTAAGAGCAGTTGGAGTGAAGTGATTCGAAATGAAGCACCTTGGAGTCCAAGCCACAGGTAATGGGAGTAAAGCCATGTGGGGAGGATTTGGAAAAGAAGACGGGGCCAAGGAATGGAACTAATTCTCCCGAGCATCTATACTATAAAACCATCAAATGCCTTCAGAATCCCAGAACTGAATTCTTGATATACTGCTGTTTTAACAAAAAACCTATTGCTGCCCTGAATCAAGGGATTCATTGTATGTGCTCACTGTGAATGGAATGCTCAAGCTTTCCAATTCTCCAGTGTTTTTTTTTTTTTGCATCAGTAGCAGCATAAATATAGGCTAAAGCTTATTCTAATGACTTCTGAAGTTTTACATGAGAGCAGATACTAAAGAGAAAAGAATAATTTTTAAAAATACCCCCTTTTTATTTTTTTATTGTAAGTTGAGCCTCTACTGGTTCCATTTTTCACTTTTTCTTCTTTCTGTTTCCAGAAGCCCTGTCAATGAAGAAAATCAAGATGGTGTCGTGCACTTTGATGGTAAGGGGCAAAAAGATGTTTGATTTATCTTTTTGTTACCTCATATTATAGAAATTTAATCATTCTCATGGGGTTATTAATGGGTCATCATCACCATTGATCCGTGCAAGACTCCTCTCTGGTTTTATTTATTTATTCAATTTCTCTCCATGGCCCACTCCCTTTCCTCTCTTTTCCTTACCAGAGACAATTGGTCTAATGTATTTAATGTGTATGTGTCTGTACATATTCTTTGCATACTGTTCCATGTGTTTATATATTTCAGTTTACATGGACCCTATGTTAGAACTCACTTTATTATTCACACTCAACATCATGTGTGTGGGAGACCCATCCACATTGCTGTGTGTACTATACTTCACCTGTTGCTGTTCGGTACTGCACAAGTCTTCCACGGTGTGCACTCATGGTGTGCACGTTCAGCACTCCACGGTACGCATCCTGTGCATTCACGTTTTCTCTCCAACTCACTAGTACCACAAATGAAAATTCAGGGCACCTTCTTGCCCCATGTGGCCCTCTGAGAGGCTTCTTTTAGAGATACATATCCAGCAGTGGATGGGCTGCTCCGAAGCCATGGCACATTCATTTGGACCGGGTAGGACTAGAGTGCGCTCCCGAAGATCGGCATCTGTGTGCCCGTCCATCAGCAGGGCAGGAAGGTTCCAAGATGCCGACCTGGTGTTATTCAGGTTTCCAATTGCTTCCAGTCTTATAGGTATAAAATGAGGCTTTGTTTTCATATCTCTGCTTACTTCAAGGATATGAGTACTTCATTTGTTTTTTTGCCTTTGTGTTTCCTATTCTGGGAAGTTTCCAGTTTATATCCTTTGACTCTTTTTTTTCTTGAGGTTGGTGTTCTTTTCTGGTTGACTTGCAGGAGGAGTTCCTTGTATTCCAGATATTAATCCCATGTCAGCTGCAGACATTGCAAATACCTTCCCTCATTCTGTTCATTATCAACTTAGCCCATGCTGTCCTTCACAGAACATAATAAATATTAATACAGTCAAAATTGTTCATGTTTACCTCACAACTTATACTTTATAAGTTTTATCGAAGAAATCATATCACTAGGAAATAAAAAATTATCTTCTATTTTCTTCTATGAACTTCATCCCTTATTTTCAGATCTTTAACCTTTTTTCAGCCCACCTTTGAGGAATTAGTAGAAATCCAGATTTGTAGCCTCGCGTATGGAGCTAGTTTTCCCATTGCCATACTCTAAAATCTACCCTTTCCTCCTTCACTCGTAATGCCACCTTTATACCATATCAGCTCTATGTGTGTGTGCACTACACTTATGTGTATGTAAGTTTATATATCTGTCTTGAGCTCTCTATCCCATTGTCTGTTTCTATACCAACACCACACTGTTTTTATTATCAGTGTTTTAGATCATGTCTTAGTATCTGGTAATTAGGTGATATTACTGAACACTTGAGCAGTAAAATATCTTGTTTAAAAAAATCTAGTTAACTTGATTTGTTTGATACATGAAAGTGAATCATTGGGAACAAGTAAGTCAGCAAGTGCAAACTAGTTGTGATTTTCTGGTAATACCTTTGTTCCAGACAAGCCCACAAAAGCAAATGTGGGCTCCTTTCATAAAGAGAATAAAGGGTGTCTTCATTGTCTTATGAAAGCCAATGAAATGATTTTATAATTAAACTACAAGTATCAAAAAGCTGTAGTAAGGATCTAAACCACATATGCTATTTTATACTTCTATATCTTTGATTAAATGTAAGTTTTATTTGATTATGAACTGTGTGGAATATTGTATTACATCTAATAACCCTGCATTAAAGTGCTTCTTAATTACAGTATGTTAAATTTTATTCTTTTTTTAACCCCTTTAGGTGCTGGAAATCCAGATGAGGTCAGTTTTTTTTTTCCTTCTCATATTATATTGCTGTAACCAGAATATTTAACAATTATTGGTATTCATTTTCTATTGGTATAAACCAACAAATGAAAATTCTTATGAGTAAAGATGATATTTTTCCATTTATGATCTTAGTTCATGTAAAGTGCTTGAGATATTAAATACCAATCATTACTTCGACTTATAGCAATTTTATGGCACTGAATATAAACTTAAGTCTGGCTACACATCTGAATTATATAGCAGGATATAACATGAAATCTTTCAGGGTTTACTTTTATAGTCTATCTCTAAAAAGGAAGTAATATATTAAACAAGCCAAATTTACATACACTTAAATTTATGCTTGTTTTACTAAATACACGATCTATGTACTATGTGTACACTCCCTTTTTGAATAATTAAAATTCATTATTATTCATGTTTTCTTGACAGGAAGAAAGTGATGGAGAAACATATGAAGACATGTATGAGTTACACTTTTTCCTATGATATTTTCCTTCTAAGATGAATAGCATGATATTTGTAGGAGGGAGAGTGGATGGATAGTCAACATTAAGGGGGAAAATCTTTATTGGTCAAATGACTGACACATAATGGTCACCTTTATGTTAATACAAAGGACTAGAAGTTCTTTTCTAGTTAGGATTTCACAGAGGACTGTGTTAAAATGCTGTTGGGTGAGAGAGCAGAATCTTGCCTCTAGAGAGACCAACAGCAGGCAGGTGCTCTTGTACCTGTGAGTGCATGCATGAGACGGGGGGGGGGGGAGAGAGAGAAGGGGGGGTAGAGGGGGAGAGAGAGAGGAAGGGGGGAGAGGGGCAGAAAGAGAGAGGAAGGGGGGAGAGGGGGAGAGAGAGAGAGAGGAAGGGGGGAGAGGGGGAGAGAGAGATTCCGTTCCTGCCGACAAGCAGCAGAGCAGGGCCTCTGTAGACAGCAGCCCCCGCTCGCTGGCCCAGGCTATAAGGGAAGCAGAGCCCTCGGAAGGGATCCTCACCGTGCACCTCCTCCAGGTTTTCAGACCGAGCTCGCACCCCCAGGCGCAGGGAGCACCCCGGCTTCCCTCCTTCATCCAGGCTTCAGACACTGTCCCCCGGGGGGGGGGGGGCAGAGGCCCCTGGGATCGTGAGCAGGCCGAGTCCCCTCGAGCCCGCAGCTGATGCAACAGCCCAACCATGTCTGTCCACAGAGAAGCATCCAAGGAGCGAGAGAAGCGGAGGGAAAAGGAGGAGAAGAAGAGGCTGGAGCTGGAGAGGAAGGAGCAGAAGGAGCGAGAGAAGAAAGAGCAGGAGATCAAGAAGAAGTTTAAAGTAAGAGCCCCACGGCAGCGCGCTCGAAACCTCACACGGTGGAGGTTTACTCGGTGGTGGCTTTCTAAGCAGTCACTGTCCTCACGACAGATCTTCTTGTCCAATACACTCCCTTGTCCCTGCCCGAAAAATGTAACGGGATAAAATCGGAAGAGAAAGCGCTGGCTTATCCTGAGCGGGCGTCACTCGGTGACTCAGAGGCCTGGTGGCCGCTCCCCTCCTTACACACTCGTGTGCATCCCCCTGGACTAGGAGCCTGGGCCATGCACGGCCCTGGGGCACGTGCTGTAGTGGTGCCAGGGCCACAGGCGTGTGGGGAGGAACCAGACCTGTCTCCGAATAGTTTCTGGGAGCTGCTGGGCCTGCGGGCCTCTAGCCCGGGCTTCCGTTGCCTCCTGCGTGCGAGCCGGGTGCGCGGCCTTCGCCGCCCGCTGTCTCTCCTCTCTGCCTCTGCCTGGCCCGCTCCCCTGTCCCCTCTCGCCCCTGGGTTCTCACTGTGGGACATCGCTCTCTACCGCCCACACTACGCTCGCAGGCTGTCTTCTCTTGGCTACACCGTCCTCGATGACGTGGCCCATCCGTGTGGGTCTGGAACGTCAGCTATACTTTAGAGTAAGTGACAAGGCTATTCTTCGCTTTAGAAAGGATTCATATCGCTTTCTTTCAACATTTAATTCCCCTGAAACATTTATTACATAGCCTGAATGACAAAAATTTGATTTATATGTAACTTCTCAGTATATTTATTATATTAAAACAAAAGTTCAACAACATGGTACAGGGAAAATGTAAAGCTTAGTCAGTTAAGCAAATGTGGATTCAAGTCCCAGCTGTGCCTGTGAGTTTTGTGATCATGGGTATATTACTAAACTTCTATGAACCCCAGATTCTTAATTTTTTAAGGTGAAAATAAATGACACCTCCCCCGAAAGTTTGCTGTGGAATTAAATAAAATAGTGCACATAAAGCACTATATCTTTTATAGGTTCTCATTAAATTTTGAAAAATCTTACTATATGTAAGTAAAATTAAGATTATAATGTGAATATTAAAACATTTTACTCTTACAGAATGTATAGCTACCAACATTTCTATTTCTCAAGTGGAAAATATGAAAAACTCATTTCTTAAATGAAAATCTTCACAGTACACATTTTATGAAGAGACGGTTGTAGTTTTAAAGGAATTATGAGAAGTTTTTTCTGTTTTTCTTTTGGAGAAATCAGTTTTGCTTTGTTTCACTCATTTATTCAAGTAACAATTTTTGTAAGAACAATGTAGTGTGGGAACCATACCACTAAACATGAACTCAAAAGCTTATTAAGACTAGGACTTCACAAGCTATATTCCTCCCACAAAATGTTAATAGATATTAAAGTAAATAAATTAAATAAATATAAGAACTCTTGCATAGTACCATACACCCTTAATTCTGACATAAAATATTTTACATTTTAAGATTCTGAAATTAGGATGCACCTTGACATTAGTGGTGCATTGTAATTTAAATTAAGCTGTTTGCTTTCTTTCTCAGTGGCCTAATAATTTGTCTCACAATTCATAGCATCATAAGTTCAATAAAATAAGGCAAAGCTTCTTCAAAAATCACGAGGTATATTTGCATATTGAAAGATCCGAGAAATTCTGTCTTAGAAGACATCCATTTAAGATTAGGAAATTAGATCGTTAGGATTCATGGTCTCAACTAGATCATTCCCCTGCTGTCAAGAAGCCACTGTACTGTTCAGGATATTAATTTTTAAAACCTCAGAACAGTTTTTGCTTTTTTTTAAAATTTACAAAGCTATTTCTAAAATGTTATTTTATTTATAGCAGGTAATGTCTACTCCACATTCATAGACATAATACCACAGAATTTAAAAAAAAAATAAAGAAAATGCTTTTCCCACAAGTACATCCCCCGCCCCTCCCTTAGCTCTTCTACAGAGCCAGCAGAATAACTTCAGTGCAATGTGAGAAAAAACCTTTGCCAACCAAGCATATCCCATAGAAACACAGTGCCCAGAGTGGACTGTCTTACGTAAGTGGAATTCAGATATTAGTGGCTGCTGCTTTTATTCTTTTTTCCCCTCTTTTTGTTACTCTTTACCTGAGAATATTTTTTCCATTGACCTTAAGAGAGAGTGAAAGGGAGAGAGGGAGGGAAGAGAGAGAGAGAGAGAAACACCAATGTGAGACACATCGATTAGTTGCCTCCCACATGCGCCTCTACCGGGGCTGGGGATCGAACCTGCAACACAGGTACGTGCCCTTGACCAGGAATTGAACCCCAGACGCTTTAGCGGGAGGGCTGATGCTCTAACCACGAGCCACACTGGCCAGGGCTCTCAGAGGCTTCTTCTGCAAGCCTTTCGCAGCGTCGCGAAGGTCCACAGCCCACCTCTCTCTCCTGGACCCCGAGGACATGCCCCTGTTCTGCGCTGGTCCTGCCTGGCCCTTGCGAATGTCCCCAGCTTCTGCTATAAGGACAGTCACCAGGCATGACATCCAGCCTCCGTTTCTAGTTCAGACCTGTAATGTTGGGCATAAGCAGGTTGGCAAGTTGTGGGCATACGGGCTTTCACAGCCGCATTCCTCTCTCCCCCTGCGCAGCTAACAGGCCCCGTCGAAGTCCTCCATCAAGCCCGAGCATGCTGTGACGTCAAGGGCGGGAAGAACGAGCTGAGCGTCAAGCAAGGAGAGCAAATCGAAATAATCCGCATCACCGACAACCCCGAGGGGAAATGGTTGGGCAGAACCACCAGGGGGTCATGTGAGTGCCAATTGCCCTTTGACTTCAAATCACCATCTTTTTGAGCCAAAATGAAACGTTTTTCCAGAGCTGCTCATAAACATTAAGTTAGGAGTTTAGTTCAGGGTGGACAAAGCTAAGGAGATTTAAAATGCCAGGCCGGTTCCACCCTGGCCTCACGGTGTTATCTTCTAGCCGGGAACAGAGCACACGGTTACATTACTCCGGGGAGGGAAGGGGGCATTAGGCTCCTCGGCGACGTTAGAAGGGAGAGAATGGGTCACGCGAGTCACCGTGGAATCTGGAAAACAGCCTCCAGGCTTCCTCCAAACCACACAGCAGAAAACTTGGACAGGGCGCAGCCAAGCGGGTGTCTAAACGGGAAGCCTATAAATCAGAGCTGCAAGCGAGGAAGGAAGGGGCCGCTTTAAAGAGCAGATGCGCGATTGATTTATTCACAACTTTAAACCATTGAAGCCGCAGTCACGTGAGCACGAATCGTTCCCCTTTTGGTAGATGGCTATATTAAAACAACTGCGGTACAGATCGACTACGATTCCCTGAAACGGAAGAAAACCTCTCTCGGTCCTATTCCATCAAGACCCGCCGAAGACGACCAAGAAGTTTACGATGATGTTGCAGAGCAAGACGAGGTCAGCAGGTATGTGCAAGGCAACCTGTGAGCAGGTCAGGCGGCCCGCTCGCCGGGGATTACGGAGGTGAGGGCCCCTCCACATTTCCCACTGCTCTCTACCTCTAGACTGAATTACCGGTACAGGAGCTCCAACGTGGGTGCAAGGGCATTTGAAACTCCTGTTTTTATTTTACTCTTTGTTTATACGTATCAAATGCTACTTGAAAAATAACAAGCCATTTGCCCGATCTTGCCAAATGTGTTGTCATTCCAAAATGCCGTCCTATAACATTCACTTGACCTTAGGGATATGATGCCTAAAATAAATATAATTTTGTAAAATATAGGCATGACGTACAATATTTAGTTCTAAGAAATATAAAATTTTTCCTCTGAAATCTTCGAGTATAAATACATTTGTTGCTCTTAGTTGAACATATAACAAAATAAAAGAATGCTTTTCACTGCAACTCTACTTTGCTCTTTAAAATATGAAGGTAAAAACTCAACTCCCTATGATCCCTGCATATCAACTAAGGGGCCAACTTTCCATTGCCCATTCATCCCACTAGATTAGGGTGAAGCTCCCCCACACAAATGATGGGAACACCACATCCTCTCTGGAGGAGCCAAGAGGGGAGAGGAGCCAACTCCTTCCCTGTACCTGCTCTTCCCCCTCAGACTTCTGCTTCCTTTCTCCACACCCCCGTCTCTCTTCCCTAGCTCCGGCCTTCCTTGTGCTTTCTTCCACGCCCCTTCTCCTTTCATTCCTTCTTTCCTCCAGTACCTCCCCTTCCTGGTACCATCACAGTCCCTCCAAGTTGGCAGAAAAGGAAAAGGGCAGTGTCCAGCCCAGTAAGAAACCCTTGTTTTCCTGGGCCCATGCTGTGGCATTGGGAATCCACCGCTGTGGTCCCCAAAACATGATCTGTTCTAGATTTCACCCAGGTGAAATGGGTCTGCTTTCTTCACAGCTCACATCTTAAAGAAAAAACGTTTTCATTATCAACCATTTAAAAGATGTGAACTATCAAGATAGTAACATACTTTTATGCACATGAAGAATTAAATTTCCCTCTTGTGGTCTTGACCTCCTGCCTTCAATGAAATCTGTTGTGTTACTCTCTGGCAGTTTTGTCTTTCCAAAATGAATTATAGCCTGCAATGCCTTCTTACCATGTTATGACCATACATTATACAAATGTGTATCAAAACATGCAGCATGGCCCAGCCAGGTGTGGGCAGTGGTTGAGCATTGACCTAGGATCCAGGAGATCTTGGTTTGATTCCTGGTCAGGGCTCATGACAGGGTTGTGGGCTCGATCCCCAGTGGGGGCTGTGCAGGAGGCAGCTGATCAATGACTGACTCTCATCATTGATGTTTCTACCTCTCTCTCTCCCTCTCCCTTCCTCTTTCTGAAATCAATAAAGATTTTTTTTTATTTTGATATATCTTTATTGATTTCAGAGAGAGGAAGGGAGAGGAAGAGAGAGATAGAAACATCAATGATGAGAGTCATTGATCCAGCCCACAACTCGGGCATGTGCCCTGACCGGGAATCAAACCCTGATCGCCTGGATCCTAGGTCAATGCTCAACTGCTGAGCCACGCCTGGCTGGGCAACATATATTTTTAAAAAAACAAAAAACATGCAGCACGTACCCTGGAGTTTACAGATCAAGAATTGGTTCTAGTCATCAGAACCTACTTTGGGAGTCAGCAAATGTCAGTTTCAAGGTCTTTGAAGTTCTAAAAAGTCATAGTCTGAGATGCACAGAAATTTTTGGACACATATCCTTCCACATATATTACCATGTTATAGTATGTTTATCTTTTACTTGTTTTTTTAAAAACACATTTCTCTTATTTGGGGGCTGAAGAACTGCAATCATCTTAATAAATGCATATATACACTGATGCACATACTCAATAAAAAATAATAAATCCACCAAAAAAGATGTTCTTAAAATTGAGCATCATTTAACCATAAGAGGTGACTGTTTCCCAAAACTAAACACTACTCCCTCTTCCATTTTATCAAGTCCATGCAAACCACATCTCTACAAGATGTGCTCCAGTTAGTAAACATGCAGCAGAGGGTCTTTTCTGTAATAAATGGAACCGGAGGAGGTGTATGGTTTTAATGCTCCGTACTTTAAACAAGTATAGAACCACAGCGTTGACTAGCCTCTATTCCTCTCATGCATTTTTAATAAGAAGATGAAAGAAGAGACATAATTTCCGCACAAATTTTGTTTTTGAAACTACAGCTGCTGCTGGCAGGGATCTCATAACAGAACATGCTTTGTCCTGAGAACAAGGAAAGATGCTGACGGTAGCCAGCAGCTTGCCCTGGCAAGACTAAGAGAGAATAAGGCTCCCTGCTCTCCTCCCTCCTGCAGATGCCTCCGGTCCCGCACTCCTCACCTGCGTCTTCCCGACCCTCCGGGGTGGGAGGGCTGACCGTGCACTTCAGGCTCGGAGCAGGCCAGAGGCTTGAAAGCACGGGTTTTGGCAGTTGTCTTCTTTTTCTTCGCATTTAAGGCAATTTCTGGAATAAACATGAAAACTGAAGGAAGGCAAATTCCAAATGCAAATTCCAGTCCTCCATCACCTGGCACAGTTTTTCTACGTGTGTTTCCCAGTCCTTCCCCTTCCTTTTGTTGGTGGCCCTTTCTCTTTTCTCACACTTTCCCTCTGCTTACCTATACTTCATCCGGTCAGTGTTTTGTATTCGAAACAGGATTTTAGAAAGCTAAAGAACTGCTCTAGGAATGAAATAACGTGTGGCAGCTTTGCTCCTGATTATGATAACCTTGCTCTTTGGGAACTGAGTGTTGGCCAACCAGGTTGTACCTCCACATAACTCTAACTATCTGCTTTTTGCTCCAAAGGAAGTGTCAGAGGACATGAGTGTGAAAATAGTATGTAAATACAGACGATACTTAAATTCATCAAAAGTTAACTACTTGCTTATGTATTAAGACATATATAGCATGTTTTTCTATAAAGTTCCATTAGCAATGGTTTTGTTTAGTTTCAAACTAACTGTAGATCTGCATCGGACTAATTTCTTCGATCTGCCTTCAAGGCCGAGGAATCAGAGATGACTATAGAGTTATACTGTAGGGTTGTAACAGCAGATGGGTGCCTGGTGCAGGCACATTAGCCAAAGGGCAACCCTGGGGTCCAGCGAGTGTAGCTGGGTGCGGCCAACACAGCGTCGCCCAGGAAGGCAGGGCCCGAGGTCCTGCCCTCAGCGCTTCCGTTCGCTGAAAAGCTTTGGTGAAGTCGGTTAATTTCTCAGAGCGTCCGTTTCTTTCCTACAGATGGAGGGAACTGAAGCAGATGAATTCTGAGGTGTTCCCATTCTCATAATTTACACTTCCTTTGCTGCCACAGAATCCCCATTCTGGTGGCAAACACAGGCGAGAAAACAGACGATTATAAAATAGGGCTGTGGAATGGCAGAGAAATAAGAAATACAAGCGGTCTGGGCTTAGAACATCGGGGACCACTCTGTAAAGGCCCATGAGGAACATTCCCGCTTTTTAAATGTTATCCGTCTTAAAATAAAATGGGATGCTGTGCTACTAAGAGTAACATGCTGTGGTTATGAGATGTTGAGAGAGAATTGAATTTAACTCAATAATGTTTCTATATGACTCCTGGAATAATACTTTTTTTTATAAGTCCATCTGTGGAATGATGCAATAATGTACAATCTGAAAACTGCCTATGGGAAAATGTTAGAAGCCAACGGTATCATTGTTTTGAATACTTTATGTAGTATAAAAACTCACGTATTCTTATTAGGTTTATTTTGTTTTGTATTTTGCCTTGTTACCACTAGGCCTTGTCACTATTGATCTTTTATGATAAAGAACAATTTTTTCCCCTCTTCACATATAACATCCTAAGATCTTTAACTGGAGCATTATTTCTCTTTGGTATCACAGCTCCATGCATGTGCTTCTCTTCCTGATAAGTAAATAATTCATATACTAATTTAATGTGTCTCTTTTTTTTTTCTCTAGCCACAGTCAGAGTGGAAGTGGAGGTAAGCCACACACTTTTAGCACAAGTGTCTCAAGTCGTCCACATTTTCATGTATGTTAATGACAAGATGCTTTTGTTTGCACCTCATGAGGAGCATGGTAAAGTGGCAGAAAGAGCATTGGACTGAGACCAATGACGGGGACTTCAGTCCTGGTCACAGAGTGACCCTGAGCATTTCACGTCTTTCTCCCATTTGTTACGGGTCATAGGCTACTCCGCTTTCAGTGCACCCAGGGCAGCCCTGATTGTACCAGTTGTATAGGCATAATTATTAGAGCACCCCCCTTCCCTTTCAGAAGTATACTTGATTGTCTGATGACATATATGGTCGCCTTAGCTGTGACTCCTAGAGACTCCTTGTCTTCGCACCAGCAAAATAAGGGAATTTTACTAATACCTTGCAGTGCTAACATTTTCATCGTAAAAGTCAAATTTCAAGTTCATTGTACATATTTTTATTGATCGGGGCAACATTGGTAATAAAATCATATAGGCTTCGAGTGCACAATTCTATAATACTGTATATTGTATTGTTTGTTCACCAAAGTCAAGTCTCCTTCCATCACCATTTATTCTCCCTTTTCCCCCTTCTGCCTCCCCCTAGCTCCCTCTCCCCTGCTAATCGCCATGCTGTTGTCTGTGTCTACGAGGCTTTGGGGGGGCTTAACCCCTTCACCCAGCCCCGCAACCCCCTCCCCTCTGACGGCTGCCTGTTCTCTGTATCTAGGAGTCTGTTTCTATTTTGTTTGTTATTTCATTTTGTTCATTAGATTCCACATATGAGTGAAATCGTATGGTATTTGCCTTTCTCTGACTGGCTTATTTCACTTCGTATAATGCTCTCCAGGTCCATCCCTGCTGTCACAAAGGATAATATTCCTTCTTTTTTACTGCCAAGTAGTATTCCATTGTGTAAATGTCCCACAGCTTTTTATCCACTCTTCTGCTCATGGACACTTGGGCTGCTTCCATAGCTTGGCTATTGTACATAACGCTGCAATGAACATAGGGGCGCATATATTCTTTCAAATCAGTGTTTCTGGTTTCTTCAGATATATTCCCAGAAGTGAAACTGCTGAGTCACAGAACAGCTCCATTTTTAATGTTTTGAGGGAGCTCCATTCTGCTTTCCACACTGGCTGCACCAATCTGCCTTCCCACCAGCAGTGCATAAGGGTTCCCTTCACGCCACATCCTCACCAGCACTTGTTGTTTGTTGACTTATTGATGGAGCTATTCTGACAGTGTGATGTGATAGCCCATTGTGGTGTTAATTTGCATTTTCCCGAAGATTAATGAGGCTGAGCATCTTTTCACATGTCTGTTGACTATCTGTATGTCCCCTTTGGAGAAGTGTCTATTCAGGTCTTTTGCCCATTTTTAATTGGATTGTTTGGGGTTTTTTGGTGTTAAAATAATCAACAGACCAATTTACCTACTGTCTATGTGAGAGTTGGAGATTAAAATTATTTTTTCTTTAAATAGTTGCTATGAAAGAAGCACGCTTTGTTCAGTTAAATGAGACATATTTATTACCAAATTTTGAGTGACTGTTACATGACCAAATTACAAAATTAACAGAATATTTTCTCCTTTTAATCCAAATGAAGGGATGTTCCCACCTCCTCCGGATGATATTTATGATGGGATCGAAGAGGAAGATGCTGATGATGGGTAAGAATGATCAGTGAACTGCCATTTTGCAAATTATTGTATTTACTAAAACTTACTGTATTTACTGAAGTTTTGATTTGTAGTTAAAATAAAAAGCAGAAAATAGTGTTCCTTATTAAATTACCAAAAATGATTCCAATGTTTAATTAACAGCCATAGTAAATCAGGAAGTATAATTGCACCATACTTCAAATGAAGTGGTAGATTGTTTGGAAACACCTGGACAATTATATCAAAAGAAGTGATAAAGAAAAGGGATAGAGAATTACAGATGTTGTCGTTTTTATTTTGCAAATGTTTCTCAATCATTTATTTATCAACTAATAATTTACTTCACAACAGTCTCTGAAGAGTCTATCAATTGAATGGCTATCCTTGTATAATAGTCATAGTCATAGGAAACCCAAATAGGTTGAGACCATCTCCTACCTGTGGCAAAACCAATACTGAATACCCCACCTTTTAGCTGTTTCAACTTTCAAAATGGTGTATCTTAAATTGTAAGGCCTGTTAACTTAATTTTAATCAAAAATAAAGCTAAATTAATATTGAAAACTTAGTCCTGACTTAGCTTACTATTTTAAGAACCAAGAGAAATTTCACCACATAGGAAAAAAACTAACTTACTCCTTACCTAGCAGCAGCGGTGTTCAAAGCCCATGACCTATAAGTCGAATGGCATCATCTTGATGACTACGAGTAACTCACTGCCTGAATGAGCAATGCAGTATAATTATGACAAATCTGAATGTCCACCCAGTGTCTTTGTGTTCCACTGATTATTCCATTCTGATCAATGCCTTCATGCTCCTAAGCTCCACACCACAGGGTGAAGAGAAGAGTAACTCGTGGTCCTGGGGGATTTTGAAGATTTTAAAGGGAAAAGATGACAAAAAGAAAAGTATACGAGAGAAACCTAAAGACTCTGAGTCAGACAATAATGAAGGTTCATCGTAAGAGCCAACCAACCAAATCCAGCGCACAATAACTACACTAATATTAATTTAATCAAATCCTACTAATACCTTATAACCAATAACCAAATTCTAGCAGGCTTACACAATTTTAATATTATTTTAAATTAATCGTTTTAGCCTCATTTACTGTCTCACCCTTAAACTCATGCATTTTCGTAAGAGGAGCACAAAGTATTTAAAAAACATTAAATGATTCAAAGATATATTTTGTTTTCCCTACACACATGCACAAACACACATATACATACATGTGCACGCACACACACCCTCACACGCATACTCACAGGCTCCACTTAATAGGACTTTTTTAGCTGTAACATTACATCTAAAAGCTCAAAATTCCAATGCCACATTTTATTATATAATATTTTATATTGATTACTCTTCAAAATATACTTTTTTAAAAATTAATTTGCTAGACATAAAGGACACTATTTGGAATTTCTTTTCTCTAAATACAGTATTTAAAGTTTTTAAAACTCTATTCCTCAGTAGTGACATATTAATTCTATTTAAATTATATATTTATCTTATACTAAAGTCATCCTAAATATCTTCAGTTTGTCTACATAAAAATTAATGTATAAATTTTCTTTCCATCCCTTTAGTATAAATTCCATGCATGTGTATTTGAAGGATCTTAATCATGTCATCTGGTACATGATTCAACCCTTTTGTGAAACACTAAAACAGCACTCAATAAATCAGACACTTAAAATTATCAGTAAACATAACAAAGCCTCTTTTGATGAAGCATTACTCAAATATAGTCCTTACTTAGAAGTAAGAGCCAAGGTTGTTTTTTCCTGCTCCATTTACACAAAACCTAATTCTAATTTTGGATCATCTGAACTAATGACCTCTCACACTTTTGTAAATCTGTGCACCATTCTTCCAGTGATGTGCGTGCATGTGAGTGCGTGTGTGTTTAGAGTTCAGAAAGGAATAAAAGCAAAGGTCTTTTTCTGTTGCCACCAAATGCCCCCCAATGCTGATTTCGGATCACTTCTGTTAATAAGCGCTTCCTCACTCTTTTCAGTGGATATGCCCCCTTATTCACCATTCTCCCGCTGGGGACATACACGTCCATACTGGGGAAACACGGGCATACAAGCATTCCTGTGACCTTTGTAAATTCAATCCTGCATTTCTACTCTTGGAGTCAAACAGTTTTGGCCTGAGCTGTGCCACAGTGAATCCAAAATATTGAGGCCATTTAATTTACTTCGTTGTAATAACGTGCCCAACCGCATAGAACAAATCTGAAAACATTGGCCCAATGGCTACGGCAAGAAGAAACCATGAATGTCTTGACTCTTGACTTTTTTGACCAACATTGGAGTTCAAAAAAGTCTTGCTAAATTCCAAATTGAAGCAGAGAAACTGGACTTAGTGGAGAAATGGAGGACGGAGAGAAATGATGGTCAGCAGATTGATTGGCCTCTCTCAGCCCCAGGCTGTTCCTTGCTCGTGTCTCCCTTTGAAAAAGGAACCCATTTCTGGGTTCTATTAGTCTGATTATAATTGTGTTCTCATTTTCTTTCCAGTTTCCCTTCTCCTCCTAAACAACTGGGTAAGTGATGAAAACTAACTATATTTTATACCTCAGTTCTTGCCGATTGAGTAGTGAGAAATCATTGGATATAGTCATAATATCTGGGTTGAAGTTCTGACTGAAAATAAGAAATTGTGTAACCTTGTCAAGTAACTTCACCTTGGGTGGCCACAGTTTCTCAACAATGAAATGGCATGAAGAGGGAAATTCTAAATATTGATGGTTTTTAAACAGTCCTCCCAGTGGTAAAGGGTCACAATAAAGAAAGGAACAAGCAGGCAGGGGTGCACACCAACATTCCCCATGTCCCCTGAACCCCGATTCGGTCAGAGCTTGATATATTGGACTTCTGCATAAAGATTTCTAAAAACAAATCAGATTAGATGCCGCCAGGCCCTTCAAGATCTAACTTTTTTATTTTTTAAAATGTATAATTTATGTTATATTTGGAAAATTTTCCACTGCTAAATATGAAAGTTTCTTCTTTGTACAATTTAAATCAGCTTATTTTTTTTTTTAGCTGAAACAGATCTTTAATTTCTTTTTCTTGAACAAAATGTCTCACAAGAATATTCAGAGGCTTTCAAAAACTTTGTTTTAATTTATAAATAAATTTAAAGAGCAAACCAATACCAAAGATAATATATTCTTCCAGGCTGTTTATCTAATTTGTTTTGAGTTATAAATTTGAAAGTATAATCAAATTGAATCAGTGTAAGGCACTCAGTAAATAATGAGCTTGTGTCTTAATCTGTAATTTTCAAAACATATTCGAGAAACAGCTCCACAAAGAGTAGGTATAAAATGTAAGAAATATGATCAATTAAGTAAAAATGTATTTTTTGTTTTAATTTTCTTTTGTTTTTATGTGTTCTAAGTGTATTAATGGGATAATAATTTTCCCTTATCTGGAAACCAATAATATGTCATTTTTTCAACATGTTTATTATGGATTCTTCATAGAGCTAAGCAAGCTTTATCCTTTGAAATTAATTAACCTGAGTGGGGAGAAAAATCTATATATAAATACAGAGAGAAAGGAATTTTTAAAGGAAATCCAGTCCTTGCCACTACCAGAGAACATTTAAACTCTCTCTGATGGTGGTTCCTTAAGCCTTTGTGTTCTTCTACTCATCTCCTCAGCTGCATTTGCTGTGGGCCTTTAACCAGAAGTCAAGGAGGAAAAGTATTACAGACTGGAAAAGCCATTGAACAGTTCAGGTCATAGCCCCTTTTCTACCAATACTGATTCTCAATTCCTGCTGGTATCAGAAGTGTCATATTAATAGAATATTCTTTCCATTTTAAGGTGGTACCATGCTCAGTATATCTATTACTGTAAGGGAAAAGTTAGTGAGGAACAGATCAATGAGTAAAAGAGAATGATTGATAGATGATAGATGATAGATAGATGATAGATAGATAGATAGATGATAGATAGATAGATAGATAGATAGATAGATAGATAGATAGATAGATAGATAGATAGATATAGATAGATGATTGATAGATGGAGAGATAGACATACATAGACTAGATATAGACATAGTCATAAAAATAAAATGAGCCTTGGCCGGGTGGCTCAGTTGGCTGGAGCATTGTCCCATGCAACAAAAGGCTGCAGGTTCGGTTCCCAGTTGGGACACATACCTAGGTTTCGGGTTTGATCCCCAGTTGGGGCACTCATTGGAGGCAACCAATCGATGTTTCTCTCTCACATCAATGTTTCTTTCTCTCCCCCCATCCAAAAAAAAAAAATCAATGAACATATCCTTGGGTGAGGATTAATAAATAAATTAAAATTAAAAGAAATATTATTATAGCACCCCAAATCCCAAGAGAATTTTGATTTCAATACTGCCAATGACCAGTAACATCATTTTTTTTGTCAGTAATCTACTATCCTGCCATTCATCACGCTTGTGAATCTTCAAATAATCTGTCACTGGTTTGGTTTCTTTATTTTTTTTTCTCTGAGAATGCTAGTCACAGCCACGGTCACTGGTTTTTTGAGGGGAATTGCACACAGGTATCCAAGGAGATCAGAACCCTTCCCCTTGAGGAACAGACAGAGCTTCCGGGAGAAGTGCAGAGGCCTCGGGGAAACTCATGTTGTCCTTGAAACACTGTGCGCTCCTGCTGGGCTTAGACAGCAGCGGTTCAGCCTCTGGTCTTTTGCCTTCTGTTAGAAGCGGGAGAGGAAGTCTACGACGACGTGGATGCCTCGGACTACCCCGCTCCTGCAGCAGAGATGAGGTAATCAGGGTGTCCTCCTCACAACCAACCCATAAAACCGGGCTCCCGAGGGGCTGGGTGTCTGCTGCGCGAGGTCCTGAGGGCTGTCTCCTGCCTGGTCCCAGCTCTGCCTGCGGCCAGGTTGGCAGTGGAGAACCCTGCCCCTTCCCCTTGCCTCCCCTGTCCCTGTGGGCCTGCTCACTGTCCCGATTGTCCTCTGCTCCCAGACTCACTGATGTCTGCATTCATTCATTCACTCACTCACTCACTGGGGAAATATCACACTGAGCTCACTGTCCTCTCCTCCCTTTATTTTCACTCTATCCCCAGCACATCTTGTCCTGATGGCGCTGCTTAGTTTACACACCAGCCTTCACCCACCTTGTTTAAGCCTCTCCTGTGGGAAGGCTTGATCTTTAACAGGACTTCTAGGTTCTTTTTCACAAAAGCATCTGTTTCTCAAAAGTTCCATTCAAATTAAAAAAGTCAACAGTGAATAGTGACCTTCTTCAGCTCACCTAAGGTTTCGATTTAATATTAGGCTAAAGTGGTAAGAAAATCTAAAATCAGTTCCTATAAAAGGAGTACCTTTTGAAAGCCCTTTGGAAATAGAAAGTAGCATGGTAGGATGCTTTTTTATGCTCCAATAACTATGTGAGATGATCTGACACACATTGCATATAGAAGCAGACACACCTCTAGCTTTTTTGAGGAAAAAAGGCGAGTAAAAAGGTCCTGGACGTGATTAGTTGAAGGATGAAAGTAACCTAAGTGGGATACAGTAAGTGATGTATCCTGAGTGTACTGGTAAAAATGCATAAATAAATTCCAAGTATTTATTTCTTTATCAAGATTGTTAAACTAATTTTACCGGACAAGGGGCAGTACCAAGATTAAAGAAACCGAAGGGAAAATCCACTGTCATTTACGTACCAACATCAAGTTGGATGAGCAAAGCAAAGAGGGAAGGTGAAAGAATCCTTCCGCTCTCTCAGTTCTTCAGGAATGGAAATCTAACCTCCGGTACCATGTTTAGTTTTAATATTCCTCACCATCGGGAAACGCTCCTACCCCTGACCGTTTTTAATGCATTTTTCTGTCTTGTGTTACTGTAGAAATGTCACTACATAAAATAGCTCTCTAGGAAGCCAGAGTCACACATTGGCCTTTTCTTCAAGAAAAATAAACACCAGCTGATCAAACTGAATGTGATATGTCACTGTTTTCTCACTGGTTGCTTATTTTGAGAGTTTAAAACAATTTTATGTTCTCTAACACAGTATTGTGTTTTTAAATAAATTCTTTTCAAAGGTAGCTTGTGTGGAATTTTTAACCTTTGTGTGTATTCTGATAACTTCAGAGCGCTAATCGGGGACCCAACTCCACCACCGCCCAGAGTACAGACGGGAGATGCTGAGGGAGGAGGCGGAACATTGTGCTGACTCACCTCACAGGGAAGGGACTAAATCCTAAGACTCAGAATTTAAGAATCAACATTTTAAATGAGTCAGCTATAAACAAAACTTTATCTTAGGTCATCTAGATAAAAATGAGTACCAGTGTTTAAAATATTTATTATTCACTAATATTCTGATTTTTAAAATTCTCTTCTGCAGAGATTCATAGCCTTTCCCTAACATACAGAACCCTAGCAAATGGTTCTCAGCCTTGACTGCAAATTACTGTCACCCGGGGAGCTTTCAAAATTTGTCAGCACATGCACCCCAGTTAGGCTAATTAATGAGACACGTTAATTTAGTGTTATCAGAGTTGCTAGGAATTGGGCAAGGGCAGGGCTATTTTTTAAAAGCTTCCCAGGTGACCCTGTGTGTGGCCAAGCTGGCGTCACTGTCTCAGGCATATTCACCTCCCATAACAATTGCCTTTAGTTCAGTTGGTATCTATGACCTACCACCCAGGCTCCACTTTAAGCAGACAGGAAAAAACGAACATGTAAAGCAAACTTTTTAAGCTGTGAAAATCCATTTTTTAAAAGTGCTCTTTTTTTAAAAGCTTTTTCTATGACATTGACCAATTCATTTAATTATCTGGGGAGGGGTGACAAACATAAGGGGTCAGGAACAGGCTGAATCATCTGAAACTGCTGCTCTGCGGCCCTGTTTAAACTATTCCTCAGCGACTTCAAGCAGTTCAGCATCATAGATCACCTCTCACTTCCATTTTGATTGTATTCCCTGGAAGAACCTCTTCTGTGTTATAAAATAGCATTTATTACAATGACTATCCTGGATTTCTGAGAAAAAGAATTCATTAAAAACAAAATTTAACAAAAATTTAGTGTTATGACTGAAGTTTCTATTATACATTATACTTTTTATATTTTTCTAAACTAAGTGTTGTTTTACGTGTGCTCTGCCTTCTAGTCAAGGATCCAAGGCCAAAACAGAAGAGAAAGACCCTAAGAAGCTAAAAAAGCAGGAAAAAGAAGAAAAAGACTTCAGGAAAAAATTTAAAGTACGTCACATTTAAATACCATACAAAGTTCAAAGTGCTAATAAAAAAAAAAATCCTACGATGTTTAAGTTCCAAAATGCATATTTTAAAAGTGTAATTATTAATATCACAGTTATCCATCATAACTCCTTTATTTTCTACAAAATTTATTTTAGGTTTAGATTTACTCCTATAACAAATTAAGCAAACTCATACATGCATAATATATATACTGAAATAATCTAAATTTAGCTGTCCTTTGAACTTCGATAAGAAGGTAATCTAAAACTAACATGGATAAAACAGTTGTATATATACAACGGAATATATTCAACCGTGAAAAAAAGAAAATCCTGCCATTTATGACAGCATGGAGGGACCTCGTGGGCAAAATACTAAGTGAAATAAGCCAGACAGAGGAAGACAGATACTGTATGATCTCCTCTAAATGTGGAATCTAAAAAAAGCCAAACTCATAAAAAGTAGAGGAGAATGGTGGTTACCAGGGGCTGGCGGGGAGGTAGAAATGGGGAGATGCTGGTCAGAGGGCACAGGGTGCACACTTTCAGTTATAAGACAGGTAAGTTTTAGGGATTTAATGTACAGCATGGTGATTACAGCTACCAAAACTGAATTATACACTTGCAAGTTGCCAAAAGAGAAAATCTTATGTGTTGTCACCACAAAAAGAAATGGTAATTATGCAAGGTGATTGAGGTGTTAGCTAAATACAGTGGTAATAATTTTGAAATATATGAGTGTATTGAAGTAATAAATGTACACCTTAAACTTTCAATTTTTTTAAATTTTAAAAATAGATATTATATTAGGTTGGTGAGGTTATATGTAATTTTTCCCCAAAAAAACTTTTCTTCAGTGTCTTTATCTCTTAAAAACAAGGAGCTGTTTATTTAGCAAAGGCTTTCTTCATAAACATATCAGTAAATGAATTACTTTAATAATACTCATGAATCAATAATGTGTTTTATCCAGTATGATGGTGAAATTAGGGTCCTATATTCAACCACGGTCGATCCATCATTAACTTCTAAAAAGTGGGGGAACAGAGAGCTACAGGTGAAGCCTGGTGAATCTCTTGAAGTGATACAGAACACCGACGATACGAAAGTCCTCTGCAGGAATGAGGAAGGCAAATGTAAGTCACTGACTACTCCACCTAGAAGCCCTCCAGGGTTGAACAACCAAACAAGGTTCAGCGGTCACCCCTGCTGTTATTAACTCTTCTGTTCTATGCTTTGTGGGTTACGGAAAACACTAAGAACTTTGCTGTGTTGCAGTGAACGTGTTTGATTTTCCTCTCTTTTCCCACCTGCTGTTATTTCCCACTGCAGCGCCAAATTTGTGCTTCTCAAAAGGGGGCCCACAGCCACCCAGCACCAGGAGACCCTGTGTGTGCTGAAACTGCAGGTGCCTGGACCCCCCCGGACTTGCTGAGTCTCGGGCTCTGGGGGCCGGAGGGAACCCGTGACCACGCCTCTCCCCTGGCTTCTTGTCACAGCGCTAGCGTAGCGAGGGGCACCCGCTCTGGCCTGGCTCTGAAATTACATAGCACATGTCACACCTAGAATTTCCATTCGCCTACCTTGCAGATTCACTTGTTTTCATTTCCTACGTGGACACATTTAATGTGACATACTGTTTCAAGTGACGACAAGGCAGTCCTTGTCCTGTTTGACTCTGTCAGCTGTGAAAGCAGCAGATGGAAGCGTTTTTGTCAAATTTTAAAAAGGAAGCTTATGTAAGTTAAAGTCAAGGAAAGAGTAATTCAGAGCTGTGTTGTCCTGTATTTAAAATTGGATAAGCCAGCATCGTCAGCTAGGTCAGTCTGCACAGAACAGGTGACCTCTGAGGCAGAGTCTCACGCAGGAAGGTGACTCAGGGACAGGGACTGAAATGCAGCCTCAAGGACAAAACATGGTGACTCGAAGGTGGGGAAAGTGGATCCGAAGTTCTCATGGAGGAGGTGCGGTTGGCTTCTAAAGGGAGAAAGTGGGATGTGGGTAGGAAGGATAAAAGGCGGGGGAGGGGTTGCAGTGTTAAGAGTCAAAGCTCACTGGAGATAAAGTGTAAACAGAGCTCCAGGAAACAAAGAAAACCCCTTCGGACTAGCATTTGGGAGCATGGGCCCCAAGGAATAGCCTTCAGTGCAGAAAAACTATAAGCATGGAAAGGTCATCAAAAATATTTAACATGTTCAAAAATTTGAAACTGTTAGATAAGTTATGGCAAATATGCCAAATTGAATATTTTACATGATGATCATGAAAATAACAGCGGCAGGAAATTCTCAGGACACAACAGGAAGACAAAGAAGAAGCCTGCTTAATGTGGGATAGGATTTACAGGCAGGTTAAAAATCATGGAAAGAAAAGAAACTAAAATGCTAATAGTGGCTGATTAGGTTGATGGACCTCAAGAATATGTCTCCCTTCCTCTACTTTCCAAAGTATTTCACATATTTCACAGCAGAGAATGGCCCTGGTGCTTGCCAGGGGCACCTCCAGGGCACACGCTCCACACACTCCTTGCACTTGCCATGCTGTTCCGAGACTCTGTCCCCAGCAGTAAACCCCATTTGGAGCAATGCGCCCCGACGTCAAAGTGCATACACAGCACACGGGGACTTGTTGAACACGCGGAGTCTAATTCAGCAGATCTGAGGTGAGGTGTGACATTCTGCGTCTTGCCAAGCTCCCAGGTGACTGATGCGGCTGGTCGATGGAACACATTCTGAGTAGCAAGGATGGAGCTGACTTCAACAACAAACATGTATAGGTGGAGATATAGGTGAGCAGGAACAGATAACAGCACTAGAAACAGAAATTCGGAAGAGATGCCTACTTCCTAGGAACCAGTGGACCTTAAGAACAAAGAAAAGCAGTAGACTTTCAGAGATTATTCTGTAATCTGCTATCATTTCCTGTCTGGGCATCAATAATCCTAAATATTGTGGTGAATACTGGAGAGCTCCTGTCCTCTCGGAATTTATCATCTTTTAAAAATGAGAGGTGAAAACGTTACATAAAATTCTGGTAGATGACACTCAAGGAATCCATGTAACCTTTATCATTTTTCCCTGGTGTAGTACCAACACACTTTGCAATTCTTAGGTGGTCTGGGGGTCCACCTCAAGCAGGATGGAAACCAGATGATTACATCAGTAGCATGAGTGTGCCTGTTGCTTTTACTTAAAGACTGTCTTTGGGTTGGACTCTGTCTTAGTTTCGCTTCTCCATTTGGGAGGAGATCCAGGGCCACATGTGTAGGTTAGTGAAGACATAGACAGGGAAGGGAGGCAGTTACCACGTGGGTAATCGAAGCTTAAACTAGTAGGGAGCTTGGAGAGGCAGCTGTCCCTTCCAGTGGGAAATAAATTCCAGTATTTATACAACTCCCCTTTGTCAGGAGTGGAAGCCTGCTCCTGGGAAGGTGGAAAGCCATTCAAGCTGATGAAGAGAGTTCTAGAAGCCAGAGAAAAACCATTGGTAAAAAATAAAAATGCAAGTGCTGTGTGTTGAAAGTTGAGTCAAAAGGCCCTGAGGTGGTAAAGGCGAAGGTATGTGGGAAGGTCATCAGGAGACTCTGTACTGACTTTCAAATCAAGTATTATTCCAAGATCTGATTACTATATCTGCTTAATTTTACTTGTCATTTTTCTCCCCCTTTTCTTAATGTTTCTAAACCTCCTGCTTATTCCTTCCTTGAACTGGATCCTTGACTTTCTTAATTTTCTAAATTGATGCTCAATTCCACACATACCTCTATAGAAGAATTTGGGATGGTTGTTGCATGGGTTTAACATTCCCTCACCTAGATTGTTACAATAACCTTTTGAATATGTCTACTTTACCCTTACTCTCAGCTAATCCACTCACCACACTGTTACCCACATATTATTTTTAAAACACAAAGTCTTCAGGCTAGTTCAGAAAACTCTTTCTGATCTAGCCTCACCCTCACCAACTATTTCCCATCTGCAACTGATACTCCGGAATTGCAAACTACGTGCTTGTCATTCCTTCCATAAAATATGCTATTTCACCCTTCTACACTATTTTATTCTACTTGGAATGCCCATAATCGTCTATTAAAAACAACCCAGACCCAGCTGGCCGTGGCTCAGTGGTTGAGCATCGACCTATGATCCAGGAGATTGAGGTTCAATTCCCGGTCAGGGCACACGCCCGGGTTGTGGGCTCCATCCCCAGCAGGGGGTGTGCAGGAGGCAGCCGATCAATGACTCTCTCATCATTGATGTGTCTATCTCTCTCTTCCTCTCCCTCCCTCTCTCTGAAATCAATAAAAAATAAAGATAAAACAAACAAAAAACACCAGTTGCCACTAAAATTGGACACACATCCACTCCCTACTCCCCAGCCACCCCATCACAATTAATATCTCCCCTGCTCCACCATGATACTATTTTGCTGCTTTAAATGCCTTATTTTATTTTTATTTTATTTTATTTTACCAATCTATTATTCTTATTAAACTGAGCTTGAGAGTAGCTTCAACAAAACATTCTCAACATTGTTATGCCAACACATTCTACAGTGCCTGGCACATTGCTTAGTGCTTGCTGAATTGAATCTGACAATTTGGAGATTGCAGTTGGAGAACCAGATAAAAGTCTGACATACAGACAACTCACAGGAAAATGTCTGTTGAATAGTGTAACTGGTTAGAAAACTGTAGTTCCCTGTCTCAGCCTGAGTAATGTGGTTTACTTGTTGTGTATCATTTAGGAGCCTCTAAATCTTTCAGTTCCTTGTTTCTGCACCATCTGATTAGCAGCAAAGGCATTTGCAATCCAACACCGTGGTGGCCCTAACATTTTCCTTACTCTCCATTCTTTTTTAATCCATCAAAGGAAAGAAAACACAGCTTACTTTCACCCGAGGTTGGTAATGATGGAAACTGGAGGCGAAGGCATTAACGCTAATCCCCTCCCATTGTGGAGTGGAGCACAGCCTCTCTCACCGGCATTAGCACATCCGATCAAGTCTCAGCCGCTGGCTCGGGAAGCGCGGCTCACAGAGGCGCTGAGATCTTAAGCAGATATTTCTGGCACATTCCCACATGTTTAGAATTTCTCCCTAGTATTTGTGCATATTCCACAACCCAATGTCTCAGGAGCTGTCACTGGAGAAAAATTTTCCACAGAAATATGCAATGAGACATGAGCTATTTGTGGCTAAAATGTCCTCCATTTCTTTTTGCGCATCAAAGAGGGGTTATAAAGGTTTAAACGTTCCCAAATCCAACTGATCATTTCCTTGCATAAGTAATTTTGTTTTTAGTTTTTTGGTTTTGTTTTGTTTTTAAAATATATTTTTATTGATTTCAGAGAGAGGAAAGGAGAGGGAGAGAGAGAGAGAGAAACATCCATGATGAGAGTCATTGATGAGCTGCCTCCTGCAGGCCCTCGACTGGGGATCGAGCCCACAACCCGGGCACGTGCCCTGAGCGGAAATCGAACCCCGATCTCCTGGATCCTAGGTCGATGCTCAGCCGCTGGGCATCACCCTGCCGGGCTTGTTTTTAGTTTTAAAACAACACATGCTCACTGAAGAAAAAATTTTAAATTCAGAAATTTGAAAAGTCATCCTGATTTGAAGCCTTAGAAATAAGAGAGAGAAAGAGTACATTTAATGAAAGTAGGGTAATAATAAAATAATCTATATTCAGTATTATATATAGCATTTTGTTTTTTTCTTATTTTATTATGAGCATTTTTCCTTGAAATTGGACATTGTTCTACTTGCCTGGGTTAATCTATACAATACAATTTTATTGTTTTGTAAATTGCATGAGGCCAAAGTGAGTAAGTTTAACTTTATATCTGGACTTGTTCACAACAAATGAAATAATGAATAATCAAAGTTGTCATTTTTACCACGTAAACAGTTGAACCATTAGAATGAAGATATTTTCCATTTTTGAGGATCCTTTTGTATTTCCCTAGTAATTTCATGTCCACAACACCCCTCTGAAAGGTGAGTCATTAGTCCTGGGACACAGCTGTGCTGTAGAGGCAAATGT
Organism: Miniopterus schreibersii; assembly: GCF_964146895.1. Classification (NCBI taxonomy): domain Eukaryota; kingdom Metazoa; phylum Chordata; class Mammalia; order Chiroptera; family Miniopteridae; genus Miniopterus; species Miniopterus schreibersii. Next base: position 97,671,932 of record NC_138103.1, on the reverse strand, counting down.
TTGGTGAAGACACTAACTGGCACATATGGGGGTGGGTGTTCCTTCCTTAACTAGCTCTACCCCACCACATATTTCAAAACATTTGTTTCAAGCCACTGTGTTCCGCTCTGTGAATGTGAGGTTTCCAAATAATAATTTCATATTATGAGTGAGAATCCTTGCCAAAACCCACAAGATCATAGGGCTTACTAAGCATGGCAGTAATTTTACATGGTATAGAACTGTAAGGCATTTTTTATTAATTTCATTTGTATTTTTTAAAATATATTTTTATTGATTTCAAAGAGAGAAAGGGAGAGGGAGAGAGAGAAACATCAATGATGAGGAGAATCATTGATCGGCTGCCTCCTGCACGCCCCTCACTGGGGATCGAGCCTGCAACTCGGGCATTTACCTCGACCGGGAACCCAACAGTGATGTCCTAGCTCATGGGTCAACACTCAACCACTGACCCGTGCCGGGCAGGCTTTTTGTGTTTTTCGTTATCATTCCCTTACGATGGATGTACATGGAACATGAGAGCTAAGAGAGTATTTGTCTACTGCAAAAAAAAAAAAAAAAAGAAAAAAAAAGAAATTTCTAGGAACTATAATGGAGAGATTATATAAAAATTCACGGCAAGTTGCTTGTTTTGACACTGTCATGAAGCATGCTTTTAACAGAATGAAGTTTTAGCAGAGGTTTTTAAATGCACTAGACAGCAAAATCTATGCTGCAATAAAAGTCATAAACCCTGTAAAAATGCTGTTTAATAGTCACTTTATAGCTACTGAGCCCCCAATTATCACATCATTTCAGGGAACTAGAACAGAGCAGCGCAGTTCCATCCCACACTTGATCTCCTTGATACATTTTTCTTAAAAATATGCACAATCGTTGATGTTTATGTATCAAACACACAACAACAACAACGAAATGGAACATTCAACAAAAGAGAACGGTCTTTCTTAGAACTCTGACCAGGCAAGGTCAGAGAAAATGTAGGAGAAAATGTAAAAGAGCTTTGAGAATCTAAGAGTATATATTCTTTATTTTGTGAAGTTAGACAATTAAACCGTGTGTCACGAGTTGTTAATTTTGGTCATGTAAAGGACTGTTTTAGTGCTTAATTACAAAGAGTGTTTTATCCAGGTCTAGACAATTTTAGCATAATTGAGTTTTAAAAAGTAGATTATCTAAAGCACAGGAAACTAAAAACCTTTTATTTTCAAAAATCATGATTATATTCTCTGTTTTTAATCTTTATTACTATTAATCTTCTAAAAATTTTTTAAACCAGAAATATATTTGATGCCAGAATACTTCCCACCTCTGACAACACTTTATCATTTCTTATACATTTCTCTAATTTTCTGTCTTTTCATTTTAATTCAGAGGGTCTGTAAAGCCCCAACAACTTACAGTGACATTGCTGTAATGGTTAAAAGCTTCAGTACATATATGTCATTATTTTTAAACTATTAACTTAAACATGATTCTATCATGGGAACACTTACAGTTGTATTGGGGTGTTTTTTACCCCAGTGTTTTAATAGAAAATTCAAAATGAAAATAAAACCACAAATTTTAACTAGTGAAAAAAAAAGTTTGAGACTATTACTGTCTATAGAGAACTGTTCACATTTGATTTTGGCCCCCAGACAGAAGGACAGGTAAAGACAGATTTCAGTTATTGGAAGCTGGCATAAAACCGCCATTTATTCTAAAACCTTCTTATTTGCACCAATTTTCTCTTTTGAGAGACACACACAAAATTGAATTTGTTAGAGATAAGCTTATCCCCCTTTAAAAACTGTATTAAATTATGATATATACCTTAATTGTTTAAAGTCTGTTAGCATGAACTGAATGAAGGAACTGTGATATTGAAGACTACCCCATGATGAAAAATATTAATTTTAGATGTTCTTACATTAAAAACTTTTGCTCCTGTTGCTTTGACTGAAATAAAGAAGGTATAAAATGCTCTGACTTTCATACTCTGAAAAACGTGCTATTTTACTATGCTTTTATCATTTTGAAACGCGATTTGTTACTTCTGTATGACAGGAGTGCAAAGATAACCCTGTTTCTTTCTTTTTCAAGTATAATTCTTAGAAATAGTTTTCATTTGAAAGTGGTGAATTTCTTGATAAAATATTTTGGTGAAGTTTTTTCACCCTAGAATATTCAAGGGAAAGTTTATCTTCTTGAGTTTTAATCTACAATTTCAGTTGTATGATCCTAACTGTTAAAAAAATGTGTGTTTGCATATTAAATCAACAGTAGTAATATGACATCAATATGTTTAAGTAAGTTTATTATCACTTGTATAAATCTTTGGTTATGAACTTCCTGGTTTGTAAGTTTTTACACAGTTACTTTGATTCAGAACCCAAACTATACTTAAGTGGATCAAAACCAATAGACTCACTCAGTGAAAGAAGAGATTTGGAGGCCGTATTGACAAGGCAAATGGTACTAATCTCCTGCATACAACAGAGTTTAGGCAGTAACACAAAACCAATCATTTCAAAGGTTAGTAATATTAATGAGGTGTCAGTAGACATTTTCTGGGGAAAATAGTCCATATTTTTTCTAAGAGTATTTTACATTATGAGGGGCAAACATGAGGTACTCAAAAAAGTTATTTTTGCTTTGTTGCATAAAATATGGTCTATTTCCTCCTTAACTAGGGAATACTAGAGTCCCTGGTCTGTGTTCTTCTGTAATGATTTGTTCCATGACAGATGCAAATGGAACAATTGAGACCATCAAGTGGCAAAAACAGTTGAGGAAGGTCCTCCACACTGAATATCAGAGAGCTTTGTGGAGCCCCTTAGAATGCATGTTCCCCCAAGGAGCCACTGGAGAGCTGGCATCTGAGAGCAGTTCTGATTCTCCCAATCTTCTAACATTGGAAGTGTTAAGTCTTAGTTATGCTCATATTTAGAATACCTACCTGTGAACTACTTTTGTAATTAGAGAAACCATGCTTTCTAAATTCTTCCTAAAATGGGCCACCTGGGTGACAGATTAAGAAATAGATTAGCTTGGCTGGCGTGGCTCAGTGGTTGAGCATCGACCTATGAACCAGGAGGTCACAGTTCGATTCCCCGTCGGGGCACATGCCCGGGCTGTGTGCTCCATCCCCAGTAGGGGGCGTGCAGGAGGCAGCCGATCAATGACTCTCATCATTGATGTTTCTCTCTCTCTCTCTCTCCCTTCCTCTCTCTGGGAGCAATAAAAATATTTTTAAAAAGAAAAGAAATAGATTAAAATTTGCAGTAGTTTAGAGAAGGGAAAAAATTATTTACAGGGGAAAGGAGGAAAGATTGTAAATGGAGGAAAAGAGACGTGTAGGAGAGAGAGAAAGAAGAGTTGAGAGAAAAAGAAATGAAGGAGAGAAAAGTGGACACAAGAAAAACAGATCATATTTGAAGACAGATACAATTATTCAATATACTATGTTATAGTCAACTCTATTTCAGTTGCTTAAAAGAAATAGTAAAGAATTTTCAAGTCTGCACTACTAATAAAATTCATTTCCTTTTCCTTTCATAGATGGTTATGTCCTTCGGAGTTACTTGGTGGACAAGTAAGTTCATTTTCTACTCTTATACTTGTAAATAAGTTTATGCTTTGCTTTAAGAAAGATTCTTAATATCACTTAAATAATACAATCCACCAAACTATCAGAAATAAATTTTTAAAAATATGCTATACTAATGTCTTACGAATGTCAGTGCCCATAATAAAGTTAAGGTTTTCATAAAGTGTCACTTTAAATAGACAAGAAGCCCTTCTCTCTCCTCATATGCAGTTCATAGACTTATATATTCATCAGAGACAGACATTGCAAATGTTGGGGACAGACAAGTCAAAGCCACTAACACTTTCACTAATCCTGCACATCTCACTTGCTGATCAATGTAGTTGGTTGAACGGAATTAATCAGGGTCCAGTTATCGTCTACACAGTGGGTGTTAACATCATCTATTAGCAGTTCGACCCTTAATTGGGGACTTTTCTTTACTCATACCAGACATAGAAGAGTATTAAGTTGTCTTTTTTGGAGGCATGCCAGAAGAAAGACAGACGTCAACGTGTCTTCTATTCTTATGAATAAGACATTGTCATGGTCTGGTAGCACTGTGCTCTTAGAGTCCCCCCAAACATTATGAGATTCTGCTCCAAGTAAACCTGAGCGAGAAATGAACTCCATTACCAGGTTAGGTCACATTCCAATACGAAGATTTACAGACCTCAGCATGATAAAAAAAAGCACGGAGGATTCACAGACTGTATCCACAAACACCCTGACACCAATCGGAAAGAGACAAATCAACGTCATCTGCAAACTAGTAAAGACAGAGTGAAAATCAGAATGCTCCCGTTTTGCCCAGAGCACTGATCACGGTGCTGGCACGGGACCTCTCAGTGGGCTTTATTCTGTAAGAGACACACACTTCAAGGAAAGGGCGGGTGGAGGTGAATAAGAGGCCCACACCTTCCCCGTGACTAGGAAGGATGAGGAAGAGCGCGCTTAGGGAGTGTACTCCCGGAGGAATTATTGGTTTGCCAGCTACTGAAGCGAAGGCTCCACAGACTTTTAAGTGATAATAGGAAAACCTGCCCTCTGCACCCACGCCGGATCCGCATTAGCCGAAGCCTCCCTGCGTCCCTGAGAGGGGTCCGAGCAGGGGGCGCGGGCTCTCGGAGCGCCTGCCGCACGCGGCCCGCGGCTGCCTCCCGTGGAAGCTCGGAGCTGCCACGGGAACCCGCTGTGGGTCGGGCCTAAGTGGCAGTCGCCTGACATTTCTGGACTCTGAAACTGTATCCTATGTTTCCATGCTATAGTAAATACTTATAATATTTTCTATTTTCACTACGTGTTTGTCATTTTCTCCTCCATTAGATTATAAGTGTCTTGAAATCAAAGCTTGTGTCTTACTCGTATTTATATCTCCTGGTACCTACAAGGCATGGAACTCCATGTGTGTGTAGAATAGAATATTTCACAAAGATTCAGGGCCAGGCAAAACCTAAAATGTGTAAAAACAGCCAGAAATATTATTGTGAAAGCTGCCTATCACCATCAATATTTTTAGAATTATATAACATAAGAATCACCATACTAACTATATCTTGGCTACTTATTTTATAACAAATGTTTATGTATTTTATAATTAATATTTTAAAATTATAATTAGAAACATGCCAAAATGATGCATCCATTTCCTATGTCAAATATTATTGTATTTCACACCATTTGAAGTTCAAGTGAAAGTATAAATCTGTTATCAACAGACATAATGAATCAGTTACAGTTTTTCATTAGAACCCCCAGTGGTTCTAATTCTCCATGGTGTTTTGGTTTGTTTAGTTCAGCAAACACTTCTTAGCAAGCTCAGCTGTGTGATGGGCTCACTGCTGGGTCTAAAGAGGAGTAAGGCATGGTGTGTGATCTTGAGGCATGTTTCTGATTACTGTGTCTATGGTAAGCAGAAATAAATTGTGGCGTTCTTTTAAAAGAATGAAACACAGGATTCGATTAAACCAGTGAAAGAAGACGCAGATGAGCATGAAATTCCTTCCCACTTATAAATGCACACATAGTCACTTCTCACCTGTAAATTACAGGCTTTGAGTCATAGAAAGCCATATTATTAACCCTTTAATCTAAATATTGCTTTAATGTTAAAAAGATATTTTCTTTAAAATAAAATTTATTTTTTCCAATTACAGTGATGGAGAGATCTATGATGACATTGCTGACGGTAAGTCTCCCATGGCACTAAGCACAGAAGACAGACAGTGAGTCCACTGCTCTTACAAATACTAAAAATCACTTGCTGATTAATTAGAACTTTCCAATATGATCAGAATTTGAGTCACTTGAAAGTGTTAGAAAAGATAAATGCACTCATATAATGAAAAAAATTATTTTTGCACATAACTGGACATCAAGGAAGGATCTCATTTATTTTCTTTGGAAACACGAGTAGGAAAATACTTGGTAAATTTTTTATTATGACATGAATCTTAATAAAATTGCTTTTACAGACAAAAAAATATGTGTGCCTGGTACTTATTTCATAACCTATAATACTCACTAGTGTTCCCTAAGCATTATATATTCCTAAATTGTGATCTAAAAACTAATCTCAGCTGACATGAAGCATAGTGTTAATCATGTTGCCTTTTAGTCTCCTTTTAAGCTTATTCTTACTGATATTTAATATTTTTAACCTAATTCAGAATGACTGCCACAAAGTACATTTAATTCAGTGCCAAATCAAATAAAATAATCCTCAGTCTCATTTTGATAGAGAATAAATTTGTCCATAAACTTTATGGAATTGCATACTGAGCAAAAATAGTTAAATAAATATATGACCTTCCTTGTAACTAGTTTTTGTTAAAATAGGCCAATTCTCCTTTTTTAACATTTTAAACCAGGAGTGTGTGAATCACCCATGTTCCCAACCTTGGAACACTCGGAGGGTAGATGTTTTGCTAACCAAATTTAAATTTGTATTTTTTTCTTTCAGGTTGCATCTATGACAATGACTAGTCCTCAGCTTTGGTCATTTTGCTACGTTCGTTTGGTGCCAATATGAAGTCTAGGTTTTAATTGGCATGTTGTTGGTTATCATGGACAATGAACGCACAGACCTGCTTGTTACCATGTTATATATTCTGAGTATCTTTATAAAGTTTGGACACTTTGGACTTTGGAAAATGATCCCTCTGTTTAATCAGCACATTGGAAGACTGCATCAGTGAGATGTCAGAATTATTCAATGCCCCATTTCTGCCTCAGCTAAAATTACGAAGGCGCTTCTTTTAGAACATCGATAGAAACCCCCTTCCAAAAAATAACCATTGGAGAAGAAATGACTGTGTTGTCTAAAGAAATATAAGAAAGAGCAATAAAGAAGTATAAAAAAAAAAGTAAAACATCCTCAAGAAGAAAAGTATTGTTTGCACCTCTAATTGTGACTGTATCTTATATTCTCTATTCAAATTATCTGTCTTTAAAAGGGCCGGGCTCTGTTCTCTCCTACTGGTGGGTTAAATGTTTTTCAAACATTATAGCAGTAGCAGAACTTTTGCACAAGGTTTGTCCCTATTTGTTGATTGTGATATGTGTTAATTATTTGATAAGAATGTATGCGTTTTGGTATGCACACCTAAGATTAAAACTGTAGAGGAATCTGCATTTTGTAGAAATGAATGAGGGTTACCCTACAGTTATGCAGAATGGAACCTGGACTTTGAAAGTATCCTTTTATGGATACTTTGCTATGAAGACTTTTTAAAAAGTTTTTGTTTTTGTTTTTCAATTACGTCTACAAAGCTTTTTGGACAACCACTTTACTGGGAAGCTAACCAGCAGAGGGAGTACAAGTGAATAAAAGCTTGTATTCCCACTAGGGTGTTCCCACTGATACACCCTCTTCCCAAAGCACCCCGGAAAGAAAGTGTGAAGCATCTAGGCCCCGAGTGTGAAGAACACTGAACACCATGATACAAAATGCAGAACCCTAACTTCCAAAAAATAGCTTCTGAAGAGTGACCCCAGTGAACTGAAATGATTTCAAATGATGGTAAAGGACCTCAAAGCCTTCGCAGGCCAAAGTGGGATTTCCACTAGATGCACTAAAATCGCAAAATGGATCATCAACTTCTATTGCTAGTGTGAGGTCCCCAATGAGAAGCCACTGATCTCAAAGATCCCTGCCAGTTATGAAATGCTGTGATGTCTGCTTTTTGATAAGGAAACCACTCTATGCTCACATGATGAACTTAATACCAGGTAAAAGTTACATGGGCCAGAATGTTGTTTGTTAAATTTGGTAACAAATATACATAATACACTGACAGTATATTTCCAGTTATATTTTTTCTGATTGAAAATACTATAAATTCAATAGAGTATCATTTTTTAAAATTCCAAATTAAATCAAGGGAATATTTTAGAGTTTGGGTTTACACACCAAGAAGCAGACATGCCAATGAAAGATTTATGTAATAGATAATCTTAATATAAAATAAATATGTGATGTATTTTAATATACTAAATATTATTTCTGTATAGTTTTATGTATGGACTTTTGTCATATAAGAAGAGATACAAATAAATAGCAACTTCAGCACATACGTTTGCCTCCGACTTCATCAAGAAACTGAGGCCACCCACCCCTCTCCCCCGTAACTTCATGCCACATCTGCAAGAGTCTTTCTCTGAGCCCTTGGTTACCTCTTTTTGCTTCAGCCTCAGAGGATGGGGTACCTCGTGTTCAAGACCAAGTTCCCATCAGTGCTCCAATACTTTGCCTCCTATTTTGTGGTAGAAACTGAGATAGCCAAGTGCAATTTCCTTCAACTTCCAACAACGTTCAACCTTAACCCCGTATCCAAACACTAGCTTAGACAATAAGAGGCCCCTTCTCAGATTCAAAGCCACAAGAGCAAAGAAATACCTTCTAAAACCAGTGATGTCAGCCCTCTCATCTCAGTTCTTGGAAAAATATTTAAAATATTGTAATATTTTTCAAAAACTTTAAGCTGATAGTTTTATTCAGGCATGTAAACTATCTCCTTGCCTTCAAACAGATACTGAAGACTGACTCTCCATTGCTGCTCTAGCAGCAGTTCTGAAGCGTTTAAGTGATGATGAAATTTAGGTGGTTGTACTTTAGCTAACACGATATGCTCGTCAGAGCCTCACCCTCAATGGCAGAAGCTACGTCAAGAAAAGCACTGAAATAACTGTTGTCACCCGCATGCCTCAGGGACCAGAGTTGTTTGGTTCCTCTTCGTTAATACGTACAACTCTAAAAGAGGTCCACCAAGCTCTGATGGTTACTAACCTCCGAGGACTGAATGTACAGGACTAGAAACCAAAACCACAGCAGGGTTTTCATGCATCCGTCCAGAAGAGAGGCCACACGGACATCCTTCCTCTTCCTGAGCCAGCTGTAGGGGCGGTCGGACTAGCAAGGTTTCTTAGGCGGGGTCCCCAGGAGCGGAGCTCGGGCTGGAACTCCTGTGAGGGGTTTGTTGAGGGGCTCGCCAGGAGAAGCCTTCAAGGAGCGAGGAAGCAGGAGAGCTCAGGGGAAGGAGTTGGGCAAGGATGTGGGCCCATCTGCAGCCCCGAGCTCAGCCCGATTCTGGAAGGAAACACTGAAGCAGGAATGGCTTCACTGAGTCGGGCATGATGAGGCAAGGGAGCTGGGCCGCTCGCCCCCCTTGCCAGGCAGTCACTGCTGCCAGGGGCTTCCTCCGCCTCCACCCCAATCTCCCGCGCTAGGCGTCTCTGGGCATCACTGCGTCCTTGGTCAGAGGACACTTCTCTGGAGTAAGGTGCCACTGTGAGCTCTCGCAGCCAGTTCTTACAGCAGCTGAGGAATGGGCGCACCTGCCAGTGAGTTAGCAGGGATAGATCAGCAGTAAATTTTCTGCAGAAATGGTGGTTCTCACGTCAAGTAGGAAGGGATATAAAATTGTATGAACCAAACCCTAAAGCTGGCCCTCCTCACATCATAAGGGGTTGTGCTGGCCTGTCGGGGTCCTGTCAGCATCCTGTGTCACATCAGCTGCAACATAATGTAAGTAACCAAATTTACACCGGGTGTGTAAGTCTACAGGGAGTTGAAAGGTGAATGTTCACTATGAGCCTGTTTATTATTATTCCATGTCTTTTACTTATTCCAACGGTAAAAACATCCAGTCTCAGTATTTACGTCAATTCCATTTACATGCTGCATTGACATCATCACCTTCACCATCCCTTAGCTTCGTTTGAGGGCTTACTGCGTACTAGACACTGCGCTAAGTGTTTATGGGCCGTGTCTCATTTAAACCTTAGTCAGGGTGGGGAACGTCCAGCCCCCGCCCTGTATGGCCTGAGAAATCATTGGGTCTGGCCCTGCCAAGGCTACCATGGGCGGGACTCGAAATTCAATAAATCTAGGAGCTTTTTTCATAGCTAATTTTTAAGTTGATAATTTTGTATGGCCCTTGAATGAAATAAATATCCAAATGGCCCTTGGCAGAAAAAGGGCCACCTCTGTCTTAGGCCAACCCTATCAGGTCAGGCTCACTGTACTATGAAGAAATGAGGCTTAGAAGCCACATATGCTTTGCCCAGGTTCCATGGCTTATTTATACTCCCTGCCCAAGATCTTACTGTATTACCCTGCTTTCCATGGGTAGGTGATGCACACTTCTCCTTAATCTTTCTGAATAATAATAATAATAATAAAACAAGTACAAAGAAAAGCATAAAAATCATCAATGAGATACAAAGAAGCCAGAAATTAGGAAACTTGTTGGTTCCTTTTCCATTATGATACAGATGACAATCAGAAATGTTAGTGTTAATAAAGTAAGGAGAGTAGTCTTAAGAGAGGGAGTTAGAAGACTAAAAATCAATTTAATTAACATTAAGTAAACAGAATATGAGCTTCAAAGTCTACAATAACTTCAGGGAAAAAAATGATGGCAACATATTATAATTGTCTCTTTAACAAACATACCAGAATTTAAATATTCAGAGTAGTATTGTACCCTTCAAAGTAGTCAGTGGTAGGGATCTACACCTACTGCATTGGTTTGTATGAAGTTTTTATTCCAGAAAAGGAGGGATTCAGCCTTCAAGTTTGCCTTTAGAACTTAGATTTATTTTTAATGTCTTTGTTATCAAATGATAATTAATGTTTATCCTTTGAAAGTGGATTCAATTTTTACAAACAGGCTTAACCATTGGAGCCTCATCTGGGGTACAAGGTGGGTGAACAAGCAGGACAATAGAGTTTTGAGAAATGAAGTTTTGAGATAGCTCCTTGTTCATCATAAATTGCCTCTAAGCTTTTTTAGTATCTAAAGATCCATTTCATTGAATATTTAATTTTTAAGTTTATAAATGATAGTATAACAGTTTTCCATCTCTCCCTCAGTCACCCTTTAAAAATTAATGTATCATAGGCCTGGCCGGGTAGCTCGGTTGGTTAGAGCATCATCCTAATACGCCAAGATTGCAGGTTCCATCCTGTGTCAGGGCACGTACAAGAATCAACCAATGACGCATAAATAAGTGGAGCAACAGATCTCTCTCTCACCCCCTCTCTCAAAATCAATCAATAACAAATTTAAAAAATAAAAATAAAAATGAATGTATTGGTATTTATCATTCGCACACCTTCCTTTATACTTTCCTTATATATGTATGTATCTGGAAAGAGGATTATAGGAGGTTGCAAATCTAGTAGATCCTCCATATCCATGAGTTCCACTTCAGGGATTCAACTGGCTGTGGATTGAAAAAAAGGTTTTTTTAAAGTTGTATTATTGCTGACATATACTATGTAGTTAGGCCTATGATGGTTGTGTCTCTACTGAATATCTATAGATTTTTTCTTGTCATTATTCTCTAAACAATACAGTATAGCAGCTATTTACAGAGCATTTACAGTGTAGTAGGTATTATAAGTTATCTAGAGGTGATTTGACGTATATAGGAGGATGTGGGTAGGTTATAAGCAAATACTGTGCCTTTTTGTGGAAAGGGCTTGAGCATCGAGGATTTGGGTATCTGCAGGGATTCCAGGAACCAATCTCCCATGGGTGCCGAGGGACAACTGTAGATAGTTCAGTCACTGGAAAAGTTATGCCACCTAGAAATTGCTTTCTTATACAAAATATATGTTATAGTGGGATCATCAGGAAAATTCTAAAATAGGATCTGAAAACCACTGGTACCAATCATATAATGATTTTTTCGTTCCTTTTAAAACACAAAAATCTCACAGATTGCGACCTTTGTTTTTAACGTTGGCTGAGTCCTCAACAAATGACACATACTGGCGAGGGTGTGGAGAAAAGGGCACCCTGGTACACTGCTGGTGGGAATGCGGACTGGGGCAGCCACTATGGAAAGCAGTATGGAGGTTCCTCAAAAAATTAAAAATGGAGCTGCTGTTTGGCCCAGTGATCCCACTTCTAGGAATATATCCTAAGAATCCCGAAACACCAATCAGAAAGAACTTATGCACCCCTATGTTCATAGCAGCGCAATGTACAATAGCTGAGATCTGGAAACAGCCCAAGTGCCCATCAGGAGATGAGTGGATAAAAAGCTGTGGCACATTTACACCGTGGAATACTATGCAGCTGTAAAAAAGAAGGATCTCGTACCCTTTGGCACAACATGGATGGACCTGGAGAGTATTATGCTAAGTGAAATAAGCCAGGCAGAGAAAGGCAAACATCACATGATCTCACTCATATGTGGAATCTAAAGAACTTAATAAACTGATGAACAAAATAGATTCAGTGACATGGAAGCATGGATCAGATTGATGAATGTCAGAGGGAAGGGGGGTGGGTAGGTAGGTGGAGAGAGGTTAACCAAAGAATTTATATGCATGTATGCATAACCCATGGACACAGACAATAGTGTGGTGAAGGCCTGGGGATAGAAGTGGGTGTGGGGTGGAAGGGGTCAATGGGGAAAAAAGGGAACATCTGTAATATTTTGAACAATAAAAAAAAAAAAAAAATGTTGGCTGAGTCATGGTCCCAGGACTCCTCTCCTGATTGACAGATAACACAGGGTGGGGCAAAGGAAAGTTTACAATTGTTCTCATGGAAAATAACACAGCAACGAATAAATAATACAAGAATAAGCTGTTTTGAACGAATACAACTATAAACCTACTTTTGCCCCACCCTTTTTGCCTGCACTGAAGGTGAGTAAAACTTCAGCAAACCATCTTTTTTAAGCTCTTTTCTAAAAAATCCTACTTCCTCTTCTAAACTTGAAGTTTTTGATAGGTCTCTGTAAGCCTAGAGAAAATGATGCTATGAAGAGACACAGTGAACACGAGGTGAGGCTGAACACGGCACACTGTTTTACAGAAAAATATTTTTTCTGAGTGTAAAGAGTACACTCTAAAATAATGATTAGAAGTCCAGTATAGTCAAAACATGGAACAGTAACAGTTACTTATAGTCATTACAAAGTACTATGTACTATGCATAACTGTGTGGTGTACTTTTATACAAACAGTGCAGAATGTTTATTTACATCAGCATCACTACAAACACATGAGTAACGTGTTGCACTGAAATGTTACAATGGCTACCACATCCCTCAGCAATAAGAACCTCTCAGGTCTATTGTCACCTTAGGGGACCACCATCATGTACACTGTCTGTCATCGACCGAAATGTCATTAAGCAGAGCATGACTGCATTTCATTAATATTTCTTTCTGTCTTAATCTCTCTCTCTCTCCACTTTTCTTGGGACTCCAATTACACATATTTTAGACTGATTTTTTTTTCTTTTTTTTTATATAGGTCACTAAGGCTCTCTCTTTCTTTTTTCCCCCAGTCTTTTTCTTCTCATATTTTTTCTATTGGTCTATCTTCACGTTCACTCATCCTTCTTCTTCCTTAGTGTCCTATATGTTATCTCCTGATGGACTCTTACATATTTGACACTGTTCATTTCTAGAATTTTCACTGGATTCTTTTTTACAGTATACGTTTCTCTAGTCAGAGCCCCCATCTGTTCACTCATTATGTCCCACTTTCCTTTTAAATCTTCAACTATATTAATAAAATTCTGTTCATTCCAACATCTGTGTTATCTCTGGGTCTGTTTTATTGGCTGTTTTTTCTCATGCCAATGAATCACATTTTCCTGATTTTCCACATCTAATATAATTTTTGTTATATGCTGGACATTATGTGTTTGAGAGTTGGAATAATGTTGCTTTCTTTTTAATGAGTTTTGTAGATTTTCCCCCTATTCGTTGGTTAATTTATTTGCAGATCAGCTTGATCCTGTTGAGCCTTAGTTTTAGGTTTTGTTTGGATGTGTCCATAGTAGCCTTTATTTTAGGGATAGGGCAGCTTTTTCCCTAAGTTATGACCTTTACAGGGTCTCCAGCAACCCTTTTCCTAAATAGTAGCCTTTTAGGGGTCTTAACTGAATGTTCAGAGTGTTCACCAAAGTTTCTCTACTAGCTGATTGGAACTCTATGGTGTCTTAGCAATATGCAACTTCTGGAGTCTCCATTCAGTTCATATCTCCCAGTATCTGTTCTCTGCCAGGCCTCACAGCATATGGTTATGCAGCCTAAAATTCAGCTAAACAAGAGGATTCATAGGCAGATTTCTGGAGCTGAGCTCCTACTCTGTACAGCTACCTCCTCTTCAATGTTCTCAGATTTCAATTGCCTCCTGTGTCTGAACTTCACGCTTCTTTTCCTTCAGCCAGTGAGACTGATGTCATCTGTTTGGTTTCCAGAGCTTGTGTTGTATTTGAAAGATGTCCGCAGGTAAAAGCCAGCGAGCATGTGGAGCTCACCTTGTTTGGTTCTTTTATCTCAAGATCACAGTGCCATACAAAGCCTAAACACAGTTGTTCACGTATTATGTATAGATTAATAATTGTTTATTGTGAGATAGTAAACCCAACACCTATTTTCCATCATGAATGAAATCAGAAATTCATTTAAAAAATCATTTCATATATAGCTCCTTCATATTCTGTTTCTTATCAATATCTGAAGTTCATGAGGTATTATATTTATTTTTATTTCTTATTATTATCCATTGTGACTGTTCCCTATGAGTTGATGATGTTTGAACATGAACTGTTATTTGTTTCATCTTAATTTGTGAAGACCTAGAACTTTTCTCAAGAAAAGATTTGTAATTGCCACTAGAAGCCAGGGGACACCGCCAACCTGGACCCGCTTTGGTCTCCTCCTCGGACCCTGGGCTTCAGTCTCACGTTCTGCTTTTCTGCCTTCTGGTGCCGGCTCAGCCTTCAGATCGCAGGTATGCTGTTGGCATCTGTCCTCTAGACAGCTCTGCTTTTCCAGTTTCCTACTTGCTCACTGTCCCTTTACTTATAGCGACTGTTTCTTTGCTTTGTTTTTTGATGGAGGAGTTTTGGGTGTTTCGTAGCCAAAAAAAGAAGAAAGAAAAAATTAAACTTTTGCTCTTTATTATCCAGATGAACAACAGAGCTGTCATTTAGTCAGCAGGTTAAACTGGCCTGAGTCATATAAGGTATCCTGAGGGAAGATTGGGAAATGCGAAGCTCAGGGAGTTTACAACACTCCGTCGGGGGGCCTTCCCACTCAGGCACATGGCCATATATCGTGTCCAGGAAAGTGGATTTAGGAGTGTATTTTAAAGTATACTTCTCAAAACGGACACATGGCTGAAAAAGAACCTTGAAAAAAACCCCTGCATGTATGTAACATATAACGAAAGCACAAGCACAAGATTTGAAAATATGAAAAATTTGATGCTTCTACCCCTGATATCATCAACACATTAGCAAAATCATTACACACAAAAAAGCAACATGAATTTAATCAGACGTCACGATGTCAGCCACATTTTTTAAAATTTTGAAATTAAGGTTATGCGAAATACGAATTTACATGCATTATACTTTACTATTACTTAACTCTAAGCGCAAATTGTTCCTTGAGATGTTAGCTAATGATAACATAAAGCTATCTGAATAGCAAAATATTTAAAAATAAGTTTTCAGAATATGAAGATAATTTTCAATATATTTTTTCAGTGATGTTAGAAGTCAAGCAGTATTGAATCCATTACTTTGCAAAGAAAGGCTGCTTTTTAGTAACAGACAAAAAGGTACATGTCAGGGGGCATATAGTGGCATTTCCTGCCGTACTAAAAAACGGCTAGAAAAAACACACAAAGAAAACAATTTGTTGACAAAATTTTTTTAAAAAGCTAAAGATTGGAAGAAAAAGGTATTTGAAGAAATAGGTATTATAGAAGCTTTGCTGTGCAGTTAGATGGAAAATAGAAGCTTCCACGCTTGTCTCAGCTTATGGGGTTTGCTCAGTTCTGTGCAGGAATGAATCACACAGATAACTACTTTCCCTCTGGGCCACCAAAGTGAAGCTGTACGAAGGAATGTGTATCGTTAGCAGTAAACAGCTTCTGTCATAAAAGCAATGCTTTATGAAAAATCGATGAAGCAGTTGCTCTAAATGAAATTTAAGAATTAGGCATTCACAGAACAGATAGTACCACATGTGATAGTTTTGTATAATAAATACTTTTAAAATACTGTTTAATTTTCACACACTTTGAAAAGAGAATGGGGGTGACTACGAAAATCTTTTCTAGTGTGCAAATGTTTGATATTTATTTAGGGGCAAACTTTTTTCTTCATGGTTACTGATGGCTTCCAGTCTCATGTTACCCATCAGATATTTTTAAAATTATTAATCTTCTCCTTCAAAGTAAATGTGATAACAATACCAAAGAAAGTTATTACTTATCAAAAGAAATGTGCTACAGAGCATTCAGAAAATGGATATTTGAATACATTTTCACAATTTTGTGGGTTTTTTTCCTGAAACAATTAAAAATATAAATGTGTCACCTCTATAATATTTATAAGCTTTAAAATCTTGGAAACATTTTTCTAACCTGCTTAAAGTTCTTTAGATAAGAGTTTTAAAACCATTTGCTAAAATTTTTTGAATGTTATGCCTTCCAGTTGGCTATGGGAACAGATTGGCATTAAGAAAGATAGACATTTATTAGCCAAATTACATTTAAAAAAACCTTTGTATCAAAGTGATGGACGGAATTGAAAAACGAGTGTTATGACTTGGAACCTGCAGTCAATAGAGTAGTTCTCCCATTTTTAATTTGTATTTTGTGAGGTTTCAGCTATTAAATCCCAACATCCAAATAAACTTTCCTTAGAATTAGACGTTTGAGTTGCTGTATCACAAAGTATTTAATAAGATATTTTTAAAATACTAAAACATATTTAGCTTCATTTTTTTATTTGTGCCATTAGTAACATAACATTAAAATTACTTTAAACCATTTTTATTTCATTTTTATGTTTTATTTAATAAAAATGTAAATATATATTTTTGTAAATATACAATTGTCCCCATTGGAGTATGTGGACAATTTTTTTTAATGAGATGCACAAACAAGCAATTTTGATAGGTTCACTGCTTAACAAATCATTATAATCAAATATATATAATTGTGGTGTAGGATCATCAACAAAATTTCCCTGAAATATTTCCCTTAAAAAATTACACAAGTAAAAATTTGTTTTAGGACAATAAAAATCGAAAAAAGAAATATTTTTAAAAATCACTCAAAATTCTACCAACCAAAGAAAATCACTGTTTAAATTTCAGTCCATACCCTTCCAGATTTTATTTTATAAATATATGTACCTTCTTTCACAGTCATCAGCTTTTCTTCATTTAAAACTGTGTTCATATAGGGCCTTTATACCTTAGAGAATTTTTAAATATAAAATTTAAAGGAGATTTTGTGACAGAGATGAAAATTTAAGGGAACAAGACCGAAAGGCTACTTCCTGCTGGGACCAAGGCTGGATCTTCCTAAACAACCCTGTGTAGCATTATGACATTTGTTGAATTCAGCCCATTGCCTGTCATTTTAATGGTCATTATCAAGAGGTTAAATGTGTGGTTTAACTATGAAGAGAAAGTACCAAAAAAAGAGACCAACCAAATGTGGTTTTTTACTTGCTTTACCCTCACGTGGCCTATGTAATAAGGCAAATAGATAAAGGGAACTAAGATTTTGGCAAGACTTTGTTTCTGTTAAAAGTTACCACTGTATCTGAAACCAATACAATTTGGTTTATAAACTAGAATTATTAACTGTGTGCAATAGGACAGAAAATAGAACCCAGAGTGACTATCCATGGAATCATTGTCTTCTGAACCAAGCAGTTCTCTCTTAAGGGTGTGGTCCTGGACCTAATCTCATATAACATTTTTTATCAATGACTAATACTATGAGAAAAAAACATTCATTCACACAGCAAATGAAACCTAGCTGGGAAATGAAAACTAAGAAGAGGAAGTCACATTCTCAATGACCAGATTAGAATCAAAATGACCCGGAAAATTGGAGAAGTAGTAAGAAGTAAACAAAATGAGTGAGACACGGGTGGGCTAAAATGAAAAAGGAAGAAAAACAGGTTTCAAAAAGAGGAATGGTCAGAAATTGGCAAGGATGGTGGATAACTCAGGGACTTTAACAAACAACAAGCAGACTAGGATCAATGATGCGGTGCTATTGTTTAAAAAGCAAACACAACATTGTGAAATGTATTCCTTACTAACATTTACCTAAACCCCAGCTTCTTAGCTGAGTGTCATTTACAAACACTAAGTACTTGTTCTTTTTACCAGAAATGCCATTCACCTTAAGAACAAATGTGGAGAGTGCAGCCATTCAAATGACTGAGACAGCAACAGAGGAAAAACTAGTTTCATTGTAAGACTGGAGAGGGACTTTTTTTTCTTCTGGGAGAGATGGGGTAATTGAATAATGATCTTTAAAAAGGAACATACAGTTATAAAGATGAAAGGCTATTATTGAATTCAGGCTCTCCTGTACCCTAAGTAATGTAAAAGTGGATCAATTGTACTCAACTTTCATGAAAGACTGAAAGAGAAAATAAAGTTAAATTGTATTAAGGAGGAGTTAATTGAGAATAGGTAGGGGTAAGAAAAACACTTTGAAAATTGGAACAATTTTAAGAATCTGGTAGAATTTCCATGGATAGATTTCAAATCCTCTAAAATGGTGAAATGTGGTGATACAAGGAGGATGAAACACAAAATTTTTAGTGTTCTAGCCAGACCTCACGTTTTTTTGTGATTTTTGCCTTAGGCCGTAACTAGAATAAATCATTTATAGCAAGACTTAAAAGCTAAGAAAGAGGGAGCAAGTTTGTTGTGATTAAAATTATTACTGGTGATGTGAGGAGATATTTTTAAAAGTCTAATTGTGGTGCATCTTTGTCAGCATCAGATATTTGATTGCGTATCTACTAAGAAAAGGACGTGGAATATACAGAGAATAGTGTCCTAAGAAAGCAGTGTTTCTGTTTTATTTTCCTGATGATACTACTCCATATTGCTTTTTCTTTTTAAAACTTTATTTTACAATTGCCATATATTAATTACAGGACATTTTAACATCACAGACAAGCAAACAAGAACAAAAACGATATATACGTAATTTCACTATGGAGAGGGAGAAAACAATCAGTTAACATTTTGATGTGTATCTTCTCAGACTTTTGTCTACCTACAGATATGTAAAATATTTTATAAAGTATACTTTGATATTTTAAACGTTTATAAAAATGGGAATTTTGTAATCTCTCGCTTGATTTAATATCATGAACATTATTTCCTATAAATACACTCCACCCACTTCATCATTTTCAAGGGCTACAATAATTTGCATAATCCCCACCTTTGGTTATTTAAGTGTTTCCAATTGTTTACTATTATTGACTGCAATGAGCATCCCCAACATATATGTATATGTATTTTAAAGCAAGAAGGGATTGGAACAAAGAAGTAACCTGGGCATTTACTCAACCAACTGCTGACGTGCTGAACATTTATCGGGAGGGAACCTGCACTCGCTAGACGAGGAGGAAGGGCGAGATCTCCACTATCAATGAACTTCCAGCCTCGGGGACAGAAAGGCGAGACTGCGGGACAGGAGGCTACAAACGCTCCTCCCGCCTTTGTAGCGAATCCAGCTTGAGAAAAGCTGCGGGGTCGGCGGCCAGGTGCGCGCGTGAGCCAGCTGGGGCAGCGCCCCGCACTCGGTCGCCGGCGCAGGCTGGCACGCCGCGGTTAACCCACGCGCCCGCGCGGGCAGAAAGCCGGGCGCGCCCGGGGGAGCCCCCTTCCCGGGCCCCCGGCCCGCCACCGCCCGCCACGACCCCGCCGCCCGCTCCCCCGGCGGGCGCGGCCTCGCGGGTCCCACGCGGGCTGCCGGCGGGGCGCGCAGAGGGCGCGTGCGGAACCCACCGGACGCGCCCGCCGGGCTGCGGCGAAGCGACTCGCAAAGGGAACCAACGCGGCGCGCGGCGCCTTGTTTACGTTTCCAGGAAGAATCGTTTAAATTCGAGAACGAGCGGGGAGGGGGCTGCGTGTCCCAGCCCGGCGCGGGAAGGCGAGGAGGAGAGTCCCGCGGGCTGGCTCCGGCAGGTGGCCCGCGCCCCGGCCTCCTCCCAGCCCGCCCGGCTTAGACCGCGGTTCCCCCGCGGCCCGAGTGGAAGCCTCCCCCGCGCCGTCAACCCGCATCAATGGGGCTCCCCTCGCGGGCGATGCCTCCTCCGGGCAGACGTGCTCCCGGGCGGCCGGACGCGTCGCCGCGCCCTCCGGCTGCGGGAGGGGAGGACGCACGAGCCGCAAGTTGCACCCAGCCCCGGGATCGGCACGGAGACCCCCGGGCGCCCGCGGAGGAGCCGCCCGCCGCCCGCCGCCCGCCGGCGCCGAGGGGCGGGGAAGATGCCGCGGGGGGCGGGCGCGGCGCGAGGGGAGGGGAAGGGGTTCTCGCGCGATTGGGCGAGGTTTCCGGTGTTGTGACTGAAACCCGTCAATATGGCGGCGATCGGCCGCGGCCGCTCGCTGAAGAACCTCCGAATACGAGGTAAGCCCGCTGCAGCCCTCACCCCCAGGGCCCGGCGCCCGCCAGCCCCGGCCCCTGCCTCCCCCCGGCCCCGGGCCGCGGGAGCGAGCTGGGGCGCTGGCCGGAGCCGGGGCAGCCGCCGCCGGCCTGCCAGCGAATCCTAACTGGGGCTGTGTGTCTGTCTCGCGCAGGGCGGAATGACAGCGGCGAGGAGAACGTCCCGTTGGATCTGACCCGAGGTAACGCGGGCGGCGCGGGCCCGGCGAGGGTGCGGTGCTGGGGAGGAGCCGGGTCTGGGGGGCCGGGGCCGGGCGGACGGCGCACGGGACGGCGGGTGCGGGAGCCCGAGCCCGCGCCCGCCTCCCCGGCCCCATCCCCCTTCCCGGGGTGCCTGCTTCCCTCGCCCCGAGCGCTTTGCGGGCTGTGGGTGCTCTGGGTGCCGGGGGCTCCGCGCGGGACTCGGCGCAGCCGGCCACCCTCGGGGCTCCCCGGGTCCCGGCGCGGCCGGAGGGAGGTGGCGGCTGGTAGGTAGGTTGCGGGAGGATGTCTGAGAGGAGAGCGACCACATCCTGCCTTCCCGGCCCCCGGGGCAGAGCGGGACCCGCGCTCCCCGCCGCCGGCCGGCCGGCCGGCGTCCCGCTCGCCCACCGCCCCGGGGGACGCGTGCGGCCCTGACTGGGCGAGGGGGCCGGGAGCGGCGGCGGCTGCCCGGCGTCTGACTCGCCCCGGGCGCCCCTCCCGCCGGCCGCCGGGACCGTGGCTGGCGGAGTCCGCCCGCCCCCTCGGCCGCGCCGCAGGTTCATTGTTTACCTTCCGCTGCGGCCACGGGTTTGTTTACACCTTCGCGGCTGCGGGAGTCCCGCCGGCGTGTTTAAAGACCGAATCCGGCTGCGGGCCCGTGTCCCTCGCGTCGGCCGCCGGCCCGGAGTTTATTCGACAGCGTCTCGCTGCAGGTTTCGCAGCTGTGCGCGAGGTTTTTCTCCCGCCGCCGCGGTGAACAGGCCCCGGGCCGCTCACAAAGGAGACGCCTCGCTCCGCGCCGGCCGCAGCGCGGCTCCCAGAGCGGCGCCCGGCCCGCCGCGCGGGGCCGGCTTCCTCTCTGAGGTCGGAGCCACGCTCTGGGAAGTTCCAGAAAGTCGTAAACATTCTGTAGGAGACTAAAAAGGAGTTTAGCTTGTGTTGGGCTTGACGTACTCGTTAGCTACAGTCAGTAGTCGACGAGGGCCGGTCGTTGCGGCTCACTTCTGTATTTAAAGCGTAGTGGGTTCTCTAATTTGTTTTATTTTGCATATCAATGTAAAGTTACTGTTTTGTAAACTAAGTGGCCTTTTTTCATTTAGCTACCAGAGTACATTTATTGTAACAGTTAAAGTTCAGGGACTTAGTTTTGGGTGAACTAGGTCCTTTTTCGGGCAGAAAAGTTTGTAAAGTATAACATGAAAGGGCTTAATAGAAATGGCAACTAATTAGATCACTAAATTGGAACATTTTTTTTCAGCAGATAGATTTTGAATATTAGAAAGATGTAAAGCTTTGACTTTTGTAATAGTTTGGAAACTTGATTGTATATAACACATGAAAAGTGCATGTAAAATGTATGTGGGAAAATATTTTCTAGTAAATTTTCTAACAAAATAAGCAAAATTCCCACAGGGCTCAAAATTAGCATTTGAGTTCTCTAACAGATGTAGTTTATTAGTGGTTTAATTTATCTATGAGAATGCATGTTTTAGATAAAAGTGAAAAGGCCATTTTTGAGATTTTTGAGTCTAGTTTGTGCATTAAAAGCCTTCTTGGATGTGGTGCTAGAAATAAGTTACAATTGTGCTTTAATTGAGTTTGCTGAGTTCCTATTTATAGTGGTTTCTCTGGTTGGTGTCAGAGTTTTGGGTTGTAAAAGCTGTGTACAGTACAAATTTGGTTTGACATTTTTGGTTTACTCCATTTTTATTTACTGTATTTTCCTGAACTTTTAGTAAACACCTATATCCATAGGGGTTTCTAGATAATGCAAAAAGTGCAGAAAATGCTATTTCTGCTTGCTCTGACAAAATGTACTTCAGTTTGTAATGAAATATACACGGCTTATTGAAACTGATTGCAAAAGCAATATACAACTAAAAATAGAGGTTATGTGAGAACTGTATTCCTGAATCCTAAAAAAGTTTAGAATAAAAAAAGTAATCTGAGATGCATTATATAGTGACACTGTTGTTTAAGAAATAACTATTCTGACAAACATTTCATTGTTAAAAGAAGACTTGTGGATCTAGCATGAAGAAAATTCATAAGGAATTAAGCTTTAGTAATATTTTGAAAACTGTGGGACACTAGATTGCAGCTGAAGGGCAGCTGTTTGTGGTCAGATTACAGTATGTTTTAGATAAAAGTTTAGGTAGCCTAAGAAATATACATATATATTTATAATGGTAAGGCAATGTTTGCTTTCCTTCTAATTTTTTTATGTAAACTTTGAGAAAGTCATTATATAGATATCTAGCAAAATTCATTATAAAATTTAGGTCACGGTCATTGTAATTCCTTTAGGAAAAGAGAGCAGACTGTATAGTCATATAGTTCTTGGTTGTAATCTCAATTGTGATACTTAATAGTTAAGTGATTTGGGGCAAGTTATTTGACCTTAACTCTTGGTTTCTTCACCTCAGAAAAAAAAAGATATAACTTCAAAGGGTTATTAGAATGTGAGATGTAAATGACTGGTGCTTAATTAAAGTACTCAGCACAGGACCTGATACTTTGTGAGTAATGTTAACTGTTAGTTGCCTTCCTGTACTATGAAGTCAAAATTATATCACATTTAAAATATTTCAAATGATTGTTTTGAATATTATAAACTTGCTAATAAGGCATTGTGGTATTGAAGTTTTCATTTTTTTCGAGACACTAAAGATAATCTGCTTGAAGTAGAGTTCTTGAATATAGCAACTATAAAAAAGTAATGTAAGATTACCAGTAAATTATGTATAAGCAAAGAGCGATCTATTAATGAACTGAAGATAAAATATGATATTTTATAGAACCTTCCTTAGAATTTTTCTCCCTCCAGAAAAATTTCCTAATAATAATTACTTGCCTAGCCTTGCAAGCTTCTTGAGACGTAGGCGAGTTTTAAGGTTCTTTGGTTTTGGTACTGGTGTTAATATATTAACATATTAATATATTAATGTATATTAATATAGTGACATTAATATATTAACACCAGTACCAAAATGTTAAAAATTATTGGTGGATAATTTTGCTCTAGTTTCAGAACTTCATTGTAGTGTATTTTACAGTCAACATATTGGTAATTGTTGCTTTCAGTTTTGTCTGGACAACTACTTAATTTGTGAAAGTCCCTGATATTTGCTATTCATATTATTAAATCTCAGTTTTCCATGCCAAAATATTTTTTGGAACCCAAATGCTTCCCTTAGCTACTTCTACTGCAAGGATAGTCTATTTTTTATCAAGTGCACTTGTGCATCTCTTCCTGGTACTAAATAACTTGAAAAGACACAGAGTATTTTTCCTTTGTAAGCCCTTCCTAGTATAATCACAGTGAATTCTGAGGACATGGACACGCTTCTATTCAAATATAATTATTAAAATATAATTTATTTAGAAGTATTGAGTTATTGTTTTGTTTATCAAACCCTTTTACTTTTCCATTAGTAAGAATAAAAAATTGACTTAGTTGATAGTTCAATACTTAGAAAAGTAAGAAGGTTTTTTGAATGATGATATGAGCACTCACTTTCTGTTTTCTGATTCCTTCTAGTTACGAGATTACTCATGTTGTTTAATTACTTCAGTTAGACAAAACAAACATTGATTGAATGCCTATTGTATACTAAATGCTGAATTAAGTGCCAGAGGAATAAAGACAAGGAAGATGGTACTCCCTTTTTAGGAGTTTACTGGAACAGACATAAAGAAGCCTTTACGACCGGGAACAATAAATTAAGTAATCAAACTGTTTCAGGAACAGAAGTAGCCGGGAGGAGAGAATGATTAACTATCTGGTTAGTGGAGGATCAGAGAAGGCCTCACAGAGGGGTTGACTTTTTATAAGAATAGTCATGGACAAAGTGGAAGGAAATGTGGGCTCTCGAGAATGTACCGCACCCTGGGAAAGGTAAAGTAGGAAGAGGAGCTGCCTAGGAGACCACTGATATCTGAGAGATGATTGGGGACTGGGCCAGGATGTGGGAGACATAATTGAAGTTCAATATATGTTGGAATGGAGGAATCACCTAAATTTGTTCTTCAGATTCCAGATTGACTTTGTAATCCTCCTACTCTCTGCAGAGAACTTTTATTTCTTTATTAAGAAGGTAGAAGCTGTCTAATATGTGTTCCCCTGTCTTCCATTTGTATTTCATTTCACCCATACTTTTACCTTCTATTTTCCTGAGTCAGAGAATAAAGCAGCTCTGTTCCTTTCCAAGGCTAACCTGGAAAGAAATTGTTGCTTCTAATACTGTTTAATACTCTCTGTAGAACTAAGGTTTCTTGCCACTTTATGTCTGCCTTCCTATTGGCTCAGTTTTCTGATGTTCAACATTTTTTGTATCCTTCACATTGATCAGGTACTATACTGGGCATGGGATGATGGTGAGAGATATGGAAAGGTAAAGACAAAGATTATAAAACAGGTATTTTTCTGTGGGCTCTACACACAGAATAGTTTATCCTCACTCCACAGCTGTCTTCCTTAACTACTGTAGCCTTACAAGCACAGCTCTCCCCCTGTACTGAAAATAGTGTCTTAAAGGATGCTAGTAACCTCATGCAAAATTCATTGGCATTTTGAAGTTCCCCATTCTATTATGAGTAGTGCTGTAGTAAAATATGTTATCTCACTTAATCTTCAACAGCCTTTTGAGGTTACTCTTATTACCCCTATTTTACAATTGAGGATATAGGCTTTGAAATTCTAAAGCACTGAACTCAGAAAGGTAATTCAGCCAGGGTCACAGGGTTAGTGAGTGACTAACTTAACATGCACTGTAGCCACTATATTGCTATTCTTACAACTCTTTCCCTGCTTGACTTTTGTGCAATAGTCTCTTGATTCCTTTCCCACCTCTTACGCTGCTGCTTCTCTACTGGCTGGCTTCCAGCTCTTTAAGCGAGTGAGCCCTAAGTTTCTTCTCTTGTTCTTTTCCTCTCTACTACTGGAGCTACCTCCCTGAGCAGCCTTTTCACTTGTGGCTTCAGAAATCCATGGATTAAGATCTCTGCGATAACTACACTTTTATTTTTTCTTCTAAGCTTGCAAAACATTAGCATCTGTGTCTGGTAATCATCTCAAATTCCTGATGTGTGAAACGCACCCAGTAGCATACCTACTTTTCACTTTCTAGGTACCACCACCGTCCTCTGTTATTCAAGCGAGAGACCTGGTGCTCGTCCTCTTTGTTCAGCTGCCAAGTTCCTCCAGTTTGCCTTGGATTCTCTCCTGTTCCCATTGTCATTGGTCTAGTTCACATCCTCATTATCTCATTTGGATAATAGTAAAATCTTTTCTCTCACCTGTTTTTAATCCCCCCGCTGTACAATTGCCAGGATTATTTTCCTGAAATCTAGATCTGACTCCCTTAAGTAACAAAACAGACACAGAAACTCACACTTTATAGGCCCATTTTTACTTACTGACTGGAGTCCAGATTTCTTAGCTTGGCATTGAAGGCTTTGATGGTTTATTTCAAAATTTTCTTCTGTACTATCTTAACCATACTATTCTCAATCTATCTGCCTCTGTGCAGAGTTCACTTATGTAATATACTCCCGCCCTTCTTTTTACACAGTACTTGTCAAAGGGATTGAGGAGAGTTTGCTAGTCTAAAGCACCAACCTCCCCTTTCCTCATTTTTTTCCTTTGAAGATTGAGTTATGTCCCTGGTTGAGAATCATTGCTTTAGTCAAAGATGACTGTTAATCCTTGTGCATGGCATGCAGTTCCTATTTACTTGACCTTGCATAGGTTGTTTCCTCTGCCTAGAATTCCATTTTCAGCACTATTTATCAAACTCCTAGTTTAAGGTCTCGGTCACATGCCACTTCTGGAAATTCTTCCTAATCATGACATGGGGATTTATTGTTTCCTCCTTTACTCTTCCACATCTCTGTTCCTTTCTAAATATCACTTACCATTGCCTTACTTAAGTTTGTTCAGTTCTTTTTTTTTTTTCACTGGACATCAAGCTTCTCCCACAGCATCTATCATAATAACTGAAGCATTTATTAAATGGAAGAGTAGAGAGACGAGAAAAGGAGGAGTGTGTACTGCATTAAGGAGATCAGCTGTGAAAGAGCATTTTAAGTTTGCAGTCCTGAGGGACAATGAAATTCATGGTGCCATGAAATGGAGACATCATTTTGGGAGGGATGATAATGAGTCACTTTGAATTTAAAGCGATTGACTCTGTCAGAGATATGTAAGAGGTAGCAGCAGATACTGAAATAGATGTTTGAGTAGTTGTTCTGAATTGTGATCTGATTGCTCCCTGCATAAGGCTTTGAGAGGGGGAAGAATGTAAGTGGAGAGAGCTGAACATTGGAGTGTCAGGATAAACTGATTAAAGAGTATGTCATAGTGGAGGGACTGATACAAAAAGAAGGGTTAACAGAAGAGAAGAAAATTAGCAAGGTATGATCTCTGAAGCCAAGAGGCAAGTTTTGGGTTGAAGGGACTGTGAGACCATGGCATTGTATTTGGGGTCAGGAGAACGCTCTTTCTTAATCTGAGGATGATTTGGGGTTGCTTGTTTAACCTCTCTGGGTAACAGTTTCCTAATGTCTAAAATGCATACCACTTTACTATTGTAGCACTTTCACTTTCTGTCTGTGATTCTCAGATATCACCAGGTTTCTGGGATGTTGAAAGGTTAAAGAGAAAGCACTTATAGTCCTGTTAAGTCACTGTGAGAGGTATTCCTATAAACAGTAATGGATACATGTAGGAGTGATGCTGTTTCATAGCACTTTAAATGTAAATTATAGTCAACTCTCAATTTCCTTTTAAGTGATCATCTGCAGTGACTTGCTACCTCCTCCCCCTCCCAGGTCTCAGGCTACTGAAAATAGGGCTGTGAAAAGCACTGTGGGGTGAGTGAATGGTTTGCATGCCTGTGTATCTGTACCTCTGACTGTCACCAAGCTAAATACAGTCCACTCTCAGTTACTTGCACCGAATAAAACAGTGAATAAATGGTAGAAGAGTGCTAAATGTATAAGCTAAATAGCATCACCTATATGTGCCTTGGAATTCTTTACATTCTTTCCTCCCCTGCAATAAATCGACATATCTTTTATTTCAGTTATTAGCATCAATTTTTATTTCCTAAGCAAATACTATTAAATAGTGATGTGAACAGGCTAAAATATTTATTAGGTAATCTACATATGAATAATTGAGAGTTGACTGTGCTTTTTGGGTCATCCATTGTTTTGTATTTGTGCTTTTTTGTTAGTGTGGCCAGGTTGAAGCTTGAATAAATAGCTACTTTAAAATTACATCTCTATGATGAATTTACTTATAAAA
This sequence comes from Miniopterus schreibersii, assembly GCF_964146895.1. Classification (NCBI taxonomy): domain Eukaryota; kingdom Metazoa; phylum Chordata; class Mammalia; order Chiroptera; family Miniopteridae; genus Miniopterus; species Miniopterus schreibersii. The sequence goes on along the minus strand of NC_138103.1, from coordinate 97,643,882 downwards.
TTATACAGGTGCCAAACTAAATTGAAAATAATTATGTAAAATTAGCTAAATATAACATCCATATGTTCAAAGTCATAGGGTTGAAAGAAAACCTAAACTTAAGTACATTCTTGAAATTCTTTTTACAATGTCATGTAGCCAGGCAGATTGCATAAACTGAAAAATGTACCTTGTAATGATGCCTTTTATGTAAAATATAATAAAATTGAGGATATGCTGAAGCTTCAAACGTATCCTTGTTAGGGAGTCGATTGAGTGTAGTAAGAAATATAGAAAGGAGTTTTAACCTTAATTACTTGAATTTTAAATAATCTGGCTCCTTTAATAACTTTACCATTTTTTACCCCAGTATGTTGAAGAATTTGGATTTGTAGTGATTTGTTAATGTCAGTCAACACATTTTTTATGAATACATTGTATAATTAGGTTAGTAAATGTTACTGTAAATCAGGAAGACATAATTTTTGGTATTAAGGGTTTATATTATAGTTGGGATATTCCTTATCAGCACATAGTTTAAGACAGTAGTATTTGAAGCACCTGCCAGTTATCTTTATAAAGGAATCAAAAGCTGGAGGAATTCAGACAAAAATGGGAGATAGGTAAGGAATGACCTAGAGGGAAGACCTCATAGAAAGTTGACACCTGTAAGACCTTTGCATAAAAGGGTAACATTTGAATAGTTAGAGCCCTGGATCAGTGTTTAAAAAAATCATAGCTTAAACTAACGTATTTCTGGCATATTATTCAGTATCTGAAGAAAAAATGTTGAGAAAAAGTTGGCGATGAGTTCTGCATGTAAATCTCCTTAACTACTAAAGAGTGATTATATTTTAAACTCGGTTCTTCTGCCCTTCGAAGGCAGTGCTGGGCTGAGAGATTTTAGGCATATTGTGCAGTAATTGTGTGTTTTTGATTATGAGTATGTAAATGCTTGGCTGCATTCCAAACCCAAGCATCAGTGATTTTTTTCTTCCATTGTTTTGTAGTATATGTCTCTCCTCTCCCTTTCATTAATACTGCATGTTCAAAAAGCTCTGCAAATTTGTTATCAAACTTACTTCTAGGTGTATGCAGTTTGGCAATAGAGACTACAAATGGGATGGGTAGTGTTTTTGTTACTTTTACACTAAAATGATTGTATTTTCTGATCTCAAAATTCAAACATGTGACCAGACAGTGATAGAGAATATTTGAATTTAAGATTATCCTGAATAAACATGGAATGTTCCATTGCCAAATCTAGACATCCTACCCAGTCCTCTAGTTATTTGGGGAAAAGATAAACAGTATTTGGGGAAGTTATTGCTCTATTAAAGTAGCAAAAGGAGAGTTGAATTTCCACTTGGAGGGGTTTTAGTAATCTTGTTCACAATCCAACGTTATTTCATATATTTCTTATAATGAATAGAGTGAAGAGATTCAGAAACGGTAAACAAAGAAGATTGCCAAGTAATTTACTTTTAGTGACTAAGAAGGAACAGCTTGCCAGATGAAAGTGTATTTAACTGTTTTTAGATGTGTGCACACACATATTTTTATCAGTAGTTTCATACTTTGAGAAATCACATCTTAAAATAAAATTGCTAATTATTTCCATGCATAATGTTCATCCCTCATATAATAAAAGTTTTAATTGCCCTGTTTTCTTTTCTACTCATAATTCGGTATAATACACTCCCTAACCTTCACCACACCACTACCACGAGCCCTCTCCCCCAAGAAAAAAAAAAGAAAAAGAAAAAGAAAAACTGAGGGGAATAGAGTTGCAGAAAGAGTAAGAAGACTCCAGTGGTCAGAGGTAGGTGAGCCGTCAACTGTAACATATAGCTATATGGCAGTTTCTGTGTGTGACCAGGTGGCAAATGGAATATTGTGGGATGTTTTATTTAGCGCACGTATTGTAGATAAGTTTTTAATCACATCTGTCACGTGATATTAGTATACAGTCATGATAATGGAATATTTGAATACAAATAACTATTTTCTACTTTATTTAAAATTACCTGGGGTTTTATTTGATTACTTAGGTTGTAACTTCCAGTGTTGTTTTTGAATGGTATACTTAATTTGGTATAAAGAAGGTCAGATTAATATTTAAGTCATTTAAGAGTTCATGTGTCATATAAGAATAATTTTTAACAAAATTTTATAACTTTTTAATGAGTTAAATTTTAGATTAGCGTAGTCTTAAAAATGTTTAAATCACTTTGTATATTTTAATAAGAGCCTTATACTAGCCCTTTTCTCCTTTGTTGGGGAGAATTTAGTATGTGTTCATGCTTCAACATTGTTTTGAATACATGAGTATATATTATTGTTTTACCTAGCAAAATGGAAGAAATAATAAAAGATGTTGAATATTTTTCAAAAAGAAATAAAAAGATTAAGATGTTTGGATAAATAGTTGCAGTTGTCTTTTGCTATGTTATTGATTTTTCTCAGTTATTTGGTTTATTTTAAAAGTTTAGACTTTATTTTTGAGTCCTAGGAAAAATTTTTCACTTACATCAGTAATTGTGTCTATGTTGTAAAAGTACCACAGAAAAAGTGTAATTATTTTTAAAACAAGTAATTATATTGCTAATAAATTTTCACCTGGGGTACTTGAATGAGTGTATTGGGAGAAGTATTTGTGTATATAAATATTGTCTATTTTTAAGCATATTTGGAAGCTACTTTAGAAATTATTTTATTAGTGCTCTCATTCAAAATAGGAATGTTCTCTACAATATCTGACATGTCATTCATCATCATGCAAACCTTTCACTGATAAGTAGCTTATTCATAGTGGTTTGTTCCTTTGTTGAACAGCTATGTTTGTTAATAAAATTCTTATATCAAATTAACCAAAAATTTAATAAAAGAATAAGAATAATTTTTCAATAATTGGTTCTAGTTCTTCCCTTTGAAATCATTCTTTTATTCTCTTAAAAGTATTTAAAAGTTAAAAATGGTAGGTGTACTCCTGTTGTACACTGCTGTATGCTGTTAGAGAGACTCTTATCCGTTTCCTCATTTTGTAGGCTGATCACCAAGTCTTTATTGAGTACCACCGGTGTGTCCAGTATTGCTCTGGTTGCTAGGTGTTTACATGGTCTTTCATTACAAAAAATAGCAGCAGCAGCAGCTACCATATTTTGAACCTTATGCTTTGTTGGGGTATGTGTTAAAAGTATTACTTAAATTACCTAATTTCATCTTCCTGCATACCTAGGAAATACATATTAATATATTTGCTGTACATGGTAATGTTTTATGTTCCTTGAATTGAAAGATTATTAAAGTATTTTGTAACTTAGCCCTTCATTGATTTTTGATTGGTGATGCTTGGATAGAAAAAAGGGAGGTGGATAAACATCACATGGTCCTTACTCCAATAATACGCTCATCATTTTTCCCAACTGTTTTAAATGATTTTTCCTAGAGTAGAACTGAAGTAGTGTGGTAAATTGTTGGCTGTCCCACACAATCAGAACTTGGTCCAAAACACTATTTTGTTATTTAAAACCTTACAAAATGTGGAGGGTTTATCAAATGCAGTGTTGTTTTAGCATATAATCTGGAAGTTTTATACTATACTTTGAAGTAGGTGTTTCCTTCTGCACAGTCTCTTTTGAAGGGCATGTACTAATTTCAATGGTGATGTCACTGCACAACATTTAAAAAATTCTGCTTTTGATGATTGCTAAAGCTTATAATATAGTCCTTTAAATTGTTGCTTGGTTTGTCCTTTGGGGATGAGCTGGAGTTTGGGAAATGGTCAAATACAAATTGGGCTCAAGTGTAATGGGAATTTGTTAATCCATTCACTCACTAATTTGGGATGACTGCCATTATAATCTAGTTTCTGGCTATGTCTACAACTATTCTTATTTCTTAACTCTTTTCCTCTTGTTCACTATATTTGGCAGAAAAGCCTCCTTGCCAATCATTCCTACTCATATGCTCTTCTTGGGGCCTTTGTCTGATGTGTTTGTCAGGATTGCTCTTTCCCATTGTATGTAGGCTCCCCCCCTTACTTCACATAACTCTCTCTATTCAAATATCACTGTACCTGTGAGGCCTTCTCTGATTGTTCTATCTGAAGTAGCCCCCATCTCCATCACTCTCCGTTCTTTTGTACTCTCCGTTCTTTTATTTTTAACATAGCCCTTTGCCGCTACTGCCATTACAATGTTATTTATTGTTTGTCTCCCTAGAATATACATTTTATGAAGACAAGGGCTACTTTGTTTTATTTATCATTGTATCCTCAGTGCCTAGAACAGCCCTAGCACATTGTATTGTGTTTGATAAATATATATTGGCTAAATAAATAACTGTCAAATTTGTGTTTTAGCTTGAGGGTTTCAGACCAATTTTTTCACTGCTTACTCAACTTCTTAACCATGTAGTCATGTATATCAAACTTTTCTGTTTCAGACTTACTAATTGTCTTCCTAGTCTAAAGCTCTCTCTGTTCTCCCATCTAGGTTAAGAGCATTACTTGAATGGGGCCAGATCACATACCCAGGAGGCACCCTGGCCGCATTCTTTGTCCTTACTCTTCACATCAGATCTGCAGCGATGATAGTGATTTATTTTTGAAATACTTGCAAAATCTGTTTTTTCCATTTCTGTTGCCATACCTTTATGGAGGCTCTCATTTCCCTTCCTGTGTAATTGCATGGACTTCCTAACTACTCTCCCTATTTTAATTCTGTCTTTTCCTAATCTACTTTCTTCACTGTAGCCAGCAACAAGTTTTCCACAAAGTCAATCTTAGTTTCCCAGCAGCGTTGAACATCTTCCTTCTTTGGGCTTCTTTAGCGTATTATATGTTACCTTTCTTATAATATTGCTATAATTTGTTCACAGTTGACATATATTTACTGACCTTTAGTATGTTCCTGGGTACTATTCTTTTGCTGGTGATTAAATGGTGTGATCCCAGGTTGGGACTCGTACAGGAGGCAGCTAATCAGTGTTTCTCTTTCATATTGATGTTCCTCCTTCCCTCCCTCTCCTTAACTTGAGTCTCAGAGAGATTGGTAAAAGAAAGGAGTGATGGCACTTCAGAACTGGGAAATCGAACAGAAACATTTTTTTAAAAAGAGACTGAAATAGATGAGAAATAAAGAATAATTAATGATAGAACTATTAATTAGTCTAGTGAAATAGGCTGGAATTAATGAGAAATCGAGAATAAATCCACTGACAATCTGATAAGGGGTTAATTTCCAAATTATATAAGACACTCATACAACTTAACAAACGGAAGACAGACAACCCAATTAAAAAACGGGCCAGGGACCTAAATAGACACTTCTCCAAAGAGGACATACAGATGGCCAAGAGACATATGAAAAAAATGCTCAAAGTCACTAATTATCATAGAGATGTAAAATAAAACCACAATGAGGTATCACTTAACACCTGTCAGGATGGCTACCATAAGCAAATCAACAAACAAGTGCTGGCGATGGTGTGGAGAAAAGGGAACCTAGTACACTGCTGTGGGAATGCAGACTGGTGCAGCCACTATGGAAAACAGTATGGAGGTCCTCAAAAAATTAAAAATTGACCTACCATTTGACCCAGTGACCCCACTTCTAGGAATATATCCTAAGAATCCTGAAACACCAATCAGAAAGAATACATGCACCCCTATGTTCATAGCAGCACAATTTACAATAGCTAAGATCTGGAAATAGCCCAAGTACCCATCAGTAGATGAGTGCATAAAAAAGCTGTGGGACATTTACACCACGGAATACTACACAGCTGTAAAAAAGAAGAATCTCTTACCTTTTGGGATGGCATGGATGAAACTGGAGAGTATTATGCTAAGCAAAACAAGCCAGTCAGAGAAAGACAAGTATCACATGATCTCACTCATGTGGGAATCTAAAGAACAAAATAAACTGATGAGCAAAATAGATCCAGAGACATAGAAGCATGGAACAGACTGAGGGATCTCAGAAGGAAGGTGGGGGTGGGGGAGTGGGAGGGGAGAGATTAATCAAAGAATTTACATGCATGTATGCATAACCCATGGACACAGACAATAGTGTGGTGAAGGCCTGGGGGTAGGTGAATGCAGGGTGGAGGGGATCAGTGGGAGGAAAAGGGATATGTGTAATACTTTAAACAATAAAGATAAATTAAAAAATAAATTTATTAATTTAAAAAAAGAAATAGAGAATAATTAATGATAGAAGTATTAGAATGAGATAATAAGATGTGTAATCAAGACTATAAATGGAAGGATTAGAAAATAGCATTGTAATAACATTTTCCAGATTTCTAACCCGCACACAAATTGAGTGTCCTACAGTTAAAGTGTGTACCTTTTATTCTTTTATTAGTTTCTGAGAGGGAAGCCCTTAATTACATTCCTGGAAGCCACCTGTCAGAGAAGTGATCTGAACTGTAAATAGTTACGTTTCATAGAGAAAAACAGAAACATGAAAATAGCTGTGCAAGCAAAATGTAGACTTCTGAATAATTCTAGTAGGCTGGTTGTATATCACAATTGTCTCAGCCTCTAGGCACAGCTGTTCTATTCTTTTATAGGGCTCCTTTACATGGTGAATTGTTTCAGAGACAGATTTTTTTTCCTTTTATAATAAATGATTCTTAATTAGGGGACTGAGGAAACCTAATAATTTTATAAATATCTTTGTAAAATATAACAAATTAAGAAATAGAAACTTTAGCAGAACATTTAGTGATTGTAATATTTGTATAGTAATTGCTTTTAGTTGTATAATGTTCTAGTTTCAGACTTTTTAATTAAAATTTTTTTTTTAATTTTATTTTAGAGAGAGAGAGAGAAACATCAATGTGAGAGAGAACATTGGTCAATTGCCTCCTACATGCACCCTGACCAGGGATCAAACCCACAACTTGGGCCTGTGCTCTGACCGGAAATCGAATCCACCACCTTTCGGTGTATGGAACAATGATCCACCCAACTGAGCCACACCGGCCAGGGCTCAGACTATTTTTCATATTGTTTTTCTGCAGAAAAATAACATTAAAATAAATGTTGTGATTTCTTTGAATGACAGCCACTTCTGTAGACTAGTGAATGGCCTTTGTGTGTTCTTTTTATAAACTTGTGTATACTTTGTACTTGTGTAAAAGAGAGCTTTGTGAGTTTGGTTACAATTCTTTACCACAGTTATTTCATAACAAGTGTTCAAGCCCAAGCATTCCACTGATCTCTAATTTTGTTGTGAAAAAGGAAAGGAGATGAATGACCTGTAAGAAAGCCCTTAGCTTCAAGCAGCTCTTCTCCATTTTCTACCTCAAACATCTGAGCCATCTTTACCAGAAAACCATCACAAATTCACAAATGACTTCCATGTAAAAATAAATAATGATGGAATAATTAGAGGATTATTCATAAGGTAAATAGTTAGGCACCAGGAACATGACTTCTAGCACTGCCATGAATGTAAATGTGATGCTTGGAAGGGCGTAGAGGAGTAGGGAAGGATCAGGAAGGTGATTTTCTGAAGGTGGATACAGACTCAGATTTCTACATTTTTCGTTTTGTGTTCCTAGGCAGTGTCATTTTTTTTTTTAAATGTATCTTTATTAATTTCAGAGAGAGGGAAGGAGAGGGAGAGAGAGAGATAGAAACATCAGTGACGAGAGAGTCATTGATCGAGCCCGCAACCTGGGCATGTGCCCTGACTGGGAATCGAACCCCGATTGCCTGCATCCTAGGTCGATGCTCAACTGCTGAGCCACGTCCGGCCGGGCTAGGCAGTGTCATTTTAAAAAATTTATTTCTGACAAATTTGAATAGTCCAGGGCAATTACATTGTTAATTATATTAAATAGATTTGTTCTTACCTTAGAAAGCGAGATTCCTTTTCAAAGGAGTAGAAAGATGTTTTGGTTAGGTTTGGGGAGAATAATTTTTGTTGTTACTCAGAGTTTGAAAATAGATACATTTTAAAGCAGCATGATCTTTTTTATTCCTACTGAAGACATTGTTATTATAATTAATCATAAGATAGTATTTCATTGTAAATTCTTGTATTTTAATAATCACAGTTCTGACCTGGGGACTTGTTTTGTTATGAATGGCAGATTGTGAAAAGTCAAGTTAAATTCCTGTTTGCTATAAAGGAAGAATACATGTCATCTGTAATACCTGATAATGTAACGTTTTTTCATTCTTTTTTTTTTAAGTATGTTTTTATTGATTTGAGAGAGGGAGGAAGAGAGAGGGAGAGAAAGAAACATCGATATGAGAGAGATACATCAATCTGTTGCCTCCTGTATGCACCTCGACCAGGGATCGAACCTGCAACCTGGATATGTGCCTTGACTGGGAATTGAACCGACTACCTTTCATGCATGGGATGACACTCTACCAGCTGAGCCACACCATCCAAGGCTTCATTCTTGTTTTTAAACTGTTTATTGAATGATACCTAGGGAGAAGTAAATATATTAGAAGTGTATTACTCATTGAAGTTTCAGATTGACACACTTGTAAACCAGCACTTAGCTCAAGAAATTGGTATATTTTAAAGTTTTTATGTACTTGTTTCTGAATAGTGTATTATTTATTCAACGAATATTTTTGAGTGGTTACTGTGTGTCAACCATTGTTCTAGGTATTAGGATCATATCACAGTGGTGAACTAAAGCAGAGTTACAGTGTGGGGAGGTAACCATCAAGTAGTCATACAAGCAAATGTGTAATTGAAACTGGTTGTGTACACTCCCTCATGAAAGGTCGAATGTTGGGGCACACTGTAGGATGGTGTAGAGTGGTGAATGAGGCGGACTCTAAAGTCAGATTGTTCAGGTTCAAATCCTGTTGCCACTTGTGCTATTAACGGCAACTTTAGGCAAGTGAACTAATGTCTTTGAGACTCATTTCTTAATGTGGGATAATGAGAACCTTTTATGGTTGGTGAGATTAAAAGAGATTATTCATATAAAAATATTAGTATACAGTATGAAAGGCTCTCTATATGTATTAGTAATTATTTTTGTGTAAGTGGTTGTTTGTTTTATATTGTAACATACTCTTATTTATGATACAGAAACATATGATACAGATTCTTATCCCTTCTAGAGTTCAGATCAAATAATCCAAAGGGATATCAGAGTCTTGTTACATGACATTCTGGCAGTCTTTATAGCCTGTTTTAAATTTCAGTGTGTATAAGAATCACTGGGGTGCCTCTTACATGCGCAGATTACTGTGTATCACTTTCTAGGCATACTTGACTCTGAAATTAGTATTTTTAATAATAACTCATATATTGATGCAGGCTAAATAATTTATTCTGTTTTATTTAAACATACAACATTGTAATGGGTGGTTTTGTTACTGTTTGGTTTTGGTACATATGTTTACTGCAAATGGTAAAAAATTTTCTCTGCATCTATGTTTGCTCTAGGATTCCCTATTAGTAAATAGTATTACACATCATTTTACCCAGTTGAGAGACCTGGATTCAACCTTGATTACTCCTACCTTTCCTACCATCTCTAATCCATTATTGGTGAAGCTTCTTGCATAGAAGGTTTTTGTAACCTCTTATCTACCTACTTACCTTTATTGTTGAGAGTATTACAGATATCCCCCATTTTTCCGCCACTGCTCCCCTCCACCCAGTTCTTGCCCCACCCTAGGCCTTCACCACACTACTGTCTGTGTTCATGGGTTATGCATATATCCCCTGCAGTGTGTTCTCCAAAGTGTCTTTCTAAAACATAGAGCTGGTCATGCCACCCACTTGCATAAATGTCATTCTTAGTAATTACCCAGTGCCCAAAGATATCTAAGTTTCTTAGTACATCTTATAAGGCCATTGCAATGTAGCTCCACTTTCCTTTATTCCCTGTCCTCTTCTTTCCTGGGACTGTAGACTTTCTGGCTGTTCTTGAGAAAAACACCATATTTTTTCATGTTTCCATGTTGTTTACATTACTGCTCTTTTCCATCTTATGTGCCTAGAATTCATATTGCAGGAATCATTTCCCATGTTCATCCATCCCCAAATAGCAACTGTCTCACTCTCTTGCTCAGCCTTTCAACAAGTGTTTATTGAGAACCTACCCCGAGCCTGACATGTGTCAAAGGCCAGGGATGCATGTGTGAACAGGACAGACAGATTTCCTGTCCTCACTTGTCTTACAGTCTAGTGACTGCACCCTTCTTTTATTTTGTTTGCATAGTTATACCCACTTGTCTGTTACATTACTATTAAATGTTTAATGCTCTCTCTCTTCCCATTTAATTTTGATCTCCAGAGCTGAGATCGTATCTTATATTTATTAGTTTCCCCACCTAGCGGTTGGCACAGTATATTGCATGTAGTGAGCACTGAAATGTACAATTGAATAAAACTTAGAAATCTAAATACAAAGGTACTCCCAGGGTATATCAAAACTATCCTTTATAGAATACATTTATATTTTTAATTACATAAGTAATGAAATTACTAACTACAGCCTACAGGGCGAGACCTGTGTGCACTATATTGTTTCCACTATATAGTGTCAGTGTTATAATTTTTTTCTTTGAGAACTTTAGGAGGAATATTCTGTCATTTAAAGCTTAATTTTAAACCACTTATGTCAATTGCATTTATAATTTAATGATTTGAAATAAAGATAAGAGCTAATTATTAAGATGTGGTTTCATACGACTTTTTTTTTTTTTTTTTTTTAATGTATCTTTATTGATTTCAGAGAGAGGAAAGGAGAGGGAGAGACAGAGATAGAAACATCAATGATGAGAGAGTCATTGATCGGCTGCCTCCTGCACACCCCCGACTGGGGATTGAGCCCAAAACCCGGGCATGTGCCCTGACCAGGAATCGAACCCCGATGGCCTGGATCCTAGGTCGATGCTCAACCGCCGAGCCAAGCCCGGCCAGGCTCGTACGACTTTTAATAGCAGTTCTGTTCAAATGAATTAGTAAATATTTCCAGCTGACTTCCTTTATTTTTAATACTCTGTACCTAGATTAATCCTGATCTATATCTTATAATATATTAAAAAATGCTCATAGTAAGCCAGTTAAAAACATGTTTTTTTGGTCATAGAATTTTAAAAACAATCACATCGGTGAACTGATAGATGCCACTTGTTTAATATATCCAATCAAAGGTATGAAATGATAAACCTTCTACAAAGACCTTTTACTCCCCCATTAGTATATAAACTTTTCCTCCTTTAAATCCTTCAAAATAAGCAATATTTTTGACATTATAGAAGGGAAGATGTATTTTTCTGTAGCTAGAAAGAGAAAAGTGTAACTTAACCATCCAGAATTGAGTGGAGGAAAGGAGAGCTGAACCCTTGGGTCGTTGGGAAGACAATCTTAAAATGGTTCAGATCACCAGAAGTTTCTCACCTCTTACTGCCATCATCATTATAAGAGTAGGACACTGGAACAAGAATCCGACAAAACTATTCCCTTTCATTTCTCTGGGAAAAGGAGATAGAGAGTAGATCTAGTTGTAAGAAAATCTGACAAACGTTAACTGAAATTTAACTATACTTACGGTGATGGTATCATTTATAATACAACCTAGGATATGTTGGGGAGTAAAAGGAGGTGGCATAATAATTACACTGGAACAATAAGTATAAATTGTAACCCAGGCAAATCAGAACTGTACTGTCATAACTGCTACAATAACGGTAGGAAGAATGTATTGTAAAAACAGAAAGAGGGGAGCTTGTAACTTAGGAAAAACCTTTACACATCTGAGCCAGACTTCTGAAGAATGAGAAGGGCATCCCCCAGTTTGGGTAGAGAGACTGGGCATGCCAGGCTGAGGAAACCTGGTGCTGTCTTTCTGCCATCCCGCCCTGCCTCTGAATCGTTCCTGCTTAGAGGTGCTTCACGTCCACCATTCTTCTAAAACAGCCCTGTGAAAACATTAGCTTTTAGTATAATAAACCTAATGTTCAAGAAAATCATAATTAAACTGGTTTATTTGCAGTAGTAATTGATTGGTAGCTTTTCCTTGCCCATCTCTACTACAGTATTTATATTTAAAATATACCAGTGGTCTGCTAGAGTTTCTCGAGATGAAACATTATTTTCAGTATGTGAGGGAAGGTACTACTTGCTCTGCATTCCAGATGGCTACACCAGAACAAATGGGTGAAAATTACAAAGGTGCAGATTTGGGCATCATTATAAGAAAATAGCATTCTACTGCTCTGTCCAAAGATGAAATAGGCTCTCCTGGGAGGTCCCAAGTTCCTCTGCATTAGAGGTAAAGGAAGACCCTTTTCCCAGGATGCTATCATTGGGATAGATTCTTTCCCTGCTACATTATACGGTGCTTTGGTATTAATAGTTGTTAGTATTTCAGGGAATGTTAGAGAGTTTGAAGCAGTGCTTCCTCAGTTTTTGGACTTAGGGGTAAGAGTGAGAAGATGTACTCCTAGTGTCTCCTGGTAGAGGAGACATTTGCTGGTGCCTTTTGCAGAGGTAATACCAACGATACTAATTTCCATATTTTTATTTATGTCTGCTCCTAATAATCATAGATATAATTAAAGATATAATTAAGTACACATCAGATTTACGAACCTATATTTAATTTTGTTCTGTTAAGTTCTTATGTGCCTGACTTTTCTAGCTTGTTGCTTATGTAGCATTTGTTCATATAATTTCACAAATAAGTTACAAAAAATACTGTTCAGCTCCACTCTCCAAATTCCTCTGATATTTTTAAGAAGGGAAATAAGATGATAAAAGTTTCTCCTTTAAAAATGAGCAAATCTTGGATCCTAAAAGTAATGCACTAAACCATATAACAAAAATTCATCAATTTTGACACACTAATATGTGAATTAAACATTTGCTTGGGTTAACCACATAACTTTCACATGATTGATCTATAGCAGTTGTTTTTGCTAAACAAATAATAACTTTAATTTATAATTGCTACTATTATCTGTTATGGACTAGGCACTATGCTAAGTAAGTTACACCTCACATCTTATAACAATGCTTTCATGGTAGGTAATTATAATTTTCATTACACATATGAGAAAGTGGGTGCCCACAAGGTTACATGGTTTGTAGATGAAAAAGCTACATTTGAATGCAGTTCTTTTTCATTCCAAAATTGTTGTTCTTTCCATTACTCCCAGTAGCTGTGTGCCAGTAGTTTGTGGACTTTAATTTACTATGTGTACTTGAACCTAAATTTATATAAAAGGTAATTTTATGTTGTATCTTTATTAACAGGTAAAGAGGTTAATATAGTATATTGCAGCATGTTTCAAAGCAGCATATATTGAAAACATTTGAAAGGAAATGCATGTTTACTCACATATATACATATATGTGAATGTATGTATGCACACAGGCATATACACAGAGAATTAAGCCAGAGGGGGAATTGTGTGTGTGTGTGTAGATATATAGATATAGACAGAAGGTTTATTTACTGTAGTTTTCTCTTGGTGGTTTTCTGTATATATGTGTGTATCTCTATGTATATGTGCATGTGTTTATGAAATATTGACTTGCTGGATATTTAGAGTTGACTTCAGTTATTTCATACCTCTAGAGCGGTACATCAGGAGCTTACAAGTTATACAGTAAGAGGGAAAAAGCCACTGTAATTCTAGTAGTTTGTTTGTGTTTTGCTTCCTTGCAGTTGAAAAGTTGGTCATCATAGTCAGCTAGGCACAGTGTTTTGTTTTTTCTTTTACTCTTATGCAGCTGTGGGTTTCCACAACTTGGGTTCAGAGAATAGCCTGGTAGATTATCTCATTTGTGCTTTATACTTCTCACATAGCACTATAATTGGGACAGTTTTGGAGAAGCAAAATTGGAAACATTAAGTGTGAGTAGATAGAAATAGAGAGGTAAACCTTTCCTTAATTTTTTTCTCTCTCCCATCTCCACCCTCCCAAGAAAAGCCACATTGATCTCAGCTTGCTCACTACTCTTCCTAGTCTAAGTTCTGACTAAGTAGCATAGGAGTTGGCAAACTACAGCTCCTGAGCCAAGGCCATGTTATTGAAACATAGCCACATTTATTAATTTATGTATTTTCTGTGATTGCTTTCTTGGTACAACAGCAGAGTTAAATAGTTGCAATAGAGACCTTATGGCCTGCAGATACTCTGTGGACCTTTACAGAAAAAGTCTGCAGACTCCTGATCTAGCCAGTAAGGAAGAAACCAGGGTTTATTCATTTCATTACCATGGGAATATTGTAGCCCATGAGCAGTAGTATTTCATGTCTAAAATGACTCTCATACTCTTGAATTAATATATCATGAAGAAACCCTGAAATTCTTCCATAGTTGGAGGTTCTTGTAATTAATTATATAAAGGAGAAAGGGGGTGAGGAAGGGAAGGAATTAGACGGGTTCATTTTGGTTTGTATTGACAATGATAACATCTGTATTATAGTGCATTAGGTTTATTTTATATCATTATGCAGTAGACAGACATTTGTCCCAGTGCTGACTTCTTGCCATCTGTCAGTTTTCAAATTGTGTGCATAGTTTTTGTTTTTGATTTTGTTTTTTTATTGTTGTTGACTGTCAGTTTCCTTCCACTTGTATCTAAGGTTCATTAAAGAAGGATCTGTCTTGATTATTGATGTATTCCCACTGCATAAAATGTACCTGACCATAATAGTTGTTCAGTTAATACTTACTGAATGCATGAACTGAAATATGAAATTTTATTTCTGATATGATTGTGTAAAATGGTTGTAACATGATTGTGTTTTTTTAAATGTCTGCGACCAGTTTATACCTAGAAAATAGGCAATAATTGGAAATCTGCAAGCCTTTGTGAAGTATGTACCTTTTCAAACTAATCATCTTCACTATTAGTCCTATCAGATCATTGCATTGTTGTGTCATCACTTGAGTGCAACTATTTGTTTGGTGCCTGACATCCTAATTAAAAATTGATGTAAAATGGTTAAGTTATATATTTCCAGTAGGTAAATTTCGCACTGGCTCCTTAGCTCTGGCTGCAAGTTCCTGTAGGTTCTAAATTACCTTAAAACTTGTAGTAAGTTTTTTATAAAGTTCTCAAATATAGTTAAATCATTTTAACATCATTGGCTTACCTGTAAAAGTTACCTGTCTCCATGTTCCCTTGCAATTCTTTTTAATGAGATCTGATCCCACCCAATGATGAGCTGTTTTCATTTCACTTATAAGATACTCTCAGAGTCACTAATTATGAAGACATATTCTAAATCACTTAAAATTAGATAGAATTTTATTGGAATTGGAAAACATCCGAAATTTATAGGAGATGTTCTAAGATCAAGTGAATGATATCAGTATGTTGCAATCTCAAAGTGATTGGAAATAGCTGGGGTATGTAGTGTGCCTAGGAATTTGACACTAACCAATTTGTGGTTGTCATGGCTAACACCCAGCATAACAGAATGTGAGCAGATGCAAGCTAAATGTAAAATAGGACAATGCAAAAACAGTTTCATTTGCTGAGGAAAACACTAATTCAAAGCAAATAGTTCCTTGGTATTGTGTTTTAATAAAAATCTCAAAGGAAGTCATAATGGCTTTTACACTAAAATATCTGCAATGTAATACAGTTTCTTTTTAGACTGTGTTTTTCTTTTGTTTCAAACATATATGATGCTAAATATATTAGTAGAAAAATAGGTTATAGCAACATGAAGAAATTTACATTCTGTACCATTGGTTGCCAACCAAACTGCTGACCATGGGGCCATATTTGGTTGTGACCTGTTTTTGTAAAGCAAGTGAGTTAAGAATGGTTTCTATACATGTTTTATAGCATTTAAAAATTTTAAGTATTTTAAGGATGTTATTCACTGTCTTTTCACTTGCCTGTTTCCCATGAAAAAATCTGCTGTCATCCTTTTCTTTGCCCTTCTCTATGTAATTTGTCTTTTTTAAAAATCTGGTTGCTTTTAAGATTTTCTTTACCAGTGGTTTTGAGCAATTTGATTTGATTAAGATGTGCCTTGGTCTAGTTTTCTTCATGTTTCTTGTGCTTGGGGTTGGTTGAGCTTCTTGGATTTATTGGCTTATTTTCCTCAAATTTGAAAAGTTTTCATCTGTTGTTTCAAATAATTTTTCTATCCCCCATTTCTTTCCGTTAAGAACTTCAGTTACACATATTGTAATTATATTAGGCTGCCTGAAGTCCCACAGTTCCCTGATGCTCTTTTATTTTTTCCTCTTTTTGTTACATCTTGGATAGCTGCTTTTGGTTTATTTTCAACGTTACAATTATTCCCATCCATTTTTTGAGAGCTTTTTATGCATCTTTCATTCCTCTACCTATGTTTTTGAACATACAGACTACAGTTATAAAAACCATTTTAATGTCCTTTTCTGCTAATGCTAACATTTTTGTCAGTTCTGGGTTACTTTCAGTTGATTGATTTTTCTGCTCATTCTGGGTCATGTTTTCCTGCTTCTTTGCCATGCATGCCTGATAATTTTTGACTAGATGATAAACATTGCAAATTTTGCCCTGTTACATGCTTCATATTTTTTCTCTGCTTATGAATCTTTTTGAGCTTTAGTCTGAAACATAGTTTAGTTACTTGGAATCAGTTTAAAACTTTCAAATCTTGTTTTGAAGGTTTGTTAAATGGGGTCAAAGAAATGTTTAGTCTATATCTGATTTTTACCCACTATTGAGCTAAGACTTCTCAATTTGGCTTTTAGGAACAAGCACAGCTCCCTGTCCTGTATGAATGCAAGGTACTCTTCCCTTTAATTCTTTTGAGTGGTAATTTCCTCACACACATATGTGCACCAGTCATTGTTGTACTGACTATCTGAGGGGTCCCTTTGCAAGATGAGCTCTGTCTCTTCAGCTCAGACAGTTTGCCTAGGTTTCTCCTGTCAGCACCAAGGCCTGAAGATTCTACTAAGGCAGTAAGCTGGGACAGTTGTAGAGCACACTTGCTTGTTTCTCATCACTCAGGGATAATTTTTCTTTACTTGCTGATGTCCAGTGTCTTTAACCAAAGTTTCATCTATTTTGTCTAGTTTTTTTGTTGGTTCAAATAGGACAGTATTTTTGATACCCATTACTATATTGTAGCTAGAAGTGAAATTTGTGATGTTGAAATTTAAGTGTTAGTGGTGGAATAATTCCAGGTGATGACACAAAGAATTGAACCATAGATATAAGAGTAATATAGGTGTAAAGGTCATTGAATGAATCATCCACATGAACTTTGATGTCACCTAAGCAGATGGAGTTGAAATGGAGAGTAAGAATTTAAACCAAAAGCCAAAGTTGTGAGATTTTAATACTGCATTTGGTTGGGAAAATACTCTTTTAAAATTATGTTAAATTATCTGTCTTTTCATCTAGAACCTTCTGATAACTTAAGGGAGATTCTCCAAAATGTGGCCAAATTGCAAGGGGTTTCAAATATGAGAAAGCTGGGCCATTTGAATAACTTTACTAAGGTAAGTAACTTGAATATTAATATTATCATCTAAAATTCTCTGTTCCTTATTATACTTATTAGATACTTCTTAACATCGTCGATAAGAATTCTTGTGTATGCGCTTAGTATTAGAGCTTTCCTCTAATGCTTCTCAAGGATTTTGTCATGTGTTTTTAAATTTAAAAGTGTATTTGAATAACGGAAGTATTAAATGCTTGTTGTAGAAAATTTGGTAGGTTCAGAAAAGAATAGAGAGAAAAAATAGCTGAGAAATCCATAATCCAGTTTTCACTATTACTCATATAATGATGTGTTTATTTTGCCTTTTTATGCTTATTTTTATTTGATGATATATGATAAATATGTTTTGTACATCAGTATGTGTGTATGTTGCATTTCATAGACATAACCATAATTCCCAGAGCAATAGTAGAACTTCCTCTCTCTTTCCCTCATACTCCATTCCCATTTTCTGGATCTCAATTAGAGCCTAAGATAAATGCAGGGGCCCTTATCCCAAATAAATATTGACTTGATCTCTGTTAGCAGCCAAGAATTCCCTAGTTTGATGGATTGGTATGTTTCTGAGCCTGGTAATTCTGGAGAGCCCACTTTTGGAAACACTGAAATGCCTATTATTTGAAGTGATGCCATAAATAGAAATCAGAATGGATCCTTTGGGAAAAATTTATTTTTCCATTTTAGTTTACTAAATATAAATTGCCCTGCTCCATTTTAAGTGTAGGAATAGTTGTATGTCTTACCCCTTCCCTGCTCTAAGTGTGACCACAGACCAGCAGCATTGGCGTCACCTTGGAGCTTGTTTGACGTGCACTATTTTCAGCCCACTGCAGTCCTTCTGAATCAGAATCTACATTTTAACAAAGATTCTCTGGTGAATTTCTGTGTACATTAAAGTTTGAGTCACATTGTTTTAGCCCTGTAAAATCTCTAATTTTCCCCTGTCTAGTAATTGGACTGTGGCTTGGATTTAGTTTGACTTTATAGAAGTAAAAAGGGATGAGAATATAGTCACCATGTAACAGAATTGTTTTGTTGGTCGTGTTGCACAGTAAATATAAAATTGGTTAGCTTTTTTCATAGGGGAGCAAGTATATATGCATGTGTTTTTTAAGTGAAGTTTTGGAATATTCTAGCATTTATATTTATATAACAGATGAGAAAATTGTTTTATATGAGGGATGAGAAAGTGGTTTTTTTTTTTTTTAGAAAAACTTACAAAAACATTGAATTAGGTGCTTGAGAAGGGATTTTCAGAAATATCCCTATGTATGTTTTCATTTTTATGAATGTAATGAAAAATCTTCAGATACCTTCCTTCATTGTGATAGTCAGATAATCTCAAGTCTTTAGGACTCAAAGTTGTTCCAAGGTTGCAGATTGCATCTCCTGAGTTCACTCCCTTCTATTAAATCTACAGTTTTATTTCACCATTCTTCACCCAACTATAATAAATCTTTACCGCTTGCTTAGATTTAACTATTAAAAAATTAATAGAGGTTATGTCCAGTTTGAACTCATGGTTTCTGTTCATAATCAGAGTGACACCTAGATATGTAATTTCACATCCTTGACAACTAGGATTCTGAAAGCTGGGGATGGATATTAAGAATGGCAGTGATTTCTCTTACTTCACTCTGGCACCATTACAGACACTAGAGCAGCCTTAAAAATCTAGAGTGGCGCTGTCGAGCAGAAATATAGTGAGCCACACAAACAATTAAAAAATTTTAGTACCGACACTAAAAAGTAAAAGGAAATGTGAAATTATTTTAATAGTATATTTTTAATCCAGTATATCCATATTATTATCATTTGATGTAATTAGTATAAAGTAGTATATTTTATATTATATAGGATATTTAACATTTTTTCAGGTGTGTATATACTCTTATAGCACATCTCCATTCAGACTAGCCCCATTTCCAGTGCCCATAGCCACTGTGGCTAGTAGGTACTCACCATAATGGGCAGTGTACATATCGAACTTTTTGCAATAGGAGTGATTTAAACATCTATTTCTAGGAATCTATTGGACTCTTTTTTTTCTTTATTCCCCATCTATCTCTATGTAGGTCCCAGGCTGCCTGGGGTGAGGTTCGGTTACACTCCTTTTTTCCTGCTTCATTTCCTCATTTCTGCCTTTGAGTTTTTCCTGCAGTGTCTTACTAAGCTTCCTCCACGCGGTCTCCTTGACCTGTGCTTTCCTTACCTCTTTTCCCCTTCCTCCTTCCCTCCACTCTCTTTCTCTCTCCTCTTGTCTTCTTCCCCTTTTCCCTTCATATCCCTTCTTGTTACCCTTCCCTGTGGCACCCCTTCTCCTTCCCTTGTTCCTCCCCTCCCCTCCCCTTGTTCCTCCCCTCCCCTCCCCTCCCCTCCCCTCCCCTCCCCTCCCCTCCCCTCCCCTCCCCTCCCCTCCCCTCCCCTCCCCTCCCCTCCCCTCCCCTCCCCTCCCCTCCCCTCCCCTCCCCTCCCCTCCCCTCCCCTCCCCTCCCCTCCCCTCCCCTCCCCTCTCCTTTGTACTGCTGTGTAAAGTGTGGAGGGACCCATCTTTGTAATGAACATCATAGGCTTTGGGACTTTTTGTTCTGCCTTGTTCTTTTCTGTGTAATTTTCACGTTTCCCTCTGGCCCCAGTTCTAGGTTATAGCAGCCCCTTTATTTTCTGTTTTAAATTATTTATGCATTTAAAAGCCAGATAACCAAACTTACTAGAAGTTTTCTAGTAAGAGACTAAATCTTGAGTCAAGGTCTGAGGAACTGTCCAAAACATTGGACTTGATAAAATCTGATTTGGCTTCTTGGTGATACAATGGGGAGAGTATGAGCTCTAGATTAAATAAAAGGGAACTTACAGCCTAACTCTGACCCTAACTAGCAAGGCAATCTTGGCCTGATTTCTGGACTCCAAGGTAATCTTGCTGCCATTAGAGGCAAGGTCCCAGCCTTTCAACCTGGGGTTTGTTTTTAGGTTTGTGTTCTATTTTTTCCACTTTTCTAGTTTTTTTGGCTGACTCTTAAGGAGATGAGTCTGCTTATTAGCTCGAGTTGCAGATTGGTAAGCTATTACTACAACAGGGTTTTTCAACCTCAGCAATATTGACATATTGGGTGAGATAATTATTTGTTTTGGAAAGCTGTCTGTTTAGGAGCTTCCCTGGCCTCTAACCACTAGATGCCAGTAGCACACCTCCACCTGATGTGACAAGCAAAAGTGTCTCCAGACATTTCCAAATGTTTTGTGGGGGACAGACTTGACTCTGGTTAAGAACCACTGCTGTAAATAAATGTCTTTAGATAAAATTTCTCCAAATGCTTAGCACAAAATAAATGCTTACTGAATTTAATCATAATATAATGTGTCTTTGAATTCCATTTTGTTGGAGAGCTAGATTAATAAATATTAATAAGCATTAATAATGCTGAATTAATAATTAATATTAATACCTATTTCAGAGCTGGTATTCGTACAAAATTTTTATTTCCTTATAGAGTAAAATGTAGAAATTCTCAGAAATCTCATAAGAATAGCTGTCTAGACTAAGAAGATGAGAAAAATAATTATGATACCAGGAGACTTGTTAGTTAGGAGTTAGTTGGTCACCCTTCTCTGTGTTCTCAGAACAGGTTATATATGTGTCTGCTGGTCTTTATCCGTTCTTTTATTATTTGTTGTGGGTTACTGTCTTATTAAACTGAGTTTCTGAAACATAGGATATAGCTAATATTTATTTTTCTACTCATATCCCTCTCCATCCCAAAGCCTGGCACATAACAAGTGTTTAATTAAAGGTATTATATTACATTGGGAAGATTTTTATTTTAAATATGAGTTTCTGTTGTATTAGCATTTGTTTTGTTAAGTATAAGCCCAGCTCTTAGGATTAAGTTAATTTAGTAGATCAGTGGGCTAAATGTTGTATAGGGTGGACTTCATCTCCAGAATTTAAACTTCCTTTTAAGGTATGAAGAGAGAGGGTGCTAGCGACGTGATCCTATAGTCATGTGAATGTCACACAGCCATGCTTGCCTTCTGACATCATTTCACTAGATAAAGTAATGTGTATAACAGACTGCTGATGAATATAATCTTAGTATTCTATTTTTAAAACTATCAGCATGCTCATAAAGACCTGTTTTTAAAGATGAAAATAGTTCAACTCTTTAATACTCTAAAAGTTCTATTTTTCTATATTTAATCTTACATATTTATATGAAAACCTCCAAAGGAATCTTTATTTTGTCCTGTTTTTAAAAACTTCAAAAATAGTATAAGCTAAATATAAAATATTAATATGGTGCAGAACAGTATATAGTAAAAAGTGCAGGTCCTTTCTCACATGCTCCCATCCATCTCCCCACTCTGACAAAAATGCCCTTCTACGGAGGGGACCACAAAAGGAATTTACCCTCCTCTGGTGTGATTGTAAGTGTGTATATACATGCGGGGTGAGAATTAAGAGTTAAAAAGAAGTGTTTAATGTAGTGCTTAGTTTATTTACTATTTATTGTTATATGTGTAGGCACAGTTTTTTAAAATAAAATAGTGAAATATATTGATTTGTAGTTTGCTTTTTCCTACTTCCCAATATATCATAGATTCCTTTCCTTTTCTATAAATATAGATCTACTTTCTGAAAGCTGCATATGTATGTGTGGATAGGGGTGTGTATATATCCACACATACTTGTCTATGTATATTTATACAAACATGCATACATATTTATACATACCATAATTTATTTCATCATCCCACTGTTTAAATATGTTTTCCCTACTTTTTGCTATGTTAAATAATGCATTAATAACACTCTTGTGCACATTTTTGTGCAGTATAGAATTTTTAAAGTATGATTGCTTAGTTGAGAGCATTCGTACTTTTTATTTTAAAACTTACTTCTACATTGCCCTTTGAAAAGATCATGCTATGGAATTCTACTCTGTGATAAGATTTTTAAAAGTTTGGGTTATTCTATCTGTTGCTTACTTAGAACTCACCGTTCATGTCACCTTCAGAGCAATATGAGTAAACTGAGAATAGCATTTAATTGCCCAGTTTTAACTGATTATTGTATTTTTTAAAAATTAATTTTTTAAGCATTTTTTTTATTATCTAGAGATGGCTTAGACTTCTGTTTTATTTTTTCATGTATTTATTGGGTTGATACTGGTTAATAAAATGATACAGGTTTCAGGTGCACAGTTCTACAACACATCATCTGTATACTGTATTGTGTGTTCACCACCCCACATCTAGTCTTTGTCCATCACCATTTATCCCCGCTATACCCTTCTCCACCTTCCCCCACCTGCCTTTTCCCTGCAATCACCACAGTGTTGTCTGTATCTATAATAGACTTCTGTTTTTAACTTTGTCAGAATATAATATTGTTGATAACCCCCTTTGCGTATTTTAGTATTTATAAGGGATTATATGGATTAATTTTAACAAATAAATTGATTGATGATGAACATGGATTTTAATAGGCAAAATAAATCAGTGACAGGTTATCAAAACTATTAGCCCATTTAAAAATAAGATATTATGTAGTAATATTTGTTTTGTTTATATAAAAATTAAATTTAACAGTTATGTTCATGATTGTAGACTTTTGATGATATTGAATACTTAAGTTGGTTTATAAGTAACAAATTGAAGAAACCTAATTCAACTAACCTAAAGTAAAAAGTTATTTGCTCTCGTGATGAGGAAGACCAAATGTTGGGTCCTAATTTCAGGTAAAAAACCCAGTGATTGAACAATGGTAACTGCATTCTGCCTCTTCGTTTCTCAGCTCTCTTTTCTTTTCGGTTATCTTCATTCTCAGACACTTTCCAAATGACTAAGATACATCATCTTTACAGCTTTAAGTCATAAAAGGAGAAAGAGTGTAGCCCTCTCTGTCTTCTGCATGAATTCTGATCCTGTTTGGTCACATTCAGCTAGGCATTGTGACAGGCACAAAAATATGTGGAATAGGGAGCAGCAGAATCCCAATGAAAAGTGTGAGTGATGTCTAATAATTTTGTATTTTAAGTGACTATAATGACACTAATTTTTATACTTTGAAAAGCCTTTAATGATTTCTAGACATAATCAGTGATTTATTCTTTTTTTTTTTTTTTTTAATCCTCACCAGAGGATATTTTTTCCATTGCCTTTTCAGAGAGAGTGGAATGAGGGGAGAGAGGGAGAGAGAGAAACACCAAAGTGTGAGAGATATATCAATTGGCTGCCTCCAGAGGGTGCCCTGCCAGGGCCGGGAATCGAGCTTGCAACTAAGGTACATGCCCTTGGCTGTAATGGACCCGGGAGCTTTCAGTCTGCAGGCCAACGCTCTAACCACGGAGCAAAACCGGCTAGGGCAGTGATTTATTCTTAATGTAACAAACCTCAGTGATATAAGGCAGGCAGTATTTCATTTTAAAAACTTGTACAGGAGATAGGAAGTTACCTGTAGTGGCTAAGATAGTAGTGAAGGAACTGCTACCTAAAGATCTAAGATTATGCCCGGCCGGGCGTGGCTCAGCGTTTGAGCGTTGACCTAGGATCCAGGAGATCGGGGTTCGATTCCCAGTCAGGGCACATGCCAGGTTGCGGGCTTGATCAGTGACTCTCTCATCATTGATGTTTCTATCTCTCTCTCTCCCTCTCCTTTCCTCTCTCTAAAATCAGTAAAGATATATTTAAAAAAAATAAATCTAAGATTAATTAATAATTCATCTTCCATTCAGTAGTTGAGGCAAGATGAAATTCCCATTGTTTAAACTCACCTATTCAGTGGGGTTTTTGCTATTTCTGCCTCCCTTTTTCCTAGAGTAAGAGTTAAGGGGCTTTATTTGTACTTTAGGGTTTGGTTATTTAAATTAGGTGATAATTAGTAAGGTAGTGAGTCAGTCACT
The DNA here is from genome assembly GCF_964146895.1 of Miniopterus schreibersii. Lineage (NCBI taxonomy): Eukaryota > Metazoa > Chordata > Mammalia > Chiroptera > Miniopteridae > Miniopterus > Miniopterus schreibersii. The sequence continues at coordinate 97,619,529 of NC_138103.1, read as the reverse complement.
ACAAGAATTTTGTATTAAAATAATTTATTCTTATTCCTGATATTTTGAATCTTACTATAGGTGAACTGGTGATGAAAAGTAAACATACTTATTTGATAATTGCAAGTCAGAATCTTATTAATATCTTGTAATTACTTATTCCTGATATATGTAAATTATGTATGTATAGAAAATTTAGTCTCTGCTTGGGGTAATTCTAATTCAAAAGGGATATTTTAACTTAAGACTGATCAATAAACCTTCTTCTGTAATTCTGGCAACAACTTGAAAGCATTATTTAACCACCTTTAAAAGCAACACCCTAACATCTATTACTATCCCTGAAAAATAGGCACAGATTATGACTAATATGCTATGTTTCACTGTAAATTGTTCTTTGTAGTAGTTACTTGTGATTTTCCAGTTTCCAGCTGAGTGGACATTTTTCTCAGAAATGTTTCTTGCAACTGAAATGCTTTGAATATTAGATAGCAGAAAATGATACTTCTTTCTAAATACTTTCTAGATTGTGTTTTTTGAGATCATAGTAATAACTTTAAATTTTGTTTTACCTTTTTTATCAAAACTGCTAACTAGCAAATGTTAAATGGTGAACAGTCACATACTTTGTGGTCTGGGAAGGTGGATAATTGGGAAATTATGTTCTCTGAATCTGTAGGTGTTTTTTTTCAAGGATATTTGGCAGTTGTGAGAAAGATAATGCAGGAAATGAGAACCAAGCACACACTTCGGGGAGAAACCAGTATGATAGGACAAAACTTTATAACCTATTTTTAGGATTTCAGAGCATTTCATTTAACGTCGGTGACTCCTGTGGATGAAGAATGCAAACATTGCCTCTCTAGAAATTCGGTGGATATGTATAAGTCATTGTTTTAAGAAAGTAACATTTTTCCCATTTAAAAAACTCTATATTTTATATAAACAAATTCTAAACTTCATTTTTCTGTGAAATTTATGAATTAAGAGTATGCCCAAGGTCTAAGTAATCCTAACACTGTGGTTATAATCATAAACAGTCCTGATTTTTCTTTTTTATTAGTATATAGTACTATATAGTGACAGTGCTAGTAATCTGAAATAGCTGAGAAATCTCAAATAAATACTAAATTATTTTTAATAGTGATAAGTGTAGGATTTTTTTGTGTTCTAATCCTTTAAAATGAGCAAATTTTGTGTGCATGTTTTTAGTTAGCTGTTCTAGCACAAATGAACAATATATAAATGTAGTTAACAAATGAACTATATATATATATATATATGTATATACATATTTAAATATATCTTCATTGATTTCAGAGAGAGGAAGGGAGAGGGAGAGAGAGAAACAGAAACATCAATGATGGGAGAGTCATCATAGATCGGCTGCCTGCTGCACGCCCCCAAATGGGGATAGAGTCCACAACCCGGGCATGTGCCCCGACCGGGACTCAAACCACAGTCTGGATCCTAGGTCGATGCTTAACCGCTGAGCCATGCCTGGCCGGGCCAGATATTTATTTTTTTATGTCCACTCCCTCCCCTCTCCCCATGTAAATAATTTCAGTACAAAGTTGTAGTAAGATTTTTCACAGTGAGATTATTTTAATATAAATCATCAAAAGTAATTTCTGATCCTGGTGCATTTTTTTTTCAGTTTATTTTACAAGATATTTTCAGTTTATAATCAGCAATGTATTTTTTTATCTGGTATAATTATGTTAAAAAACAATTTCTCGCCAATTTGGTAAACTTTTTTTAAATGGAATTTTTCAGTGCACTTGATTTAGGTTCTAGGGAACAGGAAACAGGTCATGTTTATCAATTTTATTTCTTCAGTAAATTCTTTGAGTTTTCTTTGTCTCTTCTGAGAATGTTTCCCCTCAATTCATTTAAACCTTTTACACTGCAAGGGCCTGCCAGTATTACTTTGTTAGGTGAGGGTGAAGTGTTATGGGCTGAATTGTAACCCCTTCGCACACACCCCCATTATTTCTTTAGTTGAAGTCCTAACCCCCAAGTGCCTCTGAGTATATCTGTATTTGGAGATAGGTCCTTTAAAGAGGTAATTTAGGTAAGATTAGGTCACATGGATGGTCCCTAATCTAATATGACTGGTGTCCTGATAAGAAAAGGAGATTAGGACACAGACACACACAGAGGAATGACTATACAGGGTGGGGCAAACATAGATTTACAGTTGTTTGTATGGAAAATAATACAGTAATAAATAATAACACAAGAATAAACTTTTGCATACTCACATTGTAAACCTACTTTTGCCACGCCCTATATGAAGACACAGAGAAGCTAGCCATCTACAAACCAAAGAGAGAGGCCCTCAGAACAAGGAAACTCTGTGAAGACACTTTGATCTTGGATTTGTAGTCTCCAGAATCATGAGAAAATAAATTTTAGTGTTTAAGGCACCAGGTCTGTCGTATTTGTTACAGCAGCCCTAACAAACTAATACAGGGCTCTTCACCTTTTGCAAATAATATTTATGACTAATAGCTTATTTAACTTGTAATTTAGGGTATGCAATTGGTTTGTTAGAGATATAGAAATTTTTTTCTTGTCTCAAAGCTTAGGGAATCTTACATTATTATTTTAAATTTATGTATGTATAAAAAATTTTTATTTTCAATTTTAAAGTACTTACATTAGGTAACAAAACACAATAAAAATAACAACAAAAAAATATTCATACTCTTGAAAGTCTAAAAGCTCTTTTGTTTCTCATAGTTCAGAACTTTAAAGATTTTTATAGGAACACCAGTAAAACCATTTTCGATAAATACATGTGAAGAAAAGCTTTTTAATTGCGTTGCCTGATTACCTATATCTAGAGCATTTTCCCACCACATAAAGTGATCATTTGTATAGTCTCCATCGTGTTCCGAAAGCACTGCAGTATCTGAGGAGCACTCTGTTCTTATCCCCAACACTGTTCTGTTAGAATCTTTTCTTTTTTTGCCTCTAAACAAGAAATTGGGTAGGAAAATTTACAAGGATCCTACCAATAGGATAATGAACTTAAATCGTTAGCTTTTTGCTACGTGAAGAGAGTGGTAAAATTGTTGAGGGGGAAAATAGAATAATCCAAAATAATTGCTTCTTTCACATGAAGGCCAGAGAGGAGGATTCAAGAAATGAAAAACTGGCAGGTCAAGTAATAAAACGACAATAAGATGATAGAAATAACTCTGCATGTTTGAACTGTAAAATGACATTCTAAAATTTTTATTTTCCAATCTAAAAGAGTAATGTATATAGACAAAAATGTATAACAAATACATATTTGGTGTTTTTTTTCCTGACAGCTTCTTTGTGATATTGGCCACAGTGAAGAAAAATTGGGTTTTAACTATGAGGATATTATAATTTGGTAAGTAGAGTTTAGTTTCTTTTCTCACCTCTTCTGGATTTTAGTAGTATCTATTTTAGTAATTTTAAACTAAAATTAGGAATGTTAACACCTCATCTTTAATCTTATAGAAACAATTGTTTGAACATTAGAAAAATTCAGGATTTCCAAAATTTTATTTGTTATCCTGTTCTGATATTTTGTAATTATCAAATATAAAGAGCCAAAGCTAATGTTGAAAAAAAGCTGGACTTTTTCAATTTAAACTTCTAAATGGCAAACTTGATTTGCTCGTGCCCACTAATAGAGGCATAACGTTCTAGTATAATAATCCATCTTTTTGGCATGCTTAGGAATTAAAATTGATATAAATAATCTGTACCTACTGTCATTATAAAGTATTTTTATTGTTTAAACCAGTGATTTTTTTTTTAGAGGATTGGAAGCAGGTAGGCAGATAGAGAGTAATAGGTTATAGTGGCATACGTGTTACAGCTTGAAAAAGGCATATTTAATGTCCCGTTGTTTATATAAAATAAACTACAGGTAGTAGGACAAAACTCAATAGCATTTTCTTTAATGGTGAGAATGTACCAAGGAGGCACAGATGAAAAATTATCATTAGTGAAATTTCATGGCTTACAGCAAATGGTTTTTATATGTGTAAAATAAGTAGTAGTTTTGCTGATTTCAACTGAGGAAGAATTTGGTACCATAATTTTACATGTGTTTGAAACTTGTGCAGCAAAACTTTTTGTTTGTTTTCAAACAGCTTGCGGTTAGCTTTATTGAATGAAGCAAAAGAAGTGCGGGCAGCAGGGCTACGAGCTCTTCGATATCTCATCCAAGACTCCAGTATTTTGCAGAAGGTGCTTAAATTGAAAGTGGACTATTTAATAGCCAGGTAATTTTCCAAGAGCTTTCTGTGTTTTTATATGTTTTAAAAATTATGTATTAATTTTTAGCATACCTACCATAAACAGTACAGGTTTTTAGTGTAAAGCCTGATAACTTTTACAGATACAGACAACAAGTTCCCTGTTATACCAAATAAGATAATGGAACATTTTCAGCATCCCATTCAAGTTTCCTTGTGTCTCCAACCAGTAATAAGTATTATTCTGACTTTTCATATTGTAGACTAGTTCTTCCTGTTCTTGAACATCATATATTGAAAATTGCTGTGTCGTATTTCATGTTATGAATAGACAACAATTAATTTATTCCATTCTTTTGATGATTTTCTGAGTTGTTTTCAGTATTTGTTTTGAATAAAGCGTTCCTGAACTTCCTGTACAATTCCGTTGATGGACATATATATGCACTCATTTCTCTCAGGTATATACATAGGAGTGAATTGTTAGGTCATAAAGTTTATATTTATCTTTAATAGATCCTGCCAACAGTTTTCCAACATGATTGTACTGATTAAAATTCTTAGCAGCGGTATTTGAGAGTTCCAGTCTTTCCACATTCTCATCAGCACTTGCTATTTTCAGTCTGTAATTACAGCCTTTTGGTTTTCATTGTGAATTCCCTTTGTGGTTTTAACTTGGATGTCCCTGATGAGAAGTGACATTAAGCACCTTTTCTTTGCTTGTTGACTATTTGGGTGTCCTCCTTGATTTTTGCTCATTTATATATTCGATTGTCTATCTTGTTGTGTAGGAGTTCTTGATGTCTTCTGTGTATGATTCCTTTCAGGTATGCATGTTGAGAATATTTTCTCCAAATCAGTCTGCCTTACCTTTTCACTTTTATTAATTAGTAAAATTCAATTAGAGGTCATTTATTTTATACTTAATGCTTTAGGTAACTTTGAAAGATGATATTCTATGTTTTTTCCTAAAGTATTTATTCCTTAATACATTTCAGTAGGTAATGATTCATTTTTGTTGGATATCCAATAAATATGAGCAACATTTATTGAAAAGATTTTTCTTTCACATTTAGATTAGTGTCACTCTTGTTGTAAATCAGGTAACAGATAAATATGGATCTACTTTTACATTATCATCTTGTACATTTCCATAAAACTTTCTGAGATTTTAATAGCAATTGCATTGAAGCCGTAGGTTAATTTGGGATGAGTTTACACCTTAGTAATGTTGAATCATCCAAACCTTTATTTATTTGGAACTTTAATTTCTCTCAGCATTTTGTAATTTTCTGTGCAGAGCTCTTGCACATAGTTATTAGGTTTATTTAAGGTATAGTTTTATGATTTATATATTTTTATTTTTTAATGTAATTAAATCTTTTTCATAATTTTTTTACTAACATAGAAAAATAACTGTGTTGTGGTTTTTATTGTATATTAACCCCTGATCTAGTTATCTTTCTAAATTCACTTTCAGTTCTAATTATTTTAAAAATTATTTTAGTTTCTATTACATAAGCATTAATTGCAAATGATGACCATTTTATTTTTCCCTTTCCAATCCTTATATATTTATTTTTCTTGCCTTATCGCATTGGCTAGAATATTGCACTGACTAGAAATGGCGATAGTGGAAAACTTTGTTTTGCTCCTAAACCCAGATTGAAAGTGTTCAGTATTTGCTCTTATTTATGAAAGCTGTAGATTTTAAAGGATTTTTCCTATTGTTTGTTTGCATTCCCGAAGTAAACAGCACTTGTTCATAATGTCTCATCCTTTTCATGTATAACTGAATTTGGTTTGCTAATATTTTGTGAAAAATTTTTTCAGCTATGTTCATGAGAAGTATTGGCTTATGTTTTTCCATAAAACATAAGCCAATACTTCTAATGTCCTTGTTTGGTTTTGGTATCAAGAGTATGTTTGCTTTATAAAACAACTAGGGAAGTTTTGCCCTCATTATAGTCTGTGGAAGAATTTATGTAAGATACATACTGTTTTCTTCTTACATGATTAGTAGAATTCACAAGTGAATGTCTGGGCCTGTGGTTTTCTTTTTAGGAGTTTTAAGATTATGGACTCAGTTTCTTTAACAAGTAGGGGACTATTAGTACTACTAAGATTTTCTACTTCTTGTGTCAGTCCTTTATATATTTTGAAGTTTTGTTGTTGCATTCGTAATAAGAATCATTAAACCTCCCAGCTGGGCATGGCTCAGCAGTTGAGCGTCGACCTAGGATCCAGGTGATCGGGGTTCAATTCCCAGTCAGTGCGCATGCCCGGGTTGCGGGCTTGGTCCCCAGTCGGAGGCATGCATGAGGCAGCTGATCAATGACTCTCTCATCATTGATGTTTCTCTCTCTCTCTCTCTTTCTCTCCCTCTCCTTTCCTCTCTCTGAAATTAATAAAGATTTTTTTTTTTTTTAAATCATTAAACCTACACTAACTTTCTTCTCCATAGGATTTTATAATATACCTTTCCCCATTCTTTCACTTTCTATCTTTTCTGTTCTTACATTTCTCTCCTATAAACATCATATAGGTGTTTTTTTGTTTTTAAACTGGCTTGACATCTGTCTTCTAATTAGAGTGTTTAGACTATGTTTAGTGATTTTTCATATACATGGTCTCTGGGCTTTATCTAAATGTAATTTTATATATATGAGTTTGTCATCTAGCTATCAGGTTTTTCATATATTTGAGTTTGTTTGCTTTCTTGCTATTTGTACTCTGTTTGTCACATCTGTTCTTTGTCCTTTGTTTTTGTGTTTCTCCTTTTTGTTTCTATTGGAATAATCAAGAATTTTTTCTCTTCTATTAATGTCTTTAGCAGTTGCCCTAGAGATTACATGTATCCTTCACATTGTTAAGGTCTGTCATTTTTATTACAACCAGCACAATGCAGGAAACCTCTTACAGTTTATATCTTCTCCCCTCTTTTGTGTTATTCCTTTATTTTTTATTTCTATATATGTTTGTAACCCCATAGGATAATATTGTCATTGTTTTAAACTGCAGCTGTTGATATTTACCTACATTATTTATGCATTCCAGTATTCTTCCTTTTTGCATTTCCACACTTTCATCTTGGATCACTTTCTATCTGATGAACTTTCTTTACTGTTTCTTATAGTGTAGGGTTTTTGGAGATGAGCTCTCTCATCTTTTACTTGTCTATAAATGCCTCTATTTTGCCTTCCTATTTGAAGGCTTTTTAAAATATATCTTTATTGATTTCAGAGAGAGGAAGAGAGAGAGATAGAAACATCAATGATGAGAGAGTCATTGATCAGCTGCCTCTGCATGCCCCCGACTGGGGATCCTGCCCACAACCCGGGCATGTGCCCTGACTGGGATCGAACTGGCATCTCCTGGATCATAGGTCAACGCTCAGCCACTGAGCCAGGCTGAAGGCTTTTTTAATTGACCAGTTGCTATTTTTCAGTGCTTCAAATGTGTCTTCTGGTTGGTTTGTTTTTTTTAACCTGTTGAACTTCTCTTTTTTGTTGCTCCTTTGTAAGTGATACGTCTTTTTCCCTTTCTGGCTACTTTAAAAGTTTTCTCGTTATATTCTTTCCTACTGTATGTTACTCCAGCTACATAAATTGAATCTGTTCGTCCAGTCACTGTCCCACGTGTCTCTGATGCCCTTGCTGTATTTTCATCCTTTGTTGTTAATATTTGTGCTCCAGTGTGTGTTTTTTAATGCCTCCATCCTGCTAGTAAATCAGTCTCTTGAATTTTTAGTTTTAGTTATTGTATCTCTGTGATTTATTTTCCTCTTATTTAAAGATTCTAGGTCTCTATCTATTTCGTCATCTTCTACTTTCTTGACCATATTAATTGGTCATTTATAGAGCTCTGCATGAAAACTCACATATGTGAATCGCCTGTGTTCCATTTCTGTCGTCATTTTCTTTTCTTACTTTTTGTTCACTTGGCCCTTTGTTTTAAAGCATATCTTATATTATTATCTGATTGGATGTGAACATTGTATATTCAGAATTTTTGGTTCTGGATCATGTCATTCTCCCCTAAGAGAGTTAAGGTTTATTCTGGAATGTTGACGTATCACGCTGGTGGTTTTAGCTTTGCCTTTGCTCTAGGAAGTGGCTATTTGGGATCTCAAGTGAAAGTGTAGATATTCAGTAGAACCTCTTCACCTTGACCAGACTTGAGGCCTAACGTCTATCTTAGAGTATTATGTACCTGCTGAAATACCTGCTCAATTCCTTAGCATCTCATCAGTAGCTTTTAGCTTGCTTTCTTGGATTTTAACCCCGCTTTTGCACAACATAGAAGTTGGCAAGTGCCTTGGAGGAGATTGCATGCAGATTTGTACTTACTTTCCCATATTTTCTTCTTTATGGGATTTCCCCCCCTCAAGTTCTAGCCACTGTGCTGCCCTAAAGTTCAGCCTGTCCCTCTAGTCCAGCAATACTTTAGTGTCTGCTATGACTCTATTTCCCTACAATGGGGGGTTGACAAAGACCCCCAGGGACAAAGCCTGGGGTGGATGTGGAGTATGTGCTTCTCTTTCCAGGGTTTATTACCCATTGCCCTTTTAACAGAGGCTTTACAAAGTAGTTTGTTCAACCTTTGTAGTAGTTTTTGGCAGGAGGGTTGTTCTGAGCCAAGCCTCTCTGTTGTGACCAGAAGTGGAATTCTCTGTTACTTTTTAATAACATTGCTCTAGATTGATTATATACAGAGAGAAGAAGTGCGTTTTGAATGGCAAACTATATGTATTGATTAGAATAATGAACTGCATAAATGTAAGTGAAAATGACTTATTCTTCAACATAACTCAGACTTTGGAAATGGAACTATTTAATAAATTTTAGGGAGAAGTATCAATTAAGTGATATTTGATTGAGCATTAATTTTTGAAGTGCATTCAGACTTCAAATTATATTTTGGTAAAATAGAATTGTGGCTAGTACATAAGATTTTTAATTTAGTCATAATACAGATATGGGGCAAAAGTAGGCTTACAGTTTTTCATATAGAAAAAATACAATAAAAATAAATAATAATACAAGTATAAACTGTTTTGCGTACTCACAACTGTAAACCTGCTTTTGCTCAGCCCTGTATATAAAATTTAGGCCCTGGTTAAAATCACAAACTAAACCATAGGCTTAAAATATTTTCCTTTCACAGTTTTTATAAAATATCTGAATTTTATCAGACACATGAATTTTTTTTGCAGTAGATTTCCGGTACTTGGCTCTGTGTTTATTATTTCTGTATAGACATATGTAATTCTGTGAATTATTTGCTATATTCTACCTATTTTTCTGTAGTGTTAAATGAAGTAGTTTTGAAATGTTTTATTATAACAAGTATTTATCACTAGAGATATGTAAGCTAATAAATATCAGCTGGTACTACAAATTCATGTGTATTAAAATTTTTAAATACCATATTGACATTACAAATATGAGTCTGATGTAATAGTATTGTTTTACCAAAAACTGTTAATAAGACTTTTATCAATAATTATTTTGTGTATTATTTAGGTGCATTGACATACAGCAGAGCAACGAGGTAGAGAGGACACAAGCACTTCGATTAGTCAGAAAGGTATGCTCCATGTCTAAGAGTAAAGGCAGATTTATGGATTTCTTGTTATTTTACATTTTTAAGATTTAGACTATTTTGTAAAATCTTTCTATTAAAGTTTAAAGGCTAAATTTTCTCTCTGGCTGGTATGGCTCAGTTAGTTGGAGCCTCATCCCATACACCAAAGGGTTGTGGGTTCGATTTTTGTTCAGGGCACGATCCAGGTTGCGGTTGTGGGTTTGATCTCCAGTCGGGGTGCGTGAGGGAGGCAACTGATGGATGTTTCAGTCACTCTCATATTGATGCTTATAAAGGGGGAAAAAAACTTAAAGGCTAAATTCTCATTAAACATTATTGTTAAAATTATATGTGAGTTAAATAGGTCTATTAAACTTTGAGGTGAGCATAAGTATTTGTGTAATTATTCTATGTGATTGGGTATACCTAGAACAATATTTTTTATAAAATGTTCATTGTAAAGACTGTTTCTCCCTTTAGTAGACATGTAAATGAAATTACCACTTTGATATGTTATTGAGAAAGAGGATTACTTGCTCTTTCCCCTGATTTTTTCTTAATTGTATGCTTGGAGCTAATACTATTAAATGGATGTCACAAATAGTTATAGTTAGTTGTTTTGAAGATGAATTTGGATGCAGTCTATATAGGCAGTTGCAGTAAGGCCAAAATCTAAAACCCTGTAAGAGAATGTGTTAAGGTTAATTCATAATGCTTATAATGAGAGGCCTTCAAGGAATTTGTTGTTGTTTAATGTAATGTGACGCCCCAAGGACAGAGGAACAGAATGAACTGAGTGTTAACTTTGTTAGGATATAGCTTGTGTAAGAGTTTTATCATGTTTATCTTTAAGTATCATGTTCGATTCTAAACATCGTGAGACTCATGAAGTATATGTTTGGATGTAAAAACATCTGAAGTATATAGTAATTAAATTTTGTAACTTTTCTCTTTCCCCACCTTGGAATTCATTGCATGCTCCAGAACATGCAATGCTGAGTTAACTAGATTCCCTCTTTTTCCTTTTCTGCCAATTGTCTAGCTTGTGGTTAGGAATGGTATCCACTGGTGAACATAGTGAGGAAGAAGTAAATGGATGAGTTGTCTTAAGAGATGTTTGCAATTTTTATTAAGAGTGGTATTGGATATTATGAGTTTTGTTTTTGGTAAACTTATATTGGGACCATGGTTAGACTCTTTAAATTTAAAAATTAGATTTATGTTTTTGTTTATTCATACACTCTATTCTACCACCATGATTTTGAGAATTCAAGATAAAAAAGCCAAAGTTGTCTGTGAAGAACCTAGAATAACTTTTTGGTTATTAGAGTTATGTCAATATTTATCATATTTTAGTAGTTAAATTGAGAAATTAAAATATATTAACATATTAAAAATAGCATACTCATATGTAAACATAAATAATATTTTTATGAAAATAACTATATTTGCTAAAAAGGAAATGAATGAGTATAGTGGCATTATGTTAGATTTTTTTCAAATCTCTGTAGTGTTTGTCTTGATAGGAGATTGCTGGGTTATCCTGTTTGCTTTTGCATTTAATCTGTTGTGATTTCACATGCAGGGGAGCCTCTGGAAACTTCAGTATATATTTGTGAGAGAATGAGAGAAAAAAAGACAAATAATTTCTTTGTTTTATTATGAAAATAATTTTAACTTTGTAGAACCCCTGAAAGTTTCCTAGGAACCCTCAGTTTTCTGGACCACTCTTTGAGAATTGTTGCCCTGGAAATTCAGAAGAAAAGACAGCCTCAAATGAATTCCAAACAAATTCAGTTGTTTTGAGTCATTTAGAGAATATTTCAATTCTGTAAAATTTTTATACGAGTTGCAATTTATAAAATAGCCAATAAAAGTAAACAAACTCTTGAAAACAGTTTAGTTAATGTCACAGCAAAAGTACATTCTATTGTGTTATCTTCTGAAGGTACATAGTAGTTTCTGGCAGATACTATTTGTGAAACTAAGAGCAGAAAAGTTGCTTGTGCCTGGTGGTAGAATATAGGGAAAGTTGGGGCACAAGGTTCCTCCTTGGCTTAGCTGAAAGCAGTGATGGGGAAAGCACACCTGCTGAATGAACAGTGGCCTCTATTGGCCAGAGGAACTGTAATTTCATTAGTACTTTTAACAACAAAAGTAAACATTTCTTTTTTTCAGTAACATCTTGGCAACTGATACAGTAAAAATTAATGATAATACTATAATTGCTAGGTCACTGAGGGTTTTTGTATGCTGAATTCAAAAAAGTTTTAAGTTTTTTTGTAAAAGTATTTTATATTTTAAAAGAAAAGTAAAAATATTTGTTGCTTTAGGATAACTTGCTCTATGAGTAAATAAGGAATACTCGTTATTTTTCCTTCTCTTTCATTTACTTCAATCATTTGGAAGATTTCTGCTTGCTTTCTTGTTTCTTTTTCAATATCTATTATTTTTTCCCCTGTCTCTCCAGTCTAAGCGATCCTTCCTTGTTTACCTTTCTAATTTTGTGTACAGTTTTTTCACCAGTCACCTGTTGCTTTTCTTTATTCTCTTTAAAGTGTAAATTATTTTCTTCATATATCATTTCTTTTTTTTCTTTTTTTTTTTTAATCCTCACCCAAGGACATTTTTTCCATTGCTTTTCAGAGCAGAAGGGAAAAAGAGAGAGAGAAACATCGATTTGAGAGAGACATCAATTGGTTGCCTCCTGCACATGCCCCAACCAGGCTGGGGATTGAGCCTGCAACCTAGGTATGTGTCCTTGGCCGGAATCAAACCTGGGACCCTTTAGTCCGCAGGCCAGCACTCTTAACCACGAAGCCAAACTGGCTAGGGCCATGTATCATTTTTTGATCCGTGTAATAAGAGATTAATATATCAGGTTTTTTTGTTTTGTTTTGTTTTACAATTGAAAAGCAGTTCCTTTAGGGAAATTATTTGCCTTGATTCCCAGCAAGATATTGGCATATCCAGTGCAAGAACTTAGTTCTTTAGATTGCCAAATCTTTATTGGTCCACAATTATTCTTGGTATTAAACACAATCTGCTTACCTTGGCATTCAGAGCCAACTTTCAGTCCTACCAGTTATGACCTGTCTCATTATGCCATTATGTGTGTGGTCAAGCTGCCCTCTACCACTATTATGATCATTATTTCTTTGCTACTCTTTTTGTTTCATTTTTACCATTTTCTACATTATATTCATCTTTCAGTTTCAGTTCAAATTTCAGATATTCCCGCTCAGAGAACTCTGTCTTTCTAATTCCTTTATAGCAGTTTACAAATTATTACCTACTCTTTAATTTGTTTTATATCTGTTTGTCCTATCATGCCTAAAAAGATGATTAAACTTTTCTTTCAGTAGAGATAAATTCTATGACTTTTTTTTTGTTGCGTTCTCATTGATTTATGAGAACTGTATTTTCTTATTTGCACAGAGTTTAAGAGTTTCTTTCCATATATTTCCCTGGAAAATGAGAGATTTCATTTGTTTAAAAAAATTATAGGTATCCTTTTTATAGCACTTGAGCTTCATAGAGTAGGATTTTATATGTAAATTCTAGAAGCCACCTCGTTATACATATCCTTTGTTTACGCATGAGGAAACAGAAGCACTGAGAGGATTGATTTGGCCACGATAACAGTTTACTAATGATAGAGTTAGCTCTGAAAGCCACGTGGCCTGGCTTCCTAGCCAGCTCTTTTCAGAATACATTTAGTTTTATTTGGGGGGAAATTTTTCTCATTTGCTCCTTATAAGCGTAATAATGGATCAGTAAGTATTAAAATACAAATTAATATCGTAAGAAGTTAGAATTTTCTCATCCAGAAAGATCAGTTTTCTATACTTCCTTTCCCTTTCTTTCCCTCCTCCAAAATTTTTGATGAGTGGAAAAGACTGATTAAGAAATGAATGTGAAAACTTTTATAGATTCTATAGTTATTGGAAATCTCTTTATTTTATGGTTGTGGAACAGTGTCTATCATTTCAATTGAACTTTGTAATATTACATAATGCTTCTTAAACAACATAAAGCATTTGTAAGTACTCTAGCCAGTACAGATCTTTCCTTTGACCCCTTTATAGGACTTATATGGGTATCTTTAGTTATATCACATCCTCTAATTGCTTCACAGCACAAGTTTTATTTTTCAACAGGATTATAAATCCAGTAACATCAAGGACAGGTTAATTATCCCCAATATTTTATCACCACCCAAATAGAAGAAACCATTTTCTTTTACTCCTACTTCAGGGACTTATTTTGAAATACTTCATTTACCAGATAGCCTTTATTTATTAAATAGTCATTAACTACATAATTTGTTTTCTTTCTGTTTTCCAAACTGAAGATATGTGTTACATATTTTCTGTTTTCCAAATATGTTATTGCCAGTTAAACTTCTCATTTAAAGTGAGATTCACCCAAAGTTTATTACCAGATACATACTATTTATATCATAATTTTTGAAATATTAAAAATAGATTATAGATTATTAACTTTGCGTTTTGGAATAGCAACAAGTGATGGTTAGAGACAGGGAGATTATTAGCATCAATTGCAGCAAGGTGAGAAAGAATGAGGAGCCAAGTCACTGAGTTTGCTGGGGAGGAGAGTAGAGACAGTGAGGTTAATGGGCATATGGAGAAGGAAGTCAGGGATGCAGTAGTATAGTAGTATGTTGACAGCTGTTGTTCCCACTAATATCCTTTGTCTAGGTATCGAGTTATTTAAAATACAGGTTCTATTCCAGAGGAACTTAGTATCTTAGAAACATTACATCTTGTTGGTTAACTAATTTATGGTCTGGGCCACTAGGGGAAAAAGCCAACACATTTTTTATAGTAATGATATTAGCATTACTATAGGGCTAATATTGCATCAATTATTAGTTATATTAATTATTTGAAATGTTTATGTGAAAGAAGATTAAAATTGATGCCCGGATCTCATAAATACTCTATGGCCTTAGAAATCTCAATCCAAACAAAGTAGGTTTTAAAAATGTATTATGAAGTAAGTAACTTCTTTTTCTGATTTCTCCCTATTACAGATGATTACTGTGAATGCTTCCTTGTTTCCTAGCTCTGTGGCCAACTCATTAATAGCAGTTGGAAATGATGGACTTCAAGAAAGAGACAGAATGGTCCGAGCATGCATTGCTATTATCTGTGAACTAGGTTAGAATTCTGAATAATAAAAATACAGTATTTTAGAAAGAATATGTAAAATTTCTTAATGCCTTTAACATAAATTCTTTAGTTATTGGTACAAAGATGAAAAAGTAGGACATTCCTGATAGTGGGTAGAGGACTTGCTATTTAACAAATAATTTCTAAGTGACCTGAAAAGTATAAATTTCAAAGTTTTTCTCATCATGAAATTTAGTGTATAAGAATTGTCCAAATTCTGGTAATTACAATAAAATCTCTTATTAAAGTTTGGCTATCAGACATTAGTTAACTATACTATATCTTGATGTGAGTTCAAAACAATAAACAGTCCATCATACATTTTTTAAAAAGAATTCTAAATGCAAAAAGATTAAAGAGTTAAATGGGAAAAACGGGGAAAAGTGGATGGATATTTACTAATCATTGTGAGGAAGAGGAATTTTGAATTACAAAGGAAAATCAGGTTTCAGCAGTTGTAGATTTTATTATAAAGAGGCAAGAAAACATGCTACAGTGCCAGAACAAAGGAAAAATAAATGTAACAAACACAATAAGTAAATAACTTATTTATATACAGATCGATAGGAAAGATAGATCTCAAATAAATACATGGGCAAACAACATATTTAAAAAGTTCAGCTTCATGTTTGTGCATGTATACAAAGAAGTGCCTGATCTTTGAAGTAAAGGAGTTCCTGACCTTGAAATCAGCTTAAAATCTAAAGTAAAATTACAAATCCAATAAAAGATTTGAAACATAAAGGGCTAATATTCCCACTACATAAAAAAGTCCTTGTAATTGGTAGGAAAGAAAAACCCAGTAAAATATGAACAAAGGATATGAAAAAACAGTTCAGAGACATAAAAATTAAAATCAGTTTTGGGAAGTATATTTAGTGACTCTTATTAGATACATTTTATCCACATTCCCTTTTCACTGTCCTTGACTAAGTTTTTCAAGTCAGAAAGGAAATTTAGAATAAAATCCCAGATTTCTCATTACTTTTTATTAATTATCCCCTATGTAATATATTGAATTTTTCTTCTTTATTATAGCACTTCAGAATCCAGAGGTGGTGGCCCTTCGAGGTGGCCTAAACACCATCCTGAAAAATGTGATTGACTGCCAGTTAAGTCGAATAAACGAGGCCCTCATTACTACAATTTTGCACCTCCTTAATCATCCAAAGACCCGACAGTATGTGCGAGCTGATGTAGAATTAGAGGTAGGAACTTTAATATTCTTTTCTAGTTTTAAAATGTGACTTTAAATACAACTCTTATTTTGAAATTCTAAAGTTAGTAGATGCAGCATTATCAAACCTAAACTTACTAATAACTGGCTTATTCCCAGCAGTACCCTATAACTCATGTAGTTTGGAATGAATTGAAAAATATTGCTATTCTCAAAATATTTCCTCCATGTGTAAAGTGAAGTTTATTTTTTTAACTATGAAAATTTTACTAAGCAAATTAAAGCACATGTAAGGTTACATAGATATTTACCTATTTAAGAAGACTATTTCTTCTTAAAGACTTTAATATCTTGTTTGTGAATAGCTTCTGCTAATTATATACCATTTATTTATTTATTTGTTTATTTTCATTTAGAAACTACTTTATTAGTTTCTGTAATCAAACCCATGTAGATTAAGACCTTACATATTTAATACAGTGCGTTACCTCTGTACAAATGGAAAAAATTATATTGAATGTTTCTAGACCAATATGGCTGTTAATTTCTGTAACCATTTACTTATTTAAACCCTGTTAAAAGTCTGTGAACTTAGAAGCACTCATTAGCAACTAATGACCATATATACTTTAAAGAAATTTATTTATTCATTTTTTACTAATTCATTGTTTTTTATAGTTAGTCTAAAATAATAAGGCTACTATATATACACTCTTTGATAACCAGGAATTTATATGCATATATGCATAGCCCTGGACTCAGACAATAGTGTAGTGAGGGCCTGGGGCAGGGTGTGGGTGTGAGGTAGGGGGAGTCAGTGGTGGGGGGAGGCATCTGTAATACTTTCAACAGTAAAGGTGAAGTAAAAAAAAATAAAGTAGATAGTGGAGGTTGGAACAGAATTATCACAAACTATATTGTAATAGTTTACTTGTGTGAATGTACTACATTGTTGTTCATTATAGGTACATTTAGAGTAAGCATAAACTCAGGATTTGTTTGTACTGGGGTTGAAATTATACAAGATACAATTTATTGTTCCCTAGTTTGTCTCTCGAAATCATTTTATATAAAACTTGTCTTAAATGTTATAGTTCTGTTTTTCTTAGGGCTATTAGAAATATTTGAGATTGTAACACTGAGATTAGCTTATATCATATTAACAAATTTAAGTACAATATTTTTCTTAATATGTGATTTAAATACATTATTCTTGGTAGTCCATTGGGAATAAACCGGCATTTTTGATATTTTACTGTATATTTAGCTTTAATTTTTTTTGTTTTGTTTTTTAACCAAGTAGAGAAACTACAATTTAAATATTGGAGAGATGATTACAGTAAAGGAAGATAATATGTGTAGGCCTGTTTTTGTTCCTATTTAATTGTACAGCCAATTAGGAAGCCTTTATATAAGTGAAAAAACTTCAAATGATATGTTAGACGTTTTAAGTACATGACTGTATCTTTGCTTCTGTCTTGTTTTTTAAAACTACATATTTAGTTTTGTTTTTTTCCTTAATAAGATCCCCCAGAGTAGCATAGTGATTGAGAACATAGACTTTGGACTATATTGATCCTGTTTTGATGTTTTGCTGTATGACCTACTAGCTTTATGATTTGGGCTAGTTATTAGCCTGTCCTTGACCAATTTATTCCTAGGTAAAATTAGTTAGCCATTTCCAGGTTCTTTTCATATATTGTAATCTACATAAAATATTTAGTACTTGGCACATGATAAATAGTCAACAAATACTGGTTGCCTGGATGTTACTCAACGTCATCATCATCTACTTTATCATCTTCATTGTAGAGTCTGCTGTTAAGAGAATAGTGTCCTCATTTTTATTAATTATATTTTATCAATTTTCACTCTAAATTGATAATTGGTTGCCTTTTCTATATACAAAGGAACCATTTTCAGTGCTGTGGTCTGTTGTTAGGTCCCAATCTTCCTCCTGTTAGAAATATTTTTTTTAATTTACCCTGACTTCTTTTATATGATATGTAATATGTTTTGATCTCAGACAGGAAAAAAAATGTAGATTTAATATAATAATATTAATAGACTAGATACTCTGTAAAGGTTGTAAATTAATTGTAATTTTATAGTAAATTTTAAAAACATTAAACTTATACTTCAGAGTAGGATAGGGTAGTTTATAGTATCTGCTGTGGAAAACTAGAAGAGCTGGGTAGTTTTTGAAATCATAAATTTAAAGCAGTATAGAGCTGTGAAAGCAGTAAGAACTAGAGGGAGTGAAGTTTTAAGGATGGAAGATACTTGGAGAGTTGCCCTGAACATCCACAGATGCCCTTAAGGCCACTTGCAGATTGGGCACAGGCTAAAAATATGACCTAGGTCTA
This sequence comes from Miniopterus schreibersii, assembly GCF_964146895.1. Taxonomy (NCBI): domain Eukaryota; kingdom Metazoa; phylum Chordata; class Mammalia; order Chiroptera; family Miniopteridae; genus Miniopterus; species Miniopterus schreibersii. The sequence continues at coordinate 97,600,982 of NC_138103.1, read as the reverse complement.
GGTAGAAGACCAGAGTATTTGACAGTCCTAGGGGTTATGGCATGACAAACCTAGAGATGTCAAAAGTCCCTACACCAAGTCTGACTTACCCCTCCAGGCATTTGCTGAATGAGAATCTATGCAGAGCAGAAGCTACCATGTTAAAATCTAAGGAAAGCATGGTGGAATATGCTGCAGTCTCCAGTGCACAGGATGCAAAGGCCTCCCAGGAGGAGGGGCCATGGGCAAAAGTTTAAAGGCTTTTAAGAAGCAGTGTATACTGATTATGCAATTGCTTTTTTTCCTGGGTCCACTTACTGATCAGGATATAATTAGAAGCTGAAAATTCACATAGGCTTCTGCTGGGATCAGAAAAACAGGAGGAGCATTTAGCAGTTGTGTGGTACTAAAGTGACAAAACTGGATATTTCATAACTGATTTCCTGTTCTTGACATTCCCCAAAATCTGAAGTTATCCTGGATGGATAACTAAAGATCTAAGTTCAAAACTTAATGAGAAAAAACTCCAGTCTCAATGATAAGGAGAAAAATAACTGCTAAACCCTATTGAAAGCACTGGAGGGCAATACTTCAGGAACAGGAAAAACCAAAGTGTGCTCTATCTTATCAGAATTGCAACATAGTCTCAATTTAACTCGGTGATCAGGAAAAGATGATCAGGTGCCTTAACCTACCTTACAGAGGAAAAGATAAATCATCTGATGGAGATAGCATCACTTGGAACCTTTTATAAAATTCAGCACGTCTTGACATTTAAACAGGAATTTGACTGTGACGGTCATACAAAAAGATATGACTATATGACTGAAAATCAAAAAGAAAAATATTCTGTAGAAAAACTCCCAAAAGTGATCCAGATATTGCATCTAGAGGGAAAGGACTTTAAAACAACCGTGATTCATTTGTTCAAGAAAATGGAAGGAAAGAGGAAGAAAATAGATGAAATAATGGAGAATTTCACCAGATAATTATAATATATGAAATGAATCAAATGGAAATTCTAGTATATAATATAGTACCTGAAATTCTGAACTCAGTGAAGTTAAAGTTCATTTTGGACAAGAAGATACCATTAGTAAACTGGAAAAAAGTCAGTAAAAATATTGGGAATAAAGCACAGAGTGTGGGGAAAGAAAGGAACAGAACAGAAGGGATAAAACATCATTGTTGACTTTGGAGAAGAGAGAATGGGCAGAAGCAAATACCCAAAGAGACAATGGCCAAAACTCCTTTTTCTAAAACTGATGAAACTTCATGTTCATAAAACTCCAAATACGATTATACAAAGAAAATACCATGTAGGCACATTATGGTAAGATTGTTGAAAACCAAGACAAATAAATATCAAGAGCAGCTTTAGAAAAAAAGACATTACTTTCAAAGGAGCAAGTCTGACAGCTGATTCCCCAACAGAAATAATGGAAACAGAAGACAGTAGAATGGAATCTCTAGAGGATGGAAAGAAAATAATGCCAGCCTCACCCAGAGAAAATGATTTTCAAAAACAAAGATAACATAAAGATTTTTCAGACTAAATACCCAAAGGAATATAAAGAAACACGATTCTTTCTTGGATTGCTTGCCTATATAGCATGAAGACACTAAAGAACCCAAGGTGAGGCACACATGGGGAGGATCTGAGCCCTGTTGCCAACAACTAACACATTGTGAGTAAACAATCTTACAGCAGATCTTCCAGCTCCCATCAAGCTGTCAGATGAACAACATTTTGAAGCTCAGGGGCACCCTGAGTTGTAACTGCACAGCTAAGCCTCTTAGATTCCTGAGTCACAAAAACCATATGAGATAATAAATATTTATTGTTGTTTAAAAATAAGACAGACACAAAGAAGGAATGGCTAAAGGGCTCTTCAGTCAGAAGGAAAATTATTTAAGACAAACAAGTAAATGCAGGAAGGAATGAAGAATACCAGAAAAAGTATATATATGACTAAATATTTTTTTTAAAATACTGATTGTCAAAAGCGATATTAGTGATGTCTTCTATATTTTAAGTTATATTTAAAATTAAAATTCAGACCACACTAATGCAGTAGGCAATGGGGGATATTAGAAAACGAGATAGAGTGGTTAAAGTTCTGAAATGAGTGAATTTAGCAAGGTTGCTGAATACAGGGACAATACACAAAAAAGAACTTGGGTTTCTTTATACTAGCAACAAGAGGAGAATGTAATTTATAAAGTAAAACCATTTAAATAATGTTCAAAAATAGGCAAAACTAAGTCATGGTGTTAGAAGTGAGGATAGTAATCCTGGGGCCGGTAGTGACTTGTGAGTACAAAGGGCGAGTAAGGAGGGTTTGAGGCTGCTGATGTTTTCTTCATCTGGTTGTGGGTAGAAGAGAGTACTTAGTTTGAGAAAATCCATCAGATCATACATTTGTGATTTGTGTATATAAATATATGTTATACCTCAATTTAAAATTTCAAAAATTCAATTTCTATGTTTAAAAAACATATATTTCTTGATGAGTTTGAAGAATTAAGTCTCTCAAACAGTATACCCAATTAAAGATATAGAATTAATTTTAGCTTGTTACAGAAAGAATGCATTTTACAGTAAGGACACTTTTTCTGCTTTTCTTTTTATTAGCGAATTTTAGCACCCTATACTGATTTTCACTACAGACATAGTCCAGATACAGCTGAAGGACAGCTCAAGTAAGTATCATGTGTTCCTAGTAACTTAAAAGGTGGTGTGTGTTGTTATTAGAGTTTTAAATTTGCCTGATTGAATGTAGAGCCAGAGCAATGTGAATTTGAGTCAGTTTACTATTTCATGGAGTTATGCTGTCTTTGATAATGTAATTAACCTTATTACTTTAAAAAAAATTCAAAATAAGTTTTGGGAATTTAAAGACTTGGAATTAATTTCTTATTTTAAAAATGTAAGTTATGCCCTAGACGATTTGGCTCATTGGTTAGAGTGTTGGCCTGCAGACTGAAGGGTCTCGAGTTTGATTTCAGTCAAGGGCACAAACCTCGGTTGCAGGCTTGCCCCCCGGCCTGGTCGGGGCACATGTGGGAGCAACCAATCAGTGTGTCTCTCACATTGGTCTCTCTCTCCCTGCTCCCACCCCCTCCCCCTCTGAAAAGCAGTGGCAAAAATATCCTTAGGTGAGGATTAAAAAAATAAAAGTAAATTATGCTCTGGCCAGGTGGCACAATTAGTTGGCGTGTGGTCCCATATACACTGAAAGGTTGAGGGTTCAATTCCCAGTCAGGGCACATACTTGGGTTGTGGGTTTGATGTTGGTCAGGCTGTGTACAGGAGGCAACTGATTGGTGTTTCTCTCTCTCTCTCTCTCTCCCCCCCCCCCCTCTAAAAACATCCTCAGGTGAGGATTAAAAAAAGACAGCAAGTTAAGCTGCAGTAGAAACATAGATCTTTGGTTTTTTTAATTGTATATATTTTTAGCATAATTACATTGAGAGACTAAAAGAATGAAATAATGGGGAATAGAATGACGAGCTGCCTTAACTTATTGAGTAAACAAAGATAACATGTAGGTAGAATTTTGAGGGTAAGGTTAAAAGGGAAATAAAAGGAGATAAAGATTATTTTCTAGAAATGAGGCAGGATAATTTTCAGTCTTTTGGGAGAGAAAAGCACATAGTTCACTAGATATTCTGGGATAACTTTTTAATTAAACGATTCAGGGATCAAATAATATTCTATCTGTGAAGATTTTGCAAATGAAACAGTTTCAGTAAATGTGTTGTGATGTGTTTTTCTGGTATGATTGTTGGATTGCAGATATACGTGATTATTTTGATAGATAGTATCTATTAAAATTCCTCACTAAGTTTTGGAACATTGTGAAATAGGGAATTTTTTTTGTTTTTCATTTTCTCCTGAATTAAAAACAGTGATTTTATATCTTTAATTACCTCTATCACTATGGACTCAACACATCCTAACATACTATGACCTGAGCTAAGAAATCAAAATAGCTGTCCTCTCTTTAAGACTTGTCAAACCTATGTTTGCTAACTAAATTACGAATTTAGGATTTTGAAGTCCCTTCTTGGCTTTTTTACTGACACTTGGACATTCTTTTTATTGATGGAGAGCATATGCATTTTCTATTGCTGCGTGACAAATTACTACAAATGTTTAGCACATTAAAATAACATCATTTTATTAACTCAGAGTTCAGTAGCTCAGAAGTCTGGTATGGCTCTTATCTTGAGGTTGTGAAAAATCCATTTTCAACCTCACTTAGGTTGTTGGCAGAATTCACTTCCTTGCTGTTACACAACTTAGGACCCTATTTCCTTGCTTACTCTCTGATGGGTCCTGCACTCAGCTTCTAGAGGCCACCCTCTTTCTTTGCCACGTGGTTCCCTCCATCTTCAAGCACAGCAAGAATTGCTCGAATCCTTGTGCTTTGAATCTCTCTCAGGCTTGCTTGTCTGCCACCAGCTAGAGAAAACTCTTCAGTCGGATTGAGCCTACCAGTAATCTCCCTGTCTTAAGGTCTGCTGGGCTATAAACATAATCACTTTCATGGCAGTGATATCATATACATAGGATCCACAGATTAGGACATGGAACCTTGAGGCAGTGGTGGGGAGAGGGAGGATCTACCAGGATAAGCAAGAGATGAACCTGGATATTTTTTAGGTTAGAAGGGGAAAAATACATTCCACCAAAAATCTTTTCCTATTTGGTTCTGTACTTCACTTTTTTCAGTTTCTGGAGTGTGGGCAGCTATGGGAGCATGAGTACATTGTGGCCAGGGAATCCGGAAATATTTTTTAAAATATTACAAATTTATTGGGTACATTAGAGAATGGATTACCAGGCAGCTGATGGAAACATGTCACTAATGTTTTTGAGAGAAGCATCAAAAGCTCAGTCACACAGCTGTCCAATTCTCATTTCTTTCACCACCCTACCTCCCCATTTTAGTTTCTGTTGTATACTCATTTTGATTGATGCTTGAGAGCTTCGTGTGGGTCATTTTTGTATATGTGCATTTAAGTGTTTCATTTCTCTTGTAGACTACCTGATTGCTACCCTTTAATTTGATTTCTGTTACTGTTTTTATTCCTTCTGTTTTTTCTTTCCCAATTCTCTTGATGTCTGTATTCTCATGACTGCTAAGAACTGTTATGGAAGACTAAGATGGCACAGTAGAAATGGACAGCTGCCAGAGCAGAGCCAGTGGAAGGGTCATAGAATATGTGACAGGACTGGACATAAGTCACATACGACAAATGTTTAACGAAGATAAATACAGTTGATCCTTAAACAACATGGGGGTTTGGGATGGTGACACCCTACACAGTTGAAAATTGTATATAATTTTTTACTCCCCCAAAACTTAAATACTAATAGCCTACTGTTAACCGGAAGCAAATTAAGACATATTTTGTATGTGTGTTATATACTGCACTCTTAAAGTAAGCAAGAGAAAGTATATTTACAGCACTGTATGTATTTATTGGAAAAACCCTCATGTAAGTTGATCTGCGCAACTCAGACCTGTGGTGTTCAAGGGTCAGCTGTAGTTCTGTTGCTTAATTGTCATAAACTATTTTATAGAAAGGAACAAGTGAGACGGTTGCATACACAATTACAGAGAAGAAAGAAGCTATCCATATTAATACTATCCAATTATTTAATAACGTTTTAGTGAATATATGTGTTGTTGAGCTTGCTTGTTAGAAATGCTCAAATAATTTTGGGGTAAGAATTTCGAAGTGACTCGAATACATGTGGTAAAAGTAAGAGGTTTATGTGGTAATTTTGCTGAGGGGGCAGCCTCCAGACAGAAGTGCTTATTAAGCAGGCTGGTGTTGTCCCAAATACTCAATTAAAGGTGTTAGTGAGCTATCTAAGAATATTTTTCCAAAAGAGCAGGAAACATAGAACTAAATAGAAAAGTCAAATCTTATAACTTTAAATTTAAACCATGTGGTGAATCTTAAATTGGAGGGCTCCCTGTGTAATTGGGTAATTTTCTTTGAGGTAGATCTGACCTTTATTTTTTTAACATGTTTAATTTCCTGTGTAAATGCTTAAATGTTAACTAATGATAGTACTTATTCTGATACATTACCAGGAAAAACTCACTTTTTATTTTGACATTTTATTTCTTTGATTTCCTCCTTTCTCCCCCACCCACCTACCACACACAGAGAAGACAGAGAAGCGAGGTTTCTAGCCAGTAAAATGGGCATCATAGCAACATTCCGGTCATGGGCAGGTAAGTTACTCTGTGCTGCTTTATAACATTCGATAAGAAAAATTTGCCTTTGTTTTCAAATGTTAAAGTATTATTGCAGCATCTAATTTAGATGTTAATCTAGCCTTAACCTTATGTGTTATTTTTGGAGCCAAAGGGATTTGTGCAAAATTATTAAATTTGACTATTTTTATGTCTGTGTACTCAGGATTACCTGGGCAATTAAAAAACATTAAATGTGATTTATACCCCAAAAAAGGGTGTTAGCTGTATGTGTAATTAAAGTTTGTTGCCTAAAGGTACAATATAAAATGTCTTTAATACCAAATAAGCAAGATAGGCCATTAGTAGTCTTAAATTTCTTGAGAAAGAGGGATTGTGAATGTTCTATCTCCCTGTGGAATAAAAACAAACATTTTTCTTAAAATAATATCACCACTAAGTGTGTTATTTTATATTAATAATTATCTTCTTTCTTCTTGACTTTGTAGAGTAATTTAAGGAATAGCATACAAAGGAACGTAGGAGTAAACAAAACAATAAAATTTACCTAAACATTTCTGCGTTCCTAAGTAACCCTGACAAACAGATATATTTTCCATACAAATTACTATCCCAGCCATTGGCACCTAGCCAGGATATATTCAGTGACTTCCTCTGACCTCAGTGCTTTGGTAAAAACTCCATTCACGCTGTATACCTCATGACTGCCTATTTCCCCTTATCCTCATGGATAAACCTAGGTATTTATGAGAGCCCAATGATCACATGTTCTTTTTTATACTTAACCAGCCTCCACACACTGTTTCAACATAGAAACCAATACAGCCCTCCTGCCAAGTTTAACTATCACTGCCCTTACCACGAAACTCACTATAACGTTGTTTTCTATAGCTAAAACTATCATCCTTTGCCATCCTTCAGCTTCCTTGCCATTAGAGCTGTTTCTGTCTTACCAAAACATGAATTCTATCCTGCTCTAACCACCAGTATAGCCTAGCTTCTATCTTCTCATTCTCATTGTTTAGGTAACAAACTTTAATTACATGTACAGACTCTCCTCTCCTATCACTGTGCCTCTAACCTCTGCCAGTCTCTTCCCTTGCATCTCTTAAACATTCTTTCCACCATGCTTCAGTTTGTCCTGTAGCCCTTACATACTGATCCATCATTAGAAACTTAGACAGTTGAGAGTCTTCCGCCGTTCTATTAAAGTAAAGAGAGAATTACTGGCACTGAAACTCTGAAAACATTTTTCTCACAGAAGTAATTTCCTAAATAATAATTAGATACTGTGGTACTATTTATGAGTTAGATAAGCTTTTGCTGAAATTATTGTATACATTTCAATATACAAATAACTGATTGACAAATGAATTCCAGAACAGTTTCTTCATGAGTGTAAGCGCCTGTTTTCCCTATTAGCGTAGAGTATGATCTGTAATCTATAATCTCTCACATTACATCAAACATCAGAGTTTGAGAAATACTGTTTTGATGGCTTAAGCAATTTTGAACCCAAACTCAAAGAGGAAATATAGATTACTTATAAATATATGTGCTTAAAAGTAACGGAACTTCAGAGTCCTATATGACTTTTTAAAAATATATATATATATCTTGCCGGGCCAAGCGTGGCTCAGCGGTTGAGCGTCGACCTAGGATCCAGGCGATCAGGGTTCGATTCCCGGTCAGGGCACATGCCCGGGTTGCGGGCTTGATCAATGACTCTCTCATCATTGATGTTTCTATCTCTCTCTCTCCCTCTCCTTTCCTCTCTCTGAAATCATGTGCCCTGACCGGGAATTGAACCTCAACCGCCTGGATCCTAGGTCGATGTTCAACCGCTGAGCCACACCCCGCCGGACCCTATATGACTTTTAAAAAATATTTTCCCCAACATTTTATTATCAAAAATTTCAAATGTACAGCAAAATTATACAGTGAACACCCACATATTTCCACCAATTAGATTTTGCTCTGTTTGCTTCATTGCATACTTGTTCCTCTTCCCATTCCTCTGTAAGCTCATCAGTCTTCTCTTACTCTAATGCGTTTCCAAGGAAGTTGCAGATTTCAGCATTCTTAACTCCTAAACACTACAGCATGCACATGATTACCTAGAGTTCAGTATTTGTTTATGGTCCTGATTATTTTTGTTTGTTTCTGTGGGTGGGTTTTTGTGGTTTTTTGTGTGTTTTTTGGTAAAAACAAAACAAATTTTCATGGGTATGAAACAATAGAAGAAGGAAATAGAATGATAAAATTATTCGTAATCTCTAATCCGTAGGGAAATTCAGAGAATTTGAACTATATTATCAGTTATGATACCCAAGTAATATAATCGTATAATTTAAATTATATAATTATATTACCTAGAAAAATATCACAGATTTTATACTCTGGATACACTACTAAAATTATTTTGAAATTCAAGTCAATGATTTTTTTCTTTTACTTTAGGTATTATTAATTTATGTAAACCTGGAAACTCTGGGATTCAGTCTCTAATTGGAGTACTTTGCATACCAAATATGGAAATAAGGGTAGGCAAAAAATTTTTTTGATTGTTTCATTTCTGGACTTTTAATAAAGGAGAGTTGTAAAAAGGTTATTTTAGATGCTTTATCCTTGTGAATTGCTAATCTGTATCATAGAGAATTTTAAAAATACATAAATATTTATGACTTAGTTGAATCCTAAAGATAATATGAATCATTAGAAATGCTGCTGTGGTTAGGAACTATGGCTGGATTAAAATTGGATTAAAATATGGAATTAATTCTGGTTTATTCATTAAATTATACAAACAATACAGAAGGGCATTCTCACTATAAAAGGTTTAAGCAATGCAGAAATATATTTAGGAAAAAGTAACTGGTACTTATGTATCTTCTGCCTTTTAACTTACGGTTTTATAATATGAGTGGTTTTGATTAAAATTGGGTTGTTAATATGTATATGCTTATTTATTAGATATATTTCTAAATTATTAGCATATAGGAATTTGTATTAGATAGCTAAAACAAATTGAAATTGGAGGGAGGAAAATTAACTTTTCCCCTTGAACTTTATTTTAATTTGTTCAAAGGATTAAAATTTTTCCCTTTCATGTTTCTTGTTTAAATGAATCAAACTTGGAGTTGAAAAATATTATTAGAAAATATTCGCCAGGGGTGCCTCACTTAAAATGTGAACTGAAAAGCATTTATACCATGGAAATGGAAGGATACGGTTATAGGTGGAAATATCCAGAAGCTGGCAACTAGAGGTTGGGGCAATTCAGTTGACTTCCTTCACAGCAGATGATGAAGGAACATGGTTCTTTGGAGTCTCGCTGATTGATTGAGATTTGACTCCTAGTTTTATTTAGAGTTCCATGACCTTGGGCACATTATTTTTAATCTTCAAACCTATATCTTCATGTGTATAGTTAGTGGGGTTACTAAAGATTTATTGAAGAGATTAAATTGTGTATTTAGTAAGCATTTAGTAGTTATTTTTTATCTAATATAGGCCTGATAACAGTAGTTTTCTGAAATATATTCTGTTTCTTACCAGTTTTTTGTTTTGTGAAAGGACATTAAAAACATTTTTAAGCAAAGATTTTTTTTTCCATAAAAGTAAATGAACTGTGTTTATTTGCACTTGCAGCGAGGTCTGCTTGAAGTACTTTATGATATATTTCGTCTTCCTCTGCCTGTTGTGACTGAAGAGTTCATAGAAGCGCTGCTCAGTGTAGGTAAGTATTGAAGTACAGCTGTATCTATTCAAATGTTGTTACTTTTAAAGTGGTGTACCTAATGGAGACAGTCCCTCAAAGAAAAAAGACTAAACTAAATATTAAATCTAATTGACTTTTTTTTATTGCATCACACTGGCATGAAATTAATGTAAAAATAAAACCTCTAATAAATTTATAAAAATAAGAAATTTTTAATTTCTTCTCTGTCATCCTAGCTCTTCAAATGAGCAGTGAAATTAATAGCAAGATGGACCAAGAAAGGAAGAGGAGACAATAAGAAACCTATATAATTCTCAAATTTTGTGTCTAATTCCTGTCTTATTTTATTTTAGCCTAATGACCCCAGAGTCCCAAAATAAAGTTAGATTTGTGTACATTTACATAAATCATTTTTTTCTGTATGTCTTTGAAACTTTTTTTCTAACCAACATTTAAAAAGATTATTTATAGCCTGGCTAGCTGGTAGTTACATACACTTATCTGAAGTGTTTCAGTAACATCTAATTTTCTCTTAACTACCTAATTTTAACTATTTTAGATCCAGGTAGATTCCAAGACAGTTGGAGGCTTTCCGATGGCTTTGTGGCAGCCGAGGCAAAGACTATCCTTCCTCATCGTGCCAGATCCAGGTAGAATTTAGATAGAGAAATGGTTCAAATTTATTACCACTACTGTTTTTATGTTAAATAATGGAATATGTGGAATATTAGTGAAACTGTTTCTGTGCCATGTTTATTACAGGCCAGACCTCATGGATAATTATTTGGCACTGATACTCTCCGCATTTATTCGTAATGGACTTCTAGAGGTAAGACTAATAAACATTATTTTATTTACTTTCTTTTTATTTATTTATTTTAGCTAACAAAATTCTTTCAGAGCAGCGTACATATAATGCACAAATACGTTCATGTATACTATTTTGTAACTACGGTATTTTATTTTTATTTTTAAAGGGTTTGGTTGAAGTGATAACAAACAGCGATGACCATATCTCAGTTAGAGCTACCATCCTTTTAGGAGAGCTTTTACATATGGTAAGCTTTTACATATTAATGATGTGTTTCATATTATTAATATTTTAATTTATGAAACAGGTTATTTTAATTAACAATGTTACTTTGTATTATCTCAAAGAATAAACACATATTTTTGGATAGATATCTTTGTATTACAAAGAGCCCTTGATGTCTTGTATCTTGATACATACACACACACACACACATAAAAATAAAAAAATAGGCTAGTTTCAGAAATGAAACAAATATAAAAAATACAAAGTACCAAATACTGATTTTACAGTAAATTTTAATGTTAACAATTTGAGTCCCATAAATCTTAGTCTCTCTTAGACTTTCTACCTACAAAGCAAGGAATTATAAAACTGTAGATATTACTTCAATCGGCTAGGAATGGAATGTGGTAGTCAGTACCTGAATTTTAGAAAACTTAGTGCAGAAGTTCTAAATATAACTGCCTTGTTTGAACATAGTCTCTCTGTAAACTTACAGGTTGAGGTTTGCAGGGTGAGAATCTTTTTCTTTTTTTTGCCATGGTATTGTGATATCAGTAACTTCTGGAAACAAGGAGCTAACCTTGTTTCACTTTCTGGAAAGTGATCTGACCATTCCTTACTCCCAGCAGATCAAGCAATGAGAGAACTTAGATTTTAAGATAGAAATTCATATTTGTAAGTCACCTCTTAATAAAATACTAAATAAAAAGAACCATTTTGAACACATTAAGGAGAAGTAACTGAATGGCAAATCTTTCAAAATTATATTATGGTTTGCTGTTATTGGCAGAGTATTTTTTTTGTTTTTGTTGTTGTTTTAGCATGCTGTTCCCCAGTTGTTTGTTTGTTTGTTTATTTTCCACATAACAGCTGGGCTGTGTGAGTGAAATAAAGGGAATTAAGCAGAGGCTAGTGATAACTGTCTTATCAATGAATTATTTAGTCACTTGCTCTGTTTTCTTTCAGTCCATCTGTGAAAGAATTAAGTAATATTGCAGGTTCTCAAGTTTGATTATTTTTATTTTTAAGATATTTCCTGTAAGCATCTCAATATCCACAATTATTTGTTTTTATATGAAGGAACCACTTTTATAAATTTCATCTGTTCCTTTGGCCTATACACCAGAATTCTACGATTCTTTTGAAATATTAAAGCTGGTGATTTTGAGTAGTATAGTGGTGTTAGTTCATTGCTTATTATTCTTACATCATCTGGCTTCCACATTTGATTAATTTAATTATCTTCATTGATAAAAGCAGATTGAGTGGTAGAATTTTGTTTGGAAAGCAGGAGTTAGTAGGTTTCTTACTTTAAATATTGTCAGAATATGAGACTAACCTGTTTTGAGAAAGTGAATTTTAAAATTTATGTCAACTTATAAGTTATGGTATTGCATCTAGCATTTTAAATATTACTTTTAATGTAACATTATAGCTCTGGATCTGAGTTTTGATACATTGTTTTTTGAGATCATTTAAGAATTGAGTTTAATCTTGTACCACTTAAAATTATAATTAAGTGTTGCAAAAAAACATATGAAATTTATAGTTTTATTCATGTAATGCAAGTCTGTATTTGTTACATCTCCTCATTGAAAGTAGATAAGGTAAAACTTATAAAGAAATATGTATTGGAAAGTAAATGATTAAGTTAATTTCGTGAGTAAGACCTTAGAGTCTTTAGTATTATGTCTGTGGATATCCTAGAACATAAAATATTTCTGTTTCTCAACTCTCACAGAATTTGTGTTTAATTTTAGGCAAACACAATTCTTCCTCATTCACATAGCCATCATTTGCACTGCCTGCCAACCCTAATGAATATGGCTGCATCCTTTGATATCCCCAAGGAAAAGAGACTGTAAGTATCAGAGTTCTAGCAAAGTTTGTGCCTGGCACCTTTAATACCCACTTGGATAACCTACTCTCCTTTTTAAAAAGTAGTATATATAAGTTATGCTTAGAAATTCTTTTAGGGAAGCCTTCTAGATAAGAAGAAAATTAATAGTTTTATTTAATAATTTGTATTTTAGGCCACATGTTTTTGGACAAGGACATAGACTTTCTACCAGATCACTAAAAATGTGGGTTGTGAGTTTTTTGGACTATTCTATGTTTTGAGCAGCAATTCAAACTTTAAAAAAAATGTCTAATTTTAAATGAATAAAACACAAAGATTAACAGTGTATTCTTTTATATGTGGGTTAAAATTAATCTTGGAAATTAGTAACCCATATTATAGGCATTGAAATAAGCTATAATGTGAAGGAAATATTGCAAACAGAATTTATAAACAAAAGTATCATAATACAGCTATAGCTCTGCTGGAATTCCCATGCTAATAATAAAGGTGGAGGAGCTTGACTGGGAAGTGCTATTAGGAGTCTTTTCATTTGGTAAAGATTATGTCTAGACCAGGGGTGTCTCTTTTTTTCCAGTTATGACCAAAAAAATCTATATATTTAGACCTCTTATTTTTTTTGTCATGTCAGTGAAATGTAGTTCATTAGCTGTTCAGAACTATGGATTTGGTTAACAGTTATAATACATTCTCAAAAGTTTAGTTAGCTTTATTTAGAAGTACACATGGGCCTCACTATAGATAAATAATATTCTGTTTATTGATTTTAATTCTGCCAATGAAAATACTATTTAACAAACTGAAGTTGTATTATAAACTAAGAGCATTAGTGACCATCTTAGTGCTGACTCTAGGCTTACATTAGTAATGGCAGCTTTCAGCTTTTATTCTAGTAGTTTCATGATGGAAAAATATACTTTCCCAAAGCCTGATAGACAAACTTTTCTGGGTCAGATTATGCCCATGAATTTCTTCATACATTTCAGCAGTATTCTTGATTTTTTTTTTTCTTTGTGGTTTCAAATTTGATTAAATAATTTACTTTTTAGTAACTGTCTCTATCCTTGAATTTATATGTTTTAATAGAGTAATTTACCAAAGTGATCTCTTTAAAATTATGCTGGCTTGCTACAGTGTTAATTGAATTTTTTTCCAATTAGGCGAGCCAGTGCAGCCTTGAACTGTTTAAAACGCTTCCATGAAATGAAGAAACGAGGACCTAAGCCTTACAGCCTTCATTTAGATCACATTATTCAGAAAGCAATTGCAACACATCAGAAACGGGATCAGTATCTCAGAGTTCAGAAAGATATATTTGTTCTTAAGGTACTGATATGAAATAGCAATTTTTAACTTGGTTTCTGTAAGTATGCACATGCTTGGATTTTAGTATGCATATACCTGATTGACTTTTCAGTTTTATTCATGCATACGGATTTTCAGATGGCTTCCAACTTTTATAATGACTAGGCAGTTTAAAGCTGTGTTTTTAAAGTTAAAAAAATTGATAATCCATTATTAAATGAAAAATACTTTCTTGTTTTTAAAATTTAAGCTTGGTTTTCTGATGTGAGACAATTTTCCTTAATTTTCCTTATTACTTCCTGATGATTTTAGGATACAGAGGAAGCTCTTTTAATAAACCTTAGAGATAGCCAAGTCCTTCAACATAAAGAGAATCTCGAATGGAATTGGAATCTTATAGGGACCATTCTTAAGGTATATGACAAGATACTTCTTGGTGATGGCTTGATTGTCCTCATTTTATTATTCATTGTAATTCATCATAATTATATGTTTGGTAATTGGTAAATACATTTATAATATAAACATTATGTTTTTCTAGTGGCCAAATGTTAATCTAAGAAACTATAAAGATGAACAATTACACAGGTAAGAACTATTTTGTTTTTAAATGTAAAGAACTTAGCTTTGAATTATACCTAATATTTGCTAAAAGTAATAATTGGTGCTTTAAAGATGCATACAGACATTGTAATAGTTTTCTACACATACATACAGATGCTCCTTGACTTACGATGGGCTTACGTTCTTATAAACCCATCCTAAGTTGAAAGATGAAAATGCATGTAGTACACCTAACTTACTGAACATCAGAGCTTAGCCTACCTTAAACGTGTTCAGAACACAATATACGGAGAAGTCTGGCAACATAGTGCACTGTGGAATAATGGTTGTTTACCCTCATGATTATGTACCTACCTGGGAACTGCCACTGCCCAGCATCAGGAGAGAGTATTGTACCATGTATCACCGCCTGGGGGAAATTCAGAGTTCAAAATATAAAGTACAGTTTCTACTGAATGCATATCTTTCACACCATCATAAAGATGGAAAATTGTTAGTCGAGGACTATCTTTTTATACATTTTTATATATATGTAGTCATTTTATAACCAGTAAACATCAGTTAATTTTCTTTTTAGTTATTTACATTCTGGTTTTAGTTTTGTTACTCATGAAGTACTTGATATAAAAGTTTCTCAAATTGGGTGATATCAACGATGTAGTAATCTTAGCCCTAATATATGAGGATGGCATAATAAGGACATAGTGTTTCCCTCCCAAAATGATGGTCATTATTAACATTCCACTTTTACTTCTTTTTGCATCTCACTTTGGAGGGTTAGCCATTCTCCATCCTCTACACTCCCCTTAATCAAGTTAGTGCTCCACACCTTCCCCCAAATATACTCCTGTTCATAGCGCATACAGCTCTTCACGCTCCCGTGCTGTTCTTTAGTACCGCCTGTATTGTACTGCTCCTGAGGTAGGCGACCAGCCGCCAGTACTGATCTCCTTGGAGAAGTAAAGAGGACCTTTACATCATGTTTTTAATTGTATTTATCAACTCATGGTATTTAACTTAATATCTGTATTAAAATTTGAGAAATATATAGAATAAATAAATTACATTGGAGTGAAGAAGTAGAGCACTAACTTTTTATACTCCTTGAGAACAGAGATGATATCTCATTCAACTGTGTTTCTCCCACTTCTGTAACTGGCACATTTATTAGATCGGACTGTAGTGAATGAAATTAAGTTGAACTAAATTAAATGGAAGCTTAGAACATAATGTTGAAAACTATTAACATTGAAATGTCATAAATTATGTTCATTGCTCCATAAATTCAGTAACCTAAAATTTACCTGCAGCTTTTATACTTGGTGTTTTGCCTAACTGTGAAAAAAATGACAAAATCATAGTGTGATAACATGCTTACAATTACCTAGTATAAGATTATTTTATAGAACCATGGTGCATAGTTCTTCATAACATACAATAGAAGAAAACTTATGTCCAAGTACCTTTCTCATATTTATCCAGCCTTCTAGCTATGTTATATATTTGCATTTTTCCTGCTAGTGCCTTTCTTCTCCACAATTTCTTTCGGGCCATTTACCTCAGTGGTTTAGACATAAGACATTCAGAACATTATTGTTTCATAAGATATGGTTTAAGATTCTAAAATAATTGTTCGGTTTCTTTGCTGCTGATTTAATGTTGATCTTAGGTTTGTACGAAGACTACTTTATTTTTACAAGCCCAGCAGTAAGTTATATGCTAACCTGGACCTGGATTTTGCCAAGTCGAAGCAGCTTACAGTCGTGGGCTGCCAGTTTACAGAATTTCTTCTCGAGTCTGAAGAGGTAATAAACACTTTGAATATTTTCCAGGACAAATGTTTTTTGTTGAATTTGCTCCCTTTTATTTCTGAATATGCATAAACTATATTTAGAAACATGGGGAATGAGCACAGACCTAGATGTGAATCCTGCTAGTTTTGCAACTTTGGGCAAGTAATTTGCCTTCTAGAAGACCTGGTTTTCTCCTTATAAAATGGAAAATAACACCCTCTCCATGCAGCATTGTGTCTAATGGGATTAAAAACAACAGGTACTCAGTGATTGATAATCTGTATTAGTAACTTCATCATTACCATTACATTTTTTGGACTTGATTAAAGTTAATTTTTCTGGTTACAGGTACTAAGTGTTGTTCTAACAATATCACAATGTATTTGCTTTTAGGATGGGCAAGGATACTTAGAAGACCTAGTAAAGGATATTGTTCAGTGGCTCAATGCCTCATCTGGAATGAAACCTGAAAGAAGTCTTCAAAATAATGGTTTATTGACTACCCTCAGTCAACACTACTTTTTATTTATTGGAACACTTTCTTGCCACCCTCATGGAGTCAAAATGCTGGAAAAATGTAGCGTATTTCAATGGTGAGCATTCCTAGATTCTATTTTTTATTGGTCATTAAATGCTTTCTTTTAGAATGCCTGTTTATATTAGGAATTTAAAAATATTTGGTGAATTAACAAATTGATACAATAAATTCTAGTAACCTTCATTATTTTCTTTCTGGCTTTTTAGTCTCCTTAACCTTTGCTCCTTGAAAAACCAAGATCACTTGCTAAAACTGACTGTTTCTAGCTTGGACTATAGCAGAGATGGGTTGGCCAGAGTCATCCTTTCCAAAATCCTAACTGCAGCCACTGATGTGAGTATAGCAGGCAATAATACTCTGGGTTTTTTATAACCAGATAATTTATTATTTTATAGATTTTAGCCAAATAATATTAATTCTAAATTGTAACAATATGGGATAGAATTTGAGCTTACTATAAAATTTTAGTTCCTCCAAAGAACTCCCTGTAGTACTCATTTTTATTTAAAGGGAAAGAAGCAGCTAGATAGAAACAGAAGTATTTTATTTTTCTAG
This sequence comes from Miniopterus schreibersii, assembly GCF_964146895.1. Classification (NCBI taxonomy): domain Eukaryota; kingdom Metazoa; phylum Chordata; class Mammalia; order Chiroptera; family Miniopteridae; genus Miniopterus; species Miniopterus schreibersii. The sequence goes on along the minus strand of NC_138103.1, from coordinate 97,583,391 downwards.
CCTCTAAAAAAATATTCATATGAAGGGCTAGATCATCAATTCCAATTTTTTGCCTGTTTCAAGTAGCAGAACTGTACCAAAATAAAGTTAAATAGGCTATTCGTGGTGAAGTTCGTGGGTTTTTAAAAATGTTACTTGTCTCTATAGGCCTGCAGGCTGTATGCAACAAAACATTTAAGAGTATTATTGAGAGCAAATGTTGAATTCTTCAATAATTGGGGAATTGAGTTACTAGTGACCCAGCTGCATGATAAAAACAAAACGATTTCTTCTGAAGCTCTTGATATCCTCGATGAAGCATGTGAAGACAAGGTGATGGTTCATTATTTTCTAATAAAATATATAGACGTCAATTTCTATGAAATATTCAGTTTTAATAGGAAACTGTGAAGTTATAATGTATATATTATAGGTGTTTTGAAAATAGAGAATTTACTATCTTTGTGCAATTGTTAATTTTTCTCATATTTATTTCAGGCCAATCTTCATGCTCTTATTCAGATGAAGCCGGCTTTATCCCACCTTGGGGACAAAGGTTTGCTTCTTCTCCTGAGGTAAACTTTTAACGTTTTCCTTGTAGCTCCGCGTTCTGTCATGTTCTCTCTGGCATGTGTCTTAAAGCTGGGTTCGGGCCTGAAAACGGTGCACCCTCAGGAGTTCAGCTGTAAAGTCTTTTAGCTCCTTAAACATATTTTTTGTTCGAGATATTTTAGCCTTAACGTTTTTTGTCAGATTCAGTGTTAAACTATTGATTGTTTTTATTTTCAGATTTCTCTCCATTCCAAAAGGGTTTTCCTATCTGAATGAAAGGGGCTATGTAGCAAAACAATTGGAAAAGTGGCACAAGGTAACTTTCTATTGAACAAGGTTCAATTTGTATGTTTTTATGTTGGGAGACAGATTTGTGAATTTGGAGGTTTTTATTATATCATCATTTTGAAACTAAAAATGTTGAATATTTAAATTTTATATGAAGTCCTCTCAGTTCTATATAATTTGTATTTGTATTTACCCTTTTTTAAACTACAGTTAGTGGATAGCGAACTATTGATATCGTGTATATTCGTGTATAGTGTATTGAAATTTAGATCACCTCATTCTCTTTAATACCTACATAGTGTGTTACTGTATGAATATACCTTAATTCTTTTAATCCTCACCCAAGATTATGTTTTCATTGATTTTAGAGAGAGAGGGAAACATCAATGTAAGAGGGAAACATTGATTGGTTGCCTCCTGTCCACACCCTGACTGGGGATCAAACCTGCGACTCTTTGGTGCTTGGGATAGTGCTCCAACCAACTGAGCGACACTGCCAGGGCTACCTTAATTTTTATAACCACTGTTGTATTAATGGGTTATTTCCCATTAATAGATTATTTCCAACATTTTAGTTTTGTAAACAATGTTTGCTAGATATTCTTGCATATATATCTTTTCATACTTTTGCAAGTATGTCTGTCGGATAAATGTCTAAAAGTTTAATTGTGGAGTCAAAACATATGTGAATTTAAATTTTTGATAAATACTGCCAAATTGCTTCTGAAGAGGTTCCACCAATTCCTTCTAAGCACTTGGAAGTGAAGATCTTTTGCAGTAAAGGTGGCAATGTGATTGACTAAATGTTTTCCATGTTTTAGTTGGAAACATTTTTTACTTTTGTCATCAGTGGGGAAAGAGAGATTATTTCTTACCAGAAGATACTAAAATGATAGAACTCAATTTCCTTTTAAAAATTTCTGGTGAATATCTTCAGTGTTTAATACTAAGAAGCTAGTTGTTTGTTTTTAATGAGGAAAGGGATTTAAATGAGATGAAAAACAAAATTATTAACTTACTTATATGGACCCCGCTGACTGAAAACCGGGGCAGGGCAGTATAAGCAGAAGTATTTTGGGTGTGCTAGAATGTTTACATTCACAGTGCTTGTTCTACTCTTTTTTTTTCCAAAAATTTCTTAAATTTCCTAAATAGATACTTATTTTTCTCATATTTATGCTCTAAGGTCTGCTAGGTACCTAACATAATATAAATTTAGTGACTTTATGATACTATATACAATTAAAACAATATCTTCTAGGAATATAATTCAAAATACGTTGACTTGATTGAGGAACAACTTAATGAAGCACTTACTACTTACCGGAAGCCAATTGATGGTGACAACTATGTTCGTCGGAGTAACCAAAGGTACCATCCAGTTAATAGAATAATTTCTTTCTGGTCCTCAAATATAAAATTTAAAACCATTTTGTAACAAATCATTCATTTCTAAAGTTTTCTGAGTACTTGGATATTCTATTTCTTATACTGACAAAGGAAAAATCTTCTTCGAGGATTGCTCAGAAATTCCAGAGGCATTCGTAGCAAACTGAGAATGCCCTTACAGATACGGCATTCACATACCCTCGGCGCTCTTGGTAGTCTCTCTCTAGTCTCAGCTCACTTGTTATCACTGTGAGACCAGAGAAACTTATTTTTCTAGAGAAATCCTTATGCCTTTCCACTTCCATATTTTTGTTTGTGCTGGCGAATTATATCTAATAATTCTGTTTAGTATTTTGTTACTAGTAAATGTTTTAATTAGCATATTTTAAATGAGCCAGTAGGTATTTCAGTCATCTTTATTATACCTAGATTACAGCGTCCTCATGTCTACCTGCCTGTACACCTTTATGGACAACTGGTACACCACAAAACAGGCTGTCATTTGTTGGAAGTACAGGTAAAGTATAATTTGCTTATTTTAAATAGCTTCAAAGTAGGAAAAAATCTTAATGTTGATAAAGTACTGTTTTTGCAAAAATTTCTCAAAAGCTTTAAGGTCAGTGGCATAATTGCTTTTAAGTACCCATCTTGTAACTGACTCAGGCAGTCTGTCTTGGTAATCCTTAGACATAGTACCAGCTTGCATGCATTTCCTTGATTTATGTGTCACGTTTTGCAAAGCTAATTTATTCCATAAAGTCTGTAACTCAGTGACGGTCTGAGTTCTTTCCTTTATAGTGTATTGGGGAAGTTCATCTTAGTAAAAACACACTAAAGAGCTGAGTTTTTTCATTCCTTTTATTGGGAAATTAAACTGAACCTGATACAGACTCAGTTATCTTTAGTGAGCAACAAACAAAAGTTTATGTTGCTGTTTGTTAGTACCTCACTGTTCTCGTATATTTCATGGAATGTAAAGGCTTAAGCAAGCAGTTGTTCTTTGAGTGTAGTATGCATGCCATGATATGGCTGTGAATATGTCTTACAACTGGGTGTTCAATAAATAGAACCTTTTTCTTATATTAGAAATAAATAGTTATGGAAGTATTTGCATGTATAATCTAGTAATTTAGTTCCTTTTCATATCAGTGTTCATCTCAGGAACAAAAATATTGCTTAGATATACTTTATAGTTTCAAATACGGGGTGGGCAAAATAGGGTTACAGTTGTATGTGAAACACAGTTTATTCTTGTATTACTATTTATTATTATATTTATTTGTATTACAACTGTTAACCTACTTTTGCCCACTCTTGTATTTCTGTATTATGTTATGAAGACTATTGGGGCACATATCTTCATACTAATTTTTTTAAAATTTACTAAAAATTTAAATGATTTGCTCAATGTGTCATTACCTATATAGTATTATAAAATATTGATATTAATATATTATTTTCTTTTTAAAGTAATGATAATTATGACTAATATTTTTGTAATATTAAGTATCAAGTACATTTTTAAACATTTTATATGAAATAATTCATTTAATCAAACCTTATGAGACAGTTGCTCTTACTATTCCTATTTTAGAGATTAGGAAATCAAGGCATGGGGAGATGAATAACTTCTTAAGGCCACATAGCTAATAAGTGCTAATCCTAAAATGTTAGCTGAGAGTGCATGCTGTTGCTTAAGAAATTTTACATAAAATTATTTTAGAATTTTAAATATGTAAAATTTACCGAAGGCAAACCTTAAATAGGTTTTCAGATGTAATAAGAAAATACATTAAAAACAATTGTTTCTTATGTGGTTTTTTCTTTTTCTTTTTTCTTTTCCAGAATATTATTGCAGAACTCTGTCACAATGTTCGTACGCCAGATTTGGATAAATGGGAAGAAATTAAAAAACTGAAAGCATCTCTTTGGGCCTTGGTTTGTAATAAATACTTCTAAAAGTATTACTTCACAATTTTTTGATTTTTCTGATTTTCCCATTAATAGTAAATAAAAGTTGTTTTATATGGAACTTGTTTTTAGGTTAATCATTTAAGACCAAGGTTGTTCTGGCTACTTTAAATATTATTTTTAAGCTAGAAAATAGGTGATTAAACTATTAGTTTTCTTACTAAGGCGAGTGGACCATTAGTTCCTAAAGTTTCTAATTTGAGGTTTATCTCACATTTTTGTCTCTCTCAGAGATGAGATTAAATTTTTTGGTTTTTCGGCTAGCGTTCCAAATCTCTTGAAAAAGTTACTCTTGAATTAGATTGAATATAAGTGGCTTCTTTTCTTTCAGGGAAATATTGGCTCGTCAAATTGGGGTCTCAATTTGCTGCAGGAAGAAAATGTGATTCCAGATATACTAAAACTTGCAAAACAGTGTGAGGTTCTTTCCATCAGAGGGTATGTTGTTTAACTCAGAAGTCTTTCTAGTGTATAATATATTGCTGTCCACAAGTGGGTGTAAGGGAAGAGCATTTTATAATTCAGAGTAATCCATTAGAACTGTTAATGCACTGAAAGTCCTAATGATAGAAGAGATTTTTAAATGTATTAAGTTAAACATCTTAGGGAGCTCCTTGTTTAATATTATTATTATATTTTTCTCATAATATTGAAGTTTACCTTGCAAATAAACAGTAAAGTGCAGTGTGTGCTTTAATATTCCAGTGGTCCAATAGTCCAAATATTCCAAATTTATCCCAGAAAAGCTATTATATGTTTTTTTCTAAAATTGTATTATGTTCTTATCATTTATTTCCTTGTAATTAATATTTTTATCAGGAAGGTTTTCATGTTATTTATTGCTTCTAATTTACCCATAAACATTTTTCCACAAGCTTAATAGTTTTTAGTGGCTTTTGAAGAAAAATCAAATGTACATTTAGCAAATTAATATTTTGTGATTGCTTTAAGAAATCTCAGTTTGGAATTGTAAACTGTCCTTACTACATCTTTTACATATAGGACCTGTGTGTATGTGCTCGGGCTCATAGCCAAAACCAAACAAGGCTGTGATATTCTAAAATGTCACAGCTGGGATGCTGTAAGGCACAGTCGCAAACATCTGTGGCCAGTGGTTCCCGATGATGTGGAACAGCTCTGTAACGAACTCTCATCTATCCCAAGCACCTTAAGTTTGAACTCAGAGTCAACCAGCTCTAGACATAACAGTGAGAGTGAGTCTGCGCCATCAAGTGAGTATCGAGACAGAGTCCTGTAAAGTTAGCCAAAATTAACATTTGTGTTTGTGACATCAAAACGTACATGTATTTGTTCCATTCCTAATTTACCTTTGTATAAGATAATTTGGAAGTAGTAGTAGCTTCTTGGAGAATGCATATCTTTTCTCAACAGAATGTATAGCTTCAACCTACATTGTCCTCTCCCCTTGCTTTCTAAATAGCCTTTGGAAAAATTCTACTTACAGAGTTAAATAATAAGCCACGTGCCAGAAGAACGGGTCTCCTTTTTTGCTCTTCATGTTTGATCTAATAAGTAAATGTTTATTTGCCTGCCTCCTTCACTTACATAGTTTTTTATTCATTTTTCAGATACAGAGATTGTTGGCTCAGGATATATTTGTTAAAAGATATATCCACATGTTCACTTTTGAAAGAAGAGCTAAATTTTAAAATTAAATAGTGAAACTGTTAAAAGATAGAGTATCAAAAATCAATTAAATAAAAAACGGTTTGTGATTTTTAAGCCCTGTGCTAAATGTTAGTAGGTGTATAAAATTTAAAGCAGGTTCTTGTTAAGAAGATAGTACAGCCTTTTTCAAACCATATTTCACCAGCTCTAAGATGCCATGAAGTGTGAGATGCACCAGTATTTTATGTACCAGTAAAAAAGAAAAAAAAAATGCTGCCTATTAAACCTGATTCTAGAGAGAGTCAGTGTGAAACATGAACATCTCAGAATTGGTAGCTTGTGAAATACAGTGCAATATGCAAGTGTATGTAGGGTTTATTCTGCCTTTCAAAATATATTTGAAGTAGTTTATTCAGTAGAAAAGTTAAAAATAGAAATAGAATAAAATCCCATAGATGTCATTAGGCACCTGGGTTAAATCTTTTATTAGAGTTAAGCACTGAATTTAGATGAGTTTCTTAGTACCTATGACTAATGGGAAATAAACATAATTGGTTTAAATATGAATGTAAAATGTTGTGACTTGATTATTTCTAAGTATAATTTGTTTAAGATTGTGAATTTTTAAGATTATAAGATTAATTTCTCCAGCCTATTGTGATTTGAAGAATAAACCACCTGAAATCTGTATCAACTAGGTGAACATTCATGGGCAAGTCTTTTTTTTCTCTCTCTTTAATTTTATTCTGAATAGTTGGAGATTTTGGAAACACACTGGAATAATGAAGAGAAACTTCATGTAAGCTGTGCCCTGAGCAGTCTCTAGCTTTTCTTTGGAAGTAACAGGAGAACCTCCTGACGACATAGTTTTATATCCTATTCAATTCCGAACTCTGAGTCTCAAGGAAGCTCTTCCCCCACCCCCACAGTACTTTTTAATTGAGTACAATTTTTTGTTATACAGATCTAATGAGGAGAATGAAATTCTTTTGGGGAGAGATTGTATTGGTTTCCTAGGGCTGTATTACAAAATAATTGTACTCAATTAAAAAATATTGTGTGGCTCAAAACAGAAGTTAATTCTCATTGTCCTGGAGGCTGGAAGTCTGAAATCAAGGTGTCATCAGGGCATGACCTCTCTGAAAGTCTGGGTAGAATCGTTACTGCCTCTTCCTAGCTTCTGGTGATAGCTGGCAAATCTTAGCTTGCAGCTGCCTCACTCCAGTTTCTGTGTTTGTACCTGTCTTCACAGTGTTCCCTCCTTATAAAGACGCCAGTCATACTGGATTGCGGGCCCACCCTACTCCAGTGACCTCATCTCAGCCAGTGACATCTATAACAGTCCTGTTAAGGAAACTCTTTTTGTGTGGCTCAGCAATTTAACCCTTCATTTTTGACAATGTTTACCTCATACAGCCGTTAAACAGAAATTTCCTGAACTATGTCACGATAGGTACCATGGTTTTGCTCGTCATTTTTATGTGCTGTTATTAATCAGTTCTTTGGTCACAGGTATGTTCATAATGGAGGACGACCGGTTTGGCAGCAGCTCCACAAGTACATTTTTCCTCGACATCAGTGAAGATGCAGAGCCAGCCTTTTATGATCGGCCTGGACCTGTAAAGGATAAAAATTCATTCCCTTTCTTTGCTTCTAGCAAACTTGTGAAGAATCGTATCTTAAATTCACTTACTTTGCCTAATAAAAAACATCGTAGCAGCAGTGATCCGAAAGGAGGGAAACTATCATCTGATAATAAGACAAGCAACAGGCGGATCAGAACACTTACGGAGCCCAGTGTTGACTTCAATCACAGTGATGATTTTACACCCATATCCACAGTACAGAAAACATTACAACTAGAAACTTCATTTGTTGGGAATAGGCACATTGAAGACACTGGTAGTACTCCAAGTATTGGAGAGAGTGACTTAAAATTCACCAAAAGTCTTGGTACAGAGAATCATAGAGAAAACACAAGCCGAGAGAGACTAGTTGTGGAAAGCTCAACGAGCTCACATATGAAGATACGTAGCCAAAGTTTTAATACAGACACTACAACAAGTGGCATAAGTTCAATGAGCTCAAGTCCTTCCCGTGAGACAGTAGGTGTAGATGCTACGACTGTGGACACAGACTGTGGAAGTATGAGTACTGTGGTAAGTACTAAAACCGTTAAGACGAGCCACTATTTGACACCGCAGACTAACCATCTCTCTCTCTCCAAGTCAAACTCGGTATCCCTGGTACCTCCGGGTTCTTCTCATACACTTCCCAGAAGAGCACAGTCCCTTAAAGCACCCTCTATCGCTACGATTAAAAGTCTAGCAGATTGTAACTTCAGTTACACAAGTTCTAGAGATGCCTTTGGCTACGCTACACTGAAAAGATTACAGCAGCAAAGAATGCATCCATCTCTATCTCATTCTGAAGCTTTGGCGTCCCCAGCAAAAGATGTGCTGTTTACTGATACCATCACCATGAAGGCCAACAGCTTTGAGTCCAGGTTAACACCAAGCAGGTGAGTATATGTATGTTTAAAAATGAACAGTAATGGTTGCATTTTAACAGACTTAAATGGAAAGCATTAGCTAGGTCTTACATCTACATGAAAGCCTCCAAACTGACCTATTATTGTTTAGTATGGTAGGCTGTAAGCTCCTAGTTACCCGATATGATTTGAAATGGATTCTTGCAGCTGCGAGGGGGGAAAAGAAACTCATTTAGGCCCTGCAAGTAAACATACGTACTTTGCAAGGACAAACAAGTCACAAGCTTTTTTTTATTTATTTCTCGCTTCTGCAAGGATCGATTTTAAAAAGAAGCATGTCGGGGGAATCAGGAGCTTAAGACCTACAATAACAAACAACTTTTTCAGGTAGGTCAATTTAAGGCTCCAAAAGTTGACCTCTTTTTTTAAAATAACTGAAAATTTCAGTGAAATTCTTTTTAGTTTAAATAGCTATTATTATTAAGGAAGAATCTAATGAACATTAAATGAATTACATGGTCTTCAGGATTCAGCAATACCAATTTGCCTGTGCTCAAGAACAGTTAGGGGATTTCTGTGTCGTATCTAAAGATTATAGCAAGCTGGTCACAGTAAACAATTTAGGTATGCAGTGTTAAATTTGATTGTTCCAAAAATTTCTTAATCTGTTTTTGTTGTTTGGCCAAATAGTTCTAAAATTTTTTTTAATTTTAGATTATTCGTTTACATTTATTTAGTATTTGTTAAGTACTGAGAATAGTGCCTGGCATATAGTAAGTATTCAATAAAAGTTAGCTATCATCATCATCAATAATAATTTTTTAATGTAATCCATTTGACTCTTATATAACCAAAATCTTAATCACATTAAGACATTATTAAGCTAACACATTTAGTAGATGGGGTTCCTGGTAGCAGATAATTATATCTCTTGTAGAATTTCATAAATTATGCAGTAATGTCTCATTTACCTGGAACACACACTGGCTTTGGCAACCTCATCAATTTAGAACAAAGCCAGACAAACCTCAACAGCTCACCAGTATAAATCTATGCAGTAAAGTTTATGAATTTTATTCAAAGGAGGTACCTCTGATCTGCCTTCAAAGTTTGTTAATATTTATTCTAATATCCTGGAGGTCCGTTTTTTAGGCCCATAGAAGCAGCAATTAGAAGTTTCTACTGGTAGGCACACTGGAACAGGAAAGGACAGCTGATAAAATTGGTAGCAGAGGAGGAAACTTTAATACTACGAGAATAGTATTAATTTTCAAATAATACTATTTGAAAATTCAAAGACCATGACAGCCTGGTAGCATTCAGCCAGGGGCAGTAAGGAGCATAGCACACCGAAATAAACAGCGCACCACCATCTTACAGCTCAGCAATAACCACAGCGCTGTTAACTCTGGACCATCTGGTTAGGGATATTGTATCTCATTGAAGCAGGCATTTCTATCCAAGTTGATTTATGCTTTATCCAAGCATAGATAAAAAGTTGTAGTGCTTAAATATTCAGAAGAATAAAGCAGAATGACATTTACCCCAAGTTGCTTGTTCTCTAACCACTCTGGGTTCTTAGGATCTTATTTCCTGTATTCTGTGTTAAAACGGGAGATTTGGAAATTTCCTAGAGTAAAATGCCAAATCATTGGCATTATAAAGAATGAATAGGTGTCTTAATTTCTTGGGAGTGAAAAAAGTAAAAGCAAGAAAAAACAGTCAAGAGAAACAGGCATGAAGTGAAGGCACAACAGAGCTTCCTGTCTATGAAGTCTTCCATTTACTCCTCAGACTGTATTGAGTACTTTGTACCAGGTTCCATGAGGAGAAAATTGTGTTGGTGCTAGTCTTCCTATTTCTGTTCTTTGGTTAGTTCTGAGAAAATGAAAACAATGGATAATAGCTACAAATTTACTTTAAAATAATGGTTTGGAATCCAGGCTGAGAAGATTTTTGTTTGTTAATTTTCTTATAAAATTAGAAGAGTAGGCATACTGATGATACCTGTGGTATAATGCGTAGCATGAATCCAGCCATCTTCAAAACTGTTTCTCACTGAGGGAATGCTTTGGAGCATAGCAGAAAAAACACTGAAGTGTAGGAATCTTTAGTCATGGGTTTTAATCCTGGCACTGAGCGAATGAACTTGGACAGAGTTCTGCACATTATGCTGTAATGTCTCATCTGCCTGGGATTCCACAGCTTTGCAAACCTTAGCAGTCAGAACAAAGCCAGGCAAACCTCTCGGTTGCTCACTGGTATAAATCTCTGTAGTAAAGTTCATGACTTTTTAAATATCTACACTTCATGTGCCTCCTGTAGTGGAGACTGGACTAGGTCAGAAGTTTGAAGCTTTTAAATGTTGCTTTTTAAGTAGAGAAACCCTTTCTTCACAAAAACATTTCTGTGAAAACCCAATGATATGTGGAAAGGAAAAAATGGAGCTACTCTGGTTGAAGTAGGGATTGAAAAGGCTAGTAATCCAATAATTCCTTCTGCCCACTCCAGTAGACCTTGAGCTTTATGGTGTTAGAGAGATATAACTACAATTTAAAAACCACTGACCTATTTTTTGAAATTATAAGTTTTAATTATGAGTAGTATTTAGTTGGAGATTAGTAGAGATTAAGAGTGGTTTTTGCTACAATTTTATTTATTTCTTACTCAAGGATATGTTTTTCATTTTTTCGAGAGAGAAAGGAAGGGAGCTGGGGGGTAGGGGAACATCGATCAGCTGCCTCCTGTACACGCCCCGACCAGGGATCGAACCTGCAGCCTGAGTATGTGCCCTGACCAGGAATCGAATGTACAGCCCTACAGTGCATGGGACAGTGCTCCCACCAACTAAGCCACACCCGCCATGGCACTATGATAATTTTAATAGCTACTGTTTATGAAGAATTTATTTTATATGCTTTACAAATAATTCTTTAATACCAGGCCTACATTATTACACTTTAAATGACTTGTGTTTCCAAATACCACTGTACATATGCTGTGGAACATTGAGTAGTACCTTGTGTATACAAAGCAGATGCTTAGTAAAATTTTAGCATTTCTGTTGCACTGAATAATAATCTGTCTGAGAAAGGTGTATTTTCGATCATCAGTAGGCCATACTTGTTTTGGAATCACTGGTAAGGAGTACATTGAGGAAATTTCACTGTTTCATGTAAGACTGTCTTATAATTACAAATGATACCATTTTTGCTACTTTATGTCTCTCTTCTGCAGTACATGAATCTTATGCTGATAAAGCATTGAAGTAATTACCATTCAAAGAATGATAAGAAATTATTCTTATTTTTCATAAAAAACAATACTAAAGAGAGTTATACATGGGGGACCATAGCAGTTGTTTTTGGTAACAGTCAACATTACTGATAACCTTTTGTACATCACTGTATAACAGCTAAATATTTTCAAGTGTTTCCATGTTCTTGGTAAATAAGATGGCCCTATTTAGTACTTAACTAGCTGCTTACCAACTACTTACCTTTTGTGAAAATATGAAAATAATTAAAATTTATTTATGATTAATATTACAAATCAAGAAACTAATGCAAGTGATTTTTATGGTATTATAGGTTCATGAAAGCTTTAAGTTATGCTTCATTAGATAAAGAAGATTTATTAAGTCCTATTAATCAAAATACTCTGCAGCGGTCCTCCTCAGTGAGGTCCATGGTGTCCAGTGCAACGTATGGGAGCTCAGATGACTATATTGGTCTTGCTCTTCCTGTAGACATCAATGATATATTCCAGGTATCCTAAATACTGTTGTTTTCTTGTGAGTTGGTTTCCTGTTGTCTCATGTTCTATAACTGCTTGCTAGAAATTACAGAGTGAATACTAATTTGGAGAAAGTGATTTTTAAGGCAGTTTAAAGAGATTTTATGAAAATTATTTCACCTTTCTCACCTATTACATATTCTTATTTAGTATCTCCAAGTCTCCAGAACAGCCTCCTCCCTTCTGATGCCTTAATTGTAACTCTGCATCTTGTTTGGTTTCCTTATCAGTAAATTCTCTGTAGAAATTTAGTGAATTCTTAGCCTTGCTTTTTAGTCACATTTCACTTGTTCCTTGTTGGCTTTTTTAAAATTGATATACAACTGACACATAACACTGGGTAAGCCTGGGGTGCACAATGCATTACTTGTTTTTTAAACCCTTGATCCTGTTTATCCCGAACAGGACAGCACGTGCTGTTCCTGTCATGTAAGGTGGCCCTGATCCCATGAGGTACTTACAGATCCCTATGTGGTAGATAGTACTAAAGAGTACACATGCTCTGAAGTCTAAAGACATTTTGGATAAATTCTAAAACAATTACTTTGATATCCATTTAAATCACCAAGAATAGATAAGGACTTGAAGAGTCTATGTCATTTTGTCAGGTTTTGGTAATTTAAGCTTCTTCAGTAAACTGTTTTTGTAGGTTCATGTGCTGTAGTAATTCCATTTCATTTGATTTTGCTGCTGTTCATAAAGTGGGTTTCTTCTTATAGCAGAACTTACCATGGTTTGTGTCTTTTAGGTAAAGGATATTCCTTATTTTCAGACTAAAAACATACCTCCACATGATGATCGAGGTGCGAGAGTGTTTGCTCATGAAGCAGGAGGTAATTCATGGTTTTGTTCTCGAGACTTTCCTTATATTAAAAAGAAAAACAATTTTTAAAGAAAATTTAAAAGAATGTTATTTTTGGTAAGATGACACTACAAATTCAGGTATACTTACTTTTGGATCATTTATAGCAAAATAATTGTTTGAGTCCATTTAAAATTAAAACACAATTTTTTGTGTGAGAGGGACTTAAAGTGTTTTTCCACCTAAGTACCCAGCCCCTAAAGTGACAAAAACTAGATCAGTTATTTCTGTTTTAAAAAATAATACATGAAAAATGTGTAACACTAGTCCTCATATGTCTACGAAATAGCCATTTGGGTGAAGGAGAGAGATGAAAATGTACCTGCACATTACATGATCTCTTGTTGTGGCCTGTAATGTTTTAATGAGCATGTGCATATTGGCCACAGGGTTAAAGCCTTATCATCTTGGTCATTGTTTTAAAGAAGGACCTCTTTGGACTCAGAATTATTACTTCTCTATGAAAATATTGAGGATAAGTGAAACGATGCCTTAATTGTACAATCTCAGTTTCCATTTTGTATCTAATAGGAACATATCTGCTGACTTTATATTATTTTCCTAATTAAAGCAAATTATTCTTTTCCCAGTTAAGGTTAGATTTTGAGTGATGAAAAGAGCTCTGGTTTTCTCCCTAGCTTCCCTCCTTTAAAATTCCATGTAGGTTAGTGTACCCTGAAAGAAATGCCATGGGTATGTCCTTATCAGACTGTGTGTTATGTTTACTTTTGCACAGGTGTTCCATCTGGAACTGGAGGTCTTGTGAAAAACTCCTTTCACTTGCTACGGCAGCAAATGAGTCTTACGGAAATAATGAACTCAATCCATTCAGATGCTTCTCTGTTTTTAGAGAGTACAGAAGACACTGGCCTACAGGAGCATACAGACGATAACTGCCTGTACTGTGTCTGTATCGAAATTCTGGGTTTTCAGCCCAGTAACCAATTGAGTGCAATATGTAGTCACTCAGGTGGGTGATTATGTAGATGAATCCACCTGTATTTGAATCTGCTTCAGTCACAGGTTGTCCCTCAGCCCTATCCAACATCCCTCATATGCCATTCTCACGCTTGGCTCAGTCACTCAGCATCTCCCTTCTGGAGTAGTGTTTCTGTCTCCATTTGTGGCCCCTTCTAGTTTTCTTTTATACTGTTGCCTGGGATTAATCTCTTGAAAGTTCTTTACTATCTGTTCATGCCTGGCATGCAAGGCTCTGTTTGTGGTCTGTCTGGTGTCTTTTTCACCATTCTCTCTCACAGTTGACATACCCTTACTGACTGGAAGGTTTTGAACAAGTTTTGCTCTTTTTCATCATTCTAGGCATAAAAGATGTGTTTTCCCTGCTGTTCGTCCCGCCCCCCCCCCCCCCCCCTCACACACATGCAAATTCATACACAAACACAGTGTTTAGCAAGTCTACCCTATCCTAAGTGTCAGGAGTACTTTATCTGAGTTAGATGCTGATGCTCCTCTCTCTCCACTCTCATAAATTCTGTTAGTCCAATTAGAGTAGTGATAAGCCAGGGGAGTATGATTCTTATATTGATAATTATTAAATGGGGAGAAAAGCAAGTCATAGAACAATACATATAGTATAATCCCACTTTACACCCAAAGAGCAAAAAAGATTAACTTATAGCAGCAAAAGATCCGAAATTATATACAGACTTGTAAACATATTTTTCTATGGAGAGTGGTATTAATTTGGGGATGGGAGTGATGGGAGCAAGGTAGATAAGGTGCTTTTCATTCTATATACAGCTTTATTTGAATTTTTAAATAAAATCTTATGTATACATATCTTGAGACTTTAACAAATTTCATTATTTGAGTAGTCTGAATTTACTTTGAAAATCATCATGGAAAATAATTGTTGGGAACTGAACAGAAACTAAAAGGAATCGTCTATGGTATATAGTGCAAACATAGGCATTAAGCCATTACCACCATACTTTAATTGAAATAACTGATTTTTTTCTTCAGACCTTCAAGACATTCCATATTCTGATTGGTGTGAGCAGACTCTCCATAATCCCTTAGAAGTGGTTCCCTCTAAATTCTCGGGGATTTCTGGATGTAGTGATGGCGTGTCTCAAGAAGGCTCAGCCAGCAGCACCAAAAGCACAGAATTGCTCCTGGGTAAGTTTTCACATTCAGATCCTGGCATTGTTATAAAATTAAGTTTGTTGTTCATAAATAATGTTAATTAAAGTTGTCTGAGAACTAGGACATCCATTTCAGTGAGACCTGTTTAGCCAACTATTACACTTAATTATATCAGCACCTATATGAACCCTCTTAGCTGCCTGCTTTTGTTAGAATTTTGTTCTCAAATGATCAGCAGAGCATGTGCAGTTGATTTCAGTTTTAAATCTTTAGGTAAAGTTTAACAACAAATTCCATGACTTATAATCATTTTCTATTGTGATATAGATAAAATATTTTAATCTTCTTTTCAGGTGTTAAAACAATTCCAGATGATACACCAATGTGCCGTATACTCCTTCGCAAAGAAGTTCTAAGATTAGTCATTAATTTGAGTAGTTCAGTTTCAACTAAATGTCATGAAACTGGGCTTTTAACGTAAGTTAATACTAAGCATGAGTATTCTTTGTTCTGCTTTTTATGGTGAAAAAGATGCTTGAAATATTTCAAAAGGTAGACTGATTAGCTTGCATCAGTAGTCCTTAGCATGGTATGTCTGTATGAGGTTAGATTTTCTTCATATACTCCAATAACATGTGGTAACGGAGTGAATGCAGAAGCAGGTATATGAATCCAGCTGTCTTCTGTTAAGCCAGACTTTAAAGAAATCTGTAAAAGTATAAAATAGTACTATTTTTTTTTTTTTAGTTTTGGAAAGTCTATTTTTTTATTAAAATATATGTATTTATGTTAACATGTATGTAATGGGTTTACTTTTTTAATGAATTAATATTTTGGAATTTTTTCTATTTTAATTTCTAATATGGTAATTATTTTTGTCTGTAACCCCCCAAAACATAAACTTTTGGGGGTTTTTGATAATTTTTAAGAAAGGGAATCCTGAGCCCAAAATGTTTGAGAAAAGCTGGCCTACATAAAAGCAAGTGATATTTTCTTAGATTAATTTCCCCTTCTTTTTCCTTCTTTTTCTTAATAAAATTTGCATAAATTTTATTGTTTTTCTGAATCACAGCAATATGATAAAAGGAAATTCAGGCTGTATACTCAGCATTTTTGGCTTGTACTATTTAAAGCAGTGGTCCTCAAAGGAAAAAAACCTCAGGGTCTCCTGTGAGGCTTAAAAACAATAGTAGCACAGATGCCAGGGTCTCACTGAAGAGCTGGCCAGCACTCTAGGAGTTGTGGGTCCTGACCCATGTACTGTCCCGCCCACCCCACCACTGACTCTGAGGCGCTGTCCTAGCTAAAGCCACTGTTTAAAGGTTGAAAGATACAAAGAGATAGCACAGTCAAGGGTATCAATAACTTCAGTCTAACTTAAAAAACTGATTTCTATTTTAAAACTTAATTTTGAAAGTATGTGAGTCATCCTAGACTGAAAAAGAATATTTCTAACTTTCCAAAAAACATTTGGGTTTTGATTATTTTAAAAGAGAACTCAAAATGTAAGTTACCTAATTTAAGTGTGAGGAAGGAATATTTAGTGTTTTATATTCATATGCTATCACTGCAGATAGGCCATCTAATTGGTATCTGGAGACACAATGTTTAAAAAGTGATACTCTGGAGGAACAGTAGTTGTTATAGTTTTCATCTGAACAGAGCCTTTGCCTTTCGTTGTAGGATTAAGGAGAAGTATCCGCAGACGTTTGACGACATCTGCCTTTACTCAGAGGTTTCCCATTTGCTGGCACACTGCACGTTTAGACTTCCGTGTCGGAGGTTCATACAAGAATTATTTCAAGATGTACAGTTTATACAAGTAAGTAGGATTTGTATTTCTGAAGTTTATCTTTCAGAAAGTCTATGTTTGAGTTAAAACAGAGATAATATCGCTGATATACTAGAAAGTCACTAAACTGGACCACTTCTTTCCTAGATGCATGAAGAAGCAGAGGCTGTGTTGGCAGTACCACCAAAGCAGCCTGTAGTTGATCCATCGGCTGAGTCCTGACCTCGTATTTATGATGTATATAGGTGGATACTATTTACATACTCACAGTGTGCAGCTCGTAAAGGCCTCTGAAAATGCCACAGACTGGGCAGCAGGGGCAGGAGCATCCTCTGTGCACTGTGCTAGCAGTTTGGGCGCACAGACGGGAACTGCCGACTCCCCAACCTAACATCTTCCTCTCTCCCCGCGAGCCCCTTTCGGGGTTCATTGTTCATTAGCACAGTTTTAAAGGTTTTAGTTACCATCATATGCAAGAGCCAAGCACTGAAGACCTACATCGGTTTTCTATTTTTTTCATTTTAAGTGCGTAATAACAGTGGAACAATAATAGGATATGCAGAGGCACCCTTCACACAGTTAAATAAAAAGATGGCTTGTTTGTTAACTAATTCATGGACACCAGGCATCAGTGTCACTGAGGCTGCATCCTGTCACCACAGTGGGCTGTGCTTTTCCTAATGTTTGTAACACTACTTCAGAGCTTTGTGACCTCAAAGCAAAAGAAGAGCCTCAATGACTGGGACTTATAAGTTATTTTTATGTTATTAGACTTGCATAAAGTTTCCTATTTGTTTCCCTTCCTTCAGTTTTGTTGCAATGTGTTGTTATTAGAGGCTATTTGAACAGATTAAGGTTTTTCACTACAGTTCCTGATTAAAACCAGAAAACCATTTTACAGTTCAGCTGTTTCCCACTTACAGAATGCTCCCAGTTACAGAATGCGCGTAGATGCTCAGTGGACTGCTGGTCTCATCCACTTCCATATCACCGTTTGTTTAAACAGGAACTTGAATAAGCACTAGGAATTTAGACCTACAGCAAAAGAAAGCATTAAGTGATACTTTAAGGAAAGAAAAGTTAAGTTTGCCTGTAGTTTACTACACATTCCATGGGAAAAGAAGAGCCATATTTTCTTTTAAAAAATTATTAATGACACTGTTATTAGGATTAAAAATTGTAGTGAAAAGCCTTAAGTACCAAATTTTAAAGCAGCAGTAATTTAATTTTGATATCAGTGTTCTTGTTTTGCACAAACTAAATGCAGTGATAGGTTAGTTTATGAGTACAGTAATTGCCTATATCACATTTGTGAAATTAAGTTGATGAGGGTAAAGTTTTGTTTATTTGTATGTTTAATTTGTATATGTCTAACAGGAATTAACATATATGCAAATTTGTATATAAAAAATAGCATGGCCATCACCATTAGAATGCTTGTAAATGAAAGGATTATCTTTTTTGAGGTCTATATATAAAAAAAAAATTCCAGCTGGACTGATTAGGACCCTTTTTTAATTCATTTGTGTATACCATTTTTACAGTCACACATCAGCTCTGACATAGTCATAATACATTGATTAATACTTTCCCATATTACAGATCCTTTTTATAATGGGCTTGTGCTCCGAGATCTCTGTAAAGAACCCTGTAAACTAGAAAACATAACGCACAGAGATACTTTTATTTTTAATTTACTGGCACTGAAAGTTCCAGTTGGGGTGGAGCATTTCATCTCACTTTATAACACCTCTGCACTTCAGCGAACTGTTCTCATGTGCACTGTGTAGCAACTTACACATCTAACAGCAGACAAGGGCTGAACTGCTACTTTGGGTAAAAGTGGCTCTTCAGACTTTCTCTCAAATCCAATTGAAGATAAAACACACTTTTTTACACTTTAACTTATCCGGAACCCAAGTGTTTATTTAAATTTTGAGTTTTAAGAGAGTAGCCTGTCACCTTGGTCTTTGGTCTTGGATGATTAAACTGCCTTCTAGAGAACCAGATGTCAGAGATACTAGACCAGACAGTGCTTAAAAACTCCGCGGGACATAATAGATTAACATAGTAGACATTCATTTTAAACACTACCTCAGTTAATGTTAACGTAGAGCATAAAATCTGTGGTTTAATCCCTCAGAAGGTAACAGTAATTCTTTTTTGTCATACATGCATCATCCCCACCCCTAAACCCCACCTCACTTGTTCACCCTGAAATGAAGTCTTCATTGGTGTTAATCTGAACAGTTTTTTTGACAGTTACTTTGAAAGACTTGTGTGTGTATACATCATATTTACCTTTAGCACTTAGTTTGGGGAGACACTCAGAGCTTTGTGGTTATCAGTAACTTAAGGGAAAAAATGTACTTAAATGTATAGTACTACATGGTTTATCCATGTTTCACTGACAGGTCTAATATGTTCTCTTTGAGTACTAGTTTGTATAAAAGTAGACGTTGATGAAAAATGCTCACGATGCAGTGCCAAGTGATTAACTTAGGTGTTTAAAAATATTAAATTATAGCAGAACAGGTTAGGAATGGCGTCAGTGGTAACAAATAATTGAAAAATCATCTATAAATAATAGATATTACCAGACTATAAAATCCCAAAATAATGTCAATATTATAGTTTTTCAAGATTTTAGAATTAATCTTAGTCCATATAAATTTGTACTGTTGGTAATTATTGATAATTTCGAGGAATTTGGACAGTTATGCTGGTTGTAAACTGTGAATTTTTAATTGTAAAGTAAATTGTTATTTCTAATTGAAATTTTTTTCAAGAACAGATCTCAGTTTCACACACTAAATAAATACTAATAAATAAGGAAATTAGAAATTAGCATTTGTAATTAAATATGATCTAAAATTTCTTAACACTTTTATTTCCTGTTTATGCTTAGGTAGATTTGAGGGGGAAAGTTTCTTCTCCCTAATAAAAAATTTTTTAATCAAGATTGGTAGCATATGGACATCCTGTAGGACAGTGACATTAAAAAAGGCTCATTGCAGGTGGGTATATACATTGCTGCACTAGTTACTCTAATATGTGTGCAAGTCCTTTTAAAATGGTGGCTTTAATAGTTTTCATCTCTTACCCAGAGCTTGAAACAGTTAAAGCTGAGTTTTTCTGGGCATATTACAATGGCAAAGTGCTCAAAGGAGAGGTGTCAGTGCTTATTTAGATTTGTCAACTGCTGTTTATATACAGATTTTCATTCCATTCAGAGGATGCCTTTTATCCCACATTAAGCACAGACAATTAAGCAATAAAAACCAAATTGTCATCCAAATTACAACTGCAATTATTTTTGCATGGTAAGAGTGAGGTGCTAATTTTGTGTGAGATGAGCTTTGTAAACTACTTGGGAAAGGTCCCTTGGAAGTAAGGTTTTTACCTTTGTCCTATGCTTCCAGGTGTGTCTCACATTCACAATCCATTAAAACATGGGGAAAAAGAAAAGGTAGATTTAATTGCCAGAGTTTCCTGAGAAGAGCTGTTGGAATAAAAGAGCATTTCACATTTTCCAAAATGTAAGTTGGGAAAGGTCTCCCTTGTCTGCCATTCAGGAAATACATTGTACCAGTTTCATGTCAAGTACGACTTCAGTGAGAATTTTATTAGGAAAGCTTGCCAAGGAAACCGATGGCAATGCTTGTCAAGCAACGCTGAAATCTGCGGTCTTTCTAGGAGCACTCTTTTTCCTTTAGTTTCAGGTTCCCAGGGTATTTTTCATTCGTAGTTGGTTTATGTGACTCGCTCAGAATGTGGATTTTCCCCCTTTGAGTATTTTTGTAATGTAGGTGGATAGCTATGCCACAGCATGCATAAATTGCACATTTTGTTTGACTTTATAAAATATTTAATTTGAAAAATATAATTTATGCCAAAAAAGTATACCTTGTAATTTTGCCACTAAAAAGGTTGATTTAGCACAAAATGCAAAAGGAGCAGAGGGGAGAGGGGAGATAAAAAATTTTTCATAGATAATAGTTGAAAAATGTTCCATTACTGGCTTGTCAGAAATCCTGACGCTGCATTGTAAAACAAATGGTGTAAATTAGTTTTGAGAAGTGGTAAGGGATTGTGAAAAAAAATCTCAGATTAATGCTCCCTGACCACATGATCTTTTTTTTTTTTTTAGTAATAACGCTGCTACATATTTGGAGGTTCTGGTGTTTGTAGGTCACTGAACAGACATTGAAATATGATCTATATTGTATAACTGTAACATAGAAAGAAAAAGTATTTATATATTTTCCGTAAGAATATTTCATTGAGTTATGTATAATTTAAACAAGGTTTGTCCCCAAATGGTTTTTCTCACCTTTTTTTTTTTTTGTGGTTTTCTTGTTTTTGTATAATGTGTACAGTTTATGTCAAGGGCATTAAAAGCCTCCTGAAGCATAACCTTATCAAAGGGATACATTCTTAATAAAATGTACTTAAAATTCTTAAACTTGTGTTGTTCTGTTTGAAATTTTAAAACTGTTGATTTGAATTATATGCCAATGAGGCTGATATATATGCTTCCCAGTAAAAGTGACTTTTAGGCAACACAGATAATCTAGTTCAGTGACACATTTGTGGCTTGTTCGAAATGTTTTAAAATAGCTATTTACACTTTCTTAAACATTCTTCATAATCAGGTCAAACATATCCTCACAGTTTTAACCTCAAATCATTATCAAGGGTTTGGAAAAATGGATGCATCTTTAGACAGAACAGTTCTGAGTTTTTTAAGGATGATGGTATTTCATCACTTCTGTGGAAGGTACTTGATTTCTCACTCAGAAACTGGCCTGGTCAGATAGGGTAATGTACAGCCCCCTAGTGGCAAAAGAGTATATCACAAGGGAGATTACCAAGCCTGGAGAGGAAGATTCAGTGTCAAAGCTGGGGTCTATTATAGCTGTTCAATGTGGTAAAATGTATGTCTCACTTTTAGAAATAGGTTTATTTTGATCTTTAAGCACATTTCTGTTTATCATTTTTTCATTGCCTTTCACTGTATATGTCGTTCAACAAAAGCAATAGGCCCCCAAATACAAAAAGTACAGTTAATCATCCTACAACTGATCTTTGAAAAACATGATAATACAGCTGAACGTCAGAAAATTTGTTTCACTTTTAAAAACTATTTGATATATAAAAATACTCAAAAAAAAGTACTGTCTTAGTCCATTCGGGCTACTGTAACAAAATACCACAGACTGGGGAGCTAATAAACAACAGAAATTTATTTCTCACAGCCGGGTTGGCTGAAGTCTGAGGCCAGACGGCCAGCATGCTCAGGTGAGGCCGTCTTCCGAGGCCCAGACTTCATGTCCTCACGTGGCGGGAGGGCCTAGGGAGCTTCGTGTGGCCTCGCACAAGAGCATGAATCCGACTCATGGAGGCTCCAACCTCATGACCTATTCACCTCCAAAGCCCCACCTACCAGTAACACCATCTTTGGGGGTTAGAATTTCATACAAATTTGGCGGGGCATGGGCACAATCATTCAGACTATACCAACTACTTTTGTATTGATCTCCAAAAAAGAAATCAAAATGTACTTAAAGATTGTTTCTTTGAGGCTTATCATAGAAGACAGATGACTACATTTGCCTAGTCCTTTGAACATACTGCTAGTTACTGTGTTGTAAATAACTGCTAATTCTGAAGGCTTTTTATCTTGTTTTCTCTCAGGGGTTTTTAAAGTTCTCTATGCAAAATATTTAATGTTTTGTAAATTTGGGGGGATGAGAGCCAGCTTGTCTTTCTGCAGAGCTCTTAGAATAAGTAGATGGTGTCTAATTCAACTTGATTTTCTTAATAAGCACACATTCCGCTAGAGCGTCAGTTTCGCTTGGATTGCTAGGAGTCGGGTGTTAGAATGTCCGTGGACACTCCCAGCAGGTTTGTGGCTGCTGTGCAACTAGGCCCCTACCCCAGCCTGAGCCATCGTGGTACCCGCCTGCGCCCGAGGACCAGTCTCCATGCCGATGCGGTATGTATAGGTCATTAATGTCAGCTCTCCCCACCGTCAAAATATCCTGATATCTCTCAGGGTAATTATTACTAAGTTGGGTTTAAGTGCAATTTTATAAAGGTGTTATGGTTATGTTAGAAAAAGTACAGCCCATTTAGAGAGAAAAATATTTACAGATGAAATCAAATGATTTGCTTCAAAATAGTATCCGGAGTGAAAGTGGGTAAGTCTATGGATGGCTGAAATAGCCGTGGGTCAGTGGTTCTTGGGGCTGATGATTTTACGTAGGGGTTTATTAAACTATTTTTTTTTTTTATTGTTGGCAGTATTACAGATGTCCCCCAATTTGCCCCCCTTAGCCCCCCCTCCTCCCAGCCCCTGCCCCACCCCAGGCCTTCAACACACTATTGTCTGTGTTCGTTGGCTTTGCGTGTGTGTGTGTGTGTGTGTGTGTGTATGTGTGTGTGTTCTTCAGTTAATCTCTTCCCCTCTCCCCCTCCCCCCAGATATGTCAGTCTGTTCCATGCATCCATGCCTCTGGACCTGTTTTGTCAGCTTATTATGCTCATTAGATTCCACAAATAAGTGAGATCATGTGATATTTGTCTTTCTCTGACTGGCTTAAATTTCAGCATAATACTCTCCAGGTCCATCCATGCTGTCCCGAAGGGTAAGAGATCCCTTTTTTTATAGCTGTATAGTATTCCATGGTGTAAATGTGCCACAGCTTTTTTATCCACTCATCTACCAGCAGGCACTTGGGCTGTTTCCAGATCTTAGCTATTGTAAATTGCACTGCTATGAACATCGGGGTGCATATATTCTTTCTGATTGGTGTTTCAGGATTCTTAGGATATATTCCCAGAAGTGGGGTCACTGGATTGAATGGCAGTTCCGTATTTAATTTTAGGCTAGTCAAGTGAAGCAATGAGAAACTATTTTATGTCTGTTTGAAATTCTCCATTAGTTTTTTAAATCCTACTAATTCTGACACATGAATACAAATTTCAGAGTTTTTGAGTAACACTTCTTAAAGCAATGGTGTTAAGCATATAGTATTGACACTTAAGGTTTTAAATACTGATTTATTTGGTGGTTATGAACATGGGAGAGGAATGTTTGTAACCAAAACTATAGTTACAGCAATACTGTAAGCACACAGTTATTAGTCCAGCATTTCCTGCTGTGTGTTTTTGTATTTCAGAAAGATGTCTTCGTTTGCGTAGGCCAATGAGTCTCAGAGTTGAGTGTGCATCTGAATGACTGCCTGGTGGATAGATAGATGCAAGGCCTCATGCCAGAGATCCTGATCTGGAGGCTTAGAGTGGCACCCAGGCATTTACATAAGCTCGTGTGGTGATTTATCTGCTATACTAATTGTTTCATTTCATTGAGGTCAAGAAAACACAAAATAATGCAGTGGTGAAATATTTTAATGAAGGCTTGTGGCAACAAAAACAACTTCAAGATCTTGTACATTATTTTTTTAAAAAACTCTATATGAAAGATACTGTTTACAAATCTGTCATTGACATTTCTGTGGACGTTTATAATTGCATCGTGACCAAGGAACACAAGAGGGTAAATGATGACAATACTGGACCCAGAGTCTCCTCGAAGCTACTATACTAATCGAGATACTTGTTTGTACTGTGTTAGGACTTTGTAACCAATTTTCCTAGCAGAAGGCTGAGATACACGTGAGGACAGTGTTGAAAGCCTGGCGTCTGAGTACATCCAGGCCAGCTGACAGCCACCTCACTGTGAGACGTGGTCCTTGCCTCCCTCTCTCTGTGGAGTTAACGGCCCGTGCAGGGCGTTGGGCACCAGAGGCACAGGCAATGCCCGTCCACCACAGCAGACAACCGTGTGTGCTTGTCTAGAAACGTGATCCGTGAGCATTATGGTTGACAGGCAGAAGGAAGGGAAAGGAGCTAATATAGTGAACATCTGCTGTGCAGTGCAAGACAGAGCTGCTGCTGAGCCAAAACCGAATTTCCCCACTCCAGATAGCTTCTAATAGTTATGCTTCTAGTAATTATTGTTGTCAAACATGTGGTTTCATTCATTTATTAGGGTAGCATAACAGGAATATAAATGAGTGAGGGTGTTATGGCCCAGACACCCTACTGTAGAGTCCAAAGGATGCTAAATGAAAACAGGTCACATATATTTCAGTTCTTGAAAACAAATAGGAACCATAAAATGTGAACATAATTACTCAGTGATTTGCTTTCCTTTTTCTGTTTGAGGTAGTCATCAAGAATTACGGTGGAAGACTGGTGCCTACTAAGTGGGAGTGCTGTTATCTTGACCCTAAGGACTTCCTCGCCAGTCCCTCTCTAACCATGGTAAGCAAGAGAGAAGGACAATTGTGGGGACTTACTGATCCAGTCACATGTCTTACCTATTAGACAAGGTCTGTGCGCCCAGGAGAGTTCATTTTACTGCACCAATGAATTACCAATTCTTATCATGGCAAGACAAGTCTAAACCCTGTTTCGGGCTCAAACATCTGTGACATTTTTATTAAATACATCCAGAATAAATTAACACTGACAAGTTATGCTCTAGTAACGAGTCTTCTGTGGCCTTTTAAATCGAAACCCCCAATCTAGTTTCTTCACCCTTAAATAGTAAACATAGGGGTAAAATTAATGGAAATACTTTCTCGCTGAACTTCTCAGGGCCATGGCCACCGCGTCCAGGACTGATGGACGGATCTACTCCTACGCCAGGTGCCGGGGCTGTTCCAAAGGCGAGCCTGCTCCACTGCCGTGTGTCTACAGCAAGCCTGCTGCGAGGAAGGCTGGTAAGGTTCATAGCGTCTGCACTTGGAAACCTAGCACGATGGCTGTGGTCTTGCATAAATCAGACCTGCCAGCGGTGACAGCTCGCTGGGATGAAACACAGGGGTCTGGCAGTGGAGTGGGGCTGGCCATGCTTCCCTTGGTGTCTCGGTAGCGTAAAGGTATGAAATGGGAGTGTGATTAGCGGCAGTGTTCGCCCTGATCTAAAAGGGTAACTGAGAGATTGCTATTCTCATCTGAGGAAGGGGAGGCAACACCCAGGGGTATGGCCATTTGCATTCTATACTCGGAACGGGGTGCTGGCTTGGGGGAGTTCATTGGGAGACTCTCCTTGTCTCCAGTCATGGGTGAAGCCAACTGCGACACGTAATTCAAAGTAGTCTCTCCGGCTGGGATCTCCCCCGGGGAGTTCATGTAGTTTAGTTTTAGTGACTTCAGTAAGTTTCCAGGTGAAGTCAGCAGTCCCAGCTGCCCTGGTGGGGCACTGTGGGGTGCTGGGATGTGGCCACAGGGACCCGAGTCAGGAGCCGCCTGGTTGTAGGTCAGGTTCTCGAAACAGATGCAGGGGCCCGTGCCCTCCGTGGGGAGGAGGTAAATGTAGTCGGGCTTCGTAGCTGCGGTTTCCGTGAGCGACTTCCGAGCGCCCGGGAACTGGATCCTGCTCCCCTCGGGCTTGTTGACAACCTCGATGGCATCGGGAACACAGTGGTAGACATTCATTATTGCCAGGCGAGGGTTCTCCTGGACCGGAGACAAAAACAGGCAAATATGACGTGTGTGTGTGTGTCAAGGACATGGAAGGCGCATAGAGCTTCGTTTTTCTTGTTTCCTCCTGGTCAAGTGTGAACGGGAGGTTATCGGGGTTTCCCCAGATGGGAGAAACTGAAGTTCACCCCCATTTCATGGCCATGGGGGAGAGGCAGCCTTGCTCGCTCTGCTGTGTCCCTCTGGGAGGTCCTCGGAGGTGTGACTATTACAGCCCCCCGCCGCCAGAATTTAACAGGTATAGTGTTTCCACCCAGTTTCCCAGTACTCACCTTGGGCTTCAGTACTGACAGGACGCTGCTCTTGTAGGGGTCTGGGATGTCAGGGTAGCAGGTCTCCTTCATCCTAGAAAGACAGAGACTGTGGAAATGAGGCTGAGCCTCCGTGTGTCGGAGCAGTTACGGCCCAGAGCTCTGAAGTCAGATCCCTGGGCTGTGAGCCCTGCTCTGCCGCTCGCTCACTGCATGACCTGGGGCGAGCTATTAACCCTCCTGTGCTTTGCTTGCTTGCCCCTCCTTCTGGCGGAGAAACTGACAACTGACGGGCTGGGGAGGTGCGCTGCCGCTGAATGGGGCGCTGCAGGACAGGACCCGGTGCCACGGGGCTCAATGCCTGAAATGCACGTTAGCCCCTGTTACTGAACAAGTCTCCTTAGGTGGCTGTTGCTTTCCTTAAGTATCGCTCAGTGTGGTTTCACTTTATCCAAGGCCTTTCTCGCGTTCCCTCTGGCCCTGGACAGTCCCCCGCATACTCACCACTGACTGTTCATGTAGCACAGGATGGTGCCCAGCAGGAGGAGGAAGACGGTGGGGAGTATGATGCGGGTCATTATGTTGACTGCAGGGAGGAAAGAAAGCGGCCTTTTAAATGAGTGCTCTTCCCGCCTCAGAGGAGGGAAGTCAGCTTAAGGTGGAGAGTAACTGCAATTTATTTCTCAACAGTCTACATAGGCAGGATTCAGTACGAGATCCGTCTCTCGGGGGTGGAGGGGAACCAACCGGCCGGCCAGGCACAGGCCACCGCTCGCCCTCAACACCTGTGACCAGACCCGTTGTTACCTCCTCCACAGGTGGAGTCATTGCTCCCAATTCTTCTGTCCCCGTGTTAGAATTCTACTCTGCACCCCTGCCCAAGCATCACGGCAGGTGGTGCCCTCCTCTGCCCCACGACTTTTCTTGGGTGCCCATCTTCCCGTTCCCACTGCGGGCCAGTCCACCCATTAGCAATTCAGCAGGGCCGCTGAACACCCGCTCTCACAGATGCACAGTGCACCCCGAGGGTTTGGAGGCTGGCAGTCATTCACGTGTAGTACATTCTGTTCCCTGTGCTCCCTGCCCTCCCCACACCCTGGCCCCAGCACTTGCTGTCCTGGAAGGAATGGGGTTGGATTTGGTTTGTGTATGGGGTGGGGGGAGATGCAGATGCTAGAGTTTTGTAAGGAAGGGCAGGCCTGAGAAGATGCCCAGCCCAGTGCGAGGTGGCATAGCACCCTGGAGAAAAGGACCTGAGAAGGTGAGAGGGTGGCAAAGCACCTGGGCAGCTGGCCTCCAATGAGCCCTGACACCAGGGAAGGGGAAATAAGCTCTTGTCCCGACACCACTAAAAACACCTTGCTCTCCAAATCAGTACCTTTGACGACCACAGTTTTAAAATTTGGTTAAATTAGGGACTTTTTTAATTAATTGAGAATAAGCCTGGGACCTAACCATAGTAGTTTCCAAACTTCAGACTGGTTTGCTAAACTTCTTAGTAAAGTAGAATTATGCATACAGAGAGGTGCCCGTAGTGTGCAGATGGATAGATTTCCACAAACTGAACATTCCCATGTGACCGTACCCCAATCAGGGAAAGGAACATGAGCAGCTCCCAGAAGGCTCCCTGGTGTCCCCACACAGCCATCTCCCTCCCAAGGTGCCACTATCTCATCTGATAGCACAGTGTACATGCGCCTTTGCCCTAAATGGAATCAGCACGAGGCGGGCTGCCCTGTTGCTCTGTAGTGCGTCTGACTCATCCATACTATTCCTGTGACTGTAGAATGTCACTCTCATCCCTGCAACCATACAGCTATTTATTTGCTTTTTAAGAATAATCAATAGAATAACTAGAGTCACAGCCAAGGCTAAGGTTTAGCACAAATAAGGGAGATAAATGAAATCAGAAAATACACTTGAGACAAAGATAATTATATGTATTATATATGTGTCTGAACACACACACCTCTACCAGCCAAGTAAATACCAAAGAGAGAAGAAAACAGCCTGAAAGTAAATTTCACAAGAACTCTGAAGTGGCAAAGTGCTCAGATAACAGGCCTCACGGACGGAAACCTGCATCTGACTCAGAGACGTGGGCCGTGTTCAGTGGACGGTAGTGAGAGCCCCAAGCTGCCACCGTGGCCATGTGTCCTCATCACCTGTCAGGGCCACAGGACAGCCCTTCTACCCAAGGAGCCCATCCTGCCCCACAGCCCCACCTTCAGCAAAGGACCCAGCACCCACACAGACATCGTAGCCTGTTTGCCTTTCACCGAGATCTTCAGAGACCCCCCCAGCGTGGACCTTCTGTGTCCCCTATTGACACCTGCATCTCCCCTTCCTCCTTGGGCATCTGTTTTCTCCCCCTTTCCTGTTTGTTGTGGGTCAGGGTTTCCCAGGAGACTCTCATGTGCCAGTAACCGGTTCCTGCCATTCTTCCTCCTTCCTTCCTCCATCGTTCAGGCTGAAAGGACCATGACATTACGGGTCTCTATCTCACCCTTTCCCCACCAGATCTGCAACCACCAGGTTTGAGAACACATACTTTCCCAACCGCACCTGTCTCCCATCACCCCCGGAGGGGCCGAGGGAAGCAGTTACTTTGCCACCGAGGGAAACCAAAGGCTGGCAGCAGAGCCCTGCTGCTGACAGCGCCCCATCCACCCACACCGCCCGCTGCCCGAGCCCCGCGGAGTCACATGGCTCTTCCACAGTCAACACTAGCTCAGGCTGTCTGCC
The DNA here is from genome assembly GCF_964146895.1 of Miniopterus schreibersii. NCBI lineage: Eukaryota > Metazoa > Chordata > Mammalia > Chiroptera > Miniopteridae > Miniopterus > Miniopterus schreibersii. Next base: position 97,553,986 of record NC_138103.1, on the reverse strand, counting down.
ATTGTCACACTGTTCTGGGCCAAGTTCCAGAGAAGTGCCTGGGGGCCAAGAGAGAGGTGGGCAGAAGGTCCCAGGCCACTGATCTGTCCCACTGGCCCCACTCTTATCTGTTTTCTGTAGTGCAATTCTGTGCAACATTTCCTGGAGAGAGACAGACCAAGGATTCCTGTCCTAAACAAAGCCCTGGAGATGTGTGTGCCTCAGTTTCCCAGGCACTCCTCAGGCCCAGTTGCTGTGCGAAACTCACAGTACTGGTCGGGCATGGTGACCTTGGTGAAGGTGCCAGGAGGGCCCTCGCCAGCCCCCGTGCGCGCCGTGACCATGAACTCGTAGAAGGGCTCCGGCTGCAGCTTCTCCACCACGAACGTCTTCTGTTCCGGGTTGTCGATGTCATGCTTGCAACAGACCAAGTCATCTGTGGTTTAAAAAACATGGTTCGTTTTTTACAAGAAGAAAAAAGTATTAAGAGTGTGAGAGAGATTGTGAGAGTTGGGTGCTAACACTCCTGTTGAGTCAGCACTGTCAACATTTTTAAACCAACCCAAAGTTAAATTGTAATTTGATCACGCTAGGGACGCCGTGGCATTTTCAGGAGGTGGCAGGAAAGGGAAAACATCTACCAAGCAAGAGATGTTGGCAGCCTGGGGAGAGCTTGCAGCTCTGTAAAAGGTGGCAAGAGCCTGCGAGAGACAGAAATACATCTCATAGCCCTGGCCAGTGTGACTCAGTGGTTAGAGCATCGGCTGGAGCATCAAAGAAAGGGTCATGGGTTCAATTTCCAGTCAAGGGCACGTACCTGGGTTGCAGGCCTGATCCCCGGCCCCAGTCAGGGCACCTGTGGGAGGCAACCAATTGATGTGTCTCTCTCACATTGATGTTTCTCTCTCCCCCCCCTTCCTCTCCTTCTAAAAATCAATGGAAAAAATATTAAAACAAAAGAATACATCTCACCGAGGCAGAGAACAAAGTGATGGCTGCCAGAGAGGAAGGGGGGGGGGGGGGACAGGGTGAAAAGGGAAGGGATTGACAAGTACAGACCAGCAGTTACAGATCGTCACCAGGATGCAAAGTACAGCACGGGGAATACGGTCAATAATGTTGTAATAACTGTGTGTGGTGGGGACCTGAAGGATCAGGGGGCCACTTCGTAAATTACATAAATGTCTAACCACGGTGCTGTGCACCGTACACTAATATAAACAACACTGAACGTGAACTGTAATTGAGAAATTAAAAATACAACAACATTGTAATAACCTTTAACAAGGTCAAAGGGAAAAAGAGAAAGGGATTGATTAGCAAGGAAGTTTCCTCAGTGGCAGGTTTTCTTAAGGAGATGGTGGGACTTCGAGTGCTTCTAAAAATACCCGGCCACAAGGCTTTTTAAGTTAAAATACCGACCCCCGTCCACCTACTGACTCGATGAAGAACCCGCGTGATACAAAACCACGCAAGAGTAGAATTCAGCAGGACCCGGTCACAGGTGGCAGCCTGTCCCGTGAGGTCGAGTAATGAGGCCGTACAAGGGGTAAACAAACAAAAACCTGTCACCTGAAACGGCAGCCTTTTTGAACCCCAGGTGGCACTGCTCCGCCTTGGACCTCAGGTAGAGGCTGTACCCGCGGATGAAGCCGGGCTGGGCGTCGGCGGGGTAGCCCGTCCAGCTCAGCGTGAAGGAGTGGGATGTCAGGTTGCTTACGGCCGCTCGGGGGGTGTCCACAGGGGCTGGGGAGGAAGTGGGTGAGAAGAGTCACGATTGGGAAATAGTCTCTGAGCGCCCGTGGAGACCGAGGGGCACCACGGCCAGCTCCGGCGGGGGTTGTCTGGGGACCAGCAAAGGGCTTGTCTCTCTCTCTGGAAGATTTGTGCCTCCCGCGTAGCCCGGGAGAGCTGGGGAGAAGTCCAGCAGCCTTCCTGTTAAGCCTCGCCTTTCACAGATGTAGAAACCGGTGCCCAGAGAGACCCAGTGGCTTACACAAGGCCCCACGGCCAGACAGCAACGGCTCTTAGACCCCTCCTGTTCCTGAGTCTGAATGCAGGTGCCCCTTGAACAATGGGTTTGGACTGTGTGGGTCTCCTTAGGTGAGGAGTTTTCCCGGTAAATATTTAGTCAGGCCTCCGTATCCCTGGGTTTCTCAATCGCAGACTCCTTCCAAGCAAAAATCAAAAAAGTGTTTGACCGCGGTTGGTTCAACGCACAGCTGTGGAGTGACGACTGTAAGCACCCTTCCACGCCATTTTATGTAAGGGACTGGAGCCTCCGTGGGTCTTAGTATCTGCAGGGGTCCCGGGACAATCTCCCGCGGATACTGAGGGACAACTATAGTCAAGCCCGGGGGAAGTCGAAAGTTATACTCGGATTTTCAACTGTGTGTGTGCGTGTGGGGGGGGTTGGCACTCCTGACCCTTGTGTCATTCAAGGGTCAACTGTAGTGTCTGAGAGAAGACCTGACCTGAGGTGGGGGCAGGGGAAGGAGGGGGAAGGGTCATGTTCGGAGAGGTCAGCGTGGATCTGAAGGACTCTTGTTCCCAGGCTAAAGTGATACAGAGTCATCCAAGCCTCGTTCTGAGCCTGTTTCATCACATACTCTTGTGCACGCTGGGTCTGTGCTCATCGACACCCCAGCACACACCTCCTGCCGTCTCGGGCAGCTGCCTCCAGATGGAGAACCCCCCTCAGAGGGCCCATGTGACCAGTGCAAGGCAGGCAGGGCCGGGGCGCCCGGCGTCCAGCAGATGTGGGACCGTGGATGCCAAGAGGGTGAATCGTGGTAAAATTTCTGGGGGTGATTTCACAACATGGATCAAAAGTCCTAAATGTTGCACAGGAAATGAAAAACGATTTAAGGAGCTCTAATCTTTTGACGGAAGAATTCCACCTTTAGGACTTCATTTAAAAGCCATTATTGTGGATATTGACAACGATGTAGCTAAAATGATGGTGATTCAGGCAGGGCACAGGGAGATGCGGGCAAAGAAAAACGAGATTGAGCATTTGGGATTGTACGCTACCTGAAGGTGAATTTTATAGTTTTCAGTTGAGAATCACTATAATCATCCTAAATGTCCCAAATAGGTGATGTCACGTATTCAAAGAATGAGGCACTCTGCGATCATAAAAATGATACAGTGAAGTAACATTTAATGATGTGAGTCAGCCTGCGTAGAGCAGGAGCCTGTTTATTGAAAATGTCTATCTGTACATGGAAATACCAACTCTGGGTATTTTGGGGTTTGCCTCTGATGATAAAATCAGCGATGACTCTGTCTTCTGCGTAAGATTTATAAACTGTGTTCACTGAAAATGTTTTATGTTAGTATGATTCAAAAACAATTTTTTAAAAAGCCAATTACCAGAATAAACAGGACACTGAAAATTAGGAATGGTGCTGAAATCTTCCTACACCCCAAGCTGAGCCTCTGGACTGTTCTGAGCAAGGCTTTCAACTCACCCAGTTCCTGGGAGTATCCTGTTTTCCGCTCCAATAAATGAGCCATCCTTTCTGGAGAAATTCCATAAATCCTGAAGTTGTATCGGACTCCTGGTCTGAAAGCATCTAGAGAAGAAACATCAAGATTTTCAATAATAACACAAAATGACCTTCTCTTTACTTCTGGAAAGGAAAAGAAGGGAAAGTGGATTTGTGTCCCCTTAATTTCCTTCTCGGGGTTGCTGCCCCTCATCTCCACCGTCTGCCCCCCTTCCGTTGAGCCTGGAGTCCTCCAGCGTTCCCGACGAAGCCGTGGGGACTGCTCTCCACATCCCCTGGAAGAAAAGCTCTTAAATATGCCCTTTGCCATGTGTGTGAAACTGGGCGCAGAACTGACCAGACAGAAAACCATGATCAACTCTCCTCTGACTCCAGAGCCCCTCCAGCCACCTTCCTTCTCTCGCCCAGGAAGGCCAAGCGGCTGGAGGGCTCTGCTTCCACTCCCTCGCTTTCCCCTCACACCCACCTCTGCAGTCCTGCAGGAACCTCCCCTCCTCACACTGCCAGGGCTAAGGAATGCCCTCCAGGGGCCTCTATCACCCTCTGGACCCAGACAGTTCCCACGTTTTATCTTGAGTCCAGCAGGTGGCGCCACCAACCGCTGCTCAAGCCACAAGCCAGGCTCCTCTGATTGAGCTAACACAGCAATCTCGAAATTACAAACCCAATGTGGGGAGGAAGGGGTCAAGTTCTACATGTTCCATTCAAGTTGAAGGAGCAGATGACTGACGCCCGTCAACACTGTCCTGAACGTCTCCCAAATCCACACACTCCTTTGCTTTTGTGAAAGCTCTCCGGACAACCGTTAGAATGTCCCGCTGCCATTCGCCCAAGACCACTAATTTAGAGGAACAAACTCTTGAAAATGATGGAACCTTATCCCAGCCTTAGGCCCTTATATTCTCTGTCAAAGCAGATGTAAAGTCAAATGTCAGGCCTGCAAAATTTGAAATCCTAGCACTCAGGCTGGATTGGTAATTCCAAGATTATGGGTTTATCACAGAGCGTCTTCAGGATGGTTCAGACAGCGTTGCTGAGCATGCTAGAAGGTGGCTGGGACAAGATGGTAATATGGAAGGTTCTTCTCACCTGAGTTAATGACTGTGCTTGTGGTATTGGGGCCCAGGTATTTCCACTGCAGATCACAGGGTGAGTCCCGGGGACGGTCACACCAGTCCACAACGTAGCCTATGACATCTCCAGATGGCGGTTTCCAAGACAAAGGGACTCCATCCTCTGTGCCCTCAACTCTTTCTTCTGCAACCTCTTCTGTGCATTACAAACAAGGCCATGTTTCAGATGTAACTCATCAAACATTTTGTAAAAGTACGTAAAGAAGAAACTAAGCTTGAACATGCAGTGTGTCCAACAGCCCCGGGACTGTAAGAGCCCCGGGACTTCATTTGCTACAGGAGCCTGGGGAAGGGGGAGGCAGAGTGTTTTCATAGGTGTGTTCCTGCCTCTCGCTTCCCAGCAAATACTCACACCTGCCCTTCAGATGCCCCTTGTCCTGACCTCCTGAGACGCAGCCAGACTTCAGTACCTAACACCGGTCAGCAAACGACCGCCTGCCGGACAAGCCCAGCCTCCCAGGCTTGTGGATGACCCTTGAGCTAAGAATGGTTCTAAGATTCTCAAAGAGTTATAAAAAACCAAACAGATGAAAAACATTGAGTAATATATCACGAAAGCTGGATGACCTGCAAAGCCTAAAATACTATCTGCCCCTTGACCTAGAACCACATCTGGTGCCCCGGCTGCTTTCAGCGGTATCTGTGCAATGAACGACTAATTGATCTGAATTCGTCCCATTTAACTCTGGCTGCTCCTGAGCCACCTACCGTTTATCAGGCATTAGGGGTAGAAACTGAAGTGAGGACAAGGGAAAGGACAATTCGGGTATGTTCTGTCGCATTACGCAAGGATGTGCATGCTACGTAGGGCAAGGCTGCCACCTCGGCGTATGTTACGTGCCAGGGTGGTTTTCCTGAGGTCTGATGATTGGAAAACAGGTGACATGGTCTCAATGGGCTGCCATTGCTACTGACTTAAAGCGGGGTCACCCTACATCTTGAGGGCGAGAAAGCCTCCTCTTTCCCAAGGCCGACTGCACATCCTGCCGCCATTCCCTGGGCAGTGGTCTCAGCTGGTCCCCCGAGTGGGAGCAGGCCCTGGTCAAAGAGTGAGCCTGCAAGCAGCTGCCCAGGAAATCAGTCATCGAGGGCCAAGTATTGCATAGTACAGACGGACACGAAAATCACTCTGTTTATCTGCAGTTCAGATTTACCTGGGGGCCCTACTCACCGCGGAGCATCCTAGGGAAGCGGGTTAGCTTCGCCAGGGCACCACATGACTAGCCCGCTGGGGCGCCCAAAGGAACGTGTGGCCCTGGGTATAAGGCAGAGGGCTCCCCAAGGCCTCTGTGTGCCCTACCACCAGGGCTTCCCTCTCTTCCTACGGCAAGAAACAAATCTCTTTCACATCGAAGCAACATTTTTCAATTCACTCATTCACGCTGAAGTTTCACCCTGACCTTAGAATCATAACTCTTATCAAGCTGCTGCTTTAAAACTGCAAATGTGTTCTGAGGAGTGGAGGCAGAGGTGTAAACTGGCGTCTCCTCCCTGGTCTGTCTCATCGCACGTCTGTCAATCCATTCTAGAGACTTAAGAACGTGAACACTCAGGGAGGGCTGGGTAGGGCCTCACGGGGGCAAAGGGGTCTGAAGGCGGCACGGGGAAGGAGGGCACGGTAGGAACCCCAAAACACAATAGTGCTCAGCAGTGCTGGGGCTGAGCCTCATACGAGGCAACCGTTCCTCTTCCGGCTCCCCCGGGGAGAACGAAATGCCCGCTTTTTCTGTCCTGGTCCTACGAAGACAGACACAACCGTTCACTCCTTCTCTAGGTACTGCTCTTGACAAGCACAGGTTATGTGAAATAGCTCCTTGGTTTCTCTCCCCTGCCACAATCCGAATTTCTTTTTCTTACTTGACGTAATGCATAGTGCTTAAACAAAATTAAAACAAACAAAACGCCACCACCCTCTAATCTAGCCCACTTAACCCAAATTTCAGCCCAACATGAATGACAGGTGTAAGACCATCTGATCTAACCCCGTAAGCAGGGTCTGAAAAATTTAATAGCTGTAACTGAAGGGTGACATTATCGCAAGGTCCATGAATGACCTTGGAGTGTCAGCTGTGTTACGTTCAAGCGTGCACTGTCTCAGTGGGTCACTGTGGGGATTTAGAGTGTTCAACCTCCTCTCGCAGCTCCCCAAGAAGGAAATTAATATCACCGCTGATTTTACGTGCACGGCCATTCCCACCTCATCTGCTCTTTTCACAGGCCCAGGGACTAGCCAGTCACCATGTTTTATTCTACAGCCGTGGCAAACCCCCTGGAAGGATGATACTAGTCCTCCTGATCTCTGGAAACGTTCATGGGCTCTCTACAGGTGGCCAAGACTGACAACATAGTTTACAATGTAATACGTGCAACTCATATTTCATAGCCACGAACCACACTTACACCGACGCCTACTTTCGGTTAAGACTGTTCGTTGGTGTTGCTTTTATTTCAGTGAATCTGAGATAACTTTCCCAGTTTGTTGAAGAATCACCAGGGCAGGAATGCACTGAGCGGTGGCTGAAATCTCGCTCCCCACATGCAGGGGGATGTCCTGAGGACCCCACGGACATGCCTGGGCCAAAGGCAAAGGGCTAACACTGTGGCAGCTGGACGTCTGCCTCCCAGGTCCCGGTCTTCCCAGCTCCCCCGTCTCCACCTAATCACATCAGCGTGCTCCCAGAGAATCCAGGCCACTCACCGTGCCCAGGGTCCCCGGAGATGACAATCACGGAAGCAGGAGAGGTGCCCGCGGTGTTGCTGGCTGTCACTTGGATTTGGTAGGAACACCCGTCAAGGATCAGTTCTGTGCCATTGGCCGGAGCGGGGATGGAAACGAGCTTCAAACTGGACGGTGTGTCCAGCTTCTCTGTAACTACGTTATAGTTCAGAATCTTCCCATGGGCGTGCGCTTTTGATAGTGGCTGAAAAAAGTGTTGATAATCATTTGAAAATGGGCTTTTCTCTGAAAGGAGTTTGCACCATTACTTCATATTCTGTCCCTCAAATGCCCACACACACCAGCTAATTAAATCAGTTTACTGGACAGAATAGCCTTCTAAACCCAGCTTGACACCAGGCTGTCTCCTGAAAGCTGAGAAGAGAATAGGCTCCTGAGGGCTGAGCTCCCCTAATGTGTCTACAGAACAGTGACCAAGTCAGGAATCAAGAGAACAGGGGACTCCTAGCCAGGATTTTTAAAAGGCTGAGTGGATACCGGGGGGAGAAGCCATCTGTGAACACTAGCAGAGGGCCCACCTCCTGTCCTCACCCCCTGCCAGCTGTGCACCCCCCTTACCCAGAGCCCATGGTGCCCCTCCTAGACGACTCTCCAGGTTGCAGTGAATTCCCTCTTCACTTACTCTCACGCCCTCTCCTAGGGCCTGTCCCTCAGGCCTACTCTCCCAAGGAATAGGCCTGGACCCCACCCCAAGGACAGACGGTGCCCCAAGACCTGAGAATGGGCTGGGAATGGCTGTTTATGGGAGGTGTGGACAGAGCATGGACACACGGACTGGCATGTCCACACGTGTGCGCACAGGGCTCGTCTCGGAGGGGCCGGAGTGGAAGTGGGAAGAAAGCGGGCTGGGTAGTGGCAGGGGGCCAACTCTCCCAGCAGGGCCACGTCCTGGTATCAGACGCTAAGGCCTTGAGACTTCTGAGCGCAAACCTGGCCTTCCAGGTGGCCATGAAGACACATTCACCAAGATCAAAGGACACCATATAGATTATATTACAGGTTTTTTTTAGCTTGATTCGTAACTTTTAAACATAAATACTGTGACTCTTCAAATAATCACAACTTTTAAATATGGTTATAAATGTGCTTCTCCAGCTGTCCTCATGAGTCAGTTTTGGGGTAACGCTGGACCCCACCTTGGCCGAGAACACTCCATCTGGGAGGTCTGACCGCAATTCCTTGCTTCCAGTAAAATTCCGGAGCTGATATTACCCAACCGCATCCTTAAGGGAAGAGTGTGCACAACATCCTTCCTTAACAGCATGTTCTGCACAGTAGTTGCTTTGTCAAGTAAATGGAAACTAGAAAGTGTGCACGAGCATTATTTTACAGGCCCTTCGGGTGGCCCCGAGCGTGGCAAACGTCCTGTGGCCACCGGGCTCAGCCGCCACCAGGTGGCGATGTAGGGCCCGCCGACCTCATCTTCCTCTCAAGCCCGCACCCTCCCCAAGGCCCCTGTGTAAGCTCCCTCGGGGAGCTCAGCCCTTTTCTGGTCAACTCCCTTGCACACGGCTCTTTTCCATAGACTCGCCGCTCGACCTGGTACTGAGTGCAGTGCTCATTTCTGCAACCTTGAGACTCAAGAGCTGACATTCAAAGTCAAGTAACCCCCGTGCCCTGGGCCCTGCAAAAGTTAGAGGGGCCCGAGTAGAGGTTACAGAGAGGTGGGCTCTCACAATGAGAATGGCTGTCCGCGCAGCGGGCGGTCAAGGAAGGAGCAGTGCGAGCATTAGCCGCATGGATGTGGAGTGGCGAGTCCTCCACCGGTGGGACATCCTGCTGCAGTCACAGGATGGTCCCTCCCTCGGGTCCCTGCCCTGAAGACTGCACCGATGTACAGTTCATTTCACAGCGACGGACAGTGCCAAACAAAGCTGTCTTCTGGAGCCTGTGCGTCTTACCTTCCAGAATAAAGTGACATTACAAGATCCCGGCATTGACTCCACGCTTCTCCAGACGTCAGGAGCCTCGGAGGGAGCTGAAATGAACCGAGAAAAGCCCCTGGGTCACGATATGTATGTAGAACAATACATTCCAGCTTCCCATTTGGCCAACAAAGTGACGATGACGAATATCCTCGAGGCTTGCTTCTCACTTTCTATAGCCACCCTGTTCATGCCTCACTAGACGCACAGAGTAGGTGCTTTACAGAAGGTCTGCTGCCTCTGAACGGGACATCACACCAAAAGCCCTTCATGAACATCAAACCTCAGAGCTTCTGGGAGCCACCAAACAATGTTGGAATAATTTTGTCAGTTACTTAGACCAATTCTAGGAGGTCATTTAGGTAAATCCCCACCATTTGAATCCCCAGGAGCATCAGACTGTTGCTGCTTCCTCGCCCCATCTAAGGAGGCCGCGGTGGATGCGCTCACACGGACAGTCCTGGGCAGCCTGCGCTTCTCCGGGTTCAAGATTTCACATGGCTGCCCTACGCTGGAGTCGCAGCCTGGGAACCCCTCCTTCCCCCTCTGCTGGGAGGGCCACACCCCCCTGAGCCTGGTCACCTGCCTGTGGACACTCAGGGTCCCTCTGCACTGTGCCCTGCACGGCCCTCACCACACTGTCGGGAGAGTTTGCATCTTTGTCTTTCTCGGCAGTAACTGTAGGGCAACTGATCTGTCCCTTGATTCGAAACATCTCTAGGCAAGAATCGTCTTGGAACCTAACACGACGATTTAGTTCTACGTTCTATAAAAATAGTTTAGTGTCCCCGACCACTGAGATTTAAGAAAGTCCTTTTTTGCCTTTTAGACACTTTCCCATCTACTTGAAGGTGACCGTATATTTTTCAAATCTATTGACGCAGATTTATTTTGCTAAAGGAGCCCTGGGAAAAGCCAACATTAAACAAAAATCGTATTGAAATACTCAGGGCCCAACGTGAGACCCCAAGTTCAATGCAAAGTCCTAGCTGGTTTGTAAATTAGTGTTTGTAAGGAGACCCCAGTAGCACAGTTAACAGTGCTCCACATTTGTGTCGATGTCATTTCTACCCTGGTGTCGCTGAACTCTGCTTCCTGTGATTATACTGAAGCGTGATTATAACGCACGCACACAAACACTGGGTTTTCCAGCATTTACCAAAGTGCTACATAGAAGGTTAAAAACAAACGATAAAGTCATCATCAGTGGGTCCGTTTAATTTCTTGTCATCATCAAAAGCTAAGTATTTTCCAGTTTATTAGACTATACACTAAAAGATAGAGTTTACTAAAAATTCTATCCTTTTGCCATTTTCCTTTTGCACTTAAATTTAATTATAACATGGGAATAAATTTGCAAAAGAAAACCCAAAGCAAAGCAGTCTCATTCAAGTAGACATTCTCAGGAACGGGCCTTTCTGCAGCGAGGTGAACCTTGGAGGGATCGACACACCTAGGAAAAATTCCTGGGGTCTCCGGGGGTGTGAGGGTGGGCAGGAGCACCAGACAAGGCAGGAGGCCCGCTGAGCGTGACCAGTGACCGACCTGAGTGTAGATTCTGACGAGTGCCGTCCCCACCCCCCACTCAGTCACTGCTTTACAGTCGTCCTCAGGAGAAACAGAGCTCTCTGCCTGACTCCAAGCACCAACAGTAAGATGGACTAACATCAATACATCTAATCCCTCCTCTGGCCCTAAAGTAGCCGGGACTTGAATCAGCAAGACCTCAAGGTTGTAATAACAGCAGCCGGAGGCAGAACGCGCAGGAGCTGGCTCTGGGTCAGGGCGGGGATCTGCAGTCACAGGGCCACCTCCTCGTGGGCCAGTTAATTACTGTCCTCTGTGCCTCAGTGTCCTGCTCTATAAAGCGGGGGTCATACTGCTGACCGCGAGTTGTGAGGGTTAAAAGAGAAAAACACTGTTAGCGCTTTGAGCTGTGCCTGGCACGTACCACAGACTCAATGAATGTCAGCCACTGTTATTATTATTATATTATTATTATTATTATTATTAATCATCATCATCTCTGCCATTCGTTAACTTTGCAAACTAGGCAAGTCTCTCCTATCTATGGGCCCAAGTTGCTTCATCAGTAAACTGGGCAGTGGTTGTACTTCATTCTCTTCAAGACACCTAACCTGCTGAGGCCTGTTTGAGCTCTAAGACGTGGTTATTTGGGGGAAAAGCTGTTCTGGAATGTTGAGGAAACGACCCCGAGGGCATGATAGAGATGCTCACAGTTTGCCATTGCTGAACAAATGGTTTATCAGTAATAATTAAGTTTTCAAATATCATTACACGTCCAAGCGTGGCCTAGAGTTGTTTGGCATGAGACCAATGCTCTCCTTGGCAGGGACACCGTGTTTGTCCCCGGTCCTGAATGAAAAGTCTGTACTGATTTACAGAGGCCCACCCCCAGCCGGAACCCAGCAGTGCCTGTAGCTCAGAAACCACATTGGCAGAAACAATGACCAGAGAGAAAATACAGAGTAGAAATAACACTGACGGCAAATGTTCGAAGTGGATGTCTCCCCGCGCACATCTTGTTCGCCACTTAATTCAGGTGTGTTTTTATTTTTAAAGATGGCACCTGGCCTCTTTTGGAATATTTTCCCCTTAGTTTTTGGTACAACCAGGAGCTCTCAGGGAAGCCAGCCCATCCCGTGAGTCAGTGTAGGTCCCTGCGTTAAACCCCAGGGATCTGAACGTACCAGCCTCCAGTGTGCTGAAGTTCTGCCCGGTCCAGCCGCTCCATTTCCAGAAGTGGTTGGCGGCAGCGCAGCGCATCCGGGCCACATACTCGGCGGCGGGTTCCAGGTCACTGAAGAGGTACTCGCCACGCTCCCTGACGGAAACATTGTGCTGCTTGACAAAAAAGAGGTATCGGTGGGCGTTCTCCCTGCAAAGCTAAACCACAACGCGGCACACCCTGATCTGGGGAAAGACCTCTAAGGCCCCCTTCCCAACTCTGAAAGTCTACAATGAATTTCATGGACCTTTTTCAACCCTTAAAACCCGCACCATTTGAACCCACACAGAAATAAGAGCTCAGAGAGATCTGATTCCTCAGTCTCTCTGTTCAGCACATAAAGGGGTTTTTGAAAATAGGATATGAAGCAGTGTCCTTACTTGTATCACTTTTCCTTCACCATGGAGTTCAACCTGACACAAAAATGTGGAATAATTCCCAACGGAGTGCACCTTCCAGGTCACGGTGGCATTCGTGGCCCTTACACTCTTCAGGAATACATTATAGGGAGTCATTGGATGAACTGCCAAAATAATAATAATAATGATACAGAGTAAAAAAATTCAAGCATAGATCCAAAAGGCTTTGGTAAATAAGCAGTTCATTTCCTCATTTATTTATTCAATGAGTATTTTTTGTTTATTTTTGAGAAAATGGCAAATAAAACCAGTCTTTACAGCCAGGATGGAATAAGCCAACTACAGCCTCCCTCACTGATTATATTAGAAACTGAATGAAATACAAAAGGAAACCACCTGAGGACTCTTAAAATTAAATAAATCAGGCAGATTGTGGAGGGGTGTCTGAAGTTGAAGAAGCCGCCCATGGGGAGAATATAACAGAACCCAGAGTCTAACCAAAACAAGAGACCAGAATTAGAAGTATTACTGAACCGACATGGAATAAGTTACTGTCACAGTTCTTGTTGTGGAGTTGAGTAGTAAGCTCCTGGGTGCTTATTACATGATCAGAAGACACAAACAATAGGGGACCATGGGCCACACCTATATCCATGAAGAGAGGTGGCATGAGCAAGACTATAAACTGTAACTTTCACTTAGGATGTGAATTGGGCATAAGCCTGCAGCACAGTCACCTGGTCCCCCAGTGTGTCAAACAAAGATACGGCTGCAACTCTGGTCTTACCTCGATGTGCCAGGTTAAAAAGCAAATTGACACTCCTCTTCCTGAAGTGGTTTTCAGCCACAAGTGTGAAGTTATACATTTCTTGTGAGTCTGGAGCTACTTGCCAAGTACACGAGTTTTTGTGTTCACAGAATTTCTTTTTCCCAGAAAATCTTAAAAACAAAAAATCAATTTCAGGGTTTACACTTTTGTCAGTGCAGATGTGTGTCCCTGTCTCCCTCAGGGACACTCAGTGGCTTGAAAACTGCATTCCACACAAGAGCATCCATCCATCACCAACAAACACCAATGACGAAAATATCGTTTCAACAAGTTTGATTTATGTGGTTAAATATGGAACCATGAGTCAGCGGCTCCCCCTTGTAGGTGGTGAGAACTCTCCTTCATTTACTTTGGATATTCTTAAAAAGTTAGCAATTAGGTACACTCAGATGGAACTATTTATTTAAAAGGATGGAAGTATTTTCACACTGAGATTAACCATTCATGGTCTGTCTTGTAATTTTTAGGCTATATTTGCCTTTAATGAAACCAGGTAGGAAGTGCTGTGCACAGTGACCCGCTAAGATCTCCTCCTGATACCAAGCTCCTCAAACGAGGAAGAATCTGTCAGTAATGTAACCAGAGCTCACTTACGATTCAAATAAAGTGTAACGTTGGGAAGAATATTTAGGTAGGTCAGTGTTATTCCCAGGCTCCCAGGTACAGTCCAAAGTCTTGAAGTCTCGAGTCTCACAAGAAAAGTCCTTGGGCTCCTCAAGCACTTCTGTTTGTACAAAGAAAATACAAATGAAAGATCCAGTTAAATCGAAGACAAACAGAATGGAAAGCTCTGCCAGGGGTCTGAGGCCACAGAGTGACTGTGAACAATCAGAGGATCCCTTAAACGGACGCTTTCCATTCACACGCTGGCAGCTCCAGGAAGTCACTGTTCTGGCCCGTCCTCCCTTCCCTTGTGCTTTGCGGGGGATCGTGGGGACGGGGGCGGGAGTTCTGCACGTGGTCGGCGCTGCGTGTGTCTGAGGGAAGTGTGCGCCCAGCGCCTGCTGGTGGGCGCTCCACGGCGTCGCTCGGTAACAGGCCAGGGGCGTGAAGGGAGAGTGAGGTCAGCATTTCCTGGCGTCTCACTCCCGACGCCGTGGCTGCCGGCGAGCCTGGGGGTTTCGTGTGGGAGGCCGGGAAGTCGGCTAGATCGGGAGCCTGCTACATTCAGCAGCCGAGAGCTGAGAGTTCCGAGGAACGGTGCAGCCCTCCAAGTCCCCGAGTCACTGCTGTCCTTAGGCCATGCCAAGCACAAACCAAGGGTCCGGGAGCTTGGAGATGCCCTCTGTCAGGGAGGCAGTGAGGGCAGAGTTGCAGATTTTGCCCCAATGTGCAGGGAAGGGCCCTCTCAAGACAGAACATAGTGGCCTTGGCCAGTGTGGCTCAGTGGTTGGGGCATCGTCCCTTAAACCAGAAGGTCGCGGGTTCAATTCCAGGTCAGGGCACATGCTCAGGTTGCGGGTTCGAGCCCTGCCTGGTTGGGGTGCACGCGGAAGGCAGGCGATTGATGTCTCTCTCTCTCAAAAATCAATAAAAACATGTCCTCCGGCAAGAATTAAAAAAAAATAAACATGAACTGTTCCATGTCTCTCCACTGCCGCCACCAATGGAGGTTATGGTGTCATTTGCGAAGCTCCTGCGTCACACAGCTTCCTGTGCAGGGCCAGGCTCTGTCCCCATTCACTGACCCTCAGAACAGCCGTCACTGTCCCCCTTCCCCAGAGGCAGAACCCAGCTCAGAGAGGCCGGGGAAGTGGGCCAAGAGGCGCCCAGCACGGAAACGTCAACCAGGCGCCCGGCCCCCCACCCCCACCCCCGGCTGCCTCTCGGGGCCCCGACCTGCAGCGCCACCCTCCCTGCAACCCTGTGCCCACCCCAGCACGGGGTGTTTCCAGGGCATGACCTGAACTTTCTCCCCTTTATACTCTTGGTCTCTAAGCATAAAATTCTCAGCGAGGACAGGGAAACACAGGACATCCTGCCAGGACTGCCCCGGGGATGTTTTCCGCAGCCTCTCCTAGGAGACTCGGGAGGCCGAGAAAACTGCCACCGTGAGTGGAAATGCCGCCTGGTGCCTGGCGAAGGACACCATCTGGTCCTCAGGAGACGGCGGGAGGGCGCCGAGGGCCACACGCTTACTTGCGACAAAGAGGACGATGCCCCCTATGATCGTGGTGTTCGTGGTGTTCGTGGTGTTCGTGGTGTTCGTGGTGTTCGCCCAACAGTACATGTTGGTCCCCGTGTCCCTAATGAAGGGGACGCTGTTCAGGGTAAATACGGACACGTCCGGAGCAAGTCGTTTCCCTTGGATCAGCACCCCTTCCAAGATACAGGATATGTTATTCTGCTGGGTCCTGGCAACGTAGCAGACGGTGACATTGGAGCCTTCCTCCACCAGCTTATCTTTAGGGAAAAGGAACAGTGAGCCTTGTCCAAGCGAATCCCGCCCTACGGGACAAGGAGAGACAGGGCAGTTAGAAGCCGCTCGGTTCAGCCCGGCCCCTCCCGGCCGCTCTCAGCGGGGACCTGGCTCCTCCCGCCTCCTGGAGAAAGGAGCCTGGGCGCCTGCGGCAACCCCGTGAACTTGGGTGCGCAGAACAGTCCGCCCCGCCGCTCCTGCCGGGCCTAGCACTGCCGCTCCGACTGCTGTTGCATCACCGCTGGTGGCAGGTGACCGTGGCCGTCAGCCGTGTGCGCGGCCCTGTCTGAGGTGGATGTCCATCATCTCAGGTCGTCCTAGCCCCTCACGGCAACGGGACAGGTAGGACTGAGGCCGAGCTCACTCGGGTGGCAAAGCCAGTCACACTCGCTAGGTGCGGCAGCTCCAGGCCGCGTGTCCTGCGAAAGCTCTGAACTGTACTGTAGACCAAGCCCTTGACCACAGCCCCGCCCGCCGCCTCAGACATGCCAGCCGCTCAGGCGTCCCCCCTGGCCACCCGCGTATAAAACCCTCACGTCTCCCCCTTGTTAAGCAACCCAGCCTGTCCTCCCAGCCGTGCCGCCTCTCTGCCCGCCTCCCTGAAGATCCCCCCGCTGCTCAGGCTTCATCACCCCTCCCGCGCCTGCCGCAGTCCCGCTGCTGACCCAGCGAGTCACTAAACTGCCATCGCCACACAGAACGACCGGCCTGGGGCTTCCTTTAAGGTCCCCAGGCGATTCTGATGGGTGACCGTGGTTGGGGTCCAGTGTTTGGGGGTTAGGAATAACCCGGTTTTCCATCTACTCTTTAGTTTGGAGATGACAGTTTTGAGAAATGTAGTTGATTTTATAAAATAGACAGGTTGTTTATAAAGTTGTTCTTTCTTCCTCGGTACTCTCTTTTTAATCTGTTTTATCTGTGAGCCTGTCCCTCCTTCGGCACTAGGATGCAGTGGCCTCCAGGGCTAGGTTGTCTGGGCTGCAATTCTGGCCACATCCTTCGTGGCCTGATGACCTTGCCTGGGTTGTTGAACCTATTTGTGACTCGGTTTCCTCACCTGTGAATACTACGTATCTCATTGGGCAGATGTGAAGGCTAAGTTAATATGTATAGTACTTAAAACAGTGACTAAATGTAGATTTTATTATTTAGTATTAAACTAACCTCTGGGCCACTCATGGGTTACTGTGTTATCAGTCTGAGCTCATAAACTGGCATAAACACTCAACAAAGGAACGGTTCTATTGGCAGGAATTTCTGATAACCTGGCAGGGTGTACAGCTGAGAGAACCAAATGCTGTTGTTTTAGAACAGGCCTATAGCTTGGCTGAGGCATAAGAAAGGGTGGCACACCCACTCTCCATTTTAATTACAGCAAAATTAAATTATCAAAATTAAGATATTTAAAATATATCTATCCGTAATCTCATTACTCAAAGAACTGCTTTTATTTTTGCATATGTCCCTCCCTTCTCTCTGCATTAGGGACACTGGCAAACTAACCAAGGTGCCAAGGCCAGCCCACCATCTGTTTTTGTAAATAAAGTTTTATTGGAACACAACCACTACCATTCATTTACATGTTGCCTCTGACTGATCCAACAATACAGGGGCAGAGCTGCACACACATTGTGTGTGTTGTTCTAGTAAAAACGTACATTATAGCTCGTGTCCTGCTTGGCTCACTTAGCATTCCATAATAAATATGCTTCACGTTTGGAAAATAAATAAAAATTGTCTGGATTTGCAGAATCATTTCAATGAATAGTTTCAGAGGTCAAACCTCAGATGCCTATCTCCTGGTGCCAAGCCTCAAGCCTCACACACAAGCTTTTTCTTTCCAATGGGAGCCAAAGGAAAGGACTGTTGGTGTCTACTGAGTTCCTCAAAGGGGACCCCCGCGATCTGACTACTGATCCCCAAACAGTATTATGTATTAACCCCATTGACTCTCTCATCACCTCACTTCTTACCATCTGCTTCCTCCCACGAGCTCCAGCGGCTCCAGGACGGCGGCCCGGGGGTGGTGTCGTCCAGCATACCCCGTATTCTTACGAAGTGCGCCGCGCATTCCAGGGGGAGCTCGGACCCCCAGCTCCAGTGCAGAGCCCGGCCCCGCTCCACCGTGGCGCTGTACCTCCCCTGGAAGCGGAGAGAAGGACCTGAGAACACGGCCATGCTGTCCTGGAGAATGGCCTGACCCCACCTACCCCAGAGCACTCGCCCGCCGCAGCGCCACAAGGCAGCAAGTGCCGGCCGGCCCTGCCCAGCCAGTCCCTGTGCTCCCACGTCCCAGCAAGGACCCGGCCAGAGCCTCGCCGGTCTCGGAAACTCGGCTCCCCCGCTCTGGGCCTCCACTTCCAGGGGCTTCAAGGGGAGCAAGTGGGAGAAGATGGAAGCAACTCAGGTCTTGGGGAAGAGATCAGAGCTAGAAGGTGCTCATAGTGCTGGTCACACAGGACCTGCTAGAAAATTCTTGCCAACTAGAGAATTAACTGAGTTATCCTTTTAAAAGCAAGTGAGATCGATAGGTTGGTTTTATATTCATTTTTAGCCAGGGTCAGACCAGGTTGGCCAGATCTCCGTAGAGAAGGCAGATCCTCATGGTACTGGGGGGCACTGAGCAGGGCCAGGACCCTGTGCGGAGTGACTTCCCCATTCGTCTCATTAACATGCAGCTGCTGTGTCCTCCCAGATGCCACTCGTGTGGATTTCGTCTGACCGCGACTTGTGCTTTGTGGTGTTTGCGGCCTTGGAAAGAGGAGATAAAACTTTCCTTGAATTCGATGATTTTTTTCTTTTAATGTGGTGAACTGTGTTTGGGCTGCTTTCCTGAACTGAAGTGGCAGGTTTAATTTGCGCTGGCAGACGCAGTGAGTCACAGGACAGTGGCACACGCAGTCACACGGGTCTAGCGGAGGCCCCTGATGCGGCCGTGGGGTGGGAGCGCACCCCAACTGGCTCCCCCGCAGGCCCCCTCCATGCTGCTGCTGCTTGGCTCTGCCTCCTCCTGCCATTGACAGAACCAGGGAGCAAGTGGCTGGACAGGCCAAGGGCAGAACCCAGCCAGGGGAGACTGTGCAGTGCAGCTGCCAGCAGGGATCTGAGTGGCCGGCCGCGTGCAGGATGGGGTCTGGGTCCCTGGTCCAGCTGCAAGCATCTGGATAAAGAAGCTGGCCCTTCTTGGCATGAGTGAGGCCCCGTCAGGTCACATTACAGGGAGCTGCCCCATGAAAGGGAGGGAGGTTAGGGTCCAGGCAAAAGTGGCCTCTCTCAGCTGGCTCTCTCCCCCTTACCCCGAGGGAACTTATGTCTCTCCCGGCTTCGGGCCTGACAGGTTCAGATGAGGGCTTCTTGTGCATCTTCTGTCCTGGGACCTGTGGCCACTGATGGCCCAGGGAGGCTGCATGTGGCCACCATCCCTGTCTGGGCACAGGACAGAGGGCGCCCTGACTCTGCCCCCTGGGGCAGCCCAGCGAACCTCTCTGTGCCTTGGTTTTCTCCTCTCTGGGGGGTAGGGAGGGAGGGGCATTATGTGGACAATACCACAGACAATGCAAAATTCGACTCTCCAAGATCTCGAGCCCTAGTAGGTTGTAGAAGTAGGTTTTTTACTGTGAAAATGGAGCTGGTACAAGAATCAAAGGTGAAAACAGATGTGAACGGCCACCGGATAGAAAAATAAAGAATGGAATCAACTTGGTCCACAGCTGTCACTATTTTCTCCAACATAGTAATGGAAAGAACTGCCTTTTAGAAGAAGAATGGGCTCCCTTGGTCTGTGGTTAATCTCACCTTCGCTAATAGCGTTAAATGCTACTTTTCTACGAATTCCTTCTGCACTTCTCTCAAATTTCTTTTTCTTAAACAATTCTTTGCCTCAGTATGACCTGTGCTCAATGTTTTACCAGGTCCAAGTCAACAAACAGTGTATTCATCAAAAATACGAAAAATTATGAAGATACAAAAACTGTTAACGTGAGGGAAAATGTGTGGGTGTCGGGAGGTGAACAGTCGTCCACAGACGCTGCTCGTGTTTAAGATCAGGATGCTACACTACGCTCACTGTGGGGGCCGCCCTTGGAGGGGTGGGGTTACACACCTGCCATCAACCCTAAATCCACAGGGTCAGAATCACATTTGACGTAGGCCACTCACTTAACCTCCAATGCAAGAGGGAAGGCGGCAGGTAACTGGAGGCTCTGAAATGAGTGGCTTTCATGCTTTACTGAAGGAGCTAACCATCTGGACCGCTGGCCCCCGGGATGCAGCCTCCAGGGCCAAGAGAAGAGTGGCCCTCCCCTGAGCACACAGAAGTCCCCACGATGACACATCCTCTGTCTCTCTTCCCTCCAGGCAGCTCCTCCCTTCCCCTTCAATGAGAAAACATCCCACTGTCCCTCAACATCCCGTGACAATGAATGAACAGGACCCGTGTATAGGTTATTAAGGCTCCCAGACCATAAATGATCATTGAAAGAAGCCACCAGAGTGTCCAGTGCACTGGGTGAAAAAGCACCAGGCAAAACAGATACAACCATGACTGGAGCCAAGACAACGGAAAACCCATTCGTTATAGAAAAAGCCACCTGTGATGCAACAAAGGCCACCGTAAGTGACTCTCCAGCAGGGTCCATGAAGGAGCTTTGCCGGCCAGGCCATGGACACACGAGAGCCCATTCTTCCTGCTCTCAGCCCAGAGCAGGCAAAGACACTGGCGAGAAGCCACACTGGCGAGAAAAACATTGCCAAACTACTGCGTCTTGTTAAGAGAATCTCTGGCGGACCAGGAGGAAGAAAGACGCAGAGGAAGATGGTGGATCTTCGTGGATCTGGGGAACCAGTGCTCACGAGGACAGAGCCGTAAACGGCCTTCTCAGGGGCCCAGCAGAAACGGTCTAGTAACGCGTCCCATCCAACCTGCCAGACCAGGCTTGTCCTGTTCCTCTGCCCAGACCCTCGTCACTAAAAACACAAAAATGCAACTGTTTTGGGAAACCGTTTTGAGCTGCTAAAATGTTTCCACACTGGGATTTTCTGTATGTTATAAGGGACAAATCATGGCACCAGAAAAGGACTTTTAAAATATAAAGTAAACAACAACAACTTACCACCCAGATGACATTGGATGTTTTAATTCTGCTGATTTCGATCTGAAAAACCATCTTTAATTCCTGCTGGGTAAGGTTGCGGACACTCCACTGTAAATGCAGACACTGCTGTGCGGAATTGATGGAAACCTTCAGTGATTCAGGGGTCAGTGACGAAGGTTCAGGGGTCACTGACGAAGGTTCAGGGGTCAATGATAAAGGTTCAGGGGTCACTGATGAAGGTTCGGACAAGACTGAAATACCAAAACGAGACACGAAATAACACTTAATAGGATGATACAGCCACAGATAATTACCGTTCCATATCATTGCTGTTCAGCTTGGAAAAATATAGCTCACAAGTGCATCCTAGAGTCAGACACCTGAATTCAGAAATCGCTTGACAGACACGAAATTAAGACCCAGATGAATGAAATGACTTGCTCAACGATACACAGCAAGTTCACATACTGACAGTGAAACAAACAATACAAAGAGCAAACAATTTAAATTAAATACACCAATTTATTTAACAATTAAACAGTAAAGGACACTTTCCTGGATAATATAACTGGTTTAGAAATTCACAGCAAGGCTGAATAAAGAAACAGGACTTTTTGCTATAAATCTCGTATTTCTGGAAGTCAAAAATGAAAGTTTGTTTTGAAACAATATTTTATTGTTTATTAGCCATAAAGTGGGAGCACATCCCATCTCAATGCACAGAACTTAAATACCTCCAACAAGAATTCACTGAACTTTTTGGATGAGATCAGCACCAGCAACATGCTAGATATTTGGTGTGAAATAAAATAATCATGACAAGGTTCCTAGCTCAAGGAAGGAACCTATTGGATACACAACTGACTCATGAAATGAGAGAGTGCAAGTGTAGAGTGGTTGGCGATGTGACAGAGTCTGTGGAAGCGGAGATTCGACCACGGAACAGACTGCAGGGGTCAGTGGGCGTGGGAAACAGACCAGGCTGAGGATGGGCCCCGTGGCCTGAGTGCCGTCCCTGCTAACGCTTAGGGAAGAAACAAAGCACCGTCTGCACTGAGCGGGAGAGACGCACAGGCTGGGAAGGAACTGTACTGCTGACTCAGCGCGTTCCCCCGGCGGCTGCGAGGGGGTCTGAGTGAGCTGGGAATGGTGCAAAGGTACTGAAAAGACTAAGCGTATGACAGCCACCTGGTATCATCTTCTAAGCATTCATTTTTCTAACTAAAATCAGACTTGGAAAGATGAAGGAGAAGGTCCCTTGTGGACTGGGGGGGAAATGCTTTTAATCACTGTGGAGCCAACGGCACCAGAGAGAGCAGAGTGCAAGCAAAAATCACCCCACCTTTCCGAGCCCTCATTTCATGTTGCCTGTTTGTTGTTGTTGGTCTCACTTTAGATTCAAATTTCCTGAAGGACAGAGGTTGATGTTTATGCATCTTTGAATGAACTCTTGTCCCCAGCGCTTGGCACAAGGTCTTACCTATAGCACATGCTGATCTCAACTTACAGAGATCCAGGATTTCCACGAGGTCTCAAGTGCCTGACAAGCGTCTCCTCACTGACCCCTCGATGTGCCCTTCCCCCGTGGCGGCTTTGCTAAGCCCGACTGGGCACCCATCACAGACTGCTGTCTCCCCACACCCTGTGAGCTAAACAAGGGTGAGACTCGGACTTACTCAGCTCGGTGAAACCAAGACCAGTAACACACCTGTCCCGGCGCAGACACGCAGTGACTGGTTGCTGAATGAGTGAGTTAACTACCGGTACCAACTTTATTTCTGGAAACTCCAGAAAGCTACTGTATGATGCTTTGGACGAAAGGGGAAGTCCGTCGACTGACATGCTATCAGCAAGTGCGGAGTGACTCCGATACTGGACAGACCAGCCAAAATAATTTGCTCAAAAGCAATCTAGGACTTCCTTGGGAAATAGTGGGAAAGGCCAAGGTGAAGCCAGAGCGCTAAAGGGAACTTAGAGATTATTAAATCCAATCCCATTATTTTTCAGATGAGTTTCAAAAAAAGGAAGTGACTTTCCCAAAACCACACAACTCGATCAGAACCCAGGGTCTTGGCGCTTGGCCCAGTTCTTTCCATAACACTGCACTGGAGTGTTGCCAGAAGGGCAGGCCTGGGAATCAGACTGACCTGGGGTCAATCACAGCCCCTCCTTGCACCTTCCTGCCCAGTTTCTCTGTCTGGCCCCAATGCCACTTAAGGAAATAAACCACGGTTCATTCATTCGTAGGAACAGGACAAAAGGCAGCCAGCCATCTAATGTTATTTCTAGAAGAATATTTAACATCAAAGTTAAAAACTCTCATTGTATGTTGTATTAATTGTCTCAATAAGTATATATTAAAGTATGTATACTTAATTAAAGTATACAGGGGTGGGCAAAAGTAGGTTTACAGTTGTGAGTACGTGAAAGCTTACCCTTATATTATTATTTATCATTGTTATATATTTTTCCATACGAACTGTAAGCCTTCCTTTGCCTATCCTGTATATAGTATGTTTTCTCAGTATATATACTTATGCTATGTGTAATATATACTTTATACTATATGTGCTTCAATAAGTATATATTTATCATAACTATATACTCTCTAATAAGTATATATGTACACACACACATATACACTAAAATATAACTACTCCCAGTACATCTAGTATAATTTCACTTCTACAAAAAAGTCGACACAATACATCTCTATTGCTGTCTATATGTACATACACACGAGAGACTGGAAGAAAATACATCCAGAGGCTACGGTCTCGGTCTCCGGCTGATGGAGACATGCGCCCCGGCTAACCGCGTGCGCCCAGGCCCTGCCTCCCTGGTCGGAGAGGCTGGCTTATCGGAAATGGTGTCGCCCACCTGAGCCTCAGGTGTCCCACGGGGACACTGAGGGAGGATCGCTGGTTTCAGTGGGGAGGTTTAGTAGGTACTTGGTCAGATGCAGCCGACACTGAGGGGAGAAATCCAAGCGGCGCAGGCGAGCGCGAACAGTGGCCTCCCCGCAGCGAAGGCCGGGCGCAGGCACAGGCCGGCTGCGGGAAGCCAGGCGAACGCGTCTGGTCTGGAGGAGGCGTGGGGGGACCTGCTCCCGGGGCACAGGTCTGGTGGCTGGGGAGGAGGCACAGGGCCAACAGCCCGCGGGTGGGATGGTGAGACTTCACGGGGGGTGAGCCGTGCCGAAAGCCTGGTTGACAGCCTGGGATGTTCTGAGCGCCTGGCGGCCACGGGCCCCTGTGTCAGGCTGAGACGTTCGTACGCACGCTGCAGAGAAATCCTCGCTCCCACCCTTCAGCTCCGGTTACGGAGACACTAACGGCCAAACTATGATTTTTAACAAGCCACAAAAGTAGCATTTTCCCACGTGCCCGGAACCTGACAAAAATAAACCCAGACCTAAAGAATATCAGACAGAAAACTGAGCTATTCTCAGAACAAAAATCTTTTTTTTTAAATTTCAAAATATATTTTCATGGAGCTTGAAGGGAAAATTGAAAAATTCTATGGATATTTCCTGCCAACGTCATTTTCATGTCTCCACGGACAGGAATTGGTAGAACTGCAGAAGGCCTGCTGCGCCTGTCCTCTCCCTTACAAAGGGGCACAGAGAAAAGTAAACACAAACACAGACAAATGTAAAGCTTTGTAAAACACAGGAGAAAGCAATGCAGACCTTATAAACCAACGGAAACTCGCTCAGGTCTAAGAATCTACCTTCAGACTGGTTCGAAGGGTAATCAAAGTACCCGTAAACATTTTAGAAGTATTGAATTCTTATTGACCTTATTTCTAAAGTTAATTATTTCAAAATACCCTCACTGGGGTAGTAGCTAAATGACAAATACTTTTTTTAAATGCACAATCAGCATTTCAGCGCTTAGCAGGACTATCTTGCAGCTGACAGCTCTCGTGGACACCGCTGAGGGACAGCACTGCTGTTCTACCTCAGCGGCCAGCCCCGGGCTGGTTCACCCCGTCTCTCCCCAACAAGGCGCAGAAGGGTCTCTTCTGGTGCTGGCCATGATCAGTGCCTCAACCATGAGGTTCTGCAGGGTTAGGTCCACTCACAAATGCCCCCATGACCAGGCGGTCAGGGTCAGAGGCGGCTTATTAAGACACGCCATCAGCATCAGAAAGGTCATGACTAAGGTAACCGCTGCTACTCACCAATTCCACACAATTTCCAAAGAAAAAAGAATTGTGCAACTTTTCTCCAAAGCAACCAATTACCTCACATTTTCTCTATGTGATTTTTTTCATTACTGTTTTCTCCACTTCTTACCTCTGCGCTGGTAAGTTCTCAAGGGCAGCAACACCAAGAGGAATGTTGCCTGAAAGACTGCCAAGGGAGCCATAGGTTCTGGTTTCCTGAAAAAAATAAACCACAAAGAAGGGAGATTGTATTTCATTTTAGCTTGGAGTGGGTTTCTTTGAGCCAACCGTGGTAGATAAAGGTGATAAAGACGCCGATTCTTTTCTCCCCCATGTATCCACGCCCCCAGGTGAGCCTAGAGTCCTGACCCAATAAGAAGAGCACGTGTCCCCAGTCCTTGTGGCTTGCTTTGGCCATAATGAGGCCAGAGTGAAGGTGTGCTGTTGGAGCCTAGGCCTAAGGAGACGTGTGTATTTCTGCTTGCTCTTTTCTGTTTCCACCTTTGGCATGAAAAGAACATATCAGGCCCAGCCAGCATGGCTCAGTGGTTGAGCATCGACCTAGGATTCAGGAGGTCGCGGTTCGATTCCCGGTCAGGGCACATTCCCGGGTTGCAGGCTCGATCCCCAGTGGGGGGAGTGCAGGGGGGCAGCCGATTGATGACTCTCTCATCATTGATGTTTCTCTCTCTCCCTCTCTCTCTCCCTCTCCCTTCCTCTCTCTCAATAAAGATATATTTTAAAACAAGAAAAGAACATTTCAGGGCTACCCCACTGGACCCAGGAGAGTGAGCTATGAGGAAGGCAGAGCCGAGGCACCCCGAGGGCCAGGCAGCTCAGCAGGAGGCCCCCCCCCCCCCGCCCCAGCTGGGACGCAGACCCCTCACTGCCGCCACCCCCGCTCTGAGCTGAGAGACAACTCACCCACCAGTTTCTTCAAACTGACCAGAGGTTTGAAAGGCAGAGCAGGGAATCCACAGTTAAATAAAAAACCCAACTGACGAGAAAGAGTACAAAGTCTAGTCTCAAAAGGGCTAGTCTGAACTAATTCCTTGTTAGGGACTCACCTTCCCGCTCCTTTCCTCCCTCATTAAAATCACACCTCGGAAAAGTGGCCCATTCGACCCTCAGAGGGCGTTTCATTGTTCGAAATAATTTCCGGTTTTAAACCACAGGCCACAGAGCGTCACTCATTCATCAGGTCCTCTGACCATGGGACAGACTGAGGGCCCCAGAATGAGCCCGGACGACCTCGAGAAGGCCAGTACGTTCTTAATTCAACAATAAATGCGTTAGTCAGGGGAAGCACTGAGTTTCACTTTTCTACTTCAAATCTGACTCATCACAGAGAGAAGCAAAGGAATAGTCCAAGGTCAAAATTTGCTTCTGTCTGGCCACCAGGCTCTCAGCAAACCAGAAAGTCAGTGAGCCAGACCATCCACTCCCACCGCCCACTCTCTCTAGTCTTTATAGTATTCACAGGTAAATGGGAACACAGTGAGGACAGGAAGGGGGCAAACCAAACCATCCAATGACTCTGCGGTGGTCTCACCTGCTGCAGGTGAGCAGAGCCCAATTGCAACGGAAGCAAAAGTCTGCAAACAGCAACTTTTGTTCACGTTCTTCTGAGCACTGCTCTCTGCTGCTTGTATCTGGCCCACAGGTCATTCATACCGCTCTAAAATCTATACTTACAACTTCAAACTGGCTCTCAGTACAACTGGATATAAGGCCGGGTAGGGGGACTCGTTTCAGAGAAATAGTTTATGCTGAGAATCAAAGGGCCGGCCAGGGGAAAGTGCCGAGGCGGAGTGTCTGACGGGCACCGAGCCGCGTAAATACCTTCCAGTCCCACCTGAGCCCACTGACACCACCTGGGCGCTGCAGGCGCCGCCGCCTAAGGAAATCCCGAGCCGAAAATTTAAAAGCAGAGAATTGAGGCGGTGGGCATGTAGCCTTATGTTGTCTTTCCTAAAGGCCTGTCTAAAATGTTTCTAAAAATGTGGAGTTCTAGCAAATCAAATATTTTACGTGTTGCAAAAAATAAGTTGTAGGGGTAGAGAAACATAAAACTAAAAGTTAGAAGCCACCTACCCGTCCAGGGTAACCAGAAATGAAAGAAAAGCTGTCATATGACACAATTGAAATACGTAACTATTGACACAGGACACATTTCCGAGGTCTGGGTGTGGCAGGAAAGTCTCTGGTGATCACCGGGGCAGCGCTGTCTGGACGTTCCGCCCCATCCCCAGCTCGCACGCATTGGGACTTAGCTCCAGCAGCTGTTCAGATTTGCTGTTTTTATTCTCATAGGTCTGACGTGCAGTTCTGCACATGCTGGGCAGGTGGCAACCATGACAAGGTGGTCACTGCACACAAGCAGAGTGGTGGTTCTCCCCCTGGTCTGACTGGACATCCAGCCACCACCTCAGAATCACTTGCAGAGGGGCCACGAGTCCCTGCTGTTGTCTGAAAACCTTCTGGTAAAATCGCTAACATTCACTAAAACTTGCAGAATGAGCCTCAGCAGCTGGAACACCCCAGACACGTGTGGAGCCCCCTTTGGGAAATGCCACGTGAACAGTTACCCCGACAGCACAGGGGCTCACACTGTGGGAAAAACAGACACGACAGGTTCAGAGGCAGCTGCTTGCAAGTCCCAGGCGACTGCACAACGCACGTGGCCCCTCCACACCTCTACATAACCTTCCTTGAGTTATCAATTCCGAGTGCCAGCTGCTTCCCGATGGGACCCTGACTGACACAGTGAAAACCTGGGGGCGAGGGAGCCGCCTGTGCAAAGATCCTGGGGCAGGCGAGCACTTGGCAGAGTCGAGGAAGGAGCCAGGCGCTGGAGTGAGCAGGGGGGTGAGGGATAGGAGGTGAAATCTGGGGCAGGCAGAGAGGGGAGAGTAAACGGGAGAAACATCTGAAACTGTGGCTTCTGCTCTGGGGAAGATGCAGCCACAGGGCACTTCAAGAAGAGGAACAACCTGGTCTAACTCAGGGAACAGGGAGGCCGGGGAAGAGAGGAGACTGCAGGGGTGAGAGCGGGGCAGGGAGAGCGGAGCATGGCGTCGGATGGCTCGGGGAATCTGGGCTGAGCCCCTGGGGGAGTGGAATTAGCATTCAGGGAGAAGCAGAACAGACTTAGTGGGCTGTATCGGGGCGCAATTCGTGACATGTTAAAAGTGAGATGGAGAACAGACTTCAAGGAGCTAGCTGGATACACAGTAAGGAGTTCCTGGGATGGGTCCTGGCCGGGGCATGAATTCAGGTGCCAAGACAGGGAGTGCAGACAGAAAGACAGGCCCCGGCACGGAGCTCTGGGGCCCCGCACACCCTGTTCTCCGCTCTCTCATGCAGATCTAAACAAAAACCCAGATTAGGCCCGGCTTTAGCATGGACTCAAGGGCGAGGGCTGTGTGGGGATGGGCTGGGGAGCGCCTCCAGCATCAGCTGCTCCTGCTCCCACCCAGCGGGGGTGGTTTTCCCTGGAAGCTCTGCTCCTGACCGGGACAGGCCACCGAGCTCTCTCATTCCCTCGACAGCCTCCCCTTCCCACAGCCATCCGCGAGGAGGCTGCCACTTCTGACTTTCAGAAGGAAAAGTCAGGAAACACCAAGTGGCAGAATTCAGAAAGGAGAAATCCTTCCCTGCCTCACCCGCGCTCCGTGGCCCTTCCCCAGATCTACCCTGTGTTTCTCTCTGACTTTCAGATCCCCATCACTCCCAGCCAGACTAAGGGCTGCCTGGGGTCAGAGCTGGATTTTACTCCCCACTGTCTGTCATAGTTCCAGTAAATATCTGGTAAGTGAATAATAACCTGTACCAATTGTCCCACAGTCTCTCTTTGCTTTCGGTTTTAATTACAATAGGTTTCTATTTCATCTGTGGCCGACTATGGTCTAATTTATAGTCTCTCATCGACATTCCTTCTCTGGGGGGAAATAGGGAGGAGAGAAAGGAAAAGCTACCCACTCACCTTATAGAACTTCTCATTCAAACCGCGTCTCTCTGCACAAGCAAGATGCCTTTGCCCGTCAGTACAAACATGACATCACAGTAGAACACGACTGTTGATAAGGGCACGTCGGCCCTCCCTCACCAGCACTTCTTGTCCTGTCATTACTGAATGTTTACTCCTGGGAAGTTTCCTCCCTGCAAAAATCCCCTCGAGAAGTGGCATGATCAGCCATTTGCTTCCCAAGAACGTGGGTGTGTTGCCAAACTCCTCAAACTGGCTGGGTGCCCGATGGCGTCATACCCAAATGCTGTTTGAAAGACACTGTGCAACCAGCACACCTGCGGGATGTGCGCCTCGTGAGAGAGACCGCAGTGGCGGCCCATCGTCTGTCGGAGGGTGGCATGAAACCAGGAGAGGCACGAATAAAGACTGCTACACTGATTAAATACTTTAAAAACAGCACTACAACAAACAGAGCAACAGTTTCGATGTTTAGGGCAAAGGATTACCATCCCTGCTACATAAGGAGCCCTTAGGAATCAATGAGAAAAAGACTAGCAACCCTGTAGAAAACCTGGCAAATGGCATGAATATGCAATTCATAAAAAAGAAGGAAACAGTAACCAAAAGTGAAGAAAGAAAAGCTAGACGCTACCACTAATAATTAAATAACTGCAAATTAGAACAGCAGTGGTGTGTGTGTCCGTGTGGCGTCCTATTGGAAAACTTAAAAAGGTCTTAAGATCTAGTATTGGTAAGAGTTTGAAGAAGTAGGCATTGTTACTAGAAAATATAATATAAAATATAAGTGTTCATTTTTACAAAGGAATACTATACAACTGTTAAAAAGGATGAAATAATACATGAACTGACGTGGAAGAATGTCCAAAACATACTGAATGGAAGAGCGAGTTTCAGAACAGCGTGCACAGGAAGCCGTCTGGGAGAGGAGAGTGCCTGGCGACCGCGCAGCTGTGCCCAGGGCGTCCTTCAGAACCCAGTGCAGGAGCCCAGCTGGGTCATCTGCACATTCACCCCAAGCCCAGGCCCCCGGCTGCTGCCAGTCAAGCCGAACCTTTTCCGCCCAACATGGGACTCCTCTCACCAGCAAACTTTGATGGTGGATTTCAGAGCTGAGAGTAGAGCTTGGTGTTCTAGTTAGCGGGCTCACTAACCCTCTTTTCTTAAAAAGGAGGGGGAGGGGAGAGGGAGAAAGGGGGGGTAGGGAGGGTGAAAGGAAACAACTACAACGTAGTTCTTTAGCATATAATATTAAGAGAAAGCAATTTATAATTCCTGTCAATCACACTTACCCTCGTAGGAAATACTATCACTACCAGGATAATTTTAAAATCAGTGAAAGACTATATACTCAAAGGGTGGGTGAAAGACCAGGAGCACCGACACCACCCGTGAGCCTGTTAGAAATGCAAGTATTCTGTCAGATCTTAGGGCTATGGAAGAAAGATCTGTATTTAAACAAGCTTCCCCAGTGATGCACATGCACCGTGAAGTTTGAGAAACACGACTAGACTCAATGTTTATGACGTATTTTTGTCCCCTGGGATACTATCACTCTATAATGAAAAATACTTGCTGGTTCCCGCCACGGTAATAATCCCAGCTAGTGCATACTGGATGCTACGTCTCTGCCAGGTGCTTCACTGAGTGATTCACGTACATTTATTCTCACAACAGCCCCATGGAAGGGATTCTGTTATTATCTCCATACACAGATGAGGGAGTTGAGGCTAAGAAAAGTTAAAAGTAACTTCAACACAGGATGGCATAGTTCATGCAGAACTTAAACCAGGTGAGTCATTCCCCAAGGGGCAGCACCTCCCTCATCACACTGCTTCCTCCACGCTTACAGCTCGCACTAGAATGTACATTAAGGCATAAAAGGCCACCAACAATTATAAACCTGAGAAAATCCTAAGAAAGGCTCCAACAGGATTTTAGTAACCTTGACAAGCTGTTTATAAAGTTTACATAAAAGAGAAAATGTACAAGAATCACTTCTAAAATTCTTTTGAGAAAAGTACAAATATATGCTAATAGATATAAAAAACATCCTATAAAGCTACAGCATTTAACACAGGGCGGTCCTGGCATAAAAAGAGACAAAAAAGATCAATTAAACAGAATAAAGTTCTGAAAGAGACCCTTGTATAAGTAGGAATTTATTTTACTATAAAAACAGAATTTCAAGTGAGTGGGGGGAAAAGATGGATGAATTAATAAATTCTATCAGGTTAACTGCCCAGAACTCTAGAAAAATGGTTGATGGTTATTTTTCAACTTATACAAAATTATGATATTTTAAAGAGCTAAATGTAAAAACTAAAATACTGTATTAGGAGACAGGATGATTTTGAAAATAATTTTTAGGTGAAGACGACCTTCCTAAACTAGACAAAGCACAGAAACCATGAGATTCCAGAGTTGATTACGCAGACATCTAAACTTCTGCGCAGCAAAATAGAATTAAAGTAAAAATATTATGAATAGATGAGCAAAATGTGGCAAAGACACAGAACGGAATATTCTTCAGCCTGAAAAAGGAAGAACGTCCTGATACCTGGGACACTTGGCTAAGTAAAACAAACCAGTCACAAAAAGACAAATACTGTAGGACTGCACTTAGATGAGGTGCCTCAAAGTAGCCGGCGTCGTAGAGGACTGGGGGGAAATGGGGAGTCCCTATTTACTGGGTACCGAGATTCAGTTTTGCAAGATGAAAAGAATTCTGAAAAGGGACAGTGCTGATGGCTGCACAACAGCTTGAATGCCTCACTGGGTTTCCCTCGTTTACCAGACTTGAACATTTAAGTCGAAAAAGTAACAGCCGACGCCAGGAAGGATGGGGGACACCGACGCTCACGCACTGAGTCTGAATTGGTGCCTGCGCTGTGGGCAGTGGTGCAGTTTGCAGGGTTGTATCTATCCAGTTAAAAAACGGACAAACCCTTTGATGCAAGAATCTCTCTCCCAGGATTCTGTGCCACAGAAATACTCGGGCTTACGCACAGAGATGAGTGCACCGCCCCCCCGAAGTCCTGTCGCTAATGCAGAAGCGCTTTCGCTGGCCACGAATGAGGGCAAGGGCGGCTAGAGTGTATTTCTACCTTGGGGTGCCATGTAGCCTTTACCAAAAGGCGTATTACAGACATGGGAGGGTCGCTAAGGCTTGGGAGTGAAAAAGTAAGCTGCACAATCTATAAAAAGACCTCGTTTACGTATATTAAATCATGTATATGTACATCTTATGCAAATGCATAGAGAAGAAAACAATCTTGGAATGGTAATTACCGAACACAGCGCTCGCTCTCTGTGTGGGAGTCGGCATGGTGGTACTTGCACAGTACATTCCATATACTTCTCTATTGTTTGAATGAGGAAGTATTCGGTTATTATGTGTATTTTTAAGATTTTTTTATTGATTTTTAGAGAGTAAGGGGGCGGGAATCGATGTCCTGACCAGGAATTGAACCGGCAACCTTTCAGTGCACAGGGTGATGCCCAACCAACTGAGCCACACCAGCCAGGCCTGTATTATTTTAAGACCATAAAAACAACAACAAAAAAAACACACACAGAGAACCTGGAGTAAATAAAAACTGAAAACCCGTAGAGCTAAAATGAGAAAGGAAGGCAGGCTGTGGAACCAAGGACACAGCTGTGAGAAAATGAACTCTCACTTTATGTAGCTACAAGGAAGCTTGTTTAAGGGAGGGGCATTTCTCACAAGATCCTATTTCCTTTATTTTCCCCATTTCACATATTTCTTTTTACAATCAAGGAGGACTTCCTCCCCCAGGGAAAGGAGGGCCAGGGCTCACCATTCCTGTAAGGGAGCCAGATGACACTCAGATTCCTTTCTACTCGAGCCAACTGTGCCCCAGCCCAGTTCCCACAAGGAAGGCACACCGCTTCCTCTTGTTAGATACATTTCCACCCAGTCCTTTTCCAAAACCATAATACGTAGTGGTTCCTTTTTTAAGACGAGAGGGTTATAAGGACATCAGAGACTCTGGAACACCTCTGTGCATCCCAGTAGGTGCCCCTGGTCTTTCAGATGAAAGAAAAGAGACCTGGTGTGTTAGTGTTCTTAGACACTTTTACTGGGACAACAGGAGGCAGAACTGAGACCAAGATGTAAGTCACAAGGAGGCAGGTTACTGCTGAGAGTTAGCTCTGTCCAGCAATGACATGTTAGGTGGTGAGCTCCCCGCCACTGTGGGCATTCTAACAGGACTGGATGCCACCAGGGGCGACACCGAACTGAGCATGCCCTGAAGATTCTGAATTGTAGCTGAGGTTGGAGCTCAGCGCTATGAAAGTTCCAGGAATGAGTCTGAGGCACAGCTGAGTTTGGGAGCCCCTGGCTGCTCTGACCATTTGAAGCCCTTTGGCCTCAAGGGTCTCTGAGTGAATTTGAAAGCAATCCAGGAAAGAGACAAAGCTGAACAACAACGAAACACTAACCCCGGGGGCCATGCCAAAAAGGGTCCTAAATTTAAGGCACAGATTGGGGTTAATAAGCAAACTCCAAAGTCAAATCTTGACTCTGCTGCCTGCTAACTGTGTGACCTTAGACAAGTTACCTAACCTCTCTGTTTCCTCACTGATGAGAATGATGACAACACTAGTACCTATCTCACTGGTGAAGATTACATGAGTAAGCATACGTAAAACACTTAAAATAGTACTTGGTCCCTAGTAAGCATGGACCACTGTTATTTTGCAGACAGGGACACTGCCAAATAACTCCACCCAACTCCCAAAGTCAGTTTTAGGCTTGGGAATAAGACCTCAAGTCCCTTTCCTTCTAGCCCCAATGAAATACACCACATTCACTTCTTTCCCAGCTTCTGTTTGCACTGACCCCCTACCTTTACTTCCCTTGAGCTGGGGAGTAAGTTTGTTCACAAAGGGTCTTCAAACTTGTGGGCTATCAAGCGGCCTTTCTCCGCGGCCCGTGCCTCCCACCGCATGGCAGGCAAGCAGGGTGGGTGGACGGGTGGACGGGTGGGTGGACGGGTGGGTGGACGGGTGGGTGGACGGGTGGACGGGTGGGTGGACGGGTGGGTGGACGGGTGGGTGGATGCAGGGCTCTCAGGAAATGAATCTGAGTCAGGAGCAAAGCCCTGGGCTCAGCGATTTCTGCGCCACCACTGTGGCCCTGGACAAGCTACTGCGCCCTCCATCCCCAGGGCCGTCTACACAAGGGGGCGACGGGCACTTACAAAGGCCAGGCTCCGGCTGCCCAACCGGCCAACTCCGTGCTGCATCCACGCGCGGGTCAGGAGGCGCGGGTCGGTCCCGACCAGCTTCCCGGCCGGCTCCAGCGGGGAGCCCCGCCCCCGCCAGGTGTAAACAGGGCCCGAGGGCGGGACCGCGACTCCGACCCCCGGCCGTCCGCGGGAGCGGAGAGTGGGTGGGGCGCGGGGGGGGCGCCGGGGCGACTGCGGCCCCCCTGGCGGTGCGTCGGCGGAGAGGCGTGAGTGGCTCACGGGGAAGTTTACTCCGCACCGGCGGGACCCTGGAGGAAGCGCCGCGGGCCCGGGGCGTACCCGCGGGACCCGAGGCGCGGTGGCGCCGTGGCGCGCGCTCTGGGAAGAAGCGGCCTTGGCGCGCGACGCACCAGGGGGCGGGCCCGCGACGGGCTGGAAGCGGGTCTCCCGCAGGCCGGGCCCGGAGCTGAGCGCACGCGGGGGGGCCGTCGGGCGGGAAGGGGCGGCGAGGTGGTGCGAGTCTCCCCCGCGCCGCGGGGTCCGCGCGTCGGGAGAGTAACCGAGGGCGGCGGGGCGCGGCGGGGCGGGCGCGGTACTCACCCCGCGGGTGGGCGGCAGAGGGCTCGGGGAGCCGGGCGCGTCCTCGGCGGCGCGGGCGGCGGTGCGGGTGCGGGCGCCGGTGCGGCCGCGGGTGGGGAGGCGGCCGGCGGCCGGGCTATGAATCAGCCGCGGGACGGGCGCCGAGGGGCGGGAGTTACGGGAACGCCGCGGGGGAGGGCCGAGGGCCCAGGACTTTTGCAATTTCCCGTCTTGCGGAGCACTTTTGGAACCCCTGGGACCCGCAGGAATTCGCCTCCTTTGGTCCCGGGGGAAGCCGACGGGACCTTGCGGGAGGAGGGCGGGACCCCGCGGGAGAGGCCGGGGCGGAAAGGTGGGGACGACCCCCGGGGGGGAGGCGACAGGCGCCGAGGGCCGGGGTGCGCCCGCGGGCCGCCTGCATCCCCACCTGGGCAGAGCCTGTGGCCTTCGCTCCGTGTTCAGAGAAGTAAAGGTTTGAGCTCCTGGCCCTCGATCCGTCCAGGAAAGTCGCCAACCATCCTGACGCCCGCGTTTCGCAGCCCAGCCGGGGGTGCTGCCGCATGGCCCAGTTTCCCTCTGAAAAGTGCCATCGATCTTTGAGACACACGTTTAAAATTCGGGACCTTGCACATCCCTATGCGCCCTCTCTTTACAGTTGGGGTGCACTGTGGAGAGCCACGTGGACTTTGGCGCTGGTGTGGAATCCCCGACGCCCCCGCGCTCCCCCGCAGCCCGGGACCCTCCCGGAGGACGCGTGGGCGCGCGTGGCCGGGGCTGGCTCGGGGCACTGCTGCTGGTCCCCTAAGCCCGCTCCGCCCCGGGTTTGGGGGCCCTGGATAGGATCTCTAGTGGCAGGCACTGGGGGTGGGTGGCAGGGGTCTGAGAGTGGTCAGAAGGATGGCCAGTGATGACTTCTGAATTGACTGGACGGCTCAGATTGACGTCGGAGTTACTCCAAAGGTTACTTTTCTGCTTGTCCCTGCGCTCTGCTCCCCAGTGTCACCCCAGGGAAACTTTTTCTTTTATGCCTGAATACACTTGACACCTAATGGCGCATAGTAAATATTTGATGATAATGAAGGAAAGGTCCTTTTGTCTAAATAAATGTGCGTCCTTGGCCACACCTCCCATTACTTGGGGAGTTTTAAGGAGTCCATTAGTTTAGGAATCCGCGTGGCTGTGGAAACTGTAAGACCAGGTCCCAGCCTGTTGGAAAGACTTTGTGAGTCTGAATTTCACTGAGTAAAAAAGTGTGGCTTTCTTCTTGAAAGCAATGGGTCAGAGAGGCGTCTTAGAGGCGATGAGATGCTGAGTGGAAAACACTGGGTGCAAACAATTTCTACAAAGTGAGTTTTAACTTACTTTGGGCTCCTCTTACAGCAGGAGGAAACTTACGGTGCAAAAAAAAAAAAACACAAACACTTTGGGGTTGTTGGTTGGAAACCTCAGGAGTTCCCCCAGTGAGATTAGAAACTGGCCACCAGCAGGGAGGTGACCACTCCCGATTGGTAAGTGGCAGATTTGAAAAGCAAAGGAACTTACAGAAGAGAGTGCTCTGGGCGGCCAGAGGCCTGCACATTTCCACACCCTTCCGCCAGAGTCTAATGAGTTTATGTGGAGGCCTCAATCGGGTTCAGTAAAATACACGGTCCAGATGGTCTCAGTAACATTCTTTCAAGGCAGCGTCCTTTGAAGGCTTCTGGTAAGCAAACAGTGGGACATAAAATCCAAGGTCAGGGGAGGGGAGGGGAGCCTCTGATTGCCCAAGTCCAGTTCTGGGGTCAGGTGGGAATCATGTCCTCTCGGTGACCTCCTCCAACAGGTGCCCACCTAAAATTTAACTATTGTGTGCACCATTCTAATTTCTTAACCTTGTCCCTCTCTAGAGTCCAGTTGCTATAGCACTTGTGAGTTTGTGATCATACCCTTAGGATAGTGGGTTGAATGGTGTCCTCCAAAAAATTCAGGTCCACCCAGAACCTCAGAATATGACCCTACTTGAAAATACTGGTTTTGCAGCTTTAATCAAGATAAGATGAGGTCATACTGGATTAGTCCAAGACTGCTGTCCATAGAGGAAGAGGGAAGCTTGGATGCACACACAGGAGGAAGGCTGTGTGACCACTGCTGCAGAGCCTGGAGTCATCCTGCCTCAAGCCGAGGAATGCTGGCCGCCAGTGGAAGTTAGGAGAAAGGTAGGAACACTTTCCCCCTCTGAGCCCTTAAGAAGGAACTCACCCTGCCTACACCTTGATTTCGGGCTTTAGGACTCTCGAGCTGTGAGAAAACAAATTTATGTAATTTTTAAGCCACTCCATTTGTGGTGATTTATAGCAGCGGCCCTAGCAAGGTATGTATGTGATACAGATTCCAAAGGTTGCTTTTAAAGTTGGCCTGAGAATAGCTGAGATGAAAAAGAATGAAAAGTACCAACAGTTTCTGAAACTGAAAGACCCTTCCTTGCTTAGCACGGACAAGATTATGCTGGGAAAACATATTTATTCTGCTTCCTTTGACACTCCTCCCTGATGTTCTCTCTCGCTTTCGATTTAGTGGCACAGCTCTCTCCATTTCCCCCCATTCCCCTAACTCTCTCCTCTGTCATCTTCTTGGGCTTCGTGTTCGCTACCTGCCCCTTAGATGTCGGTGTGTCCCAGGGCTCCATCCTCCGTGTCCTCAGAATCCA
Source organism: Miniopterus schreibersii (assembly GCF_964146895.1). Taxonomy (NCBI): domain Eukaryota; kingdom Metazoa; phylum Chordata; class Mammalia; order Chiroptera; family Miniopteridae; genus Miniopterus; species Miniopterus schreibersii. The sequence goes on along the minus strand of NC_138103.1, from coordinate 97,516,612 downwards.
GAGCCCCCCGAATGACCACGTCCTGGTCCTGATTTCGGGGACCGCTTGTGCACTGATAACCCGAGATTCTTCCTCTCCATTGCAGTGATTTCCTCTGAACTCCAGACCAACTTCCCTGTACATCAGAATCAACAGGTCCAAGTTCACACCCATCACGTTTCCCCATTTGATCTATATTATGTGAATGGCCCAACCTTTAATTTAGATACCAAATCAAAAATCCTGGGAATGACCCTCGATTCATCCCCCCTCATCCTTCACCTTCCTCGGGAAACTCTCGTGTAACTGTTACAGGGGCGGCCTCAGTGGATATATCCCTACCCTGTCCAACTTCTCAGGGGAAAATAGTTCTAAAACCGGCGTTATAACATTGTATGTAACATTATATGGGTACAGATATGTCTATAGGCATAGGTGTAAGTATAGATATATGAAATCAGCTATTAAATTGTGATTTTATTTGTTCAACTACTATAAATATCTATAATTGCACATTTGGCAGCATTTGGTAACCAAACCGACGGAGTTTGAAGGAACTGGGAGTTTTCTGAAGGCAGTGGCTTCATCAGGTAGGTAGCAGATGATGACTTACAGTTACCCTCGGGGATAGGAAATCTTTTTTTTTTTTTTTTTTTGCATATTATCACATACGATACTTTAAAAATATACTTTTATGTCTTAAAACATGTGGCTGTAATTATGATTGCTGGTGATAGTGGCATTCTCTCTAAGAAGACTTAATGAAATTAAAATGTTCTCTGGCCCTGGCCGGCGTGGCTCGGTTGGTCGGGTATTGTGGCACCGAAAGGTTGCTGGTTGACTCCCAGTCGGCGCAAGTCCTGGTTTCGGACTCAGTCCCTGGTGGGGGTGTGCTGGAGGCAGGCAGTCGATGTTCCGCTCTCACATGATGTTTCTCTCTCCCTCTCCCTTCCTTTCTCTCTAAAAAGCAATAAAAATACATATTTTTAAATGTTATTTTGCATGGTGAAAAACTGAATAGGATTTCTGAAAATTTTTAAATCTAAGATACATCATAAAGCTTGATTAGTTAAGAGACATCTATCACTTCCAAATATCAAAAAAAAAAAAAGGGAGGGGGTATGTGGGAGCCAGCAGTTGCATGGAACTTGCACATTTAATAATTTCACGGGATTTCCTATAATTACTTAATGACAAATTGCTTCCCCCCCCCCCCCCGTACCTGTAAATTAGATGAGGTATAACACCATCCTTAACAGTTCTAAAGGAGTTTCTTGCTTGAAGTAGCCATTACTTGAAGATTGACCGCTGGATTGGTTGATTGATTTTACACATTTCTCCGTCTCCTAGATATTGTAACTGTGTTCCCACCTGGTTCCAGAAATCATCAGAAACCAGAAACCAGACAATGGGGGGAACTTTTTTGGCTCTTTGACTTTCTTTCTCCCCATGGGCTTTAGGGGAGGGCTGACTATGTGCTTGTTTAGATAGTGGCTTCGATTCTCTTGGCCTGTGGCTATGGGAATTAATAAATATGAGTGCAGTAGCTAATACTAAAGAATAGAACATTAATACAGTGAGGGAGGGGGAAGTGCTTTGGGGAAGAATTAGATGGAAACTTTGGGGACTTTTGAAAACCCTTTGTGAAGTTTTATCTAAAACGTTTATAGTTATATCTATATTTAGACAGCATCGCTTACAGACAGCATGTATTTGGGACTCTGAAGAGGTCATTCTGACGGTCTTGGCGTTTTAATGTGATAGTAAGTGTTTAGCACGCTTCCATTCAAGGCAATTACTGACATGGTTGAGTTTAATCTACCATTTTACTATATGTTTCGTTTTGGTTCCTCTTTTTTTGTTTTCCTTTCTTTTACATTATATAAAAACTTCTAGAATTTTATTTTAATTGGCCTTTGGTTTTCTGTTACTCCTCTGGGCAAGATTTTTAGTGTCTGCTCTATGGATTACTATATGTACCCTTAATCTCTACTGCTTCCTGGTCTTTGAATTTCCTCTGAACTTTGTTCAAATGCCAGAAACAAAGTTTACTTGAGAGAGTTACAGTAAGCTATGTCTTGGTCTTTCTGATTCCATTTGTGCTTAAATTAATTTTATCTAGATTACACTGAAAAATTCCTAAAGGCACTCACTTTCATCTTCAATCTTAGCTTCTTAAATGCAGCCTCTCTCATCCAGTTCCAGCACAAATGGCAATCACTTTGTCCCATTATCAAGTAGGATGGGACAATGCTTAGTCACCCCGGAATGGTGGGCAGGTAATTTCCACACGCCCAAGGCATTCTGTGGGGACCAGGCCAGGGATAAAGGTTTATTCAGATTCAGCACAGAATAGCCAAACTAGACTAGAATAGGGTGGAACACCCAAGGAGGAGAGAAATGCTATTAAATCAGTGTTATTAGAGCTTGTAGCAAAAATAACTGTAAGAGCTTGTCTTCCTAGAACTTACTGGAACATACCTAAAGATGAAGGTGTAAATGTTTTTAAAATGGGTAATAGACAATTTCTCTTGGAAACACCTTTCTAATACCACTACTAGAAAGGAAAAAAATTCACTCAACTAAAAGTTTAAGCTTACAAACATTCATAGGTGCAAAATTACAATACACACATACAGATGCTCATTAGGAAAGCATTGTGGGGGAGATGGTAGGAAAAAAGAACATTTTTTTTGTAATGACAACGACTAGTAACAACTTAAAGATCTTCGAATAGAAGACTGAAAACTTTTTCTGATGCATAAAACGCAAAAGAAGGAAGATTATGTGCTGCTATGGAAATATGTCCAAAATATATAATTAAGTGAAAAAAAGTAAGAACCAGAAGCGTGTATTTGGTGTGTTCATGCATCTATTTGTTGATATTTACGGGATATAGACATAACTGAGTTTTGAGCAGGATTATAAGAAATCGGTAACTGTGGTTTTTCTGGGCTGATGTGTAAAGGAGGCTTATAGTTTCATTTTAGGCCTGTCTGTGCAGATTAGGTTATTATCATGTGTTTTTTTATTTTTAAAAAATAATAATTTTAAAAATCAAAGAATGTGTTACTTGATTCAGAAAGAACCTTGTTTGTTATTTATTTTGGTTGTTATGCTCAATTTATAATCAATTATAATCTCTGTAAGGATATAGAAGAAACAAAATCAGTTGCCTCTGGGAAAGAAAACTGTGTGACTGAGGGATATAGGGGAGAGTTTCATCTATGTCCTTTTGTATTTCTTGAAATTTTATGCATATAAATACATTATTTGGTAAAAAAAATTAAAATATTCCCCCAAGGATAAAAAAATAAAATAAGACACAGATCTGAAGTGTGTGTATGCTCGGCCAAGTTTGTCAGTAGTGGGATTTTTCTAGCACGAAGAGACAGCCCTTAGGTTCCAGGTAGCCTGAGTTTGGATGCGGGCTGTGTGGCAGTAGGCTGAGTGCCGGCTCCTGGCACCTGACAAGTCTTAGAAGTTGGCTTCATAGAGCTGGGAAAACAAGAGCCCCTAACGCACAGGGGCTGGTGGGGACACGGACCCTCCCACAGGGAGGAGGGAGCCCTTGTCCCAGGCCAGATGAGCTCGGCCTCATGGGTCATCCTCCAGACACTTCTGCTTATCTCTTTACACACTTATTTTTTTAAAAGTAGCTTCCTGCAGAAAACTATCAAATCATACCAAAATATAAAATCATACCAAACAGAAAATAGCCATCTGCTTATTTAAAATAGGGGGCAAAACCAACCTAACAGATCACCTGAAACCAGAGCCGACACTTAAAATTCCTCTCTAAGTTGTTACAGACTGTGCTTGTGAAGTTTGCTAGGAGGTTTTCTTAATCGGCACAGGGCAGCTCTGCCCTAGTGCTTGATTCTTCCTCGCAGCAGAGATGCCGGTCACATCCCCGCCCTACACCTTGTGGTCAACATCAGGCATTAGATTTACTCCTTTGGAAGGAGAAGCCAAGTCTGAAACTTACTCTTATCAATTGCGACACTTGCCGAATGGCACACGTTCTGCTGAACAGGGCAAGTGAGCAACCAGGCCGCCCCGTCGGGGGGTTAACCTAAGCAGACGGCCGGCATGTGGACAGGCTCACCCGGGAACCAGCCTGTCCTCTAAGAAGAGGCTGACGCTGGCCAGGGTGCTTAGGTGTTCCAATAGGAAAGGACTACGTGGAAACCACATTTCTTTTATACAGGGAAACTTTATGGATTAATATATATATAGTTATTTAATATCCATATTGAGCAGAGACTATTGACAGGATTGGAACAGACACAATACAGGAGCTCATTAAAAATGTTTGTTCAATATGTATTTTTTTAAGAGTTTTATTTTTTCATTTTTAAAATTGATTTTAGAGAGAGGAAGGGAGAAAGAGAAACATCAGTGTGGGAGAGAAACAGGTATCACACAGGGATCAAACCTGCAACCCGAGCATGTACCCTGATTAGGAATCAAACCCACCACCCTTCGGTGTATGGGACAATGCTCAGGCCAACTGAGCCACACCGGCCAGAGCTCAATATGTATTTTTAATTCATCATGTTAGTAAAATCGACAAGATTGCTCATGTTCAGTGTTAATGAGGGTGTGGCTGCACAGGTAATCCCCAAATGCTGTTGATAAGAGTATAAATTAGTCAGACTTCGTATTAGTGTGGCTGAAAAAGGAGCCACACACTCAACCTGACAAGCTCAGGGGAGGCCAGCAGGGCAAGTCCTGCAAACTCAGACTCAGAGTTCCTAACGAAAAGCAAGTCAGGGCAGGTCGTCGAGCCCTAGGCCTGTAGCTTCCTTGACAAAGGTCAGTCTTTACCGTAACTGAGTCTGTCTGTTGTCTTTTTGCATCTGAGAAAACATAGTTTGAAATGTCAGAGTCATCTTATTTTCCAGACCCCTCAGGGCACGACCTCAGCACCAGAGCCAGGAGCCCACAGAACCCCTCATTTTTATCTTGCTCCCCACGTGCCATGTCTGTGTGCTATAAATGTTTATTATTAACTGTCCTGTACCCTCCAGTGTAAATGAGTATGTGCCTCTCCATTTTACTCTTTACCCAGTCCCAGAGATTTCCCCGCTTTGCGCTCTCCCGCCTCCCTAATCTACCACCAGTGGATTTCATGTAAACCGCCTCATGTCTCCTTACATCACGATCGAGTGGGACTCATTCCAGGGGCACAAGGGTGGTTCAACACGCAAATCGATCAGTGCGATACACCACAGTAACAAAATAAAGCACAAAAACTATGATCATATCAAGAGATACAGAAAAGGCATTTCACATGATACAACATCCATTTATGATTACAACACCCAAAAATGGGTATAGAAGGAAAGCACCTCAACATAATAAAGACCATGTATGACAAACCCTCAGCTAACATCGTGCTCAATGAACAGTGAGACATAAAAACAAATAAAAATTCATAGACACAGACAACAGTGTGGTGGTTACCAGAGAAAAGGAGGGTAGTTAAGGGTCACGGGGGTCAAATACATGGTAGCAGGTTTGACTCTGGGTGGTGAACACACAATGCAATATACACGCGATGAATCATAGAATTGTATACTTGAAACCTATATAATCTTATTAAGCAATGTCACCCCAATAAATTTAATTTTAAAAATTTTACTTTAAACTGGAAACTGCCATTCTCTGGAGCATTTTCTCAGTTTGTTAAGATTTTACTTCCTGGGAATTATCAGTTTGGCTCAAATAACGTTTCTTATATCAACATGAGCAAAATGTTAAATGTATGTGTACTTTAATGAGAAACGGAGCTTCTAAGAAGCCCCTTTGCTTGAGAGTAACTCACCCAGAAATAACGTGGGTGGGTGAGCAAGGCCCCTGCTGTCCACCTTCACACCCTACCCTGCGTGATGGAGCCACGTTCAGTCCCTCTGCAGGCCTTGTCCAAAGCCGGCCCCTAAACCTGTCCGCTCGCAGCAAACAAGCTGCTGAGAGAGACCTTAAAGAGCCCTCTAGTGGCAGCTTTTTAGAGAACAGGCTCCGTAAGGCATTTGCCTCAAGCCTTCCTTCCCACCCTGTGGTCAAGGGCAAGTGGACTATCAGGCGATTGATGCTTGGCCACCTCCTCCCCCCTTCCCTTCCCCCCCACCCCCAGGTTCTGAGACTGGGTAGGCACAGCCCTCTGCCTTGGATTTGCCATGAGATCTGCGTGGTACAACCCCCAGTTCCTACCCACCAGTGTGCCAATCCAGAGAGCCAAGGAAGATGGCAACATCTCCAAAGATGTTGTCTTGTGTGGACACCCCCCCCTTTAAAACACAAGGACACACTGGTAAGCAATCCATGGAGCACCTTAGGTTTCCAATTGTTTTCTTGAAAAGAATGCAAATTAACTTTTTAAGTGGCCTCGAGTTACACAAGGTTGAGCAAATAAGGAAAAGTTTACTTACCCTGGTAGGAAAAATGGGGGTGGGGGTGGGTAGAGCAACGTTTCTATTTGCAGAGTGCTTATTGCGTGCCAGGTGTCACGGCCGCCACATGTGCTAGTGTAGTGTGCTGGGCCACCACAACTCCTCTGTGCACATCAGCAAAATGTGGGTGCAGGCTTGGCAGAGATACAGAGCCTTTGTGTGAAGCCAGAAGTGCCTGTTTGCAGGCAGGTTTTCCATGTGGGAAGAGAAGAAGACTTGACTTTAATTCCCACTCCCATTCACCCTGTTGGCGGACACCTTGGTGGAGTCCACTACCTGCGCAGATGTATGAGCAGTTTTTAGTGTTTGCAGTGTCAAAGGCACCCAGTCAAAGGGAAGAGTAAAGGGGAAGACTGAAGTCTAGCCTTGCTATGCTGGCCAAGCCCTGAACCCTGTCAGTCTGGAGGGGTCACCCTGTGTGATAGGTACAAAGGTGTCCTTGTGCTGTTAGCCCTGGGTCTGTCTTATGTCAGCCTCTGATGACTCTACAAAGTAGGCAGAGGTTGATTTGCTGTGAAGCTAACAAGGCAGATGCTCTCAAGACCCAGGAGGGGCCCAAGCACAGATTCACAGGGTCATATTTCATCCTAAAATTTGCAAAAATAAAATAATTTGTGTGTCATCGCTTAAAACTATTGTCATAGCAACTTTTGGAGGCAAGTGTAATCACTGTCCCCATTTTATAACCGAGACCCCGAAAGGTTAGGTAGCATTACTGTTCAGTGGCAGAGCTGGATTTGCTGCAAGCTGACCAATGCCAAGGCCAGAAGATGACGGAGAACATGCATGTCGTTTGCTAGGGGACAAAGCATCCAGGAGAACGCTACGAGGTGCTGCTCATTCTGGCCCCAAACTGTCAAAAATCTCTATGAAGCCAAAATTAGAAAGACCTTTAGATGTTCTAGTCAGAGGAGACTGACAAGAGGCAGGGAACAGATCCTTTCTGAGGTTCAGACCAGAAAGATGCAGGGGTCGTCCTGAAACCAGCCCCACAGGCATCCTGCGGCCATTGAATAATTTAATGTACAGTCTAATGCAACACACTGCAGTTCCCCTAAAACTTAAATTTATGTAGTTTAACAGTCTAGAGGGGAGTGGTCTGGGGACATAGGTCAGCTCTGGCAGGCTAAGTCATGGCTTCTGAGATGCTGCGGCCACCATCCTTCTCCACCCAGAAGGAAGGGACAGTGAGAATCCCTCCGTCTAGATGGAATCAGCTGTCAGATGTAGCTGCTTGAGAAGTTGAGAAGTTGTCTCTTATTAGGCTGAAAGGAAGGAGGGAAGATGGATGTTGGATTCCTGGCAGCTTCTGTCAACTAACTCCATGAGCCAAGAATGGTTTAACTTAGGGAACTGCGAGGCCTGAGATCTGTGTGCTGTGTGGGAATCACTGTGACCTGTAGGTAAAGGGGGTGAGCGAGAGAGACAGCCCTTGCCCGGAGGCCATGAGAACAGGCTTCGTGGAGCAGGGGGAACTCGGAGCACTGTGCCAGCGGCTGCAGGTGCTGTGGCCTGTGGCAATCCGACAAGCAAATGCAGAGGGAACCTGAGAGGGATTCCTATTGACTCACTAGGAGAGTTAGGAGACCCAAGAAGAAGATCCCTGGCCCCGGGAATAAGCAGAAGACAATGAAAAAAATGACAAAGAAGGGAGAGGTCCACGGCAGAGCGAGTCCACAGGCCCTCAGTGAGGGGTGACTCACGTTGCACAAGGACGCGTGAGTGGTGACCACATCCTTCCCTCCCCAGATCAGCCAGGCTTCTGCGAGGACGCCTGCTTTAGACTCATTGTCTCTGCCTCCCCTCCTTGTCACCATCCCAACGAAGCAGCCCCTGCTCTGCTCTCCGGGGACATCATTATTGCCCAAGGCAGTAGGTTCTTTGCATGTGTAGGTGGCTTTCCTCTGAGTCACTTACGTGACTAACCATTTGCTTCTCCAGACTCCCGTCGTAACTTCTGTGACACCAGGTTCTCATAACTCTCTCTGGCTTTATCGTCTCCTTCCCTCCCTAGGCCCCTCCTCCTCAGGGTGGCATGTCAGGAAGAGAAGAATGGTTCTCTCAGGTCCCACCGCAACGTTCTCCTGGTTTCCAATGCTGCGAAGCTAGTGTTCCAGGCACGTTTTAGGCCCTGCCAGACAGACTCACGGGGAGACTTGGGGAGAGACGGAGGGTGCGAGAAAGCCTGGAGAAGAATCTGATCAAGGCAGTTTTGGGTTCTCAAAGTCCACAACCCTTAGGTAGGTTAAGAGTCACTGCTTTACACAGTCCCCTTAGAAAATGCATCTGCGCTCATAGTTGGAGTTTATGTATGTAGACGATTTCTGTTAGTCAGCCACTGTGCAGTAACGCTGCATAACAAACACCACACAGTTCAGTGACTTGCAGCAACAGCGTTAATAGTTTTTTGCTCACGGCTCTGCTTCAGGCTCCGGTCACCAGGTTGTGATTGGGTTCAGATTTGCTCTGTGCGTCTTCACAGTCTCCTTGCTTGACAGTTTCCCAGGGTATGTTCTTCCCATGGCAGATCCCAGAAGCCTAAGGGAGAAGCCAGATTGCCCAGAGCAGGACCAGAGTGGGCAGGACCAGCCAGCCCACTGCCTCATGCCTGGAGCTTAAAGCAGGTCTTCTTCAGCCGGCGAGAGGCAGAGACAAGCAGAGAGAAATGTGTGTTGGTGGCACAGAGGGGAGGCGGTGCAGTGTAGAGGATGCAGTTGCACGTGGGGCTCACATCTGACACTCTCTGGGTCCAGTTTCACTGGCACCTTTGGGATCCTTCAAGTGCTTTCCCAGAGAGCTGGATTCCCACGTTTTCCTAGGAGGCTATGGGGTTCACTCCTGCAGTCTCAGCTGCTCCACAAAGCCAGGCAGCCGCCACCTCCGAGGGGCTCCCAGACAGCGAGCTGGTGGGTGACCACCACTAGGACACTCGTCCTTGGCCACTGTCCACTGTGCGTCCCCTGGGCTACTTCACACCATCCTGCTACCAGATCAATGGCTTCCCTCCACACAATCTTCAGTTTTCACGTCCCTGTAGTGGAAACTCTGCTTGTCCCCACATTTCCAGCCCTCAGTTTCCTCATCTATAAAATGGATGGTTTTCCATTTTGGGGGGATTTGCTTTTTGTTAGATTGCCTTTTTTTTTAAGAAGGGCTGTTTTGGAACTAAGTTTTATGAGGGACTCCAATATGGGTTACAGAGGAAACTTTTGACAGAAGATGGGATGCAATCAGGACATCAGATGTACAGAAGAGAGACTAGGCATCAACAAATAGCCAAGACCGCCAGATGCAAGAATCACAAAGCCGTGGCTATTCATTTGCCAGACAGGGGCACCAATTCCAGTGAAGAAATTCTCTGAGAAGTTGTCTAAGAAGGAAAGGCTTTTAAAGTGACAGTGAGCCCTGGCTGGTGTTGCTCAGTGGTTGAGCATTGACCCATGCACCAGAAGGCCTCTAGTTCATTTCCCTGTCAGGGCACAAGCCCAGGTTTCGGGCTCGATCCCCAGTAGGAGGCATGCAGGAGGCAACCGATTGATGTTTCTCTCTCATCATTGATGTTTCTCTCTGAAACATCCCTTCCTCTCCCTTCCTCTCTCCTTCCTCTCTCTCTGAAATCAATGAAAACGTATTTAAAGTAAAAAAAAAAAAAAGGGTAAAAGGAAGAAAAACAATAAAGTGACAGACAGTGAGAGGGGGAGGGGAGTTGCTCATGGTAATTATGCTAATTAAACATTGAAAGCCAGGACAAAAATTAGGACAGAACCAGTCCATAGATCTGTGCAGAGTTGGTTAAAGCACGTGCTGTCATTTGTTCCAAGGAAGGGTGAGGTAGGGAGGGGAATGGGCAGTCTGCTAACAGCTAAATCCCTTAGATGATTTTTTTAAGACCTTATTTTTTTATAGAGCAGCAAAATTGAGAGAGAAGTACAGAGATTTCCCATATACTCCCTGTCCTACACATGCATAACACCCCCCCCCCCCCCCCACATAGAGTGGTACATTTGCTATAGTTGATGAATCTAAACTGATACATCATAATCACCAAAGTCCATACTTCACATTAGGGTTCACTCTTGGTGGTGTGCATTCTATGGTTTTAGACAAATGTATAAGACACATATCCAACATTATAGTGTCATACAGAGTATTTTTACTTCCCTAAAAATCCTTAGTGCTCCACCCCCCAACCTCTGGCAACCACTGATCTTTATACTGTGAGACATTTTTAACCCCAAAAGAGAGCCCAAAGGCCCAAACAAGGGTTGACACATGGATAGGGTGCTGGGGATGCTTTAATTGTATGTTGTTTTACACAAAAAGAATATGCAAAATAATATCCATTGTATGTTTTATGTAAAAAACCTAGAAAATATTCTCTTCGTAAGCATACTTTTTTTTTTTTTTACTTACTTTTCCTATAAAGTCATGTTCATTTCCTCAGTTTGGAGGACAAATCCTCTATATTTTCATTCTTTGGGGCATTAAATATCCAAAAAGCAAACAATTACTGAGTGCTTACCATGTGCCAGACATTATGCTAAGCATTTTACTTGCAGTGATACTCAGAAAATCTCATGAGATTTGGATGCATTGCCATCCTATTCTACAGATACGTATTGCAAAATCTCTTGTTAAGATTATCGATATAATAAGTTCATATTTATTCTAGTTAAAAATGCAGAAATACTATGTTTTAGTTAAATGATTGACAAAAGTTCAATAATATTTTACACTGGGACACGGGCCACATGCTTTGGTTAAGAGTGTAAATTGATGAGACCGCAGAGAGCACAATTCGACAGAATGTTTATATTCCTTTCCCCAGTGATCATACTTTGGGGAATTTATCATCCCCTCGCAGATGCAAGTGCTGTGTGCTCAGTAGTATCCACTGAAGCCTTGTTTGTAATTGCATAAGACCAGGGGGAAGTATGAATGTTTATAAGCAGAGAACTGGTTAAATAAACCTGTACAAGCACAACACGGACTACTACACGTCAGGAAAGAATCATGAAGAAACCACATGCTAACGTGAAAATCTCTCCGAGACACAAAACGCGAGCAAAGCAAGGTGTGAAAGGCTGTGTGCAGCCGACCACCGCTGCGTGTTGCTGAGCCTGAGAAGGGCTACACCTGCCGGAGAGAAAGCCTTGTGGTTAACGGGGCCCAGATTCACATTCATAACCCGAGCCCAGCGGCTATTTGCAGAGCCCCGCACGCGCCCAGCAGCCCGGGGGAAAAACTGCGGGCCCGCCGCGGAGCCCAACCTTAGGAGGAGCTCCCAGGATTGTGTTTTAGCCAATCGGCTGAGATCCGCTCTGTCCAATCAAAGCTGCTCGGCTCTCCTCATTTGCATCTTTGCCCACCAATCAGAGTGACTCCATAATGACCAACCAGAACTCGAGATTTTAACCAATCAGGGTGGTGCTAGTTGGGCCAATCAGACTGTGAAAAGTGGGCCAATCAGGGGCCAGGGTGGCACTTTCTCTATAAAAGCGAGCCTCCGGCGCATCTCCCCACGCGCTCTAGGTGTGCAGCGGCGGCCGCGCCTCCTCAAGTTGCGAGTTGTTTACCTGAAGAACGTTTCTTTAGGTTCGCGAGTTGTTTAGCTGAAGAACGCTTCCCTTCGTTCTGCACGCGAGGTTAGAAACTTCTGTTGGCATCGGGTCGGTGGCAGCGGCATTCTGTTGACATTGAAAAACGAGAAGAAGTGGCACATATTCGGAGCCGGTTACCACCTGCCTGCGTTTCTGGGACCCTCCCCTGTCACCTACTTGCAGGCTCTGAGCAAGGTCACGCCCCGCGTGTGACGGTCGATTCCGCGTGTCAGCTGGGCCGCGTCCAACACCGGCCTGGATGTCGCTGTGAAGGTGCTTTTCAGGCACGATGAGCATTTAAGTCGGTGAACTTGGAGTCGCTGAGGAAAGGGGAGTAAGCCCTATTCAATCAGATGAAGGCTTTAAAAACGAAGTCTGAGGCCCCCCGAGACGGAGTTCTGCCTCCGGACCGCAGCCCAGAACCGACTGCCGCCTGCGTTTGCAGCCTGCGGGCTCCGGGCTGCAGCCTGTCGACTCCCCGCATCTCCAACGCTTGGCTTCCCCTCCAGAGTCCAGATTTGCCAGCCCCGCAATCATGTGAGTCAGTGCCTCAAAATAAATGTGTGTCTTTCTCGCTCCATGTATATGGAGGGGAGGGGCTGTTTCTCCTCAGGAGAACGTCTGTAGAATTATTATCGCGGGTCGAGCGGTCTGGAACATCTCGATTGAGGGGCGCTCTTGAGATCAATGCTTTTGGAAGAGACATGAATGAAAAACAGGGGAGCCCGTTCCTATCAGTCAGCCCTTGTGGGGAGACGGCAGGGTGGAGGGTAGGTCTGGAGAGCGTGCAGGAGCTAATCAACACCTAGAGGACGTTTGTGCTTGTTTTACAGGAGTTGGAGAATAGTGCCCTCAGCTCTTTTAATGGCCAGCCCAATAAATAAATTTATTTATTTACTATTTATTATTTATTTATTTATTTATTTATTTATTTTTAACGTATCTTTATTGATCTCAGAGAGAGGAAAGGAGGGGGAGAGAGAGAGACAGAAACATCAATGATGAGAGAGTCATTGATCAAGCCCACAACCCGGGCATGTGCCCTGACCGGGAATCGAACCCGGATCGCCTGGATCCTAGGTCAACCCTCAACCGCTGAGCCACGCCCGGCCTGGCCAGCCCAATAAATTTAATAATAATAAAAAAATACATTACTGCCACATATATGCTTTAATTTGATGGCGGTTATACACTCAAGTGGCCTGCCAGTAGAAACCGCCCCCGTCACCCCCTGAAGAGGTCCATGGGTCCCATAAACAAGATCTGAGAATTCTTGCAGTGGCAGAGGTTGGGGTTAACTTTATTAAATCCAGCGTTTCCCAGATTTATTTGTCCACAACCTGCATTTCACATCACATGATAATATCCTAAGGAATACACTTTTAACTGTGCCTGGGCTTTCTTCAGGAATGCCAGCCTCCAGTTAGTGTTCCTAGAAGGAAACACGGTTCCCTTTGTGAGGAAGATTCCAGGAACTGACTGTGGCAAAAACAGGGTCTGCCTGTACACGTCTGGTTGAGCACCATAAAATGGGAACAGAACAAACACACCTAACTGGAAAGGAGAGCCAGAGGGGAAAATAAGGGAGGGGTGGAGGCTGTTTTGAAGCAGGTTTGAAAGATACAATAAGGCCATAGCCAGTTTAGCTCAGCGGTCAGAGCCTCTGACTGCAGGGTCCTGGGTTCGATTTCAGCCAAGAGCAGGTATCTTGGTTGCAGGCTCAATCCCTGGCCCTTCTCAGGGCACATGCAGAGGGCAACCAGTTGATGTGTGTTTCTCTCACATCAATGTTTCTCTCTCTCTCTCTCCCCCCCTTCCACTCTCTGAAAAGCAATGGAAAAAATATCTTCAGGTCAGGATTAAAAATAAATAAATAAAAGAAACAGTAATTATCAAGGGGAGTTATAAGAACCCAAATGAGGAACAGTTTTGTTTGTTTTTAAATAAAAAGTTGAGTAGGGGAAGACTCTATGCCCAGCAGGCTGCATGGAGGAAAGGAGATGCATTAAAGAACAGGTGGGGTAGGTTCCAGGAAAGGTGGGCAGTGAGACGAGTTCAGGGGGACTAGAGCATTTGGTTTCCTACTAAACTGGCTCTGCCTGGAGCAGCCAGAAAACAGTCCTTGAATCCACTAGAGCCTCTGCCTCTGGGAAACCGGTCAGCCTGGGGCACGGGATGGGAACAGCAAGGGTTCCTTAGATTTAGGCTGCCAGGCAAGATCAGATGTCTCGGTATGTCTGTGATTGTCCCATCCTAATTTGTGTGGTGGTCTTTCTCCATGCTGGGCTAGCTGCATCGTCTGAAACAGAGACTGTCATAAGTTGTTACCCTGATGCAGTACTTGAGGTCAAGGGGAGAGGCAGGTTGGAGAAGACAGGGTGTCTTTTGATTCTATGATGACCCTCTAAAGAGGAGAAAAAGTGTATGTACCGTCTCCTTGGCCCCGTAGGAGGGGTGAGCAAGGTGAGCTGGGGTGAACATACAGTGCCCCAAAACTCAGCAGGCACAGGCGACAGATGGTGGCAATCACCTTTACCAGGTACTAAGCATTTTTCCCTTCTGAAACTGAGTTTAAAAACTTTTTAAATAAATGCAAAAGAACATTAAAATATGTATATGGTAACAAAATTGTAGTGATAAAAACAGACTGGTTGCCAGGGGTAGAGGTGGGGGAGAGTGTGACTGTCAGTTTTCTTTGTGGAGATGGAACAGCTCTGTGTCTTGATTGTGGTGGTGATTGCTCGAATCCATACACGAGATAAAATTTGATAGAACTACACACACACACACACTACATATAAAAACCAGTGAAGTCTGAATATGGTCTACAGTTTAGTTCATAGCATGACACCAAGGTCAGTTTCCTGGTTTTGGTCATTTGAACTTCTGCAAGATATCACTGCAGGGAGCTGGATAAAGGATGTATAGAACTCACTGCTCTTTTTGAAACTTCTATGTGAGTATAAAATTATTTCAAAATAAAAGGCTTAAAAAATTGGAGGAGTTTTAATAAGAACAGAACAGATCCATTGCTAACCGCCCACTTTAGCAAAGAGCATCATCATAATCCTGAAAGTCTTCAGAGCCCTCCTTCCGGACTCCTTCCCCTCCCTCCCCAGCAGAAGTAACTACTGCCTGCATTTTTGTTTCCATCATCTCTTTTCTTTATAGTTTTACCAAAAAGACTTATACCCACAAAGAATATATTGTTTAGTTTGGCATGTTTCTGAATGTCATATAAATGAAATCATTCTGCATATATTCTTTCACTACTTGCTTTTTGACTCAGTATTTTCTCTCTGAATTCCATCTGTTGTGTGTATCTTTTTATCTGTTCATTGATGTAGTCATTGTGAAGATACCACAATTTATTTATCTATTCTGTGGTTTATTAACATTTGGTCTGGTTTCAGTTATTTTTTTCCCAGTCACAAACAGTGCTGCTTTAAACATCCTCTTACATGTCTCCTAGCACACAGTGCAAGAGTTTCTCTAGGGATGTTAGAGTGGAATTACTGGGTCCTAAAGTTTAGCTGCTTTTCTCATTTACTAGCTGATGCAAAATTATTTTGCAAAGTGGTATAACCATCGCTGCAAATTTTCAGTAACATTTGCTATAGTCAGGATTCTTACTTTTTGTGTGTATAAGTATAAAAAGGTACTTGATTATTGTGGTTTTAATTTGTATGGTTTTTAAAAATAAGTTGTAATAAGGTTGAGCATTTCCCGTGTATGTTTGTTCATTTCTTTCTCTTCTGTGAAATACGCGTTTACCACTTTTGCCCATTTGTCAGTTGGATTGTCTTTTTTCTTATTGATTTATGGAAGTTCTTTATATATTCTGGAGATTAATTCTTTGTTGCAAATACCTTTTCCCACTCTCTCACTTACCTTTTTCTTTCATTATGGTTTCTTTTGAAGAACATAAACAATATAGTTTATCTCATTTTAAGAATACTTTTATTCATAGCACATATTTTTTCAAAGAAATACTTATAAACCAGGAAAAGCATTCCACTTACTAATCTTTAATACATTTTGTAATTCTGCTTTTACATTTAATTTTTAATACAATAGAAATGGCTTTTATGTGTGATGTGAAGGGTTCGATTTTATTTTTGAAACATATGGTGATTCATTTTCTCCATACCCAGTTATTGAAAAAATTGATACTTCCTCCAAGGTCAGCTCTAGAAAAAAGTTAGGTTTCTATGCATGTGTAGACCTGCTTCTGGGCTCTGTATTCTGCTGCACTGGTTCATCTATGTTTTCTCACCAATACTACACCATCTTAATTGCTTTAGCCCTAGAAAAATTTAGTATCCAGGAGATAAGTTCTCCGATATGGTTCTTCTTTTTGCGTGTCTCGTCTATTCTTGGTTCTTCTCTCTCTCATACACATTTTGGAATCAACTTGCCAAGTTTCTCCAAAGCCCAGGGGAATTTTGATTGGAATTACATTGAATTCACAAAGTCATGTATCTTTACATGTATGTGAATGTATACTTGATCACATGTTGCAGACCAATACATCATTTATTCAGAATTACACTTCATAAGACCATTGCTACATATCAGAGGCAGGGAGTTGGTTTGGTATGGAGGTGCAGGAAGCCATTGTGTCTGCCCCCCCAATATACCAGCATCTGACAACAGTATGGAAAGAGAGCCTGTGCTCAGATTGCCATGACCAGAGTTGTCGCTGAAAGAGCTGTTCCTTAAGTCAGAAGATGCCAGTCATTACAACTGCTATTGATAAGCACTTCACTATCAACCAATGAAGATTGGCTTTCTGGGTACAAAGCATTGCAACTAGACCTGGAGGCAAAAGCTCTCTAATGTAGCAGTCAGCAAAAGCCTTTTGTGTCTATTCATGTCTTCCCAGCTATGAAGAGCTCATAAGAATTTCTGATCAAGGACTATTGACTCAGTTCAGATGCAAGTGTGAGATGATTCAGTACAGCTGCAGGACAAGAATAAAAAATAGAGTGTAGACTACTTTGCTCTTAAATTAAATTACTATTTATAATATATTTATATATTTTTCGCAGTTCACTTAGGGCTGAATAAAAGAAGGCCCATGAAGCCTAGAGGTAGTAGACATATGAAGCTTGTCAAGCCATTTTTTTTCCACCACCAAGGCCTGAGCACGGCCTCATTTGTCTTAGTCTGTGAAGTTCAGAGAAGCCCTGCACTCTGGCTTCACCTTTAAAAGTCTTGTATGTTGATGTGTATCCTGCATCTTCTAAAGATAAAGCACTGTTTCATTGGCATTACTCATCGAGTCAAAGGCTTTCTGGTAAATTCTTAGCACACTCACCTTGCCGGAAAAGACATCAGTTTGCTTCTTCCTAAGAAACAGGCCATTGCTAATGTTGTTTTGTAATGTGATCCTTGTGAAGCATCGATTGAAGACAATAATGGCTCAGTGACAACAGACACAGGATGTCCCTTAAGAGATGCTCCAAAAGTTAAGACTTGTTCTCATTTGACTATGGTGTCAATCCAGTTGACTAGTAATATCTGATTCTTAATCATAGTAAAGTAATTTAAAAAAATCATGCCCTAGCTGATTTGGCTCAGTGGATAGAGCATCAGCCTGCAGACCGAAGGGTCGTGGGTTCGATTCCCAGTCAAGGGCACATACTTGGGTTGCAGGTTCAACCCTGGCCCTGGTCAGGGTGCGTGCAGGAGGCGGCCAATCGATGTGTCTCTTTCACATCGATGTTTCTCTCTCCCCTTCCCTCCCCTCCCCTGGTCCCTTCCACTTACTCTAAAAACCAATGGAAAAAATATCCTCTGGCGAGGATTAACAACAACAAAAAGGCATCACTTTCCGAATTGTCCAGGTGTTTAATCCAAAATTACATAATGGCTTATTATTGTCTGGAGTATAGAGTGGTCAGGCTGGCTCCCTACACTGAAGAAACTTACAGTCCAATAAATAAAAAGAACATGCCGGAAGGCCTTACTGCCACAGGGCCAGCTGGGGAGTTCACAGGATCAACCGGAGATGGTGCTGGGGTTTGGAGGAAGATCATAAGAGCAGGTGCAGACAAACAACCCTGACTGTCAGCCAGCCAATGGCATCAGTTGAGCATCCATTTAGATCAGTGGTCTTTAAACTTTTGGGTGTGCTTCCTCCCTAAAGCGGTTTGCAAAGCTGTGCCCCCCCCCCCCAATTTCTGCGGCCAGTGTGGGGATATCCAAATAAACTGCCCCTGAGCAGGGCTCCACAGGCTCAGTGTGCTGTGTTAATGAGTGAAGACCGACTCGGGCAGGAAGGAAAACTACGTTGGTTTATTAGCATACAAGGAAACTTGGGCTTGTTCCTTTAAATGCTCAGGTAGTCAAACATGAGTTAACATTAAGTGCCTGCCATGTGCCAGGCCATATCCTAAGTACTTTGTATGGTTTATCTCGTTTGACATTCACCAAAACCCTATGGAATAGGTACTAGAATTACCCTCACTGAATAGAGAACTTAGGCAGAGCCTAAATGTGGAAGCCGGGCTTTTGGCTCCAGAGTCCACATGTACGACCTCCACACTCCCCTGACCCTTTTGAAGGCAAAGACTATCTCTTCCCAATGTGGACATTAAACAGCTTTTGCCTGGAAGCTTAGATGCATCCTTGAGTCTCTGTTTTCAGGGCTGCTCCAGCCTTGGGTGGGGCCGTGTCCAGGACTATTAGGGTGTATCTGGGTCTCCTGCTCAGCTGCATCCCCAGCAGGCACCGCAGGTGTATCCTCACGGGGCTGGGCATGTGGGAACGGGAAGCCCCGGTTCACTTTGCTGAACCCAGAAGGGCACAGCGATGACATAAAGTCATCAGAATGCCCCCTGACTGAGCTCTACCCAGGCTTGCCTATAGACCCTGCCCTCAGTGAGCCTTGGTTCCCTCCAGACTTCCTGCATCCTCCAGAGGTAGATCTGACCTGGAAGAGAAAGGAAAAAAGGGAAAAGGAAAGAAAACGGGAGAAATGGTAGTTCTTTGTCAGTTTCAAAGTCTACGAAATCTGTAACTTTAGGCAAAATCAAGTTACTCTTGAAGCAAAAACTTCAGTCACAGCTGTTACTAGGGGAAAATGCAAGTAGATTACCCTCCTAGGTTTTGATTACAGTTGCCTTTGGGCCACATTTTCTCATTAGATGCTAATAAATGTTTTCTATCCTGTGCAAGAAAGGTTTTATACAAATTCCATTTCCCAGAACACTGAATGAAATGGAAACCCCCTTTTCTGGTTTTGGAAAAAACAAAGAAACCAATACCTCCCAGCTCAGCATTTCTCCAGTACCCTCTGGTGTGGCCAGGTGGCGCCGCAGGCTAGAGCATGGGGCCGCCGCCTGGGGAGGCCAGGGTGCAGAGAGCAGTGCTCAGCTCTGCACTGCGCAGTCACTCCCAGCCTCTCCCACCTTGGGAATTGGTTCCTTTATTCCCCCTTCATCTTCTGGTGGTTCCCAGTTGGCAGTGAGGAGGGTGTCAGGCCCTGGGTTTTGTCCATTTTTGAGGAAAATTCTGGGGATCTTAAACTTTATCCTAAATATCGTGCCTCTGTCTGTCTCCCGAGAGTTGTTCAAGAACGCGGGGAGGAAGGACCAGTCGCTTGTGAAGAATGAAAGGGAGCGACAATACTGAAAGACTTGCACCTGCCCCCTCCCACTCCCCTGAGCACGCCTGGGCAGCGAGTGGGGCAGTGGGGCAGTCGGGCAGTCCCGGCCCTCGGGCTCCTGGAGAGCCCAGTGTATCCGGGCCCCGCAGGGCCTGCAGCGACCTCTCTCTGCAGCTCCCAGAGCCAGCTCATTGAGGAACAAAAGGCCCTGCTGTGGGGGCAGCGCAGGCTCCAGAGCCCTGTGTGGTCTGGAGGACACCAGAGAACCTCTGGACTGACAAGAATCCCATTTACCACCCTCCCAGGGGCCCAAAACTCCAAACTATTGACTCCTTTGCCTGGAGGTATTCAAGACTCTCCTTAAACTCAAATGTGATGGCGAGGTTCTAACTGGAAAAGCTGGAGGGAGAATCCAGGCGCAGTGGCCCTTCTCAGACACAACCCTGGTGGGGAGCCAGTCTTGGGTGGGACAGGGCGGGTGGGCTGCAAGAGGCCAGAGCAAAGAGTTGCAGTGGAGACAGACTTCACCTCTTTAGCATCTTTGAGGGGCCCCGGCTCCCTCAGTCAGATACAGGTCTGGGTGCCTAAGGTTTCCAGGAGAATCTGGGCTTCACATACTGTCCCAGCATCTCCCTAAGCACGCACCTACTAGTCTGCTTGTGTCCTGGCTTTGCTTCCAACATGTCCCTTCCCTGCTTGCCTTCTGCTTCATGTTTAGGGGCAGCCAACAGTGGTCATGGGTCCTTGTTGGGGACACGAGGTTGAAAAGAGGCCTCAGCCAGGTGGAAGGTCACCTGGATGTATTCTAGGAGGGAAGCCTTGGGAGCAAACTTGCACGGTACCTGAGACACAAATAGGCTGCTGCTAACAGACATCGCGTTTCCGAAAATAGGTAGAAGAGAGAAAGTACTTTATGAAATAATATAAAAAGTGAAAATAGGAATGAATATAAAATTTGAAAAATATTAATATATATATCCAGGGTGTCCCAAAAGATGTATACACACTTTGAATAATTATTAATTCCAATGGGTTAAATATGAAAAAACAAAACATCAATTGAACTATCAAAACATGTATGTGTATACATTTTTGTGGGACACCCTGTAATTTTCTCTCGAGAAGGTAAGGAGAAACATAAAAACCCCAGGCCAGAGGGAGAAAAGCTGAGACTAAGGATGCACAGCTATGGATATTCATGACCACATTGTGAGTTCACTTGTTCTGAAACCCCCCAAAGGCATTTCCCTGAGCAGTTACAGGAACTCTTCCAGCTCTGAGCCCATCTCAATACCTCTGTCTATTTCTGTCCTGAAGAATCTAACGCCCTCCCTGCTTTTATCTGTCGTGCTGCTGCTGCTCTTGGCAGTAAACATCGGTAAACTTGAGCGTTGTGAGTCACACTTGCAATTTTTAATTAAATCATGGTCTAGCTAGGGTTTGATTTATTTAGGCCTGAATTAATTTAGGCCCTGGTCCACATAAATTTACATAGTTTATTTAACAAGCTCATGGATGTATAGATTATAAAGTTCCTTCGATACCAGTACAGATTGTAAAGTCACTCTCTAGTTTATTAAGCAAAGAGTGGCAGAATATTTTTAAGGGTAGTTTGAGCTTGATTCATAACACTAACATTATTAAGGAAATCTGTTGTATTCCTAAATAAAGCCACTTATGAGATCATTCGAAGATACTTCACCCCATCTGTTTTCACTCGGTTCTAGTGATACGGCAAAGCCTCATTAGAAACTAGTGGTGCTGATTTTTCCTCCCAGAATGGTTACAGATGGTCGTAAATCCATACAGTGAGCATCTAGCAAAACGCTCATCTGCCTCATCAAATACGGTGCATACTGTTTTAAACTGCGAAGTGTGAGTCATACAGATATCACTTTCCTAGAATTCTAATAAAAAAAGCATCATGGCTAATTAATGTTCCCAAGAAAGGGTCACAGCTTACAGGAAATAAATCGGAAGGGGACAGGAAGGAAGGGTGGGGAGCACAGCATGCTCTGGCTGGGGATGGCTGGTGAGATCCTCACTCCCGCCAGAGCCTCCAGGACTAGAGTAAATCACAAACACACTTGATCCGGCTGGAAATGCAGGGTGGAGAGAGGGAGGGAGGCCGGGGAAGGTGGGGAAAATGAAAGGAGGAGCTGGCCAGAGGGGTGAGCGGGGCTCAGAAACGGCTGGGTTCAGCAGGGAGACCCCTCGACTGCTGATCTGGTCTGGGCCCCACTGTCCGGTTGCATTCGTGGATTTAGTTCCATAGACCTTCCGGCGTTCAATGGGATTGAATGAGCACATCTGGCAGTTGAGCCCCATGACTCAGTTGAATTCGTGGCCTATGGAGGTCATCACGTAACCCCCAGAAGGAAAAATGAGTCACTTTGACCTTCTCCAAGAGGCAACATGAAATTTGCTTTATGGGAAGAAAGCAGGATGCTCCCCATGGTTGTGTGCAGAGTGGAGTGTAGCTGTGTGCCCTCCCTGCCCTCTGTGACCAGGGGCCAGGTGAAGGGAGGGAGGAGCTGGAGACCAGCCTGCCCTCAGCTGCTCAGGTGCTTTCCCCCCATCCAGGTCCCTCTTTACACAGGTGCAGCCCCTGCATTTCCAGACCATCAGGATGCGAGGCCCAACACAGGGTTAGCTTTTCCGATGAATGGTTTGATGGACAGGAAACCTTTACAAAAGTCTAAAAATCAAAGCAAATTTCATTATCTGCCTGATGTACTTATTTGTCAAAAAGAAATCAGGATTATTCCGGGAAATGGAAAGGGGGGTGGGTGTCACACTTCTGGCAATTCCTGAAAACCCTCATGTATTATGCATTCTCCTGGAGGGAGGGCCTGCAAGGCCTCCATTGGCTTGCTACACCCTAATTATAGCTGTGTTTGTCTCAGGAGGTCTGTGTCTATGAGGGTTTTTTTTTCTTAATCCTTTCACCTTTTTCATCCAGCCCCACAACCCCAATCCCCTCTGACAGCTGTGAGTCTGTTCTCTGTATCTTAGAGTCTGTTTCTGTTTTGTTTGCTCGTTTATTTTGTTCACTAGATTCCACATATAAGTGAAATCATTGGTACTTGTCTGTCTATCACTAGCTTATTTCAAGCTTATTTCACTTAGCATAATACTCTCCAGGTCAACCCATGCATGTCACAAAAGGGTAAGATTTCTTTCTTTTTTTATGGCTGAGTAGTATTCCATTGTTTAAATGTACCACAGCTTTTTTATCCACTCATCTTCTGATGGGCATTTGGGCCCGTCATGGTTATTGTAAATCATGGTTATTGTAAATTGTGCTGCAATGAACATAGAGGTGCATATATTCTTCTGATTAGTGTTTCAGGGTTCTATGGATACATTCCCAGAAGTGGAATCAATGGGTCATAAGGCAGTTCCATTTTTAATTTTTTGAGGTAACTCCATACTGCTTTACCACAGTGGCTGCACTAGTCTGCCTTCCCACCAACAGTGCACAAGGGTTCCCCTTTTTCCACATCTCCGTCAACATTTGTTCGTTGATGTGTCGATGGAGCCATTCTGACAGGTGTGAGGTGATACCTCCTTGTGGTTTAAAATTGCATCTCTCTGATGATTAATGACACTGAGCATCTTTTCATATGTGATTTCACTTTTGGTGGGGGGGTGTTGGGGGGGAGAGATGACTATCATATAAGCAGAGAAAATGTCAGGTTGGGACAAATCCCTAAAGGTTGGGGCAGTTGGGGCTGACCCCAAGGATCCAGGAGGCATGAGAAGAGCCCTCTCTCTGTTCTGTGTCTGGCAGGGCACTGGGGCCATGGGTACAGGGAGAAGAAAGTTGGGTTTCATTGAGAATCTAGGACCAGCTGTCGATCCATCAGAAAACACTGGAAAGTCCCATTTGCATGTGATATTGTTATTGTGAAAATGACAGGTTTACTGAAAGGAAAGAAGGGGCCAAGAAAACCTGAGTAATGTTTACACCATTTCATCAGGGTCCAGACTTGTTTAAAGTGCAGCTGCAGAATGAGCTTGCTCTCTGACCAGGGACAAGTATGTTGCTTGCTGGGTCTCAGTCCCCAGGAGGATGACCTTTGTAATCAGTACCAGCCTGCCCAGCTCTGAACTGTCTTCAGAGTCTTAAGTTTCTATTGTTGCATTTTGGATGTATCCCAACAAGGAATGGAGAATAAGTATTTGACTTTTTCTAAATCTCCTGTTAGTATTTATAGAACATACAGGTGGGCAAGGGTAGGTTTAAGGTTGTTTGTATGGAAAATAATACAATAATGAATAAATAATAATATAAGAATAAACTGTGTTCTATGTACTCATGACTGTAACCCACTTTTGTCCCACCTACCCTGTATGTACTTTTCGATAGGGAAGATACGATAGCATTACCAGCATCCTTTCTGGTATAGTCTATGTTTCTAATGATGGGACCTTGGCCTTGACATTACTGAAGGCACGTAAGAAATCAAAGCATCCTTGGCCCATGTAGGTACATATTAGAGAGTAAAAACCATCCCTGCAGTCAGGTGCCAGTGATCTAACAAGAAAAGAATGAGCTCTAAGGTGGCTTCATGGTCTTTGCCTCCTGCTATTTATGCCCTCATCGCCTCCCTTGAGTGTGGACAGGCCCTGTGGTTTTTTCTAATTAATAGGACACAGTAAAGATAATTAGATTATAAGCATGTGTAAGGGATCACATTATGAACAGATGTAATTCCCATCTTGTGAGGAGCCCACTCTTTTGCTGCCTTTGAAGAAGAAAACTGGCATTGTCATGAGCTGTCTGTGCAGAATGTGACCAGTTGCTCAGGGCAGCCTCTGGCTCCTGCCAACAGGAAACTGAACTTTTCAGTCCTACACCTGCAAGGAATTGAGTGCTTCCAGCAACCTGAATGAGCTCAGAAGTCCTCCCCAGCTGAGCCTCAGATGAGGCTGCAACCCCAACCGACATGTTGACTACAGCCTTTGAGACACGAGGCAGGGGACCCAACTAAGTTGTACCTGGATTCCTGACACACAGGAACCACAATAGAATGGACGTGTGCTGTCTGAAGCTCTTAAATTCGTGGTAATATTGTTACACTGCAATAGATGGGACATCTATGACAAGTTTGGCCTTAGAAAGGAAAAGAAAATGCAAACTCCTTTGATGAAGATTTTTCAAAGCAAGATAATTATACCCTGGAGGACTGGGGATGGAAACACAGCAGATCAGGGCTAAGGCTTGCCTTATACTGTGCTATTTTTTTTTTTTTAATATATCTTTATTGATTTCAGAGAGAGAGGAAGGGAGGGGGAGAGAGAGAAACATCAACGATGAGTCATTGATCGGCTGCCTCCTGCACGCCCCCGACGGGATGGAGCCCACAACCCAGGCATGTGCCCCGACCAGGAATTGAACCATGATCTGGATCCTAGGTCAGTGCTCGACTTCTGAGCCATGCCTGGCCGGGCAGTGCTGAATATTTTTAAGTGGAAGAAGGCTTGGTGGCTGCAGAGAAGGTTGGAAATTCAGCAATCCAGGTACAAAATAGCAGGGGACAGTTGATCTCTTTTAGGGTGAGAGGATTAACCAAATGCAAAAAAAAACCCTCTATTTTATAAAAATATCCAGCATTGGGGTTTGGGTCACTGTGCTGGAGAACGTGAAGGTGTGGCGGTGGAGGAAGTTTCCCAGAGAGAAAATCTACAGATCTCAGTTGCAGGAAGGTGACTTCAGATCTCCTGGCATTGAGATAAAGCAGACAGAAAACAGTATGTTTGGCTCAGGGACCTGGGGACACTCCAGATCTTCTCAAATACCCCCTTCTAACATCAGGAATTCACAGCTTTAAGAGCAGGATGAACTTCAGAAATTATCTAGTGAAACGACTGATGTTAATAGAATTAAAAAAAAATGAAGACCAAGAGGGTGAAGTGCCTAGCCCAGAAGACCCAGCCTTTTTGCATAAAGCCAAGACTAGAGTGGAGTCTTTGAACAACCAGCCCATTGAATTTTCCCTTAAACCTCCCTGACCTTCAAATGCAAGGGTTAATATGTGGGTTCCCTTAGAGAAAGTAATCTGACTTAACTTCATACTCAAGTGTACATGACTAATATAAATTTATTTTCTTTTCAGTGGGCTATGGTAACTTGGTGAAAAGTATGAAATTTAGGAACCTGAACACAGAGAGAGGAAAATATCCAGACTGATGGGAAAAGTCAAAGGAAGAGGGCTGGGAGGGAAGATGGGGGCAGACAGAGCCTATTTCATAACTCAGACTAGCATTGGGCTCCAGAGTGGACCCTTCCAGAACACGGAGAAGAAAAAGAAAAGCTTAATGTTGAATGTATGTGTTGGTGGACACATTTTAAGTCAACAAATACCAAAACCACCCACCCAGAGCTCAAAGGAAGCCCTGAAGGCTGCCCCAGGTGACCCAATCCATTACTAAGAATTGCTTGCATTACAGCTATTTCTGCTTCATCCAAAGGTTTTCAGTTACCTTCAGAGTCAACAGGAAATTAATCAGCAAGTGGAAAATGGAAAGATCTGCATCTCACTGCGGGAGTCATTAAAATAAAAGCAGATTTGGCGAAATGGCAAGGTACTTTTATTTAAAAAAATTTTTTTTATCTCTCTCTACTCTCTTAGTAAGTTGAAGATTCCAAAATTTAAAAGCCCAAGGAACAGAGGTTCCTTGGAGGATGGGGTACACACTGTCCTGGGACCTGCACCCCTCTGCAGAGCACGCCAGCCTGATCGTCATCCAAGTAGCTTTTCCTTTGCTCGCTCCAAAAGCCCCTGGAAGCCCCGCCACGCTGAGCCACGGTCTATTAAAACTTCCTGAACTCCTCTGAGTCTGTATTTCTGTCCTGTTTTGTTTGACTCGCCTCTCTCCTCTAAGCCCCTGGGGGAAGGAGGGTTTTTTCCTTGTTTTGGAAGGGTTTTCTTTATTATTGTACGCCTGAGGAGAGAATGTGCTTCCTTGCTTATCACAGAGCTCTGTAGAAATGTGAAATAGTCATAATACCTGGATGCGGTAGAGACCGTAAAACTTGGCCTATCCTGTAGTCTTTGCTCTGCCATGCTGAGTATCTGGGGAAGCAGCTTCTCTCTGGCTTCCTTAGTGTGGAAACTAGAAACCCAGAGACCCAGAATCTGAGAACTGGCATGTGAAGAAGGCAAGGAGAATTTTCTCCGTCTCTCGCACTAGCGTCTGACCTACTGATCTTCAAAAGTTCCCTTCCTGCTCTGCCCCCAAGTGGTTGGGAAGAGAGTAGATATAGAGTCAAATGCATTTCATATGGAGCCTTAGTTATAACCCTTGGGGTTGTAGCCTGGCCAGTGTGGCTCAGCGGTTGAGCATCAACCCATGACCCAGGAGATAAAGGTTCGATTACCAGTCAGGGCACATGCCCAGGTTGTGGGCTCAATCCCCAGAAGGGGGCGTGCAGGAGGCAGCCAATCAATGACTCTCTTAGCATTGATGTTTCTATCTCTCCCTCTCCCTTCCTTTCTCTGGGGGGGAAAAAAAAGACCCTTGGGTTGCAAATAACGGAAACCAATTCCAACTGGCATAAGCAAGCAGGAAGCTTATTGGAGAACCACTGGGGTTTCTCACAGACCCCAGACCCCACAGGCAGTCCTCAGAGGCTTGCCAGGAAACTCGGCCATCCTCTATTGCTTGCTCTCCCTCTGCCTATCATCTTTGTTTCCTGGACCCTGCTAAATGTGAGTTTCACAAGAGCAGGGATTTTGTCTAGTTTGTTTCTGGTAGGCTCGCCCATGCCTAGAACAGTGCCTGGCATATAGTGTTTCCTCAGTCAGCATTTACTTCTGTTTACCTCTGTAGAACAGCTTCCTGTGTTCCTCTGTGGACATGTCAGATGGCAGTCACCCCACAAAACCCAAATTTCCATTGTTGAAATTCATATGGATGCTCAGGGTGTCTCTTCAGCCACTCTGTGCAGACAAAATAGTTTTCGTCAGTGGTAACATCTCCTTCCTTGAGAAATAGTTACCTGCTAGGGGTAGATGGATAAAAAAGCCAAAATGTATCAACCGGTTACTCTGGACCAAGGAAGATTTGATGATCTGATTGGTAAGCTGTAGCTGGTGTGTTTGTTAAACTTGTTCACTCCTTTGTATCTTATCTTTTGAGGCTAAATTTTCTCTCTCTCTCTTTCCATTTAATTCATATCATTTAACACACATGTAGAGAGCACTAACTGCTTGTGAGGACTTGTACTAGTTGTTGGAATAACAGATAAAGGACAGTATTTCTACCTTCCAGGACCTGAGAGCAGCAAGAATAGAAAGCTGAGGAAACAGATAATGTAACCTAAGGTAAGAGCTAGATAAAGGCATAGATAAGCACCACCAGTGGTATAGGAGAGGCACTCCACAAGGGGTAGGAAGAGGTTTGGAGAAAGGGGCTCTGGAAATGCAGCCTGGAAAAGGGGGTACCTGAGATGAGTCTCCATGGATGGGTAGGAATCAGCCAGACGAAGGAGGATGGGTGAGGTGGGGCAGGTTTGTATGGGCTAGAACAATTGGCTGTTGCTACTTAACAAAAGACCCCCCAAAACCAGTGATTTAGACAATAAGCTTTTATTAATTCTCACGAGTCAGCACATCAGCTGAGAAGTTTAGCAGGACTGGGCCAGACCCATCTGATCTTGACTGGGCTTCCTCGTGTAAGTGGCCAGTGGCAGACTGGGCTGGTCCTGGGTGGCCTTACTCACATGCTGGCTGTTGGCTGGGTGTCAGGTGATGTGTTTCTTATCACATATCAGGATAGCCTGGGCTTGTTTATACACTGGAGCAAAAAAAATTGGAAATACACACTCCCACTAAAGACCTGGGTTTGGAAATGGCGAGCAATCACTTCTGTCCCTTTTCATTAGCCATGGAAAGTCACCAGACCACTTTATTCAAGGGACAGGGGACATGTCTTGATAGGGGATGCTGCAAGGTCTTGTTGCCAAGGATGCATAGGGGAAAAGGTGAATAATTAAAACCATTTTTGCAATCAGTTCAGCACAAGGAACTTAAATGATTGGAATTTCTCTTGACAAAGATGGGGAAATATCAAAAGGATATTTTATTATTAAAATTTATTACAAAATTATATTAAAATATTTTATTATTAGAATTTATTATTTACCAATTTAAAGTTATTTTTCCTTTATACATGCAACAGTAAAGCATATTTCTCCTACAAAAATGGATGTCATATCAGGCGAAGGTCTCCTGCCAACCATGTTCTTGGCCAAGTACGATGATGGGGATGACGCTTCCCTGGACACTGGCCTCAGGTGCCCTCCAGGTTGGTGTGGACCATTCCTCAGCATCCTTTGCCTTGGTGGTCCAGCTCATTAGGAAGCCACATGAATCTCTTTGTCCCCAGACCATATTCTCTATTTTCCCCACAAGTATATCATAAGAAACTGTCACTTGCCTCATGACATCCAGACCCACAGTGTCTACAACATTCCTTATTGATTCTTAGTCTAGTAAACCTGTCAGAAGAAAGAATGACATAGGGCCAGTCTTGGCTCTCTAAATCTCCTTTTCAAGTCACTCAAATCTCCTTTAATAACCTATTCTAGAAGGTGGCTTGAATTCCATACTGAAGTGACTACTCTACTTTTGGGGTCATCCATATTGATGTACTTTTTGAAATTTGGGATTCAATTCCCCTCCCATGGCCAAACTTCCTTAAACACAATGAGCAGTGTTTCCACCCCTGCGCCCAGGTCCTCCCAGCTCCCTGAGGTAAATTCACCAAGGCTCACCTGCTTGATCTCATTTAGGTATGCCAGGCACCAGGCCAGCTCCTCTCTCGGATGGATCTTCAGTTTTCTCAGGCCAGTGAGCTTCAGTCCTACAACCTGACACAGGGAAAAGAAAAAGACAGGAGGAAATGGGGAGAAGGGGAGGGAAGATTAAAGATTAGGGAAGAAGGCACAGATCAGTTATGTAACTTATCTAAGGCCCCACAGCTACTAAGAGTCACTGCCAGGATTACCCCCCATTCTGTCTGCCTTCATAGCCAAGGTTTTATTTACCATGCGATGATGACTCATTCCATCTTTTAATGGATATTCTTTTAAAATTTGGGGTCAGCAGCCCTGGGAGGTGTTTCTCAGTAGTTAGAGCATGTGCCCAAGCACTGAAGGGTTGTGAGTTCAATTGCCAGTCCCTGTCAGGAGGCAGCCTATCAATGTGTGTTTCCCACATCGATGTTTCTCTCTCTTCCCCCCCCCTCCTCCATCACTCCCTTCCACTCTCTAAAAATCAATGGAAAAAATATCCTTGGGTGAAGATTAACAAAAATAAATAAATTTTAAAAAATTGGGGGGTCATCAGAGGGCATCTCAGGAAGCCACTTAACCTTGTGTGGCCACCCCTCCCAGCCCTGGGTCATCTGTTTCGGGTAGAATTGTAGTCAGGATGTCTTTGTGGGAGCCTCTAATGTTCTGTGCCCTCTCTCAACTCTGGGAATCCACCCCCTAATGTTGAAAGCCTGTGTATGACTAGCTGGTGCTGTCCCGCCCCTTTCCCAAAGTTTAACCTGCTACTTACGGACTAGTTCTGTTCTTAACTAGTTTGTTGCAAATGTTCAAAATTCAGGGCAGAGCAATGGTCCTCCATGGGAGGAATTTGTTGTGTATGTTGTTCTTAGCTGAGCTTACCCCTGCTTTGCCACATAATAAAATGCTCCAAGTCCTGTATTCTGCTGGTTACTTTGGGTTTTGTTTGTTTGTTCATTGTTAACCGCAACTGAACTTGAAGTCTGGGAATAGTTGCCAGGTTTTGGAGCTAGTAAGTAGCTCCCAGTCTTTCTGTTGTTGGTATAGATCAATGTTGAGGAGAAATTCAGCCTTGAAACCTCTTTTATTTCTCCCTCTCACTTGCCTCTCCCAACCCCCATATTCAATTAATGACAGTTTTTCCTCATAAATAAAACAAGTCTGGGCCTTTGAAACTTCAGCCTGCAGTGTGGCAGTAACTCCTACAAGGACCAGTTGCCTTGCAGATTTCCTCTCCGGCACCCCCCTGAGTGCTAACCTAAACCAGTTACCTAATTTCATTCCCCTTCCCAGTGACCCAGGAATGGCTTAGGAGTGGGTATATGGCCTGATTCTGTTCAAACAGGTATGAGGGGGTGTCCACCATGGACCTGGGAAAGGATTTCTTGCTCCTAAAAAAGAGAAGAGTCGGGATCTTTGCCTCTTCTGGATGCAAGGTGTGTTCTGTAGACTGTGCTTTGAAGGAATGACAAATTCTTGTTTTCTTCAGATTCCAAAGCCTAGAAAAGGACCTAGTACATATAACATACTCCAGCAATGATTGTTGAATGAATGATACAAGAATGACCCAAACGCTCAAATATTCCCATTGTCTATAGGGTGAAGTCTGTTATTCAAGGCTTGTTACTAATCTTATAATCCTACATTCCCCTAAATCTGGGGTGGGGAACGTCCAGCCCATGGACCATATAAAGCTCTCAAAATCATTTGGTCTTGCCCTACCAAGGCAACTGCAGGTGGGACTCGAAATTCAATAAATCTAGGAGCTTTTTTCATAGCAATAATAATTTTGTATGGCCCGTGAATGATGTTATAAATATCCAAATGGCCCTTGGCAGAAAAACGGTTCTTCACTTTTTAGGGCCTAAATGGACCCTGCTGTACATAGAAACCACAGTCTACAGAGCACACCTTGCATTATCAGACTTCTGTTATTTATACTGTTCTTTCTGTCGTGAATACATCTGTCCTCTCTCTATCCTTCCTAATTCAATCGCATTTAAATAAGTGATCTGTCTCTTTTGAAACTAAAATGCCCATATCACTCTGAATGGCTAGTTTGGCATGTATATATTGTCATGCACGATATGTGTTTTGGGTAGGTGCTCAAATATTATGTGTTTCAGATGGTTGCCTCTCATCTCTGAGTCCCGTGCAGTACCCTTGGCAATGCTACGCAACAGGCGGCAGGCAGTGAACGTCTGCAAAATGAATGGGTGAATGGCAGGCAGGTAGTTGTAATCGTGTGAGTGTAGGGTTCTTTGGAAGCCCTCTGCCATCCCAGTCTCTGCTTGGGTAAGTTAGGTTCAAAAGCTTACTATTAAGCCTCTATTCTTCTGGCTTCCTCTGAATTTATCTTCTTAGTCTCAGTGTCAATCCTTGTCATTCTCATTCATCTAATTCACCCTAAGATGACAGCAATGTCCTCTTGGGTCTTTGAGAGTTAATGGTAGAACTGAGTATCCCTCCTATGGAAGATACCAAGGGCTTCAAACTTTGAGCCAGGCAGGCCCTGAAAGTCATGCCCAGAATCACCAGGCAGAGGACAGGTTCCTGTGCGTACTTGGAGCGTCTTTTCAGCCACCCTTACAGAGGTGGAAGTTTTCATCGTGATGGGATGAAGGAAAACATACTCAGCTCAGATGCTGTCTGTGGACTTGTGAACAGTTAGTGCAGTAAACAGCCATGTCTGTCCTGTTACTTCTGGTCCCTTCCTAATGGTTTATTTATCCAAAGCACTTCTTTGACCTGTTTAGGGCTAGACCAGCTAAAAGGTGCTTTAAACACAAACCAGCTATTATTGGCCTTGGGAGCCTCAATTCATGGCACATTTTATCAGTTTCCCAGGCCTCTGGAAACTCCCTTGATGTTTTTGTAGGTTTTATCAGAAGTCTCACCTTCAAAGGCCAGTCATTCATGAAAAAATGCTGCCCGTTCCAGGCCCCGGATCTGAAGCCACCATCCCTGAGATGCCTTTAATGCCTTTCAGAAACCGAATGGCAATTCCAAATGTCAGTTTCCTACGAGATAAACATCCCTTCCTCGAATTGTTTCCTCTTTTAACTGAACTCACCAATTTTCAATCAATCGTCTTTCCATTCAAGTGCATGGGTTTTATTCAACTCTCTCCCCTTTGGAGACCAGGGAAGGTCTTGCTCCTCATGCCCCTCCAGTTCATCCCTGTCTCAGCATAGCTGACCTCACACTAAGTCCCCACAGTCTCTGCAGATGCCTGGAGCAGGGCACACCGGGGGCTGTAAGCACAGTCACTGGGTGCCAGTGAGCCGGGAATCTAGATGCAGCTAAGATCCATTTTTCAGGGAAATGTGATGATTGGCTGAGGCTGACGGGGACGGATACTGGAAATATTCATGTACAGATTCTGCAGAGGGCCTTTCCTCTTTTTTAGATGATACCCTCTACAGCCTGAACTCTCCTTGCATCTTGCGACGTTTACCTTTTCCAGTCACAGCCCACAGGGCTGTTCTCAGTCAGCCCGGCCGTCTCCAACTCTACCCTGTAGTCAAGCAAATCAACTGCACCGCAAATGATTTTCAGTCTAGCCTCACATCTTATCGAATTTTCCAACAAGCCCCATGGGGTTAAGCAATGTAGCCCATGAGTCAGTTGCTCAGCTATGCTGTAAAATGTGGGGCCGGTCAGGCTCCTCTCTACCCAGCAGACCACAGGGTCCCTCTTCTGCAATAGGATCGGCCAGTCTGCAGAGAAATGGAATTAAACTATTAGCAAGTGGTTTCTGACTCTTGCACACACACCAGCAACAATAGCCACTTTTACATGATGTTTACTGAGAGCTGTTTGCTTTGGCAGCCTTCACTACATTACACATTCCTGTCACTTAATTGTCCTTGCAAAGATAAACAAAGACCTTCTGGAGCAGGGCTGGAAGCCTGATAGCTCAGCCAGCTGAATGTTTGTGAAATTGAGGAGGAAGGGGGGGGTTAGCTCCATACATTCAGCTGAGCTCTGAAATGACACCCTTTTGGTTAGCTCTATACATTCAGCTGAGCTCTGAAATAACACCCTTTTCTCTCCACAGCTGCCCATTTCCTGAACTTCTGTTTTCCTACCTCCCCTGCTGCCTTCAATTCGGAAAGAAAGTTTAAAAATATGTGCTAATTCTTGATCTCATTATTATCAGACTGCTTCCTCTGACCTTCAGAGTTGTTTGGCAAGCTCAGAGCTCACAGAAAGCACAGTTTGCAATTTTTTCTTGCACTTTACATATATCACATTATTATAATGATGTTGAGGATAGTGAAGAAATATCTTAGCAGACATTGATAAAGGATCCTCATGAGGTAAGAACTATGTGGAACATGGACCTAAATATGAGTCTCTCACTCACTCACTCTCACTCTCAATATAGGCAAGAAAGAAAGAAAACCCAGCTGTTTATACACATTTTTTCTTCACCTTCTGTGTGCAGTGTCTGGCTGGAGAGCCAGGGCAGTACAGGCGAGATGGAGAGCCAGTTCCTGCGCACGATGAGTTAATGACCTGCTGGATGGTGAGGTCATGCCATTGTTAGAGAGGGCTGAGACCTCTTAAACGGAGGCAGAAAAGTCACACAGTGGCTTTCCTGAGGCTTTGGGAACATTGAAAATTGAAAGTCAGTTTCTGAAGGTCATGTTTAGGGATCGAGTGAGAGTAAGAGTGGCCACACCTTCTACTCCTGGGGACCTGTTCTTGCTTGTTATGTCCTGTGTGTTCTATCAAGAAGCTCATAAACTGTGGAGAAACTACTTCATAAAAATGGGCAGATGAGGCATGGAAATGGGAACTAGGACTCCCGTCTCCAGTCCTCAGCTGCTGAAGAATGTTGTCAGGAGAGAAAGCAAGGACACTAGTCATGTTGAAATTATGCTTTATCCTTGTTATTAGTAAACGTGACAGAGCCCTGCCAAGCACATGGTACAGAGGAAAATACATTTTGTGGGTCTTATCAGTTAATTAAAGGGAAATAAAGGTGCTTTAAGATGCAAAGGACTCAGGAGGTGAGCTCATCGCTGCCTCTGCACATGCTGTTCCTTCTGCCTGGAACTCCACTCTTTGCCTGGTTCACCCTTATTTCCTGTGCAAGCCTCAGGTTAGATGCTACCTCTCGAAGCCAGGCTTGGTCCTCTCAAATTCATACCCGTCCCGTGGGGTCTCATAGCCTTTCATAGTTCAGTGCATTTTGTTTGAAATTACCCTGCCCAGCACTGACTGACATTGACCCAAGCGCTTTCAGAATAAAGACTATATTTTACATGTTTATCCCTAGAGTCTGGCACACAGTGGGCCTATATCTAATATTTTTTAAATGAAAGAATAAAATTATTTCTCTTCATGAAAGAAGGCAACAAGGAAAAGGCTTTAACAGTGTAGCTGAGAGAAGGGGTGTGTTCGTTTCCTGTGGCTGCTGTAACAAACTACCGCAAACTATGTGGCTTAAAACCAAAGACATTTATTCTCTCAGTTCTGAAGGCTGGAAGTCTGAAATCAGTTTCACTAGGTGGACATCTAGGTTGTGAGCAGTGCCGTGCTTCTGAACCTGTTCCTTGCTTTTCCCAGCGTCTGGTGACTGCTGACATTCCTTGGCTTGTGGCTGTATCACTTCAGTCTCCAAATCCCTCTCCGCTGTGCTCACATTGCCTCCTCCCGTGTGTGTCAGATCTGCTTCTGCTTCTCCCTTAAGGCTACATATGATTACACTTAGAGCCCCACAGGTAATCCAGGAAAACCTTCCCATCTAAAGATCCTTAATCACACTTGCCAAGATTTTGTCACATAAAATAACATCCACAGGTTCCAGAGATTAGGATAGGAATATCTTTTTTGGGGTAAGCATTTTTCAGCCTTCCACAGAAGGCTTAGCAAGAAATTTTTTATGATGATAAAGATATTATCATCATAAAAGTAATTTGATGAAGAATAATTTTACTGATAGAATGAACAAAATCTTTGAAAATGAGGACATTGATAAGAGGAAATAGAAGCTAGTATTAAAAAGCAACCAAGATATTTAATTTGGCAGTCTAGGGAGACCGACTACATAGCCCAATAGTTACAAGCCTTGCTAGTTCCACCATTTGCTGGCTGTGTGACCTGGGGTAAGTTAACTTCTCTGTGCCTAAATGGCCTGATCAATAAAATGGGAATAATAATAGTACTTCTTCATAGGATTATAGCAAATAAGACTAAATATATTAAGAGCATTTGGAAGTGTTTGCTGTTGTTACTCTGTTATGTTAAGGAAACCAGAACTCTACAAGGAATATGATTTTAGAACAAAACAGAAGAAGAGAGCAGTGCGTGGAAGAGATAGTTGATAAGAAAAAGAAACTTTAAAATGACTGGCCAAGAAGAAAGAGTAAAAAAAAAAGCTGCATAAATGATGCAAAATGAAAGATATTTTTTAAAGCAAATTAAAAACACTTGCAACCACAAATTTGAGAGAGAAATAGAGTAAACATGTTGCACATCAGAAGAAAGATGAACACTATAATTGAGGACATCAGCAAAGTTGCAGAAAAGGCAGAAAAGAATGTTCCAAGGCTAACAGCATTTCTTTCCTTTATATGGTTTCCTTTATAGGTGGTGTCTTTTTCACATCTTCTATGTGTTTGCTGATTTTTACCTAGTTATTCTATTAATTTCTGAGAGAAGATGGATAAAATCTCTGAGATTGTGGAATTGTCAATTTCTCCCTTTAATTCTGTTTTTACCTCACTTATTTTGAATCTCTTTTATTAGTTACATACACATTTATGATTGCTATTTCTCCCTCATGAATTTATTAAGTTAAAATGAAATGTCCCTCTTTATCTGCGATAATACTTTTATTTCATGCGTTAGTTTTCTAGGGTTGCTATAAAAAAGTATCACAAACTTGGTTGCTTAAAACAAAAGAAATTTATTCTTTCTCAGTTCTGGAGGCTCAGAGTTCAAAGTCAAGGTGTCAGTAGGGCCAGTCCCTCTCTGAGGGCTCTAGGGGGAATCCTTCTTTGTCTCTTCCAGCTTCTGCTGGTTGCCTGCAATAGCTGCTGTTCCTTGGCTTGTCCATATATCACTCCAATCTCTGCCTGTGTCCTCACATGGCTGCCTTCTCCTTGTGTGTCTCAGTGTCCACATTTTATCCCTCTTATCAGGACACTCATCATTGGATTAGGGTCTATCTTAATTCTCGATGACCTCCTTGATTACATCAGCAAAGACCCTATTTCCAAAAAAGGTCACATTCACAGGTACCTACCTATTTCCAAAAAAGGTCACATTCACAGGTACCTGGGTTAGGACTTCAACATATATTTTTGAGAAACACAATTCAACCCACATCTTGGAATCAATTTTTTCTGATGCTCATATAGCCACTGCAGCATTGTAATACTTTGAATAGTATATATATATATATATATATATATTTTTTTTTTCCCCCTATTCATTTACTTTGAGTCTATTTGTGTCTTTGGATTTAAAGCATATCTCTTATAGACAGTTCTTTCTAAAATCAATTGTGACAATCTCTGCCCGTTAAATTGTTTAATCCATTAATATTTAATTATTGATATGTTAGGTAGGTCTACCATTTTATTTATTTTTTTACCTGTCCTGTTTTTTTCAGTCTTTTTTTAATTTATTACCTTTAAAAATATTTGAATATTTAAAATTCCATTAAAATTTTTGTATTAGCTTTTTAACTTTGCATTTTTTCTTAGTTGTTGACTACTGTATAACATATATTCTTTTTTTAATTTAATTTATCTTTATTGTTGAAAGTATTACAGGTGTCCCATTTTTCCCCCCCAATTGACCCCCTCCACCTCACTCCCACCCCCTCCCCAGGCCTTCACCCCGTTATTGACTGTGTCCATGGGTTATGCATATATGCATATAACTTCTTTGGTTAATCTCTTTCCACCCTCCACCCCCCTTCCCTCTTTCCTCTGAAATATGATCATTTGTTACATGCGTCAATGTCTCTGGATCTATTTAGGTCGTCAGATTGTTTTGTTCATTAGCTTCTTCTTAAAGAAGACTCTTCAACATTTCCTGTAGTGCTAGTCTGGTGGTGATGAACTCCTTTAGCTTTTTCTTATCTGTGAAGCTCTTTATCTGACCTTCAGTTCTAAGTGATAGCTTTGCTGGGTAGAGCAATCTTGGTTGTAGTTCCATGTTTTTCATCACTTTGAATATTTCTTGCCACCCCTTCTGGCCTTCAAGGTTTCTGTTGAGAAATAGCTGATAGTCATATGGGTGCTTCCTGGTAGGTAACTAACTGCTTTGCTCTTGCTGCTTTTAAGATTCTCTCTTTGTCTTTAACCTTTGGCATTTTAATTATGAT
This sequence comes from Miniopterus schreibersii, assembly GCF_964146895.1. NCBI lineage: Eukaryota > Metazoa > Chordata > Mammalia > Chiroptera > Miniopteridae > Miniopterus > Miniopterus schreibersii. The sequence continues at coordinate 97,478,817 of NC_138103.1, read as the reverse complement.
GTGTCTTGCTGTGGGCCTTTTTGGGTTCCTCTTGTTTGGGACTCTCTGTGCTTCCTGGACTTGTAAGTCTATTTCTTTCCCCAGGTAGGGGAAATTTTCTGTCATTATTTTTTCAAATAGGTTTTCAGTTTCTTGGTCTCTTTCTGCCTCTTCTGGCACCCCAATAATACGAATGTTGGGCCTCTTGAAGTTGTCCCAGAGGTTCCTTATACTATCTTCATATTTTTTGATTCTTTTTTCTTTTTGCTCTTCTGGTTGGGTGTTTTGTGTTTCCTCATGTTCCAAATTGCTGATTTGATTCTCAGCATTCTCTACTGTTGATTCCCTGTAAATTATTCTTTATTTCAGTTCATGTAGCCTTCATTTTAAATTGGTACTTTATCGTGTCATTGATTTTCTCAGTTGTTTTCGTAATACTCTTACTAATATGCTTGAGCATTCTTATAAACAAAATTCTGAACTCTGTATCTGTTAGCTTGCTTGGATCTACTTTATTTAGTTCCTCTTCTAGAGATTTCTTCTGTTCTTGCCTTTGTGACATGTTTCTTTGCCTCCGCATTTTGGCTGCTTCCAGGTGTTTGTTTCTGTGTATTAGGTAGAGCTGCTATGTCTCCTGGAATTTGTGGAGTGGCTCTGTGTAGTAGGTGTCCTGTAGGGCCCAGTGGCTCAGCCTCCCCAGCCACCCGAGCTGGGCCTTCTAGGTGCTCCCCTGTGTGGGCTGTGTGCACTGTCCTGTTGTAGTTGAGCCTTGGTTGCTGTTGGCATCCTTGGGAGGAATTGACCCCCAGGCCAATCGGCTGTGAGGACCAGCTGCAACTACAGCCAGAGAGCTGCTGTGCTGGAGACACCACTATGGAGCAGGATTTACTTCAGTGGGGCTTTGGTGTTCACCAAGTGCACCCCTTGAGTGTGTCACTCGTGGATGTGGTAGGGTTGTAATCCAGCGTGGTCGAGTCTAACCACTGGGTACACTGTCTCTGGGGCCTCCCTGGAGGTGCAAAGTCAGCCTGTGCCAGTGCCTTGCCCAGGGCCACCCAGCATGAGCTACTCAGCAAACCGTAGTTGGCTGGTACTTGTGCTGGGCTTGGAGGTGCCCAAGAGAGGCCAAGCTATGAGCCAATGCAGCTGCCGCTAGTGCCAGGCCTGGGGCCACTTATCAAGCCCTACGGGGCCTGCTGCTGCTTGTTTGAGAGATTTTAGGAAAGTCCTAAGCATGAGGCTCGAGAGGCCACTTGCACAGAAAAGCCCCTGGAAACAGCCTGGATGAGCCTGCAGGTGGGGAGGGGCGGGGCCTCTGGGAATCACGGGGCGGGGCCAAAGGTGAGAGGTGCTGGCGATTCAAACATGGCGCCTGCCTGCCGGCTGTGTGCAGGGAGGACTCGCCACAGGAGCCATGGCCTCCGCCAGCCCTTCTGCCCGGGAGGAAGCCGCCCTCCGCCTCTCGCCCGGATTCCAGGCAGGTTAGTTCCTCCCCGAGTGTCCCGGGTCCTTTCAGGCTGCTGCCCGGCGCTGGGCTCAGAGGGAGCGTCCGAGTGAGTCCGTGCCGGGCCCTTTAGAGGAGCTGCTGGGGCTCCCGCAGCCTCCGTGACCCTCAGCCACAGTCCCCGCTGGTTTCACAGCTCGAAGCTGTGGGGACGTCTCTTCCCGGCCTGGAGCCCTGGGCTGGGGGCTGCTGTGGGGCTGGGACCCCTCGCTCCTCAGGGAAGTTGCCGAGATTCCCTCTTGGATTTCAACCTCGGCACCGGGTGTGGGCCCGCGGCCACGTCTCCCCATCCAGCCCCGATCTGCCCGTGTCTCCGCCCCTCCTGCCGGTCTCCATGCTTCCTCAGCTCCCTGGTTGTGGGGCTTCTGTTCAGCCGGATCTCAGGAGGCTCTGAGTGATGATGGTTCTTTATTTTAGTTGTAATTTTGATGTGGTTGCGGGAGGCGGCGGGTGCAGCTGTTCCCTACGCCGCCAGCTTGTTTGCTCTCCATAACATATATTCTTATTTTTTCACAGTTAATATGGTAACATGGTAATACTTTGTGTAAAATATGGAAAACTTGCAAATATATAGAGTTATATCTACTCCTGCTCTATCCTTTGTGTTACAGTTGTTATATACATTACATATACCAAAACAATATCATACTTTTTTGCTTTAAACAGATTTATTTTAAAAATTAAGAGGAAAAAAAGAAAAAAATTTTCCATTTCCCCAGCTATTTATTTTTATCATTTCTTTCTTTCTTTCCTGAAGATCCAAGTTTCCATCCAGAATCCTTTCCCTTTAGCCTAGAAACTTCCCTTAGCATTTCTTATAAGGCTGGATCTGCTGGAAACAAAGTCTCCTAGTTCCCTTTTACCTGGAATTGGGGTTTTTTTGTTTTCTTTTTTTGCATGCATCTTTGAACAATATTTTTGCTGGATAACTCTATTTCGGCACTATAAAGACATTTTCCCACTTTTTTCTGGCTTCCATAGTTTCTGATGAGAATTCACTCTTAATTCCATTCCATTCCCCTGTATGTAATGCGCCATATTTGGCAGTTTCCAAGGGTTTTTCTTTATCTTTGGCTCAACAGTGTGATGTATTTCAATGTTATCATCTAATTGGTGTTGATAAAGCATCTTAAATCTGTAAATCTGTTTTTCAATGAATTTGGGAAACTTTCGGCTACTACAGCTTCCCATATTTTTTCTTCTCTATTCTTTCTCTTCTGAAACCGACGGTGTTGAACCACTAGATATTATCTAAGAGATCTCTTGTTCATTTTCTTCAGTCTTTTTTTCTTCCCATTTATCTATTTGATTTGTTTTCAAGTTCACTTACTTTTTTAAACATCTTCATTTGGCTATTAAGTTTAGCCAGTAATTTAAAAAATTTCAGATATTGTATTTTTCAGATTTAGAATTGCTACTTTTTTTGTTGTTCGAATATCTCTGCTGAGTTTGTCTATGTTTTCATTCATTGAGCGCATATTTTGCTTTACTTTATCAAGGATAGTCTAAATAGCTGCTTTGACATCATCAGTTAGTTTCAACGTCTGGTTCATTTCAGGGTCAGATGAATTTCAGTTTCTCTTCTCTTGGAAATGTGTTCTCTTTTCTTGATCATATGTCAAGTTGTTGTGGAGCACCGCCTGTATGCCATGAGTGAACTTACGAAGATCCTGGATTTCATTACTTTTCTCTAGTAGATATTCTTCCCTTTGCTGTAGCAGGCAATTTTCTTGGCTAGGTTTGAACTGCAAACTGTGTTTCTTCGGGCAGCAGCTCCTGTCTTGATTCAAATAATTTATTTTAGCTGAGCTGCTTCCTTCTCCATATGTGCATGGTTCATAGGCCAACCTGAGACATGGGTAGACAGAATTTAGGGATCCTTTCTCTTCCCTTTCAAGATTCCTCCACTCACTCCAGCAACCATTTCCCAACTTCACTTTTCTGATTTTGCTAACCAGAAAGACTGTGGGTTTTTCCACCAGTGCTCTCATCATCAGGTGCCAAAATGCCTAATGAACCACATCAGTCCCAGACCAAAAGCCACAGAAATGAGGAACTTGCATCAGAACACTCCTCTCCTCCAAGCATTACTCCCCACAGGAGTGCTCCTGCTTCTGTGCATTCTCCAGGGACTTTAGGTAGTTGCTTTTGTATCATGTCCAGGTTCCTTTGGAAGGGACTCATTCCATCATTTCCCAGAAGCTGGAAGTCAACTTGACCTGCAGGATTGTTTCTAACAGGAAACAGTTGGAAAAAACTGGAGTGCCCATTAACAAGAATGATTGAAGCGATTGTGGTAACATCTCAGGTGGAATACTATGTAGCTGTCAAAAAGAGTAAGATCAGCCTAACTCCTAACAAGAACTGATCTCCAGGACATAGTCTTAGGCTTACAAGCAAGCTTCAGAGCTGTATCTACAGCCTGTGTAGTGTATGCTGTGATGTGCCTCCAGGTCCTCCCTCCTGGATCACCACACTTATTTCTCCAGCAGCAGGACCATTGGCTGCTGAGGGGCCGCAGGTGTCCCTCTCTAGGAATTGCCCTCAGTACCCTCCTCAGAGGCAGCTCTCAGTCAGTGACTGGGGATGATGCGAGGGTATGATGGCCCAGTCTCTTTGACTCAATTTGGGTCAACTCTGAAGGCCTGTCCTCGTACTAGAGCGCCCCATTCATGCAGCAGAGGCATCAGCTGGACTGGCATCACAGGTCACCCCCTCACAGGTGTTCCAGCAATTTATTCCCCCCTAATCTGCATGCAGATCTCCATCTCAGAGTCTATTTCCTGGAGAACCTGACCTAGGACAGCTATGTTCTTTTCAGGTAAAGGAGCCAGCAGCACACAGTTCTGTGAGTCCAGGCATGTCTGTAAATGCAGGGGAAGTGCTGGGGGAGTGCATGAACCACAATAGCAGTTACTTCAGGAAGAAGTGAGGCTGGGGGAGGGAATGCAAGAGACACTATGTGTGCTGTTTGAATTTGTTACAACTCAAATATATTTGTGTATCTTTGTGGAATTAAAAACATACAGTTATGAAAACAAAACAAAAAACAACAACCCTCTTTATACTTTCATCCCAGATCCTCCAAAACCTGGGCTCTCAAGCCACGCACCTAAGTGCGTGTTGTGTACCTCTGCATGGCTATCCCTCAGAATTGTCACACTTAGGTGTCCTCAAAACAAACTCAACACCTCCTCCCTCCAGGTTTTTTCCTTCTTTTTCTCTAGGGTGATGGAGAGCATCACCTGCGTACCCAGTCACACACACAGAAATGTGGACGTCATTTCTAGCTTTCCTGTCTTGCTGCTGCTCTTCTGATCTATGTTCGAGTCCTATTGGTCCAGTCTCCTTCCTATTTCTCAGACCACTTAAATTCTTTTCACCCGTTGCCGTTCTCTTACTCCAGGTTATTGTCCACTTGGGCTGAACTATTGTTTCAGAATTGTGACTCTTCTCCTGGACCCAGCCTTGCTGCTCTTTCATCTATTCCCCACAGTCCAGCAAGGGCAGTCTTCCTAAAGCATTCAGCTGTTCAGATTTGAGAAGGTGGGACTTTGCATGGAATCAGTCACATTCTTGTGGCTGAGACCCAGCCCATTTATGACCATTTCCACATCGGGTCTGGAGGCAGCCTGTAGTCTGGACAGAAGACCAAAATGCCCACTTTAGCCTGGGGGACACCATTTGGACAAATTGGTCCCATCCGCACAGCAGCCTTTCTTGGTGATTCCATTGAACCTGTGGATTATGTGGTGTCCATGGGCTCACTGGAGGGAGTTGAAACAGAGTAGGAATGATGAAAAAATGAAAGAAAAGAGAGAGGGAAAGTTAAAGCTATAGCTTTGGCAGTATAATAGTGAGCTAGGTCATATCCTTAAATACAGATGGAGGCTGAGAACTCACTTTGCTTTAAAGTAGAAAGTAACTCGAGAGTGCATGGAGAGGGTTAACATAGAACCCTCAGTGTGCTGCGTGGGCCAGGTACCCTGGGATTCGAGATTCCTATAAAGGAGACCTTTAAAATTCTGTCAAAAAAGATAAAAATTTCTTGGATGGCAGAATAGTAGATATATCTTTTTAAAAATGTTTTCCATGGAAATAATTTTGATATTTTTGATGTTTATAATAATAATGCCACCAACAGTTTAAAATATTTTTTAAAAAGTGAGCCCGACAACTTTTTTATCTTAACTTTACATTATAGAAAATTTTCAAGCACACACAAAAGTAGAATAGTATACCGCCCCCATGCATCACCCAGTTTCAACAATTACCCTCTGCTGCTTTGTGTGTCCCCATCATATGAGGTGTTAAGCCGTCATCTCAGTCCCAGACCCACCCTTCTGCATCCTCTCTGAGGCGCTGGGGGCTGGGGCTCTCAAACCTCACTCTGTTTTGCCAGCTGGCTCCCTGTTGGATTTGGCCAATGTGGATGCTCGGGGGAGACTGAAGCAGGAGGAGGGACTTTCCTCTCCCATTGGCTTCCTATTTATCACACCACCCCTGCGATGCTGCTTTATCCTGGCAGTGGCCAAGCCTTCCAGAGCAACAGTAGTGTCCAGTTGGCACGTTTTTTAACTCACAAAGCAGCCTACCACCCTCCTCAAAGACGCCAGGCAGACAAGTGCGCTCTCGAGTTATCCCAGGTCTTCAGAGGCCCTGGGAGTCCCTCCTCAGGCTCAGAGACCAGCACTCTTATCAGGGGTCTGTGTTCCAGCTGACAGGCCCCAACTCCAAGCCTTGAGGTTCTGATCAACCTCTTCCCTATGTTTCCCAACCCTGAGGCCTTAGCTGCTTCCTGCAGTTGCTACGTCCATGACACCTTAGGTTCCCTCTGCCTTTCGGTGACCTGCTTAATAAATCTTATGTTCAGTTCTCTGTTAGGATAAATTGTGTGGCTTCTGTCCCCTGACAGGATCCTGACAGATATACCCCCTTTTTTCTGAAGTATTTTAAAAGCAAATTTAAAAAGTGTTTAAAAATCTGTAAGTGCCTCAGGATGTATTGCTAATTTATATGCATTAAAATTTTTTACATAACCACCATGGTGTAAACAAACAAGAAAATTAACAGTAATTCTTTAATGCCGTTTGATAATTACTTTGCGTACACATTCTCCTTGGTCATCCTAATGACTTCTGAGATCTTCATAAGCGTCATTCACAGATGCCCTTGGGTCGGAGGGAGGCAACAGGGACATGGGAAGATGGCTTACTGCTCCAGGTGAGAATCCAAAGACAGCCAGCAGTATGGCTCCACCTGGGGCAGAAAGGAGTCCTGGGGGAGACAGGCCTTGAGGGGCAGAGCAGGGCAGTGGGGGGCCACAGCGTTATCCATCGCCTTGGGGACGGCCTCCTCCCCACAGGCCTGTGTGAAGAACAGTGAAAGGAGTGTCTTCAGGCCACAGTTCCAGCAAGAGAGAAGCTGGGGGTGGGGAGGAGGTGACCCACACAGTCGTTGACCTGATGCTTCGCCGAGTTCATCCGTGACCAGGAGGCCGCTCCCCGCACGGCACACTCAGCGCCCCCCCCCTCCCCCGGACAGATCCTCGCTGCTTTCCCAGGAGAAGCACCCACTGCCAAATGGCGGTTTTCATAATGAAAGTTCCAGTGATTTATTTATCTTCCCGAGATTCTCCAAACACAAGAAACTTAATTGGACTTGTCTAAACACTGTCAGTCACCCATAGCCCTGAAGACCTCCTTACTCCATGTTTAGAACATAACTAAAATTAATGACACAATAAAGATGCCAGAACTGCGGGCTCTGGTCGAGGCAGAAGGAAAAGTAGTGGAAAATGATTGCGCTTATTTCATAGTGGAACCGTATTATAATTCCGTTTTGGGGGGGGGGGGGTGCGGAGAGCCCACAGAGGGGGAAGACACGCTCGCACAGGCCATTCTCTAATGAACACTCCTGAGCCTGCCTGCAGACTGTCACCCACCAGATGGGGGAAATCTGAGCTACGAAGAGATGGAGGTAGTTTTAATTGACATTTGGTGATATTTGGTGCTGATCCATTAACTATAGAACTACATTTGCACATGACGATTTTCTCAGCATATCAAATTAGCTGTTACTGTCATAGCTTCTCTTGACCTTGGAGTCCAGGCTATCCCAGAGTGTGTTTCTGGGTTATTTCCTGTGCATTTTATAGGCTCAATAACTGTGCAAGTCCCAACTTTTTTGAAGTTCAAGCTGCATTCTCCTTGATTGCAACATACACAGTTCACCAAAAGACCAGGGGAGAGAAAACCAAGTTTCTACTTTTGCTTTGCTGTTTTTACTGTTTAAGTCAAACTCCATAGAACAGCAGTTTTCTCATCTGTAAAAGGGAAATGAGGGAGAACACTAGCCTTGTTTTACTTACAGAGTTGTGACAAGAATGAAATGAGATCGAGTCCTTTAAAAATGTAAACAACTATGTATTTGGGCAGTCTCCAGAATTATCTAGCAAGTTATGTAAGTCTTAAGGTTGCTTCTGCTTCTAACCTTAGTAAATTCTTTAACCTTGCCATAATTTAGCCCAAGGAGAAAAGAGATTATTATTTTTCCTATCTCCTTCAGAAGAAAGTTGTGGAAGAGAGATACTAAGTGAGAAATACTTTGTAAATTCTAGATTTCTTTATAAAATTGTCACCAATTATAGCAGCTGAAAGTCTGACATAGAAATAACTTGTACACCAGTCCAATAGGCACAATCCTTTAGCTTCAGACAGCAACCACTGTCTGCTGAACTTGGTACTTTCTCAGCTGTCTGCGTGGCTTCTTGGATCCACAGCAGAAGCCAACCTGAGTCTGTGTGCTGTTCATTTACAAGTGTGCCCGTTGCTTTAGTATCTCTATGGCCCAAAGTCCTGTTGTGTTACTTGGTTTCTACATGCCTGACCTTCAAACATTCCTTCTCCCCATCTTGCTCTCCATATTCAGTTCTCTTTGCAGCAAGGGTTGGTTAATGCAAACTGACATGTTTTGTGACTTAACTGAGTCTTGTTATTTGAATTGAATGCAGATGATGCTCTGAAGCCCCTTCATGTGACATGTACAGATCTGAGTCTGATGGAGAGTTACTCTGTGGACCTTCAATTTGGTAGCATTTGTTGTTACATTAACTCCATACTGTCTCTCAAAAGCATTTTAGACCTTTTGATTTGGCTTTTGGTGGCTTTGATAATCAGTACACCATTGGCTAGTAGTGTGTTCTCTAGAAGCAGAACTGAGTTACAGCTTTCATAAATGTATCACCAAAGGGCTTGAAAACAGCCAGAAGCTCCAGAAAGATTCCTCAGTTTCACTTTCCGAACCTCAAGCAAATGCATTTATTTTTTTTTATTTTTTTTATTTTTTAATATATTTTTATTGATTTCACAGAGAGGAAAGGAGAGAGAGAGAGAGAAACATCAATGATGAGAGAGTCATTGATCGGCTGCAGCCCGCAACCCGGGCATGTGCCCTGACCGGGAATCGAACCCCGATTGCCTGGATCCTAGGTCGACGCTCAACTGCTGAGCCACGCCCGGCCGGGCAAGCAAATACATTTAACCAGTGAAACTTCATTCACTAGTTAAAACCCTAGCTGCAAGAGATTCTAGAAAAGGAGACTAGTTTTTCAGTCTTCACAAACAGATCTATTCTCAGTTGTCTTGACATCTTAGCAGCGTTTGACACAGTTGGCCACAGCTTCTTTCTTGAAGTCCTTTCCTTTGGCTTGTAACACAGAGCTCACCTGGGTTTTCACCTACCTTTCTGGACCCTCTTCTCAGCCTATCTCATGCTTGCTCTCCCTCTGCTCTTCCCTTAAATGATGATGTTCCTTATATTTATTGTGCCCCAGGCCCACTTTCTTTCCTTATCATGTACGTTTGTTTTTTTTTAAAGATAATCTCACTTGTGTCTGTTTCCAGTTACCACCTGTTTTCTATTAACTCCCAAGTCTGTATCTTCAATACATATCTGTCATTTAAATTTCAAACCTGTATCGCCGATTCCATACTGAAGTTGTGTCCCAAAGGCAAAACAAATTCAAAAGCCAAGTAATGAATCCACCCTGTTTCCTCTCAGAATGTCTCCTTTTTCCATGTTTTTATCATCCATGGAGTAATCCAGTCAGAGCCTTAGTGCTTCAGAGGTTTGTGCTTTTTATCTGGTGGCTGGTTTCCAAGAGGCAGGAAGCAGAAACTGCCAGGGTAGTTAAGGGCCATGCTTATAACTGATGCATCATCACTTCTGATAAGTTCTGTTGCTCACACCAGTTAGGAGTTCACCCAGACTCATCACATTGGAGAAATCAACCCCCTCATGATGGGGGAGTGGCAAAAGAATGTGTGGAATGGGAGATACCATTGTGACCATCTTTGGAAAAAACAGTATGCCACGATGGCAAGATCAGAAAACAAATTCAGACTGAACCAATTACAAACCCAGAGCACTTAACCATGAAGCCATATTGCTTCATATGTTCAGAAGGACAGCTCCTTCACCTCTGGAAAATAGCTGAACTAAGGGAATATTGGTGCTTCTCAATCACTAGTTAATTGCTCCTTTATTTATTCATCCAATGTCTTTTTTTTTCTTTGCAACTTAAAAAATTTTTTGAGGTACTTGAAAGGTATTTTATTTTATTTTTTAAAATTTATCTTATTGTTGAAAGTATTACAGCCCAGCCGGGCGTGGCTCAGCAGTTGAACGTCGACCTAGGATCCAGGTGATCGGGGTTCGATTCCAGGTCAGGGCACATGCCTGGGTTGCGGGCTGCAGCGGATCAATGACTCTCTCATCATTGATGTTTCTATCTCCATCTCTTCCTCTCCCTTTCTCTCTCTGAAATCAATTAAGATATATTTAAAAAAATAAATAAAAATTTTAAAAAAAGAAAGTACTACAGATTTCTCCTCCCGCCCCCCCTTCCAGGCCTTCACCGCACTATTGTCTGTGTCCGGGGGTTATGCATATGTGCATATAAATTCTTCGGTTAATCTGTTCCCCCACCCCCTTCCCTCTGAGATCCCTCAGTCTGTTCCCTGCTTCCATGTCTCTGGGTCTGTTTATTCATCCAATATCATAAAGCATCTGTAGCCAGCCCAGGCATTGTTTGAATGCACACAGCAACGAATGCTGTAGACAAGTGACTGGTCACCTGGAGCCTGGAGTCCTTTCTTCCACCATTGCATAACTACCTTCATTTTTAATCCATGGAATCAGAGTCAGTTGTTTTTAAGAGCAAATAGCGATTGATCAATTTTTGATCCTAAGGAATGCTGGAATGAAGCCCTACAGGAAAGTAGAGGTCTGCACAGAGTTTAAAATTGAAGCTTGACCCAATCAAGTTTATAGCATCATAAAATATTTAGACCTCTTGGTGTGGCATGTATACAGGGGACATTGTACATTTTAAATATTTACAGCTGCTAAACATTTTTAATTATATGACAGTACTTGACACATAACAGCTTGTAGGAAAAAAATGCTTGAATTTAGCATGCAAGTGAATTAATGTCACATCCTGTCCTAGGGTCAAACTGTGGTGCCGGCTAAATGGCCAACAGTTGGCAGGCCAATTGCCAAAACAATCAGTGGGATCTCTGTGCAATCCAATTCCCTCATTAAGACAACTGAAGCAATAACAACCATATCAGATTCACTCTATGAAAATCTAATCAATCACTCCAAAATCAGATATAACAGCTCTGTAATCAAATTAATTTAATTGCATTTGGTTTAATTAAGTGACATAGGCACAACCTTCATGGGTGCCTGTTCTCTCCTCATGCACATAGCATGACATCATTTGAAGGGATCATACAGACATCTGGTTCTGTGCCTCTCCCATGGGAGAGAATGCAGACAGGAGACAGAGTCCCGAGATGAATGTCTGTCTCCCTGGAGTGCTCAGTGTATCCTCAAATTTGGAGGGGGACACATTTACATATTTAAACAAGTACAGATATATCATGGAATACATATTAGTCATAATAAATTAGATTATGCTGTGGTAACAAAAAAATTTCCAATCTTGGGGGTTTAAAACAACAAAGCTTATTTTTCATTCATGTGACATGCCCATAAGGGTCAGCTGGGGCCTGTGCTCCACACTGTCCTCATTCCTGGATCAGACTCCTGAAGCAGACGCTGTAGAACTTGTCCTGTTGTCTTAGTGGAAGGAAAGACAACTAGAGGAAGTCATGGGCTGGATCTGAAAGTGGCAGACATCATTTACACACACACAAACACAAACCCATACACACATGTCATTGGCCAAAGCACATCACGTGGACCCACCTGTCTTCAAAGAGGGGCAGAGAAGTGCATTCCTCTGTGGCCAGAAGAACTAGAAATATTTGGTGGACAGTATTAATGTCTACTACAGAATGGAGTGCAAAGTTGATATAAACTTTAGGGTGAAACACAAGACTTGGAAGAAGTTTCTTGCAACCTGTGTACATCCACTTAAATGTTGATTAAGCAGGAGAATCCTAGAAAATGATGCAATACTTACCTGAAGTGTTTTCTCTTATATAAAGTATATATGAATTATATATAAAACATATAAATGTATATTATTCCCTTATCTTCTGAGGTCAGTCTAAGGAGATTTCGATGAGAGTGAGTTCATTGATTGGAGTTTCTTATGGTCTAGTAACTCTAAGTGGTTGGTCTCTGTGAGAATCTAAAGCCACCAGCAAAGCCATCTGGGTGGAAAGTCCTTCAAGATGTTTTACATTGTTTTACTATTGCCTATTTGGAAGCAATTTCCAAATGCAAGTGATTTACATTTGTTAAATATTTCCAAAGTTTTTAACTTCTCTTCCCAGCATTTACTATTTATTTGGAAAGATTTCAAACATAGGCAAGAATCCATTCTTGCACTTCTACCAGCTAACCTGTGTAGTTTTCATAGAAACAACCACCCTACTTTTTGTAATCATATCCTGTGCATTTCAATGATATTTAATTAAATTTTTTAATTGTAATAAATACCAAAGTCACCAACATGTTTGGAAATGATGCAACTTGCGTGCCGGGAATGGCAGTGCAAGGACATTCTAGAGGGTGTTTGGGCCACTAGCCCCAGTCACCAGGTAGGATGTTTTAAATAACAAATAGAGAGCAACTGAGAATAATCTGGTGAAGTAATTAGTCAAAAGAGCTTGTGCTAAACTTTGGTGGGAAAGTTTTGAAGCACTGTCCAACATCCTCATACCGCAATTAATGAACCTAAAGCCCAGAGCCTACAACCTACTTAAACTCACCCATTCATTCACTCATTCTTTAATTCATTTATCTACACATTCACAGGCAGTTCAGTACAGTGGATACGAACATGGGTTCCAGCACAAGACTGCCTGGATTTGAATTCCTGTTATGCTAAGTGACCTATGGCAAGCTTTTTTACTTCTCTTTTTCTCAGTTTCCCCAACTGTAAAATGGGGAGAACAGGATCTACCTCATAGGGTTGTTGTGAAGACTAAATGAAATAATGGATGTAAATGCTGTGTATATATTAACTTATAAATGCATTCATTTGATGACTGTTTGCTGAGCCGATGCTCTGTGGTGTGTATTGGACTAACTGAGGGAGGGAGGAAGGTGAGCAATAGCACAGTTGCTTCTCTTCTAGAGCTTATAGTCTAATGTGAGGACACAGATATTACCAAGATAAGTTTTGAAATAATTATGTACAATTCAGTTACATTCTGTGAGGAAGTACAGGATGGTTAGAAATGAGCTTTTCTTCTCTATATCCTGAGAGATTAGTAGAGTCTGGCACATACTAAGTGGTCAATAAAATATTTGTGGAATTAAATACATGACATAATATCAGTTTAGTGAATGAGAAAGTACTAAAGCTAATGTCATCTAATTTCACTAAAATCCCTTCTTTAAATAGGTTTTCTAAGATTTGAACTTAGATGACTAGGTTCAGAATTCTAACTCTTATATGATGATATAAGCACATCTATGTTTATAAATTTAGGAAAAGTACAAATAGAATGTCATTATACATTTGAACCACTATTTTTATGTGCTTTAAAATGAGTTTCCTTATTTGTAGAGGTTTAATTTTTTAAAACTGTAGAGATCTTTTGACTAGCAAGGGATGTTGTTAGACAGTAAGTAAATGCTAAAACGTGAACACACCTACCATTTAGCAGGCATCTGAGGCCTTCTCTAATTTTAATGACAAACGCACAGGAAAGTGTGGGTTCTCTAGGACTCTTGGAGTAGAAGGAGAGGGATGCACCATTCTGGGGAGCTCAGTTTTAACTGAAGGTTTATCCCAAAAACATTAAAAAGTTTAAGCTGTTCAGATAGAAATTTTTTCAAATGCATTACATGCTTTCCTTACATAGAATGTTCTTTAGATGCAGACTGTCCAGTTTTAGCATAGACAGCTAAAGTTGAAGTTGTAAAGAAGAAAGTAGGCAGCCCTGACCTCTTTTGTTTGCTCCTATTTCCCTCATCAGTAATAGTTTCTCAGATGTTGGACACCACTGACAAGGGCGAAACATATTTCCAGATCTTTATATATAGTTACCCCATTATCTGTTAAGTATAAGTTTATGAAGATGACAGGGCAAAATAATTTTTATAAATTTTTATTAAAATATAGTCAACATACAATATTACATTAGTTTCAGGTGTACAACATAGTGATTGGACATTTATACACCTTACAGTGTGATGACCATGATAAGTCTAGGACCCATCTGTCACTGTACAGAGTGATTACAGTATTATTCATTGTGTTCCCTGTGCTGTACATGACTTCCCATGACTTGTCTACTTGATAACTGGAGTTTGTGCCTCTTATTTCCCTTCACCTTTTCACCCATCTTCCTACCCCTAGCCCCTCTGGCAACCATCAGTTCTCTGTATCTATGAATCTGTTTCTGTTTTGTTTGTATGTTTGCTTTGTTGAGATTCCACATATAAGTGAAATCATATGGTACTTGTTTTTCTCCGTCTGACTTATTTCACTCAACATAATACCCTCTAGTTTCATCCATGTTGTCATAAATAGCGAGAGTTAGTTCTTTTTATTGCTTAGTAATTATTCCATTGTGTGTGTATGTGTGTGTGTCTGTCTGTTTCTATATGCATGCCACGTCCTCTTTTACTGATGGACACCTAAGTTGTTTTCATATCTTGGCTATTGTAAATAATGCTGCAATGAACATAGGAGTGCATATGTCTTTTCAACTTAGTGTTTTTGTTTTCTTTGGATAAATAACCAGAAGTGGAATTTCTGGGTTGTATGGTAGTTCTATTTTTAATTTTTAACTTTTTGTTTTCCTTAGGGGCTTCTCCAATTTGTGATCCCACCAACAGCACACAAGGGTTCCCATTTCAGTACATCCCCACCAACACTTGTTATTTGTTGACCTTTTGATAATAGCCATTCTGCAGCTGTGAGGTAAATACCTCATTGTGGTTTTGATTTACATTTCCCTGATGATTAGTGATATTGAGCATCTTTTCATATGTCTGTTGGCCATTTGTATGTCGTCTTTGGAGAAATGTCTATTCAGGTCCTTGGCTCTTTTTTTTTTTTTTTTTTTTTTTTTTAATGTATCTTTATTGATTTCAGAGAGAGGAAGGGAGAGGGAGAGAGACAGAAACACCAATGATGAGAGAGTCATCATTGATCAGCTGCCTCCTGCATGCCCCCGACTGGAAATCGAGCCCGCAACCTGGGCATGTCCCCTGACCAGGAATTGAACCGTGATCTCCTGGATCACAGGTTGATGCTCAACTGCTGAACCATGCCTGTCTGGGCCTTCTGCTCTTTTTTAAATTGGATTGTTTGTTTTTGATGTTGTGTTGTATGAGTACCATATATATTTTGGGTATTAACCCCATATTGGATATAAACTTTGCAAGTATCTTCCTCTCTTCAGTAGATTGGTTTCCTTCACTGTGCAGATTTTTAGTTTGATATAGTCCTATTTGTTTATTTTTGCTTTTGTTGCCCTTGCCTGACTAGATGTATACAAAAAAGAAATGTTGCTGAGACCAGTGCCAAAGAGTTTACTGGCTATGTTTCTCTTAAGAGTTTTATGGTTTAAGGTCTTATATTTGCCTTTAATACATTTTTAGTTTATATTTAATTATAGTATAAGAAAATGGTCCATTTTCATTTTTTTTTTTAGCACATATCTGTCCAGTTTTCCCAATACTACTTATTGATGAAACTGTAATTTCCTCTTTGTAATTCTTGCCTCCTTTGCCATATATTAACTGATCACATGAGCAAGGGTTGTAGGTTTATTTCTTTCAGCACTTTAAACTTATGCCACTCCCTTCTGCCCTATAAAGTTTCTGCTGAGAAATCAGCTGATACTTGTATGTGACTTGTTGTTTCCTCTTGCTGCCTTCAAGATGGTCTCTTTATCTTTAACTTGTACTATTTTAATTACAGTATATGTGAGTCTCTTTGGGTTCATCTTGCTTGGAAGTCTCTGTACTCTCTCGACCTGGATGTCTGTTTCCTTCCAGGTTAGGAGAGTTTACAGCTATTATTTTTTTTCAAATAAGTATTTTGCTCCTTTCTCCTTTCTCCTTCCTCCTGAGAATCATATAATGTGAATGTTAGTACGCTTAATGTTGTACCAGAAGTCTTTAAACTATCCTCATTTAATTTTTTTCTTTTTTCTTTTCTGATTGGGTGATGTTCACTATTTGGTCTTCCAGGACACTAATCTGTTTTTCTATATTATCTAATCTGATGTTGATTCACTCTAGTGTGTTTTTTATTTCAGTTATGATGTTCTTCAGCTATGATTGGATTGTTATCTTATTTTCTAATCCTGTTTTGAAGTTCTCACTAACTTTCCCTATTTTACTCTAAGTTTGGTGAGTCATCCTTATGATTGCTACTTTGAATTCTTTATCAAGCTAATTACATATCTCCATTTCATTAGTTTTTTAAAAAATCCTGGTCTGTTTTTCTTGTTTCTTCATTTGAAATATATTCCTCTGTCTTCTCCTTTTGTTTGACTTTCTGTGCTTGTTTCTATGAATTAGACAAAACAGCTGCCTCTCCAATCTTGAAGGAATGGCCTTGTGTATGAGCAACCTCTGTGTAGACTGTATGTGCTGGGTGGTTTTGGCTGGCTGCTAGAGCCTGAGGGGTGAGTATGGTGCCTGGCGCACCCTGCAGAACTGGCTGGCCAGGTTGGAGTAGTCTTGGTGTGGGATGGCCCAGGGTATGTGGGTGTGGTGATGTCCTGGAAGTCCAGTTGTCTGGGGTTGGAGTGGGCTCAGGTTCTAGTGGCCCAGGGCACACTGAAGCACCCATACAGGTCAGCTAGAGCATTTGGACAGAGCTCCCCTCATGCTATGCAGGTGGACAGCGAATGTAAACAATGACACAGGAACTTCTGATCTTGGAGATTTTCTGCAGATCCCAATATTCCAAGAGTTCCTGCAGTTCCCCAGCATTCTCTATGCCACCTCTCTTTTTCTCTCTTTCTTGTGCAGAAGCTGTTCAATCAGCCCTCGGTTATTTTTCAGGAGGAATTGCTCTATATGTAGGTATATATTCGGTATGTTCACAGGAGGGTGTGAGTTCAGGGTCTTCCACAGTATATAATACTTGCAATGTTTGATGTCTAGTGATCTATAGGCACCTATTGAGGTAGGTGTTTGACAGTATTTAGCCAGTTAGTTATCATAGACAATTATCATAAATAATTAAGCCTTCAGAAGTCAATTTTGCTTGTCTTGTAGACTCTTTTTTTGTCCTCTGAAAGTCTGAACTACATCTGCTCACTCCTTCCTTGACTTATTGCCTATATTGGTCTTCCTAGCTGACCTCTCTCTTCCCTCCTTATTGTCTCACTGTTTCCCTCTTTCTCCCTCCATGCTCTTTTTTTCTATTTTCTTTCTTCTTTCCCCTTTCCCTTCTTCTTGTCTCCTTCCACTCTTTATTATTCTTTTCCCCTTCATCCCTCTTTCTTCAGCCTTTCTTTCCTTTGAAAAAATCTTACTTTTTTTCCTCCATCAGCAGAAACCTACATACATATCTTGTAATCTTTACAGTTGCCAGGCAGTTTAAGTCATAGGGTTTCCCTGAGGTGTGTCTCCTAAGCCTGCCAACTATTTAGGACTTCAGATCTGTAGATAGAGTGATGCATATTTAAAGAAGAGCTGATAAGAGCAATCAAATACAAGCTGCCAGTCAACACTTGACAGCTTGCAGAAGAGCTTTCTTAAAGAGAATGGAAATAATGCTGTACAGAAGCCAGAGGAAGCTGTAAAATTTCAAGCTAGCATACTGAAGTATAGGTCAGACAATAGGAGAAGCTTGATTTAGACTTAGCAAAGTAAAAACACAACATTGGATGTGGGAAGAGTTAATGGTAGCTAAACTAAGAATTAGAAAGTGGGTTTGAAGCTTCCTGTGGGAGCCCTGAGTTGGCCTGTTTTCCCACTTCGTTGACTCTATGCCAGCAAATACATCTCCTTTTCATTTGTCAGCATTCGTTTTCTTGTTAGAGACTGGGATTCCCGGCAGTGGGAGAGACTGGCACTACTTAAAATGCAAGACCTGAACTCCTACAGTAATCTCTGCACACTTGTGTGTTCATGCTTTGGAGGTGCTGAGCGTAGTCCCTGCCACCTGGGCAGTAGCTGGGGGTGTCCCGGGTCTGGTGGCACCTGGGCATGAACCCTTGTCCTTTTCCAGAGCCGTTCCCTCATACTGTCTAGCTGCCATGCCTCTCTCAATATTTTTCATCTTAGACAATTTTATACCATGCCGCTCCCAATATTTTTTTATCTTAGACTATTTTCCTTCTCTTTGAGTTTACCTGGGCTGCCACCTTTCTTCACATAGCCAAACAGTTAAGCATCAGAGTTCTGTTCCTTTTTCAGGGGAGGGTTGCTGGAAACTCGACTGGGAGGGGACACGAGGGAGCTTCCTGGGGTGCTGGCGATAGCCTCCACCCTGGTCTGAGTGTATGAGGGTGTGCGTGCGTAAGTATTCATTGAGCTGTACATTTAAGCTTGTGCACTTCACTGTGTGTAAGATAACCCTTTAAAAAGAGAGAGAGAGTCTAGGACCAACAGATCTGGGTTTGTATCCACTTAGGGTTGTGTGACCTCTGCTCTTGCCAAGACTACCTGCCACATAGGAGGTTTTGTGGATGCGATGAGAAAGCACTCAGCAGTGTGTAAAGTGCTTGGTACAGGGTTAGTTCTCAATAATAGATTGTAAGAATCATCATTATAGCAGGCTAACAGAAGAAAATGATGGGGCAAGGGGCCTGTGGATGCTGGTTAAATTGCACTGGCCGGGCAGCCCCAGTCTCCTGGCCAGTCTGTGCAGGCCGGCCTCACCTGTGTATCACACCCATTGCAGACATGTTTCTTGAGTCCTGGAGGCAAGTTTTAATGAATTTGTTTTGGCAAATAAACTCCTCTCATATGGAAAATGCAAAGTCCTGATATATGCCCTCTAGCACCAAAGCTGAGAAACACAGCTGTTGACTAATGGCATTATTTTAGCTCAGTGGTGGACAATCAGAGCCTGCCTTACTCTTTTCCTGCCATCATTAAGACCTGTTTTACTATGCCCAGGAGATGGATGAGACCCTACTATTTATTGCTGCCTCTACTTTGCATGTAACTACTTCGAAATCCGTGGAACTATAGAATTTCAGAGCTCTATGAGTTAAGGATTAGTTAAGTGAAAACTCCTCACTTTATAAATGAAATAAGGAGAAGTAACGTTCACAAGGTTCATTCATCTGCAACAAGTATTCAGTGACTGTGCCAGGATTTGTGGTAGACCCTGGATTATACAACATGCCATGGAAAATTTCTTCAAGCTCTCTTCTAGAGCTCTCCCCAGCCCGACTGTAATTGAATCAGTACTGCCTGATATGCATCGATGTGTTCAATCAAACAGTAATCCAGACCATGTATGATGGCTGCAGTGCCAAGTTAAATAGCCAAGGGAGAGGCAAGGGCTCTGCCAGCCGGCACTGCAGCCATCCAGGCTTGTACGCAGGGAAGACCCTAGGCTGTCACTCAGCTCCTATGCCCTGATCTGGGTGGGGAAATACAGGCATCACCGCTTTCTTCCCAGCATCCCTCTTAGGACCTCCTCTTCTGTGTGCAGCTCTTTGGGGCATCACTTTGCTTCTTGATGTCCTGATTTGTAGGCTGCTCTGGATAGTCATTCCATCCTGAATTCAACCAACTAAATGTGCTGAAGGACAAATGGAATTCACAGGAGACTGCCCCAGACTCCAAACCCCCTAAAGCCTAGGCCCTGACTGCATTTGTTATGGGGCATGAAGCCACTTTATCACCTCTAGACAAGTATCCTAAACCAGCGAGGTGGACCAGGTACAGGCACCAAAGAGTGTTGAGGGCTGTGGCAGATTCAAGAGGGCACATCCTTCATAAAGGGACAGTCACTATTCTGCTCAGAGGGTTTTTCCATGGAGATTGCAGATCCAGCATTGCAACATTTCAGATTTTTTTAAGATAAGCCAGAAATTTCAATTTTTTAAAGATGATATTTTCCAGTTTTTTGAAATCATTCTGTGCATCAAATAAAACATCTATAGATCTTGAGCTTTTCCCTCCCTGCAACTGCTACCCTAAAGGATGGTCCAGAGATATCCTTTCCAAGTCAAGGGTAGCGGCTGGATAGAGAATGAGGGTGGGCGGAAGGGTGTTTGGATATTAGAGTTGGTTACTTCTTGGCTCAGGCAAGATAGTGCAGATATAGTGAGAGGGAGCTGTGATCACGAGGACGCTCAGTTTCAGCCACGCTACACATCTCTCCCTCTGGCAAAGCCATTAAAGTAGTCTGAGCCTCCTTTTGTCCCCTGGTGATATGGGCTCCTGCCATCTTCTCAGGGATTAGTCATTCAGTCAAGACACTTCATGTTATTGAGGTGCTCCATCCACTCATTCATTCATTCAGATATTTACTAAGAACCTACCATGCAGCAAACACTGTGCTAAGTGTTTGCAATTAGTAATGAACAGAATAAAGAGAGTCTGGGGCCTGAAAGAGCTCACAGTTAAGGGGGAAATACAGATGACTCAGTGGGCAGTGTGGTGACATTGAGGTGGGGGTGGAGCTGCTATAGAAGCCCTCATGTGATCTGGCTTCACCTTCCCACCTCTTCCCCAGCTCACTGTGTTCTCACCACAGGTCTCCCAGCTACTTTCTGAACTTGCCATGCTTCATGCCAACCTCTTCCCCGTCAATATCCGTGTTCCTGCTGTTCACTCAGCCCAGATATTTGTGGAGCTGCTCATTTATTTCATTCACACCTTCCTCAGAGAGATGTTCTCAGCTGTCCTATCAGAAAGAGCACTTCCACGGCCTTCTCTGTTGCCCATGGCCCTGCTGTATTGTTTTTTCGCACGTGCCAGTCTAGTATATGTCTGTGTTGTTGTTATTGCTCATTGTCTATCAGCTTCGTGAGAGCCTGGACTTTTGACTCTTTTGTTCAGGGCTGTCTTCCCAGTACTTGGAATACAGTCAAGACTCTGGTTGTTATTCACCAAGCATTTGTTGAATGAGTGAACGAGGGAAAAGCACGGGGGAACCTTATTTGGTTCAGGGATTTGGTAAAGGTGATGTTTAAGCCAATAAGTTGGTAAGTTAAAGAAGCTGTTCAGGTAAAGAGGAGGGATGCAAGTATTAGGGGCAGAAGACAGCATGTTGGAAGTCCTGGAGATGAGTAAGAGCTTGTGACACAGTGAAAGTTGAGTGTGGTTGAGTGATAAAGTATGGGAAGGGTGGGGTAATGGAGAGAGCCGTGGATGGAGAGACAGGCACAGGCACATGTGGAGGGCCCTGAAGATCTTCTCTGGACCTTGGACTTGATCCTACAATGCAGGGCTGCAGAATGGTACAGCCACTTTGGAAAACAGCTTGGCAGCTACTTACACAGATAAATATACACTCACCATATAACCCAGAAATAGCACTCCAGGTATTTACCCAATTGAAACGAAAACTTACTTCACACAGAAAACTCTGAGTTTTTATAGCAGTTTTATTCCTTATCACCAAAAAGAACTGTTCTATATTTTAAGTGCTGTGGTGGTTACATGGCTGTGTGTGTTTGTCAACATCTACATAATCATACACTCAAAAGAGCGATTTTTCTGCATGGAAATCACTTTTCAATTATAAGAACTGCGTGAAACCATTGGAAGATTTGCAGTGGAGGAGTCACTCTGGCAAATCTGTGTTTCTAGAGAATCACTCTGGCAGGGGGACAGCGAGAATAGACATGGGAACCCAAGGAGAAGTTAGTGGGCCAGGTGAGGGATGACTGCAGCTTGGACTATGGTAAAAGTGTAGGAAAAGTAGGGGAGTTGAGACACATTTAGAAAGTAGAATCAGTGGGACTTGGTAATCAATTAGATATGAGGATGGGAGAGAGGAGTCAAGAATGATGCTGAGGAACTTGGCTTTGGGGTAACCAGGTGGACAGTGGTGCCATTTGCCATGTAGACACAGGACACGCAGGAGGAGAAAGAGGCCTGGGAGGCATGTGGCGTGAGGATAACATGAGACAACCATGGGATAACACACATCGTGAGTGCACTTAATGTTGCATTGGTTTGATTTTTTTTTTTAATTTCACCAAAGTAGCACACACCTGAGTACTTACTTCTAGGGGCCTCATTGCAGCCATGATCAAAAATCCACCTGTCTTATAAGTTACAGTTGAGATCTCATGTTCTATAGCATCAGAACACTCACATCTTTCATACTTGGTGCTGCCACCATTTGGCTGGTGAAGCCATTCTGTCTACTCATTTTACATAGGGACAGCCACATCATTTTAAGATAGTTACTGAGCCAGATGGTGGACCATTCCACACGCCACCTATCATTGTCAAGGCACTTGAGTGACACATCAAAAAACAAAACAAAAAGCAAAACCAGATTTCAAAAAAAGTCAGTACAAATGCCCTGGAAAGGAGCACTGTTCCTTCCCAGGGCTGGGAGCACCTGCGCACGGATGTGGCTTGGGTGGGCTTGGCTGCGCAGAGGAACGGGAGCTGCCACATTCTCTGCCTTGCCTTCTTTCATTCTCTTGCCCCCCTAGAGCTGGAGTGTGCATCTCTGGCCAAAGAGCCTTCTGTTCTCACGTAGCCCAAATTCCGCAGGGTCTGGCCTGGCAAGGAGAAACCCAAACTGAATGCATGGGGGTCATGGCCTGGAGACTAGTGATTTCTTTCAGAGTATTCAAAATTCCCCATCAATGTCATATTATTGATCCTCAGAATATCCTTGTGAAGCTAATTGGAAACTCTTGCCTATATTTATAAATAGGAAAGCTGAAATAAAGAGACATTCATTCCAGACAAACCGGCCTAGATTCTAACTAAGGACAATGACAGGATGTTGTTAAGTTTCCCTGAAACATTGGTCGGACCCTTGCCTTAGCAGCACTTTGCAACTTTACGGGCTTTCTAAATGTTAAATTCAATGAAATAGTTTTCTCAGGACTGCCTCTCAGTGGGTGGGATTACGTTCTGTGTGTTGCCCATGCTTTCTGGTTTTTCTATAACAGCATTTGTTCCCTTTGTAATTGTAAAGCTAATGAAAGAAACATCACTAAAAAATAGTATGCACAGTTTGAACCATCTAAAAATGTACATTTGAGATTCCATACCCGACTGTCAATAGCAGGCATCCTGTCTGCCTAGGAACCAGGAGGGGGGGTTCTTTTCTTCCCTGTGCTTTCTGCATTTTTCCAATTTTTTGATGAATACACATTACTTCTGTAATCAGAAAATAATAAGCCACTTTTTAAAAATTGCTACGCAGCATTCTTCTCAAGGCCCCTGGAGGGGAGGAGGCCTAGCCTTCAGGGCTGACCCTGGAAGGACTCGCTCTGTGACTCAGACAAGTCGCATCCATTGAGCGGCCACTTCCAAGGCTTTAGAGAGGGACAAATACTAGTCAGCTTCCCCCATCAGTGTCATGCCCCAGCAAACCAACACGTCACAGCGCTTGGAAGGAAGGCACTGAGCTGGGGACCACAATTAGAACCCCTGTTCCATCAGATTCTGTTTGATATTATTAAGGGAACATATAATTTGAAGGCACTTTTTTTTATATATATGATGGCGGGGGGATAAATCACAGTTTTTAAACCAGTCTCCTGTATGTACTTTAGCACTTCTTGTGCCGACTGATGTCATGTGAGAGCAGAGTGGGGAGGTTTGTCCCTACACGCCTGGGCATCCTGCCACCACCCAGGCTCAGGCAAAGGGCTCTGGCTCCAGGAGGGTGGAGAGCCCTTGGGGGTATGGGAGTCCGGGCACTGCCAGCTCTGGGAAAGGGCTGCCCCTTGGCCAGGCAGAAGCTCGGTCTGAACAGGGATCCTGGGAGCTACAGTGGCAGCCCCTCTGAGTCTTGTCAGTTGCTGAACCTAAATCTTCCACATAGACAGACACTCAAACCTTTCAACTAGCAAAGCACCACTCTTGGCTACGCTTGGAAAGAAACTCATGGCTGAGTAGGATAGCTCCATCAGGGAACCAGAACCATTGTTATAAGTCATGTAATTACCAGTGTTCAGTCCTATCGTTTTATAGCTGCAGTGATTCACACAGATACTCTATGAGAAGGGAATGAATGACACAGAAAGAATGGCTTAGAGTCAACTTGTTCAAGTGGAGGAGATTTTATATATAAAATCAGAGCGAGATTTATATTTATCTGAATTTAAAGTTTCACTAAGCATTTAAAAATATATTCTCTTGGTAGTTCTCTCCCTCTCTCTCCCCAGGAATAGAAATGGAAATTATTTAGTCTGGGAATTCAACTTAGTTTAACTTCTGTGGCTGAGCACTAGTGGAAGAAGGGAGGACAGCTTTCAAAAGCTTGTATTCTGATCACACTTCTGTTAAGACTTCTTTATTGTTAACTGATTGGTATATTGGTGGAATTAAGGGTTCATGAAATGCTTTTCTGTATTATACTGGGCTTACTTTTCCATATACCTAAAAGAAAGAAAAAGTATTTTACCCGCTTTTCAAGGAATTTTAGGAATTGTCCCATGGTTAGGAAAAAGCAAACAAAGTTTGAATTTATGAATATTAAAACTGACTATTGGAAGACGTCTTGACATGATTTGATTACTGTCAGTGTGGCTGCATTAAGCAAGCCCAGAGAGGTGGCCGGAGAAAATCAGATGGTCCTCTTGGCTTAGGCTCCAAAGCTGAGGGCAGCGGCTGCTAGACCATCAGCAGGCCAGTTCGCTGGGAGTTGCAGGGCTCACAGCAGGAGCTCTAATACTTGTTGATTTTTAATTCTAAATTTCTCCATCATTCAGTCTCCCTCCCTGAGTCCCCAAGAGCTTCCAGTTAGAATTGTATTCCCAGAACTTCAGATGGATGGGTCATTATCCTTTTCTTAAATCTCTCCACTCAGAGGATTCCAGGGCTCTGTTTGCTCACCCAGCTGTGCTCCCAGAGCCAAACACAGTATCTGGCAATAGGAGAACTCAATAAAAACTACTGTTTTACCAATCAAACCCTGCCTTTCATGCTAAATCAGAGTCTAGCTTGCTGCAAACTAAACCTCAAATAGTGAAAAAAACATCAAACTAATTTTACATAGTAAGTACATCAGCCTAGCAATTGTCTAGAGATATTCTCGACCTGCACTGTCCAGTGCAGGATCCACTTGCGCCATGTGGCCACTGAGTGTGTGAAACACATGAGGCGCCTGCCTGAAAACAGGCTGTGCATTTTCTGGTCTTTGAGCAAGTTGCTTAACCTTTCTAAGCCTCAGTTTCCAACTCTGTAGAACGAGGATGGTGTTACTTGACTATGTATTTCGCAGAATTGCTATGAGAGCAGATCAGAGAGCAGAAGGTTCTATTTATGTGGACTAGACTCTGAGATGAACTCCTGAAATAACCTACTCTGGGGAGTTGCAGGAGCTTTGACTCTGAGTGACTGAAGAATGGCAGGGGGCATTCAGTGTCCGATGAACTGTCCCTCTTCTCTTTGTTTTTTTTTGTTGTTTGTTTGTTTGTTTTTTAAATATATCTTTATTGATTTCAGCAAGAGGAAAGGAGAGGGAGAGAGAGATAGAAACATCAATGATGAGAGAGTCATTGATCAAGCCCGCAACCGGGCATGTGCCCTGACCGGGAATCGAACCCTGATTGCCTGGATCCTAGGTCGATGCTCAACCGCTGAGCCACGCCTGGCTGGGCTCCCTCTTCTCTTTGTAGAAAAACTCAATGTAAAGTCCGTCAGAGAATATAGACCTACATATACGTTATCACTTAATTTACTTAACTAAGTATGACATGTCGGTTAGTATGATAATTATCCCTGTGGGTTTGTTTGTTTTTATAGCTATGCACACATTTTCATTCTGGAGAACCCCAAGGAACAAAATGTTATTGGCACCCTCTCCCAAAACAAAGAACAGCTGCATTTGTTTGGGACATGTCCCAGGCTGCTCCTTCCTCCATGTGCAAAGGATGCTGCTGTCTGTCAACTCAGTATTGAACAGGGAAACGGGATTGCCACCACCCTCATTCACCAGCACTCATGCAGCTGCTGGGTCTGCCATATACATACTCTATTGTATCTCATAACCCTATGGCAGTGGCCTCAGGCAAAGGGAACGCTACCTGCATTGACCTTTCTCCTAAAGTGCACAGTGATAACCATGGAGCCCCAGTGGAGGAAAGTTCTGGAATATGCCTGCACTGATTTCATTCTGACAATTGCTGCTGTACATGGAAGGATCAGACCTGTTAGACTTACCTGGGGAGACCTGACCCTGAGAGTCTGAGTTAAGTGAATTAGAGCAGGGCCCTGGAATTTGGTAATTTGTGAAACCTCTCAAGGGTTGAGAACCACTGGTTTAAAATAAGTATTAGAACCAATGTCTGCCAATTTTTCACCCAGATAATTGGAGAGAACAGGAGCTTCAGACTCAGATATCTTTAAATTTTGATTTTTATCTCATTTACTCAGTAATTAAGGACTTGAATAAACTATCGAAATTCTCAATTTCCTTGCTTGTAAAATGGGAGAAATAATACTTATCTCAGAACATTTTGGGGAATATTAAGTGTAAAGACTTATGTCTGTGTTCTCTACTCATTGTAAAGAAATTTGAGGATGGGGTCCACCTGGTAATGAAAATAACCAGATCTTTCTGACCCCAGAGTTCATTATCTTAATCAGTGCACTACAGTGTCTTCCTGGCCTGTGCAAAATACTGTGTCCCTAACCCCTAGCATGATGCCTGCGGCATGGAAGGTACTCGGTAAGTATTCAGTGAATGAATATAAATGAACAGATGTAAGTGAATGAACGAGTGAAGTACCTACCTCATGGTAGACCATTAGTTAAACATTAGTTTTCTTTTTTGTTGATCAGGACTCTCTACTAACACTATCAGATAAAAAGGATTATTTTTGATAAAGGCAACATTCAATAAACAAAATTATATTTTGCCTTATATTATTGCCATAGCAAAATGGGAAACAGACCAGCAACAGATCAGTCCCATTCTTTCATATACTGTTAGGTAGGATGTGATTTTAACCTGGAGTATGTTGACGGTGCCAGATCAGAAAAGAAAATTCATGCTTAAGGCTCCTGTTAATCTTCCAAATTATTATTTGGACACTAGTTGTCATCATATTTTATGTGTTTCCTACATGTATTCTGGACACAGCTGTGCGAAAACTCTGAGGGTTTATTTTAACACATTGGAGCAGCTTGGAATAGTCGGAAATGCACAGTGTGTGGAGTCAGCAAGTCTGAGTTCAGGTTTTGGACATCCACATACCAGCTGTGAAGCTTTAAGCACAAGCCTCTGAGATGAAGAATTCATGCCCTAGAGGTTTGGGACATTATGCTGGAAGGTCTCAGAGATGCAAGATAAACAATTCGTTCATTCATCCATTAAGCAAATATTTATTGAATGCCAGGCATTGTATTACAAGTAAAATGAACAGGACAAAGAAGGACCCTATTCTCATGGGACCTTAGATTCTTCAGAGAGAGACATATAAATAAGATCATATCAGAGAGAGATTACTGCTATTTTTTTAAAAAAAGGTAACATGCAGTTATTTTTAAAAGACAGGTAACAAGTTTACTTGAAAAGGCCTGATAATTAGTTGCCTACTCAGAATCCACTTTCCCCTTTCTAAGGTATGTTTTCAATTACATGTCTACTGTTGTACACACCACCTCTGGAGTGGGCACTGGTTGGCTTAGGCCAAACCAATCCCATTCCCCATTGGTTTAGGATAGTCATGTAACCTAAACAGTCCAATCAAGGTGAACCTTGGGACTCTGGCATGCAGTCCTTGTGTCAAAGTTACTTTTTCTGCTCTTCGTCTCAGAACCAAAGGATGAAGGTACAAAAACAGGAATAGTTGGAGCCATTTTGACCATTTGGCAATTACCACAGTAATAAGAGTCATCAATAAATGCTAAAATCTGTGGACAAATTGTGATGAGAAACAAGATATTTAAATAATCTTAAAGTATCTCTCTGTTAAGTAGGGTAAATAGCTGCTAGGGCAGGAGGAGGGGAGGAAGGGAGTTGGAAAAAAAAGGGGAGTTTATCTCACCTACTGAACAAAGAAGTCAGCAGTCTTAGGAAGTGCCAAGATAAAATCACAAGATGTTCTCATAAATTCTGGGAAAAGCCACAGCAATGTAAAAGGAGGATTTTGAAATCTAGTCTGTCTGGCAGGGGAACCTTGAAACCTATAAGGGGAAAAAGTATAAAACTTTTGAACCCCCACCAAGGGGATCACTCAAACTAGCTGAGTTGCCTGCTTGTGCCCTATGCCAAGTGTATCCTTAATTAATTGGCTTGCTTTGTTTCAGCACTGCTTTCTGTCACTCATCTGAATTCTTTCTCATGAACATGTCAGGAGCTGAGGAGGGGAGAGCCAGCCCCCTTTGCCTCTGGTAAAATCTTCAGAAGTTTCTTTTTCATTACAAAGGGGAAAATAGCAACATTATAATAGAGAAATGTGGCAGGTACCACCTTAATTTAGTGATCATCACTGTAATTGTCCAAGTCATCATCATATGTCTCTGGTCACGATGCTCTCAGATGAATACATCATCTCTTTGTGGTGTTTGTTCCAAAAATATATAACGATTTTAAACCATGAGCAAACACCAGGCAAATCCAAATTGAGGGCCATTATACAAAATAAATGAGCAACAGTCTTCAAAAATGTCAAGGTCATGAAAGACAGTCAAACAATTCCAGATGAAAGGAAATTAAGGAGACATAAAACCACATGCAAAGTATGATCCTGGATTAGGTCTTGAACCAGAAAAAGAACATTAGTGGGTCAATAGGTAATATTTGAATAAGATCTAAGATTATATAAAAGTATTATAGCAGGAAAAAAATCCTGATTTTGATTATTTTACAGAGGTATAGTAGACGTTAACATTTGGAAAATCTGGGTGAAGAGTTCACAGAACCTGGCCAGGTGGCTCAGTTGGCTGAGCATCGTCCTGTACACCAGGAAGGTTGCGGGTGCGATCACTGCTCAGAGTGCATACGGGAGGCAACCAATTGATATTTTTCTCTCTCTTTCCCTCCCTCTCTCTCTCAAATCAAAAACATCCTTGAGTGAGGATTAAAAAATAAATTAATTTAAAAAAAGAATATACAGAAAGTCTTGTACTGTATTTGTAACATATTTGCAAGTGAAGTCGTTTCAATAGTAAAAGTTTGAAATATTTTAAAATTATTTTAAAATGTGAAAATAAAATTCTCAGCCTTTAAAATGTTTCTATGGTCATACCCCTTCCTTAAAACTTTCCCTGGCCCCTTAACTATTGTAAGTCTATATGCATGTTTATTTCCATATTAAAATGGTTTCTGTTATGACTCAGATGTCCATATTCTGGCAGTCTGTGGGCTAAGTTGACCTTCAGTCCCTTTTACATTTGTCTGGTGCAAAAGTTACCCCCACCCCACCCTAAAAATTAGATTCATAGCTCCCCACTACTCCTATTGTCTCACATATCAGGTTGGCTTTACTCACTTTTATTACCAGATCTTTTTTAAATAGTTTGAACATTTTTACCAAAATCTTGAAATCTTGTTTAACAAATGAAGCAAAATATCTTTTCATAGATAACTTCACTTCAGACTCTTTGGAGAATCACAATCTCTGATTCATAGGGTCTGAGTTAATGTTCGCTGAACTTTGATTACATCATGAAAATAAGTGCTATTTCATTTTTAACTCAGAAAGAGCCATTAGTCACCAAATTCCTAGCATTGCTCTTTGAGCTTAATATCAGTTGAGATCAGTCTCAAAATATATGAAAATGAGGAGGTTCAGAGAGATTTATTACTCATTTCTCAGAAACCTGATGGGCTCTTGGCTTAAGGATTACATCAGCTCTTCCAGAACCTTCCTCCACTGCATCATCCAATCACCTTCCCATATCATCAATGTGGGAAGTCAGTGTGGGAAGTGGCTACCCAAAGGTATGCATCAGTGGTGGCTATTACCACAAAAGTAGACCACAGCCTTCCCCCCAATTCCATTTATTAATGCCTCTTTCATATGCAAAATACAGTCCCTCCCTCTGATGACCCCTGCAAGTCTCATTCAACTGTAGCATCAGGTTCAGAGTCCCCAACCTTGTGATTTCTGTCAACTCCAAATGGGGGTGAGGCAGTTCCTTGGCTGTGGCTCCTCTGGATCCAGGAACCTGTAAATGAGACAAGTTGTATGTTCTGCACATGTTCAACAAACAATGGGAGACAGAGACAGGATAATCATCGTAAATACTTCCATTCAAAAAGAAATTAAAGGAAGACACATGGCAGGCACGGATTCATAAGGATTCTGGAATGCGGCCAGGCACATGTTGCCAGGTTCTCCTCTTCTGAGAGCAGGATGCAGGTCAGCAGGACCCTGATCCATTGTTTTCCATGGCTCTTGGCACCTCCACCCTGGCTCTTGGCTCTGCCTTCTGAGACAGCCTTCCTTTTCCATAAGAAATAGCCTGTTTGGCTCCTGTTTAGCTTTCTGAGCCTGCTTCTCATAATCACCAAAGTTCATAGTTTATGTTAAGATTCTTTATTGGGTTTGTAGGTTCTGTGGTTTTGGATGAATGTGTAATGACTGGATCCATCATTATGGCATCATACAGAGTATTAAAAATCCTCTGTGCTCTGCCTGTTCATCCCTCCCTGCCCCACCCTCACCTGTCAACCACTGTCTCTATAGTTTTGCCTGTTTTATTTTCAATATAACTTTATTTAAAATGTTGTAGGTGTTCTCTTATTTTCACTTAAGTCTTCTGCATGCTCCAAGAACACATTTATAATTCTTTTTGTGACTGGCCTTGCTCTGTTTGGGACAGGACTGGCTGCTGAGAAGCAGTATCCTTAAGATTCTTAGAAGCCCTTTGTCTACCTGAGATGTTCCAGTGGGAACCACCTTGTAAAACTCAAAACCCCAAATTCAAGCACCAGTAAAGTTAAAAACAGCAACAACAAACCAGGAAGGGATTGTTTCTGCAAGGGTAGAGACAAAGGGAGAGACCAGGAATTTGCAAGGGACATATCTGGGACACTCAGTCTCACTGGAAGCGGTGGGATGGGTTGAACCCTGCTAAAGGCACAGGATGGGGCAAGAGACCAGGATTTGACAGTTGCCATCCCAACATATATTCAGTTTCCTAAAGTATTTTTTTACTTAAAATTATTTTATGCTTGCAAGTTATTTCATGGTACTTGTCACATACTATTTTGAATGGCTGGATGGTTCTCCATCAAATTACTATGTCATCATTTACCATTCCCCCTTATTTAGGCAGTTTTGGTTTTCTGCTGTTAACTCTGATGTCATTGTCTTCATACACTCTTATTTTTGAGTTCATTGATTGTGATGTATTTGCCAATCTCTTAAGAATTGGATCACTGGATGATAGTGTAGAGACATTTGAGGCAGGTGAGTTAAGTGTTGTCTAGAAGAGTTGCACCCATTTATAACACTGTCATCGGCCCATCTGTTTTCCTGAAGACTCACCATCACTGAGTTTTATCATTTTTCTTTCTTCTCTAGAATTTAGCAGACAAATGGCAACTCATGGTTTTACTTATTTATTATTATTATTTATATATTTTTATTGATTTCAGAGAGAAGAAGGAAGAGGGAGAGCTAGAAATATCAATGATCATAGAGTCATTGATCGCCTGCCTCCTGCACACCCCCTTCTGGGGATTGAGCCTGCAACCTGGGCATGTGCCCTGATGGGAATCAAACCGTGACCTCTGGCTCATAGGTCAATGCTCAACCGCTGAGCCATGCCAGCTGGGCTCACCTCATGGTTTTAATTTCCATTTAAATAGAGTGATCTAAATAGAGTGATCATTTTTCCTTTTGTTAACTTACCAAATTAATTTTTCTCATGTGAGATCTATTCCAGTTGTGAAGTATCAAATTAACATTAGATTCAGCTACACATTACAAAAAAAAAATCCACACAATAAAACATTTAACTGTGGCTTTTTTCTTTTCACATAAACAAAGTCTGGGGACCGTTTGGCACTGCCCAGACTCTCAGAGGTGTCAGGGACCCAGGCTCTGAATCTTACTGCTCTCTCATCCTCAGCAGTTTCTGGCAGGATCTGTGGTCCAGTTGGCAGGAAGGAGGTGGGGCGGGGGCGGGCCGGGGGTGGGATAAGCCGCTGCTCTTTAAGGATATTTTCTAGGTGCATGCCACTTCTGTTTATATCCCACTGGCCAGAAATAAGTTTTAGTTCCAGAAAAAAGGAAGACCAGATATCATGTTGACGAGCAGTCTCTGCCACACACAGCAAATCTCCATCTTCCAGTGGGACCCAGAAAGCCCAGCGCTGGCAGGAAAAGACCTGCAGTTCAGCAGGGGAAGTACTGTCAGAAACGTGCCAGGGCTCAGGCCACACAGAGATGGGCGTGTGGTGGGTGGAAAACATCGCTCTGTGGAGTCAGGTTTCCTCTGATCTTGGACTTTGATGCTTAACCCTTAGTCTTCTTTCGTAGACCTTCCCTCTCCTCCCCAAATTCCTAACGTTTTTCAAGGCTCTCTCAGATCTGAACCCAGTCTCAGCCTTCCCTCGTTACTCATTTGAATCTCAACACAGAGATGGGTCTTCTCTTCTGTATTACCTTTTCAGTGACCAGCACCCCCTACCTATCTAGTCTTCCAGATTTTTATCTCAAGTTAGGACTCCCTGCCTACTCCTAGGGAACCAGAGTTTATAGATTCAGTGACTGTAGTTTGCTCAAGAAGGTATGTTCTCACGTGTGTTCTCACACCATCAGCTCTCACATTCTTCCAGTTGGTACATAAACAACATTGCACCAGGATTAGAACATTTGGGACTAGTCATGTGATGTTTTTGTTTTGTTTTGATTCCACAGATCTGATTTATCAATAACCCAGAGTTACCAAAGAATATATTCCTGCAAGTTGCTACACATGTTAACTAGATATCAGAGATGCATTAAGTGTATGACAAATTGGAGGATGGTGCCTGATAATCAAGATGCAATAATTTGTTTCATGAAAGGGGATGTTTGTCCATTTAGTCACCAATATGTATCAAGTGTCTGTTACCTGCAAGGCACAATGCCAAGTAATGTCAGATACTGTGGGAGATTCAGATGACTCAGACAGGATTCTGCTCTCAAGAAGTTTTTCATCTTGTAGATGAGACACAAACATAAATGTTAGTATGTAGCCTTTGATTTCTCCCTTTAACTGTTGGAAGGTGGAAGAAACCACATCAGTAGAAAGAAAACCTTGCTATGGGTTGATCAAGCACCAACAGGCAATCTACAAGTGGCTCAGAGTCACCCTTGACTTTGCCCTAGAGATACCTCTGAGTCCATGGGGAGCCGCCTCAGGTGGGACTCAGGAGCAGCCCTGCCTTCCCTCTGGGTTCCTCCTCCAGGTCTTCTCGGCCCTCCCCCTTCTACTCCGGTTCCTGCTTATACCTAGACACAGACATGGAAAACCATCTTTCCTAGTTGCGCTTCAGAGTGCACCGCTTATTTAGTCATACAGCAATCATCCGGTCAAATATAGAACAAGACAAAGTTTCCCACTTGTTCTTGCTAATGTGGACTAATAGCATTACCCCACTATGCTGTTATGCTAATAGCAATGCTGGCGTTTTTCTTACCTTTACCAAGCATCAGCTACATTATCTGCTTCTATGTCCTACCTTGATAGGAAACAGTTCTAGGAAACAGGGTTTTGTCGGGGAGAACCCCCCTGTCCTGCCATAGAAGGAAGCAATTGGATCATAAAGGAGGAGCTGGCAAAGTGCCCAGGGAGTGGAGTAGGGATGAATGTCAAGGTCACAAGGACAATATGGCCCAGGCAGGATGTCAGACATCCTCAGGATGGGTGCAGACATCTGCATGGCATGTTCAGGTCTGAAATTTGGGCCTTTGCAGTAGTGCCTGTTGGGTCTGTCATGTTGACTATTATGCATTTGGCTCTTTTCTGGGGATAGAAGGAAAAGCAGCCCTGAAAGGAGGGAGGGGGCTGGGTTGTTACGGGCCTAGACCAGGAGCTGAGAGGCAGTGTGGAGCACCAGGACAAGTGTGGTCTTAGAATCCATTAAAGAGACCAAGTTCGCCTTTCCTCACTGTCAGGTATTGACTGTGAATTTGGACCAATTACTTATTTTTCATGTGCAAAATGATAATAATACTGACATATTTGATACATAGTAATGTCTTGTTACACCACAGAAGTCATTAGACATTTCACTTAACGTAATATGCTGCAATGTGGCTAATGGCCTTATTAGGCAGCCTATAAACTACAACTTGGTAAAATTATAAATGAATTAGTTTTTTATAGCTACAAAAGTGTTCAACAGATCCCTCATTCAAATCCAGTGGCTCCACTTCCAGAAGGTTCTTGACACTTCTTGAGCTGTCAGGCTAAGGCTTGAAAAAGGAGGAACCCCAGGATTTGTGAGTCAAAGAAACTGTAAGGGATCCAGGTGCTTGGGCGTTCCTCCTCCTGGATTGCCAGGAGGGAGGCCCCTCAGCCTAAAAGTCCTGCACTTTTAGGGAGCCCGGGGTGGGGCTGGAAGAAGCATGGGGGTGGGGTGCCTGGGTGAAGCCTAGCCAAGAAGGTGAGGATGCCAAGGCAGTCTTGTTTTGCTGCTTGGAGATATGGCCTAAGGCCAGCCTTTTTTCTTCACCTTTGTCATGGAAAGTAGAGCTCAGCTCCAGATTGAGAGATCACCACCTTCATTCCCCTTTCCTCCGTTCTTACACCGGAGCTGCGCACTCTCTAAGGCAGCCAGTGCCCGCTGATTCTATGCTCATATCATGACCTCACTGGAGAAGCCCCGTCCGCCTTCCCATGTCCGTCCAGAAACTGGGCTTTGGAGAGCCTTCTGAGCTGGAGGCGAGGGTTAACTCTGCCCAGCAGGCTGAGATTCTGTTCAAGGTATTTCTGGTCAGCACCTTGGGCACGTGCAGCTTCTTGTGTATAGAAACCCTGAGCTGCTGAAGAGGCTCCAGGTAGAGGGGAGGGATGCAGAAAGGTAGACGGGAGTGTTCTCACCTCCTTCACCAGCCAGAGGGCGTCCTTTAGAAACTGTCTGCCTTCCGAGTGCAAATGATACATCTGGACTGTCTCAGCTCATCAGATCTCATGCATATCTTACTGTGTGACAGTCGAGACCGAGATCCAAGGGCCCTGGAAACGAGAATGTGCCTGAAGATTGAGGGTGCGGTGAGCGGAGGAGATGAGCAATTGGAACTTGGAGGAAGTTGCTCTCACTGGCCTGTTTGGAGGGGAGTGGGGTTTAGATCTTTGGACTGAAGGAAATGAATATTGGGGTAGGTGCAGTGAAGGGATGGATAATGGACAGAGGGTGCCCCGGGACAGCCCACTGTTAGGGGCACACAGGGTCCCATCGAGGAGTACGGGGGTGTGGGTGATTTCAATAGAATCGGTTTCCAGACCCGTTTCCACCCGTGCTCATCCCTAAAACTGGTCCCTCAAAGGCACATCCTGGGAGCCATGCCGGTTCTCACCTCCCATCTCCCTGTGCAGTGGTCCCAGGGCACTTTTAGAGGCAGGGCTGCCGTCAGCAGGCTGCCTCTCGCTAGGTGTCCCCCTCCCTGAGGGAAATCCTCCAGGCGCCACCTAAAGAAAGGGGTAACTTGAATACTGATGTCTGTGTCTCATACGTACTCTGCATTGATTTCAAGTGGGAAGAGGTGAAAGCTTAAGATTCTAGTTTCAAATTAAAGTAGCTTATGTGGAGTATTTTCTCATACGTACTCTGCATTGATTTCAAGTGGGAGGTGAAAGCTTAAGATTCTAGTTTCAAATTAAAGTAGTTTATGTGGAGTATTTTCTCGGACATTGATCAGACTCAGGGGAAACTATTTCTGTTAGCTTTCAACAAAAGATTGTGTATTATAAATCCACATTCGTTTGTTAAATGAGGGTGACAGTCTCCTGCTTGCTTCAACTTTTCCACACATTTAGTGCTGGTAATTTCCACAGAATATTGTCTTATTCTAGCATTAAGCAATATTCGTCCATGATACACAAACTAATCTTTAAAAAAAGCTAGTTTCCTTTTTTATGTATAATGGTTATTTTAAAATTTTATAATTATTTTATTTTACCCATTTATATACTAATATAAATTGTAATGATAAATCAATCTAGACTATTGATTAACATATAGAGTTTTATGGTGAGAAGAAATTTTAACTTTTTCAATTTTGAATTAATCATAAACATTCAATTTAGAAAAAATTTAATATGTAAAATTTCAACTTATGTACATATTTTGCTTCTGAGAATTATGGTGATCAATAAAAAGTCTTCAAACTTCAAAATGTATCGTGCTAAGATACGATCCTGTGGGCAACGTAGATGGGAAGGAGTGTCAGGAGGAGTAATGAATGATGGAAGAAGTCCAGCTGTTAAACGAGCTTGTTGAATAGATGAAGATGGGTGTTCAGTACATTTAATCAAGTGATTGAATAATTTTAAAAGTCAGTGTGTCAGAAGTTACATATTTTTCAATTACTTAAACTCACAGTCGAAATTTTGTATGTTAATTTAAAAACGTGTGAGGAGGACTCACAGTTTTCCTGAAAGCATTAGGAGGTCCCAGTACAGAGCATTTCATAGATCTGTCCTAGGAGGTGGGAGATGAAGGCAGGCAGGGAGGGGCAGGAGGAGGTGTCAGCTACCTCCTGATCTGGGGTGGTGGTGGCTGGGCCCATTGTCATTTCTGGGCTGCTGCTGCCTGTGGTAGGATGTCTTGCCTGGCTTTCCAGGGGCTATGAAGCAGAGACCCTGAGTTGTACAGGCATCCTCCAGAGCGCCTGCTCCGCTGTGACTGGTGCCGCCGTGGATTGTGCTTGTGTGTCCTGACTGGAGTGTGCCCCTCCATTCATTCCATAGTGGTCACAACTCTACTAGAGAAGCAGGTGGTGGATGAAGCTACCGTTTGAGTGAAAAGATAAGGTATTAAAAGTGCACACAGTGGACTGTGTAGGAGACAAGGATCATCCTACTAGCCTCCTGGCATAGAGCCCCAGGCAACTCAGAGAACAGGACCAAGGCTGCTCAGAGCCCAGGCTCCCAGCAGAGATGGGGCCCTCGATTCCCCATTGGAGGGGTTGCTCACCCCTCTCCCGACCTCATCCAGCATCTGCTAGTGCTGCTGCTCAGTCCATGTCATCCTGCAGCTCTCCAGACTCTCACCACTTGCTTCAGATGTTTGCCAGCGAAGGCTGTGTGTGCAGAAGGTACACTGGGTTCTCCGGGTCTAAGTAAAAGCCAGTCCCTTTAGAAGCCAGTTTCCCTGCTGCTCCAGAACTTACTTTGCATTGTCTGCCCAGTTCTCACAAGGACAGGCTGTGTCCTAGAGTGTTGACTCTGGTCCGGGCCTGGCGGACCTGGGCAGGTGGGAGGGACCATCTGGGGCCTGCTGAGACACCCTGTTGGCAAGTGGAAATGGAGTTCTCAGACAGCCTCCGCCTGTGGTCCCCGCAGCTCTGAAGGCCAAAGAGAGAGCAGAGAGTGTGAAGCAGCATCTCCAGTTAAAAGTGAAAACAGCGACCTTCTCAGTTTGCTCTTTCCTTAATGAAACTCCAAGTTGCTGTCATGGTGAATGAAGGGCGTCTCTGTGGTCCTCAAGGTGGGTGTGAGGTCTGTGAGGTCAAGACTGTTTCCATAATGATATTAAGATTTTTTTAAATGTTCATTCTCTAAGAGCATGTAGGACAGGAAGAAGTTTTCATCAACCCTCTTAGGTTAGGGTTCCTGGCTGGGTCTGAAAATTAAACTCACAGACAGGCTAACAGGAAAAAAGCCCACGCGTTATACTGAATTCTCCATGTACGCGGGAGCCTTCAGGGAATAAGGCCCGGAGAGGGGACCAGAGCAGGCAGCTTCCATAACTTTTAGACAAAGAAGCAGTAAGTCTGAGGAACTGACGAGACAAAGGGCTGGGCTAGGGGTAGGTACGGTGAAGGGGAGCTAGAAGGACAAGGGTTAGTTTAACGAGGTTTACTCCCAGATTCCTCCCGTCTCCTTTCTGGGCTGAGGAATCTGTCTTTGGTAAGAGGAGATTTTATATCCTGCCTTTTGGCAGAAAATGGAGAGTTTTTTCTGGGTTTACTGCTTCTTAATTGCCTTCAGCTCAAAATAATTTTTATGCCAAAGAGGCACCTTTTGGGGCGGCACATTCTAGTTTCCTTCCAGTGTGCTGTGGAATTTTCCAGACCTCCACGACACCTGATGATTTGCTCTGATGACAAATAGAATGGATGCTTTGGAATTTGTATGTTTTAAAGGTTTCCAGGTTTTAATTTTTATTAGAGTAAGCATCAATAGACATAACCCGACAGATACAATGAAAGCTCTTTGGGGTTTTCAGTAATTTTTAAGAGTGCTGAAGAGTCCTGAGACCAAAATGGTTGAGAATTGCTGCCTCCGAGCTTATATTTCAGGGCCTGTTTTGTAGACTTGGAGAAAAGGGTCCCAAAGAGAGGGTATCAGCTGCTGAAGATGACACAAAGCTCGGGGCAGACCAGGAGGAAAACTATACACACCACACCGCCAGGTCACTGTGCAGATTAACCGCAAGCCACAGCAGTGAAACTCATAGGATTCTTACTTCCCTCCAATTATATGGGGTAGGGGCTCATCTGCCCCTTTTACCTCCTGCCTCCCTCTTCACCACCCCAGGGGAAGCAGGGGTCTTTTAATGTGAGAATACAGCAAAACAGAGCTGCAGGAGGCCACTAATATTAGGAAAACTGGCAAAGTGGCATGTGTTTGTGCTCCTCCCTGAAGGACATTAGGTTTCTGCCTGAGACAGAGCAGGTCAGTTTGGGATAGGAGCAAGTGAGATGGAAGACTGGCCCCCAGCAGACTCGGTCTGGATTGAAAGGGACCATCAGGTAGGAATGTCAGGCTCCATTTTGCCTCATCTCTTGGATTCCAATTGTAACACTAATCAAGCTACACATCTAAAGCTCAACTTTTTAATCTTAAATTCTACTTATAAATAGAATAAGATTTGTAAATCCAGCAAATTTTAAAAATCATTTTCAAAGACCTTAGATTAATATGTTGTTATCACTTACAAATTCAGTTAAAGTACTTTTATTTAAATATATTTTTATTGATTTCAGAGAGAGGAAGGGAGAGGGAGAGAGAGAGAGAAACATCAGTGGTGAGAGAGTCATTGATCCGCTGCCTCCTGCACACCCCCTGCTGGGGATCGAGCCTGAAACCCTGGCATGTGCCCTGACTGGGAATTGAACCATCACCTCCTGGATCATAGGTTGACGCTCAACCACTGAGCCACTCTCGCTGGGCAGTTAAAGTACTTTAAACATTTAAAACTGCATGTACAAATTTAACACATTTGATTTCCTTTTTAAGTAACTCAGTTGTCTGACTTAAAAAAAGTTGTATGTAAGTAACCTCTTAAAGAGTCATATGTGTGGTGAAGCTTAATTTTTCTTAGATGTTTCAATACTATATAAAACTGAGATTTCT
This sequence comes from Miniopterus schreibersii, assembly GCF_964146895.1. Classification (NCBI taxonomy): domain Eukaryota; kingdom Metazoa; phylum Chordata; class Mammalia; order Chiroptera; family Miniopteridae; genus Miniopterus; species Miniopterus schreibersii. The sequence goes on along the minus strand of NC_138103.1, from coordinate 97,439,246 downwards.
ACTTAAAATCAAGTCTAAATTATTAATTAACATTTTAAATTTAAATTTCAACACTGACCTATTTGTAACTCAAATCGGCCAACTATCCTAAATGGTCCCACATCTAAAATACCAAATACGCACAGATTCCTAAGGCAGAATGTTACTACTGCTGTTTTGATACTCTCAAACATTTCTAGGTCCAATTTTAACTTCCTGAAGTAAGACAAATTAGGGAATGATTTAGATGGATCATTCTACCACATCCTGGGAGGGACCTTGTTGTGGAGTTTGGGGTTGCTTTCTCAGTTGCTGGAGGCTGCACAGTAATCCAAGAGCATGGCCCAGATACTGACTAGACCCTGACCTGTTGCTCGGATACCGAGAACACCGGAAGTGATGTCCCAAGCATGGCTCTTACATTCAAATTAGACAATAACCAATTCTGCTACTGCTCAGAGAAAATGTAAACTTTTACTGAAACTGCTCATTTGGTGGGATCTTACTTTTTGTTAGAGCTCAGGGTATGGAAGAGTACGTGATGTCAAACTTAAAACCCCGCTGAGTTGAGAGAATCCTGCACTGTTCTGTCTTCCCTACTATGGAACCTCACTACTCTTAGGAATATTATGATGTTGATGTGTGCTCTCTAAGGTAGTGAGGCTTTTCCATCTGTGATGAATGAACAGCCCTGCTGCCTCTTGCTTCAAAATCACCTGTGAAGATGAGGCCCTGGCCTTCAAGGAGTTCACAATTATGCATCCTTCTCTGTAACTCTGTCGTGAGCTTCTTAAAGAGTCACATTTTGTCATATACATCCCTTGCAACATCCCCCACAACACACACACACACACACACACACACACAGCATGTCCTAGCAAAGTGTCCAAACAGCTGTTAGGAGTTCAGCAAATGTTTGAGGAATTAAATAAGAAACTGATGAAAAGGTAGAATCTGGCGGAAAGCTGATGGGCTGATTGAGCAGAGACACCCGGGGAAGGTTAGTCTGAGGAAGTGTAGCTGCGAGGAGGGCGCACCTGATGGAAGGCACGGTCTGAGTAGAAATCCTGGGGGTGGATAGAGTTCACCCCCTCTGAGTGAGTTCAGAGAAAGGTAATAATAACTAACACATTCACTGAGTGCTTGCTCTGTGCCTGGCTCCATTTTAAGTGTTTTACCCATATTAACTCATATATTTCTCCCAACACACCCATAAGGTGGATCCCATTTTTATTGCCATTTGCCAGAATGAAGAAGCCGAGGCACAGAGAGAAGGCATTTACTGTTGTGCTCTTTGTGTGCTGGCTGACTTTAGGTATTCCAGCTTAAACCCGAGTGTGACGTTGGTATGTGTAATTTAACTATACCCCAGGATAGGTAGGTGCTAATCAGGAATCCACACCCCAGACGTGGTTGTGTTCCCCAAACCTCTTTCCCCACTCTCACTGCCTGATCCTGCCATCAGAGTCTTGTTCCGTCTACCTGAAGCGACTCTTATGCGAGGTGCTCTTTGGAGTGTTTGAGGGTGGAGCAGGACCAAACCAAGCTTACACAAATGAATTCTGGGTGACAGTTCTGTGCCCGCTTGTCAATAAACCTTTGCACCTATAGAATTGGATCTAAGACTTTTCTGTTATGGTAACATGTACCTATTAGTAAGGTTGCCAGGGACAGCTGCACGTCTGATCACCAGAGACCCAGATAACTGTCTACCCCAGAGCTGAAGGCAGCGTGCCCCAGCCCATGTCACATGGCTGGCAGGTGGCCACACCAGCTCTCGTCCCCAGCCTCTGGCTCCCTGGTTAGCACGCCACACTGCCTTTCCATAAGAGGAGGCTGAACACAGGCAAGCAGGGTTTTAGTGAGGGGACAGGGTTTTTAGGCAAAGGGCATAGCTGGGGGCTAGAGTGTTTTTAGTGGAAAGATTCTTTCGAGTCAGGAAAGGAGGAGGTGATGTGTGAAGACGGTGGGTGCCTCTTTAGGTTAACTTCTAGGCAGGGGGAGGAAAGCAGGGTCTGCCTGATGGATTCTGTTTCTTTGGTGAAGTAGGGATCAGGGACTTGGGTTGAAAGAAAGGGGGTGGAGTTGGAAGAGGGTTTAACTCCAGTGGTGATGGGGACAGAGTCCCTTTTGTTTCTCTCATTTATGTTCTTGTGTGAAGCGGGGCTGTCCAGGACCAGGAGTGTGAAACTTCTCTGAAGGAAAGCCTTGGGGACTGAGTATGTCCCTAGGGTCATTTGTCCCAATTCCTGGTGCCTATCCAAATGTCCAGGTCATCCAAGGGGAGGCCTGGGAAGCTGCCTGTCCTAATGATCAGTGAGAAGAGGAAGGAACGAAGCTCAATGTGAACTACCAATAGGAAGAGACACTGCCTGGCAGGACTCAGCCAGCCTGGAACGGGGAGATGATGGGAGACTTTGCTTCCCCTTCCCAAGTGCATGGGAGAGGTCAGGATGCCTGGGGTGAATTTTAAGATTCTCTGAGGTCAAAGAGTAGGACCATCAGTCCTGGAGAAGATGAAATGACTCTGCCTTTTGTTTCTCTGCAAGAGCTGATGAATAATTCAAGGACTGGTGGGAAGTGGGCTCTGTAAGGCAGGCCAGCTTGGAGCGGGCACATCCTGGTGGGTTGCCATGGGACCGAGGGTGAGTTCCAGTTTGTGTACTCCTTGGCGTCCGTGGCACTGATCCCATGCGGCTTCCCTGGAGCCATGCTCCTTTCCAGCCAAGGGGATGGCTGTCTGCTACAGAAAGGCCCTGGAGGAATTTCAAAACTTAGATGGAGACAAGCAGGCAAAAAGAGGCTGGCTGACTGCCTCTCGGGCTCTTGCATTGACCTAAGAGGACAAATTGGGGGGTAGGGGGTTTGGCATAGGACAGCGGGTTGACTAGTGTGGGAATCCCATGGAGCTGTTGGACCTCACTTCCGCTTCCCCATGTGTGGCCATGGGCTTCCTTCCCTGCTGGCAGGAGACAGTCTCTCCCCAAAGGACAAAGCCCACATTCAGTGCAGCCCTTCCCAGGGACTCACCTTGCTCTAGATTCCCATTGGAAGGAGATGTCAAGGGCCCTAAAACACAACGATGCCCACTCCCAGCTGGAACTAAATCTACATACTGGCGAACAGGCACCTCGCTCAGAGAGATAGTAATCAAACTGTCTGGACTGTGTCTCCAAATTCTGCTGTCAGTGTTTTATCAGTGTATCCTACAACACTAAGAAAATACCTTGGAGGCACTTGAAATACGCAACACACCACGCTCCCACTCTTGTGAGAGCAGCCATGCGAAGTTCCTGGCACCAGCACCCAGCTACCCAGCAGGAAGGCTGGCTCCTGCTCCCCGAGGGGCTCTCTCTGTGTTCCTCACCATGTAGAAGACCATCTTGGCAGATACACATGAGGCTAAAGAATATCTGTTCAATATGATTGAACTTCAGCCCTGACTGGTGTGGCTCAGTGGTTGGAGCATCAGCGCACGCACCAAAGGGTCTCGGGTTGGATTCCCCATCAAGGGCTCGTACCTGGGTTGCAGATTTGATCCCTGGCCCAGTCAGGGCACGGGCAGGAGGCAACCCATCAATTGATGTGTCTCTTTCACATCAGTGTTTCTCTCTCCCTCTCTCTCTTTTCCCCTTCATCCCCCCTCTCTAAAAATCAATGGGAAAAATACCTTTGGGTGAGGATTAACAATAAATAAATATGTATAATTGAACTTCAGAGTATAAAGTTTTCAGTTTTCTATAAACTGTATTTAGCTTTCTAAAAGCGTGTTGTAGCAACTCAGTCATAAATTAATTTGAGAAATATTGGCAGCCAAATCAAGGTCTTGTGTGGGACAAGGGAGTGGATGTTGATTTCACTAAAGCCTTCATTAATCTTTAGTAATATTCCCCAAAATGCAGAGCAAGGAGCAGCTGTGTGGCTGCAAATCCTGCTCGGCCAGTCAGCCCCTGGCAACTCAGAGTCATTCACTCCCTGGAGTCAGTGCAGTCTGATAACATTTTGGTCACTCGGGGAAAATTAAGTATCTTATTTCATTAAAACACATGTCCTCACTTTTTTTGTAAAGTAGTGCTCCCTGTTATTTTCCCAAAAACATGTACATGGGGGTAGGAAGAATGATGTGAGGGAAGTCTTTTTATTTTTTTATTTTTTTTTATTGGAACAAAGGAACTTATATTGACTGCTGATAGGAATGAGAGAGCTTGGCAGTTTCTTACAAAACTAAACATGCTCTTACCATATGATCCAGAAATTGCACCCCGCTATTTACTCAAAGGAGTTAAAAACTTACGTCCACATGAAAACCTGCACATGGATTTTTGTGGCAGCTTTATTGATAATCCCCATACTTGGTAGCAACCAAGGTGCCCTTAAGTAGGTGAGTAGAAAGTAAACTGTGGCACATCCAAACAAGGGGATATTTTCTAGCACGAAGAAAAAAAGAACCATCGAGCCATAAAAAGCCATGGAGGAAACATAAATGCACATTACGAAGTGAAAGAAGCCAGTCTAAAATGACCGCATGCTATATGAGTCCAGCTAGTTAACATTCTGGAAAAGGCAAAACTATGAAGACAGTAAAAAGATCAATGGTTTCCAGGGGCTACTACGGCAAGGGAGGGATGAATAGGTGGAGTACAGAGGGTTTTTAGAAGAGTAAAACTGTGATACTGTAACTGTGGATTCCTTTGTCAAATGTACACTACCAAATGTACACCACCAAGAGTGAACCCTAATATAAACCATGGACTTTGGGTGAATATGATGTCATTGTAGGGTCAAGGATTGTAACAAATATACCACTGTGGTCCGGGAGGTTGATAGGGAGGAGTCTGTGCATGTGTAGTGGGGAGAGGTATATGGGAAATATGTACTTTCTATTAAATTTTGCTGTGAACATAGTCCTCTAAAAAATAGTCTATTAAAGAGAAAAAGAATGGGTATTTTGTGACATTGAAAGAGCAATAAAATATTGAAAGCTGATCCAAATTTAAGATTATGATAGTTTGCCAAGGAATTAAAAAAATGCTTACAAGTTATACAAGAAGGTACTGTTCAGACCAGGCCGGTGGCTCAGTTAGTTGGAGTATTGTCCCGTACACCAAAAGGGTTGCGGGTTTGATTCCTGATCAGGGCACGTACCTAGGTTGCAGTTTGATCCCTAGTCGAGGCATGTACAGGAGGAAACCAATCTGTGTTTCTCTCTCACATTGATATTTCTCTCTCTCTCCCTTCTCTCTCTAAAATCAATAAAGACATATCCTCAGGTGAGGATTTAAAATAAAAGAAGGTACTGTTCAAATTACTTTTGATAAATATTTACAAAAATATAACTTTCGCAGTTCCTAATATTTTATAGAATATTGAATGAAAATTAGTTTTACTACTTTTTTCACTTGCTTATACACTTAGAACCAATGTTTTTTTCTCTTCTCCCTGTTTGTTTTGTTTTTCAGATTCGATTGTTGATAGGTGTGTATTTATTGTGGCTTTATTGTTCATACTTTTTATCTTTTTTTTCTCCTTCTTAAAGAAGACCCTTTAACATTTCATGTAATACTGGTTTGGGGGTGATGAACTCCTTTAGCTTTTTCTTGTCTGGGAAGCTCTTTATCTGGCCTTAGATTCTAAGTTGTCGATTTGCTGGGTAGAATAGTATTGGTTGTAGTTCCTTGCTTTTCATCACTTTGAATATCTCTTGTCACTTCCTTCTGGCCTTCAAAGTTTCTATTGAGAAATCAGCTGACAGTCTTCTCTGCACTTCCTGGACTTTTATATCTATTTCCTTCACCAAATTAGGTATGTTTTCTGTCAGTATTTTTTCAAATAGGTTTTCAATTTCTGTTCTCTCTCTTCTCCTTCTAGAATCCCCATGATGTGAATGCTGGTACACTTAAAGTTGTCCCTGAGCCTCCTTACACTAGTCTCATTTTTTTGGATTCTTTTTTCTTTTTGCTGGTCTGATTGGGTGTTTTTTGCTTCCTTAAATTCCAAATTGCTGATTTGATTCTTGGCTTCATCTACTCTGCTGTTGATTCCCTGTAAATGATCTTTATTTCAGTTAGTGTATTATTCATTTCTGACTGGTCCTTTTTTATGCTGTTGAGGTTCTCACGAAGTTCATTGAGCATCCTCGTAACCAGTATTTTGAACTCTGCATTTAGTAGATTGCTTGTCTCCATTTTGTTTATTTGTTTGGAGTTTTGTTCTGTTCTTTCATTTGGGACATGCTTCTTTGTCTCTTCATTTTGGCAGCCTTTCTGTGTTTGTTTCTGTTTGTTAGGTAGAGCTTCTATGTCTCCCAAGCTTGGTGGAGTGGCCTAATGTAGTAGGTGTCCTATAGGGTCCAATGGCACAGCCTCCGTGATCACCCAAACTGGGCACTCGAGGTGCGATCCCCTTGCCCATGTGGGCTGTGTACACCCTCCTTTTGTAGTTGAGCCTTGATTACTATTGGCACATCAATGGGAGGGGTTTACCCCCAAACTGATCGGCTGCAAGGACTGGCTGGGACCACTGTGGAGAATGAGCTGTGCTGGGGCCCACCCAACAGAGCAGGACTGACTTCAGTGGAGCTCTGGTTCCTGCTGGGTCTGCTCAAGTGTGTTGCTCATGGAGGTAGCTGGGTGGTGGTACTTCAATGTGGTCTGAAACTCCCCACTGTGTGCACTGGCTCTGGGGCCTCCTGGGAGGTGCAGGCCAAAGTCAGCTGCCACTTATGTTCTGCCTGGGACCACCCGGCATGAGCTACAAAGCAATCTGCAGATGGCTGCTACTTGTGCTGGGCTTGGAGGTGCCCAGGCAAGGCCAAGCTGTGAACTAAGGCCAGCTGCTGCTAGTGCCTGGCCTGGGGCCACTTAGCAAGAGGCATGGGGCACGCTGAGGCCAGATACTGCTTGTTTGAGAAATTTTAGGAAAATCTGAAGCATATGCCAAGATAGGACATTTATATGGAAAAACCACTGGAAACTGCTTGGGTGGGCCCAAAAGTTGGGTGGGGCGGGGCCTCAGGGAATCACCAGGGCGGGGCAAACAATGTGAGCCAGGTTCATGGAGTCTCAGATATGCCACCCACCTGCCAGCTCTGTTGGGGGAGGATTCATCAAAGGAACAGTGGTCTCTGCCAGCACTTCTGTCTGGGAAAAAGCTGCTTCTCCAGCTTTCACCCTGATGCTGCACAATTCACTTCCTCCTCATGTGTCCCTAGTGCCTTTTGAGTTACTGCCCCAGCTCTGGAGCTCAGAGCAAGTGAGTCTGAGTAAGGCCATGTGCAGGCCCTTTAAGAAAAACTGCCTGGACTCCAGGAGCCCTCCATTTCCCTCAGCCTCAATCCCTCCTGGTTCTTACAGCCAGAAGTTATGGGGACTTCTCTTCCTGACCCTGGAACCCTGGGCTAGGGGGCCTCACTCCTCAGCAGGGACTTCTGCAGCTGAGACATCCCTCCAATTTTATCTACCACATGTGGGTGTGGGACCAGTACATTCTGCATCTCTGCCCCTCCTACCAGTCTCCATGTGGTTTCTTCTTTAATTCTCTGGTTATAGGACTTAAATTCAGCCAGATGCCAGGCAATTCCGAATGATGGTTATTCTGTAGTTAAGTTGTAGTTTTGATGTGTTTGTGGGAGGAGGCAAGTACTGCATTTCCCTACACCACCATCTTGACCGGAAGTCCAAGGTAAAAGAGAGCCTTGTGTGTGTTTATAAGTGTGTGTTTCTGTTGTGGAGTGGGGGAGGGGCACTCAGGGAAGAGTTACTATTTATGAAGACAGAGCATTAGGAATCCACTCATTCATTAACCAGCCAAGATTGAGTGCCCACAGAACTAGGATTTAGAAATGAGATAACTGAAACAATATTAATAATGCTAACAGCACTATCTATGACTAAACTCCATTTCATGCTGCTGTGGTCTTAGTCTTTGTGTCCCCCCAAAATTTATATGTTAAAACTTAACCCCCAAGGCAGTGGTATTAAGAGATTGGGCTATTGGGAGATGATTAGTTCATGATGGCAGAACCCTCAATGAAATTAGTACTATTATCATAGAGATCCCAGAGAGATCCCTGTCCCTTTCTCAACATAAGGACACAGTGAGAAGACAGCCATCAGTTGGGAAGCTGGCTTTCATCAGACACTGAACATGCCAGCATCATGATCTTGGGCTCCATAGCCTACAGAACTGAGAGAAATGTTTCAGTTGTTTATAAGCCACCCAGTGTATGGTATTTTTGTTACACCAGCATAAACAGACTAAAACACAAGTCTTTATTTTTCATTTTATTTATTTTTTAATTTATTTTTATTGTTGAAAGTATTACAGATGTCCCCTTTGTCCCCCCATTGATCCCCTCCACCCTGAATCCACCCCAACCCCAGCCCTTCCCCATACCAATGTCTGTGTCCATGGGTTATGCATATAAGCATATAAGTTCTTTGATTAATCCCTCCCCACCCACTCCCCCACCCCCACTTTCCCTCTGAGATCCCTCAGTCTGTTTCATGCTTGTGTCTCTGGATCTATTTTGTTCATCATTTTATTTTGTTTATTACATTCCACATATGAGTGAGATCGTGTGGTACTTGTCTTTCTCTGACTGGCATATTTCACTTAGCATAATACTCTCTAGTTCCCTCCATGCTGTCCCAAAGGGTAACAGAACTTTCTTTTTTACAGCTGCATAGTATTGCATGGTGTAAATGTACCACAGCTTTTTTATACACTCATCTACTGATGGGCACTTGGGCTGTTTCTAGATCTTAGCTATTATAAATTATGCTGCTGTGAATATAGGGGTGATTAAGTTCTTTCTAGTTGCTGTTTTGAGTTTTGATATATTTAAAGTCTATTTTGTCTGATATGAGTATTGCTACCCTAGCCTTTTTTTTTTCATTTCCATTTGCATTAAAATTTTTTTCCCATTCCTTCACTCATCGTGTGTGAGTCTTGTTTTGAAATGGATCTCTTGTAGACAGCATATATTTGGGTCATGTTTTCTTATCCATTCAGCCACCTATGTCTTTTTATTGGAGCATTTAATCCATTTACATTCAAGGTTGTTATTGATAGGTACTTGTCTATTGCCATTTTAATTCTTTATGCCTATGTTTCTCTCTCTCTCTCTCTCTATTTCTACTTCTAATTACAGCAGTTCCTTTAACATTTCCTGCAATCCTGGTTTGGTGGTGATAAACTCCTTTAACCTTTTTTTGTCTGGGAAGCTCTTTATTTTACCATCTATCTTGAATGATAGTCTTTCTGGATAGAGGAGTCTTGGTTTCAGATCCTTGTTTTGCATCACCTTGAATAAATAGTTCATGCCATTCCCTTCTGGCCTATAGAGTTTCTGATGAGAAGTCAGCTGATAGCCTTATGGAGGCTCATTTGTAGGTAACAGATTGCTTTTCTTTTACTGCCTTTAAGATTCTCTCTTTGTCTTGAATCCTTGGCATTTTAATTATGATGTGTCTGGACATGGGCCTTTTGGATTCTTCTTGCTTGGGACTCTCTGTGCCTCCTGAACTTGTGTGACTTTTTCCTTCCCCAGATTGGGGAAGTTTTCTGCCATTATTTCTTCAAACAATTCTCTCTCCCTTGCTTATTCTCTCCCCTTTCTGGCACCCCTATAATGCAAATGTTGTTATGTTTCATCTTGTCCCAGAGCTCCCTTATACTGCCCTCCTGTTTTTTAATTGTGTTTTTCTTTTTGGATCTCTGATTGATTTTTTTCTACCCTGTCTTCTAATTCGCTGATTTGATCCTCAGCTTCCTCTAATCTGCTGTTTATTCCTTCCAATGTATTCTTTATTTCTGCTATGTCATTCTTAATTTCCTTCATTATTTCCTTATCTTTTTTAATGCTGTTGAGCATTCTTACAATCAGTATTCTGAACTCTATATCTGAGAGATTGCTTATCTCTCTTTCATTTAGCTCTTTTTCTGGAGACTTCTCTTGTTTTTTCATTTGGGGCTTGTTTTTTGGTCTCCCCATTTTGGCTGCCTGTTTGGGTCTGTTTCTACGTATTAGGTAGATCTGCTAGGACTCTCAGTCTTTTTGGAGGGTCTCTGGTGCAGGCCAGTGCCAGACACAGTTTGTGACTGGCCTTGAGTACCCTGTTTGGAGCTATCAGCAACCCTCTGCTTGAGGTCTCCACTACTGGGGCTGGGTGCATTTGGACAGGACCAAGATGCACACCAAAGTCTGCTTTTCCAAAGTCCAGGTATGAAGCAGATCAGGCAAATACTCAAAGCACCCTGAGGTCTACTTTTGCCTGCGGACTGAGTAATCTGATTCTCTTAGTGAGCCTCAGGCTGCAGAAACTACACAGGGTGGGGCAGCTGATTGTTATCAGTCTCTTAATGAGCCTAAGGCCGTAGAAACTCCTCTGGGGAGAGAGAGAGATTTTCCAGCAGGGTGGAGCAATTGCCCCCCCCCAGACAAAAATAGCAAAATGTCTGCCTGAGAAAGATGTCCTCTGCAGTATGGGGGAGTGACTCAGCGCAGGAATCTGGGTGCCCCCTGAGCTCTGTCTCCAGATCCCACAACTCTAGATTCTCCTCACACAGCTCCAGTCCACTCTGCCCTCCCTCTGCTGGAGCCCAAGGTGAGTGGCTGCACACGAAACTGTGTGTTGGCTGTTTAAGAGGGTGCCTGCATTTCCAGCCATCTCTCCCTGGCAGACAGAAACTCTGCTGCTTTTCACAGCCAGGTGTTATGTGGGCACCTTTCTCATTTCTGGTGCTCTTGGTGCCCAGCCTGGGGTTTAGACCCCAGAGTCCTCAGTGGGAACCCCCCACAGCTGAGATCTGCCTCTGAACCTTCAGCTGCTGCCTGTGGGAGCCCAGCCAGCCCTCTTGCGCCTCCATACTTCCTACCAGTCTCTATGTGGTCTCTACTTTTCCTCATTGGTTATAAGGGTGCCCTCCAGCTCATCTTCAGTTAAAGTTGATTATTCAGGATGGTCTTTCTGTATTTAGTTGTAATTCCAGTTTGGTCCCAGGAGAGCGTCATTGTAGCTTCTAAGCCTTTATATGTTTTGGGAAATGTGTAATCTGACAAGGAAGAGCAACATACACTTAATTAACAATAAAACATAGGAAAATATAACCAGTATTATAAGAAAAAAATGCTATGAAATTGCACAGGAGGGGGACATACATTCTGAAGTTGGAGGCAGGAATAGGAAAGGCTTCCTGGAGAGCATTTGTATTTGTGTGGGCATCTTGGGCACAGCCAACTGCCACCGAAAGTTATGGTAACACGACAGTGGCTCTCACCTCTCAGCTGACCACCTAGGATGCTGTGGTACATCTTTGGATAAACGCACTCAACCCCCATTTTGCCACCTATATATAGAGAGAGGTTGAAAGGCTGAAAATTACTCTCCCAAGTCTTCCTTGAAGCTAGAGCTCTACATGAGAACTAAAGTCTTCCTGGGAGCTGCCCTTGCATGAGATTTGGATGGAAGATGAGAAGCAGAGGCTGTCCTTTAACATGGTGGCCGATGAGTCAGTTCCAACCAACCTGAGCATTAGAACAGCAGGTTCCAGCTTGAGATGGTTGCTTGAGGCAGCAGCAGTGGTGGTCATTGCATCAGTAGCAGCCTAGCCTGTTTTCTGGATACAACCAGTAGATTGATCTTGAAACCGAAAGTCTGCAGGGATGGGGAACACCCAGCCTGAGGGCCATATACAACCCGCAAAATCATTTGGTCTGGCCCTGCCAAGGCCTTACCAAAGAGAGGCAGTTCCAGCCATCCCATTAGGGGTAAGTTAAATAAATGTTTGACCAAATACAGCAGGCTAATTTTTAAGTTGATAATTTTGTATAGCCTGAGAATGATGTTATAAATATCCAAATGGCCCTGGAGAAAAAAGGTTCCCTGCCCCTGATCTATTGGCAGCTCCCTGATTTTTGCTCCTGCAGCTAGACCACTGAGAGTCAACATAGGACAGAACCCCCGATATCCACATTTTTCATATACCCCAGCCAAAGAGCTTCCTTCTTACTTCACCTTCATTCTTCTATAGTTAACCAATCCACAGGGCTACAGGTGCCACCAACCACCAGCTAATTTTGATGGTTCACCCTTAAAAATATATCCAGAATATGACCACTTCTTACCACCTCTCCTGCTACTGCCCAGTCCATTGCTCACTTTCTGCTCTTGATCCCTAAGAAAAACAGCAGCCACAGGGATCCTTCCAAGAATATACATAACAGCACGTCACACGCATGCTCTTCTCACGGCCCGTGTCTTCTAAGGCCACACACCATCTGGCCCCTGCTGACCTTAGGAGGAGCCCATACACTCAATAGAAGAGTAATATCAACTCTCCTACTTCCGTTACTCCTATGCCAGCTCGTTTCTTGCTCACACGTGGTGAGACAGGCATCTTGATATTTTCCCACTTTCTGCCAACTCTTGCCTATTATGCTGAAACGTGTGTGCTTTTTTTCCTTTCTTGGTCTCATTTGTGAGCCAAAAGACAAGCTGTATTAAATCTAATAAATCTAAAAATGGTTATACTGATTTAACTACCTTTGTGTTTGGAATGAAATTAGATTAAACTAAGAACCAATGTTGGCATCTGGTTTGCAGGAACTCCATGTCTACAGAGTCTTTTAAGCAGCTCCAGAGATGTTTCCATTGGCTCCTTCTCCTCCCCAAAGTAAACCCGCTATTCTTTGAGTTCTAGGCTCATTCAAGTTATAGGATATTTCCAAGATAATTTCTTCCTTAGGATTATTGTTTATGTTTTAAGTAGTATGTTTTAAAGAGGGTTTTCTTATTTATTTCCTTTGCAATAAATAATTTTCACCAATATTATCAATTACATGGCCATTTGTGATGTTTCTCTTAGGCTATAATCAGCTTATTACATTGTTTCTATGGAAGGAAAAAGCAAAGAAAAATTATTGCATAAAAAATAGAATTTATTTCAAAAAATACTCATTTTTCCCTCTTTTGAGTCATTGTTGGGGGAAAGGCAGAGATGTATCCTGGTCACCAGTGTCAATCAATTCACAATATAAAAGAGGTAATAAAGCATCTAAACACACATGCACACACTCATGCACACACACACAATGACATGATCACAAATTTGAAACTAGAGCAGGGCACAAGAAGTTCTTCTTAATTAAGGTAAATGGCTATGCCAATGAAAAGTCCTGGCCTCTCAGGCCAGCACACCGTTCTCAGAGCTGAAGAAGAGGAAAGCTTCAGAGAGCCCAAGCCCGATTCCTTAAGAGGAGACACTCCCAGGGAACTCTGTTTCATCTCATGGCGCACCTCATCGTGTCGGTGCCACGGGCCCTGTAATCTATAAAAAGGAGACAGATGGGACATTTATTTCGAGTCTGTGAGTCCTACACAGAAGATCTAGCCAGGCTAGGTAAGTGGAAATAAAGGGATGGGCTGGGGCCAGGATTTTAGAACTTAAAAATATTTTGCTGCCTGAGAGTGTCTGTAAGCTGACCCTGATGACAGTTGGCTGCAGGCCTCTGCAGATGCATTTCCCAAGCATTTTCTGACTTAATAAGTCCGGAGAGTATCCCGTGGGGCAGAACAGTCACGTTATTACCAGATTACGGTAAGGAAATGGGGAAATCTGAGGGTGTAAGTGAAGGATGGGGACATCAGGAGTGAGCATCTCAGCTTGAGTTCTCATAAACACTTTTGCTTCCAGGAGAGGCAGGGAAGAGGGTGGCTTGAAGCCTGCAGGGAACAAGGAGGTGATTTTCCAAGTGTGCATTTAACCCCTTGCCCTCCTGTTTGCATGTATACCACAAATGCTGCCCGAGCCTGCAAAGATGTCCTCTTTGCAGTGGACATCTGTTGTGCCACATGGCTGCCGTGTACTTTCCAGAACTCTTTTCCGTTTGAAATCTTCAGATTTATGATCCCACTTCCCCAGGAAGGTGCCAGAAGTTCATTTTTGCACATTCCTTTGTAACCGAAGAGTGGCATGGGCCTATCCTCCTCAGATGCAGCCGCGCAAGACTTCAGTTAGGAGGAGAGTTTGCAGAGTCAAGAGTGCAGAGTGGGAGACTTCTGACGAGGGTGACAGGGAGGCATGGTCTGCAGAGGTTCTGGTGGTCCCAGCAGCATCCCCTGCAGCACTGTGACATCTGCAGCAATGATCAGTGTCGGTCCTAGCTGAGTGCCCTCCAAGCCTAATTACCTAGCCTCCCAGATAGTGTGTGTTATGGCCAGTGTAGTCCAGTGAATACCTCTGGGGTGGCTGCAGTGAACACCGTTGCTTACAACCAAGAACTCGTACTAACACTCCTTGCACATAGAGGGGATGTCAAAACAACTCAGTAGTCAGAATGAATATTTTAATCAGCATGTAGGTATTCTAACCTTGCAAAATGTATGCATGTGTTTACCTTTATTTTAAAGTCAAAAGGAGAGAGTCTCAGAGATGTCTAGTAATGTCCTCAGTGATTTATTACACTCGGATTAAAGCTGGAACCAGCTTTCTGATTCCTCATTCAGTGCTTTCTCCACAAAGACCTGCCTCGATGTATGAGGAGACTGGAGTCACAATCTTGATTGACTTCAACTAGAAATTCTCAGAAACATTACAAATCTTTTACGAAGTGACTGTTGGCTTCAGGTACTCACATGACTATGAATGGGGCTGGGACTAGGGGGAGGAAATACAAAATTTAAAGGATGCCAAAATATGCAGTGATCAATATAATTCTTTAATGTAATACTTTAAAAATTAATGAAAAAAATCCTTGATTAACAAAATATCAAAATTTTTAATGAAAACAGACTTGGAATGACTGACTTTTCCCTTTATCTCAAGCTCCGATATAGTTACTGATCCTGCCTTAAGGGAACTTATATGTATTATTTTAAAATAAATTAATAGCACAGAGGAAGCCACCTGATTTCCTCTGCAGATATTCAAAGTTTGAATTGTTTCCCTCCTGGTATGTGAGTTTTCTCCAGCAGCCACATCTCCCTGTGAGCATTCTTGAGCTCGTAAACTTGGATTCGATCAGAATATCCGTGTCCAGACCTGTCTGGATCTTGCAGAAATATTAGCTCTGGCTGAATATCTAAAATAACAGAGTAATGGAGACCAAATGAAACACGAGACATGAGATGAAATTTTAATGACTATCTGGGTTGCTGGCTGTCCAGCCCTTCTAAATAGATGCCTTGATCAATATAATGGTGATGAGCATTGATTGGACACTGTGCGCCAGAGACTGTGTAGACGCTTTAAACAGCTGATGCTGCCTCTTATGATCCCTGCGAGGCAGGGACTTAGAGCAGTGAGGGCCAAAGTGCTGGTCATGAGAGGAGAGCCATGCTGCAAGCCCTGGTCTGACAAACTCCAAGGCTTAACTTCCTGCCGTCCTGTTTCCGTTCAAGAAAGTGGACCTGTTCTCCCCAGAAATCAGGCCTGAGTTCTGTGGAGCATCAGGACAGGTCTCTCCGCAAGCCAGTGACATTGTAAGACCGATAGCCTCACCTTCTCCCTGATGAGTGGTGGTGGCAGTGGGAAGAGAGGAAGCAGCGACCTGCACGCCTGCGATGTCTGTCCAGTGACTGGTGCCACCCAGTTATTCCTGCTGTGTTGTAAAGTTTGTCCCACCCCAAAGGCCAGCCTCATGTGCTTTTATGATCATTACATATACCTGGAAGCTCTGCTATGAGAAGAACCTCTTCAGAAGGCATTCTAAAACAGATGGGGAAACAGGCCCAGGCAACTACAACAGTTTCAGTACTAAAGCTGGGGCTGGAACCCAGTTTCCCAACCCCCAGGTGGAACTCGATTCGCCTCAGCACACTGCCTCTCAGAGTAAGTCCCCCACTCCATGCAAAGGCTGTGCTACATTGGCGAGGCTGAGACTGTCCATGCTTACAAGATTTAGTCTGCAGACCACAGGTCAAAAACTGATGTTTTGTGGGCCAAATCTAATTTGCAGATGTGTTGTTGTTTTTCTTGGTTTAAAAGGTGTTTTTGAAAAATTTGAACTAGCCGATATAATTTGAAAATCAGGAGTTTTCACGTACAAATTCAGATTTCTGGCTGCTTTTGAAAAATCCAAGAAGAGTACAACCGCAACCATTTTCACACATGGCAACTATTGGCTGTAGCTGGTGGCGCGCTAGGGCCAACTAAGATTGGCCTGCAGGAGCCAGTTATAAAGTGCTCAGAAATATGAGCCAGTTGTAAAAAATAGTCTGAAATAAGCTGTAGTGGGATTATTTACACCATGGGTGTTGGCCAAGTACAAATTAGAGCTTTTCTTTCTCCTTTCTGTCCCTGCCCTCTCCTCCCCCTTCCTCCCTCCCTCCCTCCCTCCCTCCCTCCCTCCCTCCTTCCTTCCTTTCTCCCTCCCTCCTTCCTTTCTCCCTTCATCTTTCCCTCCCTCCCTCTCTTGCTTCCTTACTTTGAGCACCAGTTTACCACCACATCACTGGGTAGAACTAAAGAGAACTCCCCTACTTAGAAAAACACAGTCCTGCTGGGCCATGTGCACTGATTGACGTTACCTCCTCTGTAGGGAAGGCACTGGAATTGTATCTCTTAGGATAGACTAAGGATGTAAATGGGGCTCTCCTGAAGCAAGCTTGCACATTGCTGTTTGAGTAAGCAAAAAGGGTCAGTCATCACTATCTCTTGATTTTAAACTCTTTAAAACATTTTTTAAAGTTCAGGTATTACACAAATGTGCAAAACCTAAAAGCCCAAATCAAGGAGTTCTCATAAAGTGAGCACCACTTAACAGTGTCCAGGTCAAGAGAGACTGTTGATGGTGTGCCCGGAAGGCAGCCGCACTCCTGACTTCCTCACACTGGTTTTGCCTGTTTTGAACTTCACATTAATGGAATCTGGAGTATGAATATGTTCTCTCTCTGTCCTCACCCAAGGATACTGTTTTCACTGCTTTTCAGAGAGAGTGGAATGGGGGGGCAGAGAGAGAGATGTCGATGTGAGACATCGATTGGCTGCCTCCCGACCGTGCCTGGGGGGGTGGGGCAGAGCCTGAAACCGAGGTACGTGCCCTTGGCCTGAATCAAACCCAGGATCTTCCAGTATGCAGGCCGATGCTCTAACCACTGAGTCAAACCCACTAGGGCTGTATATATTCTTTTATATCTAGCTGCTTTGATTTCACATTAAATTTGTGATATCCATCTATTTTTGGAATGGATGAGTTCAACAGTTCTTTTGATAAATACCCCCCCAATATATTTATTCATTCTACTATTGGGTGGTTCCCCAATTGAGCTGCCTTAGCTGGGTTCCCCCAAGAGAAGAGACTGAGACAGAAGTCTGACTGCTGACACTCTTTGGAAATGTTTTTCCTGGGAGCAGGTGTGCAGGCCAAGAAGAGTGAAATAGGAGAGGAAGGGAGGCCAATATATGGATGTGCTATTTGGTTAACCACTACTGCAGTTAGCTGGTGCTCAGTCCACCAGCATCTTCTAAGGGAACAGGTGAAATGCAGTGTAGAACTATTCACCAGGGGGAACAAAGGGCAGAAACCTCTTTCCGTTGTCCATTGGCGCCTGCCTCCCATTGGCCAAGGATGGTTCCACCGGCATTCCTTTGAGAACACATTCTCCTGTCCTCCCAGGTCATGCATGTATGAGTTCTCCAGGGAAATCCCAATTCAGAGAAGCTGCATTGCAGGAAGTCTGATGTGTGTGGTGCAGGCAAGACATTACTCATTGTACCTGCTAGAAGGCAAAGCCTGCAGGAAATCAGTAGTGACAGCAAAGGTGGGGCCCAGCAGATTTTGAAGTTGTGCAGAAGTGTCCACATATTGGTTGTTTGAAGTGTGGCTGTGGGCTTGTCATGGGCCTTGGTGCACTGGTGCATTTAGTTCTGTTAGACATAGTTACAGGAGTGGAGTTTCTGGAGCATAATGTATTTACATGTTCAGCTTTGGGAGATATTGCCAGTTTTCTAAAGTGGTCCTTATTTATTTGCATTCCCACCAGCAATGTCTGAGAACTGAAGTTGCTCCAACATTCCATGTTGTCATATCTCTTTTTTAAATGTCACTTAAACAATACAAATCACTTTCTAATGGCTCAAGATTGTTGCCAGATTGCCAGATTGTGTCTCCTCAGTGGTTTGGTTCTCTTAGCACCACATTTGACAGCTGGTCATCCAAGTGCTGTGTCCTGGGTCCCAGATGTGCTCATGGATCCTGGGCAGTTGGGGTGAGATCAACAACTTTGCACTTGACCTCCGTGGCGATCCAAAGTAAACAGGGAGAAAGGAACAAGACATGTAACAGCCCCAAAAGAAGTTCTCATAATTGATTACATTTCATTTATCAGGAAACTGGTCCAAGACTTTGACTAATTTGAGACTCCCTGTTGTTATAGGGAACTCTTCCTCGATAGGGTGGTATAATTCCTGCCAGTAATGTCCAGGTGCCTGCCTGCTCTTCTCTGCTCCGAGTCCAGGCTGCCTGTAACATGGAATCTTAGAGAAACAGGAAGGAAGGAAAGACCACTTCTTAAGGTCTGGCCCCAAACTCCCTTTCTCCTTAGGTCCAACCCAAGGTGAACCCCCATCTGACTCCCATCATGCAACAAGACAGCCAATGCTCTCATTCCGAAGTGCTCTTGGCTTCCATTGGTCATAATAACATGTCCTCCCTGTGGTCATTTTGGCCTGAACTTCAGAGGAACACATAGGAGATGTACCAGGTCTAGGAAAATCACATGTGAGTCTCTCTAGCTTCTAAGCATCCCTTCCAGAGACAGAGAGGTGGGGATGGATGAGTTGTAAGGAAGAGTTTCTACTCAGGAAGCCTCCAGAAGCTCCCTGTGTCCCTCCTCCTCTTTGGCCCCTGTGACTATGCCACTCCTTGACCACTCTGAGCAGAAACTCTCAGTCCCTGTTCCTGCCCTTCATGCTGGCCCAGCCCATCTGGAACCTTGTGCACACAGTTCCTGCAGGCCTGCCCTGTCCTGCCAGGCCATTGGAGTTGTGCCCAGTGTGGTGTCCTGGGGGACCTGGGGAGTCCTTCTTCCTAGAAAGATGGTCCACCCATTCAGGGCAAAAGATTCTTTCTTTACCATGGGCAAGGGGAGGTCACACTGACCCCAACTTCTTGCACTGATAGGTATCCAGGAGATGCGCTCACATAGCTCAGCTTCTCATCTCCTGAGGAAGACGGCCCAAGGTTACAGCGTTTTTCTTCCCTCTTCTCCCTGCCCCAGGACAAAGCTGCCTTGCTCTGGAGAATGTCTACATCTCAGAGGCTCCAAACACTCCGAGTCACTCTCCCTATGGGGGAGACCCCCATGAGGGTGATGGGAGCCAGACTTCAGGACTTTATCCTACAACAGCCCACACCCTAAGTAGCTCTGTTGTACCAGGATTTCTATGCCAGGATTTCACCCATACCCATACCTCAGCCATTGGTCCCCATGACCCTGGCATCCTTAGATGGTTCCTGTTCAGGTGTGCATTCTAACAGTGTGAGCCTATAGCACGGTGCTTGGCACATAGGAAGAGGGCAGTGCATGCGTAGCTTTTGCTTTCACTCAGTTATCCTCACACTGACTTACTCTTTTCCTCTTACCTTGTTATATTTGTTGTCCCTTTTCTCAGGTGCTTGGAAGGGTGTTAGGTGACATCTCTAAGGCCATCATAGCTCATCGGTCCAGAACTAAAACTAGATCCCTGCTCTGTAGACTCTACACCTAGCTATCCAGAGTGACTGAACTAGCTAGACCCACAGGCAAGAGAAAACCCTTTCCGATGCCCAGTGTTAATGTCTAGAGAATGTATAGAGTATTTTATCAGAAGAACACTGGAAAGCCATCCATGCGAGCTGGCTGCTTATCCCAGAAGTGTTAGATGGCTCGTGTCAAGGACATGTTTTCTTATCTCTTGTCAGTGTATATGATTGGGGTTAACTCTCATACTTATACTAAGGCAGTGGTTTTTAATCAGGCAGCATATCAGAATCACACCTCCAAGGAGATTTCTCAAAATGTGTTTTGCCCCAAGAGCCGAACATAAATTAAAATCCAGAGCCTCCATCGTGTGGCTTTGCAGGTAGATGGCATCCAGATGAGCAGCTCTGAAATGAACGCTGAGAAAATCAAAATAGTCAAACTCCTGGCAAAGACCATTCTGTCTGCTCCTTGATTCTGTGCTGTCTCAAAACAACCTCTTTGTGCAGTTCACACATAAGGGCTCTGACTTAACTTTCTTTCCAAGCAGCCATCATGCTTTTCTTCAACGTCTGCTCCTTTCCCCTACATCTCCGATGTGGCACATGAGACCTGGCAATAACTTAGAACATTCAGCAAATTAAAGGACGGGGCCAGAATGGAATCGGGGTCTCCCGCATCTTACCAGTTCACCCAGGAACATTGTCTTTCTCTGTAGAGGTCATTCCTTTATGCACATAAATGAGGATTAGAACGGTTCTGCCCTGCTCCCTTCGACACGGTGGCCCCGCGATGGCGCAGGCTGCCGTCCGTTTCACCGGAACACTTGCCATAAATTTGCTTTTAAAAGACATCCTCTTACAACACTGTCAATGGGCTTTGCATTAAAAATGAGAAAAATATGGAAACATGCATTAAAATATTCAGAAACAAATGGCTTCTTTATTACATAAAAGCTCTCGTGTGTCTCAGAGGTACTGAGAATAGAATAATTTATCGTAAATGAGATTATTATTGCTCGGAAAAGGTCTATTTTAACGCCAGTTTTCTTGGAGATTAAACCAAACTCTAACAGTCCACTGGGGGTGTTCACAAATGTGTAAGTCAAATACTTAAAAGCTTTGAGTGGGACTATATGCCGATGCAGCAGTCTTGGAGGAGACAGAACACACTCTGTTTGTGCTTATTGGGGGGGGGGGGGGGGTGTCAGCTACAGTGTCCAGAAGAAAATGAAGGTAATGAGTTCTCTGAAACCGAGAAGATCCACTGTGCTCTGGGGCTTAAATTGCAGCCTTGGAACCTCAGACTCTGGCCCCCAGGGTCCCCGGCAGCTGGGTGGTGTCCAGTGTCAGGAATACACTCTGCAAAACAAATATTGTCTTGAGAAAATGTTATCCTGTTGTTCTTTTGGGTGCATCTTGCGCAAGAAGAGAAATGGGGACTCAAAGGCAAAGGGTAGATCTGGAGTTAGAAACAGTGTTTTCTAATGCAGATAGAAAACGGCATTTCTGTTCATGTGCACAAAAGATGGATGGCCGAATTTCAGACTCAGATCAGATGCAGTTCTCATGAAAATTACATTGAATATGACACAATCTTTTTTTGCTGAATCAAGGTCAGCTTTATAAATATTAATAATCGTGTTCAGTAACCGAGGGCAGAGTCAGTGATTAGAATGCCACTTAAACCAGCTTTTATGGGACACGGTTTTAAGGGTCCTGGGGGCAGGAGAACAAGCTTTGGCACTAACCAGGCTGTCCGATGGCTTGTGCAAGGTAAGAGGAGTGATTTTTCTGCCTTTGTGACTCGTAAGGAGGCCAGGCATGCTGGCGATTGTAGCTTACATTCCCTTTACTTCTCATGGCTTACTGACCTCAGCCGGCATTGCGATAGCAGATTAAAGGAATCCTGTTGGGAGCTCTCCTTCCCTTCCCATGTTCAGTTCCTTCCCAGGACCCTTTATCCCAGGTCCTTCTGCAGCTTCATTTCTGCTCTGTGCTGACCACCCCTCTGGAAAGATGCGTGGAGCTGAGTATTAAAATTGTCATGATTATCTTTTGTTTAGAGGGATGGAGGGAGGGTTGGGCAGCCAGGGTCTAGGGCTGGAAGAGAGGAGCTGGCAGGGAGGAGTCTGCCTTAAGGACAGGCCTCCCAGGACTGATGCCTTGGCAGTTCTTTCAAGTTCTTGGATGTCTGCACTGGGGTTATAACAAGAGCCAACACTTATTAAGCATTTTGTGTGTGCCAGGACCTGTGTGTGCATTAGCCCCTGTAATCCTTATACAACCCTGAGCCTGAGAAACAGGCTCAGCATGGCTAGGTAAGTGTCCAAGTCCACACATCAACTGAGTCGCTGATCCACATTGTGTCTCATATCAGAGCCTGAACACAGACCGCTCTGCCCCTGCCCTACTGCTAGACAGAGCTTCCTTCTGTACCTTTAGCCCCTTTGTGTCTCTGTTTAAGACGATGAAGACTTCAGAAAGTGTGTTCATATCATCTTCATTCTTCGTAAACTCTTCAAGAGCAACATGGCAGTTCAGAACATCTGTGTAGCCACCAGCTCACTGTATCACAGTGACACAGGACTGTTGTGCCTCAGTTTTCCCATCTGAAAAATAGGGGATTTGGATTAGATGGCATCTGAGGATGATGTAGCCTCTGACATTGGGTGGCTTACCAGAATCTAAGAAGGGCTGTGGGACACAACTTACCTGGGCTGTCTCACCTGGGCTCTGAGTGCCAGGAGGGCAGCACCTCTGGTTTCAAAGTCTGGACTTCCAAGCTCTAAATCAGAACACCTACAATTTGAACCATTTGTAATAATAACATTAAATCCATTCTAGAATTCAACAACATGGAAAACGCGGTGGATAAATCCGGACCTGCCCCTTGTGAACAGTGAGGAGCATCAGGAACTTCTTATTTCTATCACCCTATGTCACCCAGACTCTGAACTGCTCCCCTGCCCCGAGGTCCAACAAGCAAGACAGAGCTGAGCGCAGCGCTGTGTCCTGCTATACCAGCATTCCTAGGATTCTGGGTGGTAGGGCTGATTTGCATATTACACGTGTTAGCATGTTGCTTTCTGTTAAGTGGTTCCAAGTCCGGTTTGTAAAATAAGACATTGCAGCAGATCAGTGCAGATGGGGCCCAGCATTCCCAGTGGGAGCAGACACTCCCAGAGGAAGTGTGCTTTTAACCCAGTCCATGGAAACCCACCCACTGCAGGAGAGAGAAAACATAATTAAGCAAATTGGCCACTGGGAGAAGCCTGGCTCTCCTCGCCTTTAATGGGGATAGAGTACTTGGAGAGGAAAAGTGACAAATGGTATGTGATTCTAGAACCCTGTGTTTAATAATTAATCCTTGTTTTCCATCCATTCTTCCCCACCCCCTCAAGTCCTTCCCCTACTCAAGTACAGAGCTTTGATATCCTCTCAGGAATTGAGTATCTTGAGTTGTTTATATAACCAGAGATTAAGTCCACTTTTAAGAGGAAATTTGGACAAAGAAAAAAATGGTCATGATAAGAAAACCAGAAATGTTGTGTGCCTTGGGGTTACGTCCTCAGGTTCAGCATTAGCAGCCTCTGAGGGGCATCAGGTGAAAGCGTTTGGTGGACTCATGGGTTGGGGTAGGAACAGTTCGTTGACTATTTGCAAAGCTGGGTTAAGTGAAAGCAGATGGTAAATGACACCTGGCCTCCTCTCTGAAAGGAATCTGCTGTGCTTGTGAGATAAGATAAAACTAACACAAATAATACTGATTTCATTTCTCCTCTTGTGTATTTGCTTCCTCTGCCGGGTTCTTCTTTTTACAGGCCTGATGCTGCTGCAGGTTGAGCTGTTGTGTGTACCTGGTGGGTCTTGCGCATGAAATGGATATAGCCCAACCCTCTGCCTCTCCTTCCCCATCCCCACCCCACCCCTCCTCTGATGAGCCTGCCTGACTCAGGCTAGAGGAGCCCTACTTCAATAAGCCATTATTCAAAGTGGGTTGGATGGTGAGTGCCCCCAGTGAGCTGGCACCAGCCTTCTGTTGCTAATTGTGGAAGATAGATGGGGGTGTGCAGGGGAGGGAGGGTGAGCAGCGAGGTAGATTTGGGCCACTTCCTGGGTGAAGGGGAGATGCAGGGGATGGGCAGTGGCAGGGGCTGCAGTGGTCAGTCTGGCTCAGTGCCTCGTGGCATCTTTGGGTGCAGAAGAATCCTCTGGGCTGCTTGTGAAAATGCAGATTCCTGGGTCTTGGCTCCAGGAATTCTGACTCTGCCCACATGGGCAGAGCCTCAGATAATGCTGATGCAGGCCGCCTAGGATCAGAAATGGGGCCGGGGCCATGGGAGGCCTGTCAAGAGGAGGAAGCAGAGGAGGGGAGTCAGGTACCTGAAGCACACAAAGTAAGGGCTTTGGAGTTGAACTCCCGTTCCAACCCCTGCACCGTTCTCAGTCTTCACGAGCACTCTGCCTTCGTGTGTAAAATGGGGCAAATAATGGTAATAATAGGTCATGTGTGCTGAGTTCTTACTTAGCACAAACCTCACAAGAACACTAGGAGGGCGTGTCTTTATCCGCATTTTACATGTGAAGAGACCCAGGACAGATTGACTCTGTAACTTGCCTAAAAGGCCACACTGCTAACAAATGTTGGAGCCAGAAGGCTGAGTTGGGGGATCCAGTGAGAAAATGTGGAGGAAATAGCTAGCTCCCCCACCTGACACATGGGGTTGGGGTTGGGGATGGGGAGCATCTCTGCAGTTGAAGTGAGAACCTCCTTCTGGGGAGAGTCAACCTGGACCTGCAGAAAGGAACGTGGCAAGGGCCACAGTTTCTAGACAAGACAGTAAAAGCAAACCAGAAAATGACTGCTTTGACTTCTCTCTTCCTTTTCTAAGACTCTTCTCATCATGGTTCTTAGAAAAAACTCAGAGCCACCAAAGAGAAACAATGACAATTTTGCCCATAATGAGAGTTTGCAAATGAAATCTGTGGCACATCAGTGCCATTCCCCCCACGTAGACCTATATACTTCCTTCTGAAAGAAAAAGGACCACTTTCTACTGGGAGAGTTAGACCTGGGAAAAGCCCAGTTTAAACAAGAAAAGAAAAAGATTCACTTTCTGGCAATATATAGAACTTACACCTTTTAAAATCTGTATCTCATGAGTTAAGACCCTTCTAGTTAAGTCTTTTCTTTAAGGCAGGCCAAAGTTTGGGGAGGGAGGGAGTTGAGCTGAATTCACTTTTAGGAATTCAGTTTCATTCCTTGCCATTCTATTCTGCTCCCTTCAGTACAATTTGATAAATACTAAGGAATGGCTGTAGGTGAGAAATTGTGTTGGGTGCTGTTCTCCTGGATCCAGACTGGAAATGGGCATCGTTGAGCCGAGGGGTGCTTTTTTTTTGGACAGAGTGGGATCAGAGAAGACAAAAAGGCCATAAACAACCAGGATCCAAAAACCGGGTTTAGACTTTGGTGATTAGGCAGAGGGACTAAAGTAAGGGGACACAAAGACTTACCTCTAAGCAGCCCGACTGGGTGCAACTCCGTGTTGTTTTCCACAGAGATGGTAGAATTTAGAGTTTATAATGAAATTTCCCATGCATTGCTTCACTTCATCCTTAAAACAACCTATGTTACCGCCTTGACTTCGCAGATGAAGACACTAAAGCTCAGGCATCACTTGCCCAGGGTCTTGAGGTTTCCACATGGCCAAGATGCAGCATTAGACTCATGCCTTTCATCTCAAAATCTGTCATTCTTTCTGCTCTTTTCCAATCTCTATGAATACCTTGCATTCATGCAACATCTTGCGCAATTAAAAGTACTTTAGGTTATGTTGTCCTATGCGCACTTCACTTATATTTTGTTTAAACCCTGTACCAGGGATAAGGCAGCCTTTAGGAAGTGTAGTTTTTACTGTTGTTTTGTTACTTAAAAGAGCTTTAGTTTCCTCACCTTCAAAAACCGGGTCCGGACTAGGTCATGTCTAGCATTGTTTAAGTTCCTGCATTCTGTGATTCTGAAATCTGTTACTACATTAGTTCACACACTTTTTTTTTTTTTAAGTCTTCCCAAAAAATCACATTTTGAGAAATGGTGTTCATGCCAAATTCATTAGAGTTTGAAAACAGAGCTATATTTCAGCTCTTTGGAGGCCAAAAGTGAACTTTGATATTTTTCAAATGTGAGAGTTCTTTCAGCTATGCCAAATGAACTTAAAACATCTGAATGGTGTGCCTCCAGGTATCATAAAATTTGCTCTTTTAGGCTTGGAATTCTACTTTAGAGAAATTCTATTCTCACAGCTGTTGTTTTAAGGCACTGAAACGTTGCAGAGAACTCTGAGGTGGAGTGATACTTGCTGGGTGGGCAGAGAGCCAGCAATTGTTTCTGCTGATTCTCAGTAGAGAAGCGAGAAGCATTTACTATCTCTGGAATCTCTATCAATTAGCTTGGACTTCCAGGGATTTTCCTAATGTGTTTTGTGAAGGTCATTGAACTTGGAGGGGGCCAGGTGACAATTCTTAACCCTGCCAGGGAAGGTAGGCTGGCTCAGAAGACCAGCATAGGATGGAAATCCCAAGTCATTTTCCTCAATCAGCAAGTGGCTCAGCTGTTTGATACCATGGGTGACACAGAAGCAGTTCAAGACCTGGTCTACATAGAGCAACTTGAGAGTAACTTTCTCACCGTGCAGTCTTCCAACCTAGGTGCCTATGCTCAACCTCAGTTCAAGAATCTCTTAAAATTTCTTTGGGTGGGGCCAAAATCTATGTTTTACTGAGTATCCAGGTGATACTTAAACATGCTGCAGATGGACAATCACTGCCATACAGTCTTCTGAAGGAAACATGATTTATAGTCACATAGAAAACACAAAACATTCATCACAACAAAATCCCATACCTTGTGGAGTGACAAACAGTGAGGCAGCAGCTGGATGACCAGCTCCCGTGGAGTCCATGGGAGCTGGAGAGGCAGAGAGAAGACTTCTGAGGACCCCTACACCTGCGAGAGCCTAGGAGACAAGAGGCACCACAGAGGCAAAGAGTGAGGCAGGCAGGAAAGTGAAAGGTGGGTGCCTGTTGGACTGTGGTAGAGAACTGTGTGGATGCAACAGAACCCAAGCTGGGCCTTGAGAGAGGAAGAGCATGTGGATGGCTAACAGTTGATTGAAGACGTATTCAACTTTTAAAAAATTTAAAAAAAGGTTTGATACCTTATAGGCTATGGCAGGTATATTAATAAGACTTTCTGTTAAGTAGTTTCCTTCTTGGACCTCACACAGTAGTTGTTGGGAGCAGGGCTTTGGTGAAGAGAGCAAAGCATTATGAAACAAATCCCTTTCCCCCCCAGGAAGATGTAAATAACAAAGGAGACAACTAGAGATGCCAAAAGGTGCTCTGTAAAGTGTCAGAAGGGCCATGTCATTCCTTGTGAAGTGAGTGAGGACTGCTCATGGGGATAGTGTGGAAAGTGGGGAGCCTGGGGGGGAGAGCTCAACTCTGGGGTTAGGAGGAAGTTATAGGAAATAAACTGGAGAGAGAGCAGACTGAGAGGACTCACTTTTGGGGAGCAAAGGCGGGAGGGGAAGGAAGGGTTCAGAAGGGGCATGCAGTTCTCTCCCCCGCCCCATTTGGCTGGGGGTTGGAATTCTGAGTTTCTACCATTTTCCATAGTGAACACCGTCTTCCAAGGCTGTAGCCCCCTTGCTTTGGTCTCCGGTGGGCAGAGTGATGCTGAGATGGATGGAGAGCCAAGCCTTGCAGTCTGAAATGTGGGATCAGCCCCGAGCTCGGTGCACACAGGTCCAGCTTGGGGGTGGGTGGGGGTGATACAGAGCAGCCCTTGGCCTGCTTGCAAGCTTTCCTTCATGAGTCCCAATGGTCAGTTTATTTATCGTTTATCTCTGGCTCCCAACTTGAAAAAGGGAGCCAAAATGTTAATTAACACAAAAGGTTAAGCAGTTGCTTGACCCCCTAGTTCTGCAGAGGGGGAGCGCAGGAGCTGGGAGGAGGAAGGCCACGTGATCCGAGCTGGCCTTTGTTTATAGGAAGTGCCTGCCACTCACCGAGTCCCAGCCTAACTGTAAAAGTCCTGAAGGGTGTGATTACCAGCCTGGCGGTAACTGGGAACACACTGTGACTTTGTTTGGGCTTGTGGGGAGTTTTTGGTGAATTTTTTCGCTTTCAACCCCCCTGTAAAAATATCTGGGGATTCGTTGATGCTGACTCTGCATTTCTCACCTCCGGCCCGCACTTTCCCTTCCCTGCGTCTCTGTGAGGTTTCTCAGTAGCCCTCGCTGCCCCACTGGGCCCACTCCCGCTAGCTTTACACAGACCAGATGTGTCTAAACAAGTCCCCACTATTGCACCCAGGCGAGGCTTCCCCCCTGAGTATGAACAAGGGCTGGGGAATGTTGGTTCCTGGAAGCCCAGGGATTCCTCTAAGCCAGCAGGACATGTTTATTTTATTATTTAAAGTTTTTTTTTCTTCATTGAAAAGGGGACACTGCCTGCATTCAGAGACTCACTAATTCTTTCAAGTCAGTGGAGTTGAGCCTCACTGGAGCTGAGCTCCCAGCAAAGCCCATGCCCCCACCAGTGCCTGGCTCTCTCACCACGGTCATTGGGAGGGACCACCAGGACGGCCTTACCCTCAGACTGAGTAAGTCAGGGTTACTGATTTCAAGCTTCTGTTTTCAGGAATAAAATAAGTATTTGAAATCTCTTATTTAGATTTAGCTAAAGGTTGGCTCTGGCTGGTATCAATTTTGGTCTCTGTCACCAGGCTCACAGGACAGCCTGAGGGAGCTGCTGCCCTTGGTGGACACAGACTGCCCTCCCAACTGCACCAGCAGCTCCTTGCACTGCCTGCCCCAGAGCCCGGGCCTGTGCTGGGCCCAACCCCTCACCTGGCTCCAGAGGACACACACATGCGTTACAGAGCATAGTGCTTCTGAGCTTCTTGGAGGAAAATGTGCCTGTTTAGAGCAGACCGTTTAATAACAGATTGAGTTTCCTTGCCGCTGAACCCAAGTAGTGCTGCAACTGCCTACTGGACACGCATCAGTGTGCTCTCCTAATTTCTGTTTTGCTTTTGTCTACAGTCAGTTCAACAAATGCATGTAATCAATAGTCATGACATGCAGGGTGCCAGATGCTGACAGTTGTCCCATAATTTGTGTTTGGCCTTATAATTTTCAGGCACTTCACTACCTGTGGTCTCAGTGATTTTCCTCTGTTGCTGAGCAGGTACTTATGGCCTCACTGGGAAATGAGCTGGCAGAGGCTGGGGATGGGTATCTGAAGTCACAGAACCAGTAAAAGGTAGAGTGGGGCTGCAACCCATGTGTTCTGACTATAAAAACAGAGCATCTCCCACGACACCGCCACCCCTTAGAGGACAAGCCTGAAGATCTGTGAAGAGATTCCCTGTGACAGCCCCTTAGAAACTGGCAACAGTGAAGTTGGGAAGAAACGTGGGCGGTGAGTCAGAGCTGAGCGTCTGGCATGCCCACCGCTCCTTCCACGCGCCTGTAGCTGATAGCAGCAGCTTAGTGCAGCGTTAAGACTGGTTCAGCTACCCACTGGCTGTGTGACTTCAGCTACCTCCTTAACCTCTCTGTGCCTCAGTGTCCCATTTGTAAAACGGATAATAAAAGTAGTCAATTCATATGGTTTGAACCTTAAATGAAGTGATATTTGTACAGTCTTAGAACAGTGCCTGGCATACTGTAAATGCCAGACAAGTGCTGGTTAAATAAAAACCTTTCTCCCCAAGCCGAGCTTGCCAGCTGCTGGGGATGAGGGTGTGAGTGGGCACAGCGTTCCATCAGACACCTAGAGGTCTGCACTGACATGTGCAAGCCAACCAGCCAATGTCATTGTCAGTGAGCAGGAGCCCTCTCCAGTTGACAGTATTTCTGAAGTCAAAATTGTGCAAGTGCTTTGAGAATTAGAGAAAAATATATGCAGTCTTTGCTGTGCTAGAAAATCCAGGCTAGGTGTGGAGGCCTGTGCCCGGGGCAGGACTGCTTTGGAGAATCATAAATGCTCATGATGGCGGAGATCTTCATAGTCAACTAATTCAGTCTCCTCGGAGATCCAGCCCTCTCCTCCACAGATCAGGAAACCAAGGTCCAGAGAGAGAGCGCTGTCAACTCACCTAGAGTCACACAGCTCACATGGCTGGTCACCTCACCTTCTGAATTGTGCTTTTTCCTGTCCAAATGGAAGACCTAGCATCCTGGTCCTTGGGAAATTGGCGGAGGACACTTGTTGCCCCGGCTCTGTGCTTATTTTGGACCCACTCTGAGTTTTAATGGATTGCGGGGTTCCCCTGGAAGCTAGAGTTCTGTTTGTTCCTGGAGGACTGGTGACACCTCCCAGAGGGAGAAAGTTCTGGATCTTTCCACCCTGCCCCCAACCCTGCTTCTCATGGGCACTAAGGTGGCCCACTACACTCTCAGGAGATGTTAGCAGAACAGGCACAAATCCCAAAGCCATCCTGGGTTACCTCAAAGTTTTGGGTTCGGCCCAGAAACCTAACAGACCCCTGAGTTCTTGGGCCACATGGTTCAAACAGGGGTAGTTGTACAACCTACTATTTTTTTCTTTGCAAGAGACACCCCATGCTAGACACATACACTTGTTTGAAAAAACAAGTGTATGTGTCTGGCATGGGTGGTTGAATAGAATCTATAGAGCTGTGAAAATGCTGGAGCCACATTGTCGGTGATGGTGACTGCTAGTGTCACTGTTTGTTATGGGCTAAGTACTCCTATTGCCCCTGCTTTACAGATGAGGAAACTGGGGCTTCTCAGAGATGTTTAACTACTTGCCAGTGATCACACAACTAGAATGTGGCAGGGCAGAGCATCCAAATGCAGGCCAGCGCCCCAGCCTGGCCCCTTGACCTCCATGCTGTGCTCCCTCTGTCGACATATGGCAGTACATGGACCACATGAAATCTAGTAAACAACCAGAGAAGAGACCCGAGACCATTCACATCAGTGCAGACTGAGAGGTGCAGGGCGGAGGCAATTTAAAGAGCATGAAGAGAAAGGAAGGCCCATTTAGAATCA
This sequence comes from Miniopterus schreibersii, assembly GCF_964146895.1. Taxonomy (NCBI): domain Eukaryota; kingdom Metazoa; phylum Chordata; class Mammalia; order Chiroptera; family Miniopteridae; genus Miniopterus; species Miniopterus schreibersii. The sequence goes on along the minus strand of NC_138103.1, from coordinate 97,408,496 downwards.
AAATGGGGAGGAAGCCCGTTGCAAGAGCAAACACAGAAAGCCAGGCAGCAGAGGGACCATTAGGAAGAAGGCAGGAGGACAAGAGAAGCCTGGGAGGAAGGTCCTCCGCCACCCACCTCATCAAATAGCTCAGGAACTGTTTTTATCTTTGTAAGTTATAGCTGGCTGCAGCCAGCTGTTTGCATAGTGTGCAGAGTGAGGTGTTTTATTGCTTTATGGATGCTATAAAATAAATGTGATTAAACGCAGCAATGACACTCAAGTTCTGGTGAAGGAAGCTGTAATGCTAGAGCCAGGCCTTTATCTGGGCAAGGCTTTTTACTCAGAGGAGTCGGTTTCCCATTCTTGTGCTGGGAAGGCGACCTAAGAGTGGATAGAGAAGAAGTTGTTTTAAACAGTCAAGATCTAGAAATGAGGTGGTGAAGGTGTTTCATTGGGGGTGGGAGGCGGAGATGAAGAGGCATTCAGGGCTCAAACCAGGAGGGCCAGTACGTGGGGGCTGAGTGCCCTCTTAAGGAAACAGATGTAGGGTCTGAGACACGTGGGAGTAGACGGAAGAAGCCTTGAGCATGCCAAAGTGATAATATTCCCCAAAGTGATTAGGGTAAATGTTTCTTTCCCAGCAAAGAAAGTTCTGGCAGAAGGAAATGTGAAGAATTTGGGGATTCAAGATGAGAGAGGCCCAGGGTCCACTGTGGGCGGAGAGGGAGAAGGGAAGAGACTTGTAGAACTGGCATCCACGGGTGGAGGGAACGGTGAGCCCCAGAAAGGCTGTGGAAGAGCCTCGTTCACTGGGAAAAATGCATGTTGGGTCCACAGGTCCTGACAGTCAGGGGCTGTGCTGGGCACTCGGGGCGGAGGAGGGAGTGAGCGGGGGTAATGCTACCAAATGAGTAAGGTAAATGCTGCCATCTTCATGAAGGATTTTGTGCCCTAGGGAGGTAGTGGTATCCACATCTCACTCCATAACGCAGTACAGAATGGTGTAAATAGAAAATGTGGACACTGGAATAGGAGTTTGGACCCTCAGTGAGGAACAGTGGGGCTCCTAGCATGCTGGGGACACAGAGAGAGTCAAGGAGAAGGTGGCATTTCAGACGGATCTTGGAGGATGAGGATTGTGTGAAAGAGAGGAATCCAAGACTTCATAATGTGCCTTCTGAGCAGAGACACGAATGCAGGAGGGCCCAGGGCAGTTTGGTTCAGGTGAAAGTGTGGGAATCTGGAATGGCTGGGTCCAAGGCTGTTTGGAGGTTTGAAGAGAAACCAGATCACGTGGCATTTTGGAACCATGCTGAGGAGTCTGGATTTTATTTTCTAGGCTACTGTTTCTCAACCAGTCTTCTGCCTCCACACCATCTATAAACAAAATATAAATTTCTGGCTTTCAATAGGCACCTGCCCTCTGAGGAATCAGGTCAGACATGGGGAGTGGGGGACATTTTAGGAGGAAGATGGTAGGATCAGAGCTGGGAGATGAAATCACCAGGGTGGAGACTAGTAAGTAATTAGGGTTGTCCAGGTGGAGATGATGAGAGCCGGAGCTAACCTTGAGTGTATTGAGGTAGAAATGACTGGGCTTCATTCATTTTTTCCTTCCCTGAACACCCACAATGGGCCACAGACCATGTCTCATTGGGGAAACAAATATTAGACCCAAGACCTACCACACATTGCTTACAGTCTATGGGGCAAGTAAACCAACACCAAACCATGTAGGGACCATGGCAGAGGCAGAGAGGGACCTTCAGAAGCACAGAGAAGCGCTATTTAATTACATACCATTTCACACAAGGCTTCCTGAAGTGAATAGGCTTGAGCTGAGGCTTAAATGAGTAAGTAAACACTAGCCAGGTGGAGAAAGGGAAGACAGGACCAGGAGGGAGTGGGGACAATGGGAGAGTGTGTACAAACACACAACGGCATGGAATGGCATATGACATAAGAGGAAGAGCAGATATCTAGGCCAAAAATTGAAAGTAGTTGCTATATATTGAGCGAGGCTCCACATCAGTAAATTCACATGTGTGACTGCATACAAGTCTTGGCGTGTACATAGCGTGAGCAAGAGGACCATGGCCAGAGGTTGAATGAAGATTGTCATATTGAGTTTGGACATTAAATGGAAAAGTGGTATAAATCAGATTTGTGTTTTGAAAAGATGATTCTGGCAGCAGTGTGAAGGACAGATGGAAGGTGAACAATTTAGGAAGCAGGCAAGCAAGTTAGGCGATAGTGAGGATGTGGGAATTGCCAAGGGGACAAGTTTGAGAAAGCATGACTAGCAGCAGTCAGCATGAGCAGGGCTGGACCGGAGCTGACAGGACAGGAAGGAACTAGGAGGAGAGCAGGTTTCTGATCTGCTGGTGTGTGTGGTTGATAGTGACATAATTCACAGAGCTAGAAAATGAGGACGGGCAGGTTTGGGGTAAAGGGGATGGCAGGCTGGAAGTAAGAGGTAATGGGTTCAGTTCCTAACCCACTGTGGGGGAATTGTCTGGGAGTGATTTCTAGTAAACAGTTGGATACACAATTCTAAGCCAAGAATAGAAGACTTGGTTGAAGGTCTGGAATTGGGGATCATCCCCCTATGTCAATGGTCGAAGCCAGGGGAGTGGATCAGGTCACTCGGCCTCCTGTGAAGGTAGAAGAGGGCCAGCGACAAACGCTTGGGCGCAGTCACCTCTCAGGAATGGGCAGAGGAAGGGGCAACTCTGAAGAAGACCAAGGAGTAATACGAGTAGGGGGTAAATGAGGAGCGAGAAGAGCCTCGAAGAGGAAGTTTTCAGTAAGGAGGGAGTGGTCAGCATCGCCTGGATTAGGCAAGAAGCTAGACACAAAGAGAAGGCTCAGCCAAGCCCTCCAACCTGTGGCCTTTGATATCAGTAGTGAAGAAGTGAAACATTTTCCTATATTATGAATATTGTGTGAGGTCAAAGATAAAAATGATAAAGGAAAGTATGATACTGTGATTTATAATAAGAAATATATTTTTGGTCTTTGTCCCATTTCTGACAGTTCCTAAAACCCTTGGAATCTCCTGATAAGAGCCATAAAGGTGTCTTGATATTCATAGCAAACCCCTTTCAATCACATCTTAGTTTGTCATCAAGTGACTTTTGGAAAGCACTTAAGGATGGCGGCTGGTTGCCAGTGAAAGCAACCGTATGCTTGGGGGTTGGAACTTTGAGGCCCACCCCAGACCTGGAGGGTGAGAGTGGGGGGAGATGGATTGGAGGTTGAATCCAATGTCAGTGGCCAATGATGTAGTCAATCTTGCCTGTGTAAAGGAGCCTCCATAAAAACCCCAAAAGACCAGGCTTGGGGAGGTTCCAGATTGGTGAACCAGAACTCTGCCATGTGCTACTGTGCTCTGCCCAAACTCCACAAGAGAGGACCTTTGTTTGGGACCTTGCACTATGTGTCCCTTCACCTGTCTGTTGATTTGTGTCCTTGAATATTCTTTGTAATAAACTGGTCATCTAATGAATAAGTGGGTTTCCGGAGTTCTGTGAGCCACTCTAGCGAATTAATTGAAACCAAAGCGGGGGTCTTGGAACATCTGGTTTATAGACAGTCCATCAGAAGCACAGGTGACAATCTAGACATGCAGTTGGCATGTGAAGTTGAGGAAGGTGTGCAATCTTGTGGGCTGAGCCCTTAACCTGTGGGATCTGATGCTGTCAGATATTGTCAGAGTTGAGTTGAATTGTGGGACATCCAGCTGGTGTCAGAAAATTGCTTGGTGGTGTAAGGAAAAACCCCAGATTGGAACTGATGATGAGAATCTTAGAAGGCAAGATTAGTGGCCTAGGAAATGAGAGTCTATGGGGCAGGCAGAGGAAAATGCTGTAAAAACAAGACAACATTCTAAAAGAATTGTTACAAAGTCCACTGCACCATCATGATAATCCCCTTCCTAGGGGAAGTGGGGTGGGCAGGAGGCAGAGGAAGGAAGAGTACCCATCGCATGGCACAAGAAATGACACACTAGTACAATTGATGGAATTTTGGAAGCTGATGCTTAAAAGAAAAAATGTTATGTAATTAATAGAAATGAAAATGCGCTAAGACAATACAACTTGCAGGTATTTAATGAATATTTTAAAATATGTATACTATCACCAAAAAAATTGGGGTGTAAAGAGTTTTTAAGAACAAACAATGGCTGCAGACATCACGAAGAGAGAGAATGACGCCCCCCTGCAGACCGTACCCAACACCATCTGGAAATGGTTCACAAGCAAAAAGTGGAACCTGAGTCTGATGATACCTCCGGATCCAAACTTCCATTGATGTGAAATAAGGGGGCCAAGGAACATCTTATACAACAGCATGGAAATAAACTGAGCAAAATCTAGACAGTGGGAAGCTCTGCAGGGTAAGTAAGCTGGTGTCTTTAGCAAAAAAATTGCAAAAACTAAAGGAAAAAGCGAGGGGGCTCCGCGGATTGTGTGACTTGAGACATGTCAATCAAATAAATACAAATAAGTGGAACTTCCTGGCTCCTGACTTAACTAAAGCAATTATAAAAACAATTTGGTAAAAAATTGGGGGGAAATTCAAACACTAATTGGGTATTTTATGACATTAAGGGATTATTTCAAATGCTTTTACATGTAATTTTTTAAGAATCCTTATCGTGTAGACATATATTACTGAAATATTTACTGATGAAATGACACAATATCTGGGATTTCCTTCAAAATAATCCAGTGAAAGTAGGATGGAAATGTCTATGTTACAGATGAAACAGGGTTGACCTCGAGATAAGTGTTAAAACGATATTTTGGTTTCATAAGGATTCAGTATACTATTCTCTTTATTTTTTGTATGTTTGAAAATTACCATAATGAAGGATTAAAAAAAAATCAAAGGATAAATATGAACATACCCATGACTTCCTTTTAGAACTATAAAAGGAATAAGCTTCAAGTGCTATTATTTCAAAATTATCATTGTTTCCTTTTGATGTTGAATCTCTTATGGTTTTAAATGTTCCTAATTAAAGAGCTTCCACCAATTCTTAAGAGTTAGGTCACTCTGGCCACTGTCACACAATGAAATGTGTGAGGGGTGTGTGTGTGTAATGTATAATTATGACAAAAAAAGGAAGATTGTGTTCTCATAAAATATGGGATTCTGCAAGAGCAGAATAAATAGGACAGCAGTCTGAAGACTTTAGGGAGTTTAACAAACGTGTTGTCATTACTCCTCTGAGGTCCCTGAGTTTCATTTACAGAAGTCAGCAAATGGTCGTTGATGCCATCCAAGTACCAAGCCCTCTTCTGGGTTCTGAGGATGTAACAGTAGACCAGATGCCAAGATCCCTCCAGCTTGGAGCTTACATTCGGGTGGGGAAGCGTATGTAAACCCACAGAGTGGTTGTGCAGATCATGTACAAGGAAAGCATTTGACTATTGCAAATGCTCTCCCAATGTATGGTATTGTTGGAGTGAGATGCCAGAGGTAGGAGTGAGAAATTGATTCAAGATAACTAAAAAATGCCTGGCAGAACCGAGAAATGCTGCAGTGTGGACAAATGTCAATGGCTTTTGTTTCTGTTGGGTTTTCCTCTGGGCTAAATTCCTGGAAAAAGTTTCCTAAAACTTTTGCACAGTAAAAGGACTTATCTTAAAGGCCGGCGTTTGGCACTATGCATTCTCCAGAGGTAATGGGAAATGTGGATTTAATGAAATTCATATTAGAATTATTAATGCATTTTAGTCTCCAATAGTCCACCCAGCTTGAATTAATCTAAGCGTAAAATTATTTTTCTGAATCAAATGCTCTTCTGATACCCAAATATGTAAAGTCCGATTTGTTTTCCTTCATTCCCTAATTTTAAAGTTCTGTCCAAAAGAATTAGCAAATTTCCCTGGACTCATTTTCTCTTTTTAAATCCCCAAAGTAACTTATCTCTTAACTGGTTGGGGTTGCATTATGTCTGCATTTATTGGATCTTAACAAGTTGGCTTGTTGACAGTGTTTAAAGGGCCTGCTATGTATACCTACTTGGGAAATTACTGCCTCAGTGAACTTACTAAATAATACCCTAGTGGCTTGAAAGAGTTAAAACAAGTTTTGAAAACAGCCTAATTTCCAAACAGGGAATAGCTTATGTGCTGGGAGATTGTCGAAAACTGAATAGTGATGAGTTAACAAAATAACTGTCCAGAAGACTAGAACCAGAGTATTATGTATGGAGACAGTGGAACATGCTGGAGCCCAAATGTGAGAGCAAAGGTGTATTAACCGGGCCTGAAGTGAGACAAGTCCACGTAGGGCTTTCAGCCCCTCTGCAGAGGAGCCCCCGAGACGGGGAGGCGGTACTCCTCCCTGCCTCTGCGCTTGCCCGGGGCTCCATGCCTCCATGCTTAGCACTGGCACCTGGGGAGGGGGGGGTCACTGCTTTGCTAAAGAATCCAAGGCCGAGTGTTTGTTTTTACATCATTGATTCTTGCGAATGTGCATGGTGGGTTTGTAAACTGTGCTTCTGTTTATAGGGTTACTCCCCCTTCCCAAAAAGAAAAGCTTAAGACTTTCGTTTTGACTGCATAGTAAGCAGATGAAACTCCTTGCTAACCCGGCTCCCTGGGCTGAAATGCAAGGCTTGTCCGTTTCACACACGAGGCAGGAATATAAAATGATTCCTTAAAAAAAATCTCCCAGAACTAAGCACTCGAAGGAATGTCGGCTCTTTTCAGCACATGCTCCCTGGGAGGTCAGATACTTACTCTAATTGGGTTGTTTTTCCTCTAAACATTTGGAACTCCTCTTCTGGAGCTGCCTTCCCAGCCTGCAAAGCATTTTCCCGAGAGCCCCGCTCTGTGCCAAGTCTCCCTCCTTCTGGGGTGGGGGTGGGGGAGCCATGGAGGGGAGTGGATTTAACAATTTCTGGCAAGAGCCAGAAGCCGTCCAGAGGCCAGTCTGGTAAGGGGCGTGAGTGTCACCGTGTGGGGTTAAAAAGGGCAAAGGAGAAAGGCGTCTCAGGCGTGGGCTGAGGCTTTGCAGGCCGCGCTCCAACAAGCTGTGTTCCTGGAATAAACCTATAGCCCCCTGGAGCGGCTGCTTTTAAGCCTCACTTCAAACTCTCCTTTTCTCCTGTAGATGTGCGCTGCTTTCCCCAGAGGAGCACGGTCTCACCTAGAGAGCCATCATCTGCTAAGGATCGGGGTCAAGGTGAAGACATGAGGTAGACAGACTTTCTCAGTGACCCGAGGAAAGACCTGAGGTAGGCAGTGGATGTGCGAGTGTCCCTCCCCCACAAACCTCACTTAGGCCTCACCCTGTCTATGGATCTACCGCATATGCCCTAGAATAAGGTGTCGCCAAACACGAGACCAGCTTCATTTTCCAGTAAGTCCTTCCCTTCCCCTCCCCCAGGTTTTAGAGATGCAGCAAAAAAATCACCAATGATTTAGGTACCAATACTTTATCAGTTTAGCTACATATATTTAAATGATTGTGTGTACTTACTAAATTGATACATTAATGTCATTTATATATTATTTTAAGTTCATATAAAGAAATATGACTATAGTTCTTTCTTTTCCACTCTCATATTTTGACTTTGTCCCAAGCCAAGCACAGCATTAAAATCCCTTCTTTGTTCCTTTTTCCTGCCATTGCCTATTCTCAGCATCTACTACACAACCAATTACTGCAACACTTTAAAAAGTGATGCTAAAGGCACGTTTCAGCACTCACTCTTGCAACTGTGAGGCCGTCACCCAACTGAAAGAATATTAAACGTGTTAAAGTTCCCTGGTTCCACTTATAAACATCAGGATCTGCATTGGTTAAGGGGTTTCAGGATAGTGTGTCTTCTCTGAAAAGAACAGTGTTATTTGATATAAAATGATGAGAACACCCCATAGGAGGAGACGCTGAAAGTAAGATGATTCTTTTTCCAGTGAATGGCTCTGGGGAAAACCTTACTTGGCACTTGAGTGTACCCAGAGTTAACGATTTGTTGTTCGTTACCCCACAAAGACTGGACATCTCTCTGAATTGTTATGTCTTTTGACAGGGTAAAAATGGATTACCAATGAAAGTCAGAGTTCACAGGAAGAAATTCGAGAGAAAGACAGGATAGGGGTCAGAGAACAGAGGACCGCTGATTTTTCTCAGTGTGCAGTAGGGGAAGCTAAATCCAGTGCAGGGTTCCCTGGAGATGGGAACACGTGCCCAGGATCACAAAACAAGTCCCAAAACACTCTGCATTTTTATGTGTGGAAAAATAATAGAAAATAGTGGAAGGAGAGGGGGAGGAGGAAAGTAAGCGGGGCAGGGCAGGAGTCTGTTTAGTTAAATAATAATGCCACTTACACCTGGGCATGATCCAGATGCTGGCTTTGAGAGTGCAGACGTTGGGTTCTTGCAAACCATCAGTTTTGATGTTAACCCCATATTGACTCTCTCTATGGTGTTTAGCATCGTGGCTGAAGCTGATGTTCTAATCCTGGCTGGGCCCCCAGGGTTTGCGTGGCCTTGGTGGCTCTCCTCCTGTGTCCTGAATGGCTCATGGTCTTGACGCCTTCACGGGGCAGCAGCATTCCAGTAAATGGCAGGCTTCCCGCTGCTGGCAGCTGCGTGCTGGCCCCCACATTTCATTCTGGAGAAAGAATTAGAGGCACTCTCCGGAGGAGGGTAGAGAGCCCTGGTTTTAGATTTCTCTTCCTTTTCTACTTTGCTGGGTCTCAAAATAATGTCCACAGCCTGCTAACCTGGCTTACTACACCCCGATACATAATAACCTGCTTCCTAATGTCTTCTTCCTACTCTGTGAGCACTTTCCCTCCTAATTTTGGACAGTCACCAGCATGGTTGAGAAATTGCATTATATCTTTGAAAAGAGCCGACATGGATAAATAGTCTTTTCTGTTTTCTGCATATTGTTTAATTCCCTTCACAGTGCTTTATTGGCCAGAAATGTTGATACCATGTGGATTTAAACATCGTGAATAAAAATCCCCGTTAGTCCCAGGAAAAAGAGTGTGTGTGAGCCTTCTCGAGGAAGCCTGGGCAGGCAGCGAGTGGTAGTGGCCAAAACTGCGTGATGAGTGCGGCGGGCTGGCGTGTCATTCCTGCTCCCCCGTCTCCAGACTCTGGGCCAGTCTCACAATCCCTGTGGTTGTCCAGCCTCACGGTAATGAAACGAGCTGACTCTCACCTCTCAGACTTTGTCAGGTTCTCACATTCTATGATTTCAAATAGTGGTGACGGCTGGCTACTAAACCAGACACTGGGGACTGGCGTGGCTCAGGTCTCTGAGGCACCCATCAAGCCTGACCTATGGGCACTGTATTCACAGGTGACAACACAGAGGCCTAAGGGTTGAGTGACTGTCCTAGGGAGGGCAGCTTTTCTTTAACTGGGTCCTGGGTAATGGGTAATTCTTTCCTGAAGAGGCGAGACAGACTTCAAAGAAACAGGAGACAGAGATCGGCCAGAAGGTTTTTCAGCACACCTCCTCCTTTCTTCACTTTGTCTGTGTTTAGGCTCAGGCGGGCAGAATTGAGTCATTAAAACTCTTCTCTTTGGGATCCGTTGTCAACCTCAGTCCAGGCAAGGCCCCTCTTACCATTTTTATATTTCCCCCTTCATCCCTCGTCTCACTCCCTTCCTCTGTGTGCCTCTCTATAGTGTATTTCATTTGCGCACTTGCAGCCTGTCTTCCCGGTGTTTGTTTAGACATGCAGATCCTTTAAAAACAGTGTTATTTTGTATGAGTGGTTTTCATTTACATAAACACCACCAAGCTTTGAATCCCATCCTTTTTTATTTATTTACTCAACGCTTTGTTTTGAGATCTATCCATGTTGCACTGTGTAAATCTTGTCCATTATGTCTGATGGTCACACAGGTTTCCATCATATATCATATACTATCATATCATAATCATGTCATGTCATATCATATCATATCACACACTTCCTTCATCAGTTTCCCTTATCAGTGGACATTTAGGTCGCCTCCAAGTCCTTGCTACCACAAACAACTGGGCGTGAGCATCCTCTAAGATGTCTTGTACTCACTTAGACGAGTCAGGAGTAGGATTTGGGGGTTGTCGTGGAAACGCATTCCTAATTTCGATAAGCACTGCTAGGTTGCTTTCTGGAAAGGCTGCCTTGCTGTGTGCCTCCCCAGCGGCGTACGAGGGCCACTGTTTCCCCGTATCCACACCAGCGCTGGTCATTTTCTGGCTTCTAATTTTTGCCGGTCTCTGTGTTAAGTGTATATCATTCTCATTTTAATTTACATTCATCTGATTACTAGTGAGGGAGAGCCTTCTTTATATAATTATTAGGCATTTGGTCTTTCCTCATGTGATTTGTCTATTTAGGCCTTTGCCCATTTTTTTTCTTACTGTGTTTCTTAACTTGGTCGTTTTTATAATATGGCTTTTTAATTTGTCTTATTATCTGTAGGGAGGATTATTCTCTCCATGTTCTCTGCTTAGAACTTCAGTTTCAATGTTGACTTAACCAGATTGCAAGAGTTTCTTTATATATTTGAAAATTTCATTATTTGTGGGGTTTAGCTATTGTCATTATTTTTTCACAGTCTGCCATTTTTTGTTAGCTTTTTTGGTTTTGCCATAACTCTGAGAATTTGTATTTTCCTACATAAATTCTAGAATCTATTTTATGTTTAAAAAATCCTTCTGGGCCCTAGCTGGTTTAGCTCAATGGTTAGAGCATTGGCCCCAAGACTGAAGCGTCCCAGGTTTGATTCTGGCCAAGAGCATGAGCTTCAGTTGCAGGCTCAGTCCTGGCCCGGTCAGGGCACATGCAGGAGGCAACCAACCCATGTCTCTCTCACATCCATGCTTCTCTCACTCTTTTTTTCTCTCTCTCCCTTCCGCTCTCTCTGAAAAGTAGTGGAAAAAATATCCTCGGGTAAGGATTAAAAAAAAAATCCTTTTGGGATTTTCATTGTAATTGTACTGAATTTAGGGATTAATCAAGGAAAAATGAACTATATATTATGTAAAGCAAGCTGTTAATCTGTGTGGTATTTAACGGTCCATTTATTTAGGTTTTCTGGTATGTGCTTTAATAGTTTTAAATTTATTCTCCGTAAAGATCTTGTGTTTTCTTTGGTTAACATCTACATACGTTATAGCTTTTGGTGCTACTATGAATGGTACCTTATATCCTGTTATATTTTCCATTGGGTTATTGCTTGTTTATAGGAATGCGGTTGAGTTTTGCATATTGTTTTTATATCTAACGGACTTCCTGAACTCTCTTTTAATTTTAGTAGTTTACTGATTTTCTTGTTTCCCATGCATTTGATCATGGTATTGTAACTGTAAGTAATGACAATTTGGTCTCCTTCCTTCCTGGTCTTAGTGCGTTGACCAGGACTTCCTGTGCTCTGTCAGAGTAGCAGCGCTACCAAGGCATTCCTGTCTTCTCAGCTTTAAGGAATTGCATCTAAATGTTTGAAATTAAATTTGCTGATTGTAGTAGATCAGTGATAGAAAGCATTCGAATTTTCTTCTATGCTTTTCATGCATTTGCTGAGATAAACATGTAATTTTTCTCCTTTCGTTCATTAATGTGATAAAATGTTAGTGGTTTTATATTTTCTTAAACAATTTTCCTTGAGTGGGCCCTATTTGGTCATATTTTATGCTTTTAATTCATTATTGAATTCTGATGGCTGATATTTTAATTAGGATTTTCATGTTCATGTTCTTAAGTGAAATTCGTCTATAGACAGTTTCATCTTCTTGAACTGGATTTGATATTAAGACCGTACGAGCGACGCAAAATGAGTTAGACTCTTTCTGTTTTTTTAAATTATTTGTGCAACAATTTTTGTAAAATGGAGATTCACCATAAAACAGACCTTCTCCCAGTTTTCTTCCCATGAGTAAATTGCAACCAGTATGAAAACAGACTCGTCTTTCCTTTACAGCCACTTTTGATTTCTGAGCAAATCATACTGGAGGTACCTTCACAGTACATCTCAAACCCAGACCCCCCCCCCCCCCCCCCGCCACTCCTGCTCTCAACCCTGTGCTGTGAGGCGCATGTCTCGATGATGCCACAACCCCCATCTGGTCTTGCTTTACCTCCTTGCAGCTCATTCTCAACACTAGCCAGCACCCACTTGCAGCATAAACCAGCTCACATGACTGCTGTAATTGCCTCCTATTTACCCCATTGATGAGGAAGGGATTCCCCCCTAAACTCATGGGCGTGACTAATAGTCAGAGGCATGACGCTGGACAGATGGCACTGACAACAGTTTATTAGTCGTGTGTGCTCACAGCCGCGGGGAGGAGTACACTGCACACCATGCGTGGCCACATGGGCGCTGCACTTGGGGTCAGAGTGAGCTTCAGAGGTGGTGGGAGGCAGGCTTTGTAGTATCAAGAGGGTGTGGTGCCCCCTGGTTCCCACAGGAGGGTGTGATTGGTTGTTTGAATAATTGAGGGATACTCAGGAACTGCACCTTCACAAGTTGTTAGAAGGATTGTTTGGCCAGGGGATCTTTTCTGCAGGAGGGAAATGAAAAGGAGAGCTTGTGAGTAGCCATGTGAGGCCTTCCCCCAGGTGTCAATGCAGAATGTAATATTGAGCCTTAATTTCAGGCCTCACACCGCAGGCTTTCTGGTCAAAACTTTGCAATGGCAACTATGAGGCCCTTCACGGTGTACAACTGGCTATCTCTCTGCCCTTATTTCCTATTCTCTCCTTCCCCCCAAATACTCTACTCCAGCCACAATGGCCTGATTGTTCTTACACAAACTCCAACAAACGTGTTTTCACCTCAGGCCCTAGGCCCTTGCTTTCTTCTCCACTTGAACCCCCTTTCCCCAAATATCTCTGTGGCTTTTTTTCTCACTTTTTTCAGGTCTCTGCTCACTTCCTCGATGAATAATAAGCAGCATTATTTCGCATGCTTTCAAACTTTATATAAATGGTATCCTGCTATATATTGCTTTTCTTCATTATTATATATTTTTTATTGATTGATTGAGAGAGAGAGGAAGGGGGAGAAAGAGAGATTGAGGGAGAGAAACACTGCTGACTAGCACAGAAACTACTGGAAGAGATGAGGGACCCTGAGATCCAAAAAAGGCTCTGACATGACTAAGTGCTGAGAGTTGTCTCCATCATTTGCTGGAGGAGTCATTGTTCCCAGATGCTGTCACTAAGGGCCACCCTATGTGAAGCATATGCCACTGAGGGAACTGTGTCAAGATGCTCCCCCACTGGCAGGGGGGCTGCTATGACAAATTTTTAGGCTGGGGTGGGCGGGAGTCTTAACTCTTAGAGATGTTGGACTTTATCCCTCACACATACTGAGTCACTCTTTTCCTACAGGGAAGAGTAGAGAGATGTGGTCTTTGTCAATAATCCTCATTAAGTTGAGAAAATAACAATTTCCCCCATGGGAATCCTTGGTAAGAATCAGATGCCTAGAAACTATAAGAAGAAACTCAAAACAGATTGGCTTCTGAATTAGAGCCCAACTTTCAGATTTCTGGTGAAGTAATGTGGCCCAGGAAAAAATAGCTTCATTAGCATATGTATTTACCCTCTCCCTTCTCTAAACCTTTTTTTTTTTTTGGTGTCTTTTCTATCTCTGACTCTTACCTCCATCTCTGTCTGTCTCTCTCTATCTCTATCTCCCTCCCCACTCCCTTCCTTCCTTGGTCCTCACTTTCTTAGTCCCTTGTATGTGTTAGACTTGTCAGGAGTATTTCAAGACCGTGCTTTGCTTCTGCGGTGTTCATGTTTTGACACCAAGAGATCCAGAGGAAATGTTTAATACTATCAGTAACAGGAAAGGGTTCAGAAGAAATCTGAGCATACTGAGCCCGCCCCTGCCCTAGAACCTGTCCTTTGGCGTGATGGTGTGAGCCATGTCCTTGGCAATACCCTCCTCAGTGCATGACAGAAGTGATGCTTCCCCTCCAGGAGGTTGTCATGGAGACCTCTTGGTCACAAGAACTGCACAGAGGCCCAGGAAGATGGCTATAATGGCCTAACTGCCTAAAATTTCTCACAAAACACTGATGCATGTATTTCCCATTTCCTCAGAAACAAGAGCCAAAAACAGTGTGGAGTGAGGGATAAAACAATCAACTGCAAGTCAGAAAACTTAACTAGTTCTGTCTTGGTCACTATCTAGCTGGTGACCTTGTACCATTTACTCAACCCTTTGGGCTTAGTTGCCTCCTTTAGAACATGAGGGCTTTGGGGTGGATGCTCTGTTCGCTCTAATTTTATTGAGCATCTACTTTAAGCAGCTGTTGGGAGGCTGTAATCTACTAAGTAACTACTAGAGATACTCCGAGGTACATTTTAGTTTTTGAATTTCTTGACATTGGAAAGAATTACAAACTTTTTTGTGTGTTCGAGGTCCCCTGAGTTGTAATCATTTGAGACCCTGAGTGATTTTACAGATGCCAGGTTACAAAGGGGAAACGTGATTTCTCAGCTCTAAACTCATGCCTGTTTGCTCATCTCCGCAGTTACCGCCTAGTTGTACTTTTGCGGGGACACAGTCGTATCGGAGCTAGATCAGTCTGTCTTACCCTGACCTCTGTTTCTCAGCTCTTGCCCTGTCACTCGGGGAGTGTGCCCCAGGCCTGCTGTGCTGGTCCTGTTGGGAGGGGTATCCTCTACTCCCGAGTCTATCAGCATATGTATAGAGGCACTGTTTCAATTAAAGATTTCCCACTAAATAGTCTACTTCTGTGGCGTCCAAGGTGCATTTTCCATGGAATTGGAAGGAGCATTCTTTTAAAGAGGTTGGCAGAGGCAGGCACCTCCTGTTAGCCACTGTGAGCACAGCTTGCCTCTTGGAGATCCGGCAGCCATGGTTGTGCCAGAGCAGCAGATTTCTCTTATCACTTCCTACCCAAAAGCTGCCACAGCCCTATCACCTGCCCCCCCCCCAAAGGGAAACCTTTATTCTCTGGCCCCATCTCACCTCTTTATCATTATTCCCATTGTTCCTAGTTTACACATTTTTATCTGTTCTTGAATAAGCGTATTTCCACCCCTGGGAGTGCGGAGAGGGCAAAACTTAACTGCCTGCCTGCTGCGTGCTAATCGCTGTCCTCGATGTTTTTACAGCTGTTAACTGACCCTATAGCTGAGGCAGCGGCTGCAGGGGTGGGATGCGCTGCCCCTCATCGCCCCTCATCGGTGGGAAAGCTGCTGTTACCAGGGCTGCCTGCCTTTGAACCCATGTCATTTTGGTGTAACGCCTGCCTCTAGGGTAGGGGCCCCACATCCAGGCTGTTCATCAGCAGGGTGGTTGTGGGGAATCATTCTTGGTAGACTGGCCCAGTACCAGTCCAGTGCCTGCTCCTCCAGCCTTTTCAATCACCTTTGGAAGCACAGTTTTAACTCCCTGTATTAAATTTCTCTTTCCTGACATAACTAGAGTGACTTCTGAATCCAGACTGACACACCCATTATTGGGGAATATTTTTATATAAATACCAAATTATTTTAGACCTTAAAGTTCTTTTAGCCCTGCCTCTTTATTTAATATTTTACAGTTTAGGCCATGGAAGCCCAGAGAGGTGAAGAGAACTGTCCAGTATCCCATAACTAGTCAGTGACACAGTGTAAACCATGCCTTTGCCCAGAAACAAGAAAACAAAATGGCAGAATGGAAGTATTTTAGAGGTTAAAACGTTATTAACCTGGGTCCAAATCCTGACCAACACTCACTCAGTCCTCATTCTCTGGGCCTCAGTTTCTCCGTTTGTCAAATGGGAATGATAACAATGATGCACCATTGTTGTGGAATATTGGGAGATTTTACAGGTGAAATGCCTAGTACAGCCTCTATCTCATAATTTGTGCTCTACAAATGATAACTCAGTGCATATTCCCTGTTATCCATAATCGGCAAAGCCAAACCTCCCCGCTTTGGGGACCAGCAGGAAAACATCCAATAAAAACAATCACCTTTTAGCTAAACAGTCATCCTGCCTAACTTAATAAACACTATAAAGCAAAGCAGGTCACCCAGCCAGCGTGGCTCAGCAGTTGAGCATCGACCTAGGATCCAGGAGATGGAGGTTCGATTCCCACTCAGGGCACCTGCCCTGGTTGTGTGCTTGACCTGCAGTAAGGGGCGTGCAGCAGGCAGCCGATCAATGACTCTCATTATTGATGCTTCTGTCTCTCTCTCTCCGTCTCCCTTCCTCTCTCTGAAATCAATAAAGACATACTTAAAAAAATTAAAAAGCAAGTGTCCGTGGACTTAGACTAAGGAATACCATATCTGATTCCAACGTTTCATTTAGTTTTGCTCACTGCAAAGAGTAAAAGGTTTCTAATCAAGTGAGGAGTCCTAAGTTTTGCTCCACAGCACATATACTGCAAAGCTCCAGGGGGCATGAACACATTACACTTTTTCCTTCTTGCTAAAGAAACGTTCAGCGTAGGAGGCAAGGTGGGGCAATGTAAGTCTGTTTTTCAAATATACAGGAGTTAATCATAATAGTGTTATTTTGCATTTTCAGTTGATATTCAGTAAAATTCCAAAGGCGTGAAATTTTAACCACATTAATAACTTTTTAATCTCTGATTTACAAGGGTTGAATATCTCTGGGCTGTCCCAGGTTCCGAGTCAGGTGGAGCAGCGGCCTTTCTGTTGCGCAGGTGTTCTCACACTGTAACTGCAACGCACAGGTGTTTGCAAACCCGAGATGCTCTCCCTGCCTGCAGGCTGACTTGAGGCAGCTGTGAACCGTCTGTGTGGGAGGCGCAGAGCTTCCCAAAGAAGCATCTTTCTAGAAAAAAGGTACCTAACTGGCTGTGCACGCGGCCCGGGATGTGTGAACATGGCCAAGAATCGGGGCTGACGTTCAGATGGCTTTGAACCTACTGTTGGTGGTGCAGTGTAGTAGTCAGGTCTCAGCAGAAAACAGGGCGTTCCAGGCAGTAACTGAAGAGTGTTAACGGGGGACTGTTTGTAGAGTCGTATGGACCATGGTGTGGGGTCAGGAGGGACTATGCACCACCAAGGGAGGGGCTGACGACAGTGAGCAGCCGTTGCCCCTCGTAGACTTGCAGGGTCAAGGGGAGAAGGTGTGATTAGCAGAACATGGTAAGAGCTGTGGTGTGGGAGAGGGTCTGGTAGGAGTTTGACCATCGGTAGGTGAACAGGCCACCAAAGGCAGCAGAGAGGGGCAGAAATACCCTGACCTCCCCCTTACCCTCTGAGCCTACCATTGACCGGACCCAACAGAAGCCCATTGATGTGGTTCACGCAGCCAGCCTCCTGGGTGCCGGGCGGAGTGAAGAGGGTGGGCATGGACTTAGAGGGCAAATGGGAAGTACCTCTGCACGGCCAGCCCCCGGGTGCAGGGAGAGGCACCAAGCATTCCTTCCCTCCGTCTGTCCCACACTGTGATGGCTCTATGACTCAGTCACACTTATTGATGGAAAAGGTATCTGTTATATACTTGTACCAGGTCATAGTAGATGTGGCCATTGGAAGGTTAAGCACAGTTCTCTCAAGGACTGAATTCTCTCTACTTGGAGGGTGTTTCACTGTTAAGCCACAGAAAGATCCCCAAGGGCTCCTGTTCTCAGTGGTCACCTATATATGTTGGAGTTTTAAGGGGCCCAATAAGTGACACTTCTGTTCGTTGCTCAACAAAGACATAGGAATTGGGCAGATGAAGGTTTTTTTAGCTGCCTTTAGTATTGACAAAGGTGCTATTAGAAAGCAAGGTTTAGTAGGAAAGCCAGTGGGCTTCCTAAAACTGCTGGGGAATGCGACGTGCCCAGCCTGTGAGCGGCAGGGCTGGAAACGGCGGGTTGTGTGCACAGGCGCAGGGTCTTTACTGCTGAACCCTGGAGCAGGTGAAAAAACACGCTTCATGCAAGAGGACAGACCCCACGAGGGGAGAGGCAGGAGCTGAGGCACCGTCCTTAGTTCCTTGTCCCCAACTTAGGGGACAAGTCTGTCATTGTCCCCTGGTGGGAAGAGTCCCAGTAACGTTTAAAGAAGAATTTGTAATTTATCAGGCAAATCAGACAGACTCATGGCTCATGCACCCCTTATTTCCTTTCTGCGAGCAGCACCCAGGGGTCATCTGTGAGCGGAGGGGTCCAGTTGTTCCCCGGCTTTCAGGGAATACACTTGTGCCCATACCGACTTCCGGGAGCCCTTGTTGCGCCTGTTGACACTGATTTGCACAACTTTTTAGGGAAGCCGGGTCTTGCCCTGCCAGCCCACCCGCCTCCATGCACCTGCGCTGTGAGGGAGAGAGGCAGGAGGACCAGGTCCACCTCCTCTTCTGTCCTGCAGATGGCAGAAGCACCCTGGACTGTCCTGCGCCTGGGCAGCCTCAGGCTAAGCCAGAGATCACACTGTGTCCGAGCGCTACTCTCGAGGTTCCCAGAAAACCAAGTCACAGTCCATCAACAGTGTTGTTAGACTGTGGATAGCTCCCCTTTAAGGTGTGAAGGGCAGACATGAGGCCTCAGCACGTCCTTTTATCAAGGCTCAAAGCCCCTCCCAGTCTGCCTGATCTTTTGCTCCCTGGGTTCATTCAAGCCCTGTTGACTCAGTGTCAGCAGTTCTTGACCAGCTTAACTCAAGTACCCAGGGTACAGTGCCACTCTAGTTGCTCTGGACAGAGGGCAGGTTGTTGCAAAGACCCCCATGCCCAGGTCCCACTGACTCTTCTCCAATGTGTCCCTTCCCCCATGGGCCCATTGTAAAGCTAATGCCACCGACTGCAACAGAGGTGACCTTCGCACATCCACGTGAGAGATTGTCAGAAACTAGAGCCATGCGTGCAACTGCCTACTTGATATTTCTTCTTAGATCCCTCAAAGGAGCATTCCTCCCCCCCATTCCCAGCCTGGTCCTTCTGCAGTGCCCCGTCTCTGTGAAGTCACCCCACCCAGACACGTGCAGGCCAGAAACCCAGGGGTCGATGCTGCTCTCTCAGCCCATGCCTCAGCCATTGACAGCGCATTCTGCTTCTGTCCCCTAGTTATCTTTAAATCCCCTTCACTGCCCCCTGGTCAGTGCCACCTTCATCTCTGTCCCTGACTGTTTCGCCCTGTCTCCAGTTTAGCTCCACACTGCAGCTAGAATGATTTTGTTTTTTTCTTTTCAGAATGCAAATCTCATCATTGCTCTTCTCCACCCTAAAGCCTTTCAATAGCTTTCTGTTGCTCCTGGGACAAAAACGGAGGCCCTACAGTGACCCACTGGACCCTGATCTTGCCCTTGCCTCATCTCCATCCCCTTGTCCAGCTCTACTCCCCTCGGCCTCCCTCCACATCCCAGTCTTCTGGGCACCATTTCTCCTCCCACCAAAGGGCCAGAACAAACATACTTTCTCTTCTTGCAACACCCTGCACTCCTGCTGGTTTGAGGCTGGCTGACAGTTCAGACCTCAGCTAGCAGTCACTTCCTCGGGGGACCCCTCTCTGGCTTTCTGGATTACTGGAGCTCTCCGTTACATCTCTTCATGGCGCAGTGCACACCCCCCTTCAGAACACTGACTGTGTCAGAATTTGACACTGTTTGTGGGTTACTTTACTGATGCTGTCTCCCCAGGGACAGTGTATCCCCATGTGTGCAGGGACCACCCCTATTTCTGCTCACAATGACTTGCATTCATGGCACCTGGAGTAAAGATTAGTAGGTTGTCTATACTGTTTGTTGAATGAATTGCAAGGTCCTCAAACATCCACTGGAGCAGGGAGGGCTTCACCCGTGTACTGTTCCTTCCACTCTGGGCTGTCCCCCTCCAGCTCCTCGTGGCTCCTCGGTTCACCAACTTCTACCCTGTCCGTCCACTCTGCTCGGTGCCTCCCACAGAGGGAGGCTGGGTTCCGGAGCCTAAAGGACCCGTCACTGAAACTGAGACCCCAGCAGCCTCCCAGAGCCACTTCATTGACTTAACTACCTTAGGATCTTGCCTGCCCCCGAGCTGCCAGTGTCCCCCCTTTTGGGGAGCTTGACCAAGCTTGCTGGGTCTCTCCCAGCCCTTTCTTGGAATCAGGCTGAGCACAGAAACGAGGCCTGTGATGTAAATCAGAAACCCCTGGCTCTCTCTCTACCTCGGCCCTTCTCTCTTTTTCCTTCTGTTCTCTCTCCTCCTAACTCCTCAGCCAAGGCCGCTTCTGAGACATCTTCCCTCTCAGGGGAGCGCACACCAAACCTCCTTGGGAGCTGGTCGTGAGTGCGCAGAGCGACGTGACAGACGGTCCACCCAGCACACTGAGCCTGCAGACCCGAGGACTGTCTAATGCACTGTTTCGTAGAAAGGTATCTATCTGTGCCTTTCAGAATACGTAGATCTCCATAGTGTGTGTGCGCGGTGTGTGTCCATAGTGTGTGTCCATAGTGTGTCTGCCCACAGTGCATGTGTCCATAGCATGTGTTTGCATGTACATGTGTGTACATGTGTGTGCATGTGTGTAGGGGACCTGGAGAGGGGTCAGCCCCTGTTTTCCACAGGCGGCCTCTCACTTCTCCAGCTGCCTGAGGTCTCTGTAAGAGATCCCGGGTAGTTAGCTACCATCTTTCCTGGGGTGGCAGTGAGAGTGCTCCTTGTAGACCCCAACTTCAGGGGGTGAGATTGAGCCTGGCTGCTATGATCTGAGAGCCATCTCCTGTCTGCCCCGAGATCATGCTTTCTTCAGGTTGGTCCCAGCTGATAACCGTACGCAGCAGGGATGCCAAGGCAGGCATGGGTGACACGTCCTGGGTGGCATGGGGCTCCTCTGGCCTCCTGACCCTCCGGATGGACCTGCGCCCGCCCACCCTTCTTTCCCTGCCTCCTCTGTCCGGGTCAGACAGCCCCTCTGGGCCGCTCCGGCTCCTCCACGGGGTCTCTCACCGGGGTTTCCCTGCTGAATCCTTGAATGCTCCGTCCCATGTTACCATCTGCTTCCCAGGGACCCGGCTGTTCTCCGTGCCCGTGTCCGTGGAGAGCTCGCCGGTCCACAGAGCCCGGCCGTGCCTGTGCGATGAGGGCCGAGCAGACGTCAGCGCTGCCGGTGCTCGGTGAGGGCCTGTGGGGCGAGGCGGCGCTGGGCGCGGTTCTCCTTGGTGCGGGAAGGTTGCACAGGTCCACGTTTCAGCACGGGGCCGTGCCGCAGCGGAAGGGCTCAGGACAGAAGCAGGCCGGTGGCAACAGGAGTGAGCGCGGTGGAGCCGCCTCGGGCCTTCGGAAGGCGCCGCGGAGGCAGAGGCAGTGCGCCCGCCGGGCGCTGTGCCCAGGAAGCAAGGTAGCGAAGCAAATAAAGGCCCTTGGAGAAGGAGAGCAAAGGTCCGTGCCTTCGGGAAGAAGGGGGAAGGCAATAGGGGAAACCCCGGGGATCTCGGTAGAGATTCGCCTGCTTCCCAGGTGTGCCCTGACAGAGAGTCATTGGTCGTTGTATCTGGTCCTGAGCCGGCCATGGGGCCACTGTGTCTGCTTTTGCTGCTTTTCTGAGCCTGGGGCTGAAACACAACTATATGTTATCTCTAGTTTGACCAGAACTGTCTCTGTGGTCAGCAGACCCAAGGCTTTGTTCCTAAGAGTATTCGATGCTGGTCAAACCTCATTGTCTCGAGGGCTTAGTGCTTTAGGGGAAAGGAGGCAGGTGAGTCAGGGTGCTGGCTGAGGCCAGCTTGAACCAGCATCTGTCTCAGTTTCCTCATTCCAAGGAATTTTCCTTCCTTCTTACTATCCAGCCTCAGACGGACCACACACAATATGTGATTCTGACATAAATTAAGCAAGGGCATATTTTTTTAACTGCTTGTTAAAAGGAATGAGACAGCTCAACATGCTCGGGCTCACAGGTAGTCCTGCTGAATTTCTTCTTGACTTTGAGATCCATTTTATATAGTGGCAAGTCCTTCGGTGACCTCACCAAGGTCAAACTGTTGCATGTAAAGGCTAGGCCACCTCAGCATTTAACCCAGGCCCTGAATACCCTTGGTCTTGTGGGACTTCTCCTCATTCATAGGGTCAGAAACCAAAATGAAATGTTTTGTATCCAAACAGAAAGGAGGAAATTAGGGAGAGAATGGACAAAGTATCTATTTTGCAGTGGGGTTGCCAAGGCTGTGCTGTTGCCAAGGAAGATGAAGATGTAGTTCACGGCGTCATAAGCATCCTGGGATCAAATCGTCCATTGGAAGGACGGAGTCACTTACATGTGTGTGGTATTAATAGTCCTTTTTATTCGTGTATGTACGTATAAATGAAGTCCTTCTAAATCTAGGAAATGCTTGCTCTTCCTCTCAGAAAGTATTTATTATGAAAATAACTCCAGCATTTATTGAATACATGAATATGTGATAAGTACTTCACTCACACGTGCCCATACATTTCATTTACTTTCCCATTTACAGAAGATAAAGTTATGCAATATGATAGGATCCTGCACACCAAATACAATTTTATTCCGAGTTTTTTCTAAATAGATTTATAACCAAGACAGGTAGAGTTTAAGAACTTAAACTCTAGTTTAAGTTCCACAGCTAGTAAGGCTAGAAGCAAGATTCAAACTCAAAATTGTTAAACTCTAAAAATTTCTGTTCCTTAGAACAGCAATAGTGAGCTCTTAATAGAGTTAAATGTTTGAAAAGCAAGTAACGAACTGTATGATTAAAGAGATAGTTGGGCAATTCAATATGAGACATTACTATAGATTTTAACCTGAGTCCCAGCTCAGTTGTTAAATGACCTTGAAAAACAGAGCTTTCTCTGGGGAGAAAAGAGCCTATTTTCTTAAGAGTATAGAAGGGCTAGTGGTATTGAAAAAACACTGCCTTCTCTCAGAAGCAATAGGAGGAATGACCAAAAAAAAAAGAAAAGAAAGACAGAAACACATCAGTATTGTATACAATGTAATTGCTTCAATCAAGCTGACAACAGTTTAGCATTCTTACGGGTGTAGGAAACATATTATCATGGCTGAGTTCTATTTTCCTCTCTTCCTCATGGCCCCAGAAATTCCAAGTTGTAAGATGAACTAGCTTTAAAAAAAAAATGCCTACTTCTTTGAAAATTATTCACTTTTCCGCCTGTTTTCTCCCCGAGAAATATTTTTGACCAGTGTTTGCTACCCCCTATTTATAGCTTTCCAGTTTTGGCAGGTATGGGAACGTTTATAAGTGGTTTGTTTTTTTTGCTATATCCAGTGTTGATTTAGGTCTCTTTAGCCACTAAAACAATTGGAAGCACTTTTAAGGAAGGTTGAAATCTGTTGATGACTGATAACATTGTGGAATCTACATGGCCTCCATCAAGATTTCAGGGGGAGGGGCTTCAGGTCAGTTAGAAAAATCTTGGTCCTGCCATGGTTTGAATAATTATCTTCTTTGGTGACTGTTACTTGGGGGTGGGGAGGAGAGCTTAGGCCACTGTTCTGGAGTACGTTTCCCCTCGACATAAGTAGGAAGAGCATCTCCTGAATATTTTCCCAGTTGTTGGTAGCTTGGGGTTGGACTCTTAGTTGGACAGTGAGGTAAGAAAGCATGTGGCAGGCTCTCTATAGCTGAGCTCTGGCTGCAAGGGACCTTCCTTAAGAACCTATGCCTTTGGGTTTTAACCAAGTTTCATATGCTGACCAGAAGCAAACATTAGCGGTTCTTTTGTTTAGAAGAGATGCCTGGAATTTCTGGGTTTTGTTTCATAAATGACTGAACTAAATACATTTGAAAGCCAGGAGAATTATAGGCATTCTCCCCTCCCATCTGGCATATTTTTATGGGTGGTATGGTTGGGGTTTTTTTTGTTGTTGTTTTTTTCTGGATTTTTCCACCCTTCACCTCCCTATAATTTGTGGGCCTTGAAAAAGTCATGGTTTGCCCTGTAAATGCAGAGGGAGAGCTTGTTTGGGGTCGGCTCACCCTTTCTTGTCGCCAGGCTCTTGTCGGCTACAGGGAGGGGGGACCACAGGAATAAAGGGCTCCAACATTAAGAGGTGGATTTCCAACTTAAAAAGAAGTCAGAGACAACTTCCCTTTTCTGAGATGAAATGGCTCCTGCAAAGTCAACCTCACTGGAGCAGAAGCAGGACCTGGGGGCATCTCCCCCCCCCCCCCCCCCGGTCATCAGATCCAGGAGCCATTTGGACAGGGTAGGACCATCAAAGCTCATGAAGATGCTTAGGAGAATGCGAGGCCCTTGAGTGGCTCTGCCCCTTCACTGGGGATGCGGAACAGCCGCTGATCTGTCCATGTACCTGGCAGGGGAGCACTGCCCCAGTCTTGCTAGAGTAAGGAGCTTTCTCCACGGCTGCTCAGGCAGCCCAGGTCCTTCTAGCAGTAAGTCTAAGCAGCCCCATACGCACCGTCCACCTCCCCCACCGTCTTCTAATGTGCAGGTCAGTTCTTGCCTTTCCTCTTCGCTCAACTGTGAGTTATGTCTCTCTCCTCTTTTTTAAATGTGATCAGTACTTTAACAAAGTCTTTAAACATTTTTTTTTAATGAGAGCTTCAAATATATACAAAACTAAAAAGAATGGTATCCTGAACCTCATAGACCATCACCCAGGTTCAGTAATGATCAAGAGACTGGCCACAGTTGCCCCATGTCACCCCATTTTTCTGTACTGAAGTATTTTAGAGCAAAGCCCAGACCTGATCAGATCTCCTCTGTACTTCTGTACACATCTCTAAACACTGTAGCTATTTCCACGTGTAGACATGCCTTTTACCCTCTTACGAAATTCCTTGATATCGTTTCCCCTGCCCTTCTATCTAAAAGTCCCCAGTTGTCCCAAAGAGTCTGTTTGCAATTGACTGGATTGAACAGGGTCCCACGAAGGACCTCGCATTGCGTTGCCTATCTCCCATCTGTCTCTGTCTTTTTCTTCCTGCCACAAATGTTTTTAGAGGAACCAAGTCTACTGTCCAGATTGCTTTCCCACAATTACACGTATTATTTGAGGACTGAGAGTTGGGAAAAACCTCTCCCACCAAAACTCTTGCGGCAACCAGTAAAGAACATTAAGTCTCCAGAAAGAAGATATTATTCACGTGTGGACAATGCGTAGGTGGTGATGGTTTATCCAAACAATAAGAATGTCCTTAGACGCTGGAATAGGCCAGTAGGAAGGGTAATCATATAAGTCACTCCCTGTCGTTTAGGTGGTGGTCTTTTCCACAGACACAGATAAAAGTGGCAGGACCAGAGCTCGGTTTGGAGGCAATACCTTGAAACCAGAAGGGAGTGCCCACCACTAAGCGTCTGGGCTGCCTGCGGGGAAATGGTCCATCCGCTGTGGAATTATCCGGGTCAATTCCCTTATCCCCCATTACCTACTTTTTCTATCACTGAATTTTAAAAACAGCTTTATCGAGGTAACATACAATAAAGTGCACATAAAGTGTACAATTGGATGCATTTTGAGGTATGAACACAATTGATACAATGATCGTATAACTCAGCCCGAAGTTTCCAGACGCCACACTGTAACCCTCCCTCTCTCCTGCCCCCACTCTCATTTTCTCCCTGCCCCGGCAGCCACCACCGATGCAACTTCTGCCACTCTAGATGAGTTTGCGGCTTCGGGAAGTTTATTTAAATGGAGTCACACTGTACGTGCTCTTGGCTGGCCGCTTTCACTGAGCACAGTTGCTTTGCGCTTCATCAGCGATGTGCGTAGTATCAGTGGTTCACCGTTTTACTGTTGAGCAGTAACCAGTGTATTCTACCCCTGACTGACCGTGGTAAGGATGTGGATGGAGACCCCTTATGTTCTCTTGGGTCTCTAATGGCTTCGGTACTTCTGATGACACTGGCCTTGGGTCAAATGACATTTGATCCCTAAACCTACCCCTGAGAGAATACATTCTTGCCCTGTCATTACATTCTTGAACTTCTCTGACCCCGGTTCAGAAAGATAGGGATCTGAAGGCAGCACCCTCTTCTGAGTCAGTAATCACGTGAGGATGTAGGTGGTGCCGGGCATGGGCGGAGTCAGGGGAAGAGGAACACCCATTTAATAAATCACAGTGACACCGAATCTCACCTTAAGGCAACACCAAATCCCTTCACCCACCAATTCTAAGAATGCTGCCTTAAGCTATAGAATAGTTGAAAGATCCTGCTGCTTTAACTATTGCAATATAAATTCCTGTAGCTTTTCTAAAGCTGGAATCAATGATCGCAGTGAAAATGATTTTCTTTAAATCTTATGCCGAGGGTGTTCTTGTTAATGACTCATTATTATTTAAGACTTAAGTGTCCTTCAGATGCGGTTTTTAAGCACAAGCTCAGGAAGGTGATCTGATGATGGTGAAACACGTCCCCCCGCAGAGAACAATTCCGGGAAGGGAAGGTGAATTCGCGTGATCATGGTGAGGAAAGGAAAAAACGAGAAACACTGGTTTTTGTCTTGCTCATAATCCGGATAGTAGAACGAAATGACGTCCCCACACTATCTCCCATTCCCACCCTGTGGCGATTCAGCGGGAACAGGATGTCTTTTTACTTAGAAAAGCTTATCTTTGCCAGGAGAGCAGTTCTGATTTGCTTGGCACATACTGGCCTCGAGCATTCAGCTCTCTTCCTTACGGAGTCAAAAGGCGAGTGTGTGGAGGGCGTGGCAGGGGATCCAAGGTCACAGCGGCCGTCTCATTTCTTCCTAGAATAACATTTTCTCTGCTGGCTGCCAGCACGCTTATTTTTATGTAGATTTGACCTTGATGGCAACCTTGAACAACTAAAATAGAATAAAACAACTATAAGCTACTTCAAAAAGCGTGACCTTAAAAAGTATATAAAAATATAAGACAAAGGCAGGAAAGCAAACCAGGCCACAGCTCTGAGTACAGAATCCGCGAGCTCCTTGGGTCCAGTTAAAATATCAGCCGCGTGCCTATTAGATTCCATCCTGTGTTTGATCGTTTCTGCAGTGAGCGCCGCCTTTATCGATTGCTAGAGTGGAGCGTTCAAGAGCATTATGTTACAATCTGTCTCCAAATGGCTTTTCAGAAAGAAATTTCCTGTAACTCAGAGGCAGAAATTACTTAGGGAACTGAAGGGGAAGAGACTAGACAGCTGAGTCGCACCCAGACTTCTGCATGTGGGGAGGTGATGGAGTGTTTACCCGGAGAGAACCCCGATTGGTTTTCCTGAGTAAGAGGGTCAGTGTCAGCTCATTGTCATCGCATCCCCAGAAACTGTGCTGCATGCTAGCTACATAAAGCCACGCTGACGGGCGGTGGCCTTGAGGCCCCTGTGCTGTTGAGCTGAGTAGAGCCCAGGGCCTCTTGCTCACGGGGCTCCCCGGCTCACCCCCCTTCATCCACCTGCCTCCTGCGAGTTCTTGCCCGAACCTCACTGCCTCCACGCAGCCCCTCATCCTCTGTTGGTGATCCTCTGAAAGTGCGACGCTCTGTGCTGACTGCTGTCCACATGCTCTTCTCTGACAGTTGCATGTGCATTGACTTTATGTCCCAGTTACACTACCAAGTGTGTCTCACGACTGTGTAGGCTCCACAGGGAGCTTGAATGCACCGTGCAGACACCAAGGGCTGGGCGTGCGTGCCTTTATCCCACCCTATCGCCCATTGGTGCTCTTAGTCAAGGATGTGGTTTATCTCAGTTAATAATATTTGGGTTGTGTACACCAGAAACTTCCATTCAACTCAGCTTAAACAATAAAAGGAATTTATTGGCTCAACGAAACCAAAAAAATCCAGTTGTTGGTTTGGTTTCAAGTGAGGTTCAATCCAGCGGCTTAAGGATGTCAAAATAGACCTGGTTTCTTTCTGAGTCTCTGCTTTACTGTCCACGAAACTGGCCATATCGTGCAAATTTTTTTGGCTGTAGGACGGCTGTGAACAGCTCCTGGGACAATGTGTGCGTCCATGTTCAAGTCCCGAGCAAGGAGAAAGAGCACCCTTGTCCCAGCATCCCCAACAGAAGTCCTGGGAACCATTGCCTGGACTAACTTAAACTGCACATTCACCCCTAGTGACCCCCTGGATACACAAATTAGCTTACGCTGGCTTGGGATGATAGGGGTCCCCGAACTAAAATTGGGGAGGTCAAGCTAGTACATGGGAGCTTGGGAAGCTACCAACAAATTCTGTAAAACAACAGACTTTATTTCTCAACCTCCCACAATCTACTCATATTGAGTCTCATGGAGAAGGGATCCGCTCACTCCTTTTGGGTATTTTTATCCTAGAGAAAATAAAAGGAACCAATCAATAGCTTGGGCATCGTCTGGCCCTACAGAATCTGGCAAATTCTCACGTTGCCACATCACTGATGAGGTTTCCCAGGGACTGTAGTTCCTTTCAATTCACTGCCCATCACCACAATTTTCTCTCCAAATAAAGAAGTGCAAAGAGAGAGAGAGAGAAAGAAGGAAAGGAGAGAGAGAAAAAGGAAGGAAGGAGAGAGGGAGGGAAGAAATGCATTTGAGCTTGGAGGCAAACACAGAAGCCCCCATGGGTCTGGTTTGCTCAGACTGAGGGGACTCCCTGGGCCAGGGCTCCAGAATACAGTGTTAAGGTTGCAAAGTGAAGAGCCACCTTCGTTTGCGGGACTTACTTGCCATTGCTAGCTTATCGCCAGGGGAGTGTCAGGAATTTTTGAGTGGGAGATTGGGCTCCTGGAGGAGACATCCCCCTCAAGCATGTGGCCTGTTCCTCCTTGCCCCCATTTAAACACTCTGCAGAGGGAGTCCGCATAGTTTCAGTTTCTGTATTTCCATTTGTAGGAGATCTGGGGTCACTCCTGCTGGCAGGACTAAGCTGTTGGTCCATGACAGGACCAACATGTACTTCCAGTTTGTGAGATTGACCAAGCAAAGCCTGGGTCTAGACATGCCCACAGGAGCTAAGAATGGGAGGGAAGGGGCCCAATGAAAAATGACCCTCCCACCCTGATTTTACCACCTGAGAGTCAACCTTCAGTTTGAACCAGTCTGGGAAAGGGTGGCGGGCAGGGAAGATAAACCTCTTCAGCAGGAGAGTGTGTGTGGAAGGAAGACCTCCACGTCATTTGGCATACACCAATCATTTTTTAGTATAACCTTTATGCTTATAAACAGTAGATATTCCTCACTTTTCACAACCCTGGTATCTGAAAATGCAAGGTGGGCCAAAAGTAAGTTTACAGTTGTGAATACTCAAAACACAGTTTATTATTGTATTATTATTTATTCATTTTATTTCCCATACAAACAACTATAGATCTCCTTTTACCCCACCCTGTATAATTTGCAAAACATGGAAGAAAGAAAGTAAAGGGATGGAGTAAGGAATTTTTTTTTACAAAAAGATATCTGCAGGGACCATTTAAATGACAGACTCTCCTTAGCCTTGTAAAGCAGTTCAGCGCTCCCCACATTTTCTGAAACCCATCTACTTGGTAAAAGGAGGCAGATGTAAGATTCATTGTTGAGCTGCTTGTTGAGACTTGAATAAAAATGTGGAGTGCTGGCTTTATCTGCTTAGGAGAAGACTTCAGTAGTTTAAAGAGATCTGAAATGCATTTTTCTTTAGTGCCTGACTCAAATTACTGCGTTCAAAGAGATCTGGAAGATAGGAATAGTTCTTGCTTTGGGGAAGGAATCATGTCAGGTGAAAGAGCTACAGACTTTACTAAAACAAAAATGATGTTTGGAGACACATTGTTCCATCTTCTCCAAGACCTGTCTTGACAAGAAGCTGCTGCTATCTGGTCCCGCCATCCATACGGGGTGGGGGAGGGTGTGTATCTGCCCATGTCCAGGGCCCTTTTGGCCCCGTCCGTCTTGGAGTCTGTGCTGTGCGCCTGGGTCCGCCAAGCAAGAATCAAGACCGACACAATGCAGGCATTCAACCAGCCTGTTCTTCTTGCCAACTGTGCCTCCTGGGTACTGATTGTCCCAGCACAAGGCGATTCCCACTTTGTCAGCATTGTTTGTGGCATTTGAGGGCCTGTTAAGTACTTCCTTCACACCAAAACACCTGTGAAAGGCACACTCTACTATAGCAAAACTAGAAAAGTCATTTATATCTAATGTTTAGATAAGATAAGCTGGAGGTCTTGGTGGTAGCTTGTTACTAGAAGATTATTTAAGAACAAGCAGTTGCTCTCTGGAAGATTCCAGCATGGTAAAGGCTTAGTAGGTGGCTCTGGTGTGTTTTAGATTCTTAAAGGAATGTTCATGGCTAGATGTTGACCTGTAATAGAGGCTGAATATCAAGGGTAAGATAGTTTTCACAGCTATGTTACAGTAGAGGTAATATCAAGTGGATCCTTCCTAAAAGACTAGGCTCAAGTCTGGGTACAATGCTAGTGGGACCCACAGAGAACCTTGAAAAGGCACAGAGGAGACACAGAAGTCTGATTAAATCACATTGTAAACTGAGATAAGAAGGAAGCTGTTGTAAAGGTCTTGGAATTATTTAGCTCAGAGAAAAACAAAGGTTGCTCTGAATTTATGGTAGCTGATATCTTTTAGAAGGGAGAGTGTGAATGTCAAGGAGCCTGCTGAGATGGGAATGGTTTCCAACAGTGATTGAGGTTTGGTCTTTCCATTTTGGGACAATTTATAAGAAACTGTGCCTGAGAGTAGAAAAAAAGAGTCCTTAAAGCTGCCTTCTCATCATTTTAAGTTGTTTTTCTCTCCATGGACCTCATGTTTCAAAAAATTCTGTAAATCAGTTCCACTTACTAAATAATCATATATTCACTTTGGTTTTTTTAGGATAGTCCCAATGTATACCTTTTGTCCAGAATAATTATTAAGAGCATCCATTTTCAATCTCTGAGTATCCCATTTGAAAAATAAGGCATATGGTTATCCTGATAAGAACCAGCATGGTTTGATTTTAGAAATATATATGGATCCCATAGGCTACCTCTTTTCAAAAACAGCTAAAAAGACTTTATTATTGGGAAAATTGTCCTAGATAGGTGATCTTTTAGCCTGCAAACGCAGGATTCTGTGACACTACTGAAATTATCCAGAACACCTGTTATTCATCCCATTAGAGTGACATGGACAACTACCCACAGTCTCCTCAGCCTCATTTGGAACAGACAAGAATTATAACAACACGCATGCTTTTAGCCATGAGTCTCGAGGGGGAGAAAAACCTCATTCTACTGTCTAAGCTGGGAACTTCATAGTTTTCAGATGCTCAGAATCAAGGCCCCCACCCATTCTCCTTTTCTGGTAATGTATGATTACCACCTCTGGTAATGTATGATTGTGGAGAGAGAATCGATGTAGGATCTCTAAATTGAGTTCTCATTTAATTAATTTGGCAAATACTCACTGAACATCTAAATGTGCCAGGCACTGTTTTAGGTGCTGAAAAAACAGGAGTGAAGAAAAAAGTAACCCCTTGTTAGATGTATCACTGGCGAATATACTCTCCCATTCAGTAGGTCGTCTTTTCATTTTGTTGATTGTTTCCTTTGCTGTGCAAAACCTTTTTAGTTTGATGTAGTCTCATTTATTTTTTCTTTTGTTTCTCTTGCCCGAGGAGATATATCAGAAAAAAATATTACTGTGACAAATATCCAAGATTTTACTGCCTATGTTTTCTTCTAGGATTTTTATGGCTTTTGAGTCTTACATTTAAGTCTTTAATCCATTTTGAGTTTATTTTGTGTGTGGTATAAGAAGGTGGTCTAGTTTTATTTTTTTGCACATCTGTCCAATTTTCCCAATACCAGTTATTGAATATATTATCTTTAGCCCACTGTATGTTTTTGCCCCCTTTATCAAATGTTAATTGACTTTAAAGGCATGGGTTTATTTCTGGGCTCTTGAGTCTGTTCCATTGGCCTATATGCCTGTTCTAGTGCCAGTAACATGCTATGCTGTTTTGGTTACTAAGGCCTTGTAGTATATAGTTTGATATCAGGTAATATGATGCTTCCAATTTTGGTTTTCTTTCTCAAGGTTGCTGAGGCTATTCAGGGTCTTTTGTGGTTCCATATAAATTTTTGGACTATTCTAGTTTTGTGAAATACTTCATTGATATCTTATTAGGAATTGTGTTGAATCTATAGGTTGCTTTGGGTAGTATGGATATTTTAATGATGTTAATTCTTCCTATCCATGAGCATGGTATATGCTTCCACTTATTTGTATCTTCTTAAATTTCTCAGTGTCTTAAAATCCAAGTATAGGTCTTTTATATCATGAAATATCTTTTCACATCCCTTTTAGTCTGTGTATATCTTTCATTCTGAGGTGGGTCTCTTATAGACAGCATGTATATGGGTCTTATTTTCTTATCTATTCAGCTGCCCTGTGTCTTTTGATGGGAGCATTTAACCCATTTGCCTTTAAAGTGATTATTGAGAGGTATGTATTTATTTCCATTTTATTCTTTATAATGATGTTCCTCTGATTCCTCCTCCTCCTCTAAGAAGACCCTTCCATATTTCTTGTAACATTGGTTCGGTGGAAAAGAACTTACACAGCTCGGCAGCAAAAAAGACAAACAATCCAATTAAAAACTAGGCAAAGGACCTGAATAGACATTGCTCCAAAGAGGACATACAGATGGCAAAATAGACATGTGAAAAGATGCTCAATGTCACTAATCATCAGAGAGACTCAAATTAAAACCACATGAGATACCACCTCACACCTCCCAGGATGGCTCCATCAACAAATCAACAAACAAGTTCTGGCGAGGGTGTGGAGAGAAGGGCACCTGGTACACTGCTGGTGGGAATGTAGACTGGGGCAGCCACTGTGAAAAGCAGTATGGAGGTTCCTCAAAAAATTAAAAATGAAACTACCTTGTGTCCCTGCGATTCCACTTCTGAGAATATGTCTGAAGAAACCCAAAACACTAATTGGAAAAAGTATATGCACCCCTATGTTCATTGCAGCATTATTTGCAGTAGCCAAGATCTGGAAACAGCCCAAGGGCCCATCACTACTTGGCTGTATAAAGAAGGAAACCTCACCTTTTGCAACAGCATGTATGGACCTGGGGAGTATTATGCTGAGTGAAATAAGCCAGTCAGGGAAAGACAAGGACCATGTCATTTCACTTATATGTGGAATCTGATGAACAAAAAGAACAAAGAAACAAAGTAGAAACGGAGTCCTAGGTAGAGAGCAGACTGAGGGTGGTCAGAGGGGGCAGGGCTGGAGGGCTGGGAGAAGGGGCAGGGGCTAGAAACAAACAAACCCCAACCACAGACACAGACAACAGTGTGGTGGCTGCCAGAGGGAGGGGGTGGGCGAGGGGTGGTTGAAGAGGGTAGAGGGAATAAATGGAAACTGAAGGAGACTTCACTTCGGGGGGTGAGCACACAATACAATAAACAAATGATGTTTTATAGAATTGTATGCTTGAAACACATCTAATTTTATTAACCAACGTCACCCCAATAAGTTCAATAAATTTTTTTTTAAGAGACTTAATCCCATCTTCTTGGCACTTACAGTTTCAGTGGGAGACAGACGGTAAACCCAGTAACTGAACAGGTCAATGATCTGAGGTGTAGTCACCGATATATTGTAAAATATTTTGAAAGAATGTGGGCCTTGAACAGTAGAACCCAGCTCACTAGAAAGAGAAAACAGAAGAGCCCATTCCCCTGCCCTGTTCTTGGACTGAAGGCAGCAGCATGGCTGCTCCATGGGCTGCAAGGTGCATGCTTCATCCCTTAATATGAATAAAATGAGTAACTGCTAGTGGCACAAAGCAAGTGATTGTCATTGTTTCAAGTCATCCTGGGTAGTTGGGCTCCCCAAATGCAAGGGTGTACTAGCTGTGGTGCCTCCCAAGCGCTCAGTGGGTGTGGCCAACCAGCAAGTAGAAGGAAAGGCCATAGCTGCCCAGGGATTCCATGTTTCCCAAATCAAAGCAAACACAAGTTCTGTTCCTGAGACATAAGTGGCTTGGGGATTTGAGCGTATTGTTTTCTCCATTCTCACGCACTGATTTCATCTTCAGCCTCCTCCCCCTTCTGTTCCATTCCTTGGGGTGTCAGGGGGAGCAGCATTAGTAAAAGAGGGCATGGGTTTTATTTTTGTTGTTGTTTATAAATCATAGAAGAATTTTGGAAGGGAAAATGGTCAAAAAAAAATTTTAAGAATTATACCATGACTGCAGTCATAACATTTTTCACAAATGAGCGACAAAAGGGCAGAGTTGTTATTTGTGTCCCAAACTCAACTGGATGGAGCATTTTATCTAGATCTTACAAGACAGTTGTAGGTGCACAGATGGTGCTTCTGAAACATTGAACGAAATCGAACATTTAGTGTTTTCAAAAAACAAGTGCTCCAGTAGATTGAGGGCCTCCCCAGCACTTCACTCTGGCCGCATCCCAAGAGTGGTTGTCACCAAAGGTTAAAATATATAAGGAAGGTGAAGAGACTGTGTTTTCATGGAAGTAACTGGACACTAATTCCTACACCAGAGGCTGAGTCACTGCTTTTTCAGGCACATGGACAGGAAGTGCATCTCCCCTCGGCTATGACACACCGCCAGCTAGTCGATGTATAGCTACTTCTTTTGTGAAAGGAGTAAGAAAAGAAACAGAATTGAGGGCTAAAACTACAAAACCTCAGAGACAGTCCACACAAGGAAGAAGGAGGCGTGGGAGGTCCACCGCACTGGCATTGCCCGGCAGCACAGCCTGGCAGCGTCAGCTCTG
This sequence comes from Miniopterus schreibersii, assembly GCF_964146895.1. NCBI lineage: Eukaryota > Metazoa > Chordata > Mammalia > Chiroptera > Miniopteridae > Miniopterus > Miniopterus schreibersii. Next base: position 97,373,887 of record NC_138103.1, on the reverse strand, counting down.
TGCCAGAGGAAGGGAGCCCTTGTCCCCACACTGAGTCCTTCCAGGTTTACCTGGTCGGCCTCTCCCCTCACCTGCCACAGTAATGTAGGGAATATCAAACTTTCCATCCTGTGTCTGAGCCTTCAGGCCCACCCACACCTTGCGCCCACTCCCAGCAGCAGAGGAGCCTCAGGGGGAGCTGCCCCCTCCCCCCCCCCCCCCTTCAGCACCTCCCTGCTTTCCCTGTGCTCTCATTAGGCAATGGAAGAGGGGATTTTCCTCCAGGGTCACCTCCAACCCCGTGCTGAGACCACTTCTTCCTGCGTCTTCAGGAATTTGCTCCTTTAACCACCACACTCTTTCCTATATCTGCTCACATAGGAGTGTACTCGATTCTCCTGATGTTTGGAAAAATGAAATAAAATCCCTCAGTTGTATGTTCCTCTAAGGAGGGACCTTAATTGCCTCGGGCCGGGATTTTAGAGGCGGCAGGTCCCCTCCTCGCTGCCCTTTCCTCCTCACTGCCCTCGCCTCTCCCCCCAGGGCATCGCTCTCACCCAGGGCTCTGTGCCTTTCTGGCTGCTGCTCTCCCGCCTGCTTTCATCTCCTTTCCCGACCTCTCTGGGCACTGGGCACTCCTCTCTTCCTGTCTTGAAACTCTCCTGGTCCACAGAGCCTGTCGCCCTTGGATTGCCTGAGGCCTCTGGCTTCCCCTCCTCCGCCTTCCTCTTGGCCCGGCTCCCTCCTGCCCGTGGGAGCTCCCTGGGGTCTATTCTGGTGCATTCTTGTCCTTCGTCACTGTTCCCAGAGTGAGTTTTTGGTTTTTATTTTGCGCAAATAGAATCCTTTCACTCTCCTAAAGGCCTTTCAGAAGCTCTCTATTACCCCAGAGTAAATCCTGACTCCCGGATGGGGCTCACCTAACCTCTCCTGCCCAGGTCGTGCTGACTTCATCTCCCCGCCCCAGGAGCCCCCTAAGCTGCAGTTAACAGAGCAACGAACTGAGCAAATCCCTGAGCAAATCGCGTTCCTTCTGGCCTCCGCGCTTTAGGAAGCGTTTCCTTTTCTTGGAGCACACTTTCTTCCCCGTCTTCACCCGACACATGCTAAGATTTTCTCCCAATGCTCAGCGCCCATTTCTGTCGTCGGGCTTATTAATTTGTATTGTTTTTCCATTAGAGTTTGAGTTCCTTAAGACAAGGACCCTTTTTTTATTTACTTATTCTTTTAAGCTCCGTAGACTCCCTGCCTAACACAGTAGCTGCATGAGCAATGCGTTTGTCGAAGGAGTGAGTGCATAAATCAAGGACCCCATTCCTCCTCATTCCAAGTCTAGCAAGTAAACTAAGTTCAGGTCACATAGACTTTTCTATCAGACCTGAGTGCAATGCTTCTAAACCAACGGCACATTCTCCGTAAAATAAATATCTTGGATATTGATTTTCTATCTTCAAAATAAATGTGGCTCCTGTTGGGAGTACTGTTTATTCTGGCCTTCCTGGTAGTCATGGAAATGAATTATAGCCTTGGGCAAAAGGGCATCCCTCAGTCAAGGGGATGTGGTGTGATCTGGTGGGTAGAGAGGGCGTCTTAGAGGCAACATTCTATTTATAATTAGTGTTGACTCCCCCAGGCCACTAAGGTGACAGCAGTAAGGACTGATCCCTCCTCTCCTCTCTCCCAGTACATCTCTAACATGATGCTAGTGGAAGGGATTTGCTCTTCTATTTTCTAGTTGGGTTTTTTTTTTCTAGGTTACAAAAGCATTTGCCGAGAGATGGAGGCCAGAGAGAACTTTGCTAAGATTTTATTACCATGGTTTCTGGTTTGGTTGCTACATCTTTGTAGTTCTTATGGGTTCATTAAGGGTTTGTGCTATTTTCCTCACAAGATACCAACGTTTTTCAGAGCAGGAACCATGTATTTTTCTCTCTTTGTAGTGTCCCTCAGCCAAGGTTAGCTGTCAGCTTTCAGTGTTGGCTAACGGATCTTAATAATGTTTATGAGTATAGTTAGCAATAATAAACTTGGATACCTTTCTTGAATAAAAGTGGAAAATAATCATAAAACCACCATTTAGTACTTAGATCTCCACAATGATGACATTTAAGCGTCTCTGTGGAACCCTAGAGAATATGAGAAGACCTTGGTCAGAAAAGATACAATTTCATGGCACAAGCTTTTACATTCTGACCTATTTCTAGGACATAAATAATATATTTTAAACTGTGGCTTACTCTGCTGCAAGAGATTACTGCAGTGATGGATTGTTTCCTGTAAACATAGTTATTTGTACCAGAGAGAGAAGTGATGGGCCTTAAGTAGAATGAATTTCAACCACCCCCAAGTTCTAGATATTTCTAACTCCTTAGCCCCCTTCAGACACTGAGTTAAATGATAAAAAGACCTGAGCATCTGATAGAAGAACGTTTGGTTCAAGACTTCTAGATCTGTGAAATCTCTTTGTGGTGTCTAGTCTTCAAGACAAGCCCAGTGGTCTTCATACTCTTGTGTAATCTCTTCCGACAATAAATAGGGCCAACATGCATAACCAACAGGATACATAGACACGACAGTGTGCAGCAATTGAGGTTGGGTCGTAAAAGACATTGTAGCTTCTGCCTTACTCTTTGCTGGATTTTCATAGCAGCCCTTTGGAAATGCTCATGTGACCAGCCATTGCGGCTTCTCGCTTCCGTCAACTTGCTGGCCATATGCATGAGCCATCTCAAAAGTGGATCCTCCAGCCCCAGTCAAGTCTTAGGATGACTGCAGGCTCAGCTAACATCTTCACTACAGCCTTGGGAGAGACCCTGAGCCAGGACCAACCAGTTAAGCTGCTCCTCAATTCCTGATCCACAGAAACTTTGAGATAATAAATGTTTATTGTTGTTTTAAGCCACTAAGTTTTGGGTAATTTCTTACACAGCAATAAATGAAACTCAAATCTGAATTAGATTAAGCTGATGGACTCACACTATAATGAATACTATGGTCACTGCCTAGATTGCTTCTTCAACATTCGGCATAACCACCTCCCATCTCTTGAAAATACTGTTTTGTAACAACACATAGCTATGTCCCTCACTGGAAATTGCTCTCAGCTGAAGTTGTGTCTCAGACAAAATTATGTCCCCTACCTGGAGCAGCCTGTGACCAATGACTGACTGATGTGGAGACAAAAATGTCTAGCTCTCTTGCTTCAATCTGTCCCTCTCCCAACCTTGATTCCTTCATTTCCTTAAAGATACATCTCCTAAATGTTCTCCAAAAGAAGACTACATGCAACTTCCTCTTGGAGTCTGGTTTCCAGAGCACTTGGCCTAAAACCATTGGTACCTGGATGGTCCTTGGAAGCAGAACCCATGGCAGATGGCCTGGTGGGTTTGCCAGGGCCTGGGAAGGGGACAGTTTAAAGAAAGGGGACAAAGACACCTGGGGAGGAGGCCCTTGGACAGGACTATGTGGGTTGGTAAAACTAGCATATACTGCAGAAGAGGCATTAAGTAACCAAGTGACTCAGCTGGCACATGTCAGCCAGCCTCTGTCCTCTCCAACGCCGTGCCTATACGACGGATTCAGGAACAGAGCAGCCAGGATGGCAGAGGTGAAGGCTTATGCACGGACCCAACAGCATACTCACAGTGGCTGGTTTAGCTCACAGTACTGCTGAGTGGCCATCCAAATGCCAGCAACAAAGCGTAATGCTGGCTCTCCAATGTGGCACCTTCACTCAAGGACACCAAGCAGTCGTTTGATAGCAAATCAATTCCCTTGAATCTTTTCAGTTATAGAAGGAACAATTTATCTTGACTAGGAGTGACGCATATTCCAGGTATAGGCTTGCCTTTCTTGCCTGCAGGGCTTCGGTTGGGAGTCTTTTGCTCCCGCCATGCCTGGGTTGAGTGGTTAAGGCACAGGCACAGTAGCCACAGCCTGAGAAGGACTTGGTAACGCAGGGGGACTGCTCTAGGTTCCCCACCCGGCTAGCCACCTAGACCAGTTGACTTGCTGGCTAAGGGTGACGGAAACCTAGGGTGAGTGGTGACTGGTAAGGACAACAAGCATCCATTGTGAATGTGAGATAACTGCAAAGGGCTGTCTTTCATCCCATTAGCACTTCTGTGTTTTCATAAGAAACAAGACCAACAGGAACCCTGGAGACATTGTTTCCACATGTGGCAAAATTACCACTAGGTGCAGGTGGATCTGAGCGGCCTGTAGTGGATCTGTCGTGCTGCTCTATTGAGATCACCTCTTCGGGAGCACTGTACTCATGCCACAGCTGCTGGACTGGCAACTGCTGACAGGTCACAGCCACGTGACTCACTGAGGATTGTCCTTGGCTACGGGAAACCACGTCACCTAAGGTTATGCTCTCTCCGAGGGACAGCGGCAGCCAACAATCGGTTGACACAAGGGTGCAAATGTGGGTACGATCGCCACAGTTAGGACAGGGCTTCCCATAGGAGTGGCTGAGGCCCCTGTTGCAGCTGCGCTGGGGATCAGCTTCCACCTTTGCCCACCTGCTTCTGCAGGTCCTTGTAGGTGTATGTCTCAAGACACCCCCAGTAAACCACGTGCGTGCAACTGTCTGTTCTGCTTCCAGGAACCCGGCCTACAAAGCTTCCATGCAGGGATGTTAAACTTCAATCAACACGCAGAAAAAGTGAGGCCAAAGGGAAGCCCACGCTCTTTATTGTTAGTCCCCTAGAGAGGAAAACTAAAAATTACAACTTCTGGGAAGATACGGGGAAAGTTGGAGTAAAGAAGATTACAGAAAGCACTACTGGGCCTAAAGTCTTGTTTACAAATTAGTTGAGTAGTTTCCTAGAAGAACATGGTTTTATAGGACACGGAACAAATGTGGTTTGGTGAAGGCAAAGAGAAAATGTTGGTGTCAGTGAGTCTGACTGACTTGCCGGTGGCCTCGGAGAGACTGAGCCTGTCCTTACAGCATTAAGTGGCCGGGAGCACACGTCTACTTCCTTCATAGATGGGGCAGTAAACAACCCCGACCAATTGGTACCCCAGCCACTGAGCTGTAATCTCATCACGCCTTCCATGAGCCCCCTAAAGGAATTTCTCTAAACAATGGTCTTCACGGGAGAAAAGCTGGTTATGCACCTCTACTGGCCCTTTACAAAAGCGAGCCCCTCTCCCATTCTCTTTGGCTAGAAGACAGTGCAAGCTGGGGCCTAAGAGAAAAGGTTCTCACTTTCTTTTCAGCTGCTGTCCGCAGGGTCCTTCAGTTTGGTCCCGCAGCCTCAGCTCCTCTTCATGCTTTGCCTGGAGGGTGCTGCCTGCTTGAGCTGCTCCGCAGTCCCTGTGCTTGGCCCAAGGGCCTCTGAGCTCCGATTCCCTTGGTGAGTAGAATCACCCCGAGCACAGTGCACAGGACCCCATCCCAGCGTGCAGACTTTGCTACAAATCTACTTGCCACGTCTAGGCCCACTTGCTTTACAGAAAAGATGGGACAGCAGTGGGGACCTCCTCTCTGCTTCCCGGGCTGTGGGGCCTGCACCAGGCCGGGTGAGTTAGGACGGAAGTTAGTTATCCCGGGCCAGGCACGCGGGGACAGAAGCAGGGCCTCCTGCTGACTGTGAGGAGGGGCCATGGAGAGAAACCCGGCTGATGCAGGTAGAGGGCTGGCTCCCCCGGCGGAGGAAGACCCCGGGTCTCCCCAGCGCAGGCGGGACTGGAGCGCAGGATGGTGCGGACTGAGCGGCGGCATTGTCCCAGCTGGCAAAGCGCCTGGAATTGTGAGCTTGACTGGAAAGGCCTGGGCTCCAGAGGGTCTTGCTTGGGGTGAAGAAAGTGTTACTTAGGAGTGGGCGGGGCGCAGAGAGCTGTTACTTCAGACAGGCCGGGGAAGCGAGCCGGGCGCAGGGGCGCTCCCGGGGCTCGGTGCGCGCGCCCGCGCTGGACCCGCTGCGCGCCGGGGCCGCGGCTGCTGCGGGAGGGGCCGTCGGAGGCGCGCCCGCCCCGCCCCTCGCCCGCCCCGCGCCCGCCCCGCGCCTCTTCCGACCGGCCCCTGTCCCCGCAGGTCCCAGGCGTCCGTGGCTGTGCCCGCCCAGGCGCTCTCCCCGCGCCGCCCGCGGCCCGGCGCCCGCGCCCCTTTCTGGCACAGCCGGGCGGAGGGCCAGCGGCCTCCGCTGGGGGGGCTCCCCGTCGGGCCGCGGGCGCTGTGGGTTTCGGCCGCCGGGCCGCCCAAATTACAGGGAGTGAGTGAGGGCCGGCCCGCCTTCCCGAAGGCCTTCATTTCGCGAAGGTGTTCCCGCCAAAACTTGGCTTTCTCTGTGTGAGTGAGCCCGTCTGTGGAAAATCTGGAAATGAAAGGCCAAGAAGGAAACAAGTCTTTTCCAGGCTGGCTCTGAGCCGACCGTCCAGCCTCGGGGCCCCGGTGTCCCGGGCCTTTACCCCTTCGCAGGGGTGGCCCCCGGGTCTCCTCTCCAGGACGTGGGGACGCGCCCCCCCCCCCAGGCTGGAGCCCAGGGACGGGCCCATCGGCCGCGGGGACCCCGCAGCGGGTGGCCTGTCCCGAGGCCACGGGCTCCGAGCCGCCACCACAGCCCGACCTCAGGAGTGACTTAGGCCCGCGTGTGGGCAAGGTGGGGACGGAGGGGAGACAAGGGGCTCTGAAGCTGACCAGAGGTGTTAGGCGGGCGGAGGAGGAGATGGAGGGGAGGGCCCCGGGAAACGTTAGGGGCGCAGGGCCAGGGGGAAGCGCGCCTTACTCTCCAGCCCGCCCCGGCCTGTAACCCGGCCCCGCCCGAACCGAACCGCGCTTCCCAGTGTCCTCCCACCACCCTCCCCCTGCGCCCTCCTTCCTCCCCCCTTCCCCTCCCCTCTTCCCTTCCCCCTCCCTCCCCCCTCCCCTCCCCACCCACCTTCCTCCCTCCCTCCTTCCCTTCTCCCTCCCTCCTTCCCTCCTCCCTCCCTCCCCTCTTCCCTTCCCCCTCCCTCCCCCCTCCCCTCCCCATCCGCCTTCCTCCCTCCCTCCTTCCCTTCTCCCTCCCTCCTTCCCTTCTCCCTCCCTCCTTCCCTCCTCCCTCCCTCCCCTCTTCCCTTCCCCCTCCCTCCCCCCTCCCCTCCCCACCCACCTTCCTCCCTCCCTCCTTCCCTTCTCCCTCCCTCCTTCCCTTCTCCCTCCCTCCTTCCCTCCTCCCTCCCTCCCCTCTTCCCTTCCCCCTCCCTCCCCCCTCCCCTCCCCATCCGCCTTCCTCCCTCCCTCCTTCCCTTCTCCCTCCCTCCTTCCCTCCTCCCTCCCTCCCCTCTTCCCTTCCCCCTCCCTCCCCCCTCCCCTCCCCACCCACCTTCCTCCCTCCCTCCTTCCCTTCTCCCTCCCTCCTTCCCTCCTCCCTCCCTCCCCTCTTCCCTTCCCCCTCCCTCCCCCCTCCCCTCCCCATCCGCCTTCCTCCCTCCCTCCTTCCCTTCTCCCTTCTCCCTCCCTCCTTCCCTCCTCCCTCCCTCCCCCTCCCTCCCCCCTCCCCTCCCCATCCCCCTTCCTCCTCCCTCCCTCCTTCCCTCCTCCCTCCCTCCTTCCCTCCTCCCTCCCTCCTTCCCTCCTCCCTCCCTCCTTCCTTCCCTCCCTCCCTCCTTCCTTCCCTCCCTCCCTCCCTCCTCCCTCCCTCCTTCCTCCTTCCTCCTTCCCTCCCTCCTTTCCCCTCTCCCTTCCCCATCCTCCTCCCTCCCTCCCTCCTTCCTCCCTCCCTCCTTCCTTCCCTCCCTCCCTCCTTCCTCCCTCCCTCCTTCCCTTCCTTCCTTCCCTCCCTCCCTCCCTCCTTCCTTCCCTCCCTCCCTCCTTCCCTCCCTCCTTCCTCCTTCCCTCCCTCCTTTCCCCTCTCCCTTCCCCATTCTCCTCCCTCCCTCCCTCCTTCCCTTCCTTCCTTCCCTCCCTCCTTCCTCCCTCCCTCCTTCCTCCCTCCCTCCTTCCCTCCCTCCTTCCTCCTTCCTCCTTCCTCCTTCCCTCCCTCCTTTCCCCTCTCCCTTCCCCATCCTCCTCCCTCCCTCCCTCCTTCCTGAGCTGAAACCTTGCTCATCCTCGCAGCCCCGGTTCACCTCCACCTCGCCATGCAGACCCTTTCTGCACCATCGCCCACATTGGTTTCCCTTTCTGGAAACCCTCCTTCCACTTGTATCAGCATCACCCAGCTAAGTGCTTAGTGGGTTTCTGTTTATTTCAAGTGCGTGTGTTGTTGATCTTGACAAAGGATCCGGCCCTTCAGGATCAGGATTGTGTCTTCCAGGGGGACCAGACACAGCAGGAAACAGTGGAGCCACTTTGCAAACACTGGTTTGATGGATTGGAAGTTCAGGACCTTGTTTCTCTGGGAACATTCTCGTGCCAAGCAGCCCCATCGCAGCAGCTTTCGATCTTTGGCCATTTCATCAGCACCTCCTCGCAGCCTGCTCCCGCTGCTTAATGGCTGCAGTTCTCCAAACCCCTCAGCCCAGTGGGCGAGTGTGTTAGCTCCTTGCATAGTGTTTTAGAAGGAAAATTGCATTGTTCTTAGAACACAGAGATGAGCAACTGTCCTGCTTTTTGTACTTTATGCATAAATATTTGTCTAAGCCAAGTTTGGAGACTGCACATTCAGCGTGGAAAGCAGGGCAGGTGGGTTGGAGATCCTTTCAGCTAATACACGGTGGCGTCAGCTTCCATTTCGAGAGCAGCCTGCAGTAGTCAATCAGGGTGTGATCCGAGACCTTCGCTCTGGCTCACATCCCCCTGTCCTCTTATTACCACTTTGAGTTTCTAAGATTCCTCTCCCAGGGGGGCGGAGGATACAAAAGAGGAGCCAGGAAAAAAAGACGATGCACAGAGGTGATGTTACTGCTCACACCGCCCTGCTTCGGGACTTGCTGGAGAGCAGGCTGAAGCTTATGCTTAGAACAGAAGTGTGAGGTTTAAGGTCACTTCAGGATTTAGGAGATGTCTTCCAGCCATGTCCCCATGGCCCTGGAAATACACAGAATGGCAGCCTGAAAGCAAAGCGGACCACGTGCAGTGCCTGAAATGTACCTCGAAGAGCTTCAACTTTGGCTTTAATTTCATTCCTAGATGTAATCGTAATTACTATCATTTAATGAACATCAATTAAGGGCCACTTTATGTACATCTCGAGATGATCTGATCTCAAAACTACTGTTCACAGTGAAAATGATCATTTCATTTATACAGGTCAGGAAACTGAGGCTCCAAGAGTTATGAAAATGTCGTCTGTTCAGCAGATACTGACTTCAAACCTTTTGAGAACCAAGACTCAGAACCAGAACACAGGAAGCCAGGAGCTGGAATAGGAGCAACTGGATCCACCCAGCGTTCTTTCCTGAGCTGTGCTGCTCCCTTCAGGTAGGACGGTCTCCACGGCTGTTCTCCTTCATGCTCATTTTAAAAACATTCCCTTTGAACTCTGGAAGCTCTTTGACTATAGTGTGTGGACTGTTAACTGCATTCACCAAAAGGCAGTGATGATATTGGGATAGGTCTTGTTTGTTTGTTGTTTTTAAAAGGAGAGGTAGAGAGGCAGGTTTTGGACTTAATTTCATGCTTCTTAACTTTCAAGCAGATTTGGGAAAGATTAGGAGAGCCAGTGGTTCCTAAAAGCAGTGTTTTGGCTGTGGGACCCTCTCCAGTGGGATTAACTGAGCTGAAGGGATCGGGTAGTTTTCTTAAAGGTACTTAGTCTGACAGTTAAATTATATTCTCCTTCTGGTCCTTTAGGCTCTGTCTCAGAGACTCTATCCAGTTCCCCAAGCCACATACCCTGGAGTCGATTTGGACTCCTTCCCCCGGTGTTACTGAGGGAATCCACCTCTCGACGATGCCACTTCCGCCATCCACATGCCATCTGCAATTCAGACCACGATTCCTCTTGCCTGCATTTCTGCCACTAATTGGTCTCCACAGCTCTGGTTTTATTTCCCTCAAATGCATTTCCCACACAGCTGCCAGGGTAAATTTTCTGACATGTAAATATATAATATGTAAACTCGATTCTGTGTCTTCCCAATGCTCTTAGGATAAAGTCTAAACAGTTTAGCGCAGCAAATAAGCTCCCTCATAATCTAGCCCAGCACTGTTCATTGTGATGGGAGCCACATACAGTATTTAAAATCTTCCAGGAGCCACATTTAAAAAGTAAAAAGAAACAGGAGAAAATAATTTCAGTATCTTTTATTAAACCAAATATATTCAAAATAGTATTATTTCATCCCGTAATCAGCATTTTTAAAATACTAATGAGCTATTTCTCAGTCTTTTCCCTTGTACTTTATCTTCAAATCGGAACACCAGAGTTCTATCAGAAATCTGGTCTGTACTTATATTTCATAAAATTTATATACTTTAAAGAGTCAAGCTTTGGTTCAAATTAAAATTAAACACAGCTCGGAATTCAGTTACACTGTCATATTAGGCACACTTCAGGCACGTCATAGCTGTAGGTGCCTGGAGGCCACTGTGCTGAACAGCACAGATCTAACCCCTGGTTAAATCCTCGATGAGACCTCAAGGACATCCTGCTAAGCAAGATGAGTCAGACCGAGGAGGGCAAATACCGAGGAATATCCCTTACACGTGGAATCTAAAAATGTCAAACTCAGAAAAACCGAAGAGGAGAATGGTGGTTACCAGGGTTGGGGTGGGGGAATGGAGAGATGTTGCTTAAGAATACTGACTTGCAACAAACAAGTCCCGGGGACCTAATGCACAGGACAGTGAACATAGGCAACAAGATTATATTGTAATCACCAAACTCTCTAATAGAGTAGATCTTAATCTCACCACACAAAAAATAATAATTATGCTACATGGTATAGCGCTAACTACCCTTACAATGGCAATCATATTACAATATATCAAATCAATATGGCATACACCCTAAATTTGTGCAGTGTTAGATGTCAAATATATTTCAGTTACTAAAAAAGGGTAATAGCAGCTAACAACGGTGTATGTCAGGCACTGGTCTGAGTGTTTTCATATATTAATTTACTCTAATTGAGTTGTCACAGGACAACAATCCTATGTAGAACTACTATGTCTCCAAATAAAGCAAAATTGAGGCACAGGGAGGCTGAGTACTTTGCCCAAGTACACACAGCTAGAAAGTAGCAGGATTGAGGTTGGAACCCAGGTCATCATTTCCTCCAACTTGAGCTCTTAACCACAGCAGTATTGACTGCCTCAGATTCCTGGAGCTCCAGGAGGCTTCACACGGTTGTCCCATCTGTCTCTCCCTCGGGCCTCCGTGACTCTCCAGCGGAGGCTCATTGGCCCCTGCAGGCTGGGAGAGGGCATTTCCCACACTGCAGCATTATTTTTCTGGTAATTGTTTGGTACTTATCTATGTGGACTGTCAGGATTCATAACAAATTCCAGGACAGAGAACATATTTAATCGGATGTGCTTATCAAGAGTCATTCCCACTCCTACCCTCCTTAGAAATGTCCAAGCTGCTTTTAAGCTGATACTGTCCCTCTACCCCAACAAAAGCCTTTGATAAACCCTCTGGGTTGCATAACTCGGTGTGAACTCTGCCTCTGGCCTAGGAGATGATGGTTCTCAGAGAGCTGACATGAACATTTCCTGTCCTTCCCCACTAATGAAGAGCAACTTTTCCAGGAAACCTGTGCTTTATAAAATGTGACATTAAGAGAACACCAAGTCAGCTTGAGAATGGGGTGCAGTTAAGTATGATTTAAAGTAGGAGATTAAAAATGAAACAAAAATATTACAGCAGGAAATGAAAAAACCAGAATTATGAGCGAGGCAGCTTTTACTGCACTCTGACCTCAAAAAGAAGTTACCTGGTTCCGTGAGAAGGTAAAGGGATGCTGTTGCCATAAATCACGATTAAAATTCACATTAACAAAATTGCATTTAAAAAATTAGACGGGAAGAGGCAAAGCTAATTGGATTCTGGTGTAGTCAAACTAATCAGTATTCTTTTCACAGACAGAAGCTGGGATTTATACAGTGATGCCTCTGACATATTAATGGCCATTGGTGAACAGTACCAAATGGTTTGGCGAAACCACTAGAGATGAATCAGCTTCTTAATTTAACCTCATAGACATGAACCAAGAAAGATGATCTCCTAAGACACTAGCCAGAGTCTGGCCTTAATGTAGCTCCAAATTCTAAGCAAAAGATTGGAACATCTGCGAGCCTCGAACGTGGGTAGATAGCCTATGATGGAAACGCAGAAATAACATGCAAGTTGTTTTAGAGAAATAATACGTGGGTGGGGGTATGCAAAACAACTCTTATACTTGCAGGAGAAAAACGAATCCTTCCTTTCTTCCCTAACCTGTCCCCATCCATGCCAGGGCTTCTCCTATACCCCTGTCCTCTGTGGCATGCCACCTCAGCAGGGCTGCTGATGTCCACTCAGAATGTTTTGCCTTGAGACCAGACTTCTGCTTCCAGCCACGATGGAGTAACAAGGACCTGAATTACCCTCCCTCTTGAAACAACTAAAAACATTAAAAAAATATGAAACAATGGTGTTTGAGACACTGATTATCAGGCAAGAAAGGATAGTGATTTATGTGAGATAGGAAAAAAATCAAAGTGAATCCTGCAATTGTCCCAACTCACTGCTTTGAGATAATCTATGGGCATAGTGCAGGGAAGGGGGAAACCCAGAGAAAGCCCTGAGTTGAGGACATGGAGCTGAGAGATGGAAGAAACCAAGACTGCTCGGGGTCTCAGGACAGAATCTAGAGAGGAGAGAGAGAGCTTCACAGATTGGAAATTCCAGAAAGCATTCTCGTTTGAGTAAGTATTTAGCTGATAAGTGCAGGCACTTGAGGAACTACTGGAAAGCAGAGAAAGAACCGCTGAAAGGAGAAGGGGTTACAATGTTCAGCTGTCACCTAAGGCCAGAAACCATGCCTATTTTCACATCATAGATTGAATACACCATGACTCATGGGGACTTGGGTCAGGTGCACAGGTGAGTCTTGCTTCTGTAGTGAAGAAAGATTAGCTGTAATTTATTGAACACAGAACACCATACCATTCCCGTGTAACAGATCCTAAAAACATATCCAAAATGATCAAACTCTTTCCAAGTAACTGAACTCGGTTGCAAAACACACTAAAACATGTTTATAGCAATGCAAAAATATTCTGCATGCAACAAGGTAAACTTCACAGTGTTTGGCATCCAATAAAAAGGTACTAAGAAGCAGGAAAATATGAGGAGAAAGCAATCATTTGGAATTGACACACTTGTTAGAATCACAGCAAAGGACATTAAAACAGTTATAACTCTAGTCCTAAGTTTTAAAAGTTAAGTAGAGACATGGAATATATACTAAAGACCCAAATTAAACTTTTAGAGATGAAGGTATAATGTCCGAGATGAAAAATGCACTGGATTAGACTCATCGCTAATTAGAGATTTTAGAAGAAAACATTAATGAACTTTGAAGACATAGCAAGAGAAATTATCCAAAACAAAGTACAGAGAGAAAAGTGAATATAAAAAAATAGTAAACAGAGAGAGCATCAGTGAGCTGTGACAACTTTAAGTGGCCTGATATATATGTAACTGCAGTTCCCAAAGGAGGGGAGGAAGTAGCCGGCGGCCTCTAAGATGCCCCTGCCCCCCATGATCCTTGATTCCTGGTACTCTGTGATCTCCTTAAATCACTACCTCTTGAATGTGGACTGAATTTATTGACTCACCTCTAAAGGAAAAAACATGGCAGAAATAATGGGGTGTCACTTCCTATGTTAGATTATGGAAAGACTCTGCTTTCTATTTTCGGTGCTCTCACTCTTGGGTCTCTCTTTTCTGGGGAAGCCAGATGCCATGTCATGAGGCAGTTCTGTAGAGAGGTCTACCTGGCCAGGAACCAAGGTTGTCAACAAGCATGTGAGTCAGTTTGGAAATGGATCTTCTGAGGTCTACCAGTAGCTACTGGCCAGCACTTTGATTAATGACCCAGGGAAAATGTGATAAAATACTATTTCAGCTCCTAAATTTTGGAGAAATTTGTTACACAGCAGTAAATAGCTAATACAGAAATAAAATTTGTAAAAGTAATGGCCAAAATCTTTCCAAATTTGATGAGAACTGTAAAGCCACAGATCCAAGAAACTCAATGATGTCTAAGCACAGAGCAATGGAGAAAATCACAGTAAAGCACACGACAGTGAGACTACCTTAAAAGCAACGAGTAAGAAAAGATTCGCCAACAAAGATACAGATGACAGCAAATTTCTTGATAGAAAAAATAGGTAAGCAAGAAGACAGTGGAGCAATACCTTAAAGTTCTGAAGGATAAAAGCTGAGGACAACAAAATTTATTTCTAAAGCAAAGGCGAAATAAAGACTTTTCTAGACAGAAGACCAGAGCTTCACTGCAAGAAGTGTTCATTGGAGTGCTTGAGGCAGCCGGAAAATGATTCCAGGTGGAAATATGCATCTGCACAAAGAAACGAGGAAAGCTAGAAATTGTAACTACATTGGGTAGATTTTTAAGATTTTTAAGAAATATTTAAATCATATAAAAATATAATTTATAATTTAAACAAAAAACTAACAATTTAGTGTGGGGTTTATAACATATGTAAAAGTAAAATGCGTGGCAACAGAAGCACAAAGGGTAAGAGGGCAGGCGTGAGCTGTTCATGAAGCGTTACATGTCTTTAAGTTGAGCTGTGATCAATTAAAGATGCATACTGTAAACCCCAAAGCAACCGCTAAAATAACAAGAATGTCAGCTATTCAGCCTACCAAGGAGATAAGATGGAATAAAAAAGAATTAAAAAAAATACCTTCAAAAGAAGGGAGGAAAAGCAAAGAACAGATGGGACAAATAGAAGACAAATAATGAGATGAATTATTTAAACCCAACCATGTCAGTAGTGGTATAAAATATAAAAGGTCTAAACCCCCCAATTAAAAGGCAGAGATTAACAGATTACATAAAAAAGTAAGATTCAACTATTTGTTGCCTACATGAAACTGATTTTAAATAGAAAGACACAAAAGAATGGAAAATGATATACCATGCCAAGGTTAATCAAAAGAAAACGGGGTGCCTATATTAATGTCAGGCAAAATAGAATTAAAGCAAAAAATATTACCTGGACAGGGAAGACCATTTCATAAATATGAAGATACTCACCAAGGATACAACAGTCCTAAACTTTTCTGTCCCTAATAAGAGAGCATCAAAATATACAAAGCGAAAACTGATAGAAGTACAAGGAGAGATAGAGAAATCCATAATTAGCCAAGTATTTCAGTATCATTCTCTCAATAAGTAATAAAACAAGTGGGCAGAAGACTTCAGGAAGACATGAATAATTCCCTCAGCCAACTTGACCTGTCGTTTATAGAAGCTCCAACTAACAACAGAACACACATTTTTTTCAAGTGCGCACAGAACATTTACCCAAGATGGACTATATTCTGGGCCATGAAACAAGTCTCAGTATAATCTTGTATATTCTATGACCATAATAGAATTAAAGTAATTTAAATTAAAATTAAATGGCAATAACAGAACACCTTTGGAAAGTTTTCCAAATATTCGGAAACTCTGTAATACACATCTAAATAACACATGGGACAAAGAAATCAAAAACATTAGAAAGTATTTTGAAGTGAAAAAAATTTTTAAACAGCCCATCAAAATGTATGGGATGCCTCTAAAACAGTACTTAGGGTATTTTTTTATAGCACAAAATCACCTGTATTAGAAAAGAAGAAAGGTCTCAAGTCAATGACATCTGCTTCCACCCGAGACACTAGAAAAAGAAGAGCAAATTATGCCCCAAACCAAAATAACTTTGAAAAAGAACAAAGTTGGAGAACTTTCAACTGATTTCAAGACTTATTATAAGGCTTCAGTAATCAAGAGTGTGTTGTTGGTGTAAAGATAAACAAGTCATTGGGATAGACAAGGAAGTCTGAAATGGGTTCTCACATATATGGGCAAATGATTTTCGACAAAGGTAAAAAGGCAATCGATTAGAGAAAGGATAGTCTTTTCAACAAATGGTGTTAAAACAATTGGATATTCATATGCAAAAAATAATTGGACTATTGTAACCCATACCTCATACCACATACCAATAGGTCAGAGACCTAAATAAGAAGGCAAAACATAACACTTCTCTAAGAAAACAGGAGAAATCTTAATCGGCTGTGTTAGACATATTTCTTAGATACAACACCAAAACCATGATCAGTAAAAGAACAGATTGATACATTGGACTTTACCAAAATTAGGAACTTCTGTTCTTCAAAAAATAATGTTAAGGGAATGAAAAGATAAGCCATAGGTTGGAAGACAGTATTTACAAAGCATGTACCTGGCTTGTATCCAGAATACGTAAGGAGACTCAATCACAATGGTTGCACAAAGGTAGGCCCTAAGCAGTAGTGTAGGAGAGTTCCTGTTGCTCCACATTCTTGCTAATACCCAGGACAGTGGTACTTTGTATCACATTGTAATTTCAGTGTTCATATCCATAGTTATTAATAAAATCAAGCAAACTTTCATAGGCTATGTAGTACTTGAATATCTTCTTCTGTAAAATACCTGATCAAGTTTTGGCCTGTTTTTCTTATTAGTCTGCTTTAAAAAAATTAATTTGTAGACAGCTTTTAAAAGTAGTCTAGCTATACATTGCTTGTATGCATAGTAAATATCTTTTTCCAAGTTAAAAATAAAAAGATTCAATAATAAGAAAACAACTGACCCAATTTTTAAAACGTGAACAAAACATTTGAAAAGACACTTCACCAAAGAAGGCACATGCATGGCACATACCCACATGAAAAGATGCTCAAGTAAATGTTAAGTAAAAGCCTGATGATACCCCAGCGCACCTGTTGGAGTGGCTACAATGAAACAGGCTAAGTCAAGAATTCACCAGCATGGGAAGAAGCAGGAGCTCTGGTGCACTGCTCCTGGGAACGAAGAATGGTGCATCCCCTCTGGGAAACAGTCTGGCAGTTTCCTTCTTTAAAAATGAGTTTTACTTTTCACCTGTACTGAGATATAATTGACATACAACATTATGTAATTTTAAGGTTTTGATTTAATAACTTAATGAATTGATTCCATACATTTGTGTATTTCAAAATGATTACCACCATAGAGTTAGCTAATACCTCCTCCATGTCACATAACTACCATTGCTTTTTGTGTGGTGAAAACATTCATGATCTAGTCTCTTCCCAACTTCATATCTATAATACAGTATTAACTGTAGTCACTATGCTGTATATTAGATTCCCAGAACATCTCCTTATAACTGGAAGTTTGTGCCTTTGTCCAACATCATCCCATCTTCCCCACCTCTGAGCCCCCGATAGCCACCATTCTCCTCTCTGTTGGCTTTTTTAGATTCCACGTGTAACTGATATCATACAGCATTTGTCTTTCTCTGTCTAATTTATTTCACTTAGCATAATATCCTACCTGCTGGACTATCTCCTTATGTTGAGCAATTGAATTTGTAAGCCCACCTGCTACTTTTAGATAGGGCAGTGGGTGAAAGAAAAGATACCCATTGCTATCTCCTCCCATCTCAGAAAAGGTGCCAGAACCACGATCCTGTAAACTCTCCTCTCACTGGAAGCCCCAAGGTTCATGTGTGTAGATCAAAGTCAGTACCAAACCCGTTTCACCAGTTTCTGGGACCACGGGAGTTGGCACAGGCGCATGACGGGCTCAAGTCCAGTTCCTTCTATTGATACGAGGCCATGTCTCCTTGGTGATGATCATGTCGGATCCACATGCACTTTAAAAATCACACATCTGTCACTTCTGGGACTCAGGACTATGCAGGTCCTCCTGTTTCTCTCCTTGCTGACACATCACAAAGGTTAAAAACACCTATGTTTGAAGTTCATGTATAATCATGTGTCTATGTGTTTGAACTCAAGTAAATAAAGTAATTTTTCTTTCTATAAAAGGAATCTTAACTGTGCTTTATAAATGTGTGTAAATAAACAAGCTTGAGTGATAGGACAGCCTGGAGACTGCTAGAAAATTCTGGAACATTCCATTTCCTTCATAGATCTTTTTGCCTCTTTGTAATGCGGGTGTCCACAGTGCTCAGATCAGCCCATGCAGCGATTCTCCCTTGACTTGGTGTCCTCTGCGGAGCAACAGTAAATTTGTATTTGATCGAGCTTGGCCTTGAATGTCAGGATTTCCTTTTATCTATGTGGAAGAACTGTACTGTTGGAGCTGAGGAGATATTTCTTGTCTCTGGTTTGGTTTGTTTGGACATTTTTGGCAGTGAACACTTGCGTTTGTTTGCATGTTTATAAAGAGTCCTTTATTTCACCCTGTGTGAATTTGACCTTTCACTTTTAATATAAATAAATTGCAAATAAATCAGTAGTCCTTTAACCCTCTGCCAGCCAGAGTAGCTCTTTGCATGACGGGCTCTTTTGTTCTTCAAGTCTCAGCTGAGACATCTAAGAAGGATTCAAGACTGTAGATCCACCCCTTCCATTATCATGGGCCCTGTGTTTTACCTTTATAGAACTGAGTATTTTGGGAAATTGCATACTGTTTTTGCTGTTTGCTTGTCCGCTTATCTATTCGTCCATTAATCTGTGGGCTCCATAGAGACTGTCTCTCTCCCCCCTGGCCCAGTGTACACTACACAACTTAGGTAGTGACTGAAGGAAATAAGCAGTAGATACATATTTGTTGAATGAATGAATGAATGAATGAATGAGCTACCCCTGAACATTGAACAGGCCTTATTGTGCATGTATCACAGTGTGCCATAATTTAATTATTTCCATGTATCTTCCCCTGCTTGACTATGAACTTTATAGGCAAGTCATAAATAATGTTTACTCTCCGTGTTGCCAGCATTTAACACAGCACTCGAGATGCACATCTCCTGCTAAGCACTCAATCAATGCATGTTTAATTAAATTAGCTGTCAAATTATTGATGACCACCAGCTCTCAGCTTAGAAACAGCCAGTGGAGCGCAACAAAGGTGATCCTCTCAGCTGGGGGAGCAGGCGATAGGGAGGGAATTCTTAGAATGACCCAAGAATAAGATAAGCCAATGTTATTTCCATAGGTAGTGAGTTAGGGACTTGAAAGGTACTTGAGATGGAGGTTAACACAGTGCTAACTGAAGTGTTAATGCACTGTGTTACTCTGGTTTGCACGAACTGAGAAAAGTCACAACTTTTCCAAAGCTAGACACATCAGCACTATTACCTGTGATACACAGTAGGTTAGGATCTAGCCCTTGCGGTGTGTCTCCAGTAAACGTCCCTGACTTAATGAAATTCCAGTTGGCATGTCTCAGTGTCCTTATCTGATGTAACTGTATCTCTCCAACTAAACTATAATTCTTTTTTAAGGCTTTTATTTTATTTTTTATTTATTTATTTAATCATCACCCGAGGATGTTTTTTCCGTTGCTTTTCAGAGAGAGTGGGAGGGGGAGAGAGAGAGGAGCATCGATGTGAGAGAGACACATCGATTGTTGCCTCCCACACGTGCCTCAGTCAGGGCCGGGATGGAGCCTGAAACCGAGGTACGTGCCCTTGACCGGAATCGAACCCGGGACCTTTCAGTCCGCAGGCCGACTCTCTAACCACTGAGCCAAGCCAGTCACGGCTAAACTATAATCTTATTGACAGTAAAACCATGGAGATATATTACTATTCTTTGAATTCTCCATTGTAATGCCCCACACTTTTTTGCTGAGAGAGTACTCAGTACATTTCTGTTGACTGATATATAGCATTTCCACACTACATGCCAAGGCAATAAACCAGGCGCTTATCGTTATTGAGGGTTGTCAGACAGGTAATCTGCTTTCTTGCTAATTCAAACTTGAAAATAATTTTACATATCACCTGTTGGCACGGTCATATTCCTGACCAAGGAGATAGTTGGGAGAAGTGAAGTGACTTTTTAAGGTGGTTCCATGCCATGAACTAGACCTCATGTATGAACTAGACCTCATGCATGAACTAGAGCTCAGGCATGAACTGGACCTCAGGCATGAACTAGAGCTCAGGCATGAACTGGACCTCAGGCATGAACTAGAGCTCAGGCATGAACTAGAGCTCAGGCATGAACTGGACCTCAGGCATGAACTAGAACTCAGGCATGAACTAGAGCTCAGGCATGAACTAGAGCTCAGGCATGAACTAGAACTCAGGCATGAACTAGAGCTCAGACATGAACTTAGGGTCCAATCTTTACTCCTTTATAGAATGCTGAGTTTCTGGCTTCAGAAAACAAAACAAAACAGAAATTAGACGTGATTTACTTAGTTACAGATTATTTAATGAGATTCCTGAGCATTGAGAAGTATTTTTATTTTATCAGTTTCATTAGGGAAAGCTGAGCAATGATTCCAAGGTTAATGCCAGATTAATTTGTCATATGAGGACTCCATTCTATTGAAGCGGAGGAAGTGTGCAGAATTAGACTGGTCGTAGCTCATAGAGACAGTGTTTGTGATTTATGATACCGGCCATTACTTTTCACAAGCCATGATTCACCTCGGATCTCGGTTAGGGGACCTTATCTTTCCACGGGAGGGCAAAGCATTTTCCCCGTGATAAGCACATAGCCAGCAGAGACTGCTTTATTAAGAAGACGCCTTTTAACCTTTGGTTTACCCTCACTTCCTGATTTTGATACTCAAAATGAGTGTAAGCCCAGTTCGAAATCTAGGAAGACTCTGAACAAAGACCCTCAAAGACTCTGAATTTGCCCGGCTGCCGCCGGCTGACCACACAGTTGTGAGACTTCCCTCTCCCAGAGCGCTGCAGGGCCAGGTATAGCTCCCCACAGCTCTCTGGGAGGGCAGCTCTGCCCCATCGAACTGGCTGCCAGTCCTGTAGGTTATTAACTCTGGCTGCAGTGTTATCACCTGGGGAGCTTCTGAAAAATATCACCCGGACTCCACCCCACCCCAGTTTAATTTGAATTCTGAGCATCTGTATTCTAAATATTCTAAATATTTAAAATGACTTGAGCTTGATGTGCAGGCAGGGTTGAAAAGCCCTGACCTGAACGGTCTCTGCCCAGACAGAGCCCCTCTGTCCTAGCCCCCTGGGGGGCAGGGGGAGGACCCACACGGATGGAAAGGCTGGGTCTGGTCTGCAGGATCCTGTTCTGTTCTCCGATGCTCTTGAGAAGTGAGGAAGAAAACAGGCCCCAGGTATGTGCCTGGTGGACAGATTTTGTTTTGTTTTGTCTTTGCCTTTCTGCCGAAAGTACATGAATAGAGTCAAGGCTTCTGCTGTCCCCCGGAGCAGGAGTTTGAGCCCCGGCGCTGTTGACATTTAGGGCTGGACACTGCTTTGTCGTGAGGGGCTGTCCTGTCCAAGGCAGGGTGTTCAGCCGCAGCCCTGGCCCCTGTCTGCAGATGGCAACAGCACTCCCCTCCCCAGCGGTGACAGCCGAATGCTGTCTGCCGACACTGCAAAACGACCCCTGTGGGAGCAGAATCCCCAGCTGACATGTCGTCGGGATGCAGTAGAAGTCCTAATGGAGACTGGTGGTGACGGGCACAGTGTGGCTTTGTAAGTACTGGCAAAGGAAGGTAGATGAGGACGTTGGTGGAGGTGGGGATTTGGGACAAGGCAGCAAGAAAAACCCTAAGAGTGGTCAAGTGGCCCCGACTCGGAGCCAGCTCGGCGTGGCGGGTGACCTCTGCAGATCATACTAAGGCCCTGGGTTACGGAGTGATGCGAGGCGGCCAGGGGCCGGGGCAGCTGCAGTTCAGGACGACGGAGGGTTTGGGTAAACCCTGACTGCGCCGCGAGAGGGGGTCTGTAGGAAATGTTCAGAGGAAACGCGAATGCCGCTCCTGGAGGACTGAAATGGCACATGTGGGTGGGACTGTCGAGGCCAGCGAGCAGAAGCTCTGCTTGATAGGGTGGGACTGCTGGACAGTAAGAACAGAGTGAACAGGAGAACCGACTTCGCTTTGAGATCTCCTCCGGGTGTACTTAACACTCTCGTGAAAGTTTCGTTAGTCATGGGCATTAAATCAGGACTTGAAAAGTCATATTTTCCTATCTTCCTCTCCCTCCCTAGATAGAAGAGGAAAGGGGTGTGGGGGTTAGAGAGGGTGAGGGAGCAATTTTCAGAGTCTCAAAGATTTCACAATTGAAATCACATAATTCTACCACGTACGTTTGGAAGGGGCCATCGTTTTATCTGTGCTTGTCTGTGATAATCTCATACAGAAAGGTCACCGGTTACGTCTACATTGGCAAAGGGAGGTAAGGGCTTTGGTAAACAACGTGTCATACAACGCATGTTTTTTTACATGTGTGCCCTAAACTCTTTGAAACAAACAAAACAATCCGGAAATACTTTCCAGAGCTGGTTTACATAATTCACCAGCTTTTCCAGGTTTAGGGAGCAAATCACTTTTTTTTTTTAATAGAGAATCATAAATTTTAAAGCAGAAAGTGATGTTAGAGGTTATCTGGTCCATCAGATATTAATCTCAATAAAAACTGCAGACTGTTAGAGTGTGGTATTGAGCAATTCTAACCTTAAAGATGCATTTGGTTGAATACAAGGAGGATACATGTTCAAAGTTTAAAAAAATGTTAAGTTTCAAAGTTAAAAAAAATTCATTAGCTCTCAGCTCCCCTTCTGATGTATTAAACTACCATTTTACCCCTGCTCATTCAGTAGTTTAGGAAATGTGCTGTTAATTCAGCATCTTCAAGTGTTTCAATGGACATAAACCATTTGCCGCTTGGAAAAATTGTTGAATGTGTTTGGAGAACCTTACACCAAGGTTTAGCTGGTCACGATCCAGGTCCCATATCACATTGCAAACAGGCCGCTTTTAGACCAGCTCAGCTTGCGGTTGTTATTTTTTTAAGGTCATGGAAGCTGAAGGTTGAGAAAGCAAACAGAAAAAAACACTTTTTTTTTTTTTAAAGTCAGAGATAAGCAGGAAACCCAAAGAACATGTTCTTAACAATAAGACCTCAGTAATAATACTCAATAGAAACTCAACCAAGTGGATCAGACAGAAGCCCAGGCAGACATCCAGGGGAGCCATCTGTGAGCTGCCGAGTCACTCCTGGGCCTCACCTGTACATTGGGGAGAGAAGCAAGGAAGCCTGTGGCACTAGGAGAGCACAGCTCATTTGTATGTATTTTAAAAATGTTTATAAATGCATTTCTGAAAGAAACATCCTCTTGAGAGATAACAGTAGAGCTAATGCACAATAACCAATAAAACAAATAAAATAGTCTATGCATTTGATTTTGAAATGCTGCCCAAGATGTGTGTGGGGAATGGAGAAGGTGAAGGGGGAAAAGGGCTTGCTTTATCGTAGTGTGTGAAAACGGGGGGAGCATGTCCGAGTTTAACTTTTCTAATAAAAGCACTGATTAGTTCTAAACCATAGGTGGCCTAGGACATGAAGAGTGATTTCAGAAATTAATGAACCACTTCCCGACTGGAGAGTCATGCAAGTACTGGGTTCCCTCTAACTAAACAACCCCCCTGAGAGAAAGTGTCACTTATGAGAAAGGATGGGGTTAGGGAGTGCAGCAGGCATGGATTTGGGGGCTGCCCCCCCCTCCCCCCCATGGAGCTGCACAGCTCTGAGCATGTCACCTCTGAGCCCGTTTCCTCTAAAAATGTGAAAACAACACCTACTTTGTAGGTTCTCGGGGATGAAGTCAGGCAGCAGAAGAACTGGCTTTTACTCCTATTTTTACACAGTCAGTGCTGGCACCACAGATAATGTGCACTCTTGGCCATGATCCATTGTCTCATCCTGGACCTGCCCCAACCTAGAAACTGACATTGATCAATCAATTTTACAAGCACATACAGCACTTGCTACGTGCCAGGCTCTCTCCTAAATCCCACATGTATTGCAACTCATTTAGTCCTCATGAGAATCGTAGGAGGTAGGTACTGTGACTATCATCCCCATTTTACAGATAAGAAAACTGAGGCACGAAGCAGTCAAATAATTTGCCCCAAGGCCCGGAGGCAGCAAGTGGAGAAGGCAGGATTCCAGTCCATGCATTGGGCAGTGCTTACCCTAAACCCCTGCACAGCATTGCCTCCGTGGCAAACTAGAAATATAGTTCAATGTCTTTAAAACAGTTGCCCTTCTTTGGGGGAATGTGCTCCAAGTCAGAGATGCCAATTGACCCCTTTCTCCCATCTGCGGGTCTGGGAGCTAAATAGGAACTTGTGAGTTCACTTTCTTCTGGGTAGAAGTGAAGGAAAGGGCCTGCTCCCCTCAGCCTCAGCTGTGGCGGAAAATGCCCCCCAGGGGTTCCCCATACCTGAGCTCAGTCTCTCATCATCACATCTGTATCTCTGCTGCCTCACTGCAAATAGGAAATATTAAATTATACTTGTATTTCCTGCATTCAGTAAACATTTGTTTGGTGTCCTGTGTGCTTGGGACTTGCAGAGTCCATGAAAGAACCATTGCCTGCCTTGGGGAATCCTGATGTATTGGGATTGGAGACCACTGGGCCATACACAGGAAAATATCAACAATATAGATCAGTAGACGAGAGGCGTTAAGTGCGCTGAGTTTAGGGATGTGATTCAACCCAAGGCAGGCCAGTTCAAAGCTGAATCTGACCACAGGAATGAGCATGAGCTGAGAACATCCTGGAAGACTTCACTTTCTTTACATAATAAAATGCTCCTGATGATCACATCCAACCCTGAAGTTCAGTCTCTGGAAGAGTAGGATACCAAAGAATTTCCCTCTTGGGGATTGAATTGCTGACTGTCCTACTGGGAGGGATGGAGATCACTTCCTCCAGAAATTCTGCAGGCCTCTGGCCCTGGGACTGTCCCTTCTCTGTTCCCGGATTGCTCTGGGCACATCCACCTTGGCCCCCTGCACATGTGTTACAAGGACCTGCTTAAGGCTCTCCTGCTGCCCTCGGGTTTGGAGAGACGGAGTTAAACCAGATCAGACAGGTTTCTGCTGAAAGACTTCCCTGAGCTCATGTGTATTGTCAACACACCACTTCCCTCAAACAAACGTATTTGCCCATAGATTCTCGCAGGAGGAATACCTTTTAATAACGCTGGGCCCAGAACTCTGAGGAACACAGCTTTAGCAGCACTGTGTGAGCTGCAGAGGGAGAGAAGTCCCGAGGCGAGGCCTTGCCCTCCAGGAGCTCAGATTTTAGTGAGGAAGATAAAAGCCTAAGCAAGGAATTATAATTCAGTTCACTAAGTGCTAGGTTACAGCGACGTACAAGGGATGAGGTAGTGGGAAGGTCTAGAAAAACAAGAAAATGTCAGCGAAAGCTTCAAAGAGAAGGTGAGGCAGGAGCTGAGTTTTCCAGGCCGCGCTGGCACCAGGAAGGGAACGGGCATCCAGTTAGGCTGCGTCCGTAGCTTGGCTATTGCAAACAGTGCTGCAGTGAGCATAGGGGTGCATATCTCTTTTCGAATTAGTGTTTTGGATTTCTTTGGATAAATGCCCCGAAATGGTATTTTCATATGATAGTTCTATTTTTAATTCTTTGAGGACCTCCGTACTGTTTTCCACAGTGGCTGCACCGGTCTGCACTCCCACCCGCAGCGCACGGGGTGCCCTTTCCTCCGCACCCTCGCCGGCACGTGTGTGTTCCTTTGTTGGTGGAGCCACCCTGACAGGTGTGAGGTGATCTCGTCGTGGTCTTGATTTGCGAATCTCTCATGATTAATGCTGTCGAGCATCGTTTCATATATCTACTGGTCATCTGTATGTCCTCTTTGGAGAAATGTCTATTCAAGTCTTCTGCCCATTTTTTAATCAGATTGTTTGTTGTTTTGCTGTTAAGTTGTATGAGTTCTTTATAAATTTTGATATTAATCCCTTATTGGATGTGTCATTGGCGAATGTCTTCTTCCATTTCATTTTGTTGATGGTTTCCTTTGCTATGCAAATTTTCTTGTTTGATGTAGGCCCATTTGTTTATTTTTTCTTTTGTTTCTCTTGGCTGAGGAGACATATCCAAAATCACCTGAAACTAATATAATATTGAATGTTAACTGTAATTGAAAAAAATTTTAATAACTAATTACCTTTAAAATCCCTAATAAAAAATACAGTGTTTAAACATTGTTAAAAATGAAAAGAAAAGAAAGGGCCTTCCCACTAGTGGGCTCCCATGCACAGAGGCAGGGAGTTAGGAAATTGCGGCTGCTAGGAGAGTGCCACTGGTTGTGGAGGAAGCCTGAGGTGCTACTTGGAAAATGCCTATAAATAAACCTGGGAGGAAGAGGGCGAATCAGGAAGGAGATCTGTGCCAGGGATTGTGTTTAAATTTTACCTGGGGGTAGGCAATGAGAAGTCACAGAACCATGGAGCAAGATACTAAACTTCCCACTGTGAAAAAATTATAGAGTGGCATGGAGGAGGGGCTGGGGCTTATAAAACTGGACAGAAGTTGGGAAACTGCTGAAATAGCCAGATCAGAGGTGATGGGGGGTAACCAGGAGGTTGGCAGTGGAGAAGGGAAAGTGTGACCAAATGAACAAATGACTAGGAGGCAAAATTGACTTATGGATGGAGGGCAAGGAGTCCAAGGTGACTCCCCAGTTCCTGGCTTGGATGACCATCCGGAGAGAAGACACAGGCAGAGGAAGAGAGTCAGCTCGGAGGAGAGAAAGGCTCCAGTTCGAAGCACGTTGATTCTTAGGTCTTTATGGAATCTCTAGGCAGAACTACAGGTCTGGAATTCAGGCTGGAGATTCATATGTGGGAGTTGTCAACCTAAAGATAGTATCCCAGGCCATGGGTGGGCAAGATCATCCAGCAAAGTGGGAAGGAAATGGAAAGCAGCAAGCCAAGTGTGGGACTCTGGAGGACAGGTGCCAGGTGAGCGTGGAGGAAGCAGGGGCACCAGGAGGGTGGAGACAGTAACGCCTCATGGACACGTGGTCTGGAAATCAGGCCTCCGTGTTCCTGACCTTACGAGGGGCACGCTGACCGCAGGAGAGCAGTGCCACGATCAGAACTCGGCATCCGTGAGGGCAATCGTGAGCTGACATCAAACCTGCCTGGGCCTTGCCCCCTCCCTCTTCCTGTCTTTGCTCCAGTCCTTCAAGTTTGTGTCCTGGTCGACTGGCCCTGCTAATGTCAACCTTCCTGCTGCGTTCCCTGCTCTACCCCTTCCTTGTCTACCCCGTCAGACCAGTGTTGGCTTCCAGCATCCACCCTGGGCTCCTGGCCGCTTTGCACTCAGCTCCATCTCAATTCCCGAAATCCAGGCCCAGAACGATCAGAAAAGACACAGGGCTTAAGTCTTAGATTCTGAAGTCATCGCCGTGGACGCCGTAGCTAAGAGCACGGTGAGGCCGCCCGGGTGGAGTTTGAAAGGGAGAGGAGAGCCTCTGCTGGGGCTCGGTTGGTTAGAGCATCGTCCTGTACACCAAAAAGCCGCAGGTTCCATCCCTGGCCAGGGTGTGTGCAGGAGGCAAAAAACAAAAAACATATCCTTGGGAGAGGGTTAAAAAAAGAAGATTGAAAAATAAAACAAGAAAACAGTGATATGGAAACCGTGAGAGGCAACTGGTGACTGAAGGCGGGGTGTCCACAGTGCTGAAGGCTGCAGAGTCTGCAGGAGGAGACTGGATGGCAAGCAGATTGTCAGATTTGAGAATGCAGAAGTCAGACAGTCTGCTAAGGAGGCATTTCAGTCCCGTGATGGGGGCAGAATCCAAATAGTGAAAAGTAAAGGGAATGGAGGCAAAAGGAAGGCTCTTTCCTAAAGTTTAAAGATGGAGAAAACAAGTTTAATTAATTTACTTAATATGCTTAATTCTTAAGACTCTAGTCTGTTCAAACCACAAAGATGATAAAAAAAATTTTTTTGAAGTGTCTAAAGCTGCCCCTAACATGAAAGAACCTGCAATAAAATTGGGAACATAAGCTACACATTAAAATTAAGAGAAAATACAAGACATAGCAGAATTGTTGGCCGTTTTCCACGCTCAGCCCTCTTCTCACTTGACTTTCCTTCCTTTGTAATTTCACCCACACCCACAGCTCCAAAGACCCCCGTGGCACAGCCCTGTCTACCGACGGGACTCGGCTGTGCCTTAGGCCCCACCGCGCCCTCCAGTCTCCACAGCCGGGCTTCTGCCTGAAAACTGAGGTCTCCCGTCTCCGCTGCTATTCTTATAACCCCCGATTCTGTCACTGGGCTGGTGACTCTTTCAGTAGTGGCCCCAGAACACTGAAAGTCAAATTTGAAGCCACTTGACCAAAAATGCCTATCTTAGCTCTAGGGCTTTGAGGCAGTGGTTTTCAAACTGTGTTTCCTGGAGACTTTGGCACGGCCCCTGGCTTATCTTTTAGAAAGGCGATTGAAGGTGTTGTATGTATACAACCCGTGTCCCTGAATTGCTCTCTGTCCTTACGCTTTGTGTTTTCTGTCACCCATTTCAGAGTTCCGTTCTCACTGGAAGCACAGCTCCTGGAGGGGGCCGTTTATTCTCTTGGCCATAGTTCTGGGTGAGGTTGACGACCCAGGAAGGGGGTGATTTGGTTGTCTGTTGGCAGAACCAGTATTGCATGCCCTCCTCCCCTGCTCCTGGAACCACTGTGGTAGATCTACTCACCTGGCGGCTGAGCCATCCTGGAGCTCCCATGGATCACAATTGGAAAATGACTGTCCTGGGCATGGTATTAGCAGTGGGAGTCCAAGGCCTCTGATTTCCTTCTCGCCGAACCTATTGTGGATTTCCTCAGTCATCATCCGCTGCCTGCTTCAGCATCTTCCCCTTACAGGGCGGGAAGATTCACTTGAAGGAAATTAGATCAGCTCTGAGGGGAAAGCCAGTCTGCTACTCCACACCCATGGAAAAGGACTCCCGGCATGGGGAGAGCCAGGCGTTCTGCTCAGTCCTCCAGCGTCAACTGTAATCGCAGGAGAGACGTGGCCACAGATGACAATGAGATTACTTTTCACGTTAAATTGGGTTAGGGAGTCCTGCTTCCCTCTTTAAAGTAGCCCTTGAAAAAAATGCACACTTTCCTATTGGAGATCTTACAAATGATTGCTTTTAATGGACCTGGCAACATAAAGTGCAGTGTGCTTGAACTGTGTCGTGCTCTGGGAGAAGCCATCTGTGGAGAAGCCCATGGGCCTCTCTAGTCAATGGCCAGGTGACTGGGCTTCCAAGTGAATCCTCCAGGCCCAGTCAGTTCTCCTGAAACTGCACAGCCCTGGTCACAGCTTTGTTATCGGTGGAAGTGGAGCTCTTGGGGTGCCATGGGGAAAGAATTTCCCGAGGCCTCCACGGGAGGATGGGGTTTCATGGAAAGCTTTATTGATGATGTAAAATTAAGGAGGGGTCCTTTCCAAGGTCCCATCTCTGTTCATCCTGCCATGGGAAAAGTCCCGTCTTGTCTTCAGCAGGGCCAGAATTAAGGCCACTTCCCAGAGTTTCTGCTCCGTAGTCTAGTCCAGTCCAGAGTCTTGCTGGCTTAGCTTGTGTTCCCAGTTACAGTCCACCATGTGTAGTATCTGCATGGCCATAGGCCATGTGGCTGCTTAAGGCAACATGGCGGGCGAGTGCGGGTCACAGAGCAAGAGAGAGGAAGGGAGCAAGAGCACAAGAGCAAGAGAACTCTTTGTGTGGGGCTTATACCCTTCCAAGGTTTCACAGGCTTGCATTGGGGGGGCACCATTCTAGCCAGTGATCTTTTCCCCAGGCTAGATTGACAGGCAAGCACCTTCCCTACGTAACCCCAACTTCACTGTGCATGCGCCCGTCTCCCCTTTGTTCAGTCCCTTCCCCCAGTGATCAGGGAGTGGACCAGTGGTTCCTTGGGGAGCGTGAAGTTTTAGCTTCCGGGTGAGGCTGCCCAGATGACCATGCTTTATAGTGTCTGTCCTCCCCTTTGCTCTTTTCCTATTATTAATATTAATAAACTAGCTAATTACTATAACAGCTTGACTGCGACCTCAAGAGACACCCTGGGTCAGAGCCTCCCAGCTAGGCCCTCCTAAATTCCTGACACTCAGAAACTCGGCAACATAATAGATACTTGTCTTAAGTTCTGGGGTAATTTGTTATGCAACAACAGATAATAATATAAAAGTTCCAAGATGAAAGATTAATCCATTGTTAAACTTATGTTTTCAAAGACTACTTAATGGCACAACTGCATTCATATGAGATAGCATCAAGGGCAATAAAAAATATTTTCAAAAACATGAAGTGGAATTTTATGAACAGTATGATCCCAACTTAAATTCATCTCTATAAATTTTGAAAGAAAACATCCAAATATTGAGAGTAATGTTACATATGATATGGTCATTACACATTTAACTCTTCTGCACTTTGCTGTTTTTCCCCAAATGTTCTGTAATGAGCTTATATTCCTGTTACAATCAGAAACCAGAAAGGAATCATTAAATGTTACTTAGAAATTTGTGCAAAGAAATTTTCAAGAAATCCAAACAAAACAAAAAAAAGTAAAGTAAAGCAGTCCTGTGGGGGGCTGTCCTGCACACCGTAGGACGCTGGGCAGAATCCCCAGCCTCTGCCCCTAGATACAAGGAGCACCTTCCTCCCCAGTTGTGACAACTAAAATGTGGCCAGACATTGCCAGCGTCCCTTGATTGAGAATCACTATGTTAGTGCTTTCACTGCTGGTTCTGCTCCTGCAAAGCAATATTTGCAATTACAGTGACTAAGTTTCCAGCCCAGGAGAGATGGCATCCCTGGGCCTGAGGGATCAGGGAGGGAAAGCCCTTGCCCCTTGCTTTGTAATCCTCTTACCCTACAAACTGCTCTGCGTCTTTTCTTTAGGCGACCTCTAGGTCTGGAGTTGATAATCTCATTACAACTAATCCTGTTTACAGCCATTCTCTTGGCAGAACAATCTTGTCAGGACTGAGGCTCTTTCCTTGCCACCTACTGTTCTTGCTGCTCCATTGTTCCTGGGGACTGTGGCCTGGCCCAGTCTAAGCTTTCATCGATAGGGCTTATCCTGTTTACTGGGAGTCTGCAGAAGGGCCTCATCAAATACTTCCATCCCTTCCTTCAGTAAATGGCTCCCTTTGATCTGCGCGAGGCAAAATAGTGTTTATCAGAAGCTGGGCTTCCTTTAGCTAATGATGGGCACATCCTGTCCCAGAAAGCTCCCCAAAATAACAGTTTCTGAATTTCAGAGTATTTTCAGGTTTCTCTTTCTTTGTAAGCATTTTTTTTTTTTTCAGGGTATCTCTTATGGTAAGCAAGGGAAGGGGCTGATTTTCGTTTTTCCAGTTCAAGGTCCTTAACACCACGCTGAATGGTTTTCTGCAGGCCACCCCTGAACAGAAGAAAAGTACAGGACTGATGATAATATAAACATTTGGAACCAGGACAATATACAAAATTAGGGCTGGCCAGGTGAGATCCGTTTTCATATTGACAGTTCAAAACTCCAAGTTATTTAACAAGGTGAAAAAAGGTCATGGGCATTAGTCATATGAATTACAGGACGGCAGAAGCCAGTTCAGTCCTGTGGATGAATGATAAGTGGAATTTTATACTTTCTTGGCTTTTAAAATCGCCAGGTGAGGAGAGATTCTCTGCCTACAGCAGTGGTTCTCAAAGTGTGGTCCCCAAATCCAGCAGCATAACCCTGGAGCTTGTTACAAATTAAGTCCTCAGGCCACACCCCAGATACTGAATTGTCTACTCTGGAGGTGGGACCAGCAATCTGTGTGCAAAGGAGCCCTCCAGGTGGTTCTGGTGCATGTTGGAGTTTGAGAACAACCAGTCTACATCAATACCCCCACACTGCAGTGTACATGCAGAACCACTGAGGAAGCTGATTGAAATGCAGGTTCCCAGGTCCCATCCCTAAAGACACAGATCACAGGTCCCTTGGTCTAGGGTGGGTCCTGGAAGTCAGTCTTGTTGTTTGTTTCATTAAAATATAGTTGATAGTTGACAACAATATTATTAGTTTCAGGTGCACAACACAGTGATTCTACATTTATACACCTTACAATGTGATACCATAATTCTAGTAACCATCTGTCACCAAGCAAAGTTATGAAATTGTTGCTGACATTCCCTCTGCTGTACATTATATCCCTGTGACTCATTTATTTTATAACTGGAAGTTTATACCTCTTAATCCCCTTCACCTTTTCAACCCCCTCCCCTCTGGCAACAGTCAGTTTGATTTTTGTTTCTGTTTCTGTTTTTTGTGGGAGTTTGTTTGTTTGTTTGTTTTAAATATATTTTTGTGGTTTTTTAGAGAGAGAGAAAGGGGAAGGGAAAGGGAGAGGGAGAAGTATTGATGAGAGAGAAACACCCATTGGCTGCCTCCTGCATGCCCCCTACTGGGGATTGAGCCAGCAACCCGGGCCTGTGCCCTAACTGGGAATCGAACCGGCGTCCTCTCAGTGCATGGACGCAGCTCAACCAACTGAACCACACCAGCCAGGGCTCTCTTTCTGCTGTGAGTCTGTTTCTGTTTTGTTTGTTCATTTGTTTTGTTTTTTGAGATTCCACATATAAACGAAATCATACTGTAT
Source organism: Miniopterus schreibersii (assembly GCF_964146895.1). NCBI lineage: Eukaryota > Metazoa > Chordata > Mammalia > Chiroptera > Miniopteridae > Miniopterus > Miniopterus schreibersii. The sequence continues at coordinate 97,341,371 of NC_138103.1, read as the reverse complement.
TTGTCTTTCTCTGTTTGACATATTTCATTAGCATAATACCCTCTGGGCCCACCCATGTTGTCACAAATGGCAGGACCGCATTTATTTTTACTGCTGAGTAATATTCCATTTTGTACATACCGTATAAATGCACCACCTCTTCTTTATCCATTCATCTACCAATGGACACCTAGGTTGCTTCCATATCTTGACTGTTAAACATAACACTGCAATCAACATGGGGGTGCATATGTCTTTTTGAATTAGTGTTTATGTTTTCTTTGGATAAATGCCCAGATGTGGGATTGCTGGGTCACGTGGTAGTTCTAGTTTTAATTTTTTGAGGAACCTCCATACTTTTTTTCATAGTGGCACCAATTTACAATCCCATCAACAGCACAAAAGGGTTGCCATATCTTCACATTGTCACCAACACTAGTTATTTATTAACTTTTTTATAGTAACCAGGTGTGAGGTGATATCTCTTTGTGGTTTTGATTTGCATTTCCCTCGTGATTAATGAGGCTGAGCATCTTTTCATATGTCTGTTGGCCATCTGTATGTTCTCTTTGGAGAAATGTATATTCAGTTCCTCTGCCCATTTTTTAATTGAACTGCTTACTTTTTTTATTTTGAGTTGTATGAGTTCTTGATATATTTTGGATATTAATCCCTCATTGAATGTGTCATTTGCGAATATGTTCTCCCGTTCAGTATGTTGTCTTTTCATTTTGTTGATGGTTTCCTTTGCTGTGCAGAAGCTTTTTAGTTTGATGTAGTCCCATTTGTTTCTTTTTGCCTTTGTTGCCCTTGCCTGGGCAGACAAAAAAAAATTTTGCTAAGACTGATGTCAAAGAGCTTACTGCCTGTTTTCTTTTGTTAATTTTGTAGTTTCAAGTTTTATAGTTGTCTTTAATCTATTTGAGTATATTTTTTATATGATGCAAGAAAATGGTCAGATTCATGTTTTGTTTTTTTTTTTTTGCCTGTAAATATCCAGTTTTCCCAACACCATTTATCAAAGAGACTGTCATTCCCCCATTGTACATTCTTGCCTCACTTGTCACAGATTAATTGACTATATAAGTGTGGGTTTATTTCTGGGCGCTCTCTTCTGTTCTACTGATCTAGATATGTTATTGTAGTAGTATCATACAGCTTTAATTACTATAGCTTTGCAATATAGTTTGAAATCAGGGAGCAGAATAACTCCAACTTTGTTCTTCTTTCTCAAGATTTCTTTGGCAATTCAGGGTGCTTGTGGTTCCGTATAACCTTTAGGATCATCCGTGAAAAATGCTGTTGGTACTTTGATAGGCGTAGCATTAAATCTGTAAATTGCTTTGGGTAGTATGGATATTTTAACAGTGTTAATCCTTTCAATCCATGAGCTCCTTTCGTTTATTTGTGTCATCTTTAATTTTTTTCATTGATGTCTTATAGTTTTCAGAATATAGTTTTTTCACCCCCTTGGTTGAATTTATTCCTAAGTATTTTATTATTTTTTATGCAAGTGGGGTTATTTTCTTAATTTCCCTTCCCCACAGATCCTGAAGTATTCCTGAAGTTCCCCATTCACTGGGCTGGCACCTTGGGGTTAGTATGGATTTTTTCAAGTATAGTCTAGTGTTTAAATGACTGATTTGTCACTGTGCTGTATAGCAGGCTTGTGCGTCCCCACCAGTCTCTCAGTGATATCCCTCCCACTGTAGGTCATCCCTTTGAGGGTGGGGTTCCCACAATTATTCTTTCTCTGACTCTCCTGACTATTTTCTAGGTGGTCTCTCATTTATTGTGCAGAAGCTATTCAATTAGGAGGAATGGCTCTGTGTGTAGGTCTGGATTTGGTATGTCCACGGAGGAGTGACGTACCATAGGTGAGCTCAGGGCCTACCCTATGCCACCGCCTTGGACAAGCCTCTGCCTGGTTAATAAACATCCCGGGGTGACTTGGATGCCGGGTCCAAGGCGCAAGCCTGGGGAAACACTGACCTGCATACACAGGGCAGTGCCAGTTTCCCACGGTGCTCCTGCCCTGTTCTGAAGAGACTCCCTTCATGCTGAGAAGGGCAGGCATCACGGTTCAGCTTCCCTCCCTGTCACTCGGGACGCTGCCGCTAGGATTACTTATTGCAGCAGGTGGTTCTTTCCAGGGTTGCTCTAACTCGAGGCTAGCCGGCCCCATCAGCTCCTTTCACGATGACGTCTCAGGCACTTTGCTAACTCCTGACCTGGGCTGGGCTCATGCTGCTGGCCTGAAGGCAAAGCTTTTTATCCCATTACCAGTTCTTGAGCCACAACCGAAGGCCCAGCTCAGTTTTCCCAGGAGTTTTGTTTTGCACAGTGGGTGCATTCCAGTCATTGCTGGGATGCATGTTCCTTCTCTTTCCCTCAAGCCCTGGACTTTGTAATTTGTGCATATATAGCCTCCTGGTGTGAACATCCTCAAATCCTAACCCTCTCTCTCCCACTAGGTACCCAGCCTCACTGTGTGGAATTGTGCTCACCGAGACCACTACCAGCTCCAAAACCCAGCTGGAGAGGGAGCTGTGTGTCTCAGGTGTCAGTGTGTAGGTACAGTGTTGCCGTGGTTCGCCCCCTGCCTTCCTGGCTTGGTGTCCCATGGCCCTTTCGACTTACTACCCTACTCTTATGTCAGTTCTGAGGGTCTCTCAGGGCTCTCACCTTGGTTTCCACTAATGAAAATAGTACTTCACATAAGGGTAACTGTGATCTGTTCTCAATGGCTCTTTCTCCAGCCTGTCATTGGCACCCTACTGAAATGGTGGCCATTCTCTGTCCCTGGCCATATAACCACACCAGCCCTTGTTGGGGGCCCCACAATAGTAGTGGATGGGGTCCCAGTAGAGCCACCGTATACAGTTTGTACACAGAGGCGTCTGAGGATGGTAGGGGACAAGTGTGGACAGAAAACCAGTTTGCCCTCTACTCACTAAGAGCAGTGCCTGGCACCCTGCCATGGGCACCTGGAGGAAGATGCGCTGTTGTTGGTTTTTATATGACAAATATATATACATATGTATGTGTGTAATGACATTAGATTATCAGCTGAGAATAAGTTAATGTTTTATTGTCATCTCACTGTTTATGTGAAAATGAAGGCTTTAGAGTGCTTGAAAATATTTTATAGGAAATAGTTAATTCATAGATTCTATTTCCTAGAGCAGTTTCAGGTTTGTGGATAAACTAGGCAGAAAGTACCGAGAGGTCCCATATCCCACGGCCTACTTCCTCCTGCCCTCCTCCACTTACCCCTGTTAACACTTTGCAGAAGTGTGGTACCTGTGTTACAGCTGATGAGCCAGTGTTGATGCCCCGTTATAAACTAAAGCCCTGGTTTATAATAGGGTGTGCTGTTTGTGTTTGTTGTACATGCTGTAGGTCTTGACAAATATATAATGACACCTACTCACCAGTTTTGTATCATACAGAGTAGTTTCACTGCTCCAAAAATCTGTGTTTTACCTTCTTACCCCTCCATCCCTGTCATCCCCTCCCAGGCCCTGGAAACCACTGGTGTTTTTTACTGTTTCACAGTTCTGCGGAAGGTACGCTTTTTTCTTTGTACAAAGGAATAGCTGCCCGCCCAAACCACAGGATGTTCCTGCCCAGAGCCTCACCATTTTTAAAGTGCAGCGAGTGCTTGGAGTCTAAGATGGAAGCCAGTCCAGGACCTGTCTCTGGGCCGCGTCCCTGCATCCCACCTCCCTGTTGCTCCGTGTCTGACACACCTGTTTCTTGGTAAACGTGGCCTTCTGCTGGCCTTCCTCCCACTCACCCACCCCTCTCTTCGCCTCTGCAGTGCTGTCTGAAAGGCTTCCTGCGGTGATGAAAATGTCCCACATCTGTGCAGGCCGCACAGTAGCCACTGGCTTCATGTGGCCTTTGAGCACTTGAAATGTGGCCACAGTGATGGAGAAACTGAATTCTAAAATTCGATTTCATTTTAACAATTTCCACTTGGCCTCACATGGCTAGTGGCTGCTGTGTCGGACAGCACAGGCTGAAGCTCCGACCTGAGCCAGATCACCCCTTCTGATAGCATTCATGAGCTCTCCCCTCACCTTCATGCCTGAAATTCCTCCCTTCCTCCTGAATCTTCCCTGACTAATAAGAAAAGAAGCAGAATTCTGCCTGACCCCATTGCTGGAAAATACTGCTCCCACGTCTGTCACTTTTATCACAGTCAAGTATGCACACATTTTTCTCTTATACAGAATGCTTAGATGCCTTGTAAAAGTTTTTTCATTTATGAGGCTCTTCCACATTCCTTTTCTATACATTTTATGTCTTCCTGTGTAAATTGTTTTCTGTTCAGAACTCCTAACTCCTAGAAAACATGGTAGGATCACATAACTAATGCTTTAGCTGGCAGTGTGATCACCCATCGTTGGTGGGTTAATGATGCCATTTTAGTTGGCTGTGACACAACACTTGTATGAAAAAAAGAGAAGAAATAATAACATCAGGATAAATTAAGGGTTTCAGTCTATGAGTCAGAGTGGAGTGAGTTAGGAGCTGTGGACCATGGCTCTCGGGAGCTGGAGTTCTGAGCACGTCTGTGCCACCCACCAGCAGGCTTCTGACATTGGTCCTGTTGCTCAGTCTCTTGGGGACTCAGCTTTCTCTTTCATAAAACGCAGGGTTCGGACCAGATACTCCAATTCAAGGTGTCTCTTAGATTAAAATGCTCCTTGTGTCCAAAGCAGTCTGGACTAACCGGGAACCTTGAAACAAACTTTTGTCACCCAGAATATTTCACACAATGTCACCCCACCACCCCTTTCCCCAACTAGCAGCGTTTGTTATCAGCTTTGCTAAGGCCGAGACAAAAACAGTATTTTAAGAACCAACAAGACCCAGTTGAGAGTGAGTCATTGGTCCTACTACAGTGGCTGAACCAACCACTAGAGTTTGTGAGTAGTCTATATGGTGTCCTTAAAACATCTGCACAACCCTTTATTTCCAGAGCTTTGACCAGAAATAAACACGGTCATTAAGCCAAACTCTGCATCCCACCAGCCAGACGGAAAGTTCGAGTCGGAGCGTGGACTCCCTGGCCGAGTGTCTCCTGCCCGCCTGCCATGTGAGCTGCCGGTTAAACGCCTGCCTCTGTTACACAAGCAGCAGCAAACCCTTGCGATGAAAACAGGGTGAGTGGGTGCCGGAGTGAAGTCCAGGTTTTGGAACTCTTAATGGGCACTTAATTGCCACTTAGGCCTCCAAGCTAAACCATTCGCTAATGGCAGCTGGACTCTGACATGACACGGGGTGAAATCATTGATTCATACGTTTGGAGGGTCTGAGTAGATTGTCCACAACCAAATAAATGCCTAAGTGTTTTTCCTTCCTCTCCCTAAACCTTGCTTCTGCTGCCCCATGGGCAGAATGGGAGGAGTGGCGCCGTGGTGACTAAGTGAAACCGGGGCATAGCGTTGCAGAACCTTCCTTCAGTCCTGGGCTCCATTGCAGTTACGCATCTGTTCACATCATCACGTGACCACTGTCTCTCTTTCCCAAACTGGAAGTGTCAGGGGGGGCGGGATTGTGTCAACTCTTGCTCCGAGCACGTAGCGGGGAGTTCACAGAAATCTTTTGAATGAAACACGGAAAGCGTTCGCAGTCACTGGAGTCACGGCCCGGGGCCTGGGTCCATTCTTGGAAAAGCAGCTGTCCTGCCTATGTCTTAAGATTCCTCTTTGGTAAGAGACGATAATAGTGGTATCTACTTGATTGAATAATTGTGAAAATGAAGTGAGATAATTCATGCAAAGAGCTTAGAGCAGTGTCTGGCACATAGTGAGGACTCAATAAATGTTAATGTTTTTAAATGATGATGATGACGATGGAGAAAGTTAATGAGTAATAAGCACTCCATAAATGACAGCTCTTCATTTATTATATAGTATTGTTCTTGAGAGAGCATTTGCCCTCTGAAGCCTCGGTTACATGGGCGTCCTCAGTTCCATCCACTGTAACAGGACCGCTGCTCGCCCTGCATTTGCTGTGCTAGGCACAGAGACGCAGTGTCGAGACACCAACCAGCATGATGTTCACAGTGTACCCGGTTCTCTAGGGCCCAAGGGAAATTTACGAAAGTTTTCCCTCCTCCCTATATTCATCCCTTTCTTACCTTCTGGTACCTTTCTCTCATCTCCATTTGGCCGGTTTTCCCAGAAAGTCGCCATAGAGGATCTGTCTCTACTATCCCAGTTAAAGGATGCTTTTCGGAAACCTCTTGTGGAAATAATTTATTGCAAGAAGGTAAATGATAGGAGTCTGTATTGTTATATTCAGGACAAGAAGGGGAAATAAGGGAAAAGGCTTGAGGTTAATTCTAGGTCCTGCGTTTACTAAGTCCCCTCTGGTAGGCTACTTGATTAATTCAATCTCAGAATAATATCAGTTAGGTGGGTTAATCAATATGTGATCTACCTCCTGGGCTAACGAAAATTAAATGAGATAAATATGTAAAAGGACCTAGTTCCAGTTAAGAGAGTTTCTAAATTGTGAGAAGTAGAATTTTGCCTCCTCCCACACTTCCAGCTCTGGCCATTCCGAGTACCCAAACTGACAGAGATTTAGGTCGGGCCTTTTCCTTCCTCTAGGGACTCTCCTTTTAGGTGGTGGGGCTACTTCTTGTTGAGGACAAAGTCATGGGGGAGGGGACACACTCACATACGCACACACAGGTGTGCACACACACTTTCTCTGTCTTCTGACTCCTCCCTAATGTGTAATTGAAGTTTGAACGATGCTATAATTCATTTCCAGTGTTTCTCATATGCTGTTCTTTAATGGAGTAAGATGATCAGATCTTACCCTCCCCTCCTCCCCTCCTCCCCTCCATTTTCTGGATTTAATGACACTAGATTTGTATTATATGGCATTTTCAAGAACAAGGTTTTGTCTGTAGTTGGGATGTAATTTCATTTATTTGAGAACTGACAGTTGCTAAAAGCAAATTATATTTAATAAGCAAATCACATTAATTCCTTTTATTCTCTTTTTTACAGTTAAGAAACACTTTAACATGCGTAGTTATCTGAATTATAACACTATGCATTACTGTTTTCTTGTTTAAATATGACCTAGCAAGATCAGTAGTTAACTTATTTAAAAATGGGGGGAAGGGTTAGCATGACACTCAGTTAGAGAAGGCGGAATCCCGAAGAACATAATGTAAAAAGGAAAGTAGTCCCACAGGTCTCCTCACTGTAAAAGCACCCTGAGTGCTAAGAAATACATGTACAATCTGATTCATTTTATTCTGGTCGGTAGAATACATGAAAGCGCTGCTAACCTATAGATAGATGATTTACACACGATTGGGTAGGTGATCTGGAAAAGAAAAGAAACAACAGAGCCTGGTTGGCTGCGTAGCTCTGAGAGTTTTGTTTCCCAGAGGACAGATGCCAATCTCCTAGCTCTGGAACTTTCTCCCTGTGTAGTTGAGGAGTGGCCTGACCTTCTGAACCTGTCTGTCATCTGCAGCAGGGCACCCCCTTGACCGGGTTGCTGCTTAATTAAGTCAGACGGTGGGGATTTTGCTAGAAGAAAAACGGGTTTCCCACAGCCCCCGGCTCCAGTCAAACTTGCTCTTTGATGTCATGTTGCTGTAGGTCACGAATAAAGTGGGCCTTGGGAGGTGTGTAGATGGACGCGTCCAAGCACGGGTCCCGAATTCTCCTGTGCCGCCGAGAGGAGAGACCCAGGTCACCTCCCGACCAGGGTCCTTGAATCCCTGAGTGGCGTGGGTGGGCCCAGGCACATCGTGAGCACTGGGCTTGTGCTGCTGACGGTTCTGGTGCATTCAGCAGAGAGAAGGTGCCGAGTCGAGCACGCCGGGCAGGAGAGAAGATGCTGGAGGAGGTGGGTTGGCCGCGGAGGATGGGAGTCAGCTGGGCTCAAACTCCAGCTTTCAAGTGGCTTTGAACACAACTGCTTAATGTTCCTGAGTCTCCGTTTAAATCCCATCATTAGTCTTTCTGTCCACCCCCCTACACACACACACACACACACACACACACACACACACACACACACACACACACACACCCCCCCGACAACATCCATCACTTCGAGTGGCTTCCTGCTGCCTTTAGGATTAAGCCCCCGCCTGGCCAGGGCCCAGTCCCTCCTGTCCGTCGGTCCGTCCTCTCCCCATTCAGTCCCTGTTCTCCCAGTTCCAGCCCCAGTGGCTCTGGCAGCGGCCTGTTTCAGGCCTCGGAAGTGCTGTTGGGCACTTTCTTGCCATATGGTATTCCACAGCACCTTGCCTCTTCTGCCTGCAATGATTCTCACCCCCAGCATCAGCATCACCTCGCCAGCTACGTAAACAGCCGTGAATGTCTAGGCTTCACCGTGGCTCAGTAAGATTGCCCCGCCACCTGCATCTAGGTCACAGCCCCTGCTCCGTGCTCCGCAGTGTCCCCTTTCTCTACACTCACTGCGCCCGTGACTCTTCCCCCCCTTGGACTCCATGCGGTCTCTCTGTGTAGAGGGGGGCCTGGGGCGGGGTGGGCAGCGCAGGTCTGCTTTTGTGCTCCTGCGGTCCCAAGTCTAGCCGGGTGGCCGCTCATGGTACCCACTGACTGGATGCACAGAGGGCTTAACTTCAGGGGACTGTCAGTGACCCACAGACGTGTGAGGGCTGGAGATGACGGGTAGAGAGTTAGCACAAGTCTTGGAGCATGTAAGGTAATGTCTGTCCATGGTGCCTACTGTTGTTAATAAGAGTATTTAAGTGATGGATTTGTTTCATTTCTAAATTCTGTGGTGGACATGTCTCCAGTGGGAGTTGAAGATTGGCACGCTGCCTTCTTACATCCATTCTTTTGAATACTGTTGGAGAGTTTTAGAGCAGAACGAGATGAGACAATGTGCCAAACCTAAACTTGGAGGCAGGACAGCAAACGGCTTTGATGTGATAGCTCTGGTATAATTGTGTGTTTGCATGGGCCTCAGGTCTGGCTGCGCTCCAGGTGCCAATGTCCACGACCCAGTTTGGCAAGCAGAGGTTACCAGTTTGGAGGGCTGTTTTTAAGAACAGAAATATGCTCTCTGCCTATAGGAACCTGTGTGTTAGTACTCGGAAAGTGACTCCAGTGAATAGCATATAAAAATACAATTTGCAAAAGGTACTTACGGAATCCACATGAATGTCAATACCTGAGTCTTCTACCTGAGTAATAACAGATGAGTACTGTACGTACAGCTGGAATTTTAAGGTAAGAGTTTCATATGGAGACCAGATTATGTAAAATTTGGTGTGTAGAGATTATGAATAAAGGCAAGACTTCTTTTACATTCAACTGACCAGGTCTCTTAACGTTACGAATTTTGCTGAAAATCTAACATGAGCAGGATAGGTGCTAATGACTCCTAGTGTTGGAAGAAACTTCATGGTTCAAAGGACGGAAGTCACAATGTTGGTATGTGATGTATCAGGACTGATGTTACAAAGTGGGAATTTTAATTCCATCTCCTAAGACTGGACCAGAATTGCATGAGAAGGTGGGGGCAGGGTGGATATGAAAGGACGTTTGGAAAAGGAAAGGAAAAGCTGACTAACTGCTACCTCTTCTGAACTATAATTCCTCTGAGACTGGCTTTTCTCTGAGCCCCTCTGATGGAGCTTCTGTTAATAGACTCATTGTATCAGTTTGGAATGTCTTTGGCTGCAAGTAACAGAAAACCCAAACAATAGTGGCTTCAACAAGTAGGAGATTATTTTTCACTCCTTATAGAAACCCGTTAGGCGGTTGCTGGCATTGTTTGTGACGCATAAGGACCTGGTGGTTCTATCTGCTCTGCTATCCTTAGACCCTCATGTTCTAAAATGCCTGCTGCTCTAGTTCACATCTGCTTTGAAAGCAGGAAACGAGTGGTGTGTCTGTCTCCTTTTAATAGGAAATTAAAGGCTTTATCAGAATTCTCAGGCAGACATATGCTTATGTTTTGTTGGCTGTAGAAATGAACATTTAGTTGGACAAGTGTTTGGTGAGGAGAAGATGGAGTGGGTATTTTAACAGTGACGCTCTGCTCGGTTTGGTCTTCATAGTACACTGGTTGCCGACAGCACGTAGGGAAGGGGGTCGACTGACCGCGGGGCCAGGCACGCTCTCCTGGTAGAGTGTCAGGTGAGGACCTGACAGGCCGTTTCTGGGGGCCTCCAAATCCACAAGGACTCAGCTAGCAAGGGAACTCACTAGTAACATTTTGCTGTGAATTTATACTTTAAAAATTATGATGTTATTTGGAATAAGGTAGGTAGCCATTCTGAACTGAGCTAGATGCTTTGCTACACAGAAAATGAGTGACTAAGTCACCACTCACAATGGCTCAGAGGTGACTCTATGGCAAAGCTGGGCCTGGGCCTTCCTGATGTCCGGCTGGCACACAGCAGTTCTCCCGAGTTGGACAGAGATCTGAAAATCCCTGTTCCATTCCATTTGCAAGAGCCACCACAGCATTTCTTCTAACCCTAATGGGAAGCACATGGAGGTCATTGAACGTTGGGAGCCCTTCGATGCTCAAATTATGTTTTTCAGGCGAGGGCTATGATAAACTAACCTCCAGACATGACCCTGGCAGAAGTCAGTAGCCTTGCTTATTCTGGCCATGTTCCTGGTGCAATCCAGGGTTCTGGGAAGATTCACTTTAATTACAACCTCTTTGGTCCTCTCTCCCTTCCTCCCACACTCCTAATTTCTTACATAACGTGTTACAGATACCAAAACTGAAAATGTCCTTCTTGAACTAATTAAATGGATGTAATTTGCATCTAGCTTCTTTCTTTTTAGAAGATCTGGCCAAATTAGCATGTTGTGGTGGCGGTGTTTTTTTAAGGCACACATAAATTCTGTTTATTTCTTTTATTTTTATGTCTAAGTGAAACTTTCATTTTGTTTGCTGTGGCAAAGATGAGAAAGAGAGCTTTGGTACTTCCTAAATTTTCTTTAGCTCTACGATATCCTATGAAGACTATTTCTTTGAAAGACTTAATTTTTTTAGTATACTAGTAAATTCTCAGGAGAATTGGTTCATTTACAAAGTGTTATGCATGATGCTTATGTCTGAAAGTTAAAATTCACATTAATTAACTCAAAACATACTGGTTGATAAATCATGAAAATATTAGCTTACATTAAAACACCAGATCAAAAAGCATTTTCAGTTGTTTCATGTTACCACAAAATGCTTCAGTCATATTTCTTCCTTCAGTTCAACAGTGACTCAATCTAACAAGCATTAATTGAGCATCTTAAGTATGTGCAAAGGCACTTTGCTGAGTATGGAGAGGAATTGGACGTAGCAGTACCTGCTCCCAAAGGGCCCTTATTCCATTAAGAGGAAGCAGACACAGAAACAAATAATTACAATGTGGTTTGATAAAACACAGTGGTAAGAACTTACGCAGGACAGGGTTTCACTCTGTCCGGGGTTGGTGAGGGGGGCATCGGGGCGGGTTCAAGAAGCAAGGCGACGCCTGATGCAAAGTTCTTGATTGACGGGAGGCTGAGGGGGGGGGGGGCATCCTGGGCAGAGAGCCGTGGGGGGGGGGGGGCAGCCCCGCGCAGGTCGCAAGTGATGAGAACCTGCAGGAAGGCCGTGCTGGTGAGGGGGCGAGATGGAGTTGCAGCACTCGGGGGGCTCACCTGACCGCCTGGGCAATCTGATGTAGAATCTTAAGTCTACCAGAGGTGAGACTTACTGGCAGCTCGTGACGGTTTTGCTGGTGCTGCCTTTTCGACAGGTCACCTGAACTGAGGCAAAGATTGGGCAAGTGCTGCGTGGGCGTAGCCTGCCTTCATTTGAGCACCGCGTGTCTGTAAGCGCCCGAGGCTAGATGCATAAGCAGGATCTTTCCAAGGCATTTATCCTTGGTGCGTAGCAGTGGACTGGGGGCAAAATGGGACAGTGACCTCCGTACTCGGTGGGTGTGGGGGCAGAACGACCGGCCTCGCTGGCCTGGAGCCCCCTCTCTGCCTGCGTGAGGGAATTGCTCGGCCGCCTACCACTGCACCGAGGCAGAAACCCTTTCCCAGCCGTGCTGATGAGGGGTGGAGCAGCCCCTGCCGCGGTCATTCGTCTTGTTGACCTGTTCTGAGTACTAGGACGCTGGGAACCGGGGGTAGACGAGTCGGGAACGGAGGCAGAGGGAGGCGTCAGCAGACACTGCTTCTCGGAAGTGGGGCCAGAGTCCTTAGATAATGAAGAGAAGTGACCTAACTCTGCCTGGAGCCAACAGAAGAACTTCACGAAGGAGAGGATGACAGAGCTTTGGAGGATGGAGGCAGAGACACACGGTGGCATTTCAAATACAGGGAAACGGGAGACGATATTGTTTCTAATTATTTGCTCCATCCCTCTGTGAGAGATTGGTATTTCCCTGCCCCACTTAAGATCAGGCTTGGTTATGTGACTTGCTTTGGCCAAGAAAATGTGAGAAGTGTTTTGTGCCACTTCTGAGCCAAACCTTTCAGATTCATCATGACATTCCAACATGACTGGTTTTCCTCTGCCACGTGAAAAAAAATCACTTTCAGAAAGGGGCTTCTCAGAGTAAAGAGCACGCAATGTAACAAGGAAGAAATAAGCCCGTGTTGTTGAAAACCACTAAGAGCCGGGGATGGTTGTTACAGCAGCAGCTGGGAAAGCTGACTCAGGCAGAAGCCTGTGCAAAGGCGCAGAACTGTGAGCGGTTGTGAAGCGTGGGAGGAATGGCGAGGAGCTTAGCGTGGCCCAGAGTGTAAACTCGGCGTTTAGAGCCTCGGCAGTCAGACGTGAAGACGGAAAGGCAGCTTGGGAACAGATGTTTGAAGGGTCTTAAATGTCCTGCTAAGGAAGTTCAACTTTATTCTTTAAATGGTAGAAAGCCAGTGGGAGCGAAGGAGTGACGTGACAAGATTCGTTTCTCAGGAAGCTGATTCTAATGGGAGGGGAAAGAGACTAGTACCAGGAGGAGTTGTTATAATTCTAGTAACTAACACCGACGTGCACTTGCTCTCTGCCAGGCATCTTGTAGATATTCACCAAAGTCATCCTCACAACCCCATTTGGCAGGTGCTGTAATGATCCTTTTTTAATAGTAAGGAAACTGAGGCACATGTAGGTTAACTAACTTGGCTTGGTTACTCCACAAGAAGTGACGGAGTCGGAATTCCACCCCAGCCACCTGGTGCCAGAATCCACAGTCTCAACACCACACCCGCTCTCCAAATCCAGGCCAGTGGTCGCCAGCATCTGCATGCAGGCGGCGCCGGAGGCGGAGAAGACGGTGTCAGAGCAGGGGGTGACCTGGAGCTTAGGGATGAGAGAAATGGAAGGGCCGGAGAGAATGCCCCATTTTTTAGCTTAGGAGATTAAATAGGTGGTGAACAATGAGTGGGAATACAAGTTTGGGTAGGAAAATAAAGAGTTTGGGAAAACGTTAATTTTGAGACAGATATGCAATACCAGGTGCAGATGAGCTGGTGGGAGCGAGAAGAGGGCACCGAGGCTCAGGAGCAGTGTGGAGCGGAGACAGGTCCAGGTGGGGCAGAAGGCCGGAGAGCAGACAGATCCCCGGGCAGGCGTACAGAGCGAGTTGAGAGACGACCGCGGGCAGAAATCAGCAGAACCCCGTTATTTAAGGGGTAGATGGAAGAGGAGCCACGGAAAGACTGAGAGGCAGAGATAAGGGCAGGGAAGGTGTCAGAGAACAGAAGATAGGTTTTCAAATAGGTGTTACCACCAGTGTGACTTAAAACTGGAAAAATTGGGAGGTGACCACGGCCACCTATGTTGGTGGCATGCTCCAGCCACATAATGACTTTGAGAAACAAGAACCTCCACATACATAGTGACATACACAGTGTAGATCACCAGCATCCCAGTGGAGGTGCAGGTTGCATTGCGTGGAGGGAAAGAAAATGAGTTTCCCCAATCATGACCCTTCGAGGGTTGAGGACTTTTATGCTTATTGGTAACTACAAAACTGCTATGAACTTTTTAAATGACAGGTTCCCGTAAATGGGGGGGAAAGAAGTGCATTACTTCAAGTTACAAGAATTGCCTAATTCCAAACATGGTAATGAGAAGGATTTGAAAGTAAAATGCTTTCTGGAACACTCCCGTACCTGGACAAACCAGCTTATTATTAGATTCACTTTGTATGCGTTCCCCAGTGACACTATTAAATGTCAACAGCTCGTAACTAGTTAGAATAATAGTAAAGATATTTGCATAGAATTCCCCTCGTTTTTGATGGCTTTGTAGAAAATCAGAAATTTTTTTTACATGCAAATAGCTTGAAGCTACACAGATTGTATTGTGCAATATTCTGCTAGGAAGATCCCACATGCGTCCTTGTAGTAGGGGAGGAAGAAAATGTTGTTTTGTTTACCATACAAATAACATCTTTGTCCAGTGCACCTCAAACTGAGGCATGTTGAGATGGTGTTTGAGAAGGGCTTCATGGAAGCAAAACAATATATAAAGAAAATCATAGAGCGTTTTAAAAATCTTAAAAATGGGGTTAGACAATCTTAATTGTCTTTCATTGCAGGATTTCCAAGAGCCGTTAATAGACTGGTTTACGTTGTGTAGCTGCAGAGATGACCAGAGTATGCAGCAGTCTTCAATCTTACGTGACCACAGAGTCCCCATTTTTTTCAAGAACACATGACCTGCTTTATCAGATGTCCTAGGTGATGGGGTATATTTCTGTTCAAAGTATTTGCTGCCTCTCCTTATACTATCCCTTTTCTATAGGATTATCCTTCCCTACTCCACTGAACACAGGAATGATTATGTAACCTTCTTTGGCCAATGTCGTGTGGCTGCCAGTACTGTGTCTATAGACATAGTAAGAGCAGCCTGTAGTCCACCTATCTTTCCTGCCCTCTGCTACAAGACCAGCTATGTTCCAGAGAGAGAGTGTTCCCATAACCAGAGTTCTGGAGTGTCTTGTAATGAAAATGTAAGTGCATGAGGAATAAGCCTTTAAGGTCGTAAGCCATTAATATTTTGGTTATTTGTTACCGCAGCTAACAGCCTACACTAACTACATCCTACCTCTAAGCATTTCTAAATTACCTGAACCTTACTGCTCTTTACAGGTGTACTCATTCAGTTTCAATCTTATAAATGATGAGATGTTCTTAGGATTATTCTTTAGGTTCAGGCAGTAACACTTGAAGGTGAATTAAAAATATATGTATGAAATGGGACGTAAAGTAATGGTACGCATATTCTTGTATGCCTAGAAAATGACTTGATATTTGGCCAAAGTGAACACATCCAGGCTCCATTCCCAGAGATTCTGATAAAATGGACCTGGAGGGGGTCCAAGGAATCTGAATTTTAAACCAGCCTCCCAAGATATTTCCAATGCAGGTGATCAGTCAACTGTACCTTGGGGGGGAGTATTTTGCTCTAAAGCCATTCATTTGACTAACAATTATATAATAACATTTATTTAAATAAATGCCACTCCAATTTAAGGAGGCACCATGGACACTCCTCTTTTGAATTCCTAGAGGCATGTATGAAATGAGTTTCACCATGTTTTCATTTATATTCATTATATTTCATTATAGTACAATACAAAGTACTTTATGCACAAAATGGAACTCTCCTGTTTATTCAAAAAGCCTGGCTCCAAGTGACCCTTGGCTCTTTAAAAAAATCAATCTTCTCTAAAAACACTAACTTCTGTTACCAATGAAAATCAAGGGTTATTTCAGTTGCAAGTGACAGAAGCCTCATTCAGACCTCCTTAAGCAAAAATTAAAAAATAAAAATATGTAAATTATTGGTTCCAGAGCTAAAATGCCCGTGGTTTGGGGAGGGTGAAGTTTAGTTGCTGGTCACACGAGCAGGACACGTTAGAGCTGGAGACTGGCTCTGCCCCTGGGAGGTGTCAGGAGCGGGATTGGGTAAGACAAGGATGGCGTGCAGATTTCCTGGGAGGGAGACCCGGCAGCTAAGGCATGGCCTCAAGAGTCTGGGACAGTCGCTTCCAACAGGGAAGCTTGGCACCTTGTGACCAGGCAGAAGTCCTGGCAGCGGGGTGGGGAATGACCCGGGGTAGGGACTAGGGAGGTCGACAGAGTAGGGGTGTCAGTCAACTATATTCATTTATAGTTGGATCTAGACGCTCAAAAGACGGCTTAAAGCATGAGCCTTTCCTTCCCTCAGATCTGCTTTGCTCCGCGTTAGCTTCATTCTCAGGCCACCCTCCCACGACCAAGTTGCTGATCCCCACACTGGGTTTCATGGGTCTGGCTTGGGAAGGCCAATCTTTGACCCAATTTCTATGGCCAGAAATGCCCTGTTGGGCCATGTGCCCAGCTTTGGGGCCAGGGATGACGTTACAGCTACCTGAATCATAAATATTCCCCCCAAAGAAATCAGGGCACTATTCCCAGCAGCAGGTAATGAGACTGGGTGGGGAAATGCAGTTTCTCCACTGTGGCCTTGATGACATTTCTCCTGCTGTGTCCTACACTCTGACAGGGACAGGAGCTCACACACTGGATTCTCCCTCCCCGCCCCACAGAGATCTTTTTCTAAAATATGTAAAGCAAGCAATTTTATTCCAAAGTGTTTGAAATAAGCAAATGGCATTCTATTCCTTTCTGAGAAAACCTCAGAGTGGAATTCAATGTTAAAGACCTCTATTAGGTCTAACTGGAGTCATAGGAGCCTGTGCTTTCAACTTCAGGGTTACCTGTTAATGTTTCCACTCGATATGTTTAACCTACATACCTATTAACCTTGCTTTAAATTCACAATTATTTAGTTTGCATGGAAGCTGCATTTTCTGCAGATGCATAAAGTATAATGAGAAAAATACTGGCAACCTCTTGTCTCTTTAATCCAATCACTAAAGGCTAGAATCAAAGCCATTTGCTACGAAGAGTTCTCAAAATATCATAGAGAAAAGCAGTTCTGTCTCCATTATGCCGTCTATTGTCTCACTTGTGATTTTTAACCAAGGTGCCACACATCAAATCTCTCTACCAAAAAAGAATTTGAATTCTGTAGTATGTTTTTATTTATAGCTCATATTTTCACTTATGTATTGTCATGGAACAGTTTTGGGGTAAGGACATTTACAGAGATGTTTCTCCATTGGCCTGTTTCTTTTTCCTAAGGAAAGCTGCCCCCTGGTATAATTAGGCTCCTGTCCTCAAAGTTTTGTTTGTTTAATGTGTTAGTATGATGCCTTGTATAGAGTGAGTGTTTAATAAATGTCCCTAATTAATGACTCAGCACAGCATCCACATGTCTTGAATTATGTCACCATTTACTGAAGTACTTGGAGTCATTTCTGACATAACTTGGAGTTTTGCCCAGATCTAGATATTTGGTATTTACCAGAAACTTGGGAAATTCCAAAAATGAGATTTTTTTTTAAAATGATTTCTCTCTTTAATCAAAACATAACAGCTCTGTTTGTGTGTCAATGCTCAAAATATAAAGTGCAGCACAATTAATAAGGTGAGGTTTATTTAGGACGACTGTGAAACTCCTCGCTGTTGCCAGCTTTGGCCTCAGGTTTCAGCATCTGACTGTGCAGAGAAACATGTCCGCTGTGTATGACCCGCGTGAGACCTGTGTGGTCACGCAGCTCGGGCGGCAGGTGCCATCCCGCTTCCCCTTCGCCCCCCGCAGGACCGAGGTGCGTTCACTGCTCCAGCCCAGCGTCGGAAGCAGCCGGACTCTCCCGCAGCCCGCGGGCCGCCGCGAAGCTGAGAAGCGGCTGCCATCCACGTCGTGCTCAAGGACAGGAAAGTTCCAGGGCACAAGGCCTCTGTGTCAGCTCCTTCCTTTGGCAGCTCGTAGGAAGGCTGGTGGAAGTCAGAAAGGAGAGGGAGAGGCAGTGGAGGGAGTTGCCTGCATGCCGTGGCCAGATGGCCAGAAACCAAATCGTAGTGGCCTTTACAAGTGCTGTCCGTGGGCTCCTTGAGCCGCTCATGAAATTCTTACGACTTCCGATACCTGTTTATGTCACCAAATCATAGATTCTGCAGCCTGATAAATGATCTCCGGTTGTATCACAGACAGATGCATTGTGGCTCAATCACCTGTTTTGCTTATGTGAGCGCTTTGGGATTTTTGTCTCTAGATCGATTTCAAGTTAAAAATTTCATTTTTGGCCTGTCACTCTACCACATTTCACAAGTTTGTGCTCTGTACATATCTGGATTTTGCTCA
This sequence comes from Miniopterus schreibersii, assembly GCF_964146895.1. NCBI lineage: Eukaryota > Metazoa > Chordata > Mammalia > Chiroptera > Miniopteridae > Miniopterus > Miniopterus schreibersii. The sequence goes on along the minus strand of NC_138103.1, from coordinate 97,323,164 downwards.
GACCCCTCCCTCCAATAGGCACACAGGCAAACTGGAGGTAAAAATATTATGTTTGGTTATCTGATCTTTTCTTATCACAGGCAACTAACTACCGTATCTATGTGAGTCCCCGCTGACATATTGTGGGGCCTGCCAGTGAAACTGTCCAACGTCATGTTCAGGCAGTGACGTGATGACCAACCCAACCTCGGGTCCTCCACTCGCGGCTCCAGCGGCGTGTTGACTCTTGGCATTTACCCTTGTTTGCTTATTGAACCGTGTCAGGTTTCTATGGCTCCGAGTGCTGGCTCACATCACAGTCAAGTGGAAGCAAGAAAATGCAGGCAAGCCCTTCACGGAAAAATAGGCTGGCCGCGACTGCAGGGTTCTTGGTAAATGAACAGAGACGAGGGAGATGTAATCTCCTAGGCTTTTCCAAGGCTTTGACAGAAGTTGTGGAGTTGGGGGTGTGGGTAGGTCATGTCAGAACTGGAGACCAGACCCGCCTCTGCTACTGGGAAGGCAGTGGGTGGGGTGCTTCTGGTAGGGAAGGGAGGGGTGAGGACCGTGTGCAGGCCCAGGAGGGGGCCCAGCACCTGGAGAGTTTGGGACAGGAAGGTGGCAATCCAGACAGGTAACCTGCACTAGGAGGGTTAGGCATGGTCTGAGCAGGTGAATGTCCTGTCAGGTTGGGGCTAAGCCTGACCAGAAGTGGTGGGAAGGCATGAGGTAGTCAGGATCAAGAGCACTAGTTAACCAAAGTCACAGTCCCCTCTAGGGCTAAGGGGTAGACCCTCATCTTGGGAGGTGGAGTTTACAAGGAGAGCAGTAAGACAAGCACAGGGATTAAACCCTGAAGCTATCTGGTTACAACAGTGACTTGGTCACAGAAAAGGGAGGAAAAGGGAACTCGTATTCACTGATTGCCTCCCGCATGCATGTCAGACTCAGAACTGGGCTATAGATTTTATTTACTTATTCAACATGTTTTAATTGAGCACCTACTATGTGCCAGGTACTGCTCTAGGCCTGGGGGATAAAGCAGTGAAGAAAACAAAATCTTTGCCCACTTGGATCTTACATTGTGAGAAAGGAGACAGACAATAAACAAAATAAATAAACTTTATTCTAGATTAGAGGGTAGCCTGGCCAGGCGTGGCTCAGCGGTTGAGAGTTGACCTGGGATCCAGGCGATCAGGGTTCGATTCCCGGTCAGGGCACATGCCCGGGTTGCGGGCTGCAGCCGATCAGTGACTCTCTCATCATTGATGTTTCTGCCTATCTCTCTCCCCCTCCTTTCCTCTCTCTGAAATCAATAAAGACATATTAAAAAAAAAATAGATTAGAGGGTAATAAGTGCTCTGGAGAAAAACAAAGCAAGTTGGAGAGACAGGGAGTGTGGAGGATTAGCATTTTGAATGAAGTTGGGGAAAGCCTACTGAGAAGGTGACCTCTGGGCAAATCCTTGAAGGAGGTGAGGGAGTGAGCCCTGCAGGTCCCTGGAAGAAGGATGCTCCAGGCAGAGGAAACAGCAGGTGCCGCGTCTTGAGGCCCGAGTGTGCCTGGTGTGTATGGAGACCAGCCGGGACCAGAGTGGCCAGGTTTGTGCAAGCAAGGGCAGAGCAGGAGATGCGAGAAGCAGCGGGCTGGTGATGCAGGTGAGGACACCACCTGAGCCCTTTTAGGCCAGTGGGTCCCAGCTGGGGTCAGTGTGCTGCCAGGGGACACTTGGCAATGTCTGGAGGCATTTTTGGTTTTCACAGTTGGTGGCTGTTTGTTCCAATATAGACTTTAAACAGTTCAGAGCAGACTTGCTACAGCGCAGGAAGCTCCCATCTGGGCAAATTTGTGGCCAGCACATTGGACAGGGGCATTAGGTTCCACACTGGTGCCTGTAGATTGAACTAGTCAGAAACAAACAGATAAGTTGTTTTGTAAAACCTACTAGGAAAGTATAATATACATAAAGAACAGTGTGCATGTCAGTTTTCACAAGTGAAACACCAGTACTTAACTAGCGCACAGATCAGGAGACAGCCCCACGCCACCTTCTCCAGTCCACATTCTTCCAAGAATAGCCACTATCCTTTTAATACCATAAAGTAGTTTTGCCGGTTTCGAACTTCTTATAAACAGAATCCTATGGCATGTGTTCGCCTTCCTTTCCTCAGCACCGTTGGTGAGAGTCCCCCATATCGTCGTGTATGCCGTAAACCCTCCATTCTCGTCGCCACCTAATAGCCGTTGTGTGAACAGAGAGCCCATGTCGTCTGCTTGGAGAGGCACCTGCATGGTTCCCGGCCGGGCTGTTCTGAGTGGGCTGCCAGGAAATCCCAGGGCATGCCTTTTGGTGAAGACATGTACACATTCTGTTGGGGATGGGGCTGTAGGAGAGAGAAGAACTCTTGATAAGACGAAATGTAGCATAACTAGAGCAGTAAACAATAGATACAGGTTTAATAGGGAAGGTTTGGACAGGCTCAAGAATGAAAGAAAAGGTCCAGAGCTCAGGGTAGAAAAGGCTGCGGCTGAGGACGTGGCGTTCAAGCCGAGGAACGACGGTGTGTGGACAGGTGAGCGCCTGCAGGGAGCAGTGGCGGCTGTGTGCGGTGGTGAAGGGCTTGGGTGGGAGTCAAAACGTCCAAAAAGTCCTGAGTCTGCACCTTGCTCTGCCCGCTGTGACTGTGCAACTTGGATGCGCAGCTCTGGCTTTCCACTGCGGGCGACATAGGTCACTGAGAAGATGAAATCCGTTCATTCGGCAGCCAGTGATGGAATCCCTACCCATGTGCAGGGCACTAGGGATTCGTGGTGAATGAGAAAGACGGGTCCTTGTCCTCACTGATTTCACCAGGAAAGAATACAGTGAACAGCGATCATTTAATTACAATTACAGGACGAAGGGATCTAACCTAAGCTGGGGGTCAGCACAGCTTCTCTGAGCCCAAGTGGACATGAGCCAGGCCAAGAGTTGGGGTGAAGAATTCCAGGCATGAGGGAAATCTCGGGAGGGTAAGGAGCTTGGCATGTGTGCGGAAAAGAGGCAGTGAGTGTGCAAACAAAGCGAAAGGAAGAGCAGCGGAGAGGAGGCGGGAGGGAGGGGCAGGCAGGGCGTAGGCCACGGGCTCTGCCTTAATTGAGTTTGAAGCATTTTGAACTGAAAGTAAGGAGAGAGCTGGGGATGGAGCAGGAGTGGTGGTAGAATTGGGTGAGAGCAAAAATATAGATTGAATTTCCATTTCAGTATTCACCCATGAGTTCATTTACATTTGTGGGACGAGGGACTACCCAGTGATTGCAGTGATGTCTGAAATTATTTGGGCATCAGTAACTACTGAGTCAATGAATACATAAATAGTAATTTATGGGGTTAACACAACTTGTAAAAAAATCTGTTTAAGATTCACTCTCTTTGACCTGATAGTAACTTGGTTCTTTAAGTAGGTTTCCCTCCTAGGAACAGTAGCTAGTATTTGTTGCGTTACATGCACCAGCTTCCATTCTAAGCAGTACATAAAGTGTATTCTCTCACTTATAACCCTCATCCAGCCCGGGGAGGGAGGCTTTATTTTAGTCTCCCGTCTAGTGCTGGGGATGTAGACACCGAGAGGCACATGATCTGCTTGCCCGAGATCATCCAGTTAGTAAGCATAGAGCCAGGCTGGAGTCACATTCAGACAGTCTGATTCCAACCCACAAGCTCTCAGTGGCCCCTCTTTGTCATCTCTAGAAGGAGGTCACAGAGAAGTCAACAAAAAACATCTGGTTGGGTTGGTTGCTCCACTTCTCATTTTAAATTAATAAATTGGCATGGTGCATTACTCGTTAATCGTGTGAGTTGATTCTCTAGGGCTTCATCCCCCCATAGTGGACTAAGAAGGCTGAGCTTCCAAATCTGCAGATCCAGCTGTGGATCAATGACTGGTGCTCCGGAGATCATAAGGAGTAGAGATTGGGAAGGTACACAGGGTCCAAACCGTGTAGCCCTTGTAGACCATGGAAGTGATTCGGATTATTCTCTAGGTGCTGAGGGCAGAGATCTGATTGGTTACGAGGTGCTTACAATAGCCTGGGTGGGAGATGCTGGCCCCTTAGACCAGGGTGAGAGCAGTTAAAACGGAGATGAAATGAGAGATTCTAAGTAAAAGGCCTCGCAAGATGCTTGCCCAGAGTGGGCACACTGCGGGGTGGCTGTTGTTACAAAGGCAAGTTCATGTTGACCGACCAGGCCAAGTGCATGGATCGGAAACTGCTGCCCACAGCATGGCACTGAGGAAGATTCCGAACCTCTCCCAGACCTGCGGGGAGAGAGTGCGTGGTGGGTGAGCGACACCTGCCATGAGCTCGGGACGCGAGGCTGGGAGCACGCAGGCCGAGCGGTGCCTGAATCATGATTTTCAAGTAAAGGCAAAGTTCTCACCCAGGTGATTGAGTCATTTTTCTCAATATAAAAATATTAAAATATCTGAATTATTATCTGATGTAAAAGACAGGTAGGCTTAGACTATAAAAGGACTTTTTAATTAGAAAAGAGCAATTCCTGACAGATGGTGGATTATAGAAATTTACTGAATTGCGCTTGGGTTTGGAATATTTACTGTAATGAGTGTGCACTGTAAACAAAGCGTTCAGCAGGCAGGTTAGGTCCACTTAGGTCAAGTACTCACTCCCCTGTGGAGACCCATGTGCAGATTAGTGTGCCAAGTGTTCAGAGAAGCAAGCACACTGAAGAGCTTCCACACTGATTTGACCTTGGACATTTTTTTCTACCTAATACTTATTAAGAGCTCACAGAAACATGATAACATCTGCATTAATATTGTCTTAAAATATGACACTGTGCTACAAAATTTGTAATTCCCTCTTTTATAGTCCTGCCTTTTGTAGAGCTCAATCGGTGGGAGAAAGAGAGAGGGAGGAGGTGACCAGTACCTAGTACATATTTGTTTGTTTTTAGAAAACTATTGTCACTTAATGATAATTGATTGTATATATGGCAGCTTGGCTCTGAATCCAATCACCCACTCTTGAGGGCCAACATTTAACCTCTGGCTGATGGAGATCAATGCAATTCCTCGCCCGAGCCCATGTTCTGCAGTGGCTTGAACTTGGACTACCCAGCAGACACACAGATTCCACAGATGTGGGCCGGTCGCAGAACACTAGGGCTTATTCATGTCTAATGATTTAAAATTCATTTCCAATTTTCAGTTCAGGGCTTGGTACATGAAAGACACTCCACAAATGCCTTTTGGGTAAATGAATGAAAACATAACTGAGTAACTGAATAATTATGGTCACCGTTTGTCCTCACAAGAGAAGGCAGTTATGAAACCAGTAGGTATTATGCGAAACCTAGGAGAAATTTTGAATAAAACAATTAAGTCCAAGAAATAAACAAGATGTCCTTTATTGTTCTGTGCAGATTTAGCAAGTTAGAACTACTTTTGTTCGAATTATGCGTAATGAAGGAAATAGGGAAATAGTGCCTTTGGGGAAAACTGGGTGATGTTATTGACTAACCTTGATCGTCAGTGAGTTGGGTAAGTCTGTGTGCACCAGACAGGTCACACCACCTCCTTGTCTCTCGTCTCCCGGACCAGGTGATCTCTAAAGTCCCTTTCAGGTCACAAGTGTCTGTGAATCTATTCACTGATAAATTCACTTATAAATGTGATGCTTTGTGCTTGCTTTCTCTTTGCAACATTAGAAATGTGCATAATCTTCATTATAAAACCAGTCTTAGTCCAGCTTGCAAAGGCCCCAGGAAAGTGAAGAATTCCAGTGTTTTGCAAGAATATCTTCTCATTGAAGGAATGCTCCTTAGAGGAAAACAGGAGCTCTATTAACAGATTTCCCTGCAGAAGAGGTGTATGAAGTCCCCTTCACTGAGTTCATGGATTTAGTCTCCTCTGCAGTGGACTTGATGAGCATGGGTGAACCGAGGTCAACAAGGGGACTGGTGACATGGGCAGGTCCCCTAGTAATCTCTATAAGCAGACACCTGTGCTCATGAAGCCGTAGCCACAGGTCTAAATGCTCTACTTCTACTCACCCATTTCATCCTGACAGTGACCCTGTGAAGTCGGGGTTGCTGTGACCCTTACTTTACGCATGGGCAGACTGAGGCATGATATGTTAAATCTGCCCACGATAATGGACCAGTGAGTGGTGGAGCCAAATTTGAACCCAAGTAGTATGGATCCAGAGGCCCTGCTCTTTGCCACTCTGCTATGCTGCCATCTCAGGATATCATCTAAGCCACTGATGAAAAATGAAATAGACCGGTCACCCAACACTTATGGGGAGCCCACTGTGCTAAGTGCTTTTAGGGACTGGGGTGTGAAATGCTGAGGACCTCATTGCTGACCTTGCTCAGCTCGCTCCTGGCAGAATGAGATGAGTACTAGAATGGAGGTTCTGGGGAGAGGGGGGGTTGAATTTGAGCTTGCCTCCGAGTAAAGGATTTGGATGGATAGGATTTTGGAGGAGAGCACTTCGGGTTCAAGCAAGAGCATGGATTTCAGAGTGTGCAAAGGAGACATATTTGCCCAGATTGTGACACATTTGCAGTGGGGAGATGATTTTGGCTCTTAGGACGTTCTGAATGCTATGCTGAGGAGTCTAAATGTAATTCTATAGGCAATAAGGAGCAACTTGGCTTTTGCTTTGGAGCATAATTCTGGAGATAGCAGGTGGAGTATAGTCTAAGCAGGAGGAGTGAGGACTCAAACCAGTGCCGTTTCCGAGACAAATGGGGAAAGGATGGTGTGGTGGGTGTTGTAATACGGCGCCCAGATCCTTTTCGAGAATAAAGGTCTCAGTATCCAAGTCACTGGGAATGCTGCCAACAGGGAGCCCTCGGCTGTCAAGCCCCGTACCCAAGCTCATGCCCTCTTCCTGGGGTGGCTGGCGTCCAATGACTGATTGTTGTGGGAGGTCTGAACACCCCGACCTCTCACTGTAGCTCAGGACTACTCTGAAGGATCGTCACAGATTCAGAACTCCCTGCGCTCCATGAACTTCTCTCTCTCCCCACGCCTGCCACTTCCCTTCTCTTCAACAGGCTGCTATTCCCAAGAGGACTCCCTGCTGAACCTCCTCCATGCTAATCTGTCTTAGAATCCGAATCCTGGGAAACTCAACCTGTGTCCAGTGGCTGTATGGTACATTGTAGAAACAAAACCCACAGTTAGGCATCTATGCAGGAATGTGGCAAGTAAAAGAGAAGTGTAAGTCAAAGAAGATGCCCAGCCAAGGTAGCTGGAAGGATGACGGTCTGAGCTAGCATGATTTCTGCCCTGGGCAGCTGTAATAGGCCCCCCAGTGGCCTCCCCGGTTCTCTTGTTGACCCCTCTAGGCTACTTTGCACACATAGGCTAGAGGGATCACCTACAGAAGGAAATCAAAAGTCCTTATACCCACAGTGCTCCCCCTAATCTGGCCCCAGAGACCTCTCCCTGCTCCCCATGCTCCAAGCACCCGGCCTCCTTGAAGTTCTGCAACATGTCAGCTGTTGGACCCCAGATGTTCCCAAGGGTCTGTCTCTCACCTCATTTAGGCCTCTCTGCTCAAAAACTCAGTGAGGCCTCTCCAACTATCCCATTTAGAATAGCAACCCCTCTTGTTCTCTGTCCCTTAAACCTTTTATTTTTTCCAAAGCACTTACTTCAAGTTGACACCGACATTATATTACCTACTAATGTGCTGATGTGTTCACTGTCTGTTTCTCTGTCTCCAATGAGTGTTCTTCACTGTCATATTCCTGGTCAGGAACATAATTTATGCATCAATTAATGAAAACTGGGGACACAGGAGGAGTGTATTTTCAGCAGAAAATCTGAGTTTCGTTTTGAAGATGTTGAGTCTGAACAGCCCCCTCAGGCTTCCAGGTAAAGATCAGGGAGAGGAAGTCCCTGTGAAGCGTGTAGGGGAGAATGAAGTAGAACCACGGTTCCCGAATTGCTCTGGGGAGTGTGAGTCTCATGAGAGCATGGTCATGTTTATTCAGTGGAACAGAACCCAGTTCAAACAGGTTGGATAAAAGAAAAAGAAAAAAATAAGCAAAGAAAGAAAGAGACAGGCAGATAGAGATATTGATGAGAGAGGGAGATGGACAGGTAGGGACAGACAGATGCCGTCGATAGACAGTGCAGGCCTGTAGAGGGGGAAGGACGGGAAAGGGCCTTATTGGCTTATGCAGCTGCGAGGTTCAGCCGTCAGGCTGCACTGGAGGCAGGGGCCCTTCTGCGACCCCAGAGCCTGGCCTCCATCTCTCAGCTTTGCTCTGCTCTGCTCTTTTCGAGGCAGCTGCTTTCTCAGCCAGGCTCTTTCGAAATGGGTCATGTGGCAAGTAGATCACCAGAACCAGTTCCAGTTCCTTCCTCTCAGCAAACCCAGCTGAAGACATGACTCTTCAACAACAGTTCCAGAAATATTCAAGGAATTGGGCCTAAGGAGCTGGCTGGCCGGTCTGGCTTGAGTTGTGCGCCCAGGGGGATAGAGGTCTCGGTTCCCTTTGTCGGGGACACGTGGGATCCGCACTGAGCCGGGCCCCCAGGAGCTGACTGCGGCTCTTCCTAACTCTGCATCGCACCCTTTCACCTTGGAAACGTGAAATTGGCCATGGCGGGGGTACTTACACCACGGAAGGAGGGAAATACTATAAATCAGGGCTATTTTTCTTAGGAGAATTGGTTGTTAAACACTAAAACCAGCACCTCACTGGTCATATGACCATTTATAAATCCAGGGAGTGGGGGACAAACCCACCAGAGCTCAAGGATTAAGAATGGGGGGGGTCCCCAAGGAGCAATCAGGATATTGTTACTGGAAGAATGAATATTGGGCAGTGTCCTCTACCCCATATATGTTATATTATCACATCACATCTGGTCACATTATGTTATAGTTGGAGACCTACAACAGCTCTAAAATGGCCTATAACCTAAAAGCTATTTATCACCCAAACTTCTCTGATTAGGGAGCCCCTTTCTTCACAGAACTGGTGAATTTCCCAATGTCTTTGGAAACTAGTGACCCAGAGGGTAGAGACACAAGATAAGGGAACCAAGAAGGAAACTATTACTAATATGTAGACCTGTTGCTGTGTTAGTGGCTGGGAAAAAAAGATTCTTTTATGTTCTCTCCCTTGAACAGCAATTAAAAAAAATACCTAAAATGAAGAAAGTGTTGATTTTAAACCAATAGGTTTGCATATTTTTATTTTGACTTTTAGCCACTAGAAAGCTTTTTCAAATCCAAGGAACAACCCATTTCCTGTATCTTTTAGGCTGAATATGACATGTTAATTTCTAATACTTTCATGAGCTGCAATTAACCTTGGGCCTTTGAGAATTCAAATGTTAAGATTTTTAAGATTTAGGTCTAAATCTGCATCTAGTGCTGTGACAGGAATAACAAAAAAAATACACACAAAAAAACACAAAAAAGCAATAAAAGAAAGGAAAAAACCCCAGAGAGCAACAAGAAAGCTATTTTTAGTTAATAGGAAATTAATTTTAAAGCACATTTTTGGGGGGGTGTTTTTGGCAACTCGGGCTAATAAGGTACATTCTGACCATGTTTTAAAAGGGCCTTGAAATGTAAACCTCAGGAAGATAGCACCTCTCTTTTGCTCTGAGGTTTTGTTTATTCTGACTCCCCCACCCCTCGCCCTGCATTGCAAAATTCGTTAGGGTTGCATTTGTACCGCTTGCAGGGTGCAGTCTTCATCAATCAATTTTCTTGGGTATCTGTTATACTGAACACTATATGGAATACTAACATTCTCTGTTCTTTAACTGAAAATTTTTATTTTCTAAAGATGGACAAATGTATTGAAAATCCAGGGCTCAGAAAGGGAGTATAATTATGTGTGTAAAATAAAGATGTTGTCGTAATGCATAAGCACAAGCACTCTTTAAAGCCAATGGAAGTGTCTGGGGGGTGCTCCTGGCTATTGAGGGTTTTAAATATAAAGATTCTCTCATGTGGAAGGAAGCACTCACCCCACAGAGGTAAATGATAGGGTTAACATATGACTGTGGGGTATCAATGCAGAGGAGAGAAGCTTGGGGGAGAGTGGGGTGAGCCAGGCCCCACAGACACACTGTGCTTCACAATATCGCAGAACTCGAACAATACCCAGAAGAAACAGCACATCATGTATCTCAGGGAGTAAGAAAATCTGAAACAGGGATGTGCAGACAAAGAGTTAGATTCAGGCCAACAAGGCAGAGCTGAGGAGCTGACCGGACTAAGGAGAGACTGAAGAGCATGCCCTTGGGTTGGGAAGGGCTTTGCATAGCTCCTGGTCAAAGCCCAACTTTTTCAAAGCCTCATCTAGAGGCAGCAAGTTGCAGGCAAGATCCTAGTGAGGCTCCTGAAACCAGAAGTGGCAGAAGGTTAGGTGGGCGGCACTAAGGGTGGCACACCCAGTCCAGTATTAGAAGTGTGGGTGGGGTTCGGAGCGAGACTGTGGTGGTTTGAATCACACTTGTCGATATCCGTGTGGCCTCCTTGGTGAATGGGGGTGACGGCCCTCCCTGCACCTCCCGGAGTTGCTGGGAGAGTGGAACGAGTGGGTCCCCAGTACCAGGCGCGCTGTGAGTACCCAGTCGACGTTCATGGCTATTGCCTACTGGCCAGGTGTTCGGAACCCTACTTTTCTAGCCAGTGTCTTCCATATCATCGTAATGACTTTGGAATTAGACTGCTGTGCTCCATCTTTGTTATTTTACCTTTTTGAACTTTGGTCTCTTCATCTCTAAAGTGGGACTAATACCTATAACATAAAAAAGTGCCCAGCACTGAGACTATATGTGCTAATAACCAATTAGTATCAATCTCCCAACCAGACAGTCATGTGGGCAACTATCTCTCTTTCCTCGAGTTAAGAAAAAAAAGTCTGGCGAGTTTAGATGAACGGGTGTCGTCCAGGTTAGGCCTACCTCGGTGGGTACAGTGAGATCCTACGAGCGCCTGAGTTCAAACTGAGTGATACCTTAAGTTAGGTAGTATTAAGGTTTCTGTCAGCTCTTTGAAAGTAAGAGTCTGTGATTAAACAAAATAGCCAGAAACCCAAGATTCCTTGGGCTTGTCTCAGAATGAATCTCAGACCCGCAGACTTTCCCTTTGACAGTGTTGTCCTCAGTTACCTTAAGTTCCAGCAGGGAAATCATCAGCTGCAATGTCCCTGCTGATCGGAGCTGCCATGGTGAGAGCCACTCCTGTTTTCCGATAGGAGACTCAGGAGGCCCATCAGGTTGGCTCCCCGAAGGGAACACGAGAGGGACGTTGCTTTCTGAAATTATTCAACCAACTCGTCACTTTTCAGCTGTCCAGTGCATTAGAGACCTTGAGCCAGTCTGTTGCAGATGTGTAACCATTGGAAATTCTTCACTGTCAGAAACTGGAAATGAAAACTTGCTCTCTTCTGGTTTTAGATTTTTTTTTTGGTGGTGCTCAGGCCGTTGAAGGCTGTGGGTTAAGTGTGTTACTTAGAATAATGTATTCAAGGCGTTAAGGAATCTGGGTCCAGTTTCAAACCTCTCCACTACCTCTGGCTTGACCTCGGCTCAATTCCTTAATCTTTTGGCGTCTTCCATCTGCTCAAGACGCCTCTGGCCACACGCAGAGAGCAGCAGCTGTAGGAACAGATTAAATAATGGGCTTCATATCACCACCGAGAATGGAGTAAATTGCTCTTTTGTGGGATCCATTAGCTCAGCTGAGAGTATTAGCCCAGGATTCTGGGTCTATGATGGACTACGAGGAACTGGGCGGCATCAATTCTAATGTCGTGCTTTGCCCCTAAGTGACTCTGGACAGCAGATAAAGACTGGGTGGGGGGTAGAGAGCAACGTGAGGACAGAGGAGAGGGCTTGGGAAGCCCAAAGAAGAGATCCAAGGGGGGGGGGGTGAGTGGGGAAGGGTAGAGAAGAGAAGGCGGGTGTGACAGGAAGAAAAGCAGGCCGGCTGCTGAGTGAGAGGAAGAGCAGATTTGAAATGAGGGATGCGACACAGGGCCGGAGGAGGGGACCGAGCAGAGGGGCAGGCAGGTTTATCCAGAGAGGACTTGCTGGTGGCTTCCCTGGCCCTTTCGGGGGGCTCTCTCCACATCCCCGGTTCTCCTCCTCCCTGACCCTGGGCTTCTGGCTCTGGGAGTTAGTTTTAACAGACGAGGCGTTTTACCTCTCAAAAGCATAAGAAACTTAACGAGATTCTTCAGCGAAGAGGCCTTAAAGACCCAAGGAATCAACTGTTAGTCTGTTGAGGGAAAGGGCCACCACTCAGTGCTTCCAAGTCAACTAAGTGCAGTCATGTGGGACAGGCCAGGCCAGGCCAGGCCAGGACGGGCGAACAGTAACAGGAGTGAAAGAAAGGGGTTGTGGGTTCTTGGTGATCCCCCCGCACGCCTCAGTCCTCTAAGCTTTGCCCGCTAAGACCAAGGAGCTCATCACGCCCTTGGGCCCTCGCCCGGCCCGGCGCCGGCTCGGACACCTGCTGCGATCCATGGAGGCGGTGACAGAAAATCGTAATGGCCACAGCCGCAGCTGCGTGGACTGCTTGCTTTGTCTCAGGCTCACACCATGCATTCCTCCAAAAGGGACCGGAGGTGGCTCGCAATAAAAGACAAATTACAAGAGGAGAGGAAAGCTATCCTCACACACCTTGGCTGAGGAAAATTACAGCAAATTTAACAGAGCAGTGAGAGTGGTTTTAGAGAAATTAACTCTTTGTTCTCACGATCACCCTATGAAGCAGCTACTTTTAATAACCCCCTTCTATGGAGAAGGAAACTGGGGACACCAAGATGTGACATTATGTCCTTGGCTTGCCTTCAAAGGCCAGCATTAGAGAGAGAGAGAGAGAGAGAGAGAGAGAGAGAGAGAGAGAGAGAGAAGAAAGGAAACGAAAGTCCGTAGGAGCCTGGATACATTGACTACTTACTTTCAACAATAGCGATTTCAAAGCTGTTCGCCGGGGGAAAAAAATCTATTAGCTCTGCCAGCCACCAAAAGATGTCCAAAGCCATTGTTGTGAAGGGTCTGTCTTAATTTAGAGTCTGACTGTCCCTCATCCAAAGACCCTCATGATAAATTCCTCTCAGACCACAAGCCAGGAAACTCTCTCCTGAACAAACTGTGACTCCTTCCACTTTGGCAAAGAGAACTGTGAAAATCTTCATTTCCCCTATTTCACTTGGCCGTACGAGAGCTTGGAACTAAATTTTGTTCAAATGCTATTGTTAGTCTCAGCAAGTTTTTCTTGATTTTTCTGTGTGTGTGTGTGTGTTAATATTTGTCTTTCATGGCAAACCACCGAAGACTCTTTGGAAGAAAGCACAGTGTAAATAAACAAAAGACAAAGTACAGTTCTGTTGGGGCCATGCTAAGGATATAATCATTTACCAAAATAGTTTACATAACACCCCTGAAAACTTTGTATCTGAAAAGGAGTATTCTAAACAGAATCCTGGGCAGATACTATTGTCCATGGTGTTCATCAAATTTTTCATGCCCCTCACCAAACCACTTTGGGTAAAGAACATAACATCTAGAGAAAATTAGCTGATTGCTCTCATATGTCGTCTTGTTGCAGGGATCTAATTTTTGAATCTTGTCCAAAACTGTGCTCTAAAATAAGCCAATTTAAATCTACATTTATCAGTCAGGCTTAAAATGAAGAATAGTTTCACTCATTTCCACCATTCACTGGTTAATGACTATGTTTAATTTGTAGATTTTTATTTGGTTCCAAAATTTCTTCCAGGAACAAAGCCATATCTTGTCCCACTGATTGATAAACACTATACTACATGTTCTGTCACCTGTCTTGAGAAGCCTGTCAAGAGCCAAGATGTAATTTAATAACAAAACCCCTCATCTCATGCTTACTGCTTTTGTGAGTGATCAAACCTTGCAAAGAACAAAGCCTTTCACTTCCAGAACTTTCATTACAGGTGTGATTTTCTCTGTCTCAGCCGACTTGATTTTAGTAATTTGGCAGCTTGACTATAGTGACTCCATTTTATTTCTTCACTCTATTCCTCAGAAGCATTTAGCTCTTTCTAAAATGTTTATTAAATTTATTGGGGTGACATTGGTTAATACAATTATATACGTTTCAAGTGTGCAATTCTATAACATTACATTGTGTGTTCACCATCCAAGGTCAGATCTCCTTCCGTCACTATATATTTGACCCCTTTACCATTTACTGCCTCCTCTCCACCTCTGGCAACAAACAAGACAAGCAAACAGACAAAAACTCTTAGGTGCAGATAACAGAAGCATTTAGTTTTGGTGTTCAAAATATGTAACTGGATAGAGTTCCTCATCAGGGCACTGGTAGGGAACATGTCACTGTGAAACATTTTCCTCTAAGGAGCCTATTTTGTAATCAGTGTACTGGCAGGTATTTTGTTGCCCATTTTAGTTACATTATCAACAGGGAAAAGTTATTTCAGAAAATAAGCTTCATTTTTCCAGTTTAGGAATTGCTTTGTAATTTCATCCAAAGGTCTCTTTAAAACACGTTGGCCTTGGTGCCGGTGCCTCAAATAAATTACAAGTGAAACAAACAAGCTGGCCTCTTACTGAAGGTGCGGCTGCAGAGCCCCGAGGCTCTGCGTGCCAGGGGCTCTGTCTGGCACATTTCTGAACTTTGCAGAATTAATTGTGCCGCAGAGAACATCATCAAACGCGTCCGGCGTGGCGTGTAAACATCTCCAAACCATGATTCTGCGCCATCAAGTGCTCTCCAGCTAATTTCACTTGGTGCAATTACTCTGGAAGAAAATCGAGGCCAAGTGAAACTGCGGAAATGGGAACAATGCAGGGAGGAAAAATCTCACCCCATTAGGGGAGCCGTTTCTTCTCCGCACAAATAAGCCCACCACGCCTTGGAGGCAAGACTAGATGGCTCCAGGATATTCTTAGGCTGCCCCGCGGGTCCCGTCGGGCTGAGCGGGCCCTGCCGCGGGGCGGAGGAAGGTGGCCCGAGCCGCAGCGCCCGGCCCTTAGGGGTATTTTAGGTAACTCGTAAAATCTGTGCAGCCGCCCCCTCCCCCGCCCGACTCCCAGGCGCGGAAGCTGCTTTTCCAGCTCGTGTGTTTGCAGAGGAAGCTGAAGCAAGGCCCCGCATGGCCCTCTGGCTGCGCACCGTTTGCAAAGCGCGTTAGCAGCGCCCCGGGAGCCGTTGTCCCCGCAGGGCCCCGGCGCGCTGGGCCGGCCTTGCGTGAGGATCTGCTCCGCTCGGCGGCTCCGGCTCGCCCGTGACCTTCCCACGTCGGCCTCGGGACGGGACCCGGCGGCAGCCCCACTCCCGCGCTCGGGCCCCGCGCGTTCCCGGGGCGGCCTAGCGGGCGCGCGCGGGCGGGCCGGGCCGGGCCGGGCGGGGGGTGGGGTGTCACGGCGGGGGCGCGCGGGCAGCTTCCGGCGGGGGCGCGGGGCGGGGCGCGGGGCGGGGCCGGGGCCGCAGCGCCCCCAGCCGAGTGGCGTGCAGGCACCGCCCCCGCGCGCCGCAGTCCCGGCTGGACCGTCTCCCGGTGGCCGTGGCCGTGACCGTTGCCTCCGCGCGGCGGCAGCGGCTCCGGGGCTCGCAGAGGGCAGCGGGCGGCCCCTCGCCCGTGGCTGCCTCCCGCAGCCTGCGCTGGGACCGGCGGCGAGGCGGCGGCTGCGGTGGCGCCCGGCCCTCCTCCTCCTCGCCGCCGCCTGCTCCGGGCGACTGCGGGCTCCGGGCAGCCCCGGGCGGCGGCCGGGCAGCGGGGCCGACGGCGGGGGATGGCGAGATAGCGGCGCGGAGCGGCCCGTGAGTGCGGGGGCGGGGGGCGCGGCGCGGGCCGGGGAGCGCGGAGCCCGCAGCCGGGTCCCTGGGCGCGTCGCCGCGAGCGCCGGGCGGCCCGGGCGGGGTGGCGGGCAGCGCTCCGGCCGCGCGGGTCTCGGGGTCCCGGGCGCGTCGGGGAGGGGGGCTGCGGGGGGAGGGGGCGCTCCCAGGCGCGCAGCTCCCCGCGCGCCCTTGGGCTCCTCTCGGGCTCCGAGGGCGCCGACGCCGCGGCCGCGAACTTCTGCCCCACGGAGGGCGGTGAGTTGTGAGCCCGGAGGCTACCTGGGGGATGGGAAGGAGATTTGATTTCATTTTCCTCTGACTCGCTGTGTTTCTGCGCGCCGGTATCCCGAGGCGCTATACTGGTCGGCTCCCAGTTAAAGTGCTGGCGGGCACAGTCAGGCTCCCTGGCAAATGCCGCTTCTGATGTGCGTCCAACAGAGGAGCTGGCATCGCGAGTTCCCACCGACACGCGCGTTGTGCATTTACATGGGGGCTTGAATAACGTGAGCCTTTCTGGGGCTCACCTTCTGCTACCAAAAACACATGAGGTCTTTTATTTGCACTTGGGTATCTGTGTGTGCCTTTTTGTGTGGGTGTGTTTAGTAGAGTCAAATATTGATACAATGTGCATGAATGGTGTTTGTGTGGAAATGATTTTTTGTTTTGCATTTCTTCTTATGTGTTCTTTTAAGATTATATTCAACAGAAAAGTTTGTTTCAAGTTTGCCTTCCTATTTGTCCGTTTTCCGTTTCAGATCTATCTTTAAATTTAAACAATTATTGAAGTAAAATTCATGTGACTTAATAGTATCAGTCAGGGCTATGAAAGTGATTTCTAGCCTAGATTTAAAAGCGAACTCCCCTCCTCCACAAAGGGCAACGACGCTTCTAAAAGCATGCTTCGTACAAATGATGCTTGCCCCTCCCCTTCAGTGATCATTTTGCCACAGATCTGAAATCATATTTCACTAATATCAGAGAGTTCTCGCCTGAGCCTGGCAGAGGAAGGGAAACCTAAGTCTGGTGTGTTTTTACAAACAGGAGACTGTCCCCTTAACTTGTTTCTTACTTTGACTTTGTTTTATGGCCAGGTGGGAACTGGGTTGCTTTGGAGCCCATTTAAATATGAGGTATGGTTTTTAGGTGAGCCGGGCGGCTATTTCTCTTCAGGAATTGAATGGAGGCTTACTTGCTTTGTAATAGGTAGGATCACAGGCACGCCTCTCTCATTAGTGGAGACTTGGATTCTCTTCTGGGAATTAAGGATCAGGAACTGTGCAGTTGAAGAGAACAAGCTTTTGTGAATTTTGAATGGCTTTGCTTTTTGATGGTCGTTCTGAATACTAAGTTGGCAGAAATATAAACTGTCCTAATATTTAAAGTCACCCTGTTAATTTGTGGAACAGGCAGCCTGTGCATACTGTAGACGATTCAGTAGGTATAGAAGGGTGTGGAACGGACAGTGTACACCTCTCTCCCCCATGAGCCACGGCACCCGGTTTTCCACGGGAACCAGGGTTACCAGCTCCTTGCTTATATCTTTCCAGATGCAGCCTGTGCTGGTATAAACATTTAGTACTGTTCTTTTTATCTGTCTTTCCACGAGTAAGGACGCATTGTATGCTCTGCTCTGCACCAGCTCCGCACCCGCACCCTCGGCTGAGCACTGAGCCTTGGCAGTCTCCCTGTGGGTACCTAAGAGCCGTCTCATTCCCGCACAGCTGCTGAGCGCTCCATTAAGGTCGAACCATAATTGACTTAACCTCTTCTTTATTGAGATATGTGTAGGTTGTTCCTGATATTTTGCTATAAAACTGTAAAGCATTAGTTTTTGAGGTTTTTAAGTGGATTTCAATAATTTCCAAAGGCCCAAAGAAATAATTTACTTCTTTGTAGCACATGCCAGGAAATCAATGGCCCTTCAGTCCGTCCACCTTTTGCTTTTATGTAATTTCACAGTAATCCATAAGGGCCTTTGGTGACTTTGTGATGAAGTGATGAAGGCCAGTAACTGAAGGCATATTCCTCAAGTAACCCATAGCTCTTTGTTTTAACACAAGGAGTAAAAGAACAGATATAAAATTTTAAGACTAATCTGGAAGAACAGTCTTAAGAGTTTAAATATTTTTTAACATGGAGAAAAGGCTTATACCTTTGATTATGTCACACATGACGACAGTTTGCATTTGATAAAACTTGTCTGCCACCAGGCACTAAAATCCTCCCCCTTCTGTAGATTATCACCAACGTCTCATATTTGAGTGCTGCTATAATATGGTTACAGACTGTACAGTTTGGGAGAAGGTTATTAAGTCTTGAGGGGGGAGTATGCTTCTAAAAAATATTTGGCTCTTTTAGATCTAAAATTGAGGTCTCAGAGTGCTTTTAGAACAGGATCAATTGCAGAAGCAATGCTAATGCTAGAAATTGAGCCAGATACACAATAAAATCCAAGTATTAGCCAGTGTTGAGCTTTATATTTCCATTATGTTCATTTTTGAGGATGTTTTTAAGAACAGTACAGGCAAGCATGATCTTTTTCTCTTAACTGATCAAACAAATCTTTTAGCATTTACGCTGTTTTCTTTTCCCTTTAGTATTTAGTACCTGTCATTGTACAAAACTGCTAATATTATTTATATTTGCTCTTCCTAAATAAGTATGTTTTGAACATTTGTTAAACGATTTCAGGCAGCTTTTTAGGGACTGAAAATATAGCAGTGCCCAGGACCAACAGGCCCCACTGCTAAGTTCCCACCTTAGTGGGGGAGACTGACAAAAAGCAGAGAAGCAATAAAGGAGATAATATCAAATAGGGATAAGTACTGGAGGAGTAATAAAATAGGGTTGCTGTGGTAAAGTGTGTGTGTGAAGGGGGAGTGCTGCTGGTTTAGATTGAGTGCCTCTAGAAGCCTCTCTGAGATGGAGAGATTTGAGCCAAGAGTTAAGGGACAGGAAGAAGCCTATGTTTTTGGAGATCTGGTGGGAGAGCAGCTCAGGCAGAGGGAACAGCAAGTGCAAAGGCCCTGGAGTGGGGCTGAGCCTCAGTGCCAGACGACCAGACTTTGGGGAGAGTGGCAGGCAGGAGAGAGCAGGCGCTGGGACCGGCGCCCTGTGTGTCTGCATATGTCAAAGTGTCCACAGAAGTGGAAGAGACCTGGGGTGGCGGAGTTTCTCCACCTGCTGGAAGCCCCAGGAGGGTAGGCACGTGTCTGCTGGTTTCTGGTTGCGTTGCCAGCACCAGGAACAGCCACGGTCACAGTGGGTTGTGGATAGTTGTTGAATTAATGAATAATCAGAGTTTAAAAAGTAATCTTGCCCCTTTGGTTGGAATGCTTAGATTCGGAAGTCTTTTATCTGAGCTTTCCACCTTGGCGCTGGCCCTTGACGTTACCAGGTCGGTTACACTATTAACACAGCCTCTCAAATTTTTGTTTCAAGTCGGCTGCATATGATTGCTGTTCTCCAGAATTAAAGCATGAAGCCTTAAAAACATACCTGATTTTTCAGGACATTATAGTGATTTCTGAGTCATTTAGTCAGACGTTTCACCTTGATTTCAATGGATTTGCCATTTGCTCAAGTGTAAAATTTTCAAAGATGCCCCTTTTATTGGTACTGAATGTTTCAGTCCTTTGGGGCTGATGACAGACTGATGAACACATCTATGTACTTTTTGCAGGTACTTTTTTTTCCTCACAGGAAAATGTGTGCATGTTCTATTTTAGGGATTATCAGGAACTGTGGTGTTTCCTCTTCCCACTTCTGATGTTTGTCATTCTAAATATATGTTCCTTTATGTTAATTGAAAGCTTGGGAAGTGAATTTTGTGCCAAGCGATTGTTACAGACGTTTAATAAGAATCTGTGGTCTCGCCCGGCCGGCGTGGCTCAGCGGTTGAGCATCAGCCTATGAACCAGGAGGTCACAGTTCAACTCCCTGTCGAGGCTCATGCCCGGGTTGCGGGTTCGATCCCCAGCAGGGGGTGTGCAGGAGGCAGCCGACCAATGACTCTCTCGCATCATTGATGTTTCTCTCTCTCTCTCCCTCTCCCTTCCTCTCTCTGAAATCAATAAAAACATATTTAAAAACAAGAATCTGTTGTCTTGCCCCGGACTGTGATTTTTGGGCTCGCAATCGACATCAGGAGTTTTGTGATCTGGCAGAATGAGGGTTTTTGATTTTTATATTTCCTATTCTACTTGGTTGATACCAGTACCCAATACTTGTTTCCATGTAAGATAATTTTATCTTCCAGCCCTCTCTTGTAAGCTCTGTGCAAACACTATGTCAAGGGTGGATTCTGTGACTCCCGAATCCTAGGTAGAGTCACCTTTGTCACGATCACTGAAGTGAAGGCTCTTCGGCAAATAGCAGAAGCCTGTATCTATCTGTTGTATATTTAACTGGTTGTGGTAAATTTAGAGGCTTAGATGTCTGAGTTAAGGTACTTTCATTACTTCCTTTGCATTTCCTTTGTGAACTCTAGAGATGCAGGAATTGCACGTTTGTCTTACGTTGTCTAAAATTACAACACACCTTCTCACCGGTCGCTGCTGCTGATGTTGCTCTTGTGAGTAGAGGTTGCGTTTTATGGTTTTATGTTGCGAGCTGAGGAAAAACTTCTGGTGGGTAAAGTTTTCATGTACTTTTGCACAGAGGTGAGAACGCTTGGCTCTTAGCCGTTCCTCCGGTTTGTAGGCAGGCACCCTTGGTTTGTAGAGGACTTGGAGTCGGTCTGTGTGCCTGTCGTTGAGCATTCGTGTCATCTGTACTAAGTGGCAGTACCCTGCAAGACCGCAAGGAGGCGACACTACTTCCTGAAAGCCGGTGTGGCCCTGCCCTAGAGGGGGCCCTGCATTCTAGGCCCCTTGCCAGTGCCTCCCCCATGCTGTAAGACGCAGACCTCTCCCGGGGACCTGGACCTGAGCACAGTTGGAGTGGTGGCCTGGCCGCAAGAGCATCTGGTGGAAAATAACCAGTGGTGGCAGAAGTAGTGCTTCCCAGTTCTAATATTAGAAATCCTAATGGGGCCGTGAGTTGCAGACATTCTCTAGACAGAATTGGGTGTCTGTCAAGCCCGGGGTGGGAGTAAGCTGCAGAGAAGTAAGATTTCACCACCAGGACTTCGTGCGGCAGCCCCCGAGGGTGCCAGCCGGCGTGCCACCTTAATGCTGGATGCCCGTCATTCCTGCCCACAGGCTGGAGACCCACTGCCATACCAGTGAGGTCCTGTGTCACGTTCCATGCCTCGGTATTTATAGTGCAGCACAAAAGTGGAGGAGGCAAGAGCATTTTAGAAATCTCTTCTAAGAAACAGTTCAACTTTGGCAGATTCATCTCCATCCCACTGGAACCTTATCCTACGTTTGTTCCTTGAAGATTCCTGGCTCATCAGAGTTTTACTGTAGATGTAAATTTTTATTTTTTTTTCAAACCAGGTTCTGATTTCATGGAAGAACAACATAGAGCTTAAAATGCAAAGCTCTTATGAGTAATAGGAACTTTAGCATTCAAACACAACCACAGGACATGGAGAGTTTGAGAGCCAGAGAGCCCTCCGATCACCTGGTCAACTTCTTCAGTTTACTGATAAAGAAACCAGGCCCCGGAGGAGTAGGCGTTCGGACATTTGTTGATGCATAAACATCTAAACAATTTTGAGAACTTCAGGTTGCACATTAACTATAAGGTAGTATTTATAAAATTTGAAGAAATATACAATTTCACGAATTTCATGTTAAAAGGTAGAGCATGTTGCTATTAAAACCCAAACTATTAGGCCTAATATTAGCCAGAAGGGCATGTGAAGACGTGGTGTTTCACTTACTAGCTTGGGATCTTTCTGAGCGGGTGTCCCTGGCTTTCCTAAGAGCCATTCCTTCGAGTTCAGACTGCTGAGATCTGCTGTGATTAACGTTTTTCTGTGCTTTGTGTTTGAAAACATATGTACTTTAAAACCTGTCATTTTGTTGTCAAATTGTTGGCTGTTTTTCTAGAAATACTTTATTAATAGCTTCACTGTTTTTAAAACTTGGGGCCATAGGGGGACTTGATTGTTTAAATACAAACCTAGCCGCCCAGAGGGTTTTAGAAATTGTCCCTTCCAAATGCTCCTGGTGGGTGTTTTAATTGTGACAACTTCTCAGGAGAGTAATTTTGTATTAGTCATCGAAAGCCTCAAGAATGTGCCATGTCCCCTTAGTCAGGCATTTCCACCACTAGGAATTTAAGGAAAAAAGAAAGCATGTGTAGAGAGACCGATCTATAGCAGTGCCCCCCCCCCCCCCCCGCAGTGCGTGTGGACACGTATTCCTGTTCCTAGCTTTCTACCCCCCACGGTGAGTCTTAACTCAGTGGGAATTCTACTCAGTAGGGCGTCTCAACATTGGGAGGGGTGTGTTCTATGAAAGTTTGGGGAAAGCTCCTCTCCAGAACCTGGTGACCTCCACAAAAAATACAGGCTTCAAAAATAACACATCTAATTTGCAAAAATGATCCTGGTGGTTTTCTTTGTGATATTATGATAACTATAAACTAGGAACAACTTAGATGCTCGATGATAGGGAGACTCATTGCACAAATTATGGTATATCCATGAAATGGAGAGCCCTTTCTGCATTAACAGTGAGGGAGGGCGGTGTTTACTGATGTGGAAAGGTACTCAGCATTTCTAAATCCAAAGAGCAAATTGCAAAGCCGTATGTATAGGTTGACCTAAAGTTTTTGTTTTTGGAGGATGATTGTGAGAGAGCGAGCTGGGGTGTGTGAGAGAGAGAGAGAATATGCCAGGAAGATTATACATCAAATGCTAGGTGAGATGATCTCTGTTGAAATTACAGATGACTATTATTTTTATTTTCCTGATTTCCAACATAAAAAGCATGTTATGCTGTAAAGGGAGTGAGATCAGATCCTGTTCCCTGTTTACCGGCTGTGTGAGCTTGGGCAAGCTCTGTGCCTGTGTCCTTCTCTGTAAGTGGGGATAGAAACACCCAGCGCGTGGAGCCCGCAGGTGGAGGTGGGCAGCGGTTGTCTCGACCTCACCAGTCCAGTGCGATGACCGAGGCCAACACTACACGCTCCCGTTAGTACAGGGTTTCTAAGCAGAATAACTGTATTTTATAACTTACATCAACTGTTGTGAAAAGCAGTTCAGGACATTCTGACAAGATATTCCACTGCTTCTGGTCACTGGGAGAGATTTTGTTGACTTTATTTACTTCAAAACTGAAATGCTTTCTGTTGCCAAGAAGTTTTGTTTTGAATTGAAGGCATTTTTTTCTTCTGTTCTTATTTCCAATGATCCTATAGGACAAGTTCTTGAAGGTCAGGGCCTGTTCTTTTTTAGAGTTGTCAGAATGCAGGGGGACACATTCATTCAGTGACTCGTAAGGGCCTTTTTTGTTGTTTTTGTTTTTGCAAGGCAATGGGTAGGCACCAGATCCTCAGCAGTGCACAAGGCAGACGTGCCCTAGCATCGAGTGACACAGGAAGTGACAGTACAAGTCGGGGCGAGGAGGACACAGTCAGCATGCTATCACCGCTGACCATCACATGGCCTCCTTTCCTCTCCTGCAGTTTTAAAAGAGACTTTATTGTCATGATACTTTTCAGTGAACACAAACATTCCTCCTGCTTATTCCACAAATTACCCGGGCGGGAGCAGGCTGGGTTACTTCTTGACACTCACCGATGATTTAGTGATGACTTACATTATACACGTGTGAGAGCATCCTAGGCTAATAGTCTTACAATTGCTACTATATATCTTCCGCGAGGGACTTGCCTTTTTGAGATTGTCTTTTATAAAATTACTGAGAGGGTTCCTGCTAATAAATTTAGGATGAATGGGATTCATGGATATTCTACTTGGGAAATCCCAGCACATAATCTTATTGAGGATGAGGGCAATAATGCTTTCTGTTTAAAATAATGTTTCTGTCTGCCAGTATCTGATATTAATTTCATGATTTGTTCTTTATGCAGGGACAGCATTTTTTTTGTTTGTTTGAGCTGGCAACAGTTGTAAATATTTTGATATAAAGTAGACCCTCAGTGGTCACGAAAGATGTCTTGGAATGTTCATGACAAGTACTGACCTTGGGTTTTATTTCTCTTGTACAGCTAATAAGTCGGTTTCACAAGTCGTTTTTTCATGTTCCTGTGTAGAACACATGGTGGGTTAAGTCATGTCACAGGTCGGAGCCACCAGCAAAGTCAACGTTTTATTCTTTATTTATGTCCCATTTTTTCCTGTCCCCACCATTGCTTTCCATGGACCACTTTAACCCCTCTGTCCCCATTGGAACCAGCAGTTAGCTTTCTTTTTTCTTTTCTTTTTTTTTTTTTTTGGTTGAGGGGGTCACTTTTCACAAAGAAACACTCGATGCCTCATTATGAGATGCACTGAGTACGTAATGGCAAAGAGAGAGCCACCAAGCTGTGTTGACATGCAGACACGAGGCTGTTGGCCGGACAGAGACCTCAGCCAGCTTGCCCTTTCTCGGATGCCAGCTTCAGTAAAATTACAGATGACTCCGCTTTGGAACTTTGCAGCTCACTTAACAGATCTCCAGAGCTGGGACGGCTGCGCTCACACATCCCGTGGGCTGCGTTTCTGGGATCAGAACCTCGGGCTTAGAGGGGCCGTGGAGGACTCGGACATTGCCGAGGGGGTCTCGCCTGCCTTTGTCCTAGGTAGCGGATAGAAACAGTAAGGACTATTGCACTTTCTTCTTAAATTCTACTGCAAGATAGGCAGCAGTGACACTCCAGATGGTAAATGGCAACAGAAATCTGTCCCATTTTCGGGGACCACTAAGGAAAGACAGTGGGAAGGAGAGATGTCAGCCGAGTTTGGAAGGACGAGTTGGTGTTAGTTAAACGGACAGGGAAGAGAGGAGTGAGGAGGGCATTCCGGGCAGAGGGTGCAGTGTGCAGTGACACGGGACCCGAGCGCAGGCCCAGCGGGCATAAGCGGGACTGGGCAGCCAGGTGGCCTGGAACAGCGGGGAGCCTCAACCATGCTGAAGTTGGCACCCTTTCTGGTAGGCCAGGCACAGCCGTGGAAAATTTCAGGCCTCCGAGGCCAACGTTTCAGGAAGGTGACTCGAGGTTGTGCCGGGAGCACTGGGGAGCCCAGAGGCAGCGAGGAGAGGTGGCGCGGGCCCAGGAGGGGCCCCCCGCCCACGCCTCAGGCCGGCCCTGGAAGCTCGTCTGCTTTCTCACCCGTGTCGAGGCAGCGACTCGTGCCTGTAAGGACCGCAGGCTCCTGTCCTGCGCGGCCCTGCTGCTTTCGTGGGCTTCCCGCGCGCACGCTCCCCTCCAGTGGCCGTGTCCCAGGAGGCCCTCGGGTGGGTGGCGGTGGGAGACGGGGCAGGTGCAGCCGGGCGACACAGAGGCTGCCCGAGCTGAAGCTGCTGGTCCGAGGGACGAGCTTGCCCTTGTGAGAGGAGTAAGCCCCGGGGGCTCGTGGACAGCACGGCCACTGGTTGTCCGACTGCCTTGTGCACTTGAAGGTCACTGGGAGAGGAGCTCCGGAGCGTTTCCACCCGGCCCGAGAAGGGGACTGTGAGGTGGCAGGTGTGAGTGACTTACAGCGTGATGGGAAGTCATCGCTGCAGGCCTCGAGCACGTCCAACTTCACCCGCGGCTGCACCCCAGGAAAGGAGGGAGTAGGGGGCGCCTGTAGAGGGGTGGAACGAGAATACCTAGATAAGACCTGTGTTGAAGCGGGAATTTATAATAATTCGGGCAGTAATAAAGACAGTGATGATTTCTGTTTCATATTTTAAAAAATAAGTTTTTATTGATTTCAGAGAGAAGAAGGGAGAGGGAGAGAGCGCTAGGAACATCACTGATGAGAGAGAGTCCTCGATCGCTGCCTCCTGCACGCCCCCTACTGGGGATCGATGGGGATGGAGCCTGAAGCCTGGGCATGTGCCCTGACTGGGAATCGAACCCTGACCTCCTGGATCATGGGTCCACACGCAACCACTGAGCCACGCCGGCCGGGGACGTCTGTTTCATATTAATAATACCTTAATGGTGGGTTATCTACTTAGGAATTTTTCAGAATAAATGTGCCTCCTCCAGTCTCAATACCCCTGGAGGACAGGGTGTTAGACAGGCTTTGTGCTGGAGCAGGGAGGCACAGCACACCCCTCTTTTTCTTACTTTGGCAGTTACTTTGCACACGGGCCCATTTCCCTGGCTAGTCTTTGGTGTTTTTCCCACATGCTGCTGCCGAATCATACCTGCTCCAGCCTGTATCTGTTCATTTTCTGCCTGTTATCTTTACCACCATCGTCATCATTTGGTTTTGGATGCTGAAATTGTCAATGCTAAATTAATCTTACCGGATTCGTTTTTTGGATAAATTCGTCAGAATGCTCATTAGTACATCCAGTGTATTTGCTGTTTTGCCCATTTTTTAATCTATAGGTTTGGTTAACGTGATTCCTGTATCTCCATCCAGTTCAGTAGTCACAGTGTCAGGAATTCTGCCACATCTCTCTGGAACCTTTGTCCAGGTGGACAGCAGCCATCAGTTAGCACCCGTTGGTCACATGGTGAGAGGACCCCTTCACTCTAGTTTTTTTTTTTACAATCTGTATTTCTTCATCTTGCTCATAAATAGCTCACGTCACTGGTCTGTGGAATCTGCTTTCTCGACAGAATGTCCCTTTCCTAAATTGTTTTGCCAGATGCCAATTATTTCAGGATCTGTTGCATTTTTCATTCTCCATTGCACTCTTATGTAGAAGACTCATAGTGTAAGTGTAAGTTTGTTTGGTTTTTTTTTGAGAGAAGCATTTGTATTCTAAAATGATGCTTAGGATTTTGAGATTTGGGATTAAACAATACCATGCATACATTTTTTTTAAAAAAGGACTATTTGAGTTTATTTGGAGAGGAGAGCTTTCAGATTCAGACCCCCAAAGAATGCTAAGAAAGCCCTCGGGCACATTTTGAGCAAAAATCTGTGCACTGAAATAAAAATCTTCAGATGGTTTATATTTTCAGGTTATTTCAGCAGTGAGACCAGAATTTTTTAATGCCAATACATTTTGAAACAGGTTGTTAACTGGCTCCCTAAGAACTGTGTTTGGCCCACATATGTGTTTTGTTTGGCCTGCACAAGGTTTCTGAAAAAAATTGGAATTAGTTGCCTGCATTTAAAAGTAAGGAGATTTCACATTAAGAAAGAGCAACAACCACCCTGCATTTCTGGCCCCTTTGGAATATCTTGAAGGTCATGACTACAGTGGACTCACGCTCCTATAGGTGGCAACCCGGCACTGAGGAGCTAACTGCCCCCCAACCTTACGCTCCTCTTTGCATTTCCCATGACCGGCTCCCTCACTTGTTAGGCTGGCCCTCGGGTGCGTGTGAGTTTGCACCTGCTGCGATAAGAGCCAAGCAATTAAAAGCATACTTTTAGTTGGAAGGAGATCAGTAAGGTGGTGGCTGGTGGTGGTTTTGTTCCCTGAGCTGCCAGCCCTTTGTCATGATGTGATAGATGGAAAGGCTTGGTCGAGCAGGTGGTGTTTCCCCCAAGAACAGCTAGGAGCTGGCTGGTGGGTGGGTGACCAGCATTCCTGATCACACGCTCCATCTCCTAGTTCACAGAGGCGACAGACCAGGTGCGACATCTAAGAATAATACAACTGTAAATTTTCAGGACATTTGAAGTGGGGAAAGTAGGCTCTGGGTCATAGCTGTGTAAGGTGAGAGCTGTCACGGGGTTTGTCCCAGGTCCCGTACCTGCCACTTAGTCGTTGGCGCAAGAGGGACTGGAGCCCAGGACTTTGACTGTGGTTCAGTGAGCTTTTGGTCCACATTTTTCAGTCCAGTGTTATGATCTAGAGATGAGATTTGTAGTCAGATCTGGACTCGAGTCCACGCCCTGCCCCTGACTTGCTGAGTGTCCTCAAGCTAGTGTGGAAACCTCTCTGTGCCTCATTGTCCTTGGTGTAAAAAGGGGAGCGTGATACTGACCTCACAGGGTTATGGGGTTAAATTTAATACTGCATTTAAAGAACTTGAAACAGTGCCTGCTTGGAATAAACATCAAATGCGTGATATCTGAAAAATAATATCCAGGGACTCTGTTATCATGATTGACTTGGCTAAAACCAGCATCAAATCAAATACATGAAACTGTTACATAATTCATATTTTTCCTTCTTAAAATGCAGGAAGGGGTTAAGGATAGTTTTAACTCCAGGTGTTTCAAAAAAAAAGTCTCCAGCGATTTGAGCCGATCCTGTCTTTTTAGTAATAAATATTTCTGTAGCAAACCAGTGCATTCCAAAGCATACTGTTCAGCTTTCTCTCTGGACCATAAAGAAACAATTGGGTCTCATCAGAGTATTTTAAGTCCTCACCAAAGACGCTATGGGGGCAGATTTGTTCAATTCACTAAATAAATGCTCCGCATGTAGCACATGGAGAGCCCCCTTAGATGCGAGAGAGATCTCTGCTCTTAGGTCGTAACCGATGGGGCAGTGGGGCGAGCGTGGGAGGCAGGGACAGAGCAGTCTCTGTAATTCCTGGGGTGATGTGATACACGTCCAAGTGGAAGGCAGACGAAGTGCAGGGGGAGCCTTAGGAGAGCTCCGGTACCTGGAGGGACGGTCTGCAGGAGACCTGAGAGCAGGGGCGCCCCAGGGTCCCGGCGTAGGAAGAGGAGGGCAGATCGTGGGGTCCGAGTTTGAGTTTGAGTTTGTCCCACCCGTGGTCTGGGCACTTGGCGGGATAGCCCCCGGGCCTTTGGCCTGGAGCTTGAACGAATGGGGAAGGTTGAAGAGACAGATGTGAGTTATAGCCAGGTGAGTAAGGCCCTTGCTGGAGGCCGGGAGATGAACTGAGCAGTAATTTAGATTCCCTGTGCGGGAGACACGGCTGAGGGCCTGAGCCCGAGCCCTGGAAGTGGAAATGGGGGGGGGGGAGAGTCAAGGCCTGGTTTGGGGGTGAAGCTGGTGAGTAGGTGGAAGGGGGGGAGGAAGAAGGTGGAATCGGGTAACCCCAGCTTGGTGCCATGAGGGGAGACTGAGGCACACGAGAGATTGGAAGCCAGTTTGGAAGCGCAAGTGAGTTTAATTTGTACATGGGGAGTGTTTGCGCGATCTCTGAAATGTCTAAGTGGGTAAGTAGTATCAAAACATTTTGTCAGCCCAGCTGGCGTGGCTCAGTGGTTGAGCATCGACCTAGGGACCAAGAGGTCATGGTTCGGTTCCCGCTCAGGGCGCCGGCCTGGGTTTCGGGCTCCACCCCCAGTAGGGGACGTGCAGGAGGCAGCCGGCTGATGATGTTCTCATCGCTGTTCCTATTCCTGTCCCTTCCTCTCTCCCTTAAAAAAAAAATCAAAAACATATTACATTTTTTTTGGTCATTCCCTAAGGACCTCATTGGAGTGGGTTTGTGTAGCTGGGCAAGAAATTGCCGAGTCCATGGCGAGTCTGTTCCTGGACAGAGGCCGGTACAGGACACACAGGTTCGGAGGCCGTTAGTCGTGAGGGGTGGTTAGAGCCACGGGAGCAGCTGATGCTGTTCACGAGGCAGTGTGGGGTGAAGAAGCAGCGGGCCGGGCCCCCCTGGGCACAGGGCGGTGCCCAGATGACCGCTCGGGTTGGGGTAGGACTGGGCTGTTGAATGGGTGGTGTTGGGATAGGTGGTAACGTTGTGTGTGGGAGGGGGCTGAGTCCCTGACTCAATCTGTTCACCAAAACTAATTTCCCACGGATTAAAGCTTGGAACAGCAAAAGGCTTTGTGTACCTGAAGACAGTATAGGCGACGATTTATAAAATCTTGGCTCGAGAGGGAAATTTTGGTGAGAAACCATAAAGAACAAAATGGGGAAATCTGACAATGGAAATGAAATGAAAACCTCGCTGGAGAGGAAGAGAGCAAACTGGGAAAGAGATTTACAGTGTGTGTAACAGTCAATGTGCATCTTGCGATATTTCTTACCAGTCAGTGAGGAAGAGATTAATGCCTAACTAGAAGAACCGGGAAAGGATGCAATAAGCATTTTATAGCAGAGCATTGCAAATCTGTAAACTTGTGGAAAGGCGCCTTGAGCACAGGCAGGGAGATGCCACTGATGCCTAACAGTTGGAAGAGATTAACATCTGGGGGAAAAGAGATGCCTTGATCTTGGTGAGAGTGTGGGAAGCAGACACTGGGAGCTGGAGCCGCCCCTGGTTCGTTTTGAAGGTCAGCTTCCTGCATTTTAAAGATCTTCTGGATATTTTTGAACAAGAAGGAATGTCCTTTAGGTTGTCCCTTTACTGAGTAATAGAGTATTTCACCGATGCGATAGAGGGGACAAAAGTTCATTTGTTCGGTGGGCATTTATTAACATTTATCGAAGACCGTTGCGTGCCGGTCGCTCTCTTCAGTGTGATAGAGCTTCCAGTGGACCCTGAGGGATGGGAAGGACGAGTGGGGGGGACATCACAAGGGGCATTCCAGAGAGGCCGTGGTTGGAGGGGGAGCCCCAAGTCCAGTGGCAGTGTGAGGGGAGCTGCAGTGGTTGGCCCCCTGCGGTGTGGAGCTGGGGGGGGGGGCTGGTGGCCACATGAAGGCCTTTGTCCGCCAGGCTGAGCAGGAGCTTGAGGTTAGGAGCAGTGGGGGCCTTGGAAGGCCTTGGAGCAGGAGTGATGCGCTCGGGTTTGCAGTGATGCGCCCGGGTGTGCGGTGATGCGCCCGGGTGTGCGGTGATGCGCCCGGGTTTGCGGTGATGCGCCCGGGTGTGCGGTGATGCGCCCGGGATGCGCCCGGGGTTGCGGTGATGCGCCCGGGGTTGCGGTGATGCGCCCGGGTTGTGATGCGCCCGGGGTTGCGGTGATGCGCCCGGGTTGTGATGCGCCCGGGTTTGCAGTGATGCGCTCGGGTTTGCTGTGATGAGCTGACGTGGATAACGAATAGGTTCTTGCGTTAACAGGGGTGTCCTCACTGGCGTGAAGATGACCTGAACTGATGTAAGGGCCCTGAAAAGCAAAAAGTCTGAGTGACAGTGTAAAAAATTCCCAGGAAAAACGTAAACACAACAAGAACATTCTATTTGAGCTGCAGACCAAGAAATAACTGAGGGCTCTCTTGGGGAAACAGTGTCCTGCAGGATCCACAAAGACACATTCTCATCACATAGCAAGAGTGAGATTTCAGTTCCGGTTACTGCCCTTGGGCGGAGTGCACATCGAGGTGCGACCATGGGAGCCGGGCAGGCGGGCTGTCCTGCTTGGATTCCCAGACTTCCTGGGCTCCCAGTGCCCTTAGTGTTTCATTAATGTTTTTATGGTGCCCCCAGGTCAAAAGAAATACCTAACAGTTCCTTTTATGAAGCAGTTAGGTCCAAACAGTTTAATAGATATTTATAACCTGACACATTAATAGCAGTTTAAAAAAATAATGTGTATCAAAGTAAGGGGAAAATATTTTTATTCCATTCTTAAAGGGCCACATGTGTGAACCTGTTGGGGATGGACTGCATAGCTTCCCAGACTTTGGAACCGGACTGGACACCACCACCCTCATTTCCCTCCCTCCCTCCCTCCCTCCCTCCCTCTCTCTCTCTCTCTCTCTCTCTCTTTCTTCTTTGTTTCTTCCTTCTTGCTGATTTTGGAGAGAGAGGAGTTGAGAGGTGGGGGGAGAGGGAGAGATTGATTTGCTGTCCCACTTACTGACGCATTCATTGGTTGATTCTTGTATGTGCCCTGACCGGGGATCCAACCTGCAACCTTGGCGTATTGGGATGACAATCTAACCAACTGAGCTACCCAGCCAGGGCTCATTTCCACTTCTACATTGAGTTTTGATGTCACTTGTGTTTTATCACAGCAGCCAACACCACCCTTTCTCTCCTCTTCCCAAAGACACGGCGTCATGGAAAGGCCTGCAGCGTGGCCTAGCGTTGAAACTGAACTGTCCTGAGCCGAAGGTTCCGACAGTGGTGAACAGATACCACTTTCTTCGCTTTGAAAATTTAAAATGTATTGTAACACCCAGTTCACTTGCTTCTGTGCCTTGGGGCTCCTCAGTGCAGGGTTCGGGAACCACAGCCCTGACTGTGTTCCCAGGGTTGGCAGGCCTTGGGTCAGCGTGCAGCCTAACAGGCAGAGCACAGAGTGGACATGTACCCATTCATGTCTCGCTGCTCATTCTTCCATCCGCCAGCTTTGAGCTTTCAGTGTCTGCTCAGCGCCAGGCGCTGTGCCTGGACGCGGGGCCTGACCGTGAGCAGTGAACTCCTCCCAAGGCTCACAGGCCCGTGGAGAAATTACAGAATCGGGAAGGGATGCACTGGGGCAGAGCCAGCGGACCGAAGGTAAGGGGCCAGCGGGCAATGCACGTTTTAGGCTTTGCAGGCCGCGCAGTCTTTTGGAAGCTGCTCAGCCCCAGAACTGTGGTGGGAAGCGGCCGTGGGCAGTGCACAAACATGGGTGTGGCTGTGTTCTAGTAAAACTATTTACAGAGCCTAGGTGGATCGAATCTGGCTCCTGGGTCCTAGTTTGTGCAGCCCCTGCAGTAGGGGCGTAAATTAAAGCGTGGAAGCAGAGGAAGGAGCAGCTAAGCTCCTGGGAATCCCAGAACGTATTGCAAAGGTGGTGGTGAGCTCTTCAGCTCCTCCCTGGAGGTTCCCAGGTGAACTGAGGACAGTGGCAGAAAGGAAATTCCAGCCGGGAGGAAGAATACGTGCAGACACGGAGTCGTGGAGGAGCCCGGCAGCTCGGAGAACAGTCTCAGTTTTAATGTGACCTGGAATGATGATGTTTGGGGAGGAGGGGGCACAGGGCTTCTTCCCTGGGTTAAAACTCCAGTTTCATGGGTCATTTTTCTCATTCTTTTCTACCCATTTTGAGGGTGAGTCACATCCTCTAGGAGCCTCCAGAGAATGGTGCGGGCTGGTGACGGCCACCTTCAGAGACTCAAGGGCAGCTGGGTCGGCACCTGCCTGTGCAGTTCTTACCCGTCCTGTCCTCGAGGCATTGACTTTGTCATCTGGTGCAGCAAGGCTCCTGAAACTCTGTGAAAATGCCTTCTCCTCCAAGAATAAGGCGTGGGGCGGGGGGGGGCAAGTTCCCACAGTGTCGTGACCAGAAGGGAGCAGAGACAACCTTCACATGTCCCTTTTCCTGGAACCACATCGGAAGGCCCTGTTCATGTGCCGTTTGGCCTCAAGTCCGTTTGAGAGTTTTGCTCATTAGAGAAACTAGATCTATTGCAAGCATAGTATTATGTTGCCGAAACGACTTGCTCAATTTTCTCTGTCAGTGTTACGACAGAAGAAAGAGTGTATCCTCCTGCCAGCTTTCAGCCAGGCAGGCGCTGGCGACACTGCCTTCGGTCTGTTGCCGAGAGCACGCGGCCCGGTGCTCATGACCTCCCAGCTGCCCCCCATCGGTGGCTCTAGCTGGCGCCGGCCTGTGCCACTGTGTCCTGGTGCTTGTTGCCCGCCGGCAGGAGTGGAAGCCGCAGCTCACCTTGGGAGGCTTCTCCTGCGGACCCTGAGTGGAGCTGGCCTCTCTGCCCGTTGCTTGGGGCTAAAGCCAGAGGATTAAGTGATTTGCCCTCAGGCCCACCGCTAATTAGTAACGGAGCCAGGACTACAGTCTGTCCGCAGCAGCGCCTGGCCCAGCGCTGGCCATGGCTGCCTCCACCCCCCTTTCCTCCCCACCTCCTGGGACGGCCTTTTCTCTTTTCTAGAAAAACTGTCACCTTGTCGTGAGGGGTTGTCTCCCTTCAAGGTAACGTTTAGCCAGCCAGAGAATACGGTCTGCGGTTATTTTTGTCTCCGCCGTTCAGTTCTTCCCGCACACACTATGTAATTCTGTGACATTAGCAGTTGGCATTTTAGAATTTCCATGAGCACATTTTCATTCTGAGAAGTAATTTTGATGACAGTGGAATAGACTAGAAAGCTGTTCATCCTGAGAATAACTGAGCGCCGTGACGGTGTGTGGTCCCGCCTCGTGTATGTTTTGGTTGTGATTATTAAGCTGCTCGGGACGCGTGTCCTCGGCCTCGGACGTTGCTCAGCGGCCGCCAAGAAGAGTCCGGCCATTTCCGCTCCCTAAGGAGAGCGTTTCTGAACCCTCCTATGAGGCTCCGGTTATAGATGTTGGATTTCCTTTCCTTTATCGAGTCCCTGTTTCTCTTATCTCCTGTGACATTTTCTATTTTCGTCTTTGGGGTTGGTTTTTCTTGTTTCTGGTTTGTTTGTTTTTTTCTGAAAGAGGGCTCAATGTTTTTATCTGTCTTTGAAAAAATGTTGACATTTAGCAATGTGTTTAACTTGTGAGAGCTGCTTTTATTTCTGATTGCATTGTCCTGTTTTTGTTGTCAACTTTCAAACGTCTCCTTGTGCAGAAGACAGTCTGTTCTTTACATTTTTTCCCCATTGAGTTTACTGGGGTGACGTCGGTTCACAAACCCGTACAGATTTCGAGGGTACAGCTCGGCAAAGCATCCTGCCCGCCGCGTGGTGCCCCCATCGCCCGGCAGTCTCTCGTTTTGGGGGTTGGGCCACGTCAGCTGAGAGAACAGTTGACAGGCGGTTGTCTGTGGCCTTCTCCCTTGTAGTTTTCCATGTCACCCCTGCTTCCTCGGGGGTCACTTTTCCTTGCCTTTTGGTTGTCCCGTTCACCCTGAATTTCTCCTTAACGTCCTAGGCTCTGCGTATGCAGGGCGGGCAAAAGTAGGTTTGCAGTTCTGAGCATGCGAAAGTGTTTATTCTTGTCACTGTTTAATAGTTAGCATGGCATTTATTTGTAGCATCTGTCTCCTCCTTCTGTAGACCTGCTTTGGCCCACCCGTGTGGCTTTGGTCCTCGGTGGTCTGTGCCAGTGTAAATGAGGCGCTGTCAGGCCTGACGGAGCTCATGG
The DNA here is from genome assembly GCF_964146895.1 of Miniopterus schreibersii. NCBI lineage: Eukaryota > Metazoa > Chordata > Mammalia > Chiroptera > Miniopteridae > Miniopterus > Miniopterus schreibersii. The sequence goes on along the minus strand of NC_138103.1, from coordinate 97,288,457 downwards.
CGCGGTGCGGGCCTGCGGGCTGGCAGGCGTCATTCGCAGGAGCGGGCGGAGGCCTGCTCTGAGATGCCCCCAGCGTTGGGCGGATGTGGGCGGCTCTCCTCTTGGGCACCTGTGACTTTGTCCGCCGCCCAGGTTTCCTCCGCTGTTCCTTCTGCCGCAGGGAGAACCCCTCTGGGGGGGGAGGGGGAGCACATCAGTGACTTCCGTGAACGGAGCTTCAGATCCCTCGGTTTCAGCCCGTAAGTCACTGCCTGCTCCTCCCTGGGCCGCAGAGGGGGTTTCAGGGCGCCGCCCTCCACCGTCGCTGCTTTTCCACCCAATCTGCCGCCCTCCTTGCTTCCCGTGGGGTCTCCCTGTACCACCCCCACACACAGAATACGCCCACAGCACGGACTGTGTGCTCGGCGCTCTTCCAAGTGCTTTACGTGTGTTTACTCACTTAATCTTCACAACAGACTCATGGGGAAGATAGTTACCACCCCCACTTTACAGATGAGAAACCCGAGGCACAGCGAGGTCAAGATCACACAACAGGTGGCAAAGCTGGGGTTCGGACCCCGCCTGCGTTTTAAGCAGCACACTGTCCTGCATGTAGTGCACCTGGAAGGCCCCCAGCTCCGGAGCAGCGCCCGAACCTCACCACCTCCGCTCTTGGAACCGTAGCCCTCGCCTCCGATGTGCTCAGCTGGCCCCCGGCTCCCTGCCCCTGCTCTGCCTGGAGCCTGCCCGCCCTGCGTGGAGCCGCTGGGGAAGCCTCCCCCAAGCACACCCCAGAGCGTGGGTCTTCCCTGATTGGGACACTCCAGTGGCTTCTCATCTCAGCCGAGCTAAACTCCCCGTCCTTCCCTTGGCCGCGAGGCCGTGTCGCTGACCAGCCCATGTCTCAGAGCGTCCCCGCGCTCTCGGCCCCTCTTCCTGGAAGCTTGTCCGTGTCTCAGGCTGTGTACTTGCTCCTGCCGCTCTGTCCCCGGCCTTGTCCCAGGAGTCTCCTCGTTAGTCGATCTCAGCTCAGGTCCAGCATTTACTCTCACACATTGACTTACTCAAGGTTTCGGAGCGCATGTCAGGATCTTAAATGCCTTATTTGTTTAGCTCTGTGTCTCTCCCGGCCGGAGTCTAAGGTTCTTGAGGGCAGGGCCTTTGTCTAGTTTTCTGTTGTGCCTGGAGGAGGACCTGGCACTTGGGAGGCTGTCCCGGCCCCGCCGCCCACCCGGTCAGTCCCCGCTCCTCTGGCCCCGCCGCCCACCCGGTCAGTCCCCGCTCCTCTGGCCCCGCCGCCCACCCGGTCAGTCCCCGCTCCTCTGTGGGTGTCCAGCTCCCGACCCCGACGTACCGAGTGCTCCTCTACCAGCGCCCCATCCCGTTATAGTTGCTGCCGCGTTAAACTTCAGTCGTTTCTGTGTCATTTATCAATGTTTGTCACACCGGGAAACCCCTATACCATTTATTCCCCCGTTTTTGCTCTTTAAACCATTTAAATGCGTACGAAATAGGAACTTTATTTCACAGTGCCGATGGAAACCTGGTATTCCTTGTCGTAAGCAAGTGACTGTAAAAGTGAATATATAGCAGTTACCACGTCGTCCCGTGTATCGCTTAGTTATCTGTCCGCACTGCGGTTTCACGCACTGCTGTTCAAACGCTGGTGGCATGGAGTGGGGAGCTGGTAAACCGGCTCAGTCGTGATCCTGAACTTGAAGCCTGTCGTTGGAAAACTGACCCCACAGTGGACCCCTGAAGCAGCGGCCGGTCTCACTGCGAATGCGCCCCAGGGCCCAGCCCGCTGGAGGCCGGCACCTCCCAGGCTCTTAGCGGGCAGGGTGTTGGGGGGCCGCGCGCGTCCGGCCCGGTGCTGGTGAGCACACGGAGCGTGTGCTTGCGGGAGTGGGTCACGCCACGCATCCTTCTCGCCCAGGACTGACCGTCGCACGGATGCTGGACGCCGCCTCACGTCTCGGACGGCCGTTGGGGATGGCGGCCGGGGGAAGGCGGGTGACTTCAAGCGCCTGCTGGTCCTTCGCGACACTCGTCCTCCTGTATTTACTGAATCAAGTACACGGCCAGAGAAGGGGTAAGTGCCTCAGTCACGGGAAGGGGCGCTGCTGTGCGTCTGCGTCGGACCCTTCAGGGCTCGGGTAGTTAAAATCCGTTTCTGTCATCTTTTTTCCACGCACTTTTGGCGTCTTTTTAAAAGGCCCCAAAGGATCTAAGTATTCTTTCCCCATTAAAAAAAAAACAAGCTGTCATTCACCCTTTTGGGATGAAGTTCTGTGAATTTTGACAGATGCGTACAGTTCCGTAACCACCAGCACAGTGAGGATACAGAACAGTCCCCGCTCCCCCGAAAGTTCGCCGCGCTCCTCGTGGTCGGCCCCTCCCGCCCCCCGGCGGCCGCACTGGACTATTTCTGTCTCTGCAGCGCCTTTCAGGACGTCCTGTAAATGAAATCAAGCCTCTCTCTCTAATACGTTACTCGTTTTCACCTTATTTAACTATATTAAGAATGTTTGCGTAGATGTTACAACATTATCCTTCTGCCCCTGGGTTTAGTTTTTATATGGTTTTCATAATTAAACAGATCTTCTCATTTCCCTTACATCACCACTAAATAACTTTATTATAATTACTGACAGCGTCTAGTGTGAGCACTTCTGTTTTTGTTTTGTTTTATACAAACAGCTTTATGATTTATTGCTGTCGTAAATACCATGCCAACTACATGTAAACATTGGAGAAAAAGACTTTTTCATAGGCATTTATGTAGAGCAGGGATTTTCAACCCGTGTGCCGCAAGACTTTTTAAAACTTGCAGTGCCTGGCTGTTTAGTCAGGGGCACTGTCCTCTCTTCCCTGAGATTGTCACATAAAAAAAGTGACAACAGCCAATGCAACAGTAGCCGTCCGGTGTGATTGACTCAAAATTATACCTCTTTTTGTTTGTTTGTTTTTCAGATTGGCAAAACATACGATGTATTTTTTGTGTACTGAGAATTTTAGTAATTAGTTTATGTGTGCCATGAGATGAAAAAGGTTGAAAATTGCTGATACAGAGAGTCTGAGATAGAATACCTCTTTTACGCTTTAATTGCTTTGTTCCCTCCCTCCCTCCTTCTGTCTTTTCCATTTAGAATGACATTCTGTTCATTGTATAGTGCTTATGTATTCCATGGCATGTTATTTTATAGATTTAAGTACTATTACATTGTAATCTTACGAATTCTTTGTTACTTTTCAGTTGTCTAGGCCCACATGAAATGTATGTATTTCAGATACTTGTGTGAGCTCATTACTGTGTAAATTCAATATGTTTCATGAAAATCTGAAGATTGGTTATGGGGTTTCTGTGTAGGTGGCAGTCTGGTGCCCAGCAGTAGTGGCTGGGGGTGTCTAGAGCCCTGCCTGTGGGCTTGGGAGAAAGGCATTGTTTTTTACCTAGAGGTACTTTTTCTTTTATTTTGCAAATGAGGCTCTTGGAGATAAAAATTCTCCTAGGCCCCCTCTGGGTCCCACCGCTGAATCAACACAGGCACTCCCTCTATTTATCTTAGTTGCCTGGAAGTGGAATTTTTGATGGAAGCCTAACCCCTAAGTGGGTTCGCGGTTGGCCCACGTTCATCATCAGGTTACTCTCAAGCTTTTTTAAGCCAGAGCTACAAAAAGAAATATAAAACCAGCCACCTCCTGGGCTGTAGGCTCATCTCAGCGCAGGAACGTGAGCCCTTCGCAGACACATGTGCTTGTACTTACGACTGAAACAACTTAACTTACTTTGCACAGCCCAGTTACATTATTAAGCTGTGTGTGTGTGTGTCTGTGTGTGGCTTCTCCTTCTGCAGGCTCTCCCCGTGACTTGAAGTGTGTAACCAACAATTTACAAGCGTGGGACTGTTCTTGGAAAGCACCCTCAGGAGCAGGCCGCGGGGCTCTTTACACCATTTGCTTCGATAGCAGGTAATGGGAATACTTTGATTAATCTACAGCTACAACCTAAAAAGAAAGGTCCTATCTCTTTAATTTTAGAGCATAAAGATTTTGTTCCGTAAATTTTTAGATGAGATTTGAAATCTTAGCTGTCTGTTTCCTAAAAATGCTGAGTCTTTCATCATTCAAGACAGAAAGAGACCTTTCTCCTGGCCAGAACTTTGCTGCTTTTATCGTATGAATAAGAGCAGGTAACACCCCTGTACTGCGCGGCGGGTTCTCACCTGCTCTGGGGAAGGTTCGCGCGTCTGCCCCAAACCAGTGTCTGCCTGTATCAGTTAGGCTGAAGTTTCAGCTGTGCCAAACGGAAAACGTCCGTAACGGTGGCTCAGCGTAAAGGCCTGGGGTAGGAGTTAAGGGCTGGCCTGGTTGTTATGGCCCCGAAAGCCCCAGGTTCCTCTTTCCGCTCTGCTCTACCATCTTGCGCATGGGAGCGTGTGGTCCAGGATGAGGCCTGAGGAGCAGCTCTCCTGTCTGCGTTCTGGAAAGCAGGGAGGAAAGGAGGGATGCTTTTCTTTAAGGAGACTTCTGAGAAGCCCCACCCGGCACCTCTGCTTATGTCTCATGGGCAGAACTTGGGCAGATGGCTAAGCCGAGTTCCTAGCTGGGTGGTAGAGTGCCCAGGTAAGCAGTGGGAAAGGGGACGTTAGGAGGCACGTGGCAGGTTCTGTCACACCACGTGACCCTCTCAGGCAGTGCTCAAGTCCGGGGTTGAGGCCTTTGGGCGGCCTGTAAGCCAGACAGTTCCCCTGCTTGCTTTCCCCTGATCCCAGCAGGGCACAGGATTGTCCAAACAATTCCAGAGGGTCCCAGCACAGGAGTGCTGGGTCCCAGTTCACTGATGGGTGGTCCTCACGTCAATCATCATAAATGTGTATTTAAATGCACTCAGGTTTTCGCTCATTCAGTGGACATTTATGGAGCACTGTTCTAAGTCCTGGGGTAATTTGTCAGTTTGGATGAGTTTGGTTGTGTTGACGAAACAACCTCAATTCTTATTTCTTTATTTTCTGCCGTGAAAATAAAGGGTTATGTTCTTCTTGTGTTCTGAGTTGTCTTGGGTCCCCTGGCATGTGCGCCCGCGCATGTCTCTTCCTTAGGCCCAGGGGCTGTCCTGTCCGGAAGCGGGGAGCACAGCTGGGGGGCTTTCGCAGCTTCCTCCTGAAGCGATGGGATGATTTCACTGGGGTGTCTCACAGGCGAAGTCACATCACCATGCCCTGCTCCAGAGGAGCGGGACGTGTAATCCTCCTGTGGATCCAGACGAGCAAAACCTCAAAAATGTGCTGAACAGCACCGCAGGCCACATGGAGAGGAAGTTGGCTCTGATTCCCAGGGGCTCACAGTGGACAAACCCTATCAGCGCTGTGGGTTCGGCGCTGACAGGATCGTATACGAGGGGCCAGGGGGCATGGCCGAGGAGTGTGGCGGGCGCTGCAGAGACGCTGCTCGGAGGGAGTGTGGTTGGGGAGCAGGATACGCAGTTTTCTCAGCATAAAAGGACATCGGGACATTCCAGAGGGAAAGAGTATTGGGCGCAATGCATGAACGTATGAAACAGCACGATTTAGAGAATTTATGTGGTTTTGATGCCAGAGGGGTGAGTCCCTAGGGGGCACTCCAGCCCCTGGCGAGAGGGTTCTTGGCTCAGGACAAGAAAGAATTTAAGACACGAGCCAGACAAGAGGTTCAGGTGAAGGAGAGTTTATTAGTGAGGCAGAGAGGCCAAGAGTGGCTCCTACACAGTCAGAGCAGCAGCCTCTCCTTACCTGTGAGGCGAGGGGGACTCCAGCCATTTCTCTCTCTGGTGGTCGAGCTTCTATCTTTCCATACTTTTTATGGAAAATTGCTGGTATGGGGAAACAGAGAGTTGAAAAAGCATTGGGATCAACTTTAACCTTTACAAGGTATATCTTGTGGCCTGTTGTTTCTTACTGCGGGAGTAAATGTTTGTGGTATGAGCAAGCTATTGATAGTCATCTTATCTCATGACCGATTAGCCAAGTTTCCAGTCTGGTGGCACGTAGCAGGTGTCCGGTCTAACATGGCTTCACTTGGGTCTATTTGTTTAGTTCTCATGCCTCTTCCCTGTATTAGTTTTGTGTTGCTGGCATCAAAAGAAGCCTCACTGTGAGTTGAGAGGAGGCAAGCCGAGCCTTTCCGGTCCTCAGCCCTGAGTAAATAATGTGAACAGGCCCCTGTTAGGGGCTGGGTGTGGGCAGGGACATAGGAGCCACCAAGAGTCCCTCTACTTGAATTAAATTTTTTGTGGGAAGTTAGAAATGTATATGAATAACAGTAAAAAGAATGTAAATGTGTTTCATAAAGATACAAAGAGCCATGGAACCACAGAGGAAAGGTCGCTTCTGTCTGAGAGGGAGCGGGTGGGAAGTGAAAGCATTTTGAAAGCAGAGTTGAGCAGAACAAAGTATTTGCCAGTGCATTTTGTGTTAATCCCGTTTTAATGGAAATTGAAATATTGATTTTATCTGCTGATTTAAAATTTGATTTCTTATATCGCAGGTTCCGTTCTTGTTATCGATTGGGGAAAACTACTAAAATCCCACCTCTTACACCTGGTGATTATGAAATAACGATAAACTCTGTACCTGATTTTGGAAGTTCTATAAGTAAATTCATACTGAATGAAAAAAATGTGTGTAAGTATTTGAAAAGAAAATGGATTTGAAAGTAACTCAAAACAGTGCCTCTGTTAGTATCATGATGCTTATAACTGGCAAAATTGACCCTTCTTTGGAATTTCAGCTGTGATACAAATACTTTCATTTACCCAGCACCCACACTGTGGGTAGTAGAGCACAGCCGTGATCCAGGAGCAGGCGCACTTGTCCTCTAGTCCAGCGATCTTCAGCCAGTGTGCCGCTTAGATTGTCAAATAAAAAAACCACAACAGCCGACACAACAGTAATAATCAAAATTATACCTTTTTTTTTTGTCAGATGATTGGCAAAAAATGTATTTTTGTGTGTACCGCAGAATTTTTGTAACGAGTTTATGTGTGCCATGAGATGAAAGAAGATGACAATCACTGCCCTAGTCCATCGAAATAGATGTCACTGAAGTCAGGATCCTTCCCTCAGTTGGATACTTTTTTCTTAGTCCCTTTGCCTCGTTGATTCCTGCACACCTTTCAGATTCTCCTTGCTCTGGGAAGTAGCCTTTGACCACCCCTCCCAGAGGAGACCCCATTCCTTTCCCCTTAGGTATTCTGGATTTCTCTTTTGTGGCATTTCTCACAATTGCATTAAGAATTTTTTATGTAATTAGGTGCTGACTATGTGTCTCTTTCACAAGAAAATAGGTTCCATCCGGTCAGGGACTTTGTCTTCTGCACCCAGCACCTCGCCCAGTGCCTTGCACACAGCAGGCGTCTTTTGCACATGTGTTGATTGAGTGCCTTAGACCTATGCCACCAGCTGAGGGGAAGCTGGCGATAAGCCCAGGCAGATGCAGAGGGAAGTTTTGCTCTGTAGTGAGACTTCAATACCCCAGTAGTCTTCACTCTTTTAGTGGTGGGGTAAGCAGGTTTAATGGATCCTGACAACTATTATGGACTTGGCATTGTAATAATATTATAATGAGTCTTACGAGGATGACTTACTTTGAAGCAAAGGAAAGAAAAATGTAAGTCCCTTGGCGATCTGCCCAACTTCACGGCCAGGGTGCGTGTTTGCAGGGGTCTGTGTCTGAGACCGCGTAGATTTAGAAAGGTAACAAAGCGTGCTCTCCAGGAACTTACACTCTGTCCCGTTTTCTGGCCGAAGTGTTGTCTTGGAAAAGTGCTGCCTAGCACCATCTTTCGAGTAAGGAGAGAAAAGCCTTTCTGCTGTTTCCTCGCTGAAGTTGTATATGAGATCCATGAGCAGTTGTTTTTTACACATCAGCACGATCCCAGTTCCCACAGAGAAATACTGTGAACACTTAAATATATTTTCTGTGCATGTAGATATAAACGATAAGGTTTATATTGCTTTATAACCTGCTTAACTGAAGACATGGATAGATTTTCCAGTTGTTTTCTATTACAAGATGCATAGTATTCCAGTGAATGGAGGGGAGGAACAATAATTACTTTAAGTCATTGGTTATTAACATTGAGATTTTTATTTCCGGTTTTTCAATATTGTAACCAACGCTTTAATGAACATCTTTTGCACATATATGTTTCTGACTCTGTGTGATGATTTCCTTAGGCTAACTGCCTAGAGTTAGGAATGCTGCATTAGAGAAAATTTCACTTTTTATGACTTTTCATATCCATTGCCAGTTTTTCTCCAGAAATTTTGAATCCCTTTATATTCCCACAAACACCCTCGTAGAGCGAGCCTGTTCCTCCACATCCTCGCCAGGACCAGTGTTGTTCATCTTAGTTTTGCCATTTCAGTCTGGTGGCCCCCAAATTATAGCTCTGTTGTTTTTGCATTTCTGTGATTTTTTTTTTTTTTAAACTACCAGTCATATTTTTTTTTTTTTTTTTTTTAATGATTTGTATCCTTTGTAAATTTTCTCATGCTGAAATTATTATGGTTATTAATTCTGCCATATTTGCTACAAATATTTTTCCAAGTTTAAAAGTTTAACTCTGGGATTTTTCACACCACAGGTTTTCATTTTTATATCAATAGAATCTCTTGCTATTTTTCTTTACAAGTTTTTGGTTTTGTTTTCATGCTTGATTTAAATCTTTCATTCATATGGAATTATTTTGTATGCGGTATGAGAAATCGAACCAAATTTTATTCCAGATTTTTAAAAAATTCCCCAGGACTCCGTCGGAGAGCCTGTTTGTATTGTCAGATTTTTCAGTAAGTTCTCAGAAGGTCTGTCTTAGAAGCTGCTTACAGGTGACAGTATTAGAAAGAATTAGAAGGCAGGTCAAGAGAGTCTCTAGCTGACCTGTTTGGTTGATAGGTCATTGCTTTTGGATATCATATAATTTGTCGATAGCATTTTTAGTAATGGCTTGATTGTGATTTGAATATTACATTAACAGTCTACCAATACTAAGATATTACTAAGTACTACTAGTGAAATAGAACTGGTAAGAAAATTGAGAAGCAAGGTAGATGAACATGAGGGAGGGAGATGGACGCATCAGAGATCTGGGCACCTGCTGTGTGCAGGGGAAGCTGTGGACTGAGAGGCAGATGAGCCTCGGGGGACCTGGTTCTTTGGCAAATTGCCACTAGAGAAAAGTGTACGAAATTAAGTTTTCTCTAGGTCTTAAGATGCTTTCAACAGTGTACATATAAAAAGCAAACAAGATATTTAACATACATATATACATGTGATAAGTTTCTAATTGACAAGGGCAGGCACAAAAATAAGTCTTTTTAAGAATTTTAATGTCCAAGTTTCTTATAATAACCTGAACATTTGGATCTGTCTGAGGCTGAATAAACACTGTGGATCCTGTGAAAGAGCTGGGAAGGCTCCCCAGTTCTGATGTCCTGAGGCAAAAAGAACGTGGAGGTTTCGGGGGGCAGGGGGGATGCTCTAGCTTTAAAAAATAAACAAACAAGATTGATGGAATTTCTTCCCTAGCTGAAAAGTTCCTCATTTCTAGAAAGCAAGTGAACATTCTTCTCAAGTGTCTCTTTCAGTTGGAAAGAAATGCAGATGACAGCTCATGGAGCTCAGGGGAACTTAGTGTGTGCCTGTGTGTCTAATCCTTTCATTGGTAATTGCTGTCTTTAGTTTGAAATATTGACTATGACTTGTGTTTTGAAGAGTAGCCCACAGCTATTTAGATGAAATGTAAATTATGTGGACTTTTCAGGGAGGAAAGAATTTTAATGGATGAGTGTTGCCTTAGTAAAATACTCCCATGTTTCATAATTTTGAAGTTACTACATGTTGATAACTTGAAACGTTTGAAAGGCCCGCATCCTTGAGCCTGTGCTCGGTGTGGTCACACTGGCACCTTGACCTCTCCCTCTCCCAGCACTAAGACGACTTCTTTCCCCTCATTTGCTCCTTCTTTGGGAGCCGTGTCCCACTAACACTCCTATGCAGTGTCCTCTGCCGTCCTCACGTAGCTGAGTAACTGTCCCCTCTGCTACATGCGCCTACTGTTCCTGTGCGGCCTGAACATTTCACACAAACCCATCAGCAGACTGTAGTTAAGTCTAGTACAGACTTACTTCCAGGGTGAAGTTATGATAGGGGTGTGCTCTGCCATTTCTGTTATTTAGCACCTTCGGCTACCCTCTTGCCAGGATTTCATTTCACTGGTCCTTGAGCTTCGTGGGAAGCCACTAGGATAGCAATGAGGCCCGAGTGCGCGTTTCTCTGCATTTCTTTTAACTTCCCCTCACCTTACTGTCGCTTGAGGAGCGAGCTTGCAGCCCAGAGTCCCTGGTGTCTCTGCCCCTCATACCAGAAAGCCCACTTTTCAGAGTACACGGAACAGGCTCATACCTTGTGTTTTCCACTGATCCACAGAAATTCCAGTAGCTTACTCGTCCCTCATAGACAGGGAGACTTGAAGGTTTTGAAGGCTACCTGCTTGGTTTCTCTCTACCTTCTGTAACGCGCTTCCTGGGCCCTCTGCCCCTGCGCACTTCCTTCTCTAATATTGACAGTCCCCTCACCAGTGTTACTATTTTTTTTTTTCTGACTTCCATGAACTCTGTTTCGTTTCCCTGCCTGACAACCCATTTCTTTTGGTCTCGGTGATCCTGGATTTTCTTGGTTTCCTTCTGTTCCTGTGTCCTCTCCAGGGTCTCTGGGTTCTTGCAGGTGTGACTGTCCGCCCATGGTCCCCCAATAAGCTTTGGCTGTTCCATATACGTTCACATCCATTTCTTCAGCGACACTCAGCAGGATCCTGTCCAGTCTGTGTCCTTGGTCTCGCTCCTCTGTCTGCAGATCCCTCTGTTGACACCTGTCCGTCCCCGGGCACTTGGTCACCCTCAGCAGCCTCCTGCGTCTCCTCCCAGTGGCCCTGATTCCTTTACCCTCTCTTGCTTTTCTGGGCTAGAAGCCTGCGGAGAGCTCAGATGTTTGCCTTTCTCGATACACTGATCCTTCATGTCTTCGAGCCAGCTCTTCCTTTGAAACGCGCATCAGGTTTTGTCCTGGCTTTTCTCTGTGTGGTGGCAGGCCCCAAGCTCTCGCTAGGCTTGCCTTCTCCAGCGGCCCCTGCTTGGTCACCCTACCTCCTCTCAGTCCCCTGTAGGCCGGGGTGCACAACACCGCTGACCCAGCCTTTCTGAAGGACTCCTGGGTCTTCGCAGTGCCCCGTTGGCTTCCTCCCTCAATGTCTGGGTCTTTACTATGGTCTTGCTTCTATTTATTGATACCTATAACCAGGAATGGCCCATAGCATCCTCGTGTGAGTGACTTCCCCCAGCATGGGGGGGCTGCGACACGGGGGGTGAGGGGAAGGCTGCAGAGAACACGCAGGAAGCCATGGAGGAAGCTTCCAGATCCCGTCGTTTTCTCAGCCCCGACCCACAGCCGTGCAAACGCAGCTCCTTTCCTTCTCTGATGGCGCCTACTGGCAGGCCCCAGGCCAGGGGACACCAGGGTGTGGCGGGAACCCCGCTGCTATTAGAAGAGAGACTGTGGATTCGAAACAGCTGGCTGATGAATAAATTTCTCAGATTTGGCTGCGAATCATTGGGAGCTGCTTATACAAATAAATATGTATATTCTCTTTTTTCAGTAATGGGTTTAAGAGTTTGCTTTTAATTCTTAATTATTTATTTTTTGATTAGGAAGTAATAGAGTTTAAGATGAGTTGACTAATGGAATTACACTATGAAAAATTATTACTTACTTTACTAAGTTTTATCTTTTGTTTCCCTTTTTAAGCCTTCATTCCAGACGCTCCGGAGATCTTGAGTTTGTCTGCTGATTTCCCAACTTCCACGTTACACCTGAAGTGGAAGGACAGGGGCTCTGTTTTTCCACGTCACTTAAATGTCATCTGGGAGATTAAAATTCTCCGTAAAGAGAATATGGAAGTCGTGAAATTGGTAAGCCTGATCAAAGTAGATTTTTTCCCCCTATGACATGAAAGAAACTGAATACTTTTTAAATGATTTTTAAAGTGGGATCGGTGAACCTTTGGATTATTAAGGAAGTAGATCAGATAGCAGCCTTTCAGGGTTCATTAAAAACTAATCACTCAATGATTAAAATAATGTGCAGCCACTGTAAGAAGGAAATTAAGGGAGGAATAGTCTGTGATTCTACTACTTGAACATGGTAAACCTTGCATTGTGTATTCCGGTCTAGCCTGTTTTATATGCATGATTTTACAGAAATGAATTAAAAGTGTACATATAATTTAGTTTGTTCTTTTTATCTTTGTCTAATACTGTAAACATAAAAAGAAATGTTTTGGAACATGTATAGTCGTTGTAATTGTTGAGAAATTTTGGATAAATCTAAGTTTGAATATATCTTCATCTGAAATAATATTCTTATATTTAGTAGTACATGCTTTTTTTTCCTCCTTTTTTTATTTTTTAGAGAAAATGACTTTAAAAAAATATGTTTTTATTGATTTTAGAGAGACAGGAAGGGAGAGGGAGAGAGATAGAAACACCAATGAGAGAGAGAAACATCATTGATTGGCTGCCCCCTGCATGCCCCCTACTGGGAATCGAGCCCACAACCCTGGGCATGTGCCCGGACCAGGAATTGATCCAGGGACCTCTTGGTTCATAGGTCGACGCTCAACCACTGAGCAACACCAGCTGGGCTTTCTCTTATTTTGATAAAATCCAGTTGGGAACAGTTTCCTTAAGATCTGTCTCTAGTTTGCTCTTAATCTAAGGGATCATGAGACTAGCAGAAAGCTTTCACAGCTGCTGTGTAGCAGTTCCCCCTTTTATTTCTTCCTTAATGGGTTTGCAATACGCTTAGTTAGAGATTTAAGAATTAGGTGATATCTTATGGTTTTACAGTTTATTTGCCTAAGTACATAGATAAAATAGTAAAGGCAATAAATAGATATTCTCCTTCATAGTTGTCTAATTTTTCCTTTTCGGCGACTTAAGTGTTGAGATGATAACAGTCACCATTGCTGTTAGCACATATCTAAGGCTTCCAGAGTGCCTGACACGGTTGTGAAAGCTCTGTATTTGTTAATCCTTTCCATCCACACAACAGCCCCACGAGGGAGGCACTGCTGGCACCATCTCATTTTAAGGATAAAGATACAGAGTCACAGGAAGACGTTAAGTGGTGGAGCCAGGACTCGAACCCAGGCAGTGTGGTTCCAGAGCCTGTCCTCTTAGCCACTACACTTTATTTTACATATCAAGAATAAAATTTTTCATCTAAGATGCCCCCTTTCCTTCCACCTATCCAAACTGAACCTGCGTTTCAAGACTCAAGTAAAATCCTACCCCTTATTTTAAAGCCCATCCTAATGACCTCAGCCTAAAATGCTTTCTTTTCTTGAATTGTAATGGCAGTTCTTGCCTGTCAATCTAATTTACAGCTAGATGTGATACAGCTCTACACTGTTGTCTCAAAATTATGATTTAAAATTACATTGAGCAGCTTTTTATTATGGCTGAACATTTTGTGTTCTGGTTTCCTACTTACTGGCTTAGGGTAAGTTCTCGAAACCCCCCTTTTCTCGTCTGTAAAGTGGTGCTAATATTTGCTCTAGTTAATGATACGATATTTATAAGGCTGCTAAACAGGTATGAGCTGGCATTGCTTCCTACATGGTGAAGGTGAACTTGGCCATCACTATCCTGGGAGCTGAGTAGGGGAAGGTGGCAGGAGCCTCACCCCTGCTTTCAGAATGCATAGGTCAGCAACCCCCCTATTTTTGGTGTTCTCCCCTATTATTCCGTGTTCTCAACTCTTTCTGAGGTTCTTCAATCCAGAGGTATTCTGTTTTACTTTTCCAGAGCATAAGTATATAAATATGCATTCCTCGGCCAAGGTGAAGACTGCTAGGCCTTTGGTAGCACAGAATGTGAGAGGAGATCTGGGTGCCTAACGTCTCTTCAAACAACTTTGAAGCAATCTTCCTGTTTTGCATCTTGCCCTCACAGTGCATTTCCAGGGGAACCTGATGCAGCCACGTCCTGAGCCCTGTGGCATTTCTGTGAAAGAAATCAGGTTGTTTCTGGCTCTCCCACTGGAGGCTTGAGATTGAGCCTTCACAGGTCTTCTGACTCAGTTACCCTCGTGCGTCTGCTGTCCAGCATCCCAGATGTTATTGGTGGTGGTTCTTGTGCATTTACACCTTAAAATTGTCTGTGCACTTTTGTATTGAATGTTTTAGAATATCAACATTTTGTATAAAAATGTAGTAGGGCCTGAAGTTGAAGGAAGTAAACATAAATGAACGATGATTATTGTTACTATAACTCTTCTACTATACCTTATAGGAAACGGAGATAGTTTTATAAAAGGACAGACCTTTAACTTACTTAGCTGGTGATTACACACAGTTTATTGTGCTTTTTAATCCTGAAGGAAAGCAGAACATGTCACTACTGGGCAATGTAACTCTGTGTTTGTGTCGTTTTGTAGGAGACCTTCAGCACCACTCTGAATGGAGAGGATACAGTTCACCACTGGAGCTGGGCCTCAGACATGCCCCTGGAGTGTGCCACTCACTCCGTAGGAATTCGATGTTACGTCGATGATCCTCACTTCTCTGGTCGCAAGGAGTGGAGTGACTGGAGCCCCCTGAAGAACGTTTCCTGTAAGCTTGTATTTAAAGAATTTTTGTTTCAAGTGGATGGGATTAACCTTGCTTCAGGGGAAGATTTAGTTTAAGCTTTCAGTTCTCAGAACCCCATTTGTCTGCATGGGGGTCACCTGGGATCTTCCAAGTCCCCCACCCCAGTATTTTTAAAGACTTCCTGAGTTATTGGGTAAACATTCAGGTTTGAAAATCACTGTGGGAGACATTGAAGAGCCTGTAAAATGTGTGTGTGGGTGGTAATGAGATCAAGTCTGTATTTAAAAAAAAAAAAGGCTCCCAATTTCTCATCCACAGAGCAGACCCGTGAGCTATGGTTTTTGCAGAGACATGAGAATCTGCAAATATGCCCCAAATCACCGGTACCTTGAGTAAAACTCATGTGCAGGTAGAACGCTGGCAGTGTGGGGAAGGCCTAGCAAATTATCGACAGTACAGTGAAGTCCCTAAAGGACCGCTGGTCATCGTAGACGATTCACTTCAGTGGCAATCTGGAGAAGTGGCTCAGAGGAGGGCAGGCCTGGAAGCAGGTGGATAAGTAAGGAGAATCTTGCTGCAGTTTAGCAAAAGACAGTGAAGATGTGACAAGGACACTGGGTTTAGAAATGTCAAGGGGAGAAGGGGAGCACACACTGAGGAGGCTGAGTGAGAATTAGGGACCATGCGTTGGGTCCGGGAGGAACAGAGCCAGAGGTGACTGTTTACTGGGCAGCTGGGTAGCTGAGAGAAGACGTATGAACACATTAGGTAGGAAAGATCCGCTTCATTTCTGGTGCATTGAGTTTGAGAGACGTAGGAATAAAGTGTCTCATCGGTAGCTGGAAGTACAAGTTCGGCATCCAGGTGACTGGTTGGAGCTGGAGATACATATCTGAAAATCATCAGCAAATATGTGATGTGGAAATGTTTACATCCTGGAGGTACCGTAGCTCAGGAAAAGGAATGGAGACCAAGGACCCAGTCCTTCGAAGCTTTGTGTCCCAAGGGGAGGAGGGAAGAAAGAGACCAGCAAAGCACACAGCTACCAGAGGGGCAGAGTAGCCCGGGAGGGGACGGAGGGAACCCGGGGGCCAAGGGAGTGTGCAGAAGGACTTGAGGCAGCTCCCGGAGCAGTAGGGCCAGCTGGCTGCTTCGGAAGAAGGGGAGTGGGTGCCGGATTGCGCCCGGGAAGGAGTGAGTAGGTAGAAAGGAGACGAGAGGTAACCGAAAGGATGGGCCGTTTAGGAGAAGAGCGACCACAGGTGTGGCTTTAAGCTGCCGTGAGTTGGGATTAAAGTGCTTTTTTGGACGTGGAGGACTTGCACACAGATTTAGGCTGATGGAAGGTAGGAAGTCTGCCCTAAACACATGGGGTCATCTCCGAGGAGTGGGCCTGATGAGTGACATTTTCTTGGTATTGATTTTTCACATGTGGATGTAAACCCATTTCTCGAACTTTTAGAACTTCTCAGGCATTAACCTGTGACCTGTGACCTTAGACATTGACCTACAATCCCCTCCACTCCCGCACCATCACTCCCATAAGTAAATAAAACCACGCGCCCTTGATTTCTTGTATATGTCCTGCTCCCCTGGAACCTGGAGGACACGCCTTATCTTTGGGCCACCGTTATTAGAAAGCTCCCCAGGTGTGTTTTGTATGCACTGGGCTACTTCATGGTAAAAGGCTTCTAAAGTATCTGTAATTCCTTTTGCTCTTTCTAGGGTCTGCTCATTCTCAGAGTAAGGTTTTTCCTCAGGACAAAGTGATACTCGTGGGCTCAGATATCACATTTTGTTGTGTGACTCAAGAAAAAGTGTCATCGGCGCAGATCGGCTACACAAAGTGCCCCCTTGTGCATCTCGACGGGGAGAATGTGGCAATTCACATCCACAACATTTCTGTTTCTGAGAACAGTGGGACAAATGTGGTTTTCACAACAAAGGAGAACATTTATGGAACAGTTATTTTTGCAGGATGTAAGTATAAGATAATTTTTTTAAAACCAGTTTCTGTTCATCAGTTTTTGTCTCTTCCAAAAGCCTTAATGCTATTTTGGGAGCAAGGGGGGGGCGATTGTACTTTATTTTTATTGTTAATGTTAATGATATAAAAGGCATCAGAATTTTTACTTGTTTAAAAGTGAGATCTAAGCTTGTTTTCTGCATACGTGTATCTATATAATTGTAGGTTTTGTATTAAGATTTAAACATTCAGTGGCTAAAACTGTTAGTTTAGATTCTTAGTTAACAGGCTTATGAGTCAAGGGGTGTTAATATATAATATTTCTGAGTCCCACATTGCTTAGGAATTCTCTCATATAAGTTCATTTTCCACCTAATTACAGCATACCTTTGTAAAGTAAGTACCCGAATTAATGAAATTGTAATGATTTTTGCCCCGAATCTGTCAATAGCATAATATTTGTTTCTCCAACTTTAAAAAAGAATATCTTTGAGAAGAAGGTACCTGGAGGACACGGGTGAGCAGCCACCCTCTCTCTGTGTTGTGTGAACTGCGCCCCAGAGCGCAAGGGCGTCTTTATTAATGTGGTCGCTCCTGCAGGTCTAAAACCCCACGCAGCCCAGAAGTCGCTGCGGGGACTGCCCGGCCTCTGGCTTGTGTTGAGCGAGCGTGGATAACACTGCCCTCTGCCCCCTCCCCCGCGGTCGGTCCCTCTGATGCAGCGCAGGGATGGCTCTGTCTCCTGCAGTGCTTCCCATCCCCCCATTCTTCATTCAAGGCTCTGAGTGCCCTCTGAGGGTCTCGCGAAACAAAGCGTGTGAAATGTAGTGTGTGGGTTTTGTGATTTTTCTTTCTATTGCTTTGTGATTTTCTTTTGCTTTTTTCTGATTCTCGGCTGTGCTCCAGATCAGTTGCCCTCAGTCTCTTTTTCTCTCACACACAAACTTAGGATGAATTACATTCAGTGGCTGAGCTACTTCCAAGGGAATAGCCAGGATTAGGTGCACCTTTCAGCTTGATGGCTGTAACCTTACTCTTCTTTTACCTCCCCAGCAATGCAGTGTGGAATTCAGGGAGGGTGAGGTTATGTTCAATGTAAGTTGTAGAAAATTACATTTTCTTTCCTGGTGATATTTTAGGAAATGACTTGCAGTCTGAGTTGAGAACCAGTGGTGTACAGAGCAAAGCTGCCTGATAGCTGACACCCAACAAGTGAGATATTCACTCAAAAGTATGAAAGAAAAAAATTAACACTTAAAAGATGAGAATATCCACAGGTGGTGTTATTTCAGTGTTCCAATCTTTTATCATAGTTCTAGGACAAGCCCATTTATTTCCTAACTTAACCTTCACTTGTAACATTTGTAGATTGAAATGTTGCTCGATATTTGTGAACTCAGAAGCAGCTGTAGAATTTCCCTCTGGAGGAACGTGCACCCCGGACAGTCTGTGGTGTGAGGAAGGGATCAAGACTGACTTAGCTTCTCTCCGCTGTGGGGATCCTGTTAGCCCACAGTTCACTGAAAAGACAGAAACAAATTTTACAATCAGCTTTTCATTTTCCCCCTATGCACACAGATTCACAATCAAAACCTGCCAAGATTGTAATTTGGGTTACATTAAACCTATCAACTTAGGAAAACTTTTTTTCTTATAATATTGAGTCATTCAAAACAAGAACATGGTACATCCCTCCATTTAGTTAGGTCTTCCCTAATTTATCTTAGTGATACAAAGTCTTGTATATCTTTTAGTAAATTTACTCCTACATGTTTGATGTTTATGCCATAAAAATTGATTCTTGTCTTCTCCAGTTTATTTTTGTAATCAACAGTAAATTTATTATCCAGCAGACAGAAGAATAATTATTTACCAGTACTTGTCAGTGTTCATGCATGAGCTAATTTAGTCATAAGCAAAACAGATCTTTTATGAACATTATTTGTTCAGTAATCATTCAGTTGAATTATTTCAATCGATAGTGCCACTTCAGCATTAAATATTGACCTAAATGTCAATCTTTCATCATACCTAAGATATTTTAAAATAATACACTGTGACATGGGATTAGAGCATGTAACTGTCTCACACGTCCAATTTTATACTTTCTCATTTGAAAATATTGTCACAAAAATGACTTTGGTTTTTAAATTGTATTTTCTATTTGCTGTGTTTGCTGGTACATGGAAACACAGCTGATTTATACCTGGCTTGCCCAGCTTCAGTTGATTCTTTTGTAAGTTAATTTCTTTGAAAAGAAAAGGAAATCTGTGTGTTTACTTATAAATACTCCCCTCTTATACTTTTTCTCTTTTTGCTTCCACTTCTTTCTGTTTTGCTTCTGTTATTTGGACTTTTCAACTTAATATATCTGTCAAGTACTGAAACAGTGTTTTAAATGCACTAAAAAATTTGGTATATCATTTTAATAAAAGGAAAGTTTCGCCTTAGATTTGAAACAGTTTTCAAAACAGGCATGTCACTGTTAGTTTCATTGCCCCGTTGTTAGGCTTTGATGTAAATACTCCTTACTCCTCCTGGTGTTGCCTAAAATGTCACTGAGGGACAATATGCTTATCTCTGGAGCAGGCGTGTGAAATCTTCTGAGTCTTGGTTGATAAACTAAGAACTATTTTAAAAATTTAGTTGTTTCAAAATAAAAATATTTTACAGAATTTTTCAACAAGTAGATCATTGTTTTTTTAAAAACTCACCTTCAGTGACAGTTTAGATAAATGCCATAGTAGGAAATACCGATTTCTACATAAGTTTGGGTAAACATGATCACGGAAATATCAATTTCTATAATCAGTGTCAGACTGCAGAATTTTCCCCTATCACCTTAACAGTCTCATACACGCTTAAAAAGACACACTACCTCTTCTTTCTCTAGTCCTGCCTGAACAAAACCAGAGAGAATGGTTTCAATTAAGAATGAAAGCTACAGAAGAGCAGTATTCACTTTGAATACAGGGAGATGCTGAATTTTACTGCGAGTTACTTTGTAAATAATAGTCGTCGTGACTTATTTAAGAACTCGAAACGTGTAACATGATTTACCTTGACTTTTTATAGGACTTGGTATTTCTTTTCAAGTCATATATGCGGATGACCAGTAATAATACGTTTAACCTGTAGGTTTTTCTGTCCTGTTGGACACACCTCCCTCTGAGAGGTTTGGTAGACTCGGAAAGCATTTCAGGGAAAAAAGGTAGTCGGTATCCTCGGGCTGCTCTTGGGGGGCTGTCAAATGAGCCGATTCTCGCTCCTCAGCATACTTTCATCTTTCATGTCTGATGTATCATGAACTCCCAAGAAGCATGCTACGGAAAGAATGGTAACTCCTGCATTGCTCAAAAAGTAAAATAGAAACAACACATGATTTCATTTTAAGGAAATGGTAC
This sequence comes from Miniopterus schreibersii, assembly GCF_964146895.1. Lineage (NCBI taxonomy): Eukaryota > Metazoa > Chordata > Mammalia > Chiroptera > Miniopteridae > Miniopterus > Miniopterus schreibersii. Next base: position 97,268,422 of record NC_138103.1, on the reverse strand, counting down.
AAAATAAAATGAACATGTGAAACATTTTCAGGGAGCATGTCTGTTAAAATAAGTAAGTACATTTTTTTTCTTTCTCCCTTTAGATCCACCTGATATTCCTCAGAAACTGAACTGTGAGACTTACGATTTAAAAGAGATCATCTGCACTTGGGAGCCAGGAAGGCCGACGGCGCTGGTGGGCCCACGCGGCACCAGTTACACGCTGTTTGAAAGGTGGGGACGCCAGGCTTCAGCAGCAGAGCCGGTCAGAAGGGGTTCGTTATGTGACACAGCGAAATGCTCTCTCTCTTATATTATGAGCAAGATTTAAAACCAAATAAGCGATATAAAACTGGGTATACCCTTAATACTGCAACTTAACGCGCACAGACTCGGTTTGCCTCCTTTTTTACAAAGCCCTGAAAGAAGAGCCCTCGAATACGAACGAGACTGGTTCTCGGTAGTGGGCTCATGGCCGATTGTTTTCTTCTATTTTCAGTATCGTCTACAGTTTCCTTTCTGAGTATGTAGTACATCTATAATTAGAAATGCAAATACTTTGAAAACATTATTAGAAATTTATCGATTCACTTCTTTTCTGCCCTGTTTATCTCTTGCCATTTTGACATTTAAAAAAAAATTTTTTTAATTGATTGATTTTAAAGAGGGCGTGGGAGGAGAGAGAGAGAAACATTGATTTTTATTATTCCACGTATTTATGCATCATTGGTTGATTCTTGAATGTGCCCTGACCGGGGATTGAACCGGCAACCTTAGTGTATTGGGTGATGCTCTAACCAGCTGAGCTACCCAGCCAGGGCTTGATATTATTTTAATGTTCCTTCTTCCTCTCTTAATTCACAGTTTTTCAGGAGAATATGTTAAATTTAAAAGAGTCGAAGTGCCTGTAAATGACAGCTATCAGCTATTCTTCCAAATGCATCCAAATCAAGAAATGTATAATTTTACTTTGAATGCTCGCAACCCTCTGGGTCACTCAGAATCGACAACATTAATTAATGTGACTGAGAAAGGTAAGCTGCTCCTTAGATCAGGGCCTCAAAATAACACGAGAAGGGGTGAAATATCTCCAGATTAACGAGAAGTTCGTCTACGGATTACTTCTTACTGATCATTTTCTTTATAACTGCTTAATATTAATCTTGCAAATTTTATTTTAAAAGCTTTAAAATGTGTAATTTCAAGTTTTGCTGTTTATTGAATCCAGGTAAAATTTTGAATTAGTTATTTCATTTACATGGAAACCATCAGTGGCTTCATCTAATAGTTTTTGATTTCTGAAAAAATTCTGCACCGTTTTTATTTTGAAATAATTGTAGGTGGTTGCAAAAATAATAAATCAGAGCCCTGTGAGCTCTTCACCTGGCTTTCCCCAGAGGCAGCATCTTATGTTCTTTAGTGCACTGTCCAAACTAGGCAATTGACCTTGGAACAGTACTGCGAACCACACTACTGACCTTGCTCAGTTTTCACCAGTTTGTATATGCATTCACCTGTGTGTGTATGTGTGTGTGTTGTGTGCGTGTATGTGTGTCGGTCTGTGCAATCGGATTTATGTGTAGATTCATGGAACCAAAACAGTCAAGATACAGGACTGCTCTTTCACCGCAAGGAGACTTCCTCATGATGTCCTTTTAACTGCGCCCCCCCCCACACACACACACTTGCACACCCGTCCCCAGGCAACAGCAGACCTGTTCATCTCTGTTGCTTTGTCATTTTGAGAATGTTATATAAATGGAATCATGTAGTATGTAACCTTTGGAGGTTGGCATTTGTTACTAAGGGTAATATCCTTGAGATCCATCCAAGTTGTTGGTTGGATCAGTAAATAGTTCAGTCCTTTCTACTGCTGATGATTTCTTCATTTTTACCAATCCTATTAATATATAGCCCAAAACAAATAAAATATGGTCCAGCATTCTGTCCTTCATTCCCATGGTCATTGCAGCTCCCTGCCCCATGCCAGGCTCTGCAACACCGGAGACTCGGGGGAGAAGGCGCTTAGACCAGTGCCCCCTGGTGTCGCCTGGCAGGCGATTGGCAGGTGGCCCTGCTGCCGTGCTCCTTACTTACATGAAAATCACTTTCATCACTTATTTCTTCCCATCATCGTTATTTCCTCATTTCACCGAAGGACAGGATGGCTACCTTTTATGCTTGAGTAGCAGCGTTCGTATGCATTTCTCTGCCCTCTGCCATTTCAGCCGTATTTACTACGTGATTCTTTCCCACCATCAAATGGGTGTGTGCACGATCGCCAGTGTAACGTGCACTCTGCTTCTCTGTGCGAGGACCCCAACCTGAAATGCTTTTCTGCCTTTGGTTTGCCCGTGTTGGTCTGATTTTTCTTTCAAAGCTCGCCCGAAGTCCTGCCTTCACTGTAGGCATCTCCTTACCATGTCTGTATCTAATTCCTGCAGTGTTTAACATGTGTGCCACGCATTTAGAACTTAGCATAGATGCTCTTGTTAATTTTCTTTCTTTCTTTCTGTCATTCCCCAAGTAAATCAGGGGTTCCTGCCAGGTAGAGACTGTGCTCTAACTACCTGTTACTATTCCTGACGCCAGGGAACCTTGAGTGTGATCGATTCTTTAAAAATGTTGGCACGTTGTCAGCAAAGAAGTGAGGTTTGTGTATTCCACAAACACGGAGGAAATATTGTCGATCGGCACGAACAATGCCGCTCTTGTTTTTACTTTCCTTGATTCTTATTTGTCATATTAGAAAATAGCTTTTAAAGTAATTAATCTTTAAAAATTATATTTACAGTTTATCCCCATACTCCTACTTCGATCAAAGTGAAGGATATTAATTCAACAGCTGTTACACTTTCCTGGCATTTGCCAGGCAGCTTTGCAAAGATTAAACTGCTGTGTCAAGTTGAAATTAACAAAGCTAATTCAGTGCAAGAATTGGTGAGTAAGATACTTCTACAAGCTTCCTTAGAGGTTATGTTGGATGAAATACTTAGTTTTCAAAAGTAACTAAGCTCTGGTTATTTATTATAGAGATTTACTAAGAACCGAGATATTATGTATAAATGTAATAACAGCATTGTATTTAGCACTTGAAAACGATTATAATACTGGCTATTATGGAACATAAGTTTGACTTCTGCCACTCATACTGTTTCCAGCTCTAGTGTAGCACCTGGCGTATAGCTGGTGCTCAATAAATTTGTGAATTAGCAACTCATTCTCGCTGTAACCTTTAGCACCAGATAATGGACTAATTGGCACCAGAGAGAAGATACGATTTTTAAAACCACTAAGTGCAGCCACAGGAGCAAGTTATAATTGGTTATTATGAGTCAAAACATCACTTTTTAATACATTTTAAGTACTTAGGTTGACTTTTATACTGCACTGTCTTGTAATTTGTGGTAAGTCCAAAATAAATGGTATCATACTTACATATTCATTTGGAAACTTGCTGGTGATTTCTAGAATACCAGTCACACTGTGAAAGGTAACTCCGAGAACTCTTTTATAATAAGGAATCGGGAGCTCACAAGCTTCCCGGAGGTGTGCAAATCTTCACATTTACTTCATTTTAATTTTATTTAGTTTAAATATGTGTTGAGTAGTATGCATGTTTAGCACTATACTAGAGCTGCTAAGTGCCATATGGGAAAACAGGTCTAAGATGATGCCTGCTTCGAGTAAGCTTCCAAATGTCATCTTGAATAATACACGTAATCCTCAAGGTCATCTCAGATTACTCAAATATATTAAGGTTTACGGCACCACCATTAGCCACCGACTATTACCAAGTTTATATTCTCCTCTCTGCATAATTTAATTGACCGTTACTCTTTAGATTCAATATTTGGATTAAGAAGACACCTCAGTTTTGTTTATTGCTAGTGCAGAGCTTAATTTCCCTGATTTGGCATTTATATAAGAATTAAAATATTATAGGGGATGAACTGTCTTTGATCTTACAGAGGTGGGCTCATGTGGGTGTGCAGTCAGTTCCTGTTATAAATTTGGGAGGCTTATTTTAAAAAGTATGTGTATATGTGTATATATATATATGCATTCACGCACACATGACATTTCATACGTACATACCTGTTTTCTAATAGCGGAATGTCACAGTCAAAGGAGTGGACAACTCAAATTATCTCATTGCTGTGGACAAGTTAAATCCATATACTGTGTATACCTTTCGGATTCGTTGTTCTAGTGAAACTTTCTGGAAGTGGAGCAAATGGAGCAACCAAAAACAATATTTAACCACAGAGGCCAGTAAGTTAACAGAGTGATTTATGGTTAATTATTACTATGGATCCTGAAATCCTACAACTATTTTTAGAGAAAATGTCACCAAAGTGACTAAAAACGGGAGAATGCTTAGACAGATTGCATAACTCCGTATTATCTGCTAGTAAAATATTACATAGATGTTTTCAGTGAGGGTCTTTGGAGCGTTGTGATGATATGGAAGCACGATGGCCTGGGTCGTGCCCCGGGACGAGGCCCCCCTCTGCATCACGGTCGCGTCTGTGTTCAGGCGAGCACAGGAAGCCAGACTTTGGACCGCGGAGAGGCCGTGGGGTGATTTTTCTCACACTCCTTCCCCCTTTTCCCGGATTTTCCGGAATCTATTTAGATGGCCTCTTTTATTAACAACAATTATTGATGAAGAGAATTAGTTGGGATTTTAATTTCTGATCCAAGCCTGAGAAATGGACGGGGCTAAGGTCTTGAACTTTAGTTTCTACAGAACACAGAGCAAAACAGCTATAAAATCAGGGAACTGGTTTTCTGAGTATAATTTCCCAAGGCAGAATAACATTCTCTGCTTGATTATCAGATGTCAGCTTTAAGACAGAACATAGAAATAGGTATGATTTTCAGGAATCGTTCATCAAAAGATAGCAGGTTCTTTCTTGGCGTTATATAAATAGGAAGCACAAGGCTTCTCCTCCCAGATTTAGCAAACAGGAAAGCAAAAGCCATCAGACATTAGTCCGGATGTTGTCTCCCCACGTGAAGAGCAAAGAGAGGGGGAGAGGAGTTTTGCAGTATGGGTAAGAATTGCTTGGATCATTAGAAATGAGTCCTATCCACGAGTCCAGAGAAAGAGTGTGTTAATCTATTGCTGTGTGGCCAATTACTCCCAGACTTGGTGCATTGAAACAGCAAACATTTATTATCCCACAGTGAGTGTCGGGAGCTCAGCGGAGTGGCTCTGCCTGAGAGTCTCTCATGAAGCTAGTAGCCATCTGGGTGGGGGCTGCAGCCTTGATTGGGGCCCAAGTGTCTGCTTCCAGATGGTTCTCTCACAGGGCTGCAGGCAGGAGGCCTGTGTTCTCTCCCCAGGGCTGCCGGGGTGTCCTTCGAACATGGTAACCATCTCCTGCTGGACTTGTGATGGTACAGAGAACAAGGCTACCTCCACAGCATCTCTGGGACCCAGCCTCAGAAGGGACAAGCCTTCCTGTTGGCTGCACCCTATTGGTCACACAAGCCAAACCTGACGTAGGGTGGGAGGGCACCCACAAGGGCAGGAACATCAGGAGTGCTGACCAGTTCCATCGGTGGTTTTGTAGACTTGCCACCACGGGCACTTATCCTTCAGTGGATGAGCCACTGTAGCCGAAAGGAAAGGAGCAGTTTGTTCGTACTTCATTAGGATGAAGGAATTCATGTCACAGATACCTGCTCAGTACCCACCGTGTGTCAGGAATTGTTCTGGTCGGGGGGGCAGAGCAGCAAATAAAACAGCAATCTCTGCCAGTGGGATGTATAGGGTAGAGGGTTAGAAATGACTGTTTTTATTATATAGTAGTATGTTGGGTGGTAGTGAGTGCCGCAGAGAAACATAAAGCCTAGAAAGGGCGCTGGGGATGGAAGGCCAGGTGGCGGGGGAGGGAGTTGCAGTTTTAAATAGGGCGGTTGGGCAAGACTCACTAATAAGGTAATGCTTGCGCTGAGGTATAAGCCGGGTGGTTTATTCAGGGGCAGGGGGCTCTGGGCAGAGGAAGAGGGCGGGAAAGTGCAGAAAGCCTGGGGCAGGTGTCCTCCGCAGGTCTGAGGACCTGCCAGGAAGCCAGTGTGGCCAGAGCAGAGGGACCCTCACCCGTCACTTACAGCCTTGAGGGTGTTTTTAACCCATTCTAAAGGGTCTTATGCTTTGAAGGCGTGGAGAGCTTTTCCTTACTTTGTTTTCTGAGTGGAGGCTATTATGTGCTCCCATGTTCATTGAGAATTCCAAAAACCTAGAAATAAATTTCAAGCACCGCCATCTGAGTTATTGACATTGTCAACTGACGGATCATGCATCTTCAAATACTAACTTTTCCATCTCTTTCCTAGTTCCTTCAAAGGGACCAGATACTTGGAGAGAGTGGCGTTCTGATGGGAAAAATCTAATAATATATTGGAAGGTAAATATTGAATGTTTCCTTGAATATTTGCAGCACTTGATTATGGTAAATTACCTAACTTACATATGGTACTTGGGTTATCAAGATAGCAACTAGGATTTCTCAGATTCGCAGAATTGCTGAGAATGTAACCCAGCTCCTAAACCCCTGGATTTCTCCTCACTGCTGCACCCCGGTCACTTCAGTGAGGATCTCAGATCTCAGGATTCTGTGCTTTGAGTTTATGAGGCCTACAAAGGACCTGAGGGTTTCATGAATTCAGTCCCTCTCACTTTAGTCAGAAACAAAGCCAGAAGCTACAAGTTAGAACCCTGACTACTTATATTGCATTTTTACGCCTGATGAATAGGAAACCAACTTTTTATATATTTTATGTGTAATTTGTTTCCCTTAAATTAAGTTACATCAAAATAATGACAATTTTAGTTGGGTAAAATTTTAGATAAAATATGAGTTGCATTACATTTTACTGGTTTTCCCTAGTAGAACAAACATTTTTGTTGCTATATTTTTTATCTGCTTTATAAACATTGAAGTCACAGTTTTCAACATCAGATTTCATAAGAGCAGTCATCATCAGATTCCTTTAAATAGTGAATTTTGTTGTCAAAAGTGGAATAAGTCATTTTTACAAAAATGTGACATCAGTACAGCTTTGAGAGTGAGGTCTGAGCACACATCCTGTAGAAGTTCTGTTGCTTTGGGCTCGTCTCTATGGGACTGTGGCTTCCCCCCTTACTCCTGATGAGAAATTCCGCCGGCTCCCCTCAGTCGTCTGTCAGATTTCACGTAACGGTAACGATTATACAAATTGCTGCCGTGTAGAGGACGTTTGGAATGTTGCTCACACTGGGTGACTGTTTAACCAGGGATTAAAAATGTTGAAGTGATTCAGACTAACTGCAGCCACGAGGTTAATTGTTCTGCCATATTTGGGTAGAAAATTAAGTTGTTTTGGACATGTTGAGGTTTTTAAACATGTGTCACTGGGATATCCGAGTAGAGTCCAGTGGGTGGCGGTTTGAAGTAAGGCTCTGGAGCTCAGGGGAGAGATGGGAGCTAAAGACAGAGCTTTGAGTGGCATCCAGGGTGGGGCGAAAGTAGGCTTAGAGTTGTTTGTGCGGAAAATAATGCAGTAGTTAATAAATAATAATACAAGAATTAACTCTGCTGCCCCACCCTGAGTACATGGGATCCCTCCAGGAGAATGTACAGGTAGAAAGAGGCCGGGGCGGGGGCCTCGGAGCTGGCGGCAGATCCAGGGCCGGCAAAGGAGGAGCCAGCAGAGGGGACTGGGAAGGCCAGAGGGGCCCGGCGACCGGCAGGGAAGGGCACGCTCTCTGTAATGAGCACGGACCGCTCTAAAATGAGGAAATGGTGAATGTTTAAAAAACTAGGATGCCGTGCTTGTTAACGTGTTGTTTGTTTCTATATAGAGCAGGGCTTCTCGTAACTCTTTTCGGTTTGCTTCTGAACAGTGTGAGGCTAAATGCTGTTTTTCATGTACTTAATTTTCACCCGTGTGTGCTTGTCCTGCTCACAGCGCTGACATCCCCGGCCCCACCTTCCTGTCTGCCCAGGTCCCGGTGGGTTTCACACCTTCTGTCACCGCTGCGTCTTTCCCGATGCTATCCTGTCACGATCAGCGTAGTGTCCCGTTTAGACTCGATGGCCTTGCCTCCGCACATAGTCAGTGCTGCAGGTTTTATAACAGAAGCGACCCTTCTGTTTCCCGTAGCCTTTGCCCGTGAACGAAGCTAATGGAAAAATACTCTTCTATAACGTGTCGTGTTCGTCGGACGAGAAAACTCAGTCCCTTTCCGAGATCCCCGATCCTCAGCACAAGGCGGAAATACAGCTCGACAAAAATGACTACATCATCAGCGTGGTGGCCAAGAACTCGGCGGGCGCCTCGCCACCGTCCAGAATAGCCAGCATGGAAATCCCAAACGGTGAGTGTTCGGGCGCCGCGCTGCCCGGGGGCGGGAAAGCGGGAGCGTGGTGGAGGCGTCGCTTGCTCCCTGCTGCTGCGGGTGGGTGAATGAGCGCTCGCCCAGACGGCAGCCGCGAGTCCCACTTGTCACCTGCGCGGGTGGGCGAGATAATCGCTGACCCTGTTACCTTAGCGCATAGTGCTGGAGAGCTGCCGTGGTGGCTGCTACTCTTAGCAAGAAATGCTTTAGCGGTTCATTCAGATGCCCTTTTCATCTGTCCCCCGACACCCGGAGAGAGGACTCTTACGTCAGCTGGGCTGTTTCCATACTGTCAGGCAGGAAAAGATGCTCGGTTTAAATGGCAGCTTTGTTGGTAAGACATTCTTTAAATAGGAGTCCTTTATGGATTCTTCTTGAAAGTCTAAGTTAGACCTTCATTATAAAAGAAATTTGGTGTAATTTTAAAATTTCTTAATGCCTTCCTTTAATTTTTATGGGTTAGCAGTGAGTAGTCCGTTCCTCCTTAGCTGCCTCGACAGCTTCTTGAGTGGTGAGTTCAAATACCACGTCCGCCTCTGGTCCCGGTCAGCTCCTCTTCTGAGTTGTCCCCCGGCTGTTCTGCCCCAATATGGGGCACCTTTCTCTGACCACCCACTTCTAGAGGAAGACAGATTGGTCCCGCTGGGTCCTCTAAGTATCTTTTTAGTTCTTGCTGGAGGCAGTCCTATTGCTTGTTACTGAACTGGTTCTTCGCTTCAGTGGGATGCAGGGGAATCGGAAGGAGGGAATGGGGAGCACAGCATGTTTCAGACGCACAACACCGGCCAGGGCCCCAGAGGGTAAGGGGGAGACAGAGATGTGCGGACAGCCTCGAAGCAGATAACCACTCACTTAGATATTTGCTCTCATGACAGGCAATAGCCGTGTTATCTTCTGACCCAAGACCTATATTGTTACCTTTTCCATGTGGTGATTTACAGAACTCACAGTGGCCTCGTCAGCTCTCATTCCTGACGTCCCAGAATAAATCACCGTCCCTGGAGGTTCTCCCAAGTGGCAGGCCTCACAGTCAGCACAGTATGACCATGTGGGTTTTTAATCACAGTGAACCACAAAGCTGTTATATCCAAAGTCTTTATTCTGAGTCAGACCATTGTCTTGTCCTCAGTAGTAGTTGCTTTATGAATGCAAATCTTGATTTAAAAAGTCTTTGGCTTTTTACTAAACCCTTAAACACGCGTCGGTTATAGAAATTACAGCCATCCCTCAGCACGTGTGGGGGTTGGTTCCGGGAAACCAAGGCCCATGGATGCCCACGATTCTCAGGTAATGACCAGAACGGAGCGTGCAGGTGGCCTCCGCATCCGCCGGGTTCCCGCCACGGGCTGAGGTTACCGTCTTCACGCTTGGCTGAATCGGCGGATGCAGAACCCGTGGATACGGAGGCCCGGCTGTACTTCTTTCCCGTGTTACTGTGGAAAAAGGCCCCCTCTCCCTTTTGGCCAAGCCGCCCTAACCCACGCCAATTTCTCACCCCCCACCTGGACCTCTCCTGACACCTAGGCCAAGATCTGGCACCGGCTCGTGCTAGCCCCTTCCCATCCGCCTCAGCACCTCACCCCTCCGTCTCCCACGGGCCCTGTTTGGGCTTTTCCCTCTCTGTGCCCTCACTGGCCATCCCACCCCTCCCACGGCGTTTCATCCCAGACCATTTCAGCAGGTTCCTCCTCTCTGCAGCCCATGTGGCAGGGCGGGAGGGCCGTCTTCCAGGAATGGAAGAGGGGCTGGAGCAGCCTTCCGTCCACCTCCTGCTGCTGTGCCCTTGCCCTGTGCGCTATGCAGGGCTGGCATTGCAGGCACGGCCCCCCACCGTGGAGCTCACACCCCAGGTGGTACTGAGAGGAGGGACGCAGCAGGCTGTTGCTCGTGCTCTGCCTCCGGCCTGCCCTGTACCCTCTGGTGCCCTCACGCCCTCTGCCCGAGCCTCCCCGGCCCTCGACCTTCGTGTCCTGGCCCCACTTTTATTCCACCTGATCTACCTGCTTTTTTACTCCTTTGTTTCAGCTGCTGAGTTAATCTGTGTGTACAGGTAATTGCCATGGTCACAACAGAAATAACAGAGTGACACTTACTAAAGGTTTATCTAGTTTGAGCACTTTTAAAATTTCTGTACAGGGAAGTAATTTTTATAACTCCTGCCCATTTTCATGAGGTTTACCTTACAGTATTATTTTTAGCACCAGCTAATAAGTGTCCTTCTTTCTCGTTGAAGATGATCTGAAAATCGAGCAGACGGTCGGGATGGGAAATGGGATCCTCCTCACGTGGAACCACGACCCCAACATGACTTGCGACTACGTCGTTAAGTGGTGCAACTCTTCTCAGCCGGAGCCCTGCCTGATGGACTGGAAGAAGGTCCCTGCGAACAGCACCGAGACCCTCATAGAGTCCGGTATGTGTTCCTCGGAGGTCTCCAAGATCAGTTTTAAAAGAGCAGCCCACGGACCGCTCTCCCTGACCACTGGGCCAGGCTGGACTGGTTTGGCTTTTTGGAAGGTAGTTCCAGGCAGTGTGTATGTAGAAGGATTCAGATCCCTTGATCTCATAATTGCTTGTCTAGAAATTTATTCTAGGAAATAATGAGAGAGCAACACAGATTTACATCTGAGAATGTTCACTGCAGCATTATTTATAGTCGTGAAAATGGAAAACAGCCAATAGGAGAGGGAGTTGATCTGGTACCTCTGTGAGGTGGAGTTTTAAGCAGCACTAAAATACACGTGGAAGGTTTAACAGTGTGGGAAATGCCCACGAAGAAGGTTACGAAACTAAGGAGTGTGGGCTCTCGCAGGAATTTTGCCTGTTTGCCCAGGGCCCAGGTTCCCAAGGTCGGGGAGACTGAGACAGAGGACTTGCACCCCTATTACCACTTAGCCTGGGGTCCATCAAGGGGACGTCGGCCTGGCAGCGGGCACAGGGGGCGGGCCAGCTCCGTGGTTGCTGGGGAGCCCTGAGCCTCTTTGGCAGCTGCCGTTGGTCCTGTGAAGCCTGAATTTAGCCCCAGGGGCACTTGGTAACTACCGGCTAAGCCAGCCTTGTCCTTGGGAATGGGTGCCCCCTTTCCACTGTCACTGTTCCTTCGCAGTGGCTGACCGGTGTTGTCTCTGTACCCTCAGAGGGTACGGGGATGCTGGAACCTGCAGTCTGGGGGTGGTGATGTCCTTACCCCGTGACTCACCATCCCCCCACCCCCGTGCTGGTGAGGTTCAGGGGCGCCAGACTGTTCTCTCCTCCTTCCCTTTGTCACTGTCAGATGGTGAGGAGGGGTCCCCTTCATTCACTTTCCACCTGTGGGGGCCGCTCATGTTCCCATTCTACTTGGAACGCAGCCAAACGGCCTCCCGTGCAGAGTCGGCCAAGGCAGGGGCGATGGTTCCCTTTACCCTTTCTCCCCGGACACCCCACTTCCCAGCCTGCTGGTCGCACCTCAGCCCCCCCTTTCCTGCACCTTCCCTTGCGTTTCCCCCACGGGAGCTGCCTGAGACCCACACTGGCCCAGGGCGCCCTGTGGGGTTCTGAGCCCCCCTCCACCCCTCCATGCTTCCTCACCTGGGCTTGGGGTCCGCGGGAGGGCCTGGGGCGGGTGCAGTGATGTGCGGGGGGTGGGGCGCCACCCGAGGGACAGCATCTGGACGGGAGTTAAGCCAACACCTGTGGGCTGAGCAGAACGCCCCAGCCACGATGCCCTCCTGGGTTAGCGAAGTCAGCGAACTTGCCCAAGGTCACAGAACGAGTGCGATGGCAGCCGGATCCAAATCCGAAGCAATTCGGGGCTTCGGGAAGCTGGGGATTTTGTCTTTCATTTGCTGCTGCGGGAACAGCGTGTGGCCGTAGCAGGTGTTTCTCCTGTTCTTTTCTCATCCGCTCCCACCCGTCTTCTCTCTTTTATGACCTGCTGTAACCCATCCAGGCACCTTTTCTTTTCAGGAATCGGAATCCTAGACTATGGATACAGATAAACGTAATTGAAACATCAAACTCTAGGTACAAATTTACCAACGTGCGCGCATTATAAAATCACAACCTCAAGCGTACCTGCCTCCAAAGGAGAAAGTGACGAAATGATGTTAGAGGGTGACCAGCTCCCCTCAGAGCCTGTGGGTCCCCGATGTTCCAGGGCACAGAGCTGGGCAGCCAGTGCTTTAGCCGCACTGGAAAAGTCATATTCCATGAATTAAATGCAAACCCTATACTGGCGTTTTCCCCCAAGCAGTATCCTCTCCCCTGACCACCATTGGTGAGCTCCTAATTGCCCTTCAAGTCCCTGTTCCAGTGTCACTTCTTGGTGGCGTTGTCCCTCCTCGGAGGTGCCACAGCCTATGATAGGTCCCCCTGGTCTCACAATGAGTCCCCCTGTCTGTCTCCTCTCCTCTGCCCGCTTCTCCAGGCCAGGGCCTCTGTTCTGTCCACCTCTGTTCCCAGCGTCTCCCACATGGCGTTGTGTTGAGGGGGCATTTAAAAGGGGCTTCCTGACTGAAGTTAAGGTGCTTCTCTTGTATGGCAGGGTCACTCAAGGGCACTAAATGGAGATGCCATAAAGGAACAGACTCTAAGACCAGCTCCTTTCACATGGATGCATCCAAAGCCAGTGGACGTTTCAGTGTCTGCTCTTGGCCTGAGGGGCGAGCTGGGCGGCTTTCAGACCCAGAACCAACAGCAGCCGGGGGGGGGGGGGAGCATTTCAGAGCACGATGTGGGCCTGACCCTGGACCGAGACTGGACGAAGGCGTCATTGCTGGGTTTTAGGGAACAAAGTCAAAGCCTTGGTCACCATGTTAATAATGCTCAACTTTTCATTACAATGAAAGTAAATTTAAAAAATTTTTTTAGTCAGTGTTCATTGTGAATATTTACCAGTTTTGAAAATATGGATGTATTTTTGATAAGAAAGCATCGATTTAAATTTAGCTTTGGCAGTTTTCAGAGTACATTCCTGTAAATTTGATGTTTCTGAGATAGAAATTCATGGTAACGTGCACTGACGAACGCTGACTGACTGTCCGCCCTGTAGATCAGTTTCGCCCCGGCGTGAGGTACAACTTCTTCCTGTACGGATGCAGAAACCAAGGCTATCAGTTGCTGCGCTCTGTGATCGGATACACGGAAGAGCTGGGTACGTTAAATGGGCCCGTTTTCTCAGAGCTCAAGGGAACGTGAGGAATTATAAGTAAACAGTTGGGTCCTAAAACTAGATTAAATGGGGAAGTTTAGTTCAGGGAAGGGAAAATAATTTGTATGACAGTTAAAATAATTTATGATTACTTATTCGTACTTCATTTGTTTAATTGTGTTTCACAAATTCATTGCCATTGAAAAAAATCGTGTTTTGCATGTCAAGAATACTTAGTTTGCAGTTATACAAATTGAAACAGCTATCGACTTATTCCAGATTACCAGTAAAGAGGGGAACCACAAATGGAGTCTGTTTGAATATCCACTTAGAGATTTTGCGTAGTTGCTTCCCTAATAGTCCTGCCTTTGTGTGTCTGGTGATTAGCTTCACAGCAGAAGTGTTTGTAGTAATATGTGTGAAAGTTTATGATTAAATAGGAAATAAACTTTTGATTCCGAGTTTAGTTATTTTCGAGGCTAGAAATCCCGTTAACCGTTGGTGTCTTACTCTTATCAGTAAACTCTCCTTCACCCGTGACTGTCCCCTTTTACAGCTCCCATCGTCGCTCCCAATTTTACCGTTGAGGATACGTCTGCAGACTCGATACTAGTGAAATGGGAAGATATTCCTGCGGAAGAGCTTAGGGGCTTTCTACGGGGATATTTATTCTACTTTGAAAAAGGAGAGAGAGACACATCGAAGATGAGGGGTTTGGAACCAGGTAAGTCCGTTACTAAAGTGAGTTGAGTGCAGCCAAGAAGCCCTTCGTTAGTTACGAAGAGGAGGAAGGGAAGTGCGGCTCGTTGCTGTGATGCTGGTTTCCAGAACCGCCTGGAAAATAGGGAAATGGAAATGCTATCATTTTATAAATACGAGAATGTTAATAGTTTAAGTCCATGATAATCAAAGTGTAATCTTTCAGAAATTATTTAAATTATTTGTTCTGAAGCCTTGAGTTGTAAGCCCCATCTCTTACTAGTCAGGCCTGATCCATTACATCGCATCTTATGAAGGTTACTAAAAAAAAAAAAATTCTTCCTGTACTTATAATAACGGAGGGGAAAAGCTCAGGCACCCAAAGAATGGCTTCGGAGCCTCTTTTGTTATCTGACAAAATGCCTCCCTCACCGATAGCCTTGGATTTAATGAGCTGAGAAACTTAATGGACTTGATTAAAGACAAGTGTATCCATTAGATCGTAAAAGTACAGCCAACCCTGACACCTGGTAAGTGTATGTCCAGAGAAGTAAGAGAATTCCCAAATTTACAAACGCAAAAAATGTTTGTGCAGGCTTCTGGCATTTCCCTAAATTATAATTCTTTTGGAGTCAAATGTTTCTTATTTGTAGCCACATAATACAAGCATATCACCTTATCAGTCTGTGTGCTTTCATTTCCCTTAATGACCTCTCCCCAGAAAGAAACCATTTTAATTATCCAGTGCAGGTCTGACAAGTAGAGAACAGCATCCCTGCATGGAGATGCTGACCAGGCTTGGGCCAAGTCCCTTCCCAAGAGCAGCTGCGTTAAACACACGCTCCCCAGATCCCCAAGTCTGTGTTTCCTGAGCCTTCAGAGTTGCCTGTGAAGGAGGGATCCCTAAATACCAAACTCTACAGACACCCAGAGTCTGGTGTAATTTTCCTCAAATGCTCAGAAATTTTGCACTAGAACCAGTTAAAATTCAAGCATCTAGACTTACCATGAGACATGGTGGATTGGTCACTAAAATTAGAGTAAAAAGAGGAAAAAACATCATCATACCAATGCTTAAAGCCACAAAGAGAACTAGAGGGGTAAGAGTACACCAGGAAAGGAGTTTTGGATATTGGGGTCTGTTGGAGGGGAGGCTGGTGGGATCCAGGGGACAGTCAGCATCGGTGAGAGATCGCTGGGTTCATCCTGTGGGACCGTTAGGGTGGACCTGGGCCAAGCCTCGGGGGTTAATTGGAAGTCTGTGTGAGGAGCAGTTAGAACCCCCAGCCCTAGCCAGCTTCACGTAGCTGATAGGAATGCCCAGGCCCTGTCTGAAGGCAAGAGGTTTATTTTTTGGAGAAACTGAACTGAGAGCCCCTCCATAGAGGGGGTCAGCTTGGTAAACAGCAGACCTTCCCCTTTCTCCTTCCCACCCGGCCAATAGGACGTCTCTAGCTAGGCCTGTTTTCCCAGTCAGGATTATAGGCTCTTTTTCTGGAAAAAATAAATGGTTCCTGGTGAAAGACATAAAAGATACTGATGTTTGCGGGTTTGTCCCAATGGAAAGCCTGGTCATTCCCCACCAGGAATAAGTGAAGCTCCCAACCAATAAACCCCACCCGTGAGCCCGTTTGGTGTGGCTCAGTTGGTTGAGCATCCTTCCTACGCACCAAGAAGCCGCCCGTTCAGTTCCCGGTCAGGGCACGTGCCTGGGTTGTGGGCTTGATCCCCAGTAGGAGGCATGCAGATAGATGTTTCTCTATCATTGATGTTTCTGTCTCTCCCTCTTCCTCTCTCTCTAAAATCAATAAAAATAAACCTGCCCACGCCCACCGAGCCTCCGTGGGCCTTTTAGTGGCTCCTCTGGAACGTGGGTAGCAGCCAGGGGTAACCAGGTGGCTGAGAAAGCTCCTAACATGAGAGACAGAAACCAGAAGAAATCAGAGGAAACATTCAATGTGAGGAAACAGAGTAATTTAAAACAAAATAAAACTTGCTTGGGTCATTGAGACCTGCCGTATGTATTTGGAAAGACATGTCACTGTAATAGGGGAAAATCAGAAGACAGGTAGAACTCCTCAGAATTGAGCCTGGCCCAGACGCTCCACAGCACACCCATTACTAGAAGGTATCACGGAAGTGTCTTCAGAATACTGGGTGAACATTACTTTCAGCCTAAAGTTCTGTACTTGGCCATCTGTCAATGGATAGGAGAGGAGAATGAAGACATTCTTAGGCTTGCAAGCCCACACCGGCTTCCTTCCTGCACACGCCCTTTCTCTGGAAGCTGCTGGGCAAGGTCACCAGTGAGGACACAGTGGGGAAGGGAGTCCAGTCAGGAGAAGATGCTCTGGGAAGGTTCCCCCGGGGGGGAGCTGGCCCTGGGGGGAGCTGGTGGGGGTTGGGGGCAGGCGATGGCCCTGGGACTCGATCGTGTTGGACCACATGGAAAAGTGTACCAAATAGTCACTGGAGGATGTGGGAAGAATTAGGAATTGGTGCATCCAGCAGACGAGGGTAAAAAGCAGTTATAAGAGAAGAACAAGAAAGGAAACATCCTACAAAATTTGCAGATGATCACAGTAACGTAAACACTGGCTTTACTGGGTGTTCTGATGTTTCTGTGTGAAGTATGGGGGTGTGGGGGCAGGGAGGTAGTGGCGAGAGAGCTAAGTCTGCACCTACCTGTGGGACATGGGTAGATAATCCCGCAATTTAAAAATCAAGCACTGCCAACCGAAGTCTGTTTTGAAATACGGAAGTAAATATCCAAGGAACTTGGTAACATGATTTTAAAGTAGGTGTAGGTGGTGGGGGAGACGCTGATGGGGAACAGCTGCTTTTTGGTTATTAGCCACATAATGTATTATTTTGGTTGAAATTTTAAAAAATAATACTTTAAGCAGTTCTTTTTTTCCGTTATTGTTGACACTATTGCAGATGTCCCTGCCTCCACGCAGCCCCCACCCCCCTTCCCTCTGGCCATCAGCGCGCCGTTGGCTGGGCCTGTGAGAGGCGCCTCTGTGTTCTCCGGCTCGTCCCTTTAAACAGTTCTTTACGCTGCTTTTTGAAATGACCCAGAGGCTTCCTCACTAGCGTCTCATTTGAGAGCCTCTTTCCTGAGTGGCTGGGGGTCCTCTCGTTGATCTGTACTCTCGCTGCCTCAGGTCTCACTCACGGGCGGCATCGCATCCGCCGCCTCAGTGGGTTTGCTTGTGGTTTTTCATGTTCTTAGCAGCAGAAAGAGAAGTGGCTTGTGTTTACTGCCTTGAATGGGTGAGAACTTCACACGGCCCTGCGAGATAAGGTCCTAATACTCTATTTCATGGCTAGAGATGCTCAGGTTCAGGGAGATTTAAATGAAGGGTCCAGTTCACACAGCTGCTCACTGGCGGCCGTGGCCGTGGCCCTGGCTGGCTCCACGGCTCAGGCCTGGATGTGGCCAGCTGCTGGACTCCCCTAGCAGGGATGCGGGGGTGCGTTTAAAATGCCGTAGAAATAAGGATAATATTCTTCACTTTAAAAACAGGTCGTTCCGACGTCAAGGTTAAGAACATCACGGACATATCCCAGAAGACACTGAGAATCGCTGATCTTCAGGGTAAAACAAGTTACCACCTGGTGTTGCGGGCCTACACGAATGGCGGATTGGGCCCCGAGAAGAGCATGTTTGTGGTGACCAAGGAAAACTGTGAGTTAAATGTTACTGTTGAGATCCTTCCCATACTGAAGTGTACAGTTTTCTAACGATCTTTGTATAGGAATTCCCTTTTATTAAATTTCACATTTTGTTGCATTTTTATAGTTTGGTATAAGACAGGGTTAAAAGGCCATGAGAAGACTTATTTATTCTTTTTAGTTATTTGAAGCTGTTTCCTCATGAGTATCTGAGAAATGAATGAATGAAGGATACACCTGAAGTCCAGAGTTCTCAGTTCATGTGGAGTTTATATAATGGCCAACCAGTTTAAAATCTTTTGCCCTAATTATTCTGTGGTTTTTAACATATCCAGGGAAGAGTGAAAAATATATTTTTTTAAAAATGTGTTGAGCACAGCTTATAAATTTGAGATGGAAAGTAGAGAGGCGTGATGGACTTGACTCCCGTTGGCAGCAGCAGACTTGACTTTGATGCCTCTGGTTGGAGTTCCTGCGCACTCCCAGTGTAAATGGCTGTGAGGTGGTGCTTCTCAGCTGGGGGTGGTTTTGCCTCCTTGTGGACACTTGGCAATGTCTGGTGACACTTCTGGTTGTCATAACTGGCAGGTCTGCTGGGATCTAGGGGTGAGGACCCCAGGGATGCTGCTAAACTTCCTACAGTGGATGACAGCCTTCCCTGGACACACACATAGACACACACACTGTGAGGAAATACCTGGCCTGTAATGTCAGCAGAGCCAAGATTGAGTAGCCCTGCTCTGAAGAATTTAAGTATGAAGATAAAAATTATTAAAATGCTTGAAGGTTATATTTTAATAGTTTTCCCCTGTCCCTGGAGCAGTTAGGATTTTTCCTTCTCATCTGCCAACTTAAATATTTCCGAAGGTGAATTTATTCTATACGTCACACCGAAAATGGTGATTTCAGTATTTGCAATGTTCTCTCTCCAGCCGTGGGACTGATAATCGCCATTCTCATCCCGGTGGCGGTGGCTGTCATCGTTGGAGTGGTGACAAGTATCCTTTGTTACCGGAAGCGAGAATGGTAATCTGCGCTCACTCTTGCTCTTTTATTCTTGTGGGTGTGGCTGTTTACGTTTAACAAATAAGTACATTTTTTTTTTTTTTTGGTTGAAGCTAGTTGGTAAAGAAATACTTGTTTTAGTGAGAATTAACGTTGGACTTAATGTTAGGCAAGAACATGGCATATTATTTAAAGGTTTAAAAATAAACGTGCAAATGTTTCCCCTACTGTATTTCCTAATAACCTAAAATAATAGCATTTGTGCTAAAAATAATATTCGCAGGCTTAAATATAACAATAGCTATGTGCCAGGTGAAATGTAGTTGCGTGATTAAGACCTCGCTTGTCTTGGCGACCCCCTTAGAAAATCAGGTCAGTTATTCGTTTAGTCAGTAGACATGGGCGACGCCTCCCAGGTGAGGAGGGAGGTGGCGGTAAACTAAGCGTGGTCCTGACAGACTTCCAGCCTAGTGGGGTGCTGGACATGAAGCCATAACCACCCAGAAGCTGCGGGCTTAGAGTGAGAGTGGGTACGGGCGGGTGGGCGCCGTGAGAATGGCACGAGAGCCGTGGCCCTGGAGGTGGCGGCCAGGGCTCCCTGCGGGAGTTCGATTGGGCAGCATCCCAAAGGGTAAGGAGAGGGGAAGAATGTTCCAGGCAGGGAAAGTGACTTCTGTGAGGACCCGGAGCTGGGAAAGAAGTTGATCTGGAGAAAGCGAGGAGAACTGTGTGTGGAGGTGAGGCGAGGTGTCCCGAGGCGAGGGGAGGGGAGGGGACGCGAGGCTCAGCGGGAGACAGGCCTCGTGGTCAGCTGACAAGGTTGGCCGGGGCTGGGCTTGGGGCCGGGGGCTGTGTCCATCATAGACAGTCCTCACTGGCCTCAAAAGCCATCATTTATGAGAAAGACAAGAATGTATTCTAGCAACCCTGGCTTATAAATCAAAATAGTAATAATGTCCTGCTAACCCTGTCCTGCTAACCATACTCTCATTACCAGCACTCACAGCATAAAACTGATTTCAATACCAAAAAAAGAGATCAAGCGAGGAGCGAGTTTGAAGTTGGAGCATTTCAGGCTTGCTTTAACGAGGTTTTTCCCTGCAGGGATTTTGAACAATAAAGCCCTTTTGAATCGCTGTGCGGTGGCATGGCACAGAGGAGTCTCCTTTCTGTTTGTGCTCAGTTTTTGCTCAGGATGAATAGCCTTCCTTTCTCTGATAGCCCAGAGCCTGCCAGGAGCCTAGAGAGCGGCGCAGGCAAGCGAGTCCCCTGAGTTTTCCATCCTGCTCACGCGGTGTGCAGCGCGAACAGCTCACTTACGTGAGCAAGGCCTGCGTTTTGCTTCTGACCTAAGAGCCCGGTCACCATTTTAATGCTTTGCTTTCCATCTCCGTAAGATGCACAAGCTGTTGCAGCTCTGGAACTAAGAGTAGTGTGTCCGTGGTTTTAAAACCGGAGCCTCTCGACACATGGCGTGCAAAGTCCCGGTGAATGGTCGATCACACTGAGAACGACCTTGCCTCTTCATCTCGTGTCCATTCAGGGTTCTTACGAAATGTCCAGTCGGCCTTGTGATTCAGTAACTCTTGGTTGCCTAATCGCTGGCCTTCCAGTTATTAAATGTGCCTGATTCTTCTTTACTTAAAGGGTAAAGGAAACCTTCTACCCGGACATCCCCAATCCCGAGAACTGCAAAGCCCTGCAGTTCCAGAAGAGCACCTGTGAGGTAATCCTGCAGCACTGGCTTTTATTTTTTTTTATTGTATTTTATTGTTTTATTTATTTTATTTACTTATTTTATTTAGTCTTTTGTGAAAAGTTTTTAACATGCAAATGTCATCCTAAGTAAAATATGTTGAAAAAATAACGGTGCTCTGACATCTGCAGAATTTCTGCAGCTATCGATTTTAAATCACTTGCATCATGCTTTCCCCCCCACTGCTGTTAATAGCGAGAGTAGCATCGATGTGTGGGAAGAAGTAGCTTCGCTCTAGTATGCACCACAGGACAGGAGAGCGATTTTTACAAGCAGGCCTGGGAAAGTGGGTAAAATAACGCCCCTTCTTGCGGGAGCCCTGGTGCTGTCCTTCATCTCTGTTTTGCAATTGACTTCCAGGGAAACAGCGCTCTTAAAACACTGGAAATGAATCCTTGTACCCCAAATAACGTGGAGGTTCTGGAGACTCGGGCAGCAGGTCCTAAAATAGAGGACACGCAGATCATTTCCCCGGTGGCCGAGCGTCCACAGGAGCGCGCCGAGGCCGAGCCCGAGAACCACGTGGTTGTGTCCTACTGCCCCCCTGTCATCGAGGAAGAAATAGCGAACCCAGGGGCGGATGAAGCTGGGGGCACCTCGCAGGTCGTTTACATCGACGTGCAGTCCATGTACCAGCCGCAGGCCAAGCCGGAGGAGGACCCGGAGGCCGAGGCCGCGCCGGGCGCCGGCTACAAGCCGCAGATGCGCCTCCCCGTGGCGGCCGCCGTGGAGGAGGCAGCCGAGGAGGGCGACCTGGGCAAGGCTGCGGGGTACAGACCGCAGGCCACTGTGAACACCTGGAACTTGGTGTCCCCAGACTCCCCCCGCTCCACGGACAGCAACAGTGAGGTGGTGTCCTTCGGAAGCCCTTGCTCCATCAACTCCCGGCAGTTTTTGATTCCGCCGAAGGATGAAGACTCTCCGAAATCTGACGGGGGAGGGTGGTCCTTCACAAACTTTTTCCAGAACAAACCAAACGATTAACGGTGTCCCCTCCGTCCGCCATCTCAATAAGCTCCCGTCGCCAGTGTTGCCGCGTGGGCGCCGGGCACGTGGGGGGACCCTGGGGAGCGCTGTCTGCGGGGTGGACTTCACTGTGTGCAAGTCCCGCTGCGCGTGTCCGTGTGCTTTCCGTGTAGCCTAGAGCCAAAGCACAGGGACACAGATTCAGCCCACGCCACTCGCGACTGGGAGCTACTTGTGATTCGAGCCACAGCGCCCTCCCGGGCCCTGCCCTTGGGAAGCTCTTCTGGCCTAACGCTGCCCCTGGGTGCGCGCAGGCCGCCCGCCGGCCGCGCCCTGCTGTCCCGGTGGTTTTCTCGGTGGCCGCTGGCGCCGCAGGTCCGCGGGCGAGGGCGGGAGGCGGGGCAGCAGCTGGCGTGGGCTCGCCTGACGTGTGCTCCGGTCTGGATGAAAACCAAGCACAGAGTTGAAGCCTTTGGACATGATCCTCCAGCCACAGCATCTGCAGAAGTTAATACGGTGTTTGCCGCAGCGACAGGCATTTCGTGTGTCTGATATGCGTGCTGACCTCTGTGCCTGCTGTATGACGGTCACCACGCAGTGTTCTCAGGGTACACGCCTGGCAGACGAGCCGACGCTGAGCAGCCCAAGTCGGAATCGCCCTTCCCGCCTCGGGAAGGGTTCGCAAACCTCTCCATTCTTTTAACTTTCCTGCCAGCTTCCCATATCGCACTTGATTGCCCCAATATTTAAATCTTAAATTCCTAAGACTATACATCTAAGGTTTTTTTTGTGTGTTTTTTTTAATTTGGGTTATTTTTTATTCCACGGCGTCAGTTGTATAAATACATGAGTAAATTCAGTACTATTCTTAAACATACAATTCTGGTGACTTACTGTTTGAGACTACTAAGCAACATCTAGCGGCATTAGCGCTCTGCAGTTCTGACTGGCTTCCGTGTCCCCTGGGAAGGCCATGCCCTTGAGCCGGGTCACCCAGGCAGTGGCCGCGACACCTCGTAGCAGATGTTCCTGCTGACGGCGCCTCTTAGCAGTTCCTCTCTCCTATATGATCAGAAGTCCAGACTATTCGATCCAGTCCTCAATTTTTAAAAATATAAACTAAAAAGGTAATGCTTCTTAAAGGAACAATTACTCACGGGCTATTTATGTGAAATGTCATAAAATCCATTTGCGTGGGTGGGCGCACCTGTGTCACAGCTGCGTGGTGAGCTGCCCGGAGTCCTGTGTCCCCCAGCATCCTCTGCCCACCCTGGTGGTCATAGGTGATGTCTGGGTTGAATGCAGTTCTTGGGAAAGCAGATAAAAATCTACAAAGTGTATCTTACATTGTCCCTGACCTCAGGTGGTCTGTGTATTTTGTCTTTTGATGCTTAAGAGTCCTTAATATTTCGAAATATCTCAGTAAGTCAAGATATGCCTGTTTTTCCCTCCTCAGAGGCTCTGTGATGTATTTGTACATAACAGATCAGGTTGGGGCTTTTTTCCCCCCTAGCTCGTGCATCTTTATAAAAACCATGTTGTGGGAAAAATCCACAAGGCGACAAAGGACAAAACCTGTGTAGGTACTCCGCTTATGAATTCTATTTTAACTGCTAGAATTCAGCTAAATTCCCGAGCGTCACGCTCTGTGGGCACAAGGAATGATACAGAATCAGTTGTGTACACACATAGTATATTAAAACTATAACAGCGCAGAGGCTTTCATCAGCGAGACAGGTGTCAAACCAGAGCCGCCCCTAACAGGGTTTGCTCTCTCATCTTATTTCTCCTCTTGGGCTCCTTCCCTCAGCTTTCACCCAAGCCACTCAGACCTGCGGCTGCCTTCTGTCATCACAGTACCTCTTGTCCTCAACCCCTGCCTCCTTCCCCACTGAAACCTACAGGCCCTTCACTTTATCTCTTTAAGATAGGATAAGTGTTGGCTAAGGTAAAAGTTTATTGGTCCAGTTGACACTAACTGAGATCATGGGAAAAGACCATGAGCCCTGTCATCCATATTGATGTATTTCACCCATGACCTTCTGGACCCAGTGCCCTCTACATAGTGATTCCTTTGTTTGGCTGATGGTGACTATCCCTGGGGCTCGGGAATCCTCTCGCTCTGTCCACGAGTGACGTTCCCCTTGTTGCTGAAGAGCGCTGCCTACAGACCGCATCTTCACGTCTCTGACAGCCAAGTTCAAGTCCAGCTTCGCTCATGAGGAAGGGAGATCCTGGTGGTCATTATGACTGTATTTCTCTTGTGAGTGGCCCTCTTAAATAAACACTACTTCATATAAAAATATTCTTAGGACACTTAGCTAGGCTTTTAACATTAGGTAGACCTTTTCCGACATGATGTATTGCATGGAGTAGACCCATATACAACTCCAGTCTTCAGTGTGTTGAGCCTGTAGAAACCTGGATTTGATACTGTGGCCACGAAGACCTGGGTCATTGAGTCATAGTCCATGTGCTCAGGTGACAGAGGTGCCGTGTTCCTGCAGCTTAGACCCAGAGCAGCCATTCACAGAAACGTTTAAGGGCGGAAGCGTCAGCCTCGTGCTCCATACCAGCCCGGCCTTCATGGCTCATGGGTTGAAGGATTCATGAACAGCTAGTCCTACGCACTGTGGCAAGTCCCATTTTTAACACTTCATGCAACTTGTACTCTTGTGGGAAATTAGTCCTATAGTGTCTTAGTTGTCTTCATACCGTCCATATTAAAGAGCATTGCCATCCTTTCTGTATTTGAATAATTAGTTTAGTAAAGGGGACTAGGGACTATTTTCTTCCAAAAGGAATTTGCAATCAATTTTATGGTACTTTGAAATTAAAGTATACTCCCTAACATGTCACAGTGCAGAAAATGTTATCTCAGAATGTTCTGCTCAGGCACGTAATCTGA
Organism: Miniopterus schreibersii; assembly: GCF_964146895.1. Lineage (NCBI taxonomy): Eukaryota > Metazoa > Chordata > Mammalia > Chiroptera > Miniopteridae > Miniopterus > Miniopterus schreibersii. Next base: position 97,243,908 of record NC_138103.1, on the reverse strand, counting down.
GAAGACTTTTTCCACTTGTTTGTTTAAAATAATGTTTGCTGTTGTCTCTTAAAATCTGTGTATCTTTTATGAAATCTTTTATTTGGAAAGAGTCAAGTTGGGCATCATTGGAAACTACTTGGTTTGCTTTGGTCGGTTTCTGTCTTCACAGATTATGTACCATCGATTGTCAGTGCCAGTATGGAGAACTAAGAACAACATTCAGTCCATATGTCAGGCCTTATGGTGTGTAGTAAAATTTTAGGGGGTGTTATTTAATCTAGAATATATACAAATCCATTTAATTATGATATTGAGTTAGGACAGGATTCTATAACCTTAAGTAATGCTTATTTCTCCCAATATTAAGAATGTTAATATTTTGGATTATAAGCATCCTGGTTATAAACAGTTTACCTATGCAAGACAAATTCTAACTGTGCAACACTTTAATGAAAATTAAAAATATTTCAAGAGGGAAACCCTCTGAGTGTTTTTATGTGCAAGTGCCTAGCTGAAGAACCATGGAAACAAAAAATTCAAAACCTCTTAAGTAAACTATTAACTGATTGAATATTTAACCAAATACAAAGCAGTAGTAACTTACCTTACTTTATGATTGCTATAACTCAATACCCTAAAAACTAAGAGATGTGAATGGGAAAATAATATTTAATTGATAAGGAAATTGATTTTATTACATTTACATATATCTCCTAAGATTGCCTTTGCAGTAGCCAATCAGAACTTTAAAAAAAATAACACAGACCTTATGCTGCACTTACACCAACAATACTTTGTACAACTGATTGAATGGCTCACTTAAAAGTATTGAATTCCCTTATATACATTTATTTTTACCCTTGTTTCACTTTATTATTTTTTCCCATCACCATTTATCCCCCACACACCCTCTTCCACCTCTCTTATATATATTTAAAATGTTCTTCTCTTTAGAATTAGTCCATTTTAAATGGTTAACTTTCAATTTCTGAACTTACTGTTTTTTTCTAAGCATTCCAGTGGTGTGTTATAAAAGATCAGAAGATTTCTGGGTGGTAACACAATTGTCGTTTAAACATAGACAAGTTAGCTGTTAGGTTTGACATTAGTATTTTTGCAATTGGTGATAGAAAACAATATTGAATAATTTTCATAATTTTTCAAATATTCTGCCCCCTGTTAGATTACAAATACTTTTCCCCATTATTTACGATATAGCCTTCTACTTAATTTTTTTCTTCATACATAGGGTTTAGGAAAGGTGTGAACACATTATCAATAGTTGAAGAGAACACACAAAAAGAAACCTTATTCTGTTTATCGTTGTGGAAGGGTGGGTATTATATGATGCCTAGGATTTGTTTTATCCTATTATCCCCCCCCCCCCCCCCAAAAAAAGAGCATGGCCTTTTTAAAAACAATATTTCAATTCAGAATTGCTTGGAAAGATTGGCCTGGGTAGAAAGACATCCTAAGTTTGAGATGGTACCACCATAAAAGGTATGTCCAAAGGTCAAATCACTTAAAAATACTCGACATTTTTAGTAGGAATGTGTTCTTTTTTTATTCTCTTTCATTAGCTGTCCGTAAGTTCTTACAATGCTAGGAAATCACCATTTTTTTTACTTTCAAAATTGCATTCTAGTGAATTACTGTTTACAAAATACACATACTGTGAACAGCTATAAGTTTTTGTTTTTATAAGGTTTGTAGAATGAGTGTTTTTTCAAAGGGGATGTTATGTGTTAAATATTTTCAATTTTTTAAATAAATGCTAGCAGCTGTTTACTAATTTTTGTTGGGTTAGGTGTGTGCAAATGTAGCTGAAAGACAGGGAGAAACTGCCAATCGAAAACTGTTCCTGCTTTCGTTTCTTGAAATGTTACCACTACAGACCCTTTTTTTGACCTGAATCATCAGGTGTGATGTTTTGTATCTAAGATCATGCTTAGTCATATAAGGAAACATTTACATACATACAGGAAGCAAGCTGTAGATTGTAGGACATTTGTGTGACTTAGTCTCATGCGCAGAATTCTGAGTCGAATGTGGAGTAAAACAGCTCCACCGACACAGGTAACAGGTATTTCTTGCCTCGGGAAAATTTGGAGATTATGTTGTGCTAGAATGGAAAATTTGGTCATTTTATATTGTATAATTTCAGAGTTTAGTTTCAGTATCTTTTGGAAAACGTGGTTATAGCAAGAACATAGACTATAAGTAACCTATTACTAAGAGACCTTAAATGTAAAACTAGTATGCTTGGCTGTTAACTCTTAAAGATGTTACTATGTCTGTTTTTAAAACATGCATGTATTTAACAATTTTATCATAGTATTGTCATGGAAAAAATAAATATATTTTCTTACAACTCACCCTGACAGATACGTGCATCGTTTGGTGGTGTGTGTTTTTTCTTCTTGTTTTAAGCATTTAGGAAAAGTGCTTTGTTGTTAATACTTTCAGTTCCACCTCATAAGAATTACAGTGGTTATGAAGAGGTCGCCTAGGGCTATCACTAAATTTTTAGTGTTTTAATACATCGTTGTGCATCGATAAAACCTTTCATATGTTCCATTAAATCTGTATTCGACTTACCAGAGAAGTTAGCATAAAAATAATCAGTGGGAATCTAACATTACAAAATAAATCCTGGTCCTTAAAGTACGGTTTTTAACTTATTTCCTATGAAGATAACCTCAGCATTTCTGGAGATTCTAGAAATGTATCAAAATGTCATTTCAAGTCGTTGAGTTTGGAAATACAGTCATTGATTCAGCAAAACCTCGGTAATTTTAAAGTATGAATTGATCTTAAATAGAACTTCGTGGGGGAGAAATTCAGTAGTCGTATGTAGCCTACACTTACCTGGAGTAACAGCTGAACTGTGAGTGGGCTTGGGTTTAACCTGAAGCACCTTCAGACCAATTTCAAGTTAATTGTGACACGTGTTAGTATTTAAGTACCAGGAGGTCTCGGTACGTAACTTGTTTCCCAGATGGCGAGTTCTTGAGCCAAAACGTATAGCACCATCAACCCAGGAACTTTGAAAAGGTCAGAAAAAGAGGAGTGATGTCATAATTAGAGGAAAGAAAGTTGGAGATGTGTGAATAATCTTTTTTTAATGTAAGGTATTCTATATCACACCGAAATGTGAGCTTACAAACTCAAGTTCTTTACAAAAGGGCTGTATAAGAAAGCTCCGAATGGCCTGAAAATTTCACCCATTACCCTTCCCCCGGAGTGACTAAGTAAAATTGAATTAAAAGTATTTGTTCCATCTGCGAGAAGCAGAGAAGTTGAAGTAACAAGAGATGTCTTGAACTGATTCGGGATTAAATTGGAGCTGGTTTTATCCCTGAGTGATTAGTCTCAGATTAAAGAGACAAGAAAGGCCTTTGAGGAGGATTCTGAGCGTCAAAACCCTTAGGAGGTCGCGCTGCCGTGAGCGCAGGGCCCTGAGCTGCGCAGCCTTCGTCGGCCCCCAACATTTGAAAGGCGGGAACGACCTCCGCGTCCCAGCTGGGACTCCTGTCCCGTCTGGACGCAGGCTGCAGAGGCGGGGACCGGCCTGCTGTGCCCTCGGAGCCGCTGGGGAGCCGGGAAGCGCGGACAAGCAGAGTGTTAACCGGCGGCCCCGCTAGTCCCCACTCGCCCCCTTCCCGGGGCCGACCCCCGCGCCCGTCAGAAGCGGACCCGGAGTCGGATCCCCCCGTGACCACGTGGGTCTGTTCCTTTCCCGTGGTGGCTGTTGAAGGTTCCATGCCCAGGACGGCTGCTGCCCCGCCTGAGCTGCTCAGAGGCTCAGGGCCAGTGTCACCACGTAACTTACTACCCGGGTGACCTTGGAGAAGCTGCTCAACCTCATTCTCAGCTCTGAACCTCAGGTCTTAATAACCTACTTTTCCAAAGTTGTGAGGATTCCAGGGAGCGTAAGTATTGCTCCCCACAGGACAGACGCACCTCTATCCCTTGAGGGACCTCAGCAACACCCGACCCTGCCCAGCACCTGACAGGTGTAAGTGCTTCAGATCGGGCCAGATGAGCCTCAGGTTACCTGGGCGTCCCGGATGAACCACCGGGTCTGATCCCGCGGGGTGATGCGTCCACAGAGCAGGGCGCTATCTGCCGAGCCACAGTGCGTGGTAGACTCTAAATGACTGTGCCTGGAAAACAGCAGTGGCCCAGTGTTTCCTTGGACGTTAGAAATGAGTTATTTTAGGGAAAGATGAACCCCCTGTGGAAGTCTCCAGCTGTGGAAAGACGGGAGGGCCCGTCAAACCGGGCCCCCTGCAGTGGGGCGGCCAAGGCAGCTCCTCCCAGGCCTGCGCCAGGCGGCTTGTCAAGGCGTCGCTCACGTGGGGGCCACTGCGGCCCCCCTGGGTTCTCACAGAAATCTGCCTTCATCTCGACGACGGATTAACAGGCTTTATCTGCAGTGACAACAGGTTAGAGCCCTTCTCCCCCTGGCCATCCCCTCCCCTCATCTCCTCCTCACTCTAAAATGTCTTTCCTTCTGGGTAAGGTTCTCTGTACCCTTCCAAGTGACAAGCGATCCTTCCCTGTCCCCACCCCTCTTCCCTGGGTAGCTCCCTGCTTCCCCGGGAGCCAGCCCTTGCCCGACTCTCAGGCCTCGACTTGGTGGGTAGGTAGGTCCTGCTACATCCCGCAAGCCCCGCTCCTCCCAGATGTAGCGCACGTCCCCTCTCTGTATCCAAAACTTCCTTCTCTCAGGCCAGCTGTCCCCGCAGAGCTGGGCCCTGGTCCCAGGCCCCTCCAAGCCGACAGCCTTACAACCAGAGGAGAGGGCGCCCTTCCTCCCAGCCCCAGCGAGGACTCGCCTGGCCTGGCCTGGCCTGGGTCACATGCCTGGGCCAGTCATGGGGGGTGGGGGGGTTGTAGTCAGAGGCCACCTTCAGAAGAACCTCCTGTTCGGGCTGAAGGAGAACCAGTTCTCTAAAAGAAACAAGGCGACATTCAGAGTGGACAGAACGGTACCCACTCCCGGCCAGCTGAAGAAAAACCAGAAAATAGACAAAAGGGGGAAAAGAAAAAAAAAATTACACAACCTTCCCAGGCAGCACTAGCTATTTTTAACGTCCTTTCAGGCGAGTTCCTGTGTGAACGTGTGAATTTTCATACATAAATATTATTGATGTAGTAATGTATATAACTCATTAAGCCCGCACGGCCCTCCTCCGCGGCTCTGGGCCCGACCGCCCGTGACGAGCCTCGCCTGCCCTCGCCGCTTTCCTAGCAGGCTTTCTGCCCCAATCCCGCGGCCTGGAGCCTGTTACTCTTGTTTCTAAATGAGTGTATTATATGAGCGAATTTCTGGAGCTTCCCTGGCCCCCCTTCCCAGAGGCGTTCCTACGCCAGTGACCTTTCAGCCGGCCGCAGCTGCAGCCCCTCAGCACCGGGCTGTCCGAGGCCGCGGCCGGCGCTGGGCCCGGCTGGGAGGTGGGCGGCTGGGGCCTTAGGGGAGGCCGCGCCTCATGCTCGGGGATGTCCGTGCCTTTGTCAACCGTTTGGAACTTGAGCGAGTCAGGGAGACGAAGGCAGCCGCATCCCAGATGCTGAGACGCAGTGTTCCCCTCCCTCTTTCCAGGAAAAGACAGGCGCTCCTGGGAGCCACGCACTTTCTAGGACAGAGGCCTGGGCAGGACGGGAGGAGGGGCGCGCTCCGCAGCCTGCCCTGCTCCCCGGTTCGGGCTGGGCCACGATCGGCCCGGGAGCACGCCGCTGCTCGCGGGGAGCTTTCCGCAGCCCCCCGAGCCCTGGAGGCCATCGGTGGAGAAGGGAAAGGAGGGGAGGGGGAAGGCTTCACACCAGCACCTCCTCCCCTGTTGGGGGCACCCGGAACCCCACTCTGGTGGAGCGGCTCTGGTCCCCGCTTTCAGGTTTGTTCAACCCACGGCCCTTGCAGGAGGAGAGCTCCGCAAGAAGGCAGAGTTGGCGCTGTGACGAGAAACTGGCCTGTGCCCAGCCCCCTCACCCACAGGCCTGCACTGCCAGGACAGCTGGCCCGAGGGAGCCCCAGAACGCACTGAGCAGCCCTGGTCCTTGGGCAGGGGGCACCTGAAGGTCAGGGAACAGGTACAAGAGCCCCGGCGAAGCGTCACAGTCGTGGCCTCGCGGTGGGACCACGGCAAGTCGCCCACCCCAACCTTCTGAGCGGCTCTGTCTCCCCGAGTGGAGCAGGCCCTGCCGTGTGTGCTGACCCCGTCTAGGGGGGCTGCTAGGAAGAACATTCTTTGAGCCTGAGGCTGCGGTGCGGTTCCTCACGGGACCGACCCCAGGAGCGGGTGCACGTGTTGAGCTGGATTAGTCATTTTGCTGCCTAAATGCAGCCACCTGCGAGCTGAGCTTCCTAACCACCCGCCAGGAAGACCAGCAGCTTGCGCAGGGCCGACCCTGTGCTCCAGGGGCTCAGCAGCCCGGGGCGGGGCTGCTTGCATCTCCCTCCCGTGTTTAGTGCGTGCCCCACGCGTGGGCGGTGGAGCTGCAGTGGGGTGGCCCGTCTCCGTCCTGGGAGGCACCTGCGGGGTGGGCCGCGGCAGCAAGTCCCTCACTTCGGATTCTGATTTTGACTCCTGCTGGCGGCCCTTGCCCTCCGGGCCCCTTCGGGCGGTGGCCCCGGGGGACCCCCCTCGGCCTTCGGTGAGCTCCCGGTGCCCTGCTCTGCTAAGGGCCTGGGCTGTCCCAGGGCTTCCCTCCCAGGGAGCAGCAGCCTCGCGGGCGGGCCTGGCCCCTCCTACTCCCCATTCGTCTTCCTTGGGGACGCACAGTGCTGAAAACAAGCTTTCTGAGAACCATATTTTTCTAGGTTAAAGGTGAAAAATGCAGCGTTTCCTCCAAGTGGAAAGCGCTGGCTGCCAGCTCCGGGCACGGGTCCGAGCTCCTTCCTCCCACGCAGGGCGGGGGCGGTGGTGGGAGCGCGGGGGGGGGGGGGGGGGGGGGGGCAGGAGGCAAGGCCGCAGCCGCCTGCTGCAGGGAGAGCGGGCCTGCTTGTGTTGGAGCCGCTGGAGCAGGACCCGCTCCGGAAAGGAGAGGCACCGACGGGGCGGGAGGCGGGCAGGTCACCAGGCTGCCGCCTCTGGGCTTCTGGGGCAGCGTGGGGACAAGCAAGGCCCACAGACCTTCCCGAGGGAAACCCCCGGTCGGGGCTTAGAGGAAACGTGGGCTGTGAGCAAGTCAGTTTTCCTAGGAAAAGCAAGAACGGTCCCTCACCCCACCCTCCGGCCTTTCTTGCTTAGAGCACATGGGAAGTTGTGGGGAATTTTCTCAGATCCTGATTGTGGGACCAGAGGTTTCCAGGAACCCAGGCTTCACCGTGTCCTTCCCGGGCAGGCGGGATTGTGTGACGCTCGGTGCTCCTTGGCTGCTCCTCAGACCTGTCTCTGGGCCAGGAGCCCGGCCAGCGTCTCCAACACCGTCCCCTCGGAGCCGCTGCCCTAAGCCAGGCACCGATGCCACCCCTCTGCTGCGGCCCTCCGCAGAATGACACTGCCAAGTGGCAGAGGACAGGCGTGAGAATGAGGGACAGCAGAGAGGAAGCCGAGGAGGTGGCGGAGGGGCAAGTGCCGCCCCACTGGACCGGCCTGGCCCGTCATGGAGAACGTCACAGACCCCTTCCCCTTGCAAGGGTCCCACGGGAGGACTACCCGCCACTTCTCCCAACGCACATGACTTGCGTTCCTGGCATGAACGGCCCTGACTTTTCACCCTCCTTGTATCCATGCCCCTTGCCCAGTGGTGATGGGTGGAGTCTGTATTTTCATCTCTTGAACCTACGAACTTGGGCTAATAGGATGTGACAGTTCCAAACCTCAGCTGTGCAAGGCCTGAAGCTTCACGCTTAGGGCTCTTACCCTCCTCCGTCATCACACAAAGGGTATGTCGGGTCCCACAGGTCCCAGGCGGAGCACGAGAGCCCCATGGAGCTGACTCGTCACCTCGCCGTCTCAGGCAAGGCCGTCCTGTATTAGCCAGCTGCTACACACGTGACCAAGCCCAGCTGAGACCAGGAGAAGCGCCTGGTCGAGCCAGCCAAGATCCGCAGGGCTGCCAAGGTGACCACTCAAGGCATGTAAGTGACACACACTTATTCTGGTATGCCACTGGGGTTTGTGGCTGTCTGTCGTGGGGCATTATTGTAGGAACAGATAGCAGATACACTTAGAGAGAAAACGGGGGACCTACACACTCAGGCTCAGCTCATCTCGGCTCGCCTGCCTCTGAGCCCGGGCCTAATCCCTCAGCTTCAGGACACAGTTTTTACCCTCACAACCACCTCTGCTGTACTCAGCCCTCATCCCCTGGGTTCACTGAAGATCACAGAACCTTCCTCCTGGCTTGGGATCTACTGTCTCTTACCTTGGTGTCCTACCCTGAGCCTCCCATGTGATCAGCTCCTCTTGGGCAGCCTTCTCATCCAGCAGGGTCTCGACTGCGCTGAGCCCATCCCGGTGCCTGCCACCTTCCCCCTTTAGCCCCTTCTGCATCCCACCCAAGTTGGTGGCTCAGAATCCTCACCCACTTCAACACCCCCCCAAGCGCATCCCTGGGCCATTGCGTTCTTTCCGGGATAACACTTGCATGCAAGAATGGCTCATGGACAACACAGCTCTTCTGGCTTCAGCTCAGTTGGACATTTTTCTAAAATCACGAAGACATTTTTGGCTGAAGGCAATTGATTCAAAACGTGCTATGAAAGCAACTCTTATATTTTGGGAAGCACTGGCCCTAGCAGCCTCCAAGGAAAAGATATTGAGGTGAGGGTGTTCGGGAGGTGCTAAACCCCACTTTTTACCGTGTGGTCTTTTCTCCAAACTGCACACACAAGGAGACAGATGTAGGAGAGTATGAATTATTATTGTTGTTGTTGTTATTGTCTCTCTGGGAGGAGGTCTTGGTCATCAAAGGGTCCCAAAGACAGGAGGCAGAGGCTGAGGCACAGGTGAATGTCTCTAGGTTAATTTATTCATTTTATAGAATTCTAAATGTGCCTGAAGCTGTGCTTTGCACAAAGCTCAAAGTCGTCTTCGCTGAATGAATGCTACACAAACAAGAGTTGAGTCATGGCTGGGACTAAATATAGGCTCTTGCGTGCGTTGGATCATATTTCCCTGCTCTTTGGGGGCAGCGTGCATCTCACCTTTCCCTTAGCGAGTCCTGTCATGGGGATCTGCCAGCGAGCCAGCTGTCACCAGCGTCACGTGCATGAATAGCAAAGAGACGGCCAGTGGCTCAGAAGGAGGCAGCCCTGCTTCTCACCCCGCAGCACAGCCTTGGAGGCTCTGATTGTCTTAGCGCCCATTTCTGGACGTGGCCTCTGCAAGGCTCAGTGACACTTCCATGAATGAATGAATGACTAAGTAAAGGAGCTCTAGCCTTCTTCATCTCCTTTATTCAAGTTTATTATAGCCATCCCCCCCCCTTAAAACAAAAATGACAGTGACCCCCTCAGTAACACATGTACCTGTTAATCTGCTTATTTTGGAAGCTTCAGATTCATTTCCTTGAGCCGTCAACATTTACTGAAAGAGAATGGTCAGCTCCCCAGGAGACTGCCCACCCCAGGTTACCTATCCTACTCCACTGATGCCACTAAGGGCCCCAACAGTCTCCTTTGGGAGAAAATTTTTAGGAACTGTGCAAAGAATTCAGGGTCGTCCACCCAAACTTGCAAAATTATACTGTGTGGACAATCTGCAGCTATAAAAATATACACATACAAAAGGACAGCTACAAAATCAGGGTGCCCATTTTCTTAGATGAGCATTATAAAAAGTAGGGATTTCTCACTAAAGGTAAACTTTAGCGGGGGCAGCACTGTGATTACGGTTCTACGTTTAGTCCCCCCTCACCCTTACTTTCATGGAAGAGTCAGGGCACATTGAACCAGCCAGCGAAGGGTGGAAGGGGTTAATCCTAGTACTTCAGGGGCCACGGTGAGAAATCCCAGGTTCAAGGTCACACAGTCATTCTGCTGTAAGTGCCGTGAGTCAGGGAAGGAGAGGAGTGTTTTAATGCTGCCCTTTGGGTCTCTCTTTTCCTTCTTTGTTTAATGCTCTATGAATCACAACCCGGTCATTGACTACAGCAGACGGGCTCTGGAATTTGCCTTCACGCGTGAGCCCTGGCAGCCATTGTATAGTCCACGGACAAAGTTCGATGCTTCCCACGCAGAAGATTCTGTTGGGTGTGGCCCACAGCGTGTGAGCAGAAAAGGCCACACAGGGACCCAGCTTGGTTCCAGTTTCTCACTAGGGTGTCCTTTTTCCACGATGAGGGCAAACACACCTGGTCCCTATGCCTCTGTGTATGGCACAGGGCCTCAGGCAGGGTCTCGGGGCCCCCAGGATTCTCGGGATAGAAGGCGCCGTCCCTCTGGGAAGGCCGGCTGGTGTTACTTGGCTCCACAAGTGTTGATGTTTTTCCCATCCACGGCGTCTTCCACGAGGGAAATGTGGTAATCGGTGGACAGGGTGAAATGAGAGATGCAGCCCACGAGGCCTCGCATGTACTGCCTGTTAGTGTGCAGAGCAATTTCCTTCATTCCACCTGCCAGGAAGCCAGAGGGAGATGGGGTGAGCCAAAGGGATCGGCGTCTCCTTAGGGCACGTGAGTATCTACTGATCAAGGCTCCCTGGACGGACAGGATAAGGGAGGACTGTGGGTCCCTCGAACTGCCCAGTGCATCACATCTACTTTATAGTTTCCTTGAAGGAACAGGTGGCTTGATTCAGTGGGATACACAACCGGAGGCTATAAATACCCACCTCACATGTGATTTCTGACCCAGCTGGCCACTTCCAACCAAACAGTACCTGGTACATTTTGAAATGTTGTATAATATCAAAGTGTAGTATGTAGTTAGAGGGGATGTCATCTTAAACCAAAAGAAATACACTGACGTTGAGTGCTTTCTACTAAGTTCACGCTTAGAAAATATACGGATGGAGGCATCCCTTCACACTTACGTGTGCGCGCAAGCAGGCTCTAAGCTATTTACGGAAATCCCATTCATTCTAATTCTGAAAGGGGCCAGAAAAACAGATCCTCCTTCCTTGGAGGGAAATCGAGGAGCTAAATTTAGCAGATTCCTGCTCGATAAACAAGAAAAGCCTGGTTTTCCTGGTGGATCATCCAAAGCACAAAGGCATCTAAGGGCTTCCTGCCTCGGCCATGAGTCAGAAGTTCAGAAACCAGGAGAACAGACTATCTGGAGAGCGTCCCGTTGCCAAGTATTTGGCTGATTCGGGGAAGCGCGAGATTTTGAGGAGCCCACCCAGCAAGGCCGATGGAGGAGTAACGAGAAGAGGCACCGGCGTCATTTAGGTTTGGCCCAGGTCACTTACCCACGTACAGCGCCCCGTTGATGTTGAGCTGCCTCATCATGCCGGGCGACTTGCCCGTCCTGGCCCCGTAGTCGTCCACAGTCATCTTTCCCGACTGACCGTCCCTGTGAAAACCACCACATTAGGAGTTTCATTCAATCGTTCCACTCATTTCAATAAAAATGCGTCAAAGAGTCTGCTGTTCACCAGGCACTACGCTAAGTGATAGAGCTGCAGAAAGGAAAACGACAGCAACGAACACGTTCCCGGCGCCCGGGGCTTTCAGGCCTGCTGCGGAAGACAAAACAACCGCATTACCAGTGACAGCCCAGTGTCACCACGCTGAGGCGGAAGACTGCCAGGACCCTGCGGAACGACAGGAGAACGCTTCCCCAGGAGATTCCCCCAAGAGGAGTTTTGGAGGCTGCGTAGGTCAAGCGAAGGAGGAAGCTGATGTGGACGGAAGTCGCCATGACAAGAGAGAGGACAGGGGTTGGTGCAGACTGAGCACAGCGAGGTCGGGGGTGGCGGCCCAGAGGAGAAAGATGAAGCCAGAGCTGGTGGTGAAGGGCACGCGGAGCCCAGTTAGAATTTATCCTGCAGGTGAGGGGACCAGAGAACTTCAAGGGGAGCAGTTCTGGTGACGCGCGGTGAGTCCCGATGCTATTCTGAGCCTAATGGCAACCCAGTGAAGCGGTTTTGGTAGGTGGAAGACTACTCTAGGGAAGGAAAAAGAATAGCTCAGAAGTTCCTAAAGGACCCAGGGAGTCACCCAGAAGTGACTCGGAGGACAGTGGAATGGAGATACGCATCTGTGCAACGGCTTTGCAGGTTTCCCAAACCATCCAGCCCCAGGAACCTTCTTCAGAAAAGTACGTCTGCTTCCCTAGCTCTTGGGGAGGGGGCGATACCGGCTCAGGCTGCATTTCTTTTTTTTTCCCCTTAAGATTTATTGGTCTTTTAACGTTCCTTTTCTATAGCAAACAGTGCTTGTTTCTTGGGTTAATAACCTCTCTTATCTTTCTGATGATATTAATATTTCTATCATTTTTTTCATTCATAGTCTCTGTTTCCTACAAGTTGCTTTATTATGTCTGTTCGTTCTGATACCCATCTTTTATACTGGAAACGTTTTTCCAGGGCTTTGTGGTCTCTGCCCCTTCATAGTTAAGTGCTGAGCTCTGAAAAAGCAGCCTGGAAGCTCTGGTTGCAGGATGGGTCTTGCTGACTGTGGCTTCGTCTGGCTCAATCATGTCCTGGGGGACACCTGGATTTTCTACTCCCCTACTGTGTCTGGCTGCCAGCATTCTGGAATCCCAATTATGGAGAAAGAATTATGGAGTGCTTAATATTCAACATGCAACCTGTCGCAAAGTCTCATCTTAATTTGTACAATATACAGTAGCCCAGTATTTAGTTAGACCTAGTGTCCCCCATTCCGGAGACTTTTAGTTTACTTTGTCCAGAGAATCGACTGTTATTTTTCCACAGGTAGGAAAAGGGCTGTGTGCCAGCTACATGAAGTAGAGCTTGGGCTCTAACTCCTCAAGTTAATTCAAGTAAAGTTTTTAAGCCAATCTTCCTGCTTTTAGCCCCTCATTCACCTTCCTGGCTCTACCCATTTGGGAGGGGGGTACAATGGTATGTATCTGGTTGCCCAGGCCTCACTTCTTGAGAGCAACCCTTTTAGCAGCTGGCTTTGGAGGTGTTTCTCCTGTTCTGTCTCCACCCTCAAGACCACATGCTGCCTCCCCATTGTGGAGATGCTGGTTTAGAATCTCATACCTGAATGCTGGGATCACCAATGCGCCCAACGCCTTGCCTTGCCCGGCCTGCCGTTTTCCTCCATTACTCTAAAAAATTCCATTTTTCCACTTTACTTCATCAATTTTAAGAGATTTTCTCTATCTCTAAAATGAGAATATGTCTTACAATCAATGGCATCTTCAATTTGGAAATAAGCGTGGTATCACCTTTTAACCTAATGAGTAATGAACGTCTTCATATGTTTATATTGATTGTCTGTTGCCTCCCGTTAGCATGCAAGCCCATCAAGCAAGGATGCTTGTGTTGTTTGATGATGTATCCCATGTGTCTAGGGCTCACAGAGGGAGAAGAATGAACAGGCGAACTGTGGACCTTCGATGACTCATCTGGAAGGGGAATAACTGTGCCCGTCTCCAGGCTACTCTGAGGTCAGCGATTGTGCATCCAAAGCACAGAGCATGCACCCGATACATGCCTGCTCTGTAAGGGGGGGGGGGGTACCATTATCAATACATCATCATTCTCACCCACAGCATGAAGGCTATAAAGCTTACGTTGCTATGGATATTAACTAAGATATAGTACGTAAAGCACCTGGCATCCTGAAGATGCTTAATAAGTGAGAACTTGCTTTCTCTTTTCTGCCAGGATTAATGCCTGCAAGACCAGGACTACTCAGAGCAAGACAGGGTACAAAGCAAGGCTCCCCTTGCAGATGGCTGCATTGACCCCCCATCTCTGACCCTGGAGCTGCTGCAAAGAACTAAGGTATCCATTCAACCCTGCTTGCCATACTTGATATCCATAGCCTTGACCCAGTTCCTGCTTAGATCTGTTGAACCTTCCCTTCCAGGCCTGTCTGCCCCTCTGGATCACAATATCTGCTTGAATCCTCCCATCTGTACAGTTCCTGGTCTCACTTCTCTCTGTTCAACCCTCACTGCAGCCTAAGGCCCGCTAGGGGAGATGTCAGTGATTACAGTAGTGAGAACCAAGCCTGCAAACCATCTTCACGGTGCCAAGCTTGAGGCTCTGACATCTGAGTTTCTTCTGGTGGAACATTCCCTGTCTTCTCCCTCCGAGACATCTGGAATGCTAGCTGGAGTGGGCTGCACCATGGAGTGGGAAGGTAAGAACTTTGATCTCAGATTCCAGTCTTAGCTCTGCCCACAAACGGTTGTAAAGTCTGGGGAAGGTCACTTAACATCTGTTTCCTTAGATGTCTAGAAAGTGCTTGGAATCCCCACCAATGTGTATCTTGATGCACATAATCAAACCACAACAATTTTGAGGGCTTAAAAATCCTTCCACAATATCTGAGTGTCCTAACAACCTTCTCTGTTTAAGGAAATTGAGAGTGGGGTGCTCACAGGATGGGAGCTACAGGGATCAAGTGTGGTCAAGTATTTCATTTCTTCGGATGTTTCTGAGCGAGCCCTTTTAAAGATGAGTGAGAGAGAGAAATGAAGAACTTAGAAGCCACATAGTGTAACCTATCTTGGAGTTGGTTTGGACTATGAGCACTTAAATTTATATTCTAGAGTATATTTTAGATCAAGCCTGTAAATATTCACTATGGGAAGACATTTCGTTTTTCAACAAGTCAGATTGGGGGCTTCATCAAAATCACTGTTGCCAGCGCTTCCTAGGCTACTTGGGCAGCTGATGGGCACAGATCTGCCTCTGTGTCCTCACACATCCTCTAGGGTGTCAAAGGCAGGCACAGTGGACAAGAGAGGGGGATCCAGCAAGGCTGCGCCCACCATGGCTATATGTGTACGGAGTAGGAAGCTGACATTGGTAGCCCCATGCTTCCTAAGTGTCACTTTTGACCTTACCCACTAACCTCCCCAGAAAGGGTTGTAGTAAATTCTCGGGGGACCCAAATCAAAAACTCTGTTCAGCTCATCTCCTGGAACCTTCATCTAACACGGCAGGATTGAGATTTCTGCACACAGCTAAGTTTGGACCTACTATCTGGTTTCTCAAAATATATTGTTAGGAATTTGGACATAGGTAGCAAGACCGTAATTTTAAGGGAGTGATTCACCCCAAGTTAATCAGAAGCCAGGGTCGTCACTTCTGTGAGAGGGGCAGGATACACAAGCTTTTAAGGTTCAGGTAAAGTGATGTCAAAGAAAAAGCAGGCAGTTACCTACATTATGAGCTTTGAAGCATTTCCTCAAAGTCCACATGCCCTGAAATCCCATCTCACTAGAGATGTCCAGGCCTCACTAAACAGCAAGGCCCTGTTCCTGTGAGCCATCAGCAAGTTATTTCTCCAGAAAGTCGCTGTTGAGTGACCTGGAGGGCACAGTGGGAGTTGGTAGCAAAGTGCCCCGAATGACCTGAGTCAGGAGTATGGGAGGCCAGGCAAGGCTGGGGAGGAGGAGACTTGGGGAACACGTGCCACCTCTGGGCTCCAGCTCTGCCCCACGCTGTGGGAGGTACTCACCGAACAGCCTTGACCCGGTGCCACCGACCGTCGCTGAAGGAGCCGTTCGCCATGATGGACACCGCACCGCTGCCCAGGTTGTAGCTGATGGAATCGAGAAGAAGCAGAACAGAATCGGGCGCTGAAGCACAGGCAGACACTCACTCACAAACCCTCTCGTCGCAAAAGGCCTGTGGACCTCAGGATGCAGCTTCCCCAACACGAAACAAATCAGTGTTACCAATTACGTTTCCAAGCGAGGCCAGGGATGATCAAAATTTTTTAGCCCAGCTGGGCGTGGCTCAGCCATTGAGCGTCAACCCAGGATCCTGGCGATCGGGGTTCGATTCCCGGTCAGGGCACATGCCCGGGTTGCGGGCTCGATCCCCAGTCGGGGGCGTGCAGGAGGCAGCCGATCAATGACTCTCTCATCACTGATGTTTCTCTCTCTCTCTTCTCCCTTCCTCTCTCTGAAATCAATAAAGATACATATTTTTAAAAAATTGTTTTGTGGCAAAATATACGTAACAAAATTTACTGCCTTAACCATTTTTATGGGTACAGTTCAGTGGTGTTTTATATACTCACATTGTTGTATAAGCAATCTCCAGAGCTCTTTTTATTTTGCAGGACTGAAACTCTGTACCCCTTACACAACAACTCATTTCCCCTCCCTTCAGCCCCTGGCAACCACCATTCTATTCTACTTTTTATCTTAGGAATTTGACTACTTCTAGGTACCCCATATAGGCAGAACTGTACAGCATTTGTGTCTTTGTGACTGGCTTATTTCACTCAGCACAGTGTCCTCAAGGCTGATTATTTTTAGGCCCATGTACAGAAACATCAGGAACAAGAAGGGCTTTATCGTTTATAATGTGTTATACTTGGTTGAATAGTGTCCCCCCCAAATTCATGTCCACCCAGAACTTCAGATTGTGACCTTAATGGGAAATAGGGTCTTTGTAGATGTAATTAGTTGAAATGAAGTCATGTTGGGTTAGGGCAACCCTAAATCCTATGTGACTGGTGTCCTATAAGAAAAGGAAATTTGGACACAGACACACAGGGAAGAATGCCCTATGGAGATGAAGACTGGAGTGATGTAGCTACCAGGGCTGCCGCTGACCACGAGAATCCGGGAGAGAGGCACAGGCCACGTGATCCTCAGAGCCCCCGGAAGAGCCAACTCTGCCAACACCTGCATGTCACACTTTGAACCTCCAGAACCTTGAGAGAATAAATTTCCATTGCTCTAAGCCACCCGATTTGTGAAAGTTTGTTATGGCGGCCCTTGGAAACCAATACATGTGTTTTCACTTTTTAAAAAGCAAAACAAACCACAACATTGCAGAGTAGGCTGAGCCCGAGAGAGATGAAAGGAATTTGCCTAAAATCCCAAAGCTAATGGGTAGGATTTGAAGTTGGTGTCTTATCTGCTCCTCCCCTCAGTTTACTCTGATATCTGGCCCACTCGGTAGTAGCTTTCTATTTTCTATTTCAGTTTCCAGATGCCCCGAAACCCTAAGGGTATCAGAAGACACGCACATGTTGTTTACCAGAGAGAAGTATCCCTCTCAGTCCAGCATTCATTCAATTATTCTAATCTGATTTGATTCAACAAATATTTAGTGAGTGACTACGCTAGGCCAGGCACGGGGCCAAGTGCGCGGACCTCCCCTTGGTAACGTAATAAAGCTACATAATCATGCTTTTGGAGGGAAGTGTGTCCCACCCGGGACAGCTCTCTCCTGTACTTCACTGGCCAAGAGAAAGCAATAAGGAAGCCTGGCTTCGTTCCTGGGCCCCCGCACGCACTCAGCCCAGGAAAAGAGCGAGAAGAGAGAGCGCCCGGCTTTCCCCAGCGAAAGCTCTCTGGGTTCTTCCGTCAATACCGGAGGCTCAAAGGAGTCCCACAGCCCATTGACATTTGATCGAGAATAGAACTTGGGTGACCTGACAAACTATGAGACGAGGCTGTGACTCTGACCCTGAAAAGTCCACTGGTTCCCGATGAAATTTCCCACATCAAGTGTCTCCTTGTATGAAGCCGCCCAGGGGTGGAATTTTCAGGTTTCACGATTCACTGGCCAAAGGCGTCTCGAAGAAATGAATGACTAGGAAGCAGGGCTGAGGGCCGGCTGGCAGGCACGTAGCTGAACGACTGTGTGTGGCTTTCATGAGAGGCAGAGGGACCCACGGATCAGACTAACCCACCCCGATTATTATTCCCGCTCTTGCTAATTACCAGCTTGGTGGCCTTGGGCAATGTGCTGCATCTCTCTGAGCCTGAGTCTCCTCATCTGTGAAATGGGGGTAATTATACCTTCCCTGAAGGGTCCTAGGGGATATTAAGCAAGATAACATATGTAAAGAGCACAGCACATTAGCAGAGGCCAAACAAATAATCCCAACACCCCAAGTAGGCGCCGTACTTAAGGCAGCTCACAGACAGGGCGGGCGACGGATCCGCAGGAACCGGCGGGAAGGAGGAAGCTGCCACGAGAGTTCGACTCATCAGGCCTCTCCCGGAGTAGTCATGTGTGAGCGTAAACCAACAGGCTGTAAATATGTAACCCGAAAGGTCACGAACACCCAGATCTCGGAACAGAGGTGACCGGGAAAAATGGCGGGGCCGCTGGACTGGAACGCGACTGGAATCCGGTGAGTGGAAACCTTTGCAGTTGTGTTTGGACAGGGTGGGGCTTCCCTCCTGGCAGCGCTCCTGTTAATGCAGCCAGACTGTGCCCAGGGAGGCAGCACCGAATCCAGCCGACGGGAACCCAGCCTCAGCACCACATGGGGCTGCAACACTCAGCGGGCACCTCCATGGCCCAGCTCCCTCTGATTTAGACCCTCCAATAGTCTCCTGCCTCCCCGGACATCCTGCAGTGTCTCTCTCTTTTATATAATATCTTGTTCTGTGTGTGTGTGTGTGGGGGGGGGATCCACAGCTGTTTAGACATTTAAAAATCTATCAAACTGTACATCTAACATCTGTGCACTTTATGTAAATTACAACTCAGGTGTTTTTTTTAAAAGGAGAAACATGGGAATGAATGAAAAAAAAATGAACAAATGAATGCCTGTCTGGTTTCACTAGCAATGTCCTGGGGAGGTGGCTAGCGTTGATCGGCTCTCAGATGCGAGCTTTCCTGGGCAGCGCGGCGGGCGCCAAAGGCCGTGAGCTGAGCACCAAGGTGGCCTCCAGGAAATACCAGCAGGTGAGGCCTTCGAGAAACCGTTCGGCCGCCTCCATGTGGTGACACTTCCCCTTAGCCGCTCCCCCTTCAAACTAGCACAGGGCACCTTGCCAAGGTTAGATCTCTGCCCTTTCTCTGTTGCATGAAAATGTTACCAAGGTCACGTAGAAAATGAGCGGGAAAGACGGTCGGCCCAGTGATTCTCACAAAACTCGCTCACTGGCTTTTATGCGCCACATATAATCATAAAACAAAATGAAACGAAACAGGAACGGAAAACCGCACTCAGCTGAGCACTTTGATTCCTTTTCCTCTACTTAATCTTGCGCAAAAGCCATAAATGATTTTTTTTAAGAGTTTCATTGCTCTTCCTTGCTCTTTGCCAGAAGGGCTTTGAGCACTAACTCAGCAGAAGGACCAGCATGTAGGTGAAGGGGAAAAGTCAAGAAGGTTGAGAACATATTTGTATTCTTATGTTTCCTGTTGTTTGCTTTGGACCTGGGTCACACACTAAAACCTCAAAAACGGTTTCTCTACCCAATAGACCAGTTCACGCTCTAGGGTCCACTGACGTAAGCTGCTTGAAGGTGGGGCCTACTTCTTACTAAAAACAATAACAATAATAATAGCTACATTTTATGAAGCAGTTACATTGTTCTAATTTCCTTACTTATATTATCGACCTGATACATAGTGGTTTTTAGATCATAGAAAACACTTGATCAAAGGAAATAATTTGATAATCATTATCACTAATAACTAGACATGCCAGGCCCTGCACTGAGCCCGGTACACGAATGGACTCATTCATCCCTCGCCACCAACCCTTTCCTTTTCACAGGGAGGGCCGGTAGCTTGCAGGAGGTCACGCGGCCATGGGAACCAGCCTCTCTGACTCGGACGCTCACGCCTTTGACCACTTCAGACCCAGTTTCCCAGGGCGTGGTCCCCAACTGTTTCCTGTCGGGCTCTGGCACCCAAGGAGACCTGCTCCATCAGAGTCTCCGGGTTGGGCCCAGGAATCTACCTCTGAGACAAGCTCCCGGCTGACCCAAGCCACTGGCCTACACTCTGGTCCCCTCTGTGCCCAGCCTCCCACAGGTCATTCCCACATCTGTGTTTCGTGAAGGGAACTAACTGCTCAGTGGAGCAGCAGCTGTGGCCCCAGGCCCAGGGACAGGCTCAGGGGGTGCCGAGTTGTGCGTCCCTGACACAGAGCACAGCCAGAGCTCCAGGCTTCAAAGAAAAACATGGGGCCAGTTTCCAAAAACCTGAGAAAGACACAGCAACGTAGGAAAAAGTTCCGGATGGAGTGGAGTTGTTAGGAGGGTGCCCAGGGGTGTGGGGAGATGAGGGCATCCGGGGGGCCGGCCAGGGCTGGTGGGGGTGAGGCTGGTAGGGGCTGCGAGGTGGTCCCCAGCAGATGGAGTCTCCCTGTTCTGCTGGGGTGGGTAGTGAATAGGTTTCAGCTGGCAGGTTACCGGGGAAGTTGGCCTCCCACCCACTGCTGAGCTACTGTTTCAGTTCCCTTTTCTGGGCACAATCGAGAACTTGAGGCCTTGGTGAGGTTAACCACAGGAAAACCACAGGAAAATGGCTTCGCGGCAGCCAGCCTGAAACCGGGTGTGAAAAGCTTGGCGTTTGACCTTGGGGCCAGGGGGGAAAGGGGCGGAGACGGTTAGAACTGCTCTCATTGGCCAGCCTCTAGCCTCCGGCCACCGGTCCCTCAAAAGTCCCCGACAGTCCCAGAATCGCATCACTTAGGCTCTGCTGTTTAGGGGCAAGGGTGGTGCTGGATGAGGGACATTTCCTCTCAAGATGCTTTTTATTCAAGTGGAAAAGACTTCCATGGTCCTACCCCGGCTGCCAGGAACCCCAGTGCCTGACCACAGAGCCCAGAATCAAGCCCAGAATCCTCCCGTAGTCCTTACTTTGCCTTTGTCTATTTCAATTCAAATGAACTCCGTACCCCCAGTGAGCATGTGTGCTGGGCATCAGAGGGGGGTAAAGAAGGGGAAGCCAGAGAAACTCCTGCCCCCACAGAGAAACGGGCCAGACAGCGAGTGGGGATTTCAAACCTTAGCCAGCACCAGACCCACCTGCAGAAAGGGTGAGAACAGAGCGCTGGCCCCACTCCTGGAGCTTCTCCGGTCAGGGGTAGGGCCTGGGAATTTGCATTTCTAGGAAGTTCCCGGGTGCTGCTGCTGCTGCTAGGCCAGGGGCCACACTGTGAGAACCATTGGTCTAGAGGAGTTATTTCAGCCTCAAGTGAGGAGGTCCTACCAGGATCTCCAGAGAAGCATTTTCCTATCACACAGCCAGTCCCGGCCCTGTGGGAACCCAGCTTCCTCCCAGGCTGCTGGGAAGACGTCGTCAGGGGATCCTTTCTCTGTTTCATAGCCCTCCATTTGAAAAATCTGAGAGCAGTCTAAATTCACTGAAAAGAGCTAAGAACTCCAGGGACGTGCTTACAAGTATCACCCAGAAGCATTTACAAAAACCCAAATGCTGGGATGATCTACTGACATATAAACCTATGCTTTTTCCCCTTCGCAGTGGTTGATTGGAAAGCAGCATTCTCCTTCCCGAGGCTGCACAGCTAATAGGGAGCTTGGCCAGAACTGAACCCCAGGTCTCCCGACTGCAGATCATCAGCTCAGTCTGAGCCAGAGAGCCCTGAGCTGAGTACCCAGGTCCCCGCTCAGCTACAGCCGGAGAGCCTTGAGCTGAGTACCCAGGTCCCCGCTCAGCTACAGCCGGAGAGCCCCGAGCTGAGTACCCAGGTCCCCGCTCAGCTACAGCCCGAGAGCCCCGAGCTGAGTACCCAGGTCCCCGCTCAGCTACAGCCGGAGAGCCCCGGGCTGAGTACCCAGGTCCCCGCTCAGCTACAGCCGGAGAGCCCCGGGCTGAGTACCCAGGTCCCCGCTCAGCTACAGCCGGAGAGCCCCGGGCTGAGTACCCAGGTCCCCGCTCAGCTACAGCCGGAGAGCCCCGGGCTGAGTACCCAGGTCCCCGCTCAGCTACAGCCGGAGAGCCCCGGGCTGAGTACCCAGGTCCCCGCTCAGCTACAGCCGGAGAGCCCCGGGCTGAGTACCCAGGTCCCCGCTCAGCTACAGCCGGAGAGCCCCGGGCTGAGTACCCAGGTCCCCGCTCAGCTACAGCCCGAGAGCCCCGAGCTGAGTACCCAGGTCCATGCTCAGCTATAGCCCGAGAGCCCCGAGCTGAGTACCCAGGTCCATGCTCAGCTGTATGGAGTCCTCTTTCTACTAGTCCCCTATTTGCAAGTGGGGAGCATATGGCAGAAACATAGTGCAACTGGGGGGGGGGGGTGTCACAAAACTGTTCTGTAAGAGCCAGATAACAAACATTTTAGGCTTTGCCATACAGTCCCTATTAAAGGTATTCAAGTGTGCCACTGTAGCATGAAGCAATCAGAGACAATATATAAGTGAACGAGTTTGTCAGTGTTCCAATAAAACTTCACTGACAAAAATGGGTGGGTGGCCAGATGTGGCACCCAGGCTGTGGACCTCTGGCTGCTGCTCTGGAAGACGAATGCTGGACAGAAAGCCCAGGGGCCTCGGCCACACCTGGAGCTTCAGGCTCCAGTCCTTCCAGCAGACTGTGTTCACTTTCGCCTCCCTCTGTCTGGCATGACCTGCAAGGTGATGCCGAAGGCAGCAGGCAGGGGGTTACCTGAACACCAGGGCTCCATCGCGAAGGCCCAAGGAAATGAAGTCGCTGTTGGACCTCTGGCTGTCTCCCCTCCACATCAACAGGCCATCTTTGGCAGTCGTCTTAAACCTCATGAATACGTTTGATCTTGATCCTGACACCCTAGAGGAAACACACAAACAATTGCACCCCATTAACCACTGTCCACCCACATCCATTTCTGAGTTTCATCAGCCGGCTTGACCAGCCAGGGATAAGAATGACCTGGCATCTCTGACACGCCTACCAGGAGACTGGGGCGGGCATCACCACACGAGTCACAACACCAAGGGTCTAAAAGTCTGGACAGCTTGCTCGGCAGCGATGTCTCCGTCCCAGGTGTGGTGCGACCCCATGAGAGAGCACTTGATGAGCCACAGATTAACCAGATCCTGGTCAGCTCCACGGTCCCAGGCTGGGCCCCAATACGCACCCCAGTCCTCCCTCCTCGCTGTCCTAGCACTGATGGGTCCTTGGGAAAGTGTTCCCCCATTCCCCAACAGAAAGTGGGTTTCTTAATTTCTAAGAGGCTCAAGTTGGCAGCTTCTTTGGGCTGTGATCGTGGCTGTGGATGGCCAGCTCCACCAGTGACTGTCCTTGAGGGCAGAGGCGCAACTGGACAGGAGGCGGGGTGTCGGACAAGAGAGGTGGCCTGATAGGACAATGGTCCCGAGCGGTGTTGCTGCGAAGGCTGGGTAGAGAGGGCCAAGAAGCCGTTATCCACGTGAGGAGAGCTGAGGCCCTCCCTGAGCTGGCTGGACAGTGCGCCTTCGTGGCTGAAGGGGCGAAGGAGGACAGGGACTTGGCACCGTCTGCGGAGCTGCGGGGGCACCGGGACCCTCTGCTGCAGGTCCGAAGCGGCGCTGCAGACGGTGGCCACGCACAGCACGAAGCTAGCTGTCCTGCCTGGGAAACCACTCGCAAGCCCGGCTTGGGGAGTTGTGAGGCCTGGAGAGCCCAAAGCGGGGCGCTCCCCCTCCGCAGGGTTTGGGTTGTTTGAAAGGCTGCCTCTTTCAAGTTTTTAATTTGTTTTTGTTGTTGTGTTCAGTCTAGTTTCTATGTTTATGATGTGCGGTGGTTTTCGCCCGAGGCCATGGCTAAACTGCCTTCTTTGAGGATTATGTTCTGGCTCATAAAATGAAAGAAAAGCCTGGGGAGAGAGACTGAGAAACCCGCCGCACGGAGATAGGGAAGGTGCCCGCTGAGACTCCTTACCTCTTGAGGATGTCCGGGCTGTCGTAGGTCAGGTAGCTGCGGCCGATGAACTGCGGGATCTCGATGGTTTCTGTGATGGCTGAGGCAAGAGAAAATGGAAGTTACGTGGCTGAGGCTCTCCCGACCCCGCCCTCGACCACGTGGCAGGAGACTACGAAGGGCAGCTCCTGGAATTAGGACATTGAACAACTTGTCAGCTCCTTCCTCTTGGCCTGGTTTGAAGCTGCCTGGCCTGATGGCCTGGACTTGGCGCCTCCCTGTTGTCCCCTCCCTGGGGCTGGCTGTCCCTGTGAATGCCCTCGGCAAGGCTGAGAAGGGCCTGCCGTATGCCAGGCCCAGTTATTCTTGTGAGCCTAAGCGCGATCACGGGCCACGTTGGGGAGCAGCGAGGGCGGCCCTAGATGTTCTCCATGGAGGCAGAGGAAACACCCCCCAGTCAAGCCCACCAGGACTCCTGTATCTGAGCCAGTCTGCCCCAGACCCTTTCAGCCGTGACCGCGAGAGAGGGGCGAAGAACGAGAAATGAGGCGCTGACCCGATTTCACAAATCGCCTCCAGTGTCCTGTTTCACAGGCCCTTCCCCACAGCCCCATGAAGCAGCCGGGAGACTGGGGAAAGGGGAGGGCTGGTTATGTCCATTTTATAGGAGACGCAAACGAGGCACAGAAACCATCCAGGACCTGCCCGAGGTTAGACAGCTAAGAGGGCGAGAGAGCACGACCCAGACCGACTCCCCTTACTCCTGGTCCTCGGCCTGCTTTTTACTTTCCAGGACTTCAGAAGTGTGTTTCCTTCCTCTCAATTTGCCCTTGCTTTGTCTTCCTGAGAAATCTTCCTTTTCCACAGTTAGCACAAGTATAGACTATGTCATCATGTTTGGTGTCAAAAATTGGGGATAGCCCGGCCGGGCGTGGCTCAGCGATTGAGCGTTGATCTAGGATCCATGTGACTGGAGTTCGATTCCCGGTCAGGGCACATGCCAGAGCTGGGGGCTCGATCCCCAGTTGAGGGCGTGCAGGAGGCAGACCATCAATGACTCTCATCATTGATGTTTCTCTCTCTCCCTTCCTCTCTCTGAAATCAATAAAGATATATTAAAAAAAAAAATTGGGGATAATTTAGGAGATGGCAGCCAAAGAGGTCACAGCCATATCTCTTTGCTCTTTAGGAAAACACAGAAATGGCAGTTTAAACAATTAAGGTAGAATGAATCTCATTTTCAAAGACATGTGCAAAATAAGAGAATAAGGCAGCTTATAAAATAAGTTAGAGTTTCACAAGAATATGTGGTTGGTGCAGAAAAGACACCGAACGCAGGAGTCTACCCCCAGGAGAGAACATATATAATCATTGGACTGTGAACAACCAGGAGAGTTTAAATATAATTTCTAAACATTTTTTTAGAAAAAGAGAGGTAACAGCAAACCCCAAAACCCAATGACATTGGGCCCCCGAGTATAAGTTCCTATGTTGACAGATCACCTATGGCATGTTCCCCAAAATCTTTTCACAAAATGTAAAAATTTTAAAAGGAAAGAAAAGAAAAGAAAAGGAAGGGAAATAAAAAGTTTAGAAGTAATTTCTGAGAAGTAGCTTTCTGGCTCCCTGAAGCGACACAGCCCTGGACAAGTGCCTGCCGGCCCAGGGGGCCTATTGGAGACAGAGACAGGGAGCCAAGCGTCTCCGCTAAACTCTGGGCCACGCCACCGGCATCTCCACCTTCCAGTTAAAGGGGGAGGAGGGGGAGGGGAGGGGAAAGAGGGACAGGAGCAAAGAATGGGGTGCAAAACAGACAGTGGGGAGCGGGGCTAAAGGGGCAAGTTAGAGAGAAAGGAGGGGAAGGCAAGAAAAGGAAGGGCGCCAGGTGGACGGCAGCCCTGGGCAGGGAACGGAAAGGGGAATGGACAAGGCGAGGTGCAGAGAGAATGGATCCGGGGCAGCAGGGCAGACACGAGAGGCAGGGAACGGAAAGGGGAATGGACAAGGCGAGGTGCAGAGAGAATGGATCCGGGGCGAGAGGGCAGGCACGGAGGACCAGGAGAGAAACGAGCGCAAAACTGCTGGAGGTACTGGGGGGCTCTTAGCTGGGAGAGGGGGGCAAGCCCTGAATCAGGGACCCGGTGCTGAGAATGGAGGAAGAAGAGACTCGCCGGCCTGATGGAGGAGTCCTTCCCGGAGCTGCACAGAACCAATGTGCCCCGCTCAGCTTGGTTCAACCCCAGGGCGCGGGGCACAGGCAGGGCCTGTTTCTACTGTTGTTGGCCATGGACGCGGGCCTGTGGCCAATAGCTATGGCTCTTCTGGACTCCTTGAAATGGTCAGGACATGCTAGTCACATGTCAGCTCTGCCCACGGAGCCTCCAAGGGGTCTGTGTGAGCCCTGTCCAGCTGCCCGCTAAGCCCCCAGCTCAGGAGCTCAGTGCTTCCTGGGGTCCAGCTGGGACTCAAGTGCATTCTCAGGCTGGCTCTTTTGGAGGGGGGGTTCCCACCACCCTGATGGGTATGTCCGAGTCCCACGCCAATCACCCCGGTTACCCCCTGTGTGTGGTTGGCCTGCACCATGCCCGAAGCCCGGCCAGAGCCTTCCCTGGCGCAAGCCCAGAGCGCTCTCAGTCTCTCCCAGGACTTACTGTACTTACTATTGAGACAGTAGTTCCCACACTCTGCCATGTGCCAGCGTGAAACAGAACAGAGAGAGTCAGGATCTCACAGGCATTGTAAAACCCCAGCTACTCCGGTGCAGATCACTGGAAACCAGCCGCGTTTCCCTCATAAAGGCCTGCAGAGGGCCCAGCTCGCCTCCCAGCCCCGCTTCATGTGGGGGTGAGGGTGGGCCGGCGGGGGACCAAGAGGACGTGTATGACAAGTTGTTTGACACCTCTGAGGCTCTCGGACCTTGAACTGACAGTCTTCATTTATTCTAAAGCTGGAGAAACAGTTCCTTGCTAAAGAGTTACTTACCTTGTCAGCGATTATTACTTTTCTTGGCTTTAGGCTGTGTGTAAACAAAGAACCATAAGCCAGCCAGCTGCCTCTTTTCTCTCCAGAGTGGAAAATATCAACCTAATTCCCACCCTGGCACCCCCCTTTGCAAGACTCCAGAGCTCTGGTTACTTGCGATTAACAAAGGGCCGGGGACCGTCCAGAAATGATAGCGCCGGAAGCAAACAGTGGCAACACCCTCTCTAGTCAGTCTATATGGACACATGTGCAACTCTATCCCGAAACACTGGAGCTGGAGGTGACCATCGAGCCTTTGGGGGCCCTTTAAGGTTTGTTGAAATATTGCAAACCTGATTATATTGAACCTGGCCCTTTCTCTCTATTTTTTTTTACATTGTCTGTTCCCTGTGGTGAAGACCTTCCTGATGCATCAGCTGACATGTGCTCTTGTCACTTCCTCACATTTGTACCTACAATGCTCTGGCCCCCGTGAACGGCAGCCTCTCAGCCAAGCATGTTGTCCACTCGAGGGACTTGAAACTCCCAGCAGACTATGAAGGGCTGAGAGGAGGGCCGGCTCCTTCGTGCAGCCACAGGACCGGAGCAAAGGGAGGGCCTGGGGTGTTGTAATGCAGCTTTCCCAACAACCAGGGCTCCACTCAGCAAAACCCTGACGGATGGCGGTCCAGCCCGCAAAAGGCACCTCCCTCATCCTGGCGGGGGCAGCGCCCGCCCTTGGGGGACAGAACTACCTGGTACAGCATTCTTGTTCCATGAAGCAGACTCTGTAGCCACAAAGGAAACAAACAAACAAAAATCTCTCTCTATACAACAAGCCCTGGGCTATCTAAAGACCAGCATCTGGTCTTTAGACAGACCCCAATTTTTCACTGTTTAATCATCAGCCATCCTGAGAAAAGAATTCCCGGTGGCATGCCTATTTTATTGATTTGTTTTTCTATTTACTAGGTTTTCTTAAAGTAGGGCCTATACTTACTGAAGCTATTTTTCATATACTGGGACCAGAAAAATTAATCCAAATCAGACCCAGCAATATGGTGTGAATCTACTAAAAGCAACATAAAATGTCCTAAATGTTGCGTATGTGGTAGGTCAGGCCAGATCGCACCTTTTAGGATCTTGCATCCATGAAGAACGGGTGCCGGAAGCCCAGGCGTGGCCTCAGTGGCTGTGGGTGTCTGCAGTGAGCTGGGTCCGCTCACCTGCTACAGAGAAACAGCCCCATCTAGTGGCACGCAGGGTCCTACGCGGTCTGAGTCCAAACTGTTCTCAGTCATGGACAGGAAGGGAGGACCAGGCTCCTATTTCTTCCCCAAGCAGCCTGTGTGCTATTGGTTGGGAGAACCCCAGGAAAACACAGCTGCATCCTATACCCATGTCTTGGACACTCAGAGCATAGGCTCTGAGAAGTCCTGCAGAAGAGAAGCTGTATAACCATGTTTCCCCAAACGTCTTTGACCACAGAACCCTTCCTCTCATTGTGTGCACGTGAATGTATGTGCAAAACAGCCATTAATATTCTTTTTTCTTTTTTTTTGCCATTAGTATTGTTTAGAACTTAAATTTTTACGTGCACTTTGTGAAACTCGGCTTTAACTTATTAGTAACTTACTTGGATACAGAGCTGTGAGGAACTGGAACACAAGATGGGTACATTTGGATGACAGTAGAAAGAAGAAAAAATCTCTAAGGAAGGGGCGTATTTGTTTTTGAGGAGGGAGGCCTTGTTGACACCCCTCTGGTGAGAAAAGAAGGGGGCCTCGGTATTGGGGAGCTGAAGTTTGAGGTGGAGGAAGACACCTAAGCGGGAGAGCCCCCAGATGAAGGTGAGGCGATGGCCAAAGTCAAGCCTCTTGATTTTCATCAGCACCTGAAGTCCTGGCTGGGAGGCAGAAGAACCTATGGGTCCCCGAGGTGGGGACAGTGTGGCTCCATTTTCTGCAGTTGCTGCATCAGGGAGCCTGCAGTGCCCTGGGGGCCCCGGGAGCTTATAGGGCCTCCATGCCCCCCAAAGTCAAGGCTCAGGCTTTCTTGCTCCTGCCCATGACCTTGCAGGGAGCAGGGGGCTCCTGAAACTGCCACAGAACCTCCCTCGGATTTGTCCGAGTTTGGGGCCCAGCCCTCCGGACAAGTGTCCCAGCTCCCAATGAGGTCCCAAGTGGAATTCACCTGCCTGATGAGGTTAGAGAAAACCAGACTCACTGAGGAGCCCCCACACTACGTTCCTGATGGAGGAGGTGCCCCTTGGTACAGGTTGAATGGGGCCTGGTGCTGGTGGTTTCTACACCACGTGGCTCAGTATAATGGGGCGGGTCTAACTTCCATGGGGAATGCTAGGAACAGGCTCTTGTTTTTGAACCATGACCTGGTTTCAGGTAGGGGGCAAAAACCCCCTAAATCTTTATGAGGCTACAAACCACCTTGCTGGATTATATAGCATTCTCTCTGACCACCAAGAATGGCTTCCAACCATTTGTGGTCTTTCAAGCTAAGAATTTACCCAAACTTTTAGAATGTTCTTCTGCATCCTACGGAACAATTATAGCTGCCACCTCGCAATTTTTCCAATCCTTACCTGGGACGAGATGCTCTTCCCAGTGTAACAGCAGTCTGTGTTCCACTGTGTGCCTCCTGGGGCCTGGAAAACTTGTCCTTAGCAGCACTAACCTGCACCCTGAGCCCTGTTACTCCTCGGAAGCCATGTAATGGGAGAAGCTGTGGTACAGGCTGTGCCTCCCGTATGTGAGTCTCCCCAGAATGAGTCACAGCTGCCAGGGTGCCAGAGGACCGTCTTTTGTTCAAAGCCCAAGGAGGTAACGATACAACCTGCCCCTTCATTCTGGTAAAATGTGTTTCTTGTTGAATCTGAGCCCACAGTTATGAAGCTATAAACGTAAGCTTTTTTTTTCTTTTTTTTTTAAACCTGTTGTGGCTAATGTTCTGTAGCAGGAAACCAGGGTTAACAGGATCACAAATGATCCTTTCCTTCCTCCTCTAATTCCCAAAGCTGCTAACTGTTCCTGGAAGCCTGGACTTTAAATTGACCGTGAGTCCTGGTATTTAAGGCAGGAGCAAGCTTGCAGTGCTGAGGTGGTGGTGAGGTGGAGACCTAGGAAATTCAAACACTGATGTGTGAAATCCAAACCCAGTCTTCTGAATGAACAGGCCACTCTTGAACTAAATCTCAGCAAGTACAAGCTGTTAGCTAAACAAGGATTTGCTTGTCAGAATTCTCATCAGGCTCACTCACAAATGGATCAATGGCTCTTCTTTGAGGGGTTATCACTCTGGTGAGCTACGTTAATAAATATACTTCACACGATTTGCGACGGAGGTTTCAAAATTCATTTAAGTATGATACTACTAATCTTCCACCTGGCCAACTGGCATCTTTCATATTTTCCAAGACTGCTGCAAAACAACTTCTATCATTCCATACACCGAAAGACCTGCCTCATAATCTTAGCTTTCCTCTAGCCCTACGTCCGATAAAAATCAGGAACCAGGAAACAAATAATAAAGACAGAGAGTGTACTCCTTCACTTAGGCTGCCTGCAGGGCTGTCTACCTTTTTAAAAAATTAGTTCTCGAACAGGTGAGACCATTCTGACATCTAAACAAGAAGCTCCACGTGGCCCCATGAGCTGGCCACATGTGGACAGACCTCCGCCAGGCTCCAGGCCGTGGCCCTGCCTCCCTGGAGCCGGTGAGGGAGGTTCAGTCCAGCTCAAGTAATGGATATTACTTTTTTCACCAGTAATAATGACAGCTAGTCTTGGCTGAGTCCTTACCAGGCACCCTTCCAAGGAACAGACATTGTCTTATTGAATCCACACCAACCACACCCCCTGCCTTAGATGCTGTTGCTATTTTTATTCTCATGTTACAATGAGGAAACTGAGGCACAGGGGAAACTTAGGTAGCATGGAAAATAGCACACTATGGGCGGTTATTTATACTTTGGAGAAGTACAATTAGTATTTTTCTGTATTTGGCGAGATTTCTTTATAATGTTCATAGGCAGGGGTCAAACTATTTAGACAAAATATTTATCAGTCTATCAGGATGGGCTCTGGGAGTACCTCAGATGGAGGAGGTTCCTGGAAGCCCCCCTATATTATGGGCTAACCTTTTAGATGCTGGCCCATGAGGGGATTCTCAGGGAAGGAGCCAGGCAGAGGCATGGGGAAGGTATTTACCTACTGTTACAGGAGGATTTCAGCATTTTCATTATTAATTATAGCAGTTTATATATGATTAACCATCTACAATGTCATTGGAATCATTGATAAAAATAACGGGTGTAGCTGCCCTTCTGTCACCAACTCTTCGGTCCGCCAACAGTCTGTCCGCCCCCCGCCCCCCGAGCCGAGCCCGAGCCCCCGCGTGTACCTTTCTGGCAGTGCACACCCTCGAAGCCCAAGGGGCAGTCACACTCGTAGCCCTCCTTCCGGGGCCGGCAGCTGCCCCCGTGGGCACAGGGGCTCGCCACGCACGGGTGGGCGGCGTTGTCCACGTTCACGCCCCAGGTGAAGTCGTGCTTCACGTGGATGGTGCGGTCGTTCAGGGTGATCTTGGGGAGAGACAACGTAAAGAGATTCAGGACCTCAGAAGACATCTTTGTGGTTTGTCAAGTGTCCCCTTGGCCCACTAACCCAAACCACGTGCAGTGAGAGGGCCTTGAAAAGAAGAGAAAGTCCAGTTGCTGCCTTCACAGTCCTAAGTGACACAGGAACTGCAGTGGTGACGTGGGGCACGTGGAAAATGGGCAGGAGTCAAGCACCTCTGGCTGGGAGGCCTGGTCACCAGAGGTCAAAGAGAAGGTCCAGTAACTACAAAGTGCGGTGCTCAACCTGGCGCCTATTAGACTCGCTGGGGAGATTTAGGAAATATCTAACGCCCAGGACCCACCAGGCAACCGCGTCAGAATCTCCGAGGGTGGGACCCAGTCACCAGTGACCTTCCAAAGCTTTCCAAGTGGCTGTAAGATGCAGCCAGGTTGACACACGCAGCCGTAAAGCTGAGCAGGGAAGGACAAGCCCCAGGGGCCCTTCCCAGCTCTGATGAGCGAATCCTGATGGGACCTTCCTTCCCAGGCCCTGCTCCACCTCAGGGCTGACAAGGACCGATGGCCCACGTGGCACCCTCGGCAGCTGAAGGAAAGCTGGATGGCACTGCCACTCAGGAACCCAATATGCTTTTCTTCAAGTCCTTTCCCTCCCAGCGTTTGGTGGCCTGGAGACCTGGGCTGGTGAGTCGACCTGAATGTCCGTTGCAGACAGAGCTCTCTGCTCTCATGCCCGGAGGGCCCGGGCGGCCCCAGGGGAAGGGGCAAGAGATGAATGAGTAGAAGCGGGGCCAGTGTCCTCTGTCCTTCACTAGCTGAGCCTTCATGGAAGGACTCTAATAATAGGCTCTTGAGAACTTGGTTACATGACTGATGAACAACTGCTAAACGGGGCGTGGGGGTGAGCTGGGGGAGGGGGAATGAGCTGGTTCTTGCCAAAGTGCCAAGTAAACCTACAGAGAAGCAAACAGCCAAGACTTCCGTAAGACTCCATTTACCTCCTTCCCTCTGTTGCGGTTTCTGCAGTGACCCGATGCCATCTGCCTCCCTCAACAGTCCCAGGATATTTCTGTGGATCTGCTGTAAAAACTCACCCTCATCGAGTTGCATTCATGTTATGTCTGCTGGGCCCGGACCCAGGAGCAGACATCATAAGAAATGGGGTTGGGAAGCCGTGCTGTGCCCATTCAAAAACGAATCTTAAAAATGTTAAAACTTTCTCAGAATGCCTCTGGGTGCAGCAGGCTGCCCGCTGATCACAATTCTCCATTCCACTGCCTGCGGTCAAGGCCAAGCAACAAACACGAGGGAGCGAAGGCCGTACCTTCTGGATGCTCCCACTGAACGGCTTGAGGATGCCCGATTTCTCCTTCACCTCATCGTAACTGGGGACTCCGCCGACAAAAATGTCCGTGTTGCAATTAATCTGTGTGAAGCCGCCCTGCCAGCAGATTAAAAACAAAACGCGGGTAACTTTAAGACAAGATCGTTAAGACTAGCTCGGGTCCCTTCAAGACGCATCCCGACAGTGCGTCTTCTTGTCGGTCTGACTTTCATATTGCTTTGCTTGCCACTGACCACTGATCTGAATTTCTTAACCTGAGACTCAGGTTCCCCATCTCCAAAACGCCATCCCCACCACAATATCCACCTCACGGGTGTGCCACAGTGAATGGGGCGGGCGACCCCGGCAGCAGCACCCTCTCCTGGCTGGAAGGCCACCTCCAACCTCAGTCTCAAGAGGGGCATGTCCCTTGTGCTTGTCAATAAAACAGAAGCAAGAGAGACGTGAACCACTTCTGGGCAGAAGCTTCCAGAGCCAGGGAGTGGTTCGCTGTGCCGTCCCCGAGGTGGCTCCCGGACATGAGCCCTTCTCTTCTCCGCAACCAAATCCCTCTTTCCCCACCCAAAGCCTCTTTCTTTCCTTGTCTTTTTTCTGCCGACCCATTTTCTTACCGGAGCGCCCACATTCACCTGTGCCCTCTTTAAATCTTGCAATGCACAAAATAAAGAGTGTCGGGATTTAAAATACTTGCAAATCTGAAGTACCCTCTGCTTTTAGGTGGCTGTAAAATTTTTTGGGGTGTGCAGAATCCTAGTAGGTTATAGCTTAAAGCAAATCTCTCTTATCTCTTCTTAAAAATGTCATTTTCCTTTGGACATATCCTTGGAAATAAAATCATGGGAAATAAAATCAAGTTATAAATTTGAGTAGAAATTCTGAGCTCTTGAGGCCATGAGAGTACACTGCCAACTAATAATAGTAAGTACAGTTAAATAGTGCTGACCACATGCCAGGGACTGCTGTGATTTACATATATCGTTGTTCTCATTTGCACAACTCCATGAAGTAGGTGCTATTATGATCACCATTAACCCCATTTTATAGATGAGAAAACACAAACTTGGGGTCCAGTGGTTTGCACACCCACAGAAAGGGCTGAGGAGTGGAGGTGGCAGGCAGTTTTCCAAGTACTGCTCCTGTTGTAGCTCACTTAATCCTTATGGTGACCCCGCGAGGCCTCTACTGCTATTATCTGCACTCACAGTTGAGGCACAGAAGTTTAAGTAACTTGCCCAGTGAGGAGCTCAGGTTATAGCCCAGGCAGCCTGGATCTGGGGCCCCTGTAAGTCACCACTGTGCTGCTGTTTCTGTCTCCAGGACAGGAAGAGAACAGTCACCCAGTCCCCACACACCACCAGGAGCACGAGCGAGTCCTTCTTACCTCCGCATTGCCCTCCACCGCCTTCTGCTTATCCACCTGTAAGATGCCGTTCCTTGCTGTGCGAGATACGCGCAGCTCGTGCCAGTGGCCGAGGGCGAGGGGCTCTTCACTCCTGTCGAAGGAAGGAAGCTGAGCGTGGGTTAGCATCCTCGGTGTTACGGATACTGTTCGTCAATCTAGCTCTGATGACACGGATGCCAACCTCAGCACCTCACTCTGTTTTGAGCGAAAAGAAAACGATCATCCTACTACCTAGTACACACGTCAGCGGCAGCTCCATTTATGGGACCCCTTCGAGGCAGGAAAATTGCAGTTATTATCATATTTATTCCTTACGACAGGCTGGACATGTGGGTAGGACGAGCTTGTTTCTAGATGAGGGGTGACAGGAGGGTAAAATGTGATCATTGTTGCACATAAGCGCTGAAGAAAAGAAAATTATGAGGGCAATGGGGCAAACAGAGAGTCCTTGGTGTCCTAATGTTTGCAGCATTGTTGAAATGCAAAGAAAAGTAAGAGGATGGATGGATGGATGGATGGACAAAGGAAGGAAGGAAGGGAGGGAGGGAGGGAGGGAGGGAGGGAGGGAGGGAGGGAGGGGGGGGAGGCTACATATGGGATTAAAGCCAATACAGCAAAGCAGTAACTGTAGACTACAGGAGGCAGGTATAAGGATGTTTACTGTACTGTTCTTTCAACTTCTCTATGTTAGAAATTTTTCATAATAAAACAGGCCAGGACAGGTTCCATGTTGTCTGATTTTGTGAAAGGGATTAATGTACTTTTTTTTTTTAATTCTCACCCAAGGATATTTTTTCCATTGCTTTTCAGAGAGAGTGGAAGGGGGAGAGACAGAGAAACATCGATGTGAGAGACACAGCGAGCCTGCAACCGAGGTATGTGCCCTTGGCCGCAATCGAACCCAAGACTTTTCAAGCCTGTGGGCTGACATCCTAACCACTGAACCGAACCGGCTAGGGCGATTAAACTTTCTTTAAACATTCCGTTTTCAATTCAAGGTGGAAGCCTTTGAAGTATAAAAGATATCGATACGAGTTTTACACATTTTACAGCGAGGTGTACAAGGTGTAATTATTGCATCTGTATTTCTAATGACGCGGTCCCTGGCCTTCGCTGCACCTCCCAATTACTCTGTGGTCGGGGACGATCTCTGGAAACCATCAGGAATAGCCATGGGCACCATTACTGCAAGGTCTTCACCCCCTTACTTGATTTTTTGCTCTGGCAAATGCTTTCGTGATTTGTCCTTAGCAATTAGGATTTAATCACCTTGGCTAAATCAATACGCAATAAAGAAACCAGTGGCATTTGTAAGTGGCCCCGTGTCCATAACAAGTAGCGGCACCTGGCCTGAGTCATGCTCTTGTCCTACAGAGGTCGCTCCCTGTCGATACGCCGCTTCCTCAGCTCGGCTCTATCGATCACGGCCATCACCGGCTCATTACAATCGCCTCGACTCTCGAATCAAGTTCCTAATGAATTTTACACTGCACCCTTTTCCTAAAGTTGAAATGCTTTGGCCCATTCCACAACTCCCTGTAGTTCAGGCTTTCACAGAATTTTCCCAATTAAGCAGGAAGTGTTTGAAACGATTTGTAGCATAAATATCTTCCAAAAGGGCATATGAAATACCCACAGTGATCACAGTTGTCAGGTTACCCTGGAGAGGGGATGGGACAAGGGAACAGATGACTATTGTTCCTTGTGCACTCTCAGCGCTCGCCTGCCTCCTCTTCATCACACCTAATACTCAAGAATTGTGTTTCTAGGTGCCTTTCCGGACAAGCAGGAAAACAATAACTTATTATTAGCTGCCACTGCTGAGGTGCAGGGAGCAGTCTGTCTGGGAGGAGGGCTGATGAGCCCAGACCCTCCCTGGCTCCTGGCCCCTCATTCCTTACCCAGGATGACGCCACCTGAAAGTACAAGGTGATATGCAAGGTGTCTTCTTTTCTCAACTTGACAAATAGTTCCCAGAGAATTGCTTAGACTGGTTGCATAATCACACGTAAATTGCATCAACTGAATACCACCCAAGGTGTTTTGAGACACAGGATGTATTTGCAGAACCAGAGGCACAAAAATTATTGTCCATTCTCCAAGGCGGGAGGTGTCCCTGATGTGCAGGGATTCAGCTGTAAGGACAGAGACGAATTGTCCTTTTGAAGAATTATGGAAATCCAACAGTGAGGATTTCCCATCAGCCATGAAAAATGACCAGCAATGCAGAGCTATGCATGATTGTAGCATCTCACCCACATGGTCGCTCTAGAAATGACAGTCCAGCAATATGAATGGATTAACTATGACCTGGGATCACCTTCCAAACAACAGCAACCTCACTGATTTCTGGCTGCAGGCAGTTCTGAAGCCGAACATCCCAGTAAGTCTCCAAAGAGTAGAATTGAACAAATGGAACAAGAAGCACACTGCACTAGATTAGCTTGAAGGTAAAAGCTACCATGGGAGGAACACAGTTAAGAGAAGAGAGGGTATTAAAGATGGTGGTGGACTGAGTGGAAGCTACACTGACTCTCCCAGGACCAAACTGGAATGACAACTAAAATACAGAAAAAACACCCTGAATAATCAACTGCAACTGAAGATGAGCTGGGGAGCACTGTCATAACCAAGGAGGAAAAGTGGAGACCGCATAGACACTGGTAGGAAGTGTGGAGGTGCAGGAGGGCTGGCTGGGCTCCCACAGGCAGCAGCTGAAGGTCTGGAGGGAGATATCAGCTGTGGGGGTTCCCACTGAGGACTCTGGGGCCTAAACCCCAGGCTGGTCCACCCAGCCAAGAGCACCAGAACTGAGAAAGGTGCCCACATAACATCTGGCTGTGAAAAGCAGTGGGGTTTCTGTCTGGCAGGGAGAGGCAGCTGAAACTGCAGGCACCCTCTTAAAGGGCCAACACACTAAGTTTCATTTGTGGCCACTCACCTTGGGCTCTGGCAGAGGGAGGGCAGAGTGAACTGGAGCTGTGTGGGGAGAATCTAGAGTTGTGGGCTCTGGAGATAGAGCTCAGAGGGCACCCTTCTGTATTCCTGTGCCAAGTCATTCCCCCATACTGCAGAGGATATCTTTCATAGGCATACATTTACCTTCCAAGAAGCTCTTGCCTGAAGGGGAAGCAATTGCCCCACCCTGCTGGAAAACCTCTTGCCCTACCCAGAGGAGTTTCTACAGCCTGAGGCTCATTAAGAGAATCAGATTAATCAGTCCGCAGGCAGAGGCAGACCTCAGAGTGCTTTGAGTCTTTCCCTGATCTGCTTCTGAACCTGAGCCTTGGAAAAGCAGACTTGGATGTGCATCTTGGTCCTGTCCAAATGCACCCAGCCCTAGCAGAGGAGACCTTAAGCCATGGGTTGTTGATAGCTCCAAACAGTCACAAACAGCGCCTGACATTGGCCTGCACCAGAGACCTTCCAAATACTGAGAGTCCTAGCAGATATACCTAATACATGGAAACAAACACAAATAGTCAGCCAAATGGGAAGACAAAAAAACAAGCCCCAACTGAAAGAACAAGAGATGTCTCCAGAAAAAGAGCTAACTAAAATGGAGATAAGAAATCTCTCAGATAGAGAGTTCAGAACACTGATTGTAAGGATGCTCAATAGCATGAAAAAAGATATGGAAACTATGAAAAAGGACCAGTCAGAAATGAAGAATGACATAAAAGAAATAAAGAATACATTGGAAGGAATAAACAGCAGATTAGAGGAAGCTGAGGATCAGATCAGCAAATTAGAAGACAGGGTAGAAAAAAATCACTCAATCAGCGACCCAAAAACAAAAAACAATTAAAAAACAGTCTAAGGGAGCTGTGTGACAATATGAAATGTAACAATATTCACATCATAGGAGTGCCAGAGGAGGTTGAAAGTAAGCAAGGGTTAGAGAACCTGTGTGAAGGAAAAAGTCACACAGGTTCAGGAGGCACAGAGAGTCCCAAGCAAGAAGAATCCAAAGAGGCCCATGCACAGAGACATCATAATTAAAATGCCAAAAATTCAAGACAAAGAGAGAATATTAAAGGCAGCAAGAGAAAAGCAATCTGTTACCTACAAAGGAGCTCCCATAAGGTTGTCAGCTGACTTCTCATCAGAACTCTACAGGCCAGAAGGGAATGGCATGAAGTATTCAAGGTAATGCAAACCAAGGATCTGAAACCAAGACTACTCTATCCAGCAAGGCTATCATTCAAAATAGATGGTGAAATAAAGAGCTTCCCAGAGAAAAAAAAGACTAAAGGAGTTAATCACTGCCAAACCAGCATTGCAGGAAATGTTAAAGGGGCTGCTGTAATTAGAAGCAGAAATAGAAACATTGCAAGAAATGTTAAAGGGACTGCTGTGATAATAAGAAATATAGAGAGAAACATAGGCATAAAGAATTAAAATGGCAATAAATAAGGACCTATCAGTAATAACCTTAAGGACTTTAAGGGAGAGATCAACAGCAATACAGTCATAGTCGTGGACTTTAACACCCCACTGACCTCACTGGATAGATCTTCCAGACAAAAAGTCAACACAGAAACAGTGATTAAATGGCACACTCAATCAGATGGATTTAATTGATATTTACAGAGCATTTCACCCCAAAGCTGCAGAATATACATTCCTCTCAAGTACACATGGGTCATTCTCAAAGACAGGCCACATGTTAGGACACAAAACCAGTCTCTACAAGTTCAAGAAGACTAAAATCATATCACACATCTCATCACAATGGCATGAAATTAGAAATCAACTACAGTAAAAACAGTCAAAAACATTCAAACACATGAAGGCTAAATAGCATGTTATTAAATATTGAATGGGTTACCAATAAGATCAAGAAAGAAATCAAAAACTTCTTGCAAACAAATGAAAATGAATATACAACCACCCAAAATCTATAGGACACAGCGAAAGCAGTCCTAAGAAGAAAGTTCATAGCACTGCAGGCCTACCTCAAAAAGCAAGAAAATTTTTTAGAAAACTATCTAACCCTACAACTTAAAGAATTAGAAAGCTCTCCTGTGAAGCCATCCAGCCAGACCAGGGCTTTGGTTTGCTGGGAGTTTTTAAATTACTGTTTCAATTTCATCAGTTGCTATTGGCCTATTGGGGGTTTTTCTGATTCTTCCCGATTGTTTTACATGATCTCACTCATATGTGGAATCTAATAAACAAAATAGACCAAGGAAAAAAATAGATCCAGAGACACAGAAGCATGGAACAGACTGAGGGATCTCAGAGGGAAGGGGGTCTGGGGGGAGTGGGTGGGGAGAGATTAATCAAAGAACTTATGTGCATATATGCATAACCCATGGACATAGACAATAGTGAGATGAAGGCCTGCAGCCGGGGGGGGGGGGGAGGGGGGAGATACAGGGTGGAGGGATCATGGGGAAAAAAAAGAGGAGAGAGACACAATCAAATAAGAAAAACTTCTGCACCTCCCAGCCACAGGCTCCAAGGGACTCACAAAGGTATTCACACTGCACGGGAACAATCGATCTGCTCAGTAAATTAATGCCACAAACCAGGCAACTGAAGGAAAGTTCTGATGACTCAGAACCAATTCTGCAGGTACTAGCAAGTACTTGAGGCACCGATTTACTGCCATACTGTTGAGCCACTCATCACACAGCCTCCGAGAGCACATGGTCAGAGGTGGGCCTTTGTAACTGTTGAGGATTCATTGTCAAAGAACAGACAGTGGGAGAGAGATGAGCTAAAGAGCAAGTCACCATCGAAGACACGGCGCAAGAGGAACGTTAAAATGTAAAGCGAGGCTGCCAAGGACATTTCTGTTCATTAAATTTCTGTTACTACTTTAAAAAAAATATTTTTATTCATATTTAGAGAGACAAAAAGGGAGAGAATGAGAGAGAGAAAGAAACACTGATGTGAGAGGGAAACATTGCTCGGCTGCCTCCTACACGACCCCTACAAGATACAGAGCCCGCAACCTGGGCATGTGCCCTGACTGGGAATTGAACCAGCAACCTTTCTGTGCATGGGATGCCCAACCAATTGAGCCACACCAGCCAGGGCTCTATTAATACATTTACTGATAGTCATTTATTTGCTGAGCACCCACCAAGTGACACTCGGTGCAAGGTGCTGATTCGGTACAACTCATCACATCTCTGCTGGTGGCACAGTGTGACCCCACGTGGAAAGGAAGGCAGCGCGCCCCATCTGAAGCAAGCCCGTCTTCCTTAGCTTGCGGCAGAGAATCAATGCCTATTGGGTAGTTATTTAAGAACGGGAGCCTTGCAGCAGCCAGCACGATCTATAGGAAGCATGCCACCCGTGTGAATCAGGGCAGGTTTTGGAAAAGATAACCGTGTAGGGAACACAGGGAGATCACAAGCTATCGAACGGCAAATTCATCTTTTCCCAAAGTGGCCGCTGTTTGGCTTTTGGGGGAGGAGGGCCACTGAAGGTCTCAGCCTTTACCTGAGAACGGCAGTCCCGGAGCCACAGTCAAAACGGAACTCCACGTGGCCCCCTGCCATGTTGACCGACAGGAAGTCTTTGCTGCCTGTGTCGTAGCTGTACAGGAGGACGCCGTCGCCCGAGTCTGGCCGAAAGGTGACCTCGAACTCCATGAAGGACAGGTAGTGCCGGGGCTCCAGGGGCCAAGGCGTTGCAGCATAGGACCTCAGGGACTCTCTGAACTGAGGAACGGTCAGGGTGAAAGCTGAAGAAAGAAGCACATCGTTAGAGATCCCTCCGTGGCAGGACTGGCCACGCTCTTTTCCTCCTGGGAGTTTAACTGCATCTTAGCCGCCCTGCCCTGCGGTGAGGTGGGTGGTGGAACTGAATTCTGGCCAGGGGAACGTGGTGGGGAGGACTACACAGCACCCAGGTCTGCCCCCCAGAACGTCCCCCTATCCTCCACGTGTTCTCCCTTCCCTCCCCTGCTGGCTGGGTGCAGGAATCGGTGGAGGACTCTGAGGCCCCAGCAGAGCTGCTAGAAAGCAGGAGCCTGTTTCCCTGAATGACTGCGTGGAGCAGAGGCCACGCCCCCGGCCACCAGCACCTCCACTGACCTGCAGCAATGTGGGACTTGAGCAAGGATCAGCCTTTATTACGTTAGGCTGCGGAAATGAGATGGCATGTAACAGCCTCAGCTCACCCTGAGCCTACGCCCTCTTCTAGGTGACATGGCGTTTTACATTATACAGTATTGCAAAAATTTTCTCCAGTATGGCGCCTGAGGTGCAAGTCTGAATCACTGGTGGAAAAGTTAAAAAACCCCACGTGGTTTTCCAAAATCTTTAAAATTTCCCATTCTTATATGTGTGTATTTGTGTGTTCATGTGTTTCCATGTATGTGAATATATGTGTGCATATGTAATTGATTATATATATAATCAACACACACAGTATTGAGAGGTGGGATAGCTCAGCAGAGCAGTGCAAAGACTATGAAACAAGA
Source organism: Miniopterus schreibersii (assembly GCF_964146895.1). Classification (NCBI taxonomy): domain Eukaryota; kingdom Metazoa; phylum Chordata; class Mammalia; order Chiroptera; family Miniopteridae; genus Miniopterus; species Miniopterus schreibersii. Next base: position 97,202,532 of record NC_138103.1, on the reverse strand, counting down.
TCACTCCTGTCCCATCACCAGTTAATGCTCCTGAGCATGTCTCCCAACCTTTGCTCTGAAACTCTCAGATACTCTAAGGAGCAGGAGATGTCAATGCTTCAAACTGAGCCAGACACAGGCCACACAATACAGGCTTTTCAAAGTTATTTGAGGGCCAAGAGAAACCCACCAAAGCCTGGCCCAGGGGCATCTTAAAATGAAGCTTTGGTTTGATACTTTGATATTCCAACCTAGTAAAAAAAAAAAAAAAAGATCCAACCCTCCCAATAAAGCAATGTTAATCTCATAAACATGCGTGGGACTTTGCTAAAAGTACACTGATGAAAATTTACATCACCATCCGTTAACATGCAGATAGAAATCGCCATCAACTTGTTTCTCTCTCACCGTCTTCACAGTGTCGGCCTTTAAATCCAAGGGGACAGAGGCAAACATAGGAGTCAGCTTTGTTGGCTGTGCAGGTGCCACCGTTGACGCATGAGGTCTCGTCACAGATCCCGCTGCTGCACTCGCCTGGACACAGAACGGAAATGACACAGCCGACCTGTCTCCAGCCAGCCCAGGGCCATGCCAACAGCTCCGGGCTCCGAATAAGCACACCTCAGGCCCCACTCCTGTTACTCGGACCTCTCGCAGCTGCAAGCCGGCCTTCAGGGTGCGTGGGACCTTTCTTTTGGTTTGATTCTGGCGTGATCTTTCCGAACAGACACAGAGACTGTTCAAAACATGGTGGGCACAGAGAATCACATACTAGATTTGGGGCAATTTTATGACCACTGATGGGGAAGGCTGAGTCGTTCCTGCTTTAATTCATCTCTTGTTCCCACAAGAGTGTTTTAGTCCCTCCCATGTCAACAGAGAGTGCATGTTAAAAGTGTTCTCATGTGTGTGGCTCCAGGAAAGTGCTGCTCCTACTGTCAGCTCAGCAGGTGAGTCCCGTATCCTTTCCGCATCGGTCACCCCTGTCTGTTAACTGATCCGGTCTTTTCTTTCCATAAAGCCTCACTGGGCAGAAGGGAAGGGCTGGGGGCATGTGTGCACTCTGGAGAGAAGACGGCTGTCAGGGGCTGATAGGGGAACTGAATGAAAACCCTTCCAGGTAGCTTGCCCTGCAGCCGGGGTGGCTGGCCTCTGGGAATTCCAGCTGGGGCCACTGGAAGTCGAGGCAGAAGTGACCACGGGTCTCTGTTCAGCCAGAGCCCTAAGAACATCACGGGCCTCCACAGGCTCCACAGACAGGCTGACTTTGATCGTAAGAACCAAACCCTTCCAGGTCCCCGAGCTCCAGTCTCTGTGGGCTGAGATTCTTTCTCAGAGAGGGGCTAATCCCGCAGGAAGAAGTGGGGTCCCTTGGGTCATCTTACATCCACATGGAAAATATATATATTTTTGACATATTTGCATTGTAGCTATTTTTTAAGAGGCGGGAGCTGGGGGTGGGGTGGGAGGTGAAAGCCAGCCAGAGTTGCTGACTTGATGGAATTGCGCTGCAGTAATTTCTTCTGGCAACGTATGCAGGCAAGACAGATGTGAGCGGTGGGCGAGAGGGAAGAAACCCTCCAGGAGGAAGCAGGGCTGCAGAGGAAGCGGAGAGAAAGTGAGGAATCCAAGAGACACGGGGAAAGAAGAAATAGCCAGTTCATTCCAGCATCAGAAGGTGGACTCCAGCGTGACCTCAAGGTTTCTCGTTCAAAGACGAAAGAGCAACAAGAGGAAAAGAATGGATGCGCTGTCAGCGGGAACTGGGGAGCAGAGGAGGACTTGGCTTTTGCTCAGTTTAAGTATTTGCTGACTGTGGAGACATCTGCCGCTCAGGGCTGCGGGCAGGAGGGGATCCACGCACTGGTGAGGGATGGAGGCGCAGCAACAATGCGGGGTGACCCTGACGCCAAGGACAAATGGCCCCCTGAAAGAGGCCAGGATGAAAGGGGCCCATGGAACTCTCAGGGAACCAAAGAGGGTGAGGAACCTGCAGAGGAGACAGAGGGAGACAGGCAAAGGGCCCTGGGGACCCGGGCAGGGCAGGTTCAGGAGCTCAGGGAGGAGCAGGCACAGAGGGAGAGGCTGAGTCAATACCGAGGGAGGGCAGAGGCTGGGCTGTGGGTTTGTGACGTGAGGATGATCGGAGCTTCAGGAGAGCAGCTTTGCTGGGGAAGGGAAGGCAGAAGCCCCACCACAGGAGGTTCAGACAGGCCTGGAAGGGTTGCTGGAGTCAGGCTTTGAAAGAGAGGGGAGAGGTGCCCGGGGTTCCCAAACCAGAAGGGCAGCAGGGTTGTAGGAACATGGTGCTGGTTTAAGGTGGAGGGGACCTGAGCAAGTGTGAACACCCAGCAATCACACTCCTTGGTATTTATCCAGAGGAGTTGAAAACTATGCCCACCCAAAAAAGGTGGATGTTTATAGCAGATTTATTCATAAATTTCCAAAACTCAGAAGCAATCAAGATGCCCTTCAGTAGATGAATGGGTAAACTGTGGTGCATCCAGACAATGGAGTATTATTCAGCACTAACAAGAAGTGAGCTATCAAGCCATTAAAAGACATGGAGGAACCTTAAATGCACATGACTAAGTGAAAGAAGCAACCTGAGAAGGCTACATCCTGTATGATTCCAACTTTATGGCCTTCTGGGAAAGGCGACACTATAGAGAACATAAAGAGATCAGTGGCCCAGCCGGGCGTGGCTCAGCGGTTGAGCATCGACCTGGGATCCAGGCGATCAGGGTTCGATTCCTGGTCAGGGCACATGCCTGGGTTGCGGGCTCGATCAATGACTCTCTCATCATTGATGTTTCTATCTCTCTCTCTCCCTCTCCTTTCCTCTCTCTGAAATCAATAAAGATTAAAAAAAAAAAAAGACTCTTTAAAAAAAAAAAAAAAGAGATCAGTGGTTGCCCAGGGTTGGAGGTGGGAGGAGAGAGATGAACAGGCAGAGCACAGAGGATTTTTAGGGCACTGAAAATACTCTGTATGATACCATAATGATGAATATATATTACTGTACATTTGTCCAAACGTACAGAATGTCCAGCACCAAGAGTGAAGCACACTGTGAACTATGGCTTTGGGTGATTATGACGTGTCAGTGTAAGTTCATCAGTCGTAACGAGCGCACCACTCTGGTAGGGGATACTGCTAACGGGGGAGGCTATGCCGTGTTGGGATGGGCGGTGCACAGGAAATCTGGGTACCTTCCCTCAATTTTTTAAGAAAAATAAGTTTTTATTAATTTTTAGAGAGACAGGAAGGGAGAGGGATAGAGAGAGATTGAAACATAAATGAGAGAGAAACATCGATCGGCTGGCTGCCTCCTGAACATCCCCTACTGGAGATTGAGCCCGAAACCTGAGCATGTGCCCTGACTGGGAATTGAACTGGCAACCTCTTGGTCCATGGACTGATGCTCAACTGTGGAGCCACACCAGCGGGGCCCTTCCCTCAATTTTGATGTGACTCTCAAACTTCTCGAAAAATAACATCTTAATTTAAAAAAAAAAAAAGAAAAGAAAAAAAATCAGTCCCAGCTCTGCCTGTTATTTTGGATGAGTTATTAACTTTTACTAGCCCCATTTTTTTTTCACATATAAAACAGGTATAATAATAATTTTTACCTCCTACAGTGAGTGAGGAGAAAAGGAGAGGGCCTACGGGAAAGTGCTGGGCATGGTGGTCCAGAATTAGAATCTGCCCATTTCTCTTAGGAGCAGAGAGCATGAGAAAGCTCTTCTTCCATTACTGTGCCAGCTTTTCCACCGGGCGGGGTGGGCACGGGCGAAAGGGCCCGCCTGCCTGCTGCTCTGTGGGGTGAGCCCGGGCCGCATTTCAGAGAGGCCCGGGGTGCAGCCACCTACAGTCGGGCTGGCTGGCTGCGCCCTGCCGTTTCCACGTCTTGGTGTCCAGGCCCAGGGTCTGCAGAGCACCAGTATCTCCCCTGGGCCCACCTCCTCCTGAGGTTCTGCATCCACCAGCCGCCTAAGGCTGCAACTCACTAAGCTGCTCACCCCCTGTCCCCGGCCCCCACCAGAAAGGCCATCCCCCGAGCGCCCCTAGCCCACCAGCAGCCACTCACCCACATCGGCCCCGCTGAGGGCTCGGCCCAGCGGCCAGGGCCTCATGTCCATCTTCTCCCCGTTCACCGCGAGCGCCTGCACGCAGCCTTGAAAGCCTCGGTGCGTTCCTGTTGCTCTGACCAACCAGTAGGTACTGGGAGCCCCACCAAGATAAAGAGGCGTCCGGAAGGTAATTTTACTGTACTGGCCCTTTAAGAAACAAGAAAACTGATTCACTAAACAAAATCAAAAGCCAAAAATGCAACTGATTTTAATGAGGGACATGATTAGGGGGTAGTTTGCAGCCACCCGTATTTATCTTTAAGACATTGCCCTACAGCGAAATTAAACCCACGGTCACCCTGGGGAATTCGGCGAGCTCCTCGGAGGGCTGTCTGGAGCGAGGAGGGTTCTGGAGCGCCTGGAAAGGAAGGGAGGGGAGGCCAGAGCCAAGAGCAACCCAGCAGGCCGTGGACCAGGCTGGGCATCCAAAGAAAACTTTCCCTTTCCAGTCCTGACACCGGTTTACTGTGTACCTTGGATGGGTCACAGGGCTGCTCTGTATTTCGAAGGTGATAATGTTAATTTTGTGTATTGTGGGCTAACATTTACCCTTTCTCTGTCCCGGTCACCTTTATACTACATCCTGCAAAGAAACACTGGGCGGGGGAATGTCCAAACAGATTTTGTTGCAAAATATTTGGAAATTTGCTCATGGATACAGCTTTTCTTTTCTTTTTTAAAGTGTTATTACAGTTAGGCGGAGACATTTTCAGTTTTAGAGCAAACCGCAACCTGGGTTGCAGGTTTTGGGGTTACGAAATACAGAGCTGAGCGTTAGGTGACACAAAATTAAGTCACCCGTGGCCATTTGTCCTTCAATTGTGGGAATATCCCATCCATTTGGATGCATGGCTGCATAGGAGGGGGTTGGGAGAAGGCAAGCTGCCAGACTTACAAAGTGTCCAGAAGTTAAGCCACTGAAATGTAACCTTTCTCCTTTACACTGTCACCAAAAAGCAGAAGATGTAGTCATTGCTTTATCTTTGCTAGTGAATAGAAAAGACTCCTTTGTAAACAGTATACTGAGCTCGAGCTGGGCAGGTTTAAAGTGCTCACAGTGAAGCTGAAGGACTGTGTTTGGCAGCCACTGGCCTCCTGCTTTCATTACATGGACTGAGTGCCCTGTTGGCTTATTTCATCAGCATCCTGACACTCACCCTCTGGCCCTGTTCCCTGACCCGGGACCATGGCAGGGGCCTGGCACCTCTAGCCTTTTCTCCTCTGGAGCAACAGACGCATCGTAGGGCAGCCGGTTACTTTGAGGCTCCCTTCACGACATCCCAGGTGACAGTCTTTGAGCTTAGCCCTTTCCTTCCTCTGATGAGGGCTGCCTTCAGGTCCCTAGAGCCTGCTTTGCCTGCTTATGCAGAGAACTGGGATTGCCCCAGAGTTTGCATTCCCCTGGCACAGCCCTTAACAGTTTTCAATGAGCGCAAAAGTATGAAAATTCGATTCACTTGCTTTGGGCTGGAATCACTCTGAGGTGTAACTTATACTCAAGCTCCCCTGCGGGGTCAGGCTGCAGCCAGGCCCTGAAGAGCTGTGCCTGAGATCCCACTCCTGCTGACTTTTCCCCTTCCTTGTCCATCTCTCCCCTCCCTTGCAGGTTTCCTATGGCATCCGTGTCTTAATGCACCACTCGCACAAGACTCCTCATCTCAGGTCTGTTTCTGGGGAACTCCAACTTAAGACAGAGTCATTTTCTCCCAAGTCAGTTTATGAAACATTCCACATCTGTGGTCCTGCTCATACAACTTGCTTAGAGAGTCCTGGTAGCAGAGAGGGACAAACGTTGCCCTGAGTATCCATAAAATTATATGCTTCTTGCAATTAATTCTTATATCTGTTAAAATTGCAGACTCCTAGGATTAGAAAAATATGAAAACTCATATAACCCAAGTTCCCATTGACTGCTGGGTTCCTTGAACATCCTTACCAAGAGGTTTAGATAAGCTACTTTTGGAACACTCCCAAGGACAGGGAGTCATCGCCTGAGAAAGTCTGTTGCACGTCTGTACACCTTTACACGACTAGGTAAAGCTAAAATTGGCTCCTGCGGCTCACCCCATTCAGCTTCAGCCTTGGGATCCACAGAGTAAGTCCTTCCCCAGTACTTTCTCTTTGACTCAGGTAAAAAGCCACCATCCACACCTTCATCTTCTCCAAGCTAAACAGTGCTCCTTCAATCAGTCATTCCAGGGACTTCAAGTCACCTTCCTGTTTCAGTGGCTGCTCTTTGAACATGCTCTGGTTTGTCTGTAACCCTCTCAGAGTGAAATCACAGATCTGAATACAATCCTCTTAGAGGATCAGGGTCACCCTTAGAGCCCTGGAAGCTATACACATAGTCACCAGAATAAAACAGGATCATCACCTCCCTCTTCCTAGATGGTATACCTCTATTAATGTAACCTCTAATTTCTTTAGCTTGTTGTCACTACATGGCTCTGTTGGTTAACCTTCCTTGAACTTTCTTGCTTTAAATCTTAAGGTATTTTCACAGGTGTTGCTTCTATTATAGCTTCTTCATCCTGTTTTCATGTTAGTATTCTGGAACCAAGTCCAAAGCTGCTTTATTCCTATCAAACTTAATTTTAATCGCATTGGGCCTATTGTCCTGGCACTGATGTGACTCTGTAGTTCATTTATTCTGGTTTTTCCTTCCTTAGAAATACATGTGTGAGTGATCGCGCTGGATTCGCACTCATTCTATTTGGATTCCTGTTCCTTTGGAACCATCGGGGTCCAGATTAACGGGGATCAGCGAGGCGTGGCCCTTCATTTAACAAGTCTTGCCAGCAAAGAGTGGCGAAGGGCCCAGGCAGGGAGGAAGCTGTCCGCATGTACACAAAGGCCTTCTTGCTACATTTTCCCTCAGGATACGGACACCTGACTGATTATAATTATAGGTTCGGTTCCTGGGCAGGCTGCTAACCCAAACTGTTTATTCCAAACGAGGTCCTAAAATTGCCCCAAGGATGACAAATATGTGACTACCTGGGTGATTTGCTGAGCAGCCCAATGGTTAAACTGTTTCACCACTTCCCATAATCACAGTCCCCCAAAAAGGCAGATGAATGGATTGTTCCTGCATATCGAACCAAGTGAACCTCTTGGAACTATTTTCCAAAGCCGCAGGATTGCAACACCCACCCCGTCCCAAAAGCAGCTTTGAGTCTGGCACTAATAATGGCTTCTTCCCCTGCCCCTGGCTTTCATGTCCTTGTGGGAAAAGAACACGTCCCTGGGTGCCTACCGCAATGACGCTTGCGGATTCCGTTCTCCTCTCGGGTAGATGGGGGATGGATGTGCGCCCTGAAAGCCCACCTAGAGTGGCAAGACCCCGCAGGAACAGGCCGGAGCTCAGCTGCATGGGTTCACCATGAGAAATGGCCCATCCAGAGCCTGCATCCTGCCAAGCCTGCCTCAGCCCTCTGTGGCGGGGCCCCTCAGGATGCTTAGGGTGAGTGCCAGGTGGGTGGGCAGGGAGTGAGGCTTGCACTCACCTGGGACTGGCCTGTCACCGGCGTGTTGTTGTTCAGCTGCAGCAGCCCTTCCAGCCCATCTCTGTAGAGTGTGACTGTGTGCCAGCTCCCGAGTTTGATTTTGGTCTCACTTACGATGATGGCAACCCCAGTTCCACAGTTAAACCTGCGGAGGAAGCAAAGGAAAGATTCTCTGATCAACCAGCTCATTGTGTTTTCAGGCCCCAAGGACATCATCTCAGGGTGATGGCTTCTCTGAGAGCCAACCTGTTCAGAATTAGGCTTACAAATATCAAGGGCAGTTTAAATGTAAGCGTGGAAGAACTAGAAGCCTGTTCTCTGGGATGAGGTCAGTCTAGTTATTTCTAACCTGTCCATAAAACCTTTAAATGTGGGGCCTCTCTAACCCGACTTTCTCTGCAGCTCAGAAAATCATGGGCAACTAAGAACATCCCAGTCCTTTCCAGAGATGACCAGGCGCTTGAATTAGATTCAAGGTGCAGGGAACCCGAACGGGAGTCATTCTGCTTCCAGGGATTTCTCTGGGGACTTCCTCCGACTTCCAAACAACAGGCTCAGTGATATTAATAAAATGTCAAAAGCCAAGTTTTCACACTCCTCTTGACCAGCTGGCCAGCGCTGCCACCCGAGTTCAGCTGCGCCCAATGCAGGGGCAGGTTCCCAGGAGGCTCGCGCTCAGGGGCGAGGTGTGGGGGGCGGATAGGGAGCATTTTCAGATGGCTGCATTCTTTTTTTCTTTTTCCCTCACCCTCCCTACGTCCCGGGGTGCCCACTGGTCACTATGCCTGACATCTAGAATTCTGACCCTTTCCCGTCAACTTCCAAACAGCCACCATGCCACTTCCCCGTGGGTCCCAAGATCGCCGGTGGGGAAGGAAGCATGGTCCTCATCAGGACCTGAACCAATTCCGGCCACTCTCATGGCTCCCTCTGTCTCCTGATCCTCAGTGGAGTGGAGAGGGGTCAGAGGCACTGCAGGAAGATACCAGAATCACGAGTGGGAGCTGCCGGGATGGACAGCTACACCAGCCAATAACCACTGGTGCTACTGGAGCCCATCAGGTCCCCCAAGTGTTACAGCCCCAGCAGGTCACAACCTCTGCCCGATCCTGGTGACTGACATCAGACTCCCATGAGCCAAAGCCTTGAGCCAAGGAAGCGGGGGGAGGGGGGCATTTCTACCCCAAGTGCAGTGCTCAACAGTCTCCTCCAACTTATTTTCCAACCCAAAGTATTGTTTTGTGCTGAAATAATCAAAAGACAACAGTGGTTGATGCTGACTGAGAGCTTGCTACGGGTCAGGCACCGCTCTAAGCACTCATACGCATTAACTCGTGTAATGCTCACAGTAGCCCTGGGAGGAAGCGCAGGCCTGGAGAGGCTGTCTCTTGCTGAGGGTCAGGCAGGGGGGGATGGCATCCTCAGGATCTTAACAAGTGCACTGCAGAGGACAAGGCTGATTCTCATGGGCGGTTCTCACATCCGTGCCGTGTGCACCTCCCTGAAGGCAGCTAAAACACTCCCACCTCCGCTGCACCCTGCCCAGGGAAACCATGCGCAAACTCAAGGTGGCTTCCACAGAGTGCTGGGAGAGGAATGACCAGGCCAGAGGAGGTAGCCAGACAGGCCACCACAGCCCCGAGGGAAGGCAAGGATGGGGCCTGAGCCTCCGGGAGCCCTCAGGAGGCTGCTGGCTCCTCTCTGCTCTCCATGACCGTCAGTTGTATTGACCATAGACGACATGGAGAAGATTCCAGCCTTCATCTGATCACGTCCACAGAGCCCGGGAGGGACGGGACTTGAGCGCTGTGGCTCATCACTGCATCCCAGGATCTACAGCGGAGCCTGGGACACTGAGGGTGCTCAAGAAACACTTGCTATTGAACGAATGGTCACCGGGTTCCAAACGCTGCAAAGGTCACCTCGTGTTCCCGACACTCCAGGACTTAGTAGACTGACCCGTGGCCACCTCACACACGCTGTTCCTTATCATCCTGCATTTACTTTGCTCCCACTATAAAAATGGGAATATAACATAGGGTAGTATTGAAAAATCTGTGGGCTGTCAGCAGAGTCACCTGAACTGGAGTGAGCGTCGGATGATAGCCAGGGCCATGAAGTCGCCCCTCTCGTGTTCGCTCTCCCCGCAGTAGAGCAGCAAGCCGTCCTCCGCCTCTGCCTGTGAGACAAACAAGAGCCAGGGGAACAGTGAGCCCCGCCACGTCCATCGGGCGCCACCTGGACACACTCATGAGTGGGGAGCTCGAGCTCCCTCCTCTGTGGTCCTAACAAAGGGGCAAGCATCCCCAGGTACCTAGTCCCGGTTCACTTCTAATGCCCCAATGGCAGTGGTATAAACGGTGTGAGGAATGGCAGGGAGGCGGCAAAGGGGAAGGCAGCCCCGTAGTCAACCTGCTCCTTCCTGGCTCTGTGGATCCACCAGCAGAGCCTCCGGGAAACCACGGGCACAAAGACCAGGGTCGCAGAGAGGCGGTTGCTGTGCCCATCAGCTCTATCTCCCCAGACAGCATCCTGTAGTCAGCCTTCATTTATTTATTTCCTAATTTCCCTCCTCCGAGAAGCACGCAAATTTGCTTCTTTCCTTCTATCAAGAGCAGGACCATGCAGAGCCCAGCCAACAGCCTGGTCTGGTTTTCACCCGTGCTGGCCATCCTGGGCTGCAACAGATCATCTTCAGGTCACTCAACATTGTGACCACCCCCTGGCCAGGTGGCTCAGTTGGTTGGAGCATTGTCTTGGTGAACCAAGGTTGTGGGTTCGATCCCCAGTCGGGGCACAAACAGGCATCAACCAGTGGGTGTATGATTTGCATGAAGAAATCAATGTCTCTCTCTCTCTCCCTCTCCCTTCCTCTTCTTCTAAAGTCAATTTTAAAAACTTTAAAAAAAAATTATGACTGTGACCTGAAAGGGGAATTGTTTCCAGATCTCCAGACATTCTCATGTCCTCTGAGATACCCAAAAGAACCGCGTTAAGCCAAAGTCGCTGGTTGAATTCTGATGTGCAGTTGGTTCAGATCAGAGAAGATCTACTCCACGCCAGGGTATTTCAGTTTCTATTTGCTCTGTTACAGCCGCAGCAACGAAGCAGACAGTTGGGCTCCCTTTCACGGGGTTTGGGAGTGAGGAAGCATCGTGCCTTCTAATGTCCTGGCCAGGGAGGAGTCACTTGATGAGCAACATGGCTGGGATTCAAACACTCTCTCTGGGAACCTCAGACCAGCCACGTCCACGGTTCAATCACATGCAGAACCCACCTGCCCTTGCTGGTGCCCTTGAATGTGTGAATGCGCCTGTCATCCTTGCTACCCTGTGAACAGGCTTCCTCTGCCCCCTCCCCCTCCTCCTGTGACAGGATGTCCAATGGGCACTCATAAAACAACGAATCCTTCTTACCCTGAATTCGAGAGTGATCTGAAATGCCTGATGAGAGTTCTTCAGAGGTTCAAAGGTCATATAAGAGTGGCCAAAGAACTGAGGATACTGTATAGCAATATCTGAAAAGATAAAAAGACAACCCAGAAGCCCACATTTCCTCTCTTCTTCAAATGCAAAAATCACACCGCTACTTGGGTGTCATTAGGTGAAAACCTCTCATCTGTTAAACCTAGTTCACGGTCTTCTTTTCTCTATGTTTTGCACCTAGAATCCTCATTCTGGGGGACTCTGAGCTCCTGAAGTTCTCAGGGAGGACCTGGGCCTTTGGAGACTCTCGCCTGCTACCCTACACCGAAGGTGGCTGTAAGATTACCGACACCTGCTGTCCAGCAGTACATCTGTGTAACATACGTGGGCCCAATTATGACCCTTCTTAATTTGCATGCACATATCTCGGCTGCATTTTTTCAGTAGACATGTGATTAAAGTAAAGACCACCTCCCCAAGGTGCCATCCGGGTGATTTATTCATCGCACCAAAAGTATTACCCGCTTGGCACACATAGAAATTGGGTTGTTCTCCAACTACGCAATGGAAGTGGCCTCACATTTGCCCCGTGTAGCTAATTTAATGACTGATGCATGGAAGAAGGGGCTTATCTTAGGTGAACCGCAAAACTGCCCTCTGGTTTCCAGTGGGGCCAACCCCACCACCATGCTATTCCCCCACCAGTGGCCTACCTTCTGAGCAGCTCTCACCACCTTTGCCCAGGTTGCAGTGGCATCGTGAGCGCCCCCAGGTGTAGTCATTGGCACAAAAGCTGTCAACAGGGCAGAGAGTTTCATCACAAGGAATATGAAAGAGCCTCGGCATCGTAGGCACACCATCCTTTCCTTCTCTCTTCGCTGGGGTGGGCTGGGGAGCCACGGCAGGCGTAAGGAGAGATGCTGGGGTAGGGGGCACAAGCCTAGAAAGGGCCTTTGGGTTTAATCTTGGCGCAGTCTTGGATTCCACCAACAATTTCGTATTCTCTCCTTGGGTAGCAGGAAGTGGTTTAACCTAAAGCCAGGAAAGGATTGACACAGAGCACCAGTAGTTAGACTGCCAGCTTATGGTGGATGCCTGGTACTTGAAAACATGCCACTTCTGATATGTCCCACACCCTGGGATATAGACTGGGCAGACAGCACTGACCCCAGTTTACGGATAAAGAACTTGAGGCTCAGGATTTTTAGTACCTTGCTTTTTATTACTCAGAAAATCAGTAGTAAAGCTGATATTACATGGTTTATTATTATTATTTATTTTTTAAATGTTTTTATTGATTTTAGAGAGAGGAAAGGAGAGGGAGAGAGAGATAAAAACATCCATGGTGAGAGAGTCATTGATCGGCTGCCTCCTGCATGTCCCCTACTGGGGATCAAGCCCGCAACCCAGGCATGTGCCCTGCCTGGGAATTGAATCGTGACCTCCTGGCTTATAGGTCGACGTTCTACCGCAGAGCCACGCCCGCCGGGCTGGTTTATTATTATTATTACAATACCACAAAGATGGAATCATCAAGGAATTGTTCATTTCCTTATAATACCTGACTTTGTAAAAATTCGCTTGGTGGGAAATCTCAATATGTTTTGGCTGGGCTGGGAAGTCAGCAGGCAGGGCTGCCCCTGGAACATCAGCATGGGTAGTACTTAATTACTGCTAATTTATGATCACCTGGAGCCTAATAGTCAGAGGAAATAAATGTGTTAAAAGCAAATGAGCCCATTTAAGTCAGTTTTAAGTAAAATGCTCACAGTCCATTGGCCAAATTGCCTTGTTCAGCAAGAAAACAAAAAACACCCTGGGTTTTAAGAGCAGAGATTTTCGTTACCTCCTCAAAGGAAATATCCAAATCCAAGTCGTCTTCAAATCCGTCGTCATCGTCACCCACTCCCGTGCTCGTGAGGTAATGGGGTCCATAGCGGCCACTTCCCGCCTCCTCGGGGCCTTCACAGAGAAAAGCAGCACACTGCTGGCAGCCCATCCTGCGCCCGTCCACCCTGCCTCAGTCACCTACAGCGGCACCGAAGGGTCTGGGATGTCTTGGGCACACACGAATTCAACACGGAAGACGAAACATCAATGACCCCAAAATAGGAAAAGTGGCTCATCTCGTAAGTAATCAAGAAAATGCCAGTTAAACCCAGAAAGAGCTGCCATTTTATACTGACACGGCTGGCAAAAATGTCAAAGCTGGGCAATAAAAAGTACCACCAAGGCTGGGGTCAACGGGAACTCGTATTCACTGATGTTAGACGGCACAACCATTCTGCAAAGCACTTGGACACATTTGATAAAGTAGAAAACGTTCATGCTTTTGGACGGAGCAATCCTACCCTAACTTACAAAGTCTGGAAAACCATGTACCAGGGCACGCGCAAGACATGTTCATAGCGTCAGAACTTGTAACCGTAAAAAAGATCTTAAATTTGTTATTTATAATAGCAAGTAACACCCCAAATATCTCTCAACAGAGAATGGATGAATGAATTATAGCATACCTATGGAAAGGAATACTGTGTGGCAGAGGAAATGAATGAATGAGCATTTAATAAGGCAACATGGCTTCATCTTACATCATTTCAGGCCAAAAATGCAAGTTGCAAAAAACCACATCCAGTTTAATGCCATTTATATAAAAGTCAACAGCAAGCAAAACTTAATATCTTATTTAAAAATACACATACATGTAGTTTAAATGGTTAAGTAAGACAGTGACAAATATACCTGTGGAAGTTAGAAGGATGTGCATGAGGTGTTACAGGACCTCAAGAGTATCTATAATATTCTATTTCTTAAGATAGGTGCTGGTACATGCGAGTGTTCATATTACATTTATATATTGTGTATATTTTTTCTTGAAAATTCTTTAAAATAAGAAAGAGACTGGAGCAAGCACTCCCACACCCAGGAAAAAGGGGCCCTGTGTGGTATCCTGGGGGCCAACCATTTCCATTCAATTGAGCAGGACAATGGAATCTTTCAGCAGCGCTGGAAGGTGGGCTGAGAAGAACTCTCAGGAGACAATACCGGCATTGTCCTTTGGGGGATGGTCAGATTAGCATTTTTATTCGGTTGTCAACCAGGGAGTCTACTGATCTGCAGCAGTCCTGACTTGGGCTAGACCCAGGAAGCACTTTCCAGGTGGGAGTCTCTCAGAGTTCTGCTCCGTAGCACCCCACCTCCTCCCAGCAGGTTTGAGCAAGGGCAGGCCCCAGCTGCCTTCCCCCAACAGGCACACAAGGCACCAGTCTCCAGGGCAGGGGCAACGCGGGCAACAGAGCCGACTTTTGTAGGTTTTTGATGCCCACTAGTTATTAGACATCCAGTGTTTGGATGACAGGGAAAGGAAGGAAGGGAGGGAGGGAGGGCGGACAGGAGGAAGAAAAGAGAGAGAGAGAACATTAAAAACAAACTGAACTTAAAGACAGTCTGCTTTCAGAAAAGCTAAGCCAAACATCTTTCTCACAAAAGCAAATGCACCCCCTTCTAAGCAAAGCAGCAAGCAGACTGGAAACAAGGCTAAAGGAGAGGACAGAAGGGAGGGTGGGAAGTGTTCTCAGCAGGCAGCTCTGGGCAGAAATCTGCCGGGGGCCTGGAGGGGGAAGTGTGGCCGGCAGATGATCCGGAGCCCGCGGAAGGAGCTGTTTGCAGGGGCTCCGGCGCATCTCGGGGGAGGTGGGATAACACGCCACCTCCACCCCAATTCCCGTTTTATTTCAAACAGCCCACACGTCAGCTGAAAACTCAGGCCTGCCGGTGCCAGATTTATACCTGACGCGAGCTCTCCAAGCCACCTGCCTGCAGCCTGCACAGCTGGGCGCCAGATGTCTGCACGCAGGAAGTCGGGGAGCCTAGAAGACGGCTCCCCCCTGTGGTCTCTGCATCTGCGAATCTTTCTGCCTCCCTCCGAGCCTCTCTTTCTTTCTCTGGGTCTCTTTCCTCTCTCTCTCTCTTTCTCGCTGTCCATTTCCATGTCAGCTTCCCTCATACATTCAGAACTGTCGGATTTCAGAGGAAAGAATCCGTTTGGTAATAGAGCTACACGGCACTTTCACGAAGCAAGCTGGGTTGGACCTTCGGTAGGCTGGTCTCTCACCGGTGCCCAGAGTGCTCTTTCTTGCCCTGTGCATGCTTTTCTAATTCTTGTTCTAGTCTCATCAACGTCAAGATCCTTCCTCTTATGATTCCCTATCTGAAAAAAAACCTTCAAAGATCTGCCCCCCACCCCCCTTGCCTACAAGATAAACCCAGGCTCCCTGGTCAAGAATCCAAGGATCTCAGTGATACCAGCCGCTCCTACTCCTTTTTTCTCCCACCACGGTTACCGATCGAAGCCCACTGCCTCTCCCCTGCGAACACAAACACGCGCTGCTGAGTATTTAACATAATAAGTTCCTAAACTTTACAGTGATCCTGTTAGGTAAGTAAGTACGGTCCAGTTCACTTTGTGGATAACTGAGCTGAAGCTCAGAGGTGAAGTGACCCGGCCAAGATCAGAGACCCCGTACCTGGCCGAGCCTAAGTCCCAGCCAGGCCTGTCTGGTTGCCGTTCTCCGAGTCCCCTCTAAGAGAAGAGGCACCGTGCAGGTAGAGGCGCCTGGGATTTAGACAACTAACATTTCCTGATCATTTTTACTGTGCCAGGAGCTTTATAGACATTGTTTCTGTAATCCTCACAAAATCCTCTGAAACTGGCATTATTACTCCCATTTTACCTGTGGGTATATAAACTCAGAAAGATGAAAGGTCCTGCTCAAAGGCATGGAGATAGTACATGGCAGAGCTAGAGTTTATCCTTGGACTCTTTGATTACATCGTGCCTCTCAGGATCTGCCTCCAAATTGTGTCTTCAGCTTTTTCCCCCCTCTTCAAATGTCTTAACAGCCAAGAGGGTCTACCAGTTGACTCCTGAATACGTCTTGTGTTTTCTTACCCCAAGACTCTGCTTGATGCTCTTCTCCACACTGCCATCCTGTTCCCTCTCCTACATCCTTCTGCAAAGCTTTCCATCCCTCCAGCTACACGCATTCTGTGGAGACACAGAGCAGCATCAAACGGCCAGAATCAAGTGACATTTTAGCAAGAAAACATCAGATTCTTTTGGAGGAAAAATGGTGACTCCACAAAAGATGGAGCTGCCGAGACCTGTTGGGTGTTCCTGCATCTCCTCCTGGATGGGGCTGTCTGCACACGGACATTTGCCCCTAATCGTGAGCTCGGAACCAGCTCCATAGGTTGATGAAATCAATAGATGTTTCAGACAGTATTTACATCTCTGAATGCCTGTCCTTGTGTTCCCCAACTCAGCTGTGGACCCCTGGAGGGCAGAAACCTTATTTTAGACTCTTGATATTCCTTCCCTCCCGCATTTAATTAACACATCACGTGGTTACCAACGGCCAAGATCTCCTCTCCTGCGATGCTGCTAGTCTACAGTGGGCTCTCTCTGTCCGTCCTGACCCAACAGGACGTGCATGGAGAGGAAACCTTACATGGGGAGACTCTGCCCCTAAATCCAAAGACATTCCTTCGAAACTGCCACTGTTCCTGCCCCTTCCCCAACTCAGACTAGAAGTTTAAAGGTGAGAGAAACTTAGACACCACCCAGTCCTAACTGCCCATTTCATAAATGTGTGAACCGAGGCCACAGAAGAGAAGTGACTTCCTGCCCCCAACCCACCCTAGGAAGTTCATCTTGAAGGAACCTCTTTCCAGAAAAGGACCATGATGTGTGGCTGCAGGTGCAAAATGGTACCATGATGGGCATGGAAATGATTCCAGATTCTCTGCTCATTTTGACAAGTATAAATAAAGCATGGATTAGTCACCGGATAAAGTTCTTTGGTCCTTATAAAAATTGCTCTGTTTTGACACTGTATATAACTTATCTCCCAGGAGCCAGAAATTACTTCTCAGTTTGGGGACAGAAAGGATGTGAGATAAGAGTGGGGAAAGGAATATGGAATTACAAAGACTCAGAGCCAAAGAAATTTTTACTTTTGTAGCAAGACCTTAGCAATCAGCCAGCAAAAGTGCATTTTACAGAGGAGTAAACTGATGCTCAGTGAGTCCACATGACTCGCCCAGAGAGGCAGCTCATTGGTGGCAGAGATGATCTGGAATTCTGGACTCCCGGTGCCATGTCAAGTACTCTCTGCAGCATCTCAAACTCCCCATCTCTCATGCTAACCCAGGCTAACAGTCCTTTACCATTTGTAACAGGAAGGAAATACACACAGAGAGGACCAGACACAGCATGACCGGGAGAAACCTGGAATAAAGCTCTCTGCTGTCGGGTCCTGCCAGCCCCACCACCTTAGATCTCAAATCCAGGGCTTACATGAAGGTTTTACTAAAGACAGAATGTACAGTCTAAGCCAGTGATAAGAATTCTCCCAGGAGCCTGGGGCTATTATAATTAAAGCGCATAACTTATCTCTTTCTACTTGGCACTTTGTTAATTAGGAAAAGAGAACATTAAAAGGGAGGCATTTATTTAGAACCAGAACAGTCAAACCACTGACTGGATAAAAAACAAGTTCAAGGGTATTCCACTATCAGAAAAACTAACACACAAAATACAAACTTCCATTGATCAATTAAGGACGGCTTTTATTTTATAAAACCCTGTTTGTTTTTATAAAGGCATCGCAGTTTTTCTATATATACATAGTATATATGGCATAATCCTGATTTTAAAAATCCCAACAGGTTTCTACATGGAAGGGAAAAACTGATTCTAAAATGTATATTAAAGAGCAAAGGGTCAAGGACAGACAGGGCAATTCTGAAGAGCAACGTGGAGCAGAATTACCACCAGGCACCGTGACTTTATAAAGCTGTAGAGACTAGGGCAGGGTGGCACTGATGGAGGGATAAAGAAGGGGACCGCAGAGCCCAGAAACGGGTCCACGCGCGCACGGAGGGGAGGCGTCAGAAGGTGCCGTGACAGGTCAGCGGGACAGAGGATGAGTGGGCCGGGGATCGGTGCTGGGGTAGCTGGTTATCTGTACGAAGAAAATGTAGTAAATGAGGTTCCTGCTTCCCCACACCTATAGGTAAATCCCAGGCAGGTTAAAACCCTAAATATGAAAACCAAAAAACGTCGATGTTTAGAATAAAATACAGGTTTTTGCTTCATGACCTTAGAAAAAGGAAGTGGTTGAAAAATTCTAGAACACATGCATCCTGGATGAAAAACTGAACTATAACGACATGAATAAAATACCTCTCTATTCAGGAATTGATACGATGAAATGAAAGAGAAGTCACAGAGAAGCGGATGTTTGCAACACATGTTAGTGCAAAAACTAAAATCTGAAATTAGCGGCCCTTTCCCATTTTGGCTGGGACTAGTTAGTGATGGACGAAGTCCCCCACCCGAGGCAGTATAATAGACCTGCTCTGTTTTGCCTTCCTCTCAACCATCCAAACTAATTCTAAAGGGCTCTCCAGGCTCTGAAAGTCTGTGACCTGTCACCGCCTGCTGGATGACTTGTGAACCGCCGCCACCTGGAGATGGGTCTCCTGACTTGCTCCTGAGGCCCCCTGGCGGGTCGTTCCCTAATGTTCGGGATCCTCCGATCCTGTTGGGCTCTGGAATCCCTGACGACTGTGTGATCAAGACTACTGATGGGAGGCACATCCCACTGGGCCAGGACGGGCATACATTTACATTTTTAAATATGGTAGACCCTAGGGGTGGAGTTAGACGGCAACCAGTCCTGTTCTGTGACAGATCTCTGTTCTCCGCGCAGGTGCAAGTGACAAGCTGGAGCTACCAAAATGTCCAATACGAGACCTGAGCTAAAAAAAAAAAAAAATGGGTACTTTCAGATGATTTTTTTCTTCTGAAAAAAAAGAAAAATTGTCTCAAAAGTGTCTTAACTGTGGATACGGTTAGACTAGCAAGTAAGACTTGGGTGTCAAACGCCATCCATGTTACCTGTGGCTGTGCACATCAGTCTATCCATCAACAAACACAGAGAGGTAACAGACTTGACCCGCTCTGCTCCATTGACATGTCAAAAGGGGAAATACAAACTTGGACAAGCCAAAAGATAAGTCAGGACACTGCCACACGGTCCCGCTTTGTATGCAGTAGTGAAACAAGCTACATGTCCACCTATAAAGAATTAGTTCGATAAATGTGGTAGAGCTTTACCATGGAATACACTGTGGTTGTTAAAATCAACACAGTAGATCTATATTCAAAGATGTGCATAGCATTTTGTTACACAATGAAAGTGTATATGTACTATGACCTCATCATTGGATTAAAAATAATTCTGGAAGATTATATACCAAAATGTTAATAGTGATTATGTCTCAATGTTGAGATCAGACATAATTTTCATCTTTACATTTTGCACTTTTTATGTTGTTTGAATTTTTTTCTAATAATAAGTATGGATTACTTTTTCTCTTTAGAGACAACAAAAAAGCTATTTCTGCTTGGGGATTATTATAACGTTGCTCTCCCTGCTCTTGCCTTCGCCCCTCTAGAGTCCTTCCTTCAGATTTTGCTGAAACCTAAGCAAGGTCTTCCCACTCCTCTGGTCAAGCGTCACCCTCCCCTCCACCCATCTTCCAGTCTCCCCACTGCTCTTTGAGCAAAAGCAAAGTCTAGTGGTCTCCTGGGGTCTCCTGGGTCCTAATCAGCCTCCACCAACTGTGACCTCATCTCCTTCCACTCTTGTCCCTCAGACCTACCAACCAGGGCACAGAGACCTCCTTCTGTCCCTGAGCAATGAACACCCAGGATGCTCTTGCATCAGGACCTCAGCATTTGCCTGGAATGCTCTTCCCACAGTGGGTGGATAGACGGATGGATAGGCAGATAGGTAGACAGACAGACAGATAATTGATCCAGGCACATATATCCAGAGAGTTCACCAGCTCTTCTTGCTCAAATGTCACCTTCTCAGGAGGCTTTCTCTGACTACCTATCACCAGTTTTGTTTTTCTCCATCGCCCTTATCACCATCTGATCTGCTACCTACATTTTTAAATGTATTTGTTCTCTGTCTGACTGCCGGACTAGAACGTGAGCTCTGTAAGGTCAGGGATTTGGCCTGTTTCCTTCACTGCTGAATTCTCAGCATCCGAAACAGTGCCTGGCACATAGTAGGCGCTCAATATTAGTTTGAAAGAATAAACGGATACGTTGTAAAATAGTTTGGGGAACTGATTCTTTAGAAAGTGGGAATCCCACTCACAAGATAATCTCAGGCTGGGTTCCTGCCCAGAATCTGCCACTAAGTGACCTTGAGAAGGCTGCTGGGTCACTGCAGGCCTCAGCTTCCTCTCAGCTAGTCCTTTCCAGCTCTAGGAGTCTACAAACCCTCAATCAACAAAAATTAGACTGTGAGACCTGATGATCTCCTGTGTTCAATGCAATGTGCTCAATAGGCAAAGATGCACGAGATAAGGTCTGTGCTCTAAATCTATGAGTGAAAGACCAAGAAATAACTCATAGTTTTGGAATCCACATAAAAGGCACCATTCTCTTACTATATGAGATGATATTGTTCCTTCTTGAGGTGGATTTCTTCCTTATGTCCCCCCAGACCCACCCCTGCCCTTCTCCACTCTGTCCTGGGCCCCAGGAGGCTGAGCTGCCTGGCTCCCAGCTGTGTTCTACCCATCGGGAAGCCCCAGCAGGAGAGTGGGGGGGTGGGGGGAAATGAGTCAGAGTCTTTGTTCTTCAACTGCCATCCCATGAGGTTTTCACGGGACACAGACACGCGTCTGGAGGTCACAGCTCTTGCCTGGTGGCCCTCCCTGTCTATCTCCAGAAGCTGGCAATTGCTTCCTCTCGATTTCCTTACATCTGTCTGAGCTTGTGCAAACAGTCCCTTCACTAAATTCATCTCAAATGACCGGATCGCACGTGCCTCTGTTTCCTGCTGGGAGCCTGGTGACAACTGAGATCATTAGAAAAATTGTCTCTTTCTCCCACGGTTGTCTCTGACTTGCACGTGTTTGTACGTATTTTTCCACATTTGGCTGCATAATCAGATGAGATCAAACAGACTCAGCTGGCAGCCACTGTGTCTGTCCCCGTTTCCCTCCTGTATGTCTGTCCCTGTGTCCCTCCTGTACTTCGGTCACTGTGTTGGGCTGATTTCCTATAACTCCTTATCTGGGCTCAACCACAATTATGGCCCTGCTCACGCTCATCAAAGAACCTGAGTGATTCGGGTCGAGATGCTAAGAAACGATCCAAATGGAGAATTGTGTAAAAACAAGAAGTGCCCCAATGCAAAGAACAGTAGAGATTAACCATAAAATGAGGAGTCTAAAGGAAGGAGAAAAAACCAAGTAGCAAGGAAATAGGAGGAAACAAAGGAAAAATCGTTAACGTTTGTGTATGGCTCACTTCAACACATTAATGTTGAAAAATCCATTGAGACGGGAATAAACTGCGCACAGTGCTCACCACGCGGCTGCTGAGTGCCAGCGGGCTGACTGGACAGAGGCTGCACTGAAGCTGGGCACCGAGAGGGCCTTGTCTTTGGAGAAGTCTACTGGCTTATCACTTGCTTCAGTCTTTCTGCCCTGACCAGCCGGAGGGGGTGGGATACCGGTGAACTGATCGTAAGTAAACCTATGGTGATGAGCGACGTACAAGGCCTCAGTGGAGCGATTAACAGGCAGCAGGTGTCTAAGCAGCAAAGTGAATCATTTCCTTTGGAACCGATAAAGCTGCGCCAGTGACTGTCACTGCGATTTGCACGCATGGAGGCCGCTGCATGCTCGGAGAGCCAGGCCCGAGGAGGGCGCCCGAATGCAAACCAAGCCCCCGAGGCATGCCCATGTACAAGCTGCACACTTAACGTGCAGACGCTCTCGGCTTTGAGTAAAGCAAACGATTTGTTCTTCCTCCTGTTCCTCCGTTCGTCTCACCTTCCGAAGGTTTACACATTCGTAAGCTCATCGCCGTGTGGGCCTATGTATTCCAAGCTCCTGGAGTGACGCCGAGCCAACAAGCCCTCCCCCCGCGTCTCTGTGTGTTAAGAGCAGCACAGACCTGTCTGAATACAACCGGGTCGCAGGCTCTCCAGGTCTCCGGTGTACTTCGGAACATTCATGTGAAAAATGAATCACAGGGATATCTATCAAGGCGACAGTTTCATTCATACACACTAATTGATTCTTTCCAAGTTTGACAAAATTGCTACCCATAAGAGGGTTCCCCAAATTTCCTGGACACTCTCCAGAGGTCAGCAAAGTACATCCCAGAGGCCAGATCTGGCTGCCACCTGCTTTTCTACTGTTGACAGGTCACAGACCCAGACGCAGCTGCTTCTGTCCGGCGCCACCTTAGCAAACGGACACTCGTGGTCCCTGCAGATGCTCCGCTGGCCGCAACCGCAGGTGTTCCCTGGGCCAATCCACAGATGCCAAGCCAGCTCTGAGCTCTGCACTGATCTCCCTTTTCCTCAACCACTCCTATGTCTGTCTCCTGTTCTTTATCCTATAAATGCGTCCTGCCTTCGGCCCCATCTTCTAGTTCTTTGGACCTTTGAGAACGGAGACCGTCCGCTCCATGAAGTCTCAGAAAAAAATGGTTTTTATCACCTAAATTGTTTTCTTTAACCATTTTTAACAATGCAGGAATTAAAAAAAAAATGGTTTTTACATTCTTAAATGGTTGATAAAAGGTTTAAAAGTGGACAATATTTTGTGACGTATGAAAACCATATGAAATACACATTTCAGTGTCCATCGATAAAGTTTTACTAGAACACAAGAACACACATTATTTATGCGTGGCCACTGCCACACAGAGGTGCCTGAAACTCCCAGCATAGTCACTATCTTGCCCTGTACAGAAAAATGTGCTGACCCTGTCTAAGCGAACGGTTCATAGTGGGAAGCTTAAAACAAACAAGCAAACACGCTCTTAAAAACCAGGGGTATAGCACTAACTGTGGGGTTTTCTTTTTTTACTCCTTTCTGCCTGATCCAGGATGTGCTTGAGTAGTGAGTTATAAAATTTTATTGTGCCTGCAGTTTGGACTCTCTGATGTCCTCTAAATCTGCAGCCTCTGAAACTAACCAACCAACCGAAACCCATGCTAATGATTCTACTTGGCCGAACTCGTGTGGTCCTTGTATTCTACTTCTGTCAGCAACGCTTTGCTCCTGGACCTCTGTTTCTGAATCGTGATGTCTAATGCCTTCGAGTCCCAAGACCAGAGCTCAAGCAGAAGTCTTTAAGAAAGAGCTCTGGACCAGCTGGGGTCACCAGGCCAGACACAGCATCCTCAGCAATGACTCATGGAGGAGACGGATAAACTCTCCTTCACCTTGCAGAGTGAGAAGATGTCGTAATCTTGGTCCGTACATACATATTTATTTCCTCAAAACAACCCTGAGAAGTAGAAAACATCACCTACCTCAGACATTACTGGATCCATTTTACAGATGAGGACACTGAGGCCCAGAGAGATGACGTGACTTTGCCAAGATCTCAAAGCGAGGTAACAAGAGAACAGCTCTCCTGGTTTCAGACCAGCCATGCCTGCCGGATTCTGCTCTGTCTAAAGGTGCTGCTCCACAGTAGCAAATTGTCCTCTTGATCACTGGGATCTCTCGCCAGCGCCTCTTTCCCATCCTTGTTGCCTTGAGCTTAATCCCCCTGGGTCTGTTTCCTCCCTGCTTTCCTTCCTCCCTCCCTCCCTCCTTGACTCTATTTACTTTTTTCTTATTAGTGTCACATGGCAATTCTGGGAGTTCGCCTTTGCTTATAAATGTTACCAACTGGACAACTCTGGTAAGTTTCTTGACCAACTTTCTCCCCCCGACCTCCTCTTCGGGTTCCCCAGACAGTAGCAGTAGAGAGTTATCCAGCCCCCAGAGTTGTCCCTGCGCTAAGTCTCATTCAGTCACTCACGCCTTCGATCAATACTCATTGAGCTGCTGCCCTGTACAGGGTGTTGGGAACACAGCCCTGAACGAGGCATTCCAGCAACGGCGTGGAGCTCATCCCGCTGGGTCAGTATACATAACAAATAGTTTCGGTTCAGGCAGGGAAAGGGCTACAGAGAAAATCAAGCAGGGGGTGGGCCCGAGTAACAGTGAGGGGGAAGCCTGTCTGAGGAAGCGAAGGCCCAGCTGAGGAAGGGGGTGAGTGGGATGGTCAAGGAAGGATCCGGGGAGGGAGAGTCCCAGCAGAGAAAACAGGGTGCAAACGCGCCCAGGCGGGGAAGAGAAAATGCCTTTCGATAGCAAGGAGAGGGCATCTCCTGGGCGCTGCCTTGAGGGTGCCAACCTCGCTTCCGTGAAGAGCTCACTGGTTCTCTCTGCCTATACCGAGAGGGTAGAACACGGGAAATTCAGTGCTTTAGGGGGCCAGGCTTATACAGGCTCCCAGGGAAGGCTGTTATGATCCTAAAGCCGGTCACGCATGCCAGTTATTTTTTTATTTCATTTCATGTGTCTTTGGTAAAACGAAAACGCTTTCTGATTTTTGCCATTTCTATTATTTATAGTGCATATATATATGTGTGTATATTTAGAGTAGTTTATTGAGTTTTAGAGAGAGAGGAAGGGAGAAGAGAGAAGCATCAATGTGAGAAGGAAACATGGATCAGCTGCCTCTTGCACGCCCCCTACCTGGGAAAAAGCCCACAACCCAGGTACGTGCCCGGACCCGGAATCGAGCCAGCAACGTTTCGGTGCCCAACCAACTGAGCCACACCGGCCAGGGCTAGAGTTCATACTTTTACTACTTGTTCCATCCTTCGTGGCTCCTAGAGAATAAGTGACTGCCTGGCGGGCACATACATGTCCCACAGAGCCACATGTGTACCCGTGTCTGTGAGGCTCCACAAGGCCCCTGCTCTGACTGGCTAATTTATAAATCAATCACAGGGATAGAAGAATGCCACGGAACACTGAGGCAAATGACAATGTTGTTGGTATTTCTTTAAAAATGGAGCAGGATGGGGCAAAAACTGAGGGTCCGTGACCTCTGCCTTGGGTTTCCTTACTAGAACAGAATGGGCGCTGCAACAGTGATGTCATCAAACACCCCCCCTCCCGGCCTCACTCAGGCTGAGTGTAACCGAGGAGAACATTGGCCCTGGCTTTCAGTAACCAAAGGGCATAAAAGCAATGAGATCTACCAGTCGTGCCATTGAGCAATCAGCTGCTAATAGGGTCTGGCATTAATAGGTCCCCGGGAAGTGAAGCCTTGTTGGTAAAGCTGAAGTGTTATTTTTCCTTTGAAAGGAGTTGGGCGGAGGCCTAAAATAGGCAAGAGGAGTCCAGCGAGTGGCCTGTCCAGGGTGGGATCCAAGGTTCCCCTAGGGCACTCTGGGCCTCTGTAGTCACTTGAACATCCTGTACTGACGTTTGCTGTTCAGGGAGCCAAGTGGGCATCACACCAAGGAAACATCCAGGGAGGAAGGACCCTGAGGTGCAGAGGAGGAGCAGTGAGCGGGAAAGCCCAACAGGCAGAAATGCTGTTCTCACAAGTTCCTTCAGGGCCTCGTTCAAACTAGGTGCCGCTGGCCGGGCTGGGGTCTAACCAACCAGAAGGGCTGCTGGCTGCAAACTCCCAGGGCTGTACCAACGCATACTGGGTGAATCTCAGGCCTGCACGAATGTACAGCACACCTCACAAGTTTTAAGTGAAAAAGAAATCTGCCCTGGCCGGTGTGGCCAAGCTGGTTGAGCGTTGTCTCGTGCACCGAGAGGCCACTGGTTCAATTCCTGGTCAGGGCACACGTGCAGACTGTGGGCTCGATCCCCAATAGGGGGCCTGCAGGAGGCGGCCCATCGATGCTTCTCTCTCATCGATGTTTCTATCTCTCTCCCTTCCTCTCTCTCTAAAAATCATTAAAACCATAGTCTTAAAAAATCTTATATGCTTGTCCCGTGGTGTCAGGACCTCTGCAGTCCATTTATTTAATCGCCGACCTTACCATTCTGGTGCTGCTCTGCATTAATGAGAACCTCCTTTAATTTGAATCTCTCTCGGGGAAGTGGCTTTGCTGTCAGCCAAACCCAAGTTCAGATCCTACCTTTATAACTTTTATTCTTGGCAAAATACATAACCTTTCAAAAACTCAATTTTTAAAAACCTATGAAAAGGGACATCCTCCGGCATGGGGTTGTTTGTGAGGATTAATATGAGATTTGCCAGGTAATGTGCTTGGTGTGGTGCCTGGCTCACAGGAGGTTTTCACAGCGGTAGCTCTCATATCTAGAACCTATTTTAATCCAAATAAGTGCTGCTTAGTAATTAGGTAATTTCATATATTGGAAAATGGGTTTTGGGAACAAAATAATAGTTTAAACTAAAAGCAAATAAGAAGTGTGAATGTGCTGGAATACAGGGGTCTCCAAAACATTAGAAATCTTAAAAAAAAATTAAAACCACACAACTGAAATACCAATTACAGCAATAGAATTTGCACAAGCCATCCAGCAAATTCCATTTCTGCTATCCTGATTTGAGTAACCATGTATATGTAAAAGCAGTTACAGTGTATTTATTTAAGAATAGCTCATAATTGAGAGTTTTCACCGAGTCAGCCACCTCCCTTGCACACAATTACTCTGAAATGATAAAACTTTACTTCTCATAGGAGGCCAATTGTAATGAAATGTTACGTATCTGTTGGGGTGGTGAATACACAATACAGTATACAGGTGATGTACTATAGAATTGTATACCTGAAACCTATACACTTCTATTAACCAATATCACCCCAATAAATTCAATAAAAAAACATTATGTATCTGTAAAGCACTTTCGCATAGCTTATCCTACTTAATCCACAAAACTGGGACCCACCAGTGGCCAATGATTACCAGAAACTCCAAAACCGTGCTTCAGTTTAAAAAGAGCAAGAGCAAGGGATGCCTCAGCCCACGCCCCCTCCCCGACTCACGTCCACACCCACGTCCAGGGCCAGAGCTGTTCCATCTCCCCCTTCTCCTGTCCTGTCTCTGCGGAGAAGGGGACACTAGGGGCTGGAAGGAAGGAGGTGAGCATGGGTCAGCTCACAGCAGCGGCGCAGACTGGGGTGGGCATAGCGAGTGCCGCTCAGATTGTGGTAAGGGCAAACTACACGTTCAAAATACAGTCAGACCCGAGGCTTGCCCTGGCTCCGGTTACCCCAATTTTTGCCCACGCATCACAAAATTTAACCAAAGATTATATCAAAGACCTCAGCCAGCAAGAGTGGAAGGAGGCCCTCCTTCGATCTGAAATAGAATCATTAACATTTCTTCTAGAAAGAAGGAGTTTCATTCCTTGTCATATGCCTGGGGAGTTTTAGCTCCTAAATTCTGAAGGAGTGTAACAATTGTTGGATGATCATAGTGGGTGTGAGTGTGTGTGTGGCCTCATCATAGCTCCACATCCCCCAACAATTCAGTCTCTGAAGAGTAAAAATTCCTAGGACTTGGGGGACTTGGCGAACCTCCACCCCCGATAAGAGCAGTGACCTTGGAAGTCAGCTGTGTGGATGTTTTGTGAGAGGGGAGGGGTTTATTCAGAACCACTAACCAAGAGAAATAGGGCTCTGCACTGGCCAAATGACAGTGTCAGGCAAAGTTCCTTCCTGGGGAAAGGGGAGCCAGGGGGACAGCAGGGCTCTTCAGACAGAAACTTGGAGGAATTTATTGGCAAAACTGAAAAGATGACAGTATTCCCAAAAAAAGTGCCAATGTTCCAGCTCTGAGATCTCCCCACTACACAGGGCCCCAGCTTTGTGTAAATGTGCCCCCCACTTTTAAAAGACAAAGATTTCTAAGAGGGGTTGGCAGGGAGGTCTAAGTAATTGAAGTGTGGTTCCTGAATCAATCATGTGGGAGCTGCTTAAACCCTGGACTATGATAAGAATCTGACATTTAAAAAAATGCCCAGGAGATCAGCTAGACACCCAGCTTCCCCACCCCCTAGAGCGGCACTGTGACAGCAGGAACTTCTGCCATCAGCTGGAACCCCCAATAACACGTCAGCATACCAATGACTCCTTTGTTTCTCCCTGACCATAGTCCGGAGGGACTGACCTACCTGAGTGTCCTTGATTTGCAAGGGAACACTAGCCCTGAAGAGTCTGGGAGCACTGATTCTAAAATGGTTTCAAAATGAACCCATTTTCTCAAAAAATAAAAAGTGTGGTATGTGCTCTGTTGCGGCGATCGTGAAAGAAAACTGACCTCATACTCCCTAAGGGTGGTGCAGAAATAAATTTTCCGCTGACCTGTGTCCCTGGTGGAAGCCTGCAACTTGCAAAGGTCTGGGAAAACTGTCACAGGAAAGGCCGAGGGGAGCCCCGTTCCAGGCTGCCCTTGTGCAGGGCACTAGGTGGGCCCTCGTGAGGCGACCTCAGCATGTGGCTGCATCTGTCCCTCTGAAAGGCCCTGGTACTCACTGGAGGTCTGGACGATGTCGCTGGGCTGGCTGCGGGGGCTGGGGCCGTGGGCATTCATCGCCCTCACTGCAAATTGGTAGTTGGTGTCCGGATCGAGGCCCTTGATAACCATGGAGTCCATCTGGATTCGCTCTTGGATTGAGATCCAACTCTTGTCGAAATCTGGTCTTTATCGATGAAGGAAGGAAACAAAACAAGAAGCAGTTAATTACGAACAGCAGGGGAAAGGGGCGCTTGCTCGCTGCGGAAACCACCAGGGCTTGAACTCGAAGCAATACTTATAAAAATGAGAGAACATGTCCTATCCAAAAGCCATCCTGATTTTAAATCATAGGTCATCATTTTTAAGTCCCTGCCAATAAAAGCAAGTAGATCAGTTTTAAGCAGCATTTAAAGACCAGCCGCTTTTCCTCGCAAGGCCTTGACTGCGGCGAAAGGTCCCCCGTAGGATTTCATTTCCAGGACTGTCCTCCAGATGTTTCATAGACAAGCCTTCCCCTGCTGGTCCCCATTCCCAGAGGTCAGGGGAGAACACAGATTCCATCGGCTCACAGTCTGCTCACAAAATAAACAAATACAAGTTTTATGGGGTGACTAATTTGTAGGAATCGCCATGGGAAAACCCAGGAAGATTCTGTTCGTGGCCTTTCTTCCTCCTCTGAACAAAACCGTGCAACTCTGCCAACTTGCTGGGTTTTCATGTGTCCTAAGAACCCTACAAAGAGTGCAGACCCTCGCTTAAAGCTGCCACCTGGAAAGCTACACACAGAGGGTAAAAGTACAACTCAGGCTGGACAGAGCCACTCAAATCCTGTCTCTGTGACTTAAGTCTCAATTTTCTCATCTGTAAAATGGGGGTAATAAAAGTACTTATCTAAGAGGGCTGTGGTAAAGACGAAATTAGATCTACATCCTTAGCATGGTGCCTGGCATCCCATCGTTAACTCTTGGCATGTGTCACCCATTGTCTAAGGGACTTACACACAGATTTCTCTAACAAGTTGAATGCCAGGTGGGGTCCGTAAGCCCAGGAGAAGATGCCTCCTTGGGCTCACGGAGCAGAGTAGTTTGTGGGGCCGGGATCATGTAGGAAATCCACATGTTGGGAGAAGCAGAGGTCACAGAGGGCGCCCACGGGAGGAAGCAGGGCTGGTTTCTCTCTCTCGACATCCTTTCCCTAAAGATGGGCTTCTCCTGTAAACTAACTTTGTCATCAAAGAGGAAACCTCAGTGAGTGGCTGGAAACACATTTACAAACTCAAATTAATAAAATCACTTCACAGAGGAAAGCCACAGGGAATGCCCTAAAAGCAAAGCCAGAAAAGATGCAATCTTGCTCTCCCATGAGTCTTTGCTAAGCTTCCCCGTGGCATTTCTAGAGGAAATGACCTATAACTGTTCTTAAATGCCACTGTTTACCCAAATATCTACAACAATCTTATGTAAAAATTACAGCCCTCTCCCCACAAAGGGAGGTTATTTTGTATTTGTTCATTTAACGCAGGAAAGAAAGCTATCTTTTCAGCAAATAAGAGATTAACGTTATTAACCTTTCATTTCATTATACAGAGTGAGAGAGGAGAGCTCACGCAGGCTGAGTACCAGTTCAAAACCTTTAACATCTGGCCTCGGCTTTTCTCACGGGTTTTGCATTTAAATGTTTTTAGAGTCTCTCAAAGTACAAAAGTGCAAAGGGGATGTTGAGAAAGGGATAACTAGGCAAAAGTATTGTCTCAGATCACCCTCCAGCCAGAGCTTCTTTTTGCAACTAAAGAAAATTATTTTCTTCAACTACACAGTTGCCAGTCAAATCACCAGAGCGACACTCGCCCGCCAATTTCCCCAACAATGAAAAGGCTAGAGGGAGAGACGCTAAGAATGCGCTGCCACCCCAGGTAAAGATGGGCAGCCACCAGCGGATGGGCACTGGAAGCACTTTTCCAAATCATGGGCGAGGGTTGGGTCGGGCCCTGCGTCTCTGGAGGTCAGCGGAACGCTCTGGGAGGTGGCTGGGCAGGGAGTTCAGGGGCACAAGCAAGGTCTTGGCAGTGGCTGCTCACATCCCAATCAGCTGATCCAAGGAATCAAGACTCACTTATTGGTTCATTGGGGTGGGAAGAAGCCCGATCACTGGCAATGTAGCATCAACCTGGTTATTGGGCACCTTAGAGATCATTTCATCCAAGTGCCTGAGGCTCTCAGAAATTACATGTGAGCTCTTATGTGTGAACACCTTATCTTCCTAAGAAAAGGGTCCTTAGCACTCATCAGATTCTCAAAAGCTTTAAGAGTCACTTGTCTCGTCGAGGGACTCTCATTGGACCCGTGGGGGCACTGAAGGAAATAATTGATCCGAAGTCACAGAACACTCGATGGTATTTTTTTCTGTTTCATTCCCTTTCTTTCTTTTGGCATTTTAAGCACCTCTGCCATTGCCAACCTCATCCTTAGTGGACAGCTGTTTTTCTTGGTACCATCAAGCCCAGTAGGCAGCTGCCTTGGGCGAGTCCCCTGGCAAGTGATTAATGAGGGTCGACTGGGCGCCCGTCACAGAAGCTGCATTCTGGAGGCTCCAGGAACTCTAAAGGTAGTTCCATGCTTAGGGAGCTACAATCTAGTTGGGGGATGACACATCTAAGGACCAGTAGGAAGCCAATGCAAAACAGCACATTTCAAGAGCTCTATTTGAATGGGTCGATGTGAACAGAAATCCTGGGGAAAGTCTATGAGGGTCGGAAAGAACTTAAGTTAGGGTTGGGATGTGTCTGTGCATTTGAAGGAGTATCTTTAGGTGGAGGAAGACAGGGCAGCTTCAGCTCTGTGCACACAGAAGGTGCTCAATAGTACGCATTTGGATGGGTATAGACACGTAGCAAGTGTCCAATAAAGGGGGGTTGAGCTGAGCTGGGACATCTTTAGAGTTTGACCTTAGGAGTAACAAGATGCCCTAAACCAGGGAGCCGCAGACTTCAACCGGCTGCCAGCTTTTGTAAATAAAGTTTTACTGGAACACGGCCTCGCTTGTTTGTTTAGTTGTCCATCGCTGCTTTCCTGCCACAATGGCAGAGCTGAGTGGCGGAGACAGAGATCATATAACTGGCAAAGCATAACATATTTGCTGTCCGACCCGGTGAGAAAGAGTTGTACAACCCCTGGCCCAAAACAACAATCTTTAAAGCTGTTTGTGCCCCTTTGATAGTCTGAAGAAGCCTGTGAGCCCTCTCTGATAATATTTTTAAAGAAAAAAAAAAAAGAAATACATAGGATCACCAAGGAAACCAATTATACTGAAAATAATTATAAAAGCAAAAAATTATGATATACTGGTATATGAACTTCTTTATTAATACATTAAATAACACTACCTAGCAATTGATTTAATAACTACAATAATTTTAAAGTAGTGCTAAGTATAATGAATATTTGGGGATATGTGCAACAACTGCAATGGGATAAGAAAACATCTAGGATTCTAACGGTGACAAAGTCTCAGGAGTTAATATCACTGTGGTTTGTTGCCTACATTCATAATTAAAAGCAACAACAAAAATGCAGGGTTCGGTAAAACTAAGGATGTAATTTTTCTCCAACTAAAGTCCAGGGACCCCTTGAATTCTGCCAACGGACCTCTTGAGGATCTACAGACTGCAGGCTAGCACCCTGTTCTAGAAGAGATATGATCCCCGAGATGACCCAGGGCCACCATGGTAGGAGGGAGAGAGAACCTCACGCTTAAAAAAGTCCTCCAGTTCTCTGTCAGTTCCACAGGATTTGCTCTGCACTGAAATGAACTGCAGAGGAAAAGTCCAAAACCACTAAGTCCAAAACCACATAGTCTCAAAAAATGTATCAGCTGACCTTCAGCTTTCAGCCTTCTCTCTTTATTTACAAATTGTTTAAACCAAATGACAAGCAGAGGGACAGAATGGAGAAGGAAACTCGGCTGGCATTCTGTCCCAGGCGGGGCAAGGGGAGCACACTGCCATTTACAGTTTACAAACGGCTCCACGGCCACTACACAAGAATTCAATGTATGTCGACTGCCCTGGGTCAGACTAGGGACGACATCAAGATGCTCATGGTGGGAGGGACTGAAGCTTTCAGGGATCAGTTTGTGGAGCAGTTGGTCTGACTTTCAGAACTGCCCTTCCATTCGAGCCTGAATGGATGAACTTGACAGCTACCAGAATTTCTGGGACCGGGCACCATTCTCGCTTATTTCTAAGGCGATCCCTGGTGGTCGGAAAGGCTTTTACTTAAGCATAACTTCCTAAACACTTTCTTACAGAGACAGGGGGATTTTCCCCATTCTCTCCCAAATTAACTGATTGTGAAAAAACAATTATTTAAATATTTTAAGTTCTGTACTGTTAGGGGCAGGAAGGCTGACACTGGGCCACATCACTGTTATGTGTTGCAGCCATTTGCCCAATTATGATACACATTCCAGTAAAATGCTATGAAAAAACACTGACAATTCACTCACACGCTACAAAGAGCTCCAAAACGCAGGTCGGCATTCAATGTGAAATGGGCTCACAGTGGGAACTGCCACGTTAGTCTGATACATTTAGGCAGTCTTGGAGGCTTACTTACTTTTACCAAGACCGATATTCCTTTTAGGGTGAGAAAACAAAAGCCATAAATAACACTGTAGGGGGCAGAGAGGGGAGGGGCCGTGCAGACACGTGCTGGGGTTCTGTCTGGCTTTGATTCCTGCAGGCGGACAGGCAGGATGCTGGTGTCTGTCGTGGTCTCTGAGAGCAGCGGCAAAGGGCTCACGGACCGCCCGTGTGGCCCGTGTGGCCCGAGTGGCCATACATTTCCATCTGCACGTGGCTCAGGGTGGGAAAAGGGGCAACATACGCAAAACCGCCCACAAGCCGCTCCGCTATGTGCTGTACAGACACTTTCCTATCTTCACAACCCTGCTAACATCATCCCCGTTTCACAGCCGAGGGAAGGAGCTCGCGCAGGTTCCAGCGAGCTGTTGGCGTTCTCCAGACTCAGTCCCATGACTGCCTGTGTCCAGCTGTTCGCCGGCACCTCCCTGACTCGTGGTGTGTCTGCTCCACGCAGGGTGCTGTATCCACGCAAGGGAGGGAGTCAGTCACTGCTTGCACGTCATGGTGAGGAAGACAGACCTTGCACAAGTAACTAACTGCAAGTGCGATGAGTGTTGCAGGTAACTGCGGTCTGAGGAAGGGGCAGAAGTACAGGAAGGCTTCCTGGAGGAAGTGATAATTAAGCAAGAGTCCTGAAGGATGAGTAAGAGTTAGGTAGGTAAAGAAGTAGTAGAGTTATCCTGGCAGAGAAGAGCAGCTTAAAGACTTCTAGCCAAGAAAGTCCATG
Source organism: Miniopterus schreibersii (assembly GCF_964146895.1). NCBI lineage: Eukaryota > Metazoa > Chordata > Mammalia > Chiroptera > Miniopteridae > Miniopterus > Miniopterus schreibersii. The sequence continues at coordinate 97,168,720 of NC_138103.1, read as the reverse complement.
GCTATATAGAAAAGCGGAAAAGACCTATCGCAAAATCCAGAAGTAGGAAGACTTTGCATTGAGGGGGCACTGACTATGTGCCAGGCGCTGTTCTGTGTACTTCATGGGTGTTGGCTCATCTAATCTCACAGCAGCTCTACGAGGTGAGGAAACTGTTATCCCCATTCTTCTGGGTGAGGCACAAAGAAGAGGCACAAATAATCCAGCTAAGAGCAAATGGTTTAAAAGTGGTGGGGGCAAGGGTTGGACCCGTGAGTCTAGGTCCAGAGCCTGTACATAAGCCACCAGTCTACGCTACCTCTCCTTCGTCATGACAATAGAAAATCAGAGTCCAGCCTTATTTTATATGTAGGGAAGCTGAGAAATGGAACCAAGCCACCTGTCCCCAGGGTTAGAGGCCAAGGGTTAGAGGCCAACTCAGATTTTGTCTTCTGGTTCCACATTTGGACAAACTTAAACCTGAGATATAAAACCAGGAATCGGACTGTAAGTTTCAATTCTGAATGAGAAACTTTTTTAACTTTCTTAGGCGGTGACCTTGACCATGAGTCAAATCACATCATTTCTTAAAACTATTCCCAGGAGATCACTCAGAGCCTCCTGAGATCTGGCTGAACAGAAGCCCTACAACCAGAGAGCTGAAGCAGCACCGAGACCGGCAAGAGGGGTGGAGACGCAGGGGATCCGGGCTGGATCTCAGAGACGCGGCCGGGGGCCCACGCCGGTGCCGTGGGGTAAACCCGGGAGGGGATCTTGGCGGTGGGGGTTTCCCAAGGAGCGAGGGGTCCCAGCCCCACAGCAGGCCCCCAGCCCAGGGCTCCAGGGCTGGGAATAGACGTTCCCACAGCTTGGGGCTGTGAAACCAGCGGGGACTGTCCCTGAGGGTCGCGGAGGCTGCGGGAGCCCCAGCAGCTCCTCTCAAAGGGCCCCGCACGGACTCACCCGGACGCTCCCTCTGAGCCCAGCGCCGGGCAGCAGCCTGAAAGGACCCGGGACACTCGGGGAGGAACTGACCTGCCTGAGATCCGGGCGAGAGGCGGAGGGCGGCTTCCTCCCAGGCAGAAGGGCTGGCGGAGGCCATGGCTCCTGTGGTGAGTCCTCTGCACACAGCCGGCAGGCAGGCGCCACGTTTGAGTCGCCAGCACCTGACTCTCACCCTTGGCCCCGCCCCGTGATTCCCGGAGGCCCCGCCCCTCCCCACCTGCAGCTCATCCGGGCCATTTCCAGGGGCTTTTCTGTGCACGTGGCCTCTCAAGGCTCATGCTTAGGACTTTCCTAAAATCTCTCAAACAAGCAGCAGCTGCCCCATTCGGCTTGATAAGTGGCCCCAGGCCTGGCACTAGCGGCAGCTGCACTGGCTCATAGCTTGGCCTCTCCTGGGCACCTCCAAGCCCAGCACAAGGAGCAGCCAACTATAGTTTGCTGTGTAGCTCATGCGGGGTGGCCCTGGGCAAGGCACTGGCACAGGCTGACTTTGCACCTCCCGGCAGGCCCCAGAGACAGTGTACCTGGTGGTCAGACGGGACCACGCTGGATTACAACCCTACCACATCCACGAGTGACACACTCAAGGGGTGCACTTGGTGAACACCAGAGCCCCACTGAAGTAAATCCTGACCCATAGGGGTGTCTCCAGCACAGCAGCTCTTTGGCTATAGTTGCAGCAGGTCCTCACAGCTGATTGGCCTGGGGGTCAATTCCTCCCAGTGACACCAGCAGCAACCAAGGCTCAACTACAACAGGACAGTGCACACAGCCCACACAGGGGAGCACCTAGAAGGCCCAGCTCAGGTGACTGGGGAGGCTCAGCCACTGGACCCTACAGGACACCTACTACACAAAGCCACTCTACCAATTCCAGGAGACACAGCAGCTCTACCTAATACACAGAAACAAACACCTGGAAGCAGCCAAAATGCGGAGGCAAAGAAATATGTCACAAAGGAAAGAACAGAAGAAATCTCTAGAAAAGGAACCAAATGAAATAGATCCAAGCAAGCTAACAGACACAGAATTCAGAAGTTTGTTTATAAGGATGTTTAAGCGGACTATTAGGGAAATAACTGAGAAAATAGATAACATAATAAAGTACCAATTTGAAATGAAGGCTACATGAACTGAAATGAAGAATAATTTACAGGGAATCAACAGTAGAGTAGAGGATGCTGAGAATCGAATCAGCAATTTGGAATATGAAGAAACAAAAAACACTCAACCAGAAGAGCAAAAAGAAAAAAGAATCCAGAAATATGAAGAAAGTATAAGGAGCCTCTGGGACTTCAAGAGGCCCAAAATTCGTATTATTGGGGTGCCAGAAGGGGAAGAAAGAGACCAAGAAATTGAAAACCTATTTGAAAAAATAATGACAGAAAACTTCCCCTATCTGGGGAAAGAAATAGACTTACAAGTCCAGGAAGCACAGAGAGTCCCAAACAAGAGGAACCCAAAGAGGCCCCCAACAGGACACATCATAATTAAAATGCGAAAGGTTAAAGACAGAGAGAGAATCTTAAAAGCAGCAAGAGAAAAGCAATTAGTTACCTACAAGGAAGCACCCATACGACTATCAACTGATTTCTCAACAGAAACCTTGCAGGCCAGAAGGGAGTGGCAAGAAATATTCAAAGTGATGAAAAACATGGACCTATAACCAAGATTGCTCTACCCAGCAAAGCTATCATTTAGAACTGAAGGTCAGATAAAGAGCTTCTCAGACAAGGAAAAGCTAAAGGAGTTCATCACCACCAGACCAGCATTACAGGAAATGTTGAAGGGCCTTCTTTAAGAAGAAGCTAATGAACAAAAGAATCTGATGAACTAAATAGATCCAGAGACACTGATGCATGTAACAGATGATCATATTTCAGAGGGAAGAGAGAAGGGGGATGGAGGAGGGAAGAGATTAACTAAAGAAGTTATAGGCATATATGTATAACCCATGGACACAGACAAAGACAGGGTGAAGGCCTGGGGAGGGGGTGGGAGCGAGGTGGAGGGGGTCAACTGGGGGGAAAAATGGGACACCTGTAATACTTTCAACGATAAAGATAAATTAAAAAACAAAAACAAACAAACAACCCTATTCCCAGGAAATCCAGAACCTGACCAGCCTCCATTGTCAATCTTCATTCAGTCACAGCCCCTGCAGAGGAACTTCCTGTGAAGGAACTAAGTTCATTCATCACTTGTACATTAACGAGTTTAGGATGGGATGGAAAGACAGATGATTTTGACAAAAATGTCAATGTGTGAGTAATTTTCAAAACTCACCCAGATGGGCATGACCTTGAGATTCTCAAGTGAAAGTCAGTGTGGAAGCAGCCCTGTGTGAAGATGAGTTTTGCAAGTCTTATGGCGGGAAGCAAGGGGTCAGGGGATGATTTAGGAAGGAAAGTGTAAAAGGGAAAAGAAAGGAAACCTTGTTCTGTCCCCTTGATGAGTGTAACTCTCTTGGGCTGAGATTTAGAGATCCATATTTCTTGACCTGTGCCCCTAAAATATACAGAAATATTGTGAACTTTCACATGCACACCAGAAAAAGCCAGCAGTGGACTTTGATTAAAGACAGGCACTGAAAACCGTAATCTACCCTTTTCAGCAATTGACACTGCAAAGCTCTGAAGCAATTTCAACAAATCCGGTCACGCTACAGAAAAACTATAGGCAAGTTAAATGAAAAGTATTCTCCACCTTTAACCAACCTGATAGAGAGTGTTTGTGAAGCATGGAGTCCCATTTGGGACATCAGGGGTGAGGAATATGGTCTGGGACTCGGTTTTCATTGCCAGCATAGTATATGTTTTTTGCTTGTGAGAAAGGCCCTTACCCTGGGGAAATTCTTAGGCAGGAGGAGGAAAGTTTCTCAGATATTTATAGCCAAAATATTTCAAAACATAGGTAGCTATATTTATGCTTGGTTCTCATTTTCATGAAAGCTAAGCATTGCTGCCCGGGAAGAAATTTTCGGTATCACTTTAGAAATGCTCTCTTTCACCATGATGCGTGATTTTTCCATTTTAAGAAAGCAGGTGAAAATTTTGAAAGCATTGCAAAATATGTTACCGCCTGAGGCCTTACTTAGAATTTGCCTCTTCAAATCTTTTCAACACTGATTAAAAATTTAAAAATCCACTGTTAGCAAGGAAGATACTGAACAACCCCAGGCCGACTCGGGGGGGCAATGGGAGGCACATGAGGAACAAAAATGTGTTCGGTCCGAAGCCCAGGACCCCGGAGAGCATCATAAATACGTAATGTCGACCTGAGACATCATTAAAACTAGCAAAAAAGCAGTCAGTTCCCCACACCCTGGTCCAGTGTAAGTTCTCTGGTTAATTGTTTATTAGCCAGTTAAGTATTTATAAAGGTTTTAAAGACTATTTCTTAACAATGCCTTTGTTACCATTATGTTCATTTAATAAGTAAGAAGAACAACTGATGTATAAGCACCTACCGAGAGAGAGGACGGGAACCTAATCTTCCAAGGACAGAACCTAGATGGAGACTTCATATTAAGATGGTTGAAACTGAGAATATACATTGATTCCGACAATTTCCCAGCCTTGGCCTTCCAAAGGCCCGTCTCTTGGATAAAACGAAAAACTTTGTGCTTACACAGAGACCCGTCACGGGTGTTTCTGTACACAGGAGGTTGTCTGGGCAAAAGGAATTCAATATTAAACATTAAACAGACCTCTCTGAGGAAAACAGAATGATCTGAGGACCCCCAAAGCTTTTCAGGCTAATTGCAATTGCTGCTATAGAGCCCAGGAAAGCTCTCGCTAAACACACATCCTCAGGACTCACCTGTAATGGGAGAGACTCTGAGATGTTTACAAATGAATGTGGGGATTTATCCGGCAGCCAAACAGTAAATGCCACAACCAGCTGGGAAAGCTCTCTTTCTGGTCCAACAGCAAACAGCAGCTTACACTGAGCTCCCCATGCCCTCGGCCAGTGGGGCCCCGGGCGGGCTGAGTCGATGCTTCCTTCCGTCTCTGAAGGTGGGTCAGACATGAAGAGATGGGGGTTGTGCAGAAAGGGCAGTGGGCTGGAAGTCAGGGGACTTCACTTCCCATTTTAATTCTGTCCCCATCATCATTTTGCCTCAGCAAAGCAACTGAAACAACTGAATCTCAATTTCTTTCTTGGGTAAAGGGAAACAATGGTATGGTGGGAAAGAAATAACACGCTGGTTGAATACTATGTGTACACACTGTGTGAAATCTATAACCAACAGCCCTGCAATGAGGGTCACATGAACTTGATATCACAGATGAGGAAACGCAGAGTCTGAGATAAGGGCACGTGACCAGTTACATATTCTGGGAGAGATAATAGAGGCAGAATTCCTAGTACAGGGCTGAACCAGGGGTTGGCTTCCCCATGCTCCCACGCTCCATTAGGAACTCCAACATGTCCAGCAGTTCTAAGTTTGAAGCCAGCTTTCCAGGCATTGTAAAGGTATATTTTTCAAGGTAAACAGAAAAAAAATATGTAACAGTTTGTTTTGATGGTGAGTCATTTAAAAATATTTATACTTGAGAATTTGGGGCCTCAGCCTCCCCAAATATTAGAGGCAATTCCAAATGTTAAAATGCATTTTGCTGGAGAGGAATGATAATTATTAAATGTAGGTACAGAGCAGTCACCTATACCTCGCACTTTTGTAGGTTTTTAATGTCTACAAATTCTTTCTCCTATATGATTTCACTTGATTCTCCTAACCACACATTGTGCGGTTGGAAGGAGTTATCACCCATGTTTTGCAGATAAGGACATTGTCGTCAATGCCTCTGGGGCCTCTGTCAGCTCCCTTGTCCCACTTCTGGTTTCAGCAGCAGCTGTGGCTCACAGAGCTTCATGTGAGCTCAGACTCTCCCTGTGTGGCCAGTGTCCAACCCCAAGCACCTGCTGTGCTCATATCACAGCTCCTGCTCTCCCAGGACCCCCTCCTTGAGCCACAGCCAGCAGGGCCTAGAAGGTGAGAATTACACTCCTGGGGAAACACTCAATCAACAGAGGAGAACAGAGTCAGAGAGTAGAAGGCTCCTGCCCTTCTGACAGGGGAATTTTAGAGGAAGAATTCTGTAGACTTCACAGTGGCATCACGCTCCCATTGAAGCCCCGGGTGCTTGCAGGAGTGACTTGAGCAACACATCCTTACATGTCTTTCTTCCTTCTTTCACTCTCTTCACATCTCATTCCTACTTCTAAACAAATTAAATGACTTGCACCCAAGTCCTGTCTCAGGCTCTGCTCTGGGGGACCCTAAACTATGAGAGGCATGGAGGCCTCAGCAGGGGAAGTGACAAGCACAAGGCCACCTGCCCAAGTCTTCTGGTTCTTAAGCCAATGAATCTCTCATATCTTCTAATTTCAGTTGTACACACAAGGAAACAAACTAATATCTACCTTCTACCCAGATGCCAGACTTAAAACAAATTTTAAAAATACACACCTTAGTGCAAAGTGAGAAATAAATGATAACCATCATTTTTGCCGGGGGTTACACAGACCATCTGTGAGGCTACCTTTGAAAAACTTTGCACTTTTTCAAAATTTTGAAGTATTACGTTTTGCTTTGCTGATAAATTAGAATTGTTAAATTTCACTCCAAGTTTTGTAGATGTGAAAGCTGAAGTTTTAGGACTTTTCAGGGTTATAGTTTTAACTATTATTGGAGCCAGAATTCAAATCTTTCCTACTCCAGACTTACTCTGGGCTTTGCCTACCAAATCCATTCAATAGCAGGATTGTGGATTATCCTCAAGGAAAAGCTATGGACCTTTTCCATTAATTGCACCACAATTTCCACCCTCTTGAACTTTCAGTCCATGTCAGGTCTGAACGACCCGCCGCTCCATGCTTCCAGAGCTCTGAATATGACATGGTCTCCTCTTTGGCCACAATGATTGGCTCAGAGAACAGAGAGGAAGCCAAGCCTGGTCAATCGGAGCGAACACTGAGACTCCGATGGGTCCTTTCCCAGCAGGGAGCTAAGCTACCCCATGGCAAGTCTTCAGTGCCTGGTGGCCATCCTGCCATCTACAGGAAGAGCCTCCCTGAAAGCAAGGCCAACAACGGGGAAAGCGTAGCACAGAAATGGCCCGAGACAGGCTGCCGATGTGACACGGGTCTGGTCCTCCCTGATTTAGACTTGCCGCTGGTCTTCACAGACACAGGAGCCAATGCATTACTGCCTCATCTTCCTTCAAGCTCCTGCCACTTGGAATTCAAGAAACCTGCCAGCAGCAAGCTCTGTACCCAAGCTTTGAAGAGACTCAGCGCAGAATTTCTCTGGAGAAACAAATAACTTTCCCATGACCAAGGAATATTCTGGAAAGCCAAGGACCAGAAGCAGAGCTACTCAAATCCTGGAAGGATCCTCCAGAGAGCCTCCAGAACAAGGAACTGAGCAAGTCCCTTCATGAACCATGAAGCAGCCACCCCAGGCAAGCCCACCACCTCTAATGCCGAGAGCACCGGCTCCACAGACATTGTTTTCACCAGCCGGGGGCTTCGACTCAAATCCCAACTGCACCGGAGATCCGAGCAAGGACCTTAGACTGGGAATTCCTGCCTTTCGTTTTTCCCCTTTTGCTTAAAATCACACAGCAGCCCTGAGAAGCCCTGTTTCACATTTGCGAACTCTTAGAAAAGCTTTTAATCACCCTTCTACCCTCTGAGAAGCTGAATAACAAGGGCTGGAGAGGTGATACGGGAAAAAGAGCTGAAACCACACCAAGAAACTTGCCCAAGGCAGTACAGATACGGTGAATTGTGCTTGTTTTTAAAGGGCTTTTTCTCTCTCCCTCCAGAAAAGCACCAGCAAATATTGACTTCGAAGACAATATTTCAAAGGCAGGAGGCAAGTTTCAAGCCTGAAATGCAGGTAGGCTTGCTGGCAGGGGTGCCTCGGGAGTTTTCAGAGCAAGGACAGTCTCTGATGGTGGAAGGGACATGGGAAAGAGGTCAGGTGAGTGAGGACAGGTTTACCAGACGACCCACCACAGAAGAGGAGGGGGGACAGGTGCTGGCCCAAGGACAGAGTATAAATATAGTCTCCATGCCTTTGTCATCTGTTAAATACTTATGCTCGGAGATGACGCTGCCTCTAGTCTTCTATCATGCTTGGGATACCTGAGGTCACTACATTTGGCTTTTGGGTGTGACACACACACTTACCTGATGAATTCCACAGAATAGTACTGAATAGGGGAGCTTCCTTCACTCTCTCCAGGTTTCCAAGACAGGGCCACCTCGGACTCGGAAACCACCGTGACGTGAGGCTGCTGGGGTGCTGTTGGAGGCAGGCAGGAATCTAGGCAAGACAGCAAGAGGCTAGTTGGCTTGTGATCTTTGCTGCTGGAGAGGCTTAATACATATATGTAAAAATATGTGCTTCCTACTGCCTAAATATCTCTGTGCGGAGCAGCCTCAAAAGTCAAAACAACCCAACCAAAAAATATTCACAACTGGATTCACCATGCACGTTCTGAATCAATAAGAGCTGGTCTCCCCTTCTTCCCTCAGGCCCCTGGAGGGAAATACAACTGAACTATTATTGACTTTGGGACACACAATGGTGTGTACCCTTTAAAATCTCAAGTCATACTCCCACCTCCTCCCAGCCTTTCATCTCTGTTTGCATGTTGGAGTTGATATTTACCTACAAGGAAAATAAATGCTTAGGCACTGTGTGTGTGTGTGTGTGTGTGTGTGTGTTCCTCCTCATCATCAGAATACATACCAATGGTAGGACATTTGGGAAATGCCCTCATGGGTAAAGATGTAGGTCTCACCCATGATCCTCTCACCCCAAGGTAACTGCTGCTACTATTTTCATACCCAGACTTTCGTATCTCTCAGCCTTTGTTTATACTACTGCTTCTGCCAGAAACATTTTTCCTGCTTTCTCTTCCTATCAAAATCTTATGCAGTTTTCAAAATTTGGGCCAACGATATGATTCTTCCTGAAACCCTCCCTGAGCCTCAAGGTGGAGGGAGTGCTCTCTCCTGAGTGCTCCAAAGTCCACTGCACAGATCTCAGATACACTGGACCTGCTTGCTTACTATTTGCTTCTCCCTCCACAGAAGCCCCCTGTGAGCCATGACGTGTGATCAAAGCACCTTTGCCCCCAGGGCCACCTTAGTGAGCCTTTGTTGGGTTCCTATAAATCTCTCTTCCCGTTCCTCTTCCCCACTTTCTTAATTCCCTCTACTGTCAGATCTACACGTAGTAGTCATCTCAGGGAATTTTTTTTTTTTTTTACTTTGAACATTTTTCTTTTTATTTGTTTTTTAAAATTTATTGTTGAAAGTATTACAAATGTCCCCCTTTCCCCCCCATTAATCCTCTCCACCCTGTACCCCTTCCCCCAGGCCTTCACCCCACTATTGTCTGTGTCCATGGATTATGCATATATGCATATAAATTCTTATGTTAATCTCTCCCCACCCATCCCCGCCTTCCCTCTGAGATTCCTCAATCTGTTCCATGCTTCTATGTCTCTGGATCTATTTTGTTCATAGGTTTATTTTGTTCATTAGATTCTACATAAGAGTAAGATCATGTGACACATGTCTTTCTATGACTGGCTTATTTCACTTAGCATAATATTCTTCAGGTCCCACTATAATGTCTCAAAGAGTACGGGATCCTTTGTTTTTATAGCTGCATAATATTCCATGGTGTAAATGTCCAAGAAGATGCTTGATATGATTTCAATGTAAAGACTTGTTTTGTGTCCTAACGTGTGGTCCATCTTTGAGAAAGTCCCAAGTGCACTTGAGGAGAATGCCTATTCTGCAGCTTTGGAGTGTAATGTATAAATGTCAATTAAATCCATCATCTCAGGGGATTCTTACCTCCCCCCTACATCGGGTCTTCCTTTGTATGTTCTCACAGCACTGCAGGTAGCATTTATCACAATCTGTGACTACTCATTAATTGGATGAAGTCTTGACCCACCCCACTAAGTTCCAAGAAGGCAAGAGCAGTTCTGTTCACCATTGAATTCCCAGAGAATTGTATAGTGCCTGGCATTATAGTAGGTCTTCGTTGACATATACTGAATGAAGAAATAAATGAAGAGCACTCATCACTTCCCTATTATTAATGAATCGAACCCACTTTACCTTGGGGCAAGGTGGTAACATGACGAGGAGAGCTAAGCCACCCTTTGCCCATCAGGCTGGAAGCTGCTACGCTCACTTGATACTCAGTGCCTGGTTTCAAATCTCCGATCACTTCCTCCTGTCAATGACCAAACAGGAAAGGTGTCAATGGGGAGCAAGATGGTGCGAGATTTCATCATGGTACTCAGAACAGCGTGCAATTTAAAACTTACGTATTGTTTATTTCTGGAATTTTCCATTTAATATTTTCAGACCTCAACTGACCACAGGTACTGAAACGTTGGAGAGAGAAACCTCGGATAAGGGAAGACTGCTGTTGTCTTGCTGGGGTAAGCTCACCTACTGCTCCCTTAGCTTCCAGCACCACCCTCACGTGGCACCTTCCAAGTCTGCATCTCCAGCTCAGACCTGCCCCCTGACCTCCAGCTGTGGCTCTGTGGCTGCCTCCTGAACATCTCTACCCAACAACGACGCAGCAACTCAAGTTCAAGCATAACCAAAGCTCAGCTAATCCTTCTTCTTGCTCCCACCAAAAACCAAAACCAAAACAAAACAAAAAGCAAAACCCCAAAAAACAAAACCTTTCTCTTATGCTCTTTCTCACTATCCAAACGAGAAATCCTTGACACTTTCCTCTCTGCTCACTGTCTTCCTGAACCACCATCCAACAGGTTACCAGTACAGTGACAGTGCTCTTTCACATCAGTTGAATCTCTCATTCCATCTCACAGGCATTTCAGTCCAAGTCCTCATAATCTGACAACGGGCTCTGACTCTCCCTGCCACCAGGATTGCCTGCACCCCCAATGTAGACTCCACAGGCTAGAGTTATCTCCCTGAACCCCAATCTGATGTTTCTTCCCACTTTAAACCCCCTTAGAAGAGCATATTTGTGTCCCCCTGCTTACTCCCAGTGTCATCTCATGCCACCTCCCTTCCCCGCATTCTACATTCCAGTCAGACTTAAGGACTTGGCAGGGCTCAGACTTGGGCCATTCCATCCCTTGTCTCGGGGCCTTTGAACCTGCTGCTCCCGCTACACCAAATGCCCTTCTCCCAGTCCCGCCTGGCTCAGCTCTGCTCCTCCTTCATGACTCAGTTCAGCTGAGACATTACCTCATTTCTTCGCGCCCCAGCCTCCAGTCTGGTTAGGCGCCCCTCCTCTCTGCTTCTTGGCGTCCTTGGTGCACCTCAATCTCAACACCACTCACCTTATATTGTGACTGTCTGTTTATTTGTCACCTTATCTCCACCTTCCCGAGGGCAGAAGGCAAGTTCTTATCCCTCTGGCATCCCAGAGCTTAGCATAGTGCTAATGGACATGTAGCAAATGCCCAACAATGCTTTTGGATGAGCAAATGCATGAACTAGTGAATGTGCAAAAGAAAGAAATTAAACCAAGATGTCCAATGCAAACAGATGACCTCATAGAGAACTAGCTCCTACAACTGGCCCCTCTGACTTGATTCACAGCATCTGTACCTGTGCTCCAGGCCCTGGAGTTAGTGAGGAAGTCCAGACACAGGGATGACTCCCTCTCACCCACCTCCCTCCAGCCACCTGTACATGCCTCTCAGATGCTCCCTTCTTCCACTTCCTCCGCATCCTGACCTGGGCCATTTCTACAGCCACCTGGAGAGTGTCTATCTCCATCTCCCCCCTCCCCAACCCTCTTTTTTCCTACATGCAGCTGACAGTTGACAAGGGGTCTTTGCTGAATATGTGCACCTGCTTCCACAGCCCCTCCGGCTCTAGCTCCCTGCATCTGGGAGCCCTCGTTCCACCATCTGTCCCCTGGTTTCATGTCAAGCTGGGTTCAGAGACCGGATGTCGCAGGTGGACAGCAGACTCGGTTCTCACTTCTCTCCCAGCTGCCACACCCAGGCTTTTCCTGTGGAGCAGAGATGCATTTCCAAGCCCACATGATGCTCTCACAGGCTTTTCCTATGGGATCCCTTTCCCTGTGGAGTCACTGTGTTGTATGAAGTGCGGAGCTAGTGATGTGGTTTCACAGGTTATTAAAGATGCCAGCTATGAGCGAACACCAAACACAGCTCCCGTGAGTGACCATGTGTTGTTTCTCTGTCCTAGGTACACGGATAGCCTGGCTTAATTCTTCCTATGAGGTAGGTATCTGATTTTCATTTGTAGAAGATAAGAGGGAACCCTGAAGAGAGCGATTTGCTCGCGGACACATATTGATAGGTGGTGAGGCAGCGTGTGAAGTCTGCTTTGTTTGAATTCAAGGCCCAAGTTCTAATTCTATAAGATGTCGATGAAAAATATCAGATAATATTTAAATCTACAAAACATACTTATCATAAAGAGTGAAGACCAGAGTATTGTCATTTTATTGATAAATGTAGATTATGTACCAGGAATTTAACAGTTATCAGTGAAAATCAGAACTCAAATATCAGACCCTGACTTCAGACCTCACCTTTCCCCTTCCCACTTGCTCCTACTGCTGGAAACCCAGGATATTTGTTTCCAAAAATGATGCCAGATGTTGTCTTGTGCACTAGCCAGACATGTAGCTACTATACTGTGAAGGCACGCAGTTTACATGGCTGAGAGGAGGCATGAAGTGGGAGCCCTGGACCAGGAGCCAGGGCACCCAGGTTCTGGGCCAGCAGCTGTGCCATTTACCTTCTCTGGGCCAAAGTTCTAACACAGAACTTCTAAGATTCTCCTTAAATAACCTTCATGGTAACTTTGGATTCAACTTCACGGCTGACTCGACAGGTCAGGGCTGGGTCTCAGTTGCTCTAGTGCAAGCTGGGACTATCCAGGATCATTAGGTGGAAGGCACCAGAGAAATAAAAAAGTACCATCTTCCAAACATCCTTCTTCCAGCAGTCCAGAGAAAGACTGTGCAGGCCTGAGTGGAGGGAGGAGTTGGAGGGATTCCATTCCCTGGGTGACCACAGGAAGTTAGAGAGTATCTTCCAGGGTTTGGCAGGAAGGACCTCATTGGCTCTGGGCCAGGACTAGTCTTTCTCGTATGGGTCTGTCCTACATATTACAAGAGAGCCAGCATCCCTGAAGTTTGTCCACTAAAATGCCCACACGTATCTCCATGTGCCCTACAGGGGAGAAAGGACCCCTAAGTTGGGAACCATTTCTCATCAACCCCTTCATTTTATAGTCAAAGGGACATTCAGAGGGGTTCAGTGACCTTGCCCAAGGTTACCCTTGCTGTGGTGACAGAGCTGGGACTAGATGCAAGTCTCATGATTCCTGCCTAAGTTTTCTTTCTCTAACCTTGGATAAGATCCAAATAGAATCACTGCTCTGGGTCAATCAGAACAGATGAGTCCGAAGCAGGGTGGTGGTGCACGCACCCCCCCCCCCCCGCCCCTGGGTGAGCAAGACAATCCACCGAGAAGAAAACACGAGAACTTTCTATTTCTATGTTAAGGCCTCCTTTAAAATTCTGTGGGATTTTACAATGTACATAATATATCAGCAGAGTACCATATGTATACTTGATAAGTACATAAATATACACATATTGGTACATGTTCAAGTATTTGTTCACCTATGGTATGTATGATAAAAAGTGTGGAGGCTGCCAGTTTAAACATCCTGTTCTATTTCTAATTCCAAGAAATTACCAGGTTGCCCTGATTTGTTTTACTGTTTATTTTCCCAGGACAAAACTGCAGGTTGCTCTCCTGAGAAAAAGGCAAGTGTAAAATGCTAACCAAATCAGAAGCCTCCACGTAGGCAGATTATCAAAGAAAGCATCGGAATTCCACGTTCCCAGCCAGGCAACTTTGGTCATTTCATCACTTGCCAACCTGATCTTTTGGTTGTCATTCAATCCAGAAAAGTCAATCACCCAGTTTTTGGTGGCCTGGTCCTATCTTACTGGGGAGGTCTGCAAGGATTAGGGGAGGTAAGGAAAGGAGAAGGGAAGAGGGTAGGGGGGAAATAGCCCCACAGTGGTGCTCACTCATTAAACAGCCTCTTTCCTTTTCAGTCTTTTTCACCCAGTTTTGGAACAGAGCTTAAATGACTTCAACCTTTCAAAATGTTCCCTAAATCTTACTCTACCCAGGGAGACGGAGCAGCAGACATGAGATGGAACGTGGTTTCTCCCCAAATGATTAGCAATTCACCTGGGGTGCTGTGCAGTCCTGCTCCCAGGAACTAAGCGTCCTCACTGGGCCTCAGTCCGTGTGAGGCAGATATGGGGAAATCAACAGGCTGATCAAAAGAGACCCCTGGATCCCCAGGTGGGGCAAGGGTTTAACTTTTCTCAAGCATACTTACAAAAATCACCTGATGCTCAGGCTGCCCCTGCAGAGGAGAAAGATAAACCACATGAGAAGGAGAGGAAGAGCTGCAGGAGTGAAATGAGCCCACTGACTCCCACCACGCAGGCCAAGGGCAGCAGCCCACAGCTTCAGTGTGGATTCTGCCGACCCCTCCCTCGGTTCCTATCTGGCAGGTAGGCTGGGGCGGGCTCTGGTCATGACCTCGTTTAATGCTCACGACATCCGTATGCTAAAAGCTGATGCGACACAGGACAGAGGTTCCCAAACTTCCTCTGTTCATGTCACCTTCGGTGTCTCGGTAATATTTTTACAGCATCTTTAATCCAAAGGCCTAACAGTTCCGTTTCTTCTATAGTTATACTCAAATGACTTGGTAGCACTAGCTCATGCAGATGGAGCTGTTTCCTTTGAAAAGTCCAAATATTCCATGTGCCCCTGGGAGTCGGCTGCGAGCCTGGAGCACCCTGGCATGCAGCCTGCAATCAGAGATACACTGTCGATGGACAGGAAGGTGGTCTGTAACCCGGGGTGCTGTCCCCTCCTGGCCCTCTGTTCTTGTGTGCATTGTGGTGGCCGTCCAGACATGCCGTGTAATGTGAGGTACACAGTCAAAGGGTCCAAGTGTCCAGCCCAGGTTCACAGAGGGGGCGGGATCCTGATTTTGGAGGCACAGTCCAGACTCTGAAATACCTGTCACCAGCACACCGCCCCTCCCCAGACGGTTCTAGCCACACCCATGGCAGAACTGGAGGCTGAGGGCTTGGGGACACTGCCCAAGACACCACCAGCCCCTTGATAGGACCACAGGCTTGTGGAAAGTCCCAGTGCTGCCGAGGGGAGACTGAACCTCAACTGATGGTCTCCCAGGTGAGGCCAACCCCATCTCCCCGTTAGGATGGAGGAAACCACAGACCTGGAGGCTGAGGGCTGCTGAGGCAAACGAGGAACAGCCTGAGCCAAAGTCTGAGATTAAAAGCACATCGTGCAAAGCCCACGCAAGCTGGAAATGCGCGTGTCTTCTTTAGGAGTCATGAGGGCTTTGGTACAAGCAGCCAGAGCAGGGCTGCGGAGCCCTGGGTTACAGTCACCTCTTACTCGGAGTGTATGATCTGGGGGAGCCATTCCATCTCTGAGTCGCAGCATCCTTGTCAGGAAAATGAGGTCATAGGACAGTGGTGAAGATTAAACGGGAAAACAAATGGAGAGCGTGAGGGATGGAGCCTGGCGGGTACCAGACGCTCGGTAAGTGATAGCTGCTTATCACGGGGACAACTAGGTTCCGTGTGCGGCACCCAGTGGGCACCCGTCCAGGGGGAGTTGGCAGCATGACCGCAGTGCTCTGGGCACTACTGAGAACTCCTTGCAGCAGCTGGAAAGTCCAGCCTGCAGGACAACTGCAGAACCGGGAAGGGGGGGAGGGGAAGGGGGAGGAGAGGGGAGGGGAGAGGGAGGGAAGGGGAGGGGAGAGGAGAGGGAGGGGAGGGGGAAGGGGAGGGGAGAGGAGTGGGGAGGGCAGGGGAGGGGGCAGAGGAGGGGAGGGGAGAGGAGGGGATGGGGGAGGGGACGGGAGGGGGAGAGGAAAGGAAAAAGAAAAGATGCCTAAAGCAGAGAAATTCACCCAGAGACCTTGACAGGAAACAGGAAAGAAACGGATGAAGAGCCACAACTGTTTGGTGAAGAGCAGGGTGCCAGCCCGAGAACAGAAATGAAGGACCTGGACCCTTGGAACGTACACTTCAAATCACCTCCTTTTCCTCTGCTCTGTCTCCAGGCAGCAGGAAGGACACGCGTGTGTTTATTTACCGATAAAGCTTTACTGAGATTTCACAAACATGAGAGTTGAACGTTTTGAAGGACAGAAGGGGAAGAACAGCGGTTAGGTGGCTGATGTCTCGAGCGGCGAATGGGTGGGTTGAGTGCAGGGTTCGAGTGCCGAGGCCAGAGCTCGTTCTTCGCGTGCCCGCCTTTGTAGCTGCAGGTGCACGCGTATGCGAAAGGCACCCACACGTTCACAAGGCACACGCAACACTAGTTACTGTCACCACCCGCACATCAGCACGCACACACTATTGGAAGTCCTCCTGAGTGTCGCGGAGAGGCCAGCCCCGGGTGTGCTGGGGCTGCCAGGATGGAGGTACTCACGGTGGCGGCGGTGTCCCGGCTGAGCTGCGCGCTGCGGTGCCGCTCCTGCGGGGGTTCATCTGTGCCAGCCGCAGAGTAGGAGACCTGGGGAGACGCAGACGCCAGCTGAGAGCGGGGCAGGGCTTCCCCACCTCGGCCGGATGGGCCCGGGGTCTGGGCGCACTCACACCGTGGTGGGCGCTGGGTCCCTGCCTCACCTCACACACCCTACAGGGCACAGGCGTCAGGCACACCCGGCCAGGGTCCCCCGCTCGGGAGCCTGCAGAGGCCATGCCAGTGAGGTGGGCCGGGCAGGGCGCGACCCAGCTCCTGTTACTTTTTTCAAAACCATGGCTCTCAGGTAATCTTTCATTCTCTCACCTTTGATACAATGAGTCAGGAAACACATTTCTCTACTTTAAGAAGACAATAGGACAAGGGCGTTGATAAACGGCTACCCTCCCTTGGTGAAAGAATGAGACTAGGGGTGAGGGTGGGAGCGGGGCTCCGTCCTGTCTAAGTGGGCAGCTCAGCTCCAGCCCACATCGTGCCCATGGGAATGCGGGCCACCTCTCCCAATATCCCCAGAGATCTGAGAACTCCACATATTTACCTGAAATCTTTAGACTTCTAAATGTTGAGTCATTTTAAAAAACACTGCTAGATGAAAACGTTTTGAACTTCAGTCAGTCTAATTTGTAACCTCTGATAGGAAGGACGCATTCTCTCTTCTCCCTCCACTTTGCCAGTCCGCCCCTTTCCTTTAGCTCAGATTGTACACTACAGCACTTGGTATGGATCGACAGCATGCCACAGTGACTCCCTAGTATTTCCCATGTTTCTGCTTTAGTCTCTGTATTTGACCGCAGGCAACTGGGTTCAAGAAATATGTCTTCTACTTAGTTTGTATTTTCCTAGCCCCCAGCAGAGGAAGGACCAGGTAGATCCTAACTGACCTTCAGGGCACTTACAAATGCCCTTGAAAGGGAAACATTTCCTCTGGCTTCAGGAGGGAGAATGGGGCAGTGACTGATATGGGAGAGCTGATGGAAAATCATATCCAGAGGAACAGAGGTGAGAAGGAGCACACAGTTATCCCAGCACACCCACTGCAGAAACCCGTGCCCGGGTACTCACGGTGTACCCCATGACGGGATGCCTGGGATGCCTTGGCATTTTCCACTGGATGCTGAAAGCCGTACAGTTCAATGCGTCCAGCACGACATGCAGAGGAGGCCCCATCTTGCCTGTTTTGTTTTTGCCAAAACAAAAGAGATTGTGTTAGAAGGTCCATGCATCCTACCTTGCGTATAATTACACAGGACTTAAGAGCGGGTGCTTACAGATAGAGCAGGCAATGCAGCCATCTCTCCCATGTGACTTCACCTAACTCTGCCATCCCCTCCCAACCTGGCACTGAAAGGGAAATCAGCCCAGCTATAGCCCTCAGGCCCTCAGGCCCTTCTGTTACTTCTAATACCTTAGGGACCAGTAGAGGGAAAGTGGGGCACCACAGATCAAATGCTCTGACTTGACTCCAGGAGCTTGGAATGCATTAAAGCAAGACGATGAATTTTTAAAATCAGTAACATATGGATGTCTTATATATGTGTTATATAGACTGGTCTTTACAGAGCCAGTATATTCCCATTGCAGAATGTTTCGAAATATGGTTCAGTGTCAAACGGGGGCTAGAAAATGTCAAACGTTTTATTGTACACTTACGTTAAATAATTTTACACTTAGACATAACAAACTTTATGTTCATAAAAACAATATGTGCAGATTGCCAAAATTTTAAAAATACGGCAATAATACTAATTTCACCATTCAGAAATAAGTCTTGTCAATATTTTAGTAGAGTATGCCTCCTTTTAGTCACATGCAATTTTTAAAATACTTATGTATGCATCTATATTATTTTTATTCTATTTATTGTTGTGTTTATTATATATATATATATATAAAATATATATATACGGTTTTACACCCTGGATTTCCTAGGACAGTTCTGATTCTAAACTATGTCTCGCCCGGTTGGCATGGCTCAGCAGTGGATTGATCTATGATCCAGGAGGTCGCGGTTTGATTCCTGGTTAGGGTACATGCTCAGGTTGCAGGCTTGATCCCTAGTATGGGGCGTGCAGGAGGCAGCCAATCAATGACTCTCTCATCACTGATGTTTCTATCTCTTTCCCTCTCCCTCTCCCTTCCCCTCTCTGAAATCAATAAAGACATATTTAAAAATTAAAAATAAATAAACTATGTCTCACAGCTCTGCCCTTGGATCCTTCACATAGTGGAAGCTAGAGGGTCATCGCCACAGGGCCTCATAGGACGTGAAAGCCTAGAGAATCCCAGCCAGGTCTCACACGTCCAGGGGAGGAGTGAGGGGTGCATGACCAGGGCCCTGGCTTCATGTCTTCATGAAGATCCTAAACTAGAGTTGGTGGGGAGGCCCAGTGCTCCACGCATGCTGTCTTCACATAGATTTACTCATATGTCCCCACACACTGACTGGAAGACTTTCTTTCTCAAACTAACATTCATATGATACTGCAATTATTATTAATATTTCGATTTTCAGATCATTTTAAGAGAAATAAAATTGGAGAAATATTTGCAAACCATATATCTGATAAGGGATTAATACCCCAAATGTAAAAGGAACTCATACAACTCAACAGAAAAATACAAAGAATCTAATTTAAAAATGGGCAAAGGACCTGAATAAGTATTTTTCCAAAGAAGACATACAAATAGCCAACAGACACATGAAAAGGTGCACAACATCACTAATCACCAGGGAAATGCAAATCAAAACCTCACACCTGTTAGAATGGCTATTGTCACAAAGCCAAGAGACAACAGTGCCGACAGGATGCAGAGAAGAGACAATCCTTGCGCACCGATGTAAGATCGTATCAATGGACAAACACAGAGATGCTGAGAAACAAGGTAGAGACAGTCTTCCTCTTTCCGCTCCTTAACGTGGGTGTTCTCGGCGGCTGTGCCCAACCTCCTCAGCTCCCACTATGCCCTCTACCTGGGTGCTCCCATCCCTGCCAGTTGCTACCACATATATGCTGGTGGCTCCCCAATCTATTTCTCTAGGCCAGCCGTCTCAGAGGGGCAGGCCTACGTACTCAACTGCCCAGTGGACCCAGATGTCACCTGGGCCTCTCAGAGTCAACATGTCTAAACTGAATTCTTCATCTTTCTCTTCAACCCGAGCCTCTGCAGCAATCCCCGTCCTGGTAAACAGCATCGCCATCCACCATGGCTTCCAGTAACCTGGCAGTCACCCTCGGCATCAAATAGGTCACATGGTACCCATCCTCTCTTATTCATGGGGGGCCTCAGAATCCTCTTCAACCCAGTGCCTGGAGCAACTCTACCAGTGGTCAGAGCTGTGCGGGCAGTGGAACCTGCTTGCCACTGGTCAAGACTTCCCCGCTGGCATCTCTGGCCTTTCTGGCTCCTAAGGGATAGTTTCCTTCCCACAGCTTCTACAGCCTGCACCCCTCTGAAGAATGCGTGTTAGTAAACTAAATGAAACTTTTTTTCTGCAAAGCAGCTGAATGAAACATGAAGATTGTTAGGGCCATAGGGCTGGTGGCTTTAAAACTTGGAGTAGGAGGGCTGAAGAGTGGCCCCTGGTTGGAAGGAAGCACCGAGGCCTGGTCTGAAGGCACATTTGCATAGCAACACAGCATTTTTCTCCGGGTGTGTTTGTTGGAAGTGTCCTTGAGGGTGGGACAGGTCTCTAGCTGGGGGCCATCTGAAGCTGTATTTGCAGACCAAGCACAATGCTTATACACAGCTTGAACAATTATTGGCGTATGTATGGAGCAGGATAAGCTAAAGGCAGGAGAAAAGCACGCCTCCTCCCCCAACCCCCAAGATAGAGTCCAGGCAAGGAAGGGTGGTGGACCAGAAGGCCAGAGAAACCAGCAGGAAAGGTCTTGACCACATGGCTTGATGTGAGCTTAGGAGACATCTATGTGATCCTAATCCAGGTGAGCCAATCAAGGTGTTTCCCTAAATCTTTTCCAGCTACCAAGTGAGAGATAAGAGTGAAACGAACTTTTCTCACATCTCTACAATTTCTGAGTCGCCAGGAGAAAGTCTAATCTTTGGAAATGTCAAGCCCCAGCTGCCTTTTCCAAAAACTGAATGAAGCAAAAAGGTTTTGATAGTGGTTATAGCACTGAGGTCTTCTGGGATTTTATCTATTATAATATAAAAACATACCAACGCTTCCTCAATATTAAAAAAATCAAAGTAGTAGGCCACTCACATGTGGACTGAGCAAGATTTTAGCGGTTAGATGCAAAAATAACACTCATATTTAACCAACAATGGTTACAATGACAGAGAAGTATATTACACAATAGAAAACTAATTTTGAAGAACTGTAGGCTTTAAAACTAGTATGATGCATTTATACAATATATCCTGAAGCTGTGTTCTTGTGAGCTAAACCTATACTTCTTAAGACATAAATAAAGAAAGAGTGTGTCTCTTTGCCATGAGGGAGTGTACTCTGGGCTTTCTTCATTGGAGGGCTTTCAAAACCGTATTAGGTTTTTGCACCAGAAACTTCTGAATAATTAGGTCAATTTCTTATGGTAATTTTATTTCATCAAATACTTCAACTTCCTGAGCAAAATTCATCTCTGATTCAATTAGTTTTGTGATTCAATTCATAAAAACACTTCAAAATGCAAATAAAAATATCACCTGTGACAGAAGTACATCGCCAGCTTTTTAGTTATTTGATTTTCACGGAATGAACCACGTTAGATTCTGATGCACTGGAAAGTGCCCGGACTAACTAAAAATAGTTGGGGAATTCTGAATAGGAAAAAACCCTATTTCCATCTTTTTGAAGCTTGCTCCAACTATTATTACTACAGTAGAGCTAAGAATATATAACCACAGATCTGCCACTAGGCCAATTCCAAGGTGATGCCTTCAAGCAGCAGTAAAAATGTGAGTTGAAGACATAGACCAGTGTTTGTTCTAGTTACCCAGGGATCCTAGTTCAACACTAGGAGCAGCATGAAATGTTACCAGAGCCCTGTCGGCTTCTTTTGTGGGGACGCAGGGTAGAACTCACATCACATTGTGTTTCCCTCTGAAATCCATCACCTTAGTGTGTAATTCCAGAGAGTAACCCACCACTCCAGAGTCTAATTCCAGAGCGTAACCCACCACTCCAGAGTCTAATTCCAGAGAGTAACCCACCACTCCAGAGTCTAATTCCAGGGAGTAACCCACCACTCCAGAGTCTAATTCCAGGGAGTAACCCACCACTCCAGAGTCTAATTCCAGAGCGTAACCCACCACTCCAGAGAGTAATCCACCACTCCAGAGTCTAATTCCAGGGAGTAATCCACCACTACAGAGTCTAATTCCAGAGAGTAACCCACCACTCCAGAGTCTAATTCCAGGGAGTAATCCACCACTCCAGAGTCTAATTCCAGAGAGTAACCCACCACTCCAGAGTCTAATTCCAGGGAGTAATCCACCACTCCAGAGTCTAATTCCAGAGAGTAACCCACCACTCCAGAGTCTAATTCCAGGGAGTAACCCACCGCTCCAGAGTCTAATTCCAGAGAGTAACCCACCACTCCACAGTCTAATTCCAGAGAGTAACCCACCACTCCAGAGTCTAATTCCAGAGAGTAACCCACCACTCCAGAGTCTAATTCCAGAGCATAACCTACCACTTCTGGCTAATGACCCCCCATGGCTGCTGGAGTGTAGCATCCCGGGCTAAGAGGACATGCCTTCTGAGAATCTGGGGACCCCCCCCACCTGTAGGCCAGTCCCTGAGTACCCAAGACCCCAGATTCCCTGCCTAGAGAGTCCTGAGCCTGTTTCCAGGTCCTTGGTGGCTTCTTCCCCGGGTCTGTCCTTCTGAGGGTGAGCGTGTGGCTGGAGCACGCACCCTCGGGGGGGGGGGGGGCCAAGGGACTGCTCTTTGCCAGGACGGGTGGTGCACAGAGCCTGCAGGTTGAGGGGTCCACCTCCACACACAGGAGCACCCTTCAGGGAAGGGCAGAGCGAGGTGCGCCAGACCAGGGCTCAAGGGCCAGTTCTCTTCATGCTGCCTCTTTCCAAAGTGGAAACTCAGGGAGTCTGAGAAACCCAAATTTGAATGTGGTCTTCCAGGTCATGATGAAAGTATATTTGTCAGGGTTAGAAGGAGAGAAAGTATCGCATCTTACAGTTTGTTAGCTTATTGAATCAATTGTGAGTTTCTACACAAATGATTATGTGGGCGTCCACTGAACTCCCCACCTGTTCCAGATTGAGCCCCACTGTGTCTCATTTTTCCAGATGATCTCATTCATTCCCGTGTGCCCCCAGGCATCTGCCAGATGCACTTTTTCAAGTAAGCTCCACATGGGTATCTAACGGATCTTCTCAGCCTTGGTGGTTCACAGCCCCTCAAACTCCAAATGTCCCAGATGGTAACCATCATCGTCAGCCTCCAAATCTCCTTCTCTCCCACATTCCCTTCAGTCCAAAACCTGGGAACACCTTTAATTCCTCTCTCTTATGTTCTAGATGCAAATCTCTATGCTGCTCCCGGCATCCCATAGAATGTGACCACGAGGGTCCGTATTTGGAAAGAGAGAAGCACCGTTAGAACCCCACGGTGACCGTTGATGCAGGTACAATCCATGGGCCAAGAAAAACTCCAGGGGGGAAGCTCTGATACAGAGAACGTGTGCATAGCCTCAAAGTATTTTGTCAACAATATTTACGAATTATTGTGGTGATTTTAACAAGGGTCCACCAATTCTTTGACTCTCTTCCTCTAGGACAGCGATTTTCAACCGGTGCGCTGCAGGAATGTTTAAAACGTGCAACACCTGGCTATTGAGTCAGGGGCACTGACCTCTTTTCCCTTAGGTTGTCAGATAAAAAAATGACATCAGGCAGCAAAACAATAGCTGTCCAGTGTGAATGAATCAAAATGATACCTATTTTTTTTTGGTCAAGTTGGCCATAAATATATTTTTGGGTCTGAAGCAGAATTTTAGGAATTAGTTTATGTGAGACATGAGATAAAAGAGGTTGAAGATCGCTGCTCTGGGAGATGGGGCTTAACTTCCCTCGCTTCAGAGTGGCCTGGATTTAGTGATTTGCTTCTAATAAATGGAGCATGAAATGCAGAAATGGCAGCACCAGTGGAGAAGCCTGCCATCCACCACTTTAACCAGTGGTCAAGGTCAACATCACCAGTGAGGAGCCGTGTTGATATTGTTCGTCCCCTTATCTAAAGAGAGGGGAAGGAAACCTCACCTGCCTGGTATTCCTGCCCCAAATACGCAGCCCCAGTCTAATCAGTAGAAAATACTCGACAAACTCAAGTTGAATGACACTCTACAAAATAACTAACTAATACTCTTCAAAAGCATCAAGGACATGAAAAAGAAAGAATCTGCCACAGATGGAGTGAGACTAAGGACATAGGACCAAAAAATGCAATGTGCTACCCTGGATACTGGAATAGAAAAAAAGACATTCGTGGAAAGACTGATAAAAATTGGGAAAGGACCGTCCTTCAGTTACTGGCACGTACCCAGCGTTAACATCTTGGTTTGGATAACTGTCCCATGGCAATGTAAGATGCTCACATCTGGGAAAGCTGAGTTACGGAAGCTCTATAAATTGCCACAACTCTTCCAGAAATCTAAAATTAATCCCCCAGATAAAACTGCTGAACTAAAAATGTGGATCCTTCCTTTTTTTCATCCTAATCCCAGCAGGAGACCCTGTTCTCTCAGGCAGGGCTCATTTAACCGGGCAAGGCTGTCTCCCTCCTGAAGCTCAACTGTCCCAAGCCTGAAAATCAACGACAGAAAGCTGATAGCATCCCTCTCTGTCACTGCCCACCTGCAAGGACTGGGCAGCCACAGTAACTCACTGGTGAGAGCAGCTCTCGCTCTTTCTTGTCTTTCCAGGGTCAGGTTTCTCTTGTTCCCCCTGCCAGCCTTGGCCCCTGTGCCATATGGTGGCACATCTGGTGCTGGGGTGCCTAGGCTACACTGACTGAGGAAACAGCTTCCCTCTTTCCCTGGTGCTGGGCCGGAGTCTGGCCTCTGCCACTTTCAGGGTGGCAGCAAGAAGCATGTTGCCAAACCTTCACCTGTGGCTCCTTCCTGGCAAAGCCACTGGGTGAGCAGAACATGAAGCTTCACCATGAATAAGTCCATATGTTTGTATGTAACCACAAAATACTTAACCATTTCTTATCCTTCAGGGAACAGAGGTTAACAGTCATTTAAAAATGGAAACTAAACCAACCCCCTCCATTGCCCTAAACGCTGGAAACTTTAAAAGCAGTAGGCCCATAGTTTCGGAATAGGAGCTTGCTAAGGATAACAACTGTAATTTACTGACCGTCAGCTCAAAGCCTGGCAGTCTTCAGCATTTTACAGAGAGCCCATTCCATCACCCCCAGACCATAGGACATGTCTGGGCAAACAGGACATGTCCTCTTCCAGGCAGACACGGGACCCCAGGCCAGGCCCAGGCTTGGAGACAGGACGGATTCTCTGCTCCCAGACAGTGTGGCCTCAGTGGCCCCTGGGTTGACAGTGACCCCCGGCTGCATTCCTGATTTCCACAACTCCCGGCTGCACACGCCTGGCCGACCGTTGTGGAAATTACTCTCTTTAATTCTTTCAACAGCTCTGCAAGGTAGGTGTCCTTATACCCATTTTAAAATGAGGAAACTGAGGAAGGGCAACTATTAACAAGTTCAAGATCATAGAAAATGGAGTCGCCAGGATTTTACCCCGGGGGTAGAAGTTCCATCCAAAATAGATGTTTGCAACTACTTCCAGGGCCATGTGATGGGAGAGCCATTTGAGTGTGGATGGGAGCAAAGGGATTTGCTACACGGGACACTAATTGCTGGCAAAAGTCCTATCAATGGCATAGCCTTTTATTCTGCCCTTGGACCAAGACAGCAAGGCTTCCCTTGCCCTCCACCCTTTCTTAGTAGTGTCTTAAATGGTAACATGAGAAAATGGGGAAATTTAATTTTCCCAGATTTAGGGTGGGGGGCAAGCTGACCTGGCAAGGCTATTTCCCAGAAGAGAAATAGCAGGAGCAGCCGAATGGGACCTTATGTCTCAAGGAGGCTCAGGGGTCAGTGAGGGGCAGGTAGTGGGAGCACGGGCTTTGGGAGGCAGCAGAATGTAATGGAATTGAGCCTAAAAGATGGAGAGGATGGCTGCCGACTAGTCAACAAACAATGCCAAACTTACAAACGTGGAGGGGGGAATAACTACAGTGAGAGCTTACTGACCGCTATTACACGCCAGGGGGATTTCTAGAGGCTCGGGATGTCTTACCCCACCAATCCTCACAACATCTCCGTCAGGTAGGCACTAATATTGTCCTGTTGTAGGGGTGAGAAATCTGAGAAAGAGAGAAGTTAAGTAGCTATTCCAAGGGGATGGAGACAGACCATGCACTGAGGACAACGCCAGAGCCCTGGGGAGTAACGCAGGGAACTGAGTGCCAATTTAACCAACCAGCCAGGAGCACGGGAACCCCCAAAGACATCTGGGCTAAACGAGTAATAAAGGCAAATAAAATAACTGCTTTAATCACTTCTGTGCTTTAGCACTTTATACATATTTTCTCATCTGATCTTTACCAAGAACCCATTTTATAGATGAGGAAACTGAGGCTGAAAGAGATAGAAAAAATTGCCCCAATCACACACCTCATCAGTGGAGCTAGGAATCCAGGGTGGCTGGACTCCAGAAACCAATCCTTGCAACCACTAGGCTTTACCATCCCCCCTTTTAGTGGGGAGGACACCAATATCCTTCCCCCCACCTAATGCTTCTCATCTCAGATCATCTGTGCAGTTCTGTTCCATTAGGAGCAATAAGGTCTTAGGATTAATTAACAAAGCAAAGTGGGAGCCTCTCACACACAGGCTTTGAAAATATAAAATGCACATGATACATATTTGTGGATGAATGAAGAAAGGTCCAGCGTGGCGTTATAGTCCGTGAAGGAACAGAAGCTGCATCAACATTGACCATGCCTATTAGGACTTATGATCTCAATGAGGAAAGAAGATAAACACAGCGGAAACAATAAAATATGAAGTTGTCTACTGCCCAGCACAGCAAAGCATGTCCTTGGTAACAGAGAAGAGACTGGAATCACTAAGGACTATAAAATCTAAGTTAGAAAATCAATACCCAGTAAATGAGATTGGAGATATGAAAAGTCACCTTAGAGATGGGGGTGATAAGACTTGACTAAAGCACAAGGCCAGCGGCATGCTGGATGCACCCCACGGTGTCCTGCCTGGTGTGCATGTCGACCAACAGTGAAATATTCCAACACCTGCCATCAGTCAGGGTAGGCGAGGTCACGTTGCTATAATAAATGACCCCCACACAGTGGCTTACAACAATAAGAATTAACTTATCATTTATTCTTTAAAACTGCCGAGGCTGCAACTCTCCTCCACGCTGTCCCCACGGTGGGCCCGGGCTCATGAAGTAGCCTCTACCTGGAAGCTGGTAAGCCACCTGCTGGCTCTTCAAGCCTCTTCCCAGTAGTGACACATGTCATTACCACTCACCTTCATTAACTAGAGTGAGTCACATGGCCCCACCTGAGCTCAAGATGCCAACGTTATAGATGAACATTAGCATCCCATCAAGGTGTGAGATAAAGGATGCTGTTCCTTGGTGGGGGGTGGGGATTCATGTGGAAGACAGAAAAAGCGGAGGCAGAGGCAAACGACAGTGGCACCTACCGAAGCCCTGTCCCAGGGAGCTAATGCCTGGGAGGCCTTTTAGGGGCACGTCTGCATTCCTGAGTATGTCCTTTCAACAAATACCAACACTCTGTGACATGTTTGGGGCCCAAAGATGGGCAAGGAGAACAAAACTGTTAGGCATTTGTAAGTATCTATTGCCCATATCCTCACATTCACATAATTGTTCTGGCTCTGCTGGGCTCTCTCTCTTGAAATAGTGGACTTAAAATACCCTTCCACTATAATTAAAACATCATGGTATTGGCATAGAAATGAACAGGCAGATCAATAGAAAGAACAGATAGCCCCAGAATGTATAAAAAACTTAATTTATGATTTCAGAGGTATTTGGGATCAATGGGAATGGAAGAATTATTCAACAGATGACAGAACAGTTGGTTAGCAAAGTAGACAAGAAAATCAATTTCAAGTCTTAATTCATACTACACACCAACAACATAACTTAACTCTGGAAGGATTAAAGAATTAGAGAAATTTACATTTGTGAGTCATAAAACACTAAGACTCTCCTTCTTTTACCCTCAACCACCCAGCATGTTTACTTTTAAGATTTTGTTAATAGAACAAATCAGACACAAAATAAACAGATTACACAACACATTAAAAAAATAAACATTTTGTCCTTTCAAAACAACCACCGAAGATAAAACATATATATAGCCTGGGGACAAATATTTATAGAGGAAAAAATTAGTATCATTTAATATATAAAGAACTCATACAAAAGTCAACAGAAACAGTTTATGGTTTATAGAGAAAAATGGACAAAGGGCATGAACAGACAAGTTACTAAAAATGAAAAAGTTTGCAAACACACAGAGAAAAGGGTTCAAAACACATTAATATTAAAGAAGCACAACTTCCCGCAACCCTGAGGGTCACTGCTTAGTTATAAATTGAACAAGTTTTAAAAATGATAAAACCCAGTTCTACAAAGGATGTGTTTTTATACATTTTGATTGTAGTTTTACTTAGTATAAATCTTTTGGAAAGTAATTGGGCAACCTATGAGGAATCTGAAATATGGAATACGACCTGGTACTTGTACTTCTCACAATCTGTCCCGAAGGAATAATCTCAGGAATGAGGGGGAAAGTCTTATGCACAAGCATGTTCATCTCAATATATTCATAATGCTGAGAAATGAAAAGCAACATGAGCCCTGGCTGAGTGGCTCAGCTGGTTGGAGCGTCACTCCGTACACCAAAAGGTGGCAGGTTCGATTCCCGGTCAGGGCACATACCCAGGTTGCGGGTTCGATCTCTGGTCAAGAAGCGTACAGGAGGCAACCGGTCGATGTTTCTCTCTCACATCAGTGTTTCTCTCTCTCTTTCCCTCTCTCCCTTCCTCTCTCTAAAAAAATAAATAAATAAAATCTTTATTGAAAAAACATGAATTCAGGCAAGAATGTTTAAGTAAATTATAGTAACATACGTAATCGATGGCCTATCATTAATATTATTAAAATGATGTTTACAAAGAGTTTATAATAAATGTTGCTGTGAGGATGTTACGTAAGCAAGGCAGCCTAAGAAATGTGTGCACATACAATACAAAATTATGCAGAGCAAAACCCAGAGAAGAAATCAGTAAAAGTTTCTCGTAGTTGGCTCAAAATGACTAATTTTTATTCCTATTTTTCCATATGTTTAAATTTTCTATAAAGAGCAGCAGTACTTTTATGAGAGATAAATAAGCATCTTAATAATTGATAATAATAAATGAGTATTGACTGCGTCAGGTGTCATGCTGGGTACTTGACAAAATCAAGGCAGAAGCACCTACAACTAAAGGCCGAGTAACACCTAACACACATTAGATGGCAGATATGCTCTGACCGATCCGTATGTTATCCTGTCATTGGTGTGTCTTTCACCCTATTTTACGGATAAGAACCTGAAGCACAGAGAGACTGAGCGACTTTTCCAAAATCACACAGCCGGTGAGTATGTGATGGGGCCAGGATTTGAACCTACACAGACAGGCTCCAAAGGCAGTGCTTGTAACTATACAGTGACTACGGCATTTAACTCTTGCAGCAACCCACGGATACCATTTGACGGATGCGAACACTGAGGCTTTGGGAATGTTAAGTGACCACAGCACGGGGCCAGCAGGAAAGGAGCCTGCCTGTGAACTCGGGCGCCGGCTCTGCCCAGCGCCTTCCTACCCACTGGACGGCTGGCCTGGTTGGGGAACTAGCACACACAGTTCCCACACTTTCCTCCCGTTCCCTCTGCACCCCCTTTCCTTTAGTTAAGGAAGGATGCGCTCGGTTGCTCGGCCCGTTGCAAGGCTTTATCAGTCATCCCTCCCTTCTGTTTCTCTGCCTCTTGCTTTCCTTTCTCAGCATCTGCAATTCTAGAATTCCTAACTTTGCTCCAAGTTCATGATCTGATGAAGAGCTTGGTAAGGAGGGGAGTATAAATGTATTACAATGTTTTGTAGGTGTCTTTATTTCCATTCTTGCTCCCATTAAAACAAAGAAAATATATATATATATAAAACACAGATGGATGCTCACACAAAATGTCGTTAGTGACAACCCCATGGTTCCAAGTAGGAGAGAAAGGCAAGGGGCCAGGCAGAGGGAGGGCGGGGGGGGGGGGCAATTGGAAAGTAAGCAAGGGGAGATGCTGATCCCCCATCTCCCCATCACAGGCTTTCTGGCAGAGTGACACCCCGAGATGATCATTCTGCAGCAGTTTTCACACGTGAACAGTTCTTGGTGAGAAGGAAAGAGTTTATTGGCCAAATTGGTTGAAATAGGGGCATGTCAGATAAAATGCTACAAGGCTGAAAACTTGAGGTCAATGTCACTGCATTTACAACCTGTGCTTTGTTTGAAAACTCTGCAGATTCAGTCCAGAAGGGTAGGTGATAACGGCCTTAAAGTTATGTAAGATATTAGGGAAAAATTGATAACATTTTTTCTCTTTTTAGTGGTTAGTTTCTAACATTCAAACAAAGAGAGGACCAGAGAAGGGGGAAAGTATGCAGAAGGGACGGGGAGACAACATCTTCACATGAAAATAATTAAAGAATAATTATAAGAGACACGTTTTGAGCCTTGGTTCACACAGGGTCTGAGTGACTTAACTCAGTATATAGTATGTGCCACACGTGTGAGGAACACAAGCAGCATGAGCATCGTATGTGTAACTCATCCAATCCTCACAATAATCACATGCAGTAGGTGCTGTTATCATTCCCATTTCACAGATGAGGCAACTGAGGCACAAACTGTTCAGCTTGTAAGTGACAGCAGGATCTGAGCTCCAGCGTCTGGCCCCCGGGCCACAGCTCTCTAGCCTGCAGAGCGCGACCTCAGAGCCGAACAGGCTTAGCTACATGGCGAGGAGAGATGACACTGCTCGGGGACCTGGAGAAACAAGGGCCAGGAGAGCACCTGGGAAAGGTCTCTCCAATCTGTTAAAACGCCTCAAAAGGTAAGAACGAGCTTTTGTTCCAGGGAAGACTAGTCCCATCTAGTGTCCATGGGGCTGTGTTCCTCGCACGTGGCACCCGAGGCTCTCACGGTGCTGGGGGTCGTTTGAGCCAGCTCCCTGCCACGGCTGATGGAGCGGAACGGTGTCACCTCGTGTGGCACGGTGGCACTGGGTGTTACCGTGCAGTGTCGGGCTATCGTTCAGTAAAGTGAAAGGCAGGCTGGACTTTACCTGACCCGCAAAGAATTGAATTTACTATCCGATTGTGGGCGGTGTGTCTGTCCCCTTTTCCTGCTCTGTCAGAGGAGTGAGGGCGATGAAGCGAGTGCCACCGGGGGTCAGGGCTGAGAGACCGCTTCCCAGAGCACCGGGCCGAGGTGAAGCTGCAACCTTGGCTCGGGTGCTGTGTGCAAATGCTGCGCGGCTCAGGGCTGCCCCTCGCGCCCCACGCGGCTCCTCAGCTGTCACACATGGGCGGGGTGGCCGTGGGCTGGTCAGTGCAGGAGAGGGTGAGCCCAGTGATGACAGAGGCGGAGGCAAGGGCACAGCGACCCGCAGCTCAGGGGACTGGGGTGCGGCCGAGTCTCGCTGCCTTTCACTCCTCATTTCTTTTCTTACCTAGTGTTCGCCTCTGGTTCGCTATG
The DNA here is from genome assembly GCF_964146895.1 of Miniopterus schreibersii. Classification (NCBI taxonomy): domain Eukaryota; kingdom Metazoa; phylum Chordata; class Mammalia; order Chiroptera; family Miniopteridae; genus Miniopterus; species Miniopterus schreibersii. The sequence continues at coordinate 97,137,246 of NC_138103.1, read as the reverse complement.
GCCACTGCTGGGCTGCAGGAGAGAGCGATGCTTTTCTTCTGTGTGCGTGTCTCGAGCCTGTCTACTCAGGGGGTGCTGGCAGAGGTGCTCTAAATGCCCGAATTGGCAGCCGAGCCAACTCCTGTGGTGCCAACACTCCCACCCCGGCCAATTTTCAGTCACCAGTGATATCACTGAACACGAAGGGGAGCTGAGAAGCTGCAGGATTTCCACGGGATCAGTACTAGATGTAAATAATCCCACGAACGCAGTAAATACCGTAAATAATGACAGCTACACAGCATCCCAAGAGAGAGGCCGCAGGAGGGCGTAAATACCCACAGGGCGCACGGCCCGATGGGGAAGCCAAGGGAACACACCACGGGGTGACTCTTCTCACCCGGCTGAGAGCTATGGCGTACTCGGCAGTGTGACTTCAGTGCATATGTAAGCAGAATAAATAGTCGCTCGAAAGCAAAAAGAATATAAACTAGGGGATGGCGACAATAGCGCAGTGCAATTCAGTGAGATGGCCCTGAACATGAGACACTGAACTTTAAAAGCCAACACTGGGGACTGCCTAGAGCTTCCCCGTGAGCCTAGAGGCCAGGCCACCAACAACCAGGACTTCAGCCTAAACTAGGCAGCCACCAGGCCTAAAACGTGTTCCCTGCAGGGTCCATTGTCTCGGAATAGATATGCCCATGAGACGGAGTGTTAACCTTAGATTTGTGGATCGGCTAATAATCTGGTGCCCTTTCAAAGTGATATTGTCTTTTAAAAAATTGTGGTGATTCAAATAAGATTTCTGTTCACTAGGCCTAGACTTTTACAAACCAAGTAATAATTTAATAGGTTTCTTTCCACTTCAGTTCTAGGGATGCCGTGATAAACTAGCCAACAGTGAAGATCTCTGCAAGTTCGACTCATCTGATCGCTGCTCAGTCTGCTGACAACCGTAGGAACCATGCACATGCAGTCCCTGGTGAGTGAGTGCTGACTCTCTGGGTCTTTTCCCTCCTATTCTTCCAAATGCCCATTATTTAGACATGTAATATCCTGGACTGGGCATTCACTTTCTTTCTTTTTCTTTCCTCTCTGCCTTCTCTTTGCTCTGCTTTCTAAAAGTTTTCTCCAACTTTCTTTTTAATCTTTGTAATGAATTTTTAATTTCTGATATCATAGTATTAAGATCCCAGACTTCTTTTTCTTGCCCTCTGGTTAGTATTTCCTTTTATATATTATCCTGCTCATGTTTCATGGTTGCAATATCTTATCTCTCTAAGGATCTGAGTGAATAATTTTTTATGTGTTTCTTTTATAATTTTTTTCCTTCTCATAGTCCCTATTTCTTCCAAGTTGCTTCTTTCTGTTGTATAATTTTGGTTTCTATCTTTCAAGTTAGAGACATCCTTTAGATGCCTAAGAAGCCTCGATTATCTGTTCATATTTAGATATTAATAAAAAGCTCACTGTAAACGTGTGCATTATTGGGGCTCCTTGACTATGAAATTTACTGTAGGTGTTTCAAGTTTTTAATACCAGTACTGTTAAGTGGTGCCTCTTAGTCTGGTCAAATCTCAGAGACGGACCCTTCAATATCCGACCTGAAAGGAGAAGTCTGTCTGTCAAAAATATGGGAGATGAGTAAGGAAGACTAGAGGTCTTGGCATTCTGTGTATATATTTTTCAATATGCTACCCATGCCCAGCAATTCAGCTCTGGCCCAGACTTGCATAGCTCACTCAGCAAAACTTAGAAGCCCTAGTAGATAAATGGACTCATCTCCCTACAGGGAATTTCAGGGACTCTTGTTAACAAGAATTCCCCTTGAGTTTTATCCCATCCACCCCATCCCAAAGTATCTTATCAAAATATATCTTCTAATCATAAAGTACTCTCTATGAGAAGAATTCTGATAACTACTATTGTCTTCATCTTATATTTGCAGTGAAATTTTTACTTCCATGTGATATTTTTGCACTCCTTAGGTGACTGCTCAGTGGCCTTCCCCCTTCATCCCTCCCTAATTGAGGACGAATGAGAATGCCTCAGCTGACTTAGGTGGAGCAGTTAGACTTGGGAAATGTTTTTGTCTTTAGGAAATCCTTTAAAGATATCCCAGAAGCATTCTGGATAAACCCCAGGGACAAGGGGTGTGTTCTCTGCAATTCTATAACTTCAAGTGCTTTTCTTAACTCCTCTGTAAAATGGGAATGAAAAACCTCCCTCATTTTTTTTTTTTGTTATGAGCAGCTATACAAACTAAATTGGATGATACTTGTTAAGCCCTTGGATTCCAAGAGTCTAGAATGAGCTCACCACTGAATCTGGGCTATTAGGGCATAAGGACAGCTAGGGAGTAGCAAGATTACTCATGAACAACTCACTTCAAGCATGTACAGCCTGTTCAGAAAATCACCCTGGAGCTGAGATAATTAAGGCTTTGCTTCTTACCAGGTGTGAGGGAGCTTTAGAAAAATCTATACTGTCCATTTTACAGTTATTTGAACATGGGAAAAAAGGCTTGTTTTCCAGGTGCCCTTTTTTGATTCTCAGACACTTAAAAACAAATCTCTTAAAGAAATAGAGTCTGAAACTTCAAGAGTTTGAAGAAATGCCTGTGAATTGTTAGGGGAAAATGAAACTAAAGATGGAAATAAAATTAATTTATATTTTTGGAGGGAGTAGGGAACTAATTTATTGGCTCCTTTTTCTTTTTTTATATTTATCCTTCCATTGCATTTTTATAACTTCTAAGGTAGTGATTATTACAGTTCTCATGATGCAGATAAGGAAATGGAAGCTCAGAGACTCGCCCAACTTCATACAGAAGAGAGTGGACACACAGAAATTTGAACGTCAACTTGCCTGACTCCCGGGTCTATGCGAGGTCCATCACTACCATCTCGGAGAAAGCCTGGCTTTAGATCTCCCATCTATAGTTTGAGGTCTTTGTGTCTAGTTTAGGCTGATCTCTTTCTATCGCAGGATTAAGCTGGACCTTTGGGGCTGTCCGGGGAGTGGGAGATTGATGCCAGCTGTAGACCAGGCACTGGGCAACTCACCTGGTACAAGACACTGGGTTGATCTAGAGTTGGCTGATAACCAGTTGTCCCCAGATTCACAGAATTTAAGATGCGTTGACCCTCAGATCTCTCTTTTCCTTCCCATTTCATTTTTATCTTGTTCCGCTCTGCCTCTCTTCTAATCCCCACCTGACCCCAGCAGTAACATTTTATTGGGTTTTCTATGTGAACCCTAGCACAGGAAGATGTCATAATGCTATTTAAAGGGACCCGAGTTATGAATCATTTCAACCTACTGTTGTTTTCCCCATCTTAGAAAAAAAATTTCCAGATTCTTCTTTTCCTGGGAAATATCACCCATTTCTTTCTTCCCCTCTGCAGCAACACTGCCCAAAAGAGCCATGTGAATTCACTGTCTCCTCTCCTCCCGTTTCCCCTTCCCCCGCCAGGGCAGGTTTTTACCCTCCCGTGGCAGTGAAACGCCTGTCTTCAGGTGCCCGTGCCCCCTGCGAAGCCCCCGGGGCCAGCTCCCTGGCCCACTTCACCGGGTCTGCCAGCAGCACCTGCCAGGGCTCAGAGGTCTCCCTGCCGCACTCTCTTCCCTTGGCTTCCAGGGCACCAGGCTCTCCTGGGCTCTTCCCGGTTTCGCCTCCCTGCCTCGCAGAACCTTCTGCTGATTCCTCCTTTTCTTTGACGTCTTGATGTTTCAGTGCTTACACTCCCTCCCCTGCCGGGCTCATCCACCTCTGGCCTTCAACACCGCCATCCTGCCCAGGGCCTCTCCTCTGGACGCCAGACGCATCTGCGACTGCTGTCCTGACGCAGGGATGTCCAGCAAGCATCTCAGACGGAACACAACCAGGGCCCGATGGTCCCACAGCCATCAGCCCTGCTCCAGCCCCGTCTCCTTCATCTGAACTGGCGCAAAGTCCTTCCTTCTGGTTGCTCGGGCTAAAACCCGTGGCGTCATTCTCACCTCCTCCCTTTTCCTCGCACCCCACAGCTAATGCATCAGGAAATCCTGTTGGCTTTATTTTCAAAAAGGAGCCCCAATTTAAGCCCTTCCCTCCACCTCTGCTGCTACGCCCTGGGCTGGGTCACCGTCCGCTCTCTCTCCCGGATTATGGAACCAGGAGGTGTTGCGATTATCAAATGACCTCCCACAGGTTTCCTGTTTTTATGTTTAACCTCCCAAAGTCCAGTCTCAACACAGCAGCCAGAGTGTTACTTTAAAAGAAAATTCAAAACCCCGAGTGGCTCCTCATTTCCTCAGCATCAATCTGACCCTCAGGGCCTTGCACGGCTGAGCCCTGCCACAGCTCTGCTCCCTCGCCCCCGCCACCCAGCTGCAGCCACCCTGGCCTCCTGGGTGCTTCCTCCACCCCGGGGCATTTTATTGGCTCTTCTTAACACAACAGAAGAGAACATCGAAGGGAGGTGCAGCACCTCTTTGGCAGAGCACATTGGAAAAGCACCTGTGTCCTTCCCTAAGCTGGCGACAGCTCCCTCTGTTGCCTGTCTTGTCAAGCTTGGCCATGTTTTCTGCCCGAGTCTTTGTTAACCCCCAAGACTTTAGTTTTCTAGACACCACTCTCCCCATGGTGTTGTGTACTCTCAATGTGGATTTGGGCTGAACGGCTGGATCCTGACTGAAAGGCACTGGGAAAACACTGTCCTTGGACCCCGATGGGGAGCAGATCCCAGCTGCAAGCCACCTCCCCCTTGGCCACTGGGAGCACCCAGAAATAGCTCTGAAGCTTTGTTGGGAGGTTCTCAGAGCCCAGAAATGATTGAAACACCTCCTGGTGCTGTTATTTGGATAGTGAGCCCGGGAACAACAAGTTCAATCCTTTGGTGCTAATCACACTTACTAATAAATGGCTCCTGCTGACTTTGTTCCTGAGAAGGGTGACTTTAGAGACCAGATAATTACTAAAGAGTCAGGACAGGCTCAGAGAGTCCAGCAAATTTTGCTTAGGACAGAATTCTTCTTTTTTACCCCCAATATATTTTTGTTGATTTCAGAGAGAGGAAGGGAGAGGGAGAGAGAGAGAGAGAAACATCAATGATGAGAGAGTCATTGACCGGCTGCCTCCTGCACGCCCCCTACTGGGGACTGAACCCACTACCTGGGCCTGTGCTCTGACTGGGAGTCAAACCTCGATCTCCTGGATCCTAGGTCGATGCTCAACCGGGAAGCCATGCTGGCTGGGCACAGAATTATTCTGAAAATATTCCCTTTACTGTTCATTAGCCTAGTCTATAGAAATAGTCCAAAATCCACAGGGCAGCGTCAAAAGAAAGGAAATATCCAACTGACAATTTAATGCTAAACAGAATTGTGTAATTTGAAATTCATTGCCAAGAGATTAGATATTTTTAAAATTCTAGGGATTTCTATATTTCTCATAGGTAAATAATAGATGATCATGGTTTCTATTTGATAAAATGGTAACTCTAATGATACAATAAAATCCCCAGCCTCTATGAATTTAAACTGTACCATTATCTTTATTTTCTTACACTTTTTACTCTCAAATAATTTCATACTTACAGAAAATTTGCAAAAATAGTAGAGAGTTCCTGTGTACCCTTCACCAAGTTTCCCTGAATATCAACATCTTACGTAACTTCAGCACAGTGATAAAATCCACGAAATAATACTGTTCAGTACTATTAAGTAAATTATAGTCCTTATTCCAATTTTGCCATTTTTTCCACAAATATCCTTATTCTGTTTTAAGATCCAATTCAGGATCCCATATTGCATTAAATTGTTGTGTCTCCTTAATGTCCTCTAGTCTACAGTAACTCCTAAATCTTTCCTTATCTTTCATGACTTGGACACTTTTGAAGAGTGCTGGTCAGTTATTTTGTGGAATATCCCTCAATTTGGCTTTTTTCATGATTAGAATGAAGTTATACATTTTAGGCAAGAATACCACAGCAGGGATGCCTCTCTGAGGGATACAGAATGTCCATATCTCTTATTACTGGTGAGATTAACCTGGTCACACAGATGAGGAGGTGTCTGCCAACTTTTTCCAAGTTAAAGTTAAAGATTTTCCCTTTGTAATTAAAAAATATCTTCGGGCGAGAAGATAATTTGTTACTACAAATTATCTTGCTTCTCTTTAAACATTCGCCCACTAACTTCATCCATGGCTAGATCCTGCCGTTCATTAGTTAATATCGCAGCATGTGACTAATAGTGATTTTCTATTTCCTTTAATCCTTTGACTTTTATTAATTGTGATTCTTCTATAAAGAAGATGCCATTGTCTTTCAGTAAGAGGCAGCTGAGGGCGCTGGGGAGTCTGCTGAGTCCAGATGAAAGAGAATGGGCTCAGAGTTAAACTGGCTTCTGTTAGAATCCAAACTATTCAACTTACCAGGGAACACATTCAGTAAGTCAATTCTGTCACCATCATCATCGTCATCATCATCCAGAATTGACTCTTGCCTCCTGTGGGGCAATCCTTTAGCTCAGTTTAGAATACAATTAAAACAATAAGAGTCAAGGGATTGCCTTTCTACCTTTCAGCCTGGGCTGCTCCCACAAGGAGCCTGGATGGAGACCACTCCTCTCTGTCCTACCCCTCAGTACCTCATGGCAGGCTTTTTGCTGACATGTCATTTAGAAGCACCGCGTGACCAGGAGTGTGGGGTGTCTTAGCTGTGGCTGCTGCCATGAGCATGCGGCTTATCACAAGCAATTCATTACACATCATACCTGAAGTCCCAAAGCTGAAGACTGGTTTGTCTTTTAAAACAAACCAAGATAAGATATACTTTCTGGAAAGGGAGAGCAATGGTAGGATTATAGCTAGATCCAAGGCAACCCGGTAAAACCTATAGCCTCTCATCTTCCCTAATAATAAAAAAGATTCTAACAGCGGAAGCATCATCCTGTGACCACCGTCCTCCATGTATCACTTCAGGATGGCCTTGGTAGAGGGGCACTGGACCTATGCTTATACTGGGGAGTTGTACCGTACATATGTATTCTACTTATAGAAACTCAACTTATGCACTAGGCAATAGGGGTTGATTAGATCATTGACCAAAAATCCTTAACCTCCCCACCCCAACATGGAAGGAGCATACTTCTCAGCCCCTTTGACACTGGGCTTGGCCATATGATTGGCTTCATAGTAAGCAGGGTAGGTGATAGATAAAGACAGATATAGATATATAGGTATAGGTATAGATATAGATGATATAGATCGATATAGATATAGATAGATGATATAGATATAGATGATATAGATTAGATATAGATATAGATAGATATAGATAGGTATAGGAATAGGAATAAGTATAGATAGAGGTAGAGAGAGAGAGATGATAGAGATAGAGAGAGATAGACATAGAGATAGATAGATAGATAGATGATAGATGATAGATAGATAGATAGATAGATAGATAGATAGATAGATAGATAGATGATAGATAGATAGATATCCTTCCCCACCTCTTATCTTCAAGCTTAGCAATAATACTGGCTTTGACCACTGAGATGTTAGCAGACATGGTACAACAGGGGCGTAAATGTTCTTGTGCACGCGGACTTGCCTCCTTGCCTCCATCACTGCCATGACAGCCCCTGCATCCTGGGTCCCTGAACAGACATATACGGAGCAGACCTGAACTTGACCAGTGTCAGCAAGTCAAGCCCAGAAGAACCTGCACCTTGAATGGCACTGCCCAGCTGAGTCCGGCCTGGATAACCTGACCCCAGCCAGCCTGCAGGAGCACGAGTGAGAAAGAACGAGAGCTCTTCGAAGCCATACGGTGTGGCGGGGGGTTGCCAATGATGGAGTAATCAGGGAAAGGAAAGAAAGAAACGTCGACATAACCCTGTGCTTAACGAGTGAGCACCTAGAGTGCGTGTGTCACGGGAGTGAGCCCGCTTCTTCCTAACGGATCAGTTCCCGCAGGCACCTCCCAGGGTGACTCTGAGCCCCGGAGTGTGATTTCAGTGTTTAGAGAGAAATACTGTCCCTGCAAAAGGCTCCCTAATGAGAGTCACGTGTGTAGACATCAAAGCACATACACTAAGCTTTATGAAGAAGAATAACAATAATAAAGACTTCAACAATAAAGTTGACTCCTTGTGCACTGTTGACATACAGCAGGATCTTAGGAAATGGCCCCATTAAAACTGTGGGCCGCTGTTTCTATCTTGAGCTGCACGTGACACTTTGGGGGGATGGGAAAGAGCAATTGCTAAGGAAAAAGATATTTTCTGTGTGGTTAACTGTTCACAGTTAAAGCATTTCAGGAATTGGGGAAGGTCTTAAAAGGAGAAATTCCTAGCAGCCAAGTCTCCTCCATACAGTGCCAGTGTAATTATAACACTGATCATTAAAAAAAAACATTTAAAACTCATATAACTCATATGACTGAATTTAATCCTTACTGTAATTCTGTGGAAAGTTAAGTATTGTTATCCCCATTTAATTTATTTTGCAAACGAGGAAACAGAAGTTCAGAGAGATTAGAGGTCTTGCTTAAGGTCACACAGCTGACTCAAACCAAGGTCTTTGGATTCAAATCCCATGTTCTCCCCCCACAGCACATACGGAAACAGTGGCACCCAGCCCAGATGGGAGAGCAAAGGGTCTCCATCGTTTGAAACACTGGGACAATTAAAAGGTTAAAAATAAAAAGCCTGTTAGACTAGAAGTTCTCAGTCAGTAATAGTCCAAACTCTTCTGAGTGAAAAACATGAAATCAGAGGCTCAAGGCAAAAATAAAAGCTTCAAACAAAAATCAGGAAAGGAGATTTAAAGTGGAGCTGCTTTGCAACTCTGCTGCAGGTTCCACAGTGAGGGGAATAAATAGCCAGAGAGCAGGAACGGATTTTTTTTAAACAATTGTTAATGGTTTTCCATAGAAATATCACTATCTCCCCAAGTATAATAATAAAGGTTTATATGTCTTGCTATAGCATTATGCTCTTTCCTCCTAACACTGACACCAAATTTGACTCTCCCAGAAAGTTCTCCTTGATAAATCACTGCCCACCCTCCCAGCCCTGGCCAACCTGCTGACACACGTATATACAAAACTCACATACTACCAACATGTACCTTTGCAAAGTGCACTTAAATTGTTTACACATGTACATGTGCGTACTATCCTCTTAGTATATCTGGGATCTTTGTATGATTTTTTTATACAGGAATAAATATTAACTCATTGACTGGGTACTTGGTTAGCGTAGCATGGCAAAGGGGGGCACATGAGGGATTTATAAGTGGGATGGATTTCAGAGGCTGGAAGACAAAAGCCAAGCTGGAGGTTGCCTGTACTTGCAAGAGACTCACAACCGGGCAGCTGATTTTGTCAATGTTTTCCTCTCAGACTCTCTCTTTTAAGCAGTGGAGACAAACACGAAACACCACAAAGCCTTTTTTGGTTGTTGTGTGTGTTTTTTTGTTTGTTTGCTTTTGGAAGAGAAGAAGATAAACTTGTTTGTTATAGCAAAGTTTTATAATTTTATAGTTGATTTCAACAAACCCACACTTAGAAAAGATTTAGCTCCTCTTAAAGATAAACTTATCAGAAATGAACAAATCTCTTCCAGGGATCAGAGTGCATTGCTAACCTAAACAGGACATTGAAATTATTTTAAAAAAAAATTTTTATGAAATTTATGGGGGCAACATTGGTTAATAAAATTATATAAATTTCAGGGGTACAACTCTACAACGCATTATCTATATATTGTATTGTGGCTCGCCACCCCAAGTCGAGTCTCCTTCCATCACCATTTATCCCCCTTTACTGTCTTCCACCTGCCCCACCTCTTTCTCTCTGGTAATCACCACACTGCTGGCCGTGTCTATGAGTTTTCTCTGCTTCCCCCTTTTCACCAGCCCGCCCCTAACCCCCTCCCCTCTGACAGCCGTCAGTCTGTTCTCTGTATCTATGAGTCCGTTTCTATTCTGTTTGCTAGTTTATTTTGTTCGCCAGATCCCACATATGAATGAAATCGTATGGTGCTTGTCTTTCTCCGCCTGGCTTATTTCACTGAGCGTGATGCTCTCCAGGTCCACCCATGGCTGCCATTCTTCAAATACACTCTCAGTCATATAAGAACAAAGGAGTAGTCAAGGAAATCGAAAGACAACTCATTTTAAACAGATTAAGGAAAATGCACTTTTTTCCATCCACTATATCACTGACTTAAGAATTTGCTGCGCAGGAAATTATTAAGGCAAGTGACTTGATATAGTTTTTTCCAGAAAAGGGTTGACTAATAATATAATCTGTCTCTGCACTTAAGGGGAGAAAAGTCGAGAAGGTTCCCCTAGCTTTGTGTAGAATGAACACCTCTGTGGCCAGAACCTCCTCTTTGGGCTCTGGGCTTTAACACTGAAAGCAGTACTGAAGGAGGGGTTGGGATGACCACTGGAAAACCTCATGGGGTGACAGAAGCGACACATGGCTGAGGCTTCCATCCTGCTGTTATTTCTCAGTATGGAGCTCCATGTGCACTGGTGGCCACTCTTCAGGAACACGGGTGTCTCTGAAAGCGAAGCAGAGCAGGTGGAATTTCTTCTTCGGTCCCCAGCACTTGTCCCAGCAACAGGGAGTGTAACTCTGTCAGGCAAAAGTACTTAGAGGGCTGCTTCCTTTATCCAGTTTGGAACCAAACAAAGCCAAAGGTTCCTAGTCATTAGCAATGCTTGGGATATGGAGTGTCACCTTAAGGTTAATTGCATTCTCCTGGTCGTGCCATCTGAATGGGGCAAACCATCTCGATCCCACTTCCATTTCTAGTGGCAATAATGGCAGGTGCACATCTTTCAGACATGACACGTGGAGGGGACCTGCCACACACTGTAGGGAAGCACCCTTCCCTCATCAGCCAGCTCCTTCTCCTGTCACGGCTCAGGGTGGAAACTACAAGTGGCGACACAGATGCCAGAAGCTGGGGAAGCAGAGAAGCTGCTAGTGGCACAGTAATAAGAACAGAAAAGCAGCCCTTCCCGAAATCCAGACTTCAGTGTGGCCTTTGGCAAGGCCAGCCAGCCTGTGAAATAAATACGCATATGGATATACGTGTCCATCTACGGTTATATTCATCTGCCTTATTCCACCAACACTAGAAGAAACGGAATAAAAATTGGTCCTTGCCTTCAGGGAGCCTACAGTCTGACCCAGAGGAAGACCCACACACGCATCCCTGCCCTGCGGGCAGGACAGCGGCCCGGCTGACCAGGGAGGGGTTAGCGGCGAGGGGCAGCGTGTCTGACAATCAGAGAAGGCTTCATGGGGAAGGCGATGTTTGAGCCGGGCACAGAACACGGACAGAATTTAAAGAGGAGGCTCAGAGCAAAGAAACTGCCAGCAGAAGGAAAGGCACGAACAGAGGGATCGAGACGGAAAGGACAGGATGGACTGCAGAGGGGTCAGGGATCCACTTCTGCTGGAGCAAAGATCTCTGTCCACTGTTAGTAAGTAGTAAGATGCCAGCGTGGACAGACAGTGGGCTTGGGAATTGGAGTGTTTAGGTTTAATTTATTCACTGTTTCCATGGGCAAGTAACTTCGCCTCTCTCTAGCGGACACTGCCAACGTTCACAGCCCCTGGGGTTGTCAGCACTGTCCCAGAAAGCTGACAGCTTGCGCCCTCTGCCGAAGGGTCCACTATGGCTGATGGTGTGTGCCTGGCTTGTGGGCAGGGCAGGGCAAAAGTGCTGGGTAGTTACCTTCTCAAGAGCAACCCTCAACCAATGACGTCCAGAAGATGGTAGAAAACCACCCCAGGCCCTGGGCCTGAAGTGCGGAGCTCTGCTCCATACACTTTCTAGGATGGTCCGAAGCTGGACCGAGCGCCCTAGCTGCCCACAGCGTAACCCACTCATTAGCACATTAGTCACACTCCTCTCTTGCTGTTATCACCCCCCCCCCCCCCACACACACTGTGTTTCCTGGCACCCAAGCCCTTGCCTCAGGATCTGATTTTGGAGAAACCCAAACTAGGACATTCCTTAATTCTCAGTTTCTTCATCTGTCAAATGGGGAGAATAATGCCGACCTCGAATAATTGTTGTAAGAAATAGGTAAGATAATGGTTATAAAGGACCTAGCAGGATACTTGACATAGTGAGTGCTTAATAAGTATTGGCCATTCAATAAACGTGAGAGATCCTTGAAACCCAGGGTGTCTGGTAGAGAGTGGGAAACTGTGGGAAGGTTTTATATAAAGGAGTGCTTTGAGGAGACTACCAATGACCTTCCTTGGAGGATTCTGGTCTTCAGTGTTGAACTCTGATTTTCTTGGTAGAATCATGGCCTTCACTGTAGGATGAAATAGTAAAGCCCCTTAGTGCTCCCCAATGTCCAATTCTCCACTTATTCTAATAGCATGAGAGAGTTATACACTTGTGCCATGTGACTAGTTTTGGTAAATGTCTGAGTGAAAATCAGTGAGTCACTTCTGGCACAGGATATTTAATTGCCAATGTGAGATTCTCCAGGTCCCCCTAGCCCCTGCATCAGGAACTGACAAAATTCTAAATAGTAGAGCTTGGGTCACAGAGCGCAGATGCTGTGGATATCAGCCTCCTATAACCTATGATAGCCATAAATTACAAGCAAATTTTGTTTTAAGCTACTGAGAGTCTCTAATTGTTTGTTACTGCAGCATGACCTAGCTTATCCTGACTAATACAGGTGGAAGGAGGCAGAGAGACTGAAGGCAGGTTACTTAGGAGTCTATTGCAGGCCTCAAGCAAAAAGAGTTTGAAATAAGACCTAGAAAGGGGAACGTGAGAGTGGGAAAGAGAGTTGCCAAGGAAGAAGAATGGGCAAGTAAAAGAGGAGAGAAAAGGAATTAAACATGACTCCAGGGATTCAAGCTTGGAAACTGGAAGGAAGATGGTAGAAGGAAAAGGCAACAGAGAAGAACAGCAGGTCCCAGAGAGGCTGGCTTGTTTCGAGACGCGAGTTTGAAGAGGTTGACCCTTTACCACCAAAAGAAGCCTTCCTATGCCCTCTGCCCACATAGGGATCGTGGGTCTCCGATCACCACGCGTTGTTATGGATCCGATACAGGACCTATGGTGGGACGGCTCGGACTCCTGGCCCCCGCCCTACGACCCAGTGCTCCTCCCGCCACTCACAACTGCCCCAACACTGAGAAAATAACACATCTGGTCTACACAGCCAGAGGAGGGGTGCTCAACAATGTGGTTGATTTAATACTGTCTAGACAAATTGATTATGTAACTTGTAAGAAAAATAAAGCAAGTACTTATCATATTTCTCCTTCTTATAATCTGAGAGAGTCTTATCAGAGAAAAATTAGCATTTAGGTCGTCCTAAGCTTCATTATGTAACTGAAAAAAATACCACTTTACTTCAAAAATTGATAGGTGCCCTACATTTTCTCAACTTGTGGATCAAAGTCTCAGAAACTCAAAACCCTACTCTCAAACTTTAAAAGCAGAGCCTTTGATATTATAAAGTTTTATGAAATTAGTTGATTTTTCTAGGTAAAGTACAACTGTGAAACGAGGACCTTCTATTTGGCCAGAAGATGAGAATAATAAAATGCATAATAGATAACATCAAAGTGAAGGTCTTTTCTTTGCCAGCAATATGTTTTTTCCATTTTCCAATTTTAAAAATGACCATATTCTTTCACAACCCAGAAGTCACAGCTATTTTACTAATCATATTAAAAGTGCTAGAAGATGTCAAGAAAATTGGGTGGTACAATAAAACAGTCTCATCATATACTTAAGCCCTTTTAACAGTTACTTTTATAATCTGCAGACCATCTAACCTGTGTGCTGAATTTACATTTATATAAAAATACATTAATAAAGATCTGTATTAAGAAATTATACTGGAAAAAAAACCAGGTCATAATGTACCTTTCAGCTTTATAATTAGTTCTGTAATCTGTAATCAGATGATTTAAATCTAATACAGTTAAATTAGAAACTAAGCAATTTCTATTTCCAACAGGAGTCATTATATCTTTGGCATTTTGAAAAGCGTTAATGAGTTTTAGGGAAATTATTATATTTCTTATTCACTTTATTCCCAGCAGTTAGCACAATACCTGGCATATGGTACTTGCTAACTAAACAAGTGGTGAATGAATAAATGAATATATAATCATAAATAAGTGATTAGCAAAAGCACATTCATTTGTCATGGCTCCCACTCAGGGCATGAGTGATGTTCACCTCCGCGTCTCAGCTCAGACCACCGATCCATTTCTTTCTGATGGGTTGGGTGTCCATTCTGACCGGGTGGTGGCTTTGCCCTGCAGGTCATTAAACAGAAACGTGCCTGCCTCTGGACAATGTTGAATAAAGTGCAGAGACCACTCCCGTAAGAGTCAGAAGACATAGGGACTGGTTCTGCCACTGTTTGCATATGCAAAGGAAATCTTCATTTAACCCACAGCAAATTGGGCTCAGTGCTGGGCACATCGTGAGCATTAAAGGACTTAACTCATAAAACTCCAAATGGGAAATGAATGATCCCCATTTTACACGTGAAAAAACAGAACAAAACTGAGGGTCAGAAAGATGGAGGAACTTGACCAAGGTCACAAATGCAGGAGGTAGGATTGCAAAACAGTTCTACCTGCCTCCCACATCTATCACTAGTAGCAACTCTAATAACACAGATGAGTTCTGCAAACTCTGAAGCACCATGCAAATAGGAGCTATTGTCATCATAATCTGTCAGTCTCCTACATTTCTATCACTGCCCTCATAGATAGCTCTTGTCTGAAGGCAACAAATACCCTTGCACACATCAGTGGGGTCCTGACTTTGCAGGACCTCTGGGTAAGCTCTGGCCAGGCCTGCTGTGTTCAACCCGTCCTTGGTCTGTTTGGATCAGAGATGACTGAGGAGTTCACACACTGGCTATCGTTCCATAGGCGCAAATTCACTATTTGGGAGTGATATCTGCTCACTGTTTTATCTGCATAAAGCATAGCAAGCTGGTGCTGGTGGCACAGGATCCTGCCCTCGGGTGCTCAGCCCAGTGATAAGGCTTCCTGTTGGCAATTTTGTGTCCATACTGTTAAGTATGCTGGAGCTTCAGGTACATGACCAAGGGTTAAAGAGGCTGGGCCCACTCAGGGCTTCTCATGCCCTGGCAGGACTTCTCTCTGGCTGGATGTCTACCATGGCCACCAAGCGTCTCTTCCTTGAGGAGCCCTGTGACCTGGGAGTTGTGCTCACCTTACGTCCCCCAGGTTGACATCTCATGATAGCTGTGCTGAGAACCTCTCACTTGTGCTGACTGGAGTGAACTGTATGATAGAAAAGATTTCAGTGTCAGAGGGCTCACTTGAGTCAAGTCTCCAACCCATTCTCTGCTGGGCAACCTAAGCCCAGAGAGGCAGAAGGAAGTAGTCAAGAAGAAAAGCTCCAGCCCCTGGTTCAAATCCCAGCTCAGCCACTTCACGTCTTTCTGCCCCAGTGTCTTCATCTGCACAAGGGTAAGACCTACCTCAAAGGGATGTTAAAAGAAAGAAAAGTATATTCTTTCTAAGTACTTGAAATAATAGTTGGGATGTAAAGCTATATGAATGTTTAAGTTTTTAAAAAATTCTAAAATGGTTTACTAGTCACCTTTTTTTTCTTTTTTTTTAACCTATGTGTCATTAGAGAAGACACAGATGGTCAACTGGACCATCCAGGTCCAGATGAACAACCGGATGGACACTCACTGGAAACAATTTCATTGCTTTGAATTCCACCAAGGCAAAATTAGTTGACAATTTCACCAGAGTTTGGCAGAAGCTTGTGTACTGTGCAGAAATTACCTGTAAAAATATGAGTGTGAACATGAGGGCAAGGTCTGTTTTAACAAAGCAAAACAAAACAACTTTCCAAAGCACTCTGAACACAAGAAAGCTGACCTTTTCACATCCTGAATTAATCAGCAGCCTCCATCCCCTCTGTAAAGCTTTGGAGGCTAAAGGCCGCCCGTGCCCTGGGAAGGGTTCGGGTGGCAGGGCATCGGCTCCCCCACCCCCACCAGCTGAGTGTTGTGCTTACCAAGAGTTTCTGTATTGTTCCATGTTGCTATTTTAATCCCATGACCTTTCGTTTTGTAATAGATAAAATATAAATGCAATAAGAAAAAGTTGTTTCTGTAAAGGCTAGGTTTACTGCTTTGAGATAACTCAATAAAGGTGATTCCTAAAACAATAATTACTGCAGCTCTATGAGAATGGAAAATCTAGCACCCTTCTGTATGCAGATGTACCCTGTTTAAGTTTGTGCTTGAAGGGTGAACAAGGACTCCAATCGGTGGGCCCATATTAAAAAAAAAAAAAAAAAAAAAAGAGCTTTGCCTACATCCAAACACTGCCAAATAAATTTCATACTGCTGTCTCTTAACTAAAAATAAAATGTATTTATATATAAATACAGGGTTCCAGCAATCTTTGGCCATCGGCCTGTTTTGTAAATAAAGTTTTATTGAAACACAGTCACATATTTATTTCCATATTGCCTAAGACTACTTTTGCTTTACGATGGCAGGACTGAACAGTTGCCATACAGACCCAACAAATAAAAATACAAAAAAATAAAATATTTACTATCTGGTCCTCAACAGAGAAGTTTGCTCGCCTCGGCTCTAAAGGATCAATTCTCCACAAGGCAGCACTTTATGAAGTATGGCTGTAACTGCGCTTTTTAAAAATGTTCAGGAATTCTGCCATAGTGAACTAATTCCTCAGGGTTATCCTCAACAATGAGAGGCAAGCCAAGTGATCGACTAAGCCCCTGACACTGTCTTAAGACAAAATGTCCCCTCAATTTCCCCCTTCGGGAGCGCCTCCTGGAAGGATTCCCTGAAGAGCATGCTGTGGAGACAGTTCCAGGTGGGGATCTTGATCCTGCACAACTGTACTCTTTTGTTGGCCTTTACACCCCGTCCGTCTACCTGAGGCTCTCTGGCTGGGAAGACGGCGCTTCTCACAGACCCTGCAGGTTGAACTACCAGGAGGGGCCGAGAAGGAGGCTGGGCCACCTTCATTTGTTTCTCCAGGGGTGGCACTGCCTTAGGAGCTGGGGATGGGGATTCATTACCTCTAACATACAGCAAGACCAACTCAAAAGAAAAAAGAGATGGTCAATGACAAGAGAAGTTGCACGTATGAGTCTCGACATACCGTGTGGTCATAGAGGTGGTGGGTCTAGTAGACAGAGTGCTAGGCCAGGGCGTTGGAAGGCTTGGGTCTTAGTGCTGATTCTGGCACTAACCAGGTGCATGACCTTAGGCAAGTGCCTCATCTTCACTAGGCCACACAGGGTTAGGCAGCTGTCCCTACGACCCCTTCCCTAAAACTCTAGGATTCCATGACGCCGGCCTCGGGAGCCTGTGCTGTCACTGCCAGTGCCTGGCATATAACAAGCACTGTATGAGCGTTAGCTAGCGTTACTGTGTTGTAAGTGCACAATGCTTGCCTTTAAATGGAAATGTGGGCTCATCCTCATTATAACGATCCACAATCTAAAAGCAAATTCTAACAACAGAGCATAACCAAAAGCAATGAAGACCGAGATTTCCACTGGCCTCAATTAAAGCTTTCTTCTGCGGGGAAGGGGAGCGTTGTTATTGATGGTGGTTCTTAGATCTAAAACCCCAGCAATTACCCTTCTTATATATCTTTAACTGGAGAACTGCTTTGATCAATAGCCTATATTTTGAACTACAATGTAGACATTTTCCTCCTAAAACTCTTGATTCAAGTTGGGACTATGAAGTGGGATTCAGAATTTGGACTACCCAAACATCCTTTGCCTTCTCCCCACAATATCTATAAACCTTTTGTGGGGAAGAGGTTGACTATCACAATGGAAATGGCATTCGGTCTTGCGTTTCCAAATAAGATGAGTCATTTATGGGTGTAGAAGAGCTGTTAGGAGCCACCGTAACCCGACAGGCCTCACCTCCTCAGAGCTGGCCGCCCGCTTCCAGCCACCAACCCCAGCAACTTCTTGCCCAAGAGTCTTCTCAGAAGACACAGAAACCCACTCTGCCTGGCAGCCTCGCAACAGCCTTCTTCCAGTGACGGGTGGCGCTGATGGAAGTACCCAGGCCACCTCACCCCTCAGGTAGGATAACTCTGAGCCATGTGTTCTATACCACTTTCTAGAAATTCTTCCATGAGTTTGAGCTCTGCCCATCCACAGTGTAACTCGCGTGATGAGAAAACCATGGACTGCCTCCTTGGTGCACTCCCTGTTTCACTTCCCCACTCTCCTGTTTTTTGTTTTTGTGTTGTTTTACATTTCAAATTAACTATTTTCATCCAAATCTTTGTCCTATAGTCTGTCAATGGGGAATCCAAACAAAAACAATGGGTATAACCTAATTAATTCTTTTAAGAAGAAAAACAAGCATTTTCAACTCTACTCATCAGTAAAATATCAGGTACAAGCCAAGAAATCAGAAGAGTCTAAAAGTGTCAAGAGCCTAAAAATCAGAAGCAAACCTGATAGAAATGGGAGAAAGTCCAAGCTTGCTGTGGTCCTTCCTTTTAGGTCAAATTCGCTAGTTATAAGAGGTTAGTTTGACTTTCTCAAGAGATAAAAAATTATCATCCTTTCATTTCATGTGTTCCAGAAACCTCTAGGTTCTCAGAATTTCTACTACTTGCAGTCATTTCTCAACTCCACACAGCGATGGATAGGTTAGCTTCAATGGGCTCCTATCCAAGAAGCCAGCAGATTTGGGCCCAGAGAACAAGCTCAGCCTCAAATGATCAAGGTTTCTATTGATCTTGTAGTTGATCCACGAATTTACAGCAGGTATCCTGAAGCGAAATCAGACCAGACCCTCAGAGAGTTCTGAATGCCAGCTAAACACAAATCAACACCTTATGGCTATGCCCAAGGAGGAAAGTTAGTAGAAATAAACCATATATTACAAAGCATTAGAACCAAAGCTATCCATTAGGGTCCCAACAGAAAGGACATACTTAATGTAAAAAGAGTTCAATTAAAAGACTAGTTACAGAGGTGTGAGCAGCTTCAGGGACCAGCCAGGGACACTGATGCAGCCAGAGGCCAGCACCAATGAGATGCCGCCACTGCCCCGGGCAGAATGTGCAGACAGAGAGAACCGCTATGGGGCCAGCAGAGCTGGAAGCCGTGGAGGCCTGAGAGATGTGGTGTTAGAGAAACGCAGTACCAGAGTCCGGAGGAATCGGGAAGAAATACCCCAGATTCTCTCCCCTGCTCTCCTTGGATCTCCTTCTGATGCCTCCCCTTAGTGGGACCCAAAGGAAACCAAAGGACAGGGCAGTCTGAGTGATGCACCAGGGACCCACGGAGCACAGTGGGGCAGAGAGGAGCAGAGAGTGGAGTGAGAAACAGGACAAAAACACAAGACCCATGAGTGTGTGGGTGCAGAGCAGGACATGCTGGAACCCCACTCTTGATGGGTCAGGCTCGCATTCATTTGTTTTCTTAATACTTAGTTCATATTGTCCATCCATCGGTTTCTTGTGAAATTAATCGAACACAGAGAAGTGAAAGAGCTTTCTAGTGAACGTGTGTGTACTCACCGTATGGATTCTGCCTTTAACACTCACTACACCTGCTTCACCATATATATATCTAGCAATCCACCCCTCTCTCCATCCATCAGTGAATCTTATTTTTGATGTATTTCAAAGTGAAGTTCAGATAGCCATACACCTCCCCCTAAATACTTCCTCATCTCATTTACTTAGCTTTTTTATTTGCCAGTACAACGCAACTCATTTTCAGCTCTACTTTATTCATATATACACATTAGAGCTGAGTATATTCTAAGAACTAAATATATATAATTGGTGAATGGGGCAATCAATTGGTTGCTTCCACTGGGCCACCCAGGGACATTCCTTTTATCAGGCATGTTGGTCCTTTCAGTAGCAAAGACTGCAGAAACCTCCGCAAACACTAGCTTTTGGCCGCTTCACCTTCCAGGGATTATGGAATTGATCTTTGTAAGCAAGCCAGGGTCAGCACTATCAAACCGAAGAGGAATGCTGCAGACCTGGAGGACTGTTCTCCTCACGACCTCACAGCAGATCTCATTAGGAGAGATGGACTGCCTTCATCCCCTCGCCTGCAGCCAGGCCCTCTCCACCATACCCAGTGCCATTCCCACTCAAGCCCCAGTTTCCTTCTTTGCTTTTAAGGACAGATGGGGGAAGGAGGGGAATTGAACATGGGACTGTTTTAACTCTTCCTCCCCCACACACTATATTTTGATGTATGAGTGGTAAGGGTATTGGCTTTGCTTCTTAACCTCCAAGACATGAGAAAAAGCAGGTCTGAAGCAGCTCCACATGTTACTTTATACTCTACCTGTTCTCCAGGTATCGAAAATGACATATTTCATAGTATAGGCCCAAGCAGATGCTCCTTAAAAACCCACAATTCCAAAAGCCTCTGGCAGCATGGAGGTAGGATTTAAATTACATACCGATGCAGACAGACTCCCTGGGCCATTTCCTTCTCAAAATCACACAGGAGTGTGGGTTTTTCAGTGTCTGCTCAGGTGAAGCAAAACTCTTGACACATAGAAGTGACCCCTTTTCCAAATTGTACTGGAGGAAGAAAACGAATTTGGGAGCAGGATCGAATTTTTACACGGTTCAAACATATTTTCCCCAAAGGAGGTCATCATTTTCCATTCCATAGCTGTCTGGGAAAGGCCGGCTGCTTGCGAGACACTCTGCCAGGCAATGGAGGGGACACATAAGTGAAAAAGTCACAGTATTTTCCTTGACAAAGTTACAAATCTGAGAGAAGGCATGGGTCAGATACACCAATAACGCAATACAAGGCAGGATGGAAGGGAGAAATGGCTTCCAGCTGGGAGAGTCCATGAAGGTGTCATAGAACAGGGACAATGGTGTCACGCTTTGAAGGGTCATTGCATTTCTCTTGGCAGAGATGAGAGAAGGATGTCCCAAGGGGTAAGGGCAACATGTGGACAGGTTCAGCACTGGGAAAGCAAAGAGGAGGTCCATGGAATGGCAAATAATCTCGCTTGGCTGGATGGGGTACAGGTGTGTATCCAGGGAGAAAACAGAAAAAGTATGTTGGGGCCACATGTGACAGGCCTCGGGTGCTCAGCTTTAGAGTCTGGAAGGCAATAGAAAGCCAGAAAAGAATGCTAAACACAAGAGGGACAAGATGAGAACTACCTTTGGGGAAGACTATTCCAGCAGAATAGGGTTGAAGCAAAATGGGGAGAGAGTGGACATCATAGAAGTAGCATATTTTACATTTATTCTCTTAATATCACAGTAAAAAGGGCAGCTATTCTAATGGCAAATAGCCTCTTTTTGGGTGAGGAGCCAGATAGCTGATACATGAAAATCTATTTCTTCCACAGTGGCTATAAAAAAACATATGATCTTGAGTCTTCTTGGTTGTGTACAAAGTCCATAGCACATGTTGGCTATTTTGATTAAGCTCTAAGCTGACTCTAGGTCTTTCATCAATGCCATGAACTTTATGACCGATCTAGACACCAAAAGTCACCCTTTGGGGATATAAGAATTTATAATATAAAATTAAAGAAATGAAATTCTTTTCAATTCCATTTTCACGGGAGCCTAAGCTCAGTTATACATTTGTGTCAGTATTGTCCATATTTGAGGTTGTATCGAACATGAAAAAACTATCATCTCTACCATTACATAGACTCTATGACTCTTAATGACCTAATTAATATGAACTAACTTTGGGCTGCCCGTTATGTACCAGATGTTTAAGCACTTTCCTAGGAGCATTTCCAGTCATCACATCATCTCATTTATTTATTACTCAAAACCCTTGTGGTAGGTGCTATGAGCCTTATATTTCAGGTGAGAAATCAAAGGTGTGAAGAGATTAAGTGCTCTATCAGGGATCAGACAGCCATAAATTTTAACTTTAAACTCAGGTCTGTTTTATAGGATTCTTGTTACAATTCCTCCAAGTTGAAGGGATGCATGTTATGTGTGTAAGTTGTAACCAAAACCCATCAATTACTGTAAAATAGCTATCAGAGGAATGCTTCTTTTTTCAAACTAATGGTTTACTTGTTTAACTATACCAATTAAGAACTCCTAGGCCCTCACAGAGATGTTTAAGAAACTCACAGAAAGCCCTGAGACTTGAATGATGCCACATTGAAATACGCCACTTTGAAGTTCTAATAAATATATTTTGCTTCTAAAGAAGATGGTGAAATGGTGGTAGAATGGAAAGCTTCAAAGCCAGGCTGAGTCATCTGGGTGGTCCCTGAGACCCCAAAATGGTTTTCTATGAAAGACACTGGGAGGATTCTAGAGCCATCCTTCAGCTACTATAGCCGTCTCTCAATTGCAAAGAGCTCCTCAGTCATCATATATTTTGTAAAATTCACCAACCTGCCAGGAGTATGAGTCAAACAATACCAGTTCATTGTAAACAGTGTCCCATGAAATGTATGGAGCCTCCGCCAGCGAAGGGTGGCGAGTCTTGTTGGCAAGGTCCCTGCTGGGTCCCTCCTGCCTGCAGGACTAGGCCGGGCACGCTGCAGTGATCACGCCCCTACCCATTAGCTGCAGGAACACCTCTGGCTTGATGGGAGGCAATGGGGCTGGGGCTGGATGACCTGAGTTCATGTCCCCGCTCTGCCTGCTTCCTCTTTGCTAAATCAGTCACTGCAGACTTCCTCGTGGGGCAAGGGTTAGAAGATATCAATTCTCTGAAAGTGCTTGGAAAGGGGCAGTGGTTCAGTTTATTTTTGTTGGGATCAGGCCATACCATCTTCACCCCCGTTAAAGCAGGCTGCGGTGTCTAAAAAATAATTTTTATATTTTCAGATGCATCTCTCACTGAATAAATTATTCTGCCATGAATATTCTTTTTTATTATGGGACACAAATAGAAAAAGCTTCTAGAGAACTGTAGGGAAAAAAATGAGTTTTAATTGATGTGCCTTAGAAATTCACTCTACCTGCCCTGGCTGTGTGGCTCAGTTGGTTGGGCATTGCCCCGTGCACTGGAAGGTCGCCAGTTCATTTCCAGGTCAGGGCACATGCCGAGGTTTCAGGCTCCATCCCTGGTGGGGGATGGAGTGCAGGAGGAAACAGATAGACGTTTCTCTCTCTCTCCCCCTCCCCCTTCCTCTGTCTACGAACTAGGTAGTTATTTTACTTTTTAAAAGGGATTAATTTTACTTTTTGTAAAATGTAGGAAATATACAGCAACAAATAGCATACATTCGTATAACCATATACATATTTTTGGGCCCTAGTGCAAACTGATCTAATTCAATTTGACTGCTTAGCTTTGGGGATCTTTTGTTAAATCATAGTAGCCTCCAGCCAGTAAAGGTAGATGGCAACTACCTGCTTTTCAACCAGGCTGTCCACTACAATGAAGGCAAATTCCAGGCCAAATTCTGCCACATATACAAGTACTCATGGGCAAGAAGTCACAAACATTCTCTACTCTTGTCCCTTTTAGGGACTCCAAAGTACTGCATCAAAGACACCCCATCACATCTGGCCACTCTCCTCCTATGCACACAATGAACTATGTACATTTCCCAGCCTACGGGTGACCATGTGTGACTTGGCACACAAGAACGTCTCACACAAGCCTTCTTTCTCCTTACCTTCCACAACACCTTGGCACCCCATTTTAAAGATGGTGACGTGACAGTGTGGAGCTATTAAAGACAGTGACTCATGTCTTCAAGTCACCGCATGGAGGAGAGCAGCCCAAGAGAGCAGCCCAAGAAGGAGCGTTCATTTCGGACTTGGGGTAAATGAAGAACACATTGTGTGTCGAGCCCCTGAGATGTGGAGTCGTCCGTTGCAAGCATCTTGCTGAGGCGGGCATGTCATCGTTCTCACGGCAGGGCCGGCAAACCAGCTCGGACCCAGGCCACTGAGCCTGCCGCTTGTGAAGTGGGGGACACGCAGTCCTGCAGGGAGCTGCAGCCCCGCTGCCAAGGAGCCCGGCCACCGGCCTGGTGGCACTCTCACTTTTGGTCCCTGTAAAGATCGAAGTTCACCTTTCCAGCTAATCCCACCTTCCGCCGATGAAAACGTTATTTCGAACATGATTTGTGCGAACTAACAAACCCTGTAGCCTGGACTTTTGATAACATCCTTTTGAATACTTTCCCCGCCACCTCTGAGCATGGGCTTCATTGCAAAGTTCTCCAAACAGTGACAAACCAGCCCCAGGGAACAGGTCCCCCCACTAGAGCCTAGGTGACACTGGAAATATTGTTTCACCAGAGGTCTAGCACAGTCACCCACCGAGAGATTAAAATAGATTAAAACAGATGTAAACTCTTACCCCAGAGCAGTATTTTGTCTCCTGGATTACTTCAAGTATTAATTAAGCATCCTTAGGGTAGAGATTAAGGTAATTCACATGGTGACTGTCTACATGGAAGTATTTAAAAAATGAATTACAAACAATAGGACAGGCATCTAATTCACAGCCACCATCCATTTCACTCAGTTCTCCGCTCACTCTAAGAATTAGGAGCAAAGGACCATGGGATCTATTTCTAAGTGTAAGATTAGATCAATAAAATTAGCCATCTGTCCAAGGAAGGCTTTAAACTCAGGTTGTCTTTAAGTATTATGTTTCCAACTGCCCAGATGTTACAGAAAAGTGCCTGCTGATGCAACTCCTTCTGCACAACGTAAACCACTAACTGGCTAATATAAACTTATTGCACCAAGAAAAATAAATAGAATTAACATGGCATTAAATCTGATTCGAGATTTTGGGTGCCTTTGTCAGCAAACACAAGTGTTAAGATTTAAATTGCTCGGGATTTGCAGAGTCAGAGGAAAGAATCTTCCGGTGTCTTGAGGGGAGTGAAAGGAGAAAACGCAAATGAGATCAAAGCTTTAGCAAGTGTGTCCCGGGCTGTTCTGCTTGGCTAAGGTAATAATAATTACCACGATTATTGTTAGATAAAAATATCTTATCTTTGTGAAGCACTTCAGCTTTCAAAGCACCGGTCTGCTTTATTTCCTTTGATTCTGAAAGTAAGCTGGTGGGGTTATCTGGCCTAAGTGGGGGATTTTTTAAAGCTGAGAAAATGAAAAAAAATCAGTAATAGAAAAAGGAAGAGCCCACTGAGTCTGGTCTTTATCCTTCTGCATCACAGGTCAGGGCACATGGATTGCTCCTACTGACTGATCAATGAGCCTTTCTTAGCTTTCTAGCTTCATTGAGATTTTCACCAACCCCAGTCACACATCAATCTGGATAATTCTCTCCTTCCACCCCCAACCCCTCCACACCCTGCAAAACTTCCCCAAGACAATTACTAGTCAAAAATCATCCATCACCCTTGGGGTTATTGGTTCTCAAAAAAATCCACTCAAGCAAGACCACACAGCTGGCAGCCACATTCTCCAGGCCCCAAATCAAGGCATGTGGTTGACCAACGAGCCTTTTGGATTTGCCAATTAATTTATCTCAAAAATTTTACAACTCAGTACAAATTAAATCGCATGTAAGCAATCATACATTAACATGTATCGAAAAGGACCGAAGTGCATGACATCCTAAAGCGCCCATGTTTATCACCATGCCTGGAACATAGCCCTTCAGTTACCCCCATTCATTCAGGTCCCGTGTCGCCCCTCCCCGCCCCGTCTAAACAGTCCCCATTTCACACACATTGCCTTCAAGCTTCAGGCTTCTAACCCTTTTTAATGCCTTGGTACATGTGTAGCCTCACTTCACCCTTCTAACGATCTTAAATGGTAGATTTTTCACTATCTTATTTTTACAGATGAGGTAACTAAGGCTTACAGAACTAATACAGCTTGCCCTCTGTCACCAAGTAACCAATTAAAAATAGTGTCAGCACTTGAACCCAAATCTGTTAAATCTCAGAGTCTGTGCTCTCTCCCAAGCCTCCCTGCTCAGCCGGGAGAAACCAGCCTTGGAGGCTGGGAGACGAGCTGGTGGGGGTGGAGTGGACTGAGGGAAGTTGGGGGGAGAGGTTGGTTATATAAGCTGAGCATGGCTTTTCGTTAATGCAGCTGCAGGGTTCCCCCCTTTTGTGCAGCCGTCTCTCAATGAGTGGGTTGGGGAAGCCAGGGTGGGTGGGAGGAGGGTCTGCTAAGAAAAGATATCCTTCAGGAGCTTTCAGAAGGCCACAAGTCCCAAATCCAACCTTTGGAACACCCGCAGAGTCTAAGCCCAGGGCTGTTCTGGTTACAGTACTGGTCATGTTGTTGCTGCCAATCGCCCTGGTGTGGATGAACAAAGTGGAGACTGTCAGTGTCACACAGAATACCTGGGATAGAGGTACTGAGGGAAGGAGGCAGTGGGAGGAACCCAAACTCTACTTTGTCAAGTCTCAAAGCGTGGCCTATGACCCACGTGCACCAAGTCCCCTGAGGGTCATGCTAAAAAGGCAGATGCCTGGGATGCACTCCAAGAATTCTTACCCACATGGGAATTATTTACGTGGGTCAGAGGCCTGGGGCCTGAGGTTAGAGACCTTCTCGGGCCAGTTTTGGAGAGTGTGCCCTCTGCTGGCAACACTTTGATTTGACTTTCATCCCAACCCAGCTTCCCCATCCCATGAGATCAGGGGTTCTTCAAGGTGGCAATGTCTTCTAGCACGTTTCATGAGACAGAATCCACACTCTGGGGTCCTTCCTCAAAAAGGAGCTTCCCAACCAATGGAACCAAAGATGGGTCTGGGGAGGGTGTCCCCTACAAACTGCCATTTAGGCTCTGTAGCATCTCCTCACCTTTTTTCTTTCCCCAGCCCTGAAACAGCAGGTGCACTTCCAATACCTGCAGTGTGACATGCTGCGACTAAAACAAGCGGCAGGGGCCTTGGCCAGCTCAAAAGACCTGTTGCAATCAAGACATTACCTCATTCATTTAATCAGTGGGGAGAAACTACAGTCCTGCTTGCCGAGTGGGTGAGACAGGAGAATACAGAATATCCACAGGGTAACCCTGTGGGAGCCGAGGTCCCATCGCACCTCAGATGCTCAAGTCCCTGTCTTCCAGAAATCTAGTTCTGAGTCACTCGACCACATTTGAGCTACAGTAACCCGTGAGCAGATGGACAACTGGTCCCCAAAGAATTCTAAGGTTATAAAAGCCCTGGTTCAGGGTAAGAAAGACAAAAAACACCACTCAGTTCTTTCCTGGCCAAGTCACTGTTCCGTGAGAAAGAATCCTGAGAAAGAAGTACTGTGTCATGTTTTACTACATTTACCCCTGACCTGGACCTCTCTGTGCCATTACCTCATAAAGAGCCAAAGGGCGGGGAGGGGGAAACGATGAGAGGGAGAGGGAGAGGGGACAGGGCTGCTTTATAAGGATTAGACATGCTGAAGGGCAGGAAGGCTGATGGAATGAAGGATGAGAGGAAGGTACTTCTGCTTAGCGCCTGGACTGACCTGGTAGCCGGGTGCTGGGGATGTACAGACAGGTACACCTCAGGGATTTGAGGGGTCAGTTCCAGACGACCACAGTAAAGTGAATACTGTGATAAAGCAAATCACAGGAGTTTCTTGGTTTCCCAGTGCATATAAAAGTTATGTTTACAGTATACTGTAGTCTATTAGGTGTGCAGTAGCGTTATATCTAAAAAATGTACATTACTTAATTTTTAAAAGTCTCTAAAAAATGCTAACCATCATCTGAGTTTTCAGTTAATTGGCATCTTTTTGCTGGTGGAGGATCTTGCCTTCAATTTGTAAAAACACAGTATTTGCCTAGCTCAATAAAATTATACACACACACACACACACACACACACACACACATATCCCTGGAGGCCTCTGTGGTTGGTTGGAAAGGGGGATGGAGGGACATTCAGAAGAGATGAACGACCATCCCCCAAGTTACATGCTTTGGGAAGGGGAAGGGGAAGGAGACTTGGAGGAGAGCTGCTGGGAGGTAACCAGTATCTTGTGAATACCAGGTTATTCAGGGTGGGTGAGGGAAGAAAACAGGATGACTCCTGACCCCTGACCCCTGCAGCCTCACACTAGCAGCAGCAGAAACCACCTAGAGACACAGGTATTCCCCCAGCATCAACCGACAAGGTACATTATCCAGGAGCTATCTCTGCTCTTCCAGGCTTTGGTTTTTTTCTTTCTGACTTTCCCCGGATCATCATTTTTGTCCAATTTTATATGTAGAGAAATGTGGAGGGAGGGCAAAGGGTACAAAGGGAAAGGTTAGAAACCTGCATCTCCCTAAGGATGACTGCGGAGCCCCCGGTCCTCCAGGGAAAACCTTGAATTCTGAACCCTAACCTGACCTTGTTCCGCTGACCTTGGGACGTCAGGCTAAGGAGGAGGGAGGCAGGACCCTCATGCAGTCCCCTAGCCCAGAGAGCTCATTAACCCCAGAGTCGCCAGACTGCCTTTGGGAGCAGGCGTGGCTTGGTGCGTGCTGGTCCGGCAGATGTGTCTGGATTTCCCTTCCCCTCTTCCTGCCCCACATGGGAAGGCTCACCTGCACTTCTTGGTGAGACTCAGCGTAAGGGAGAAGTGCCAGAGACCACTCAAGAGGGTCTGGGACGAGTTCAAGTTCAGCTTCTGCTGTTAACTTGGGCAAATCCCTCAACCACCCTGAGCCCAGCTGTTAAATGAGGGCTTTGTACCTCCTTCCAGGTCTAGGATTCTGATTTGTAATCTGAAAAGGAATGAAGGACATCCAATGAATGGCATTTCCATGTCATGAGGACCTGGGGAAATGACAGTGTCCTGCTGATCTTCAGAAGCCCCTTTTCTACCTGCAGGAACTCTGCCCCTCCCAAGCCTCAGCCCCCAGCCGTTCAACAAGAGGAAGAAAGCGCTTCATCACCCGGCACAGTTGCCCCTGATTCTCGTGGATGTCAGTAGACAGCAGCTTCCAGAACTCCCTAGTGCTATCATTCTCATTCTGTTACCTTTGGAAACTTGTGCATAATTCCATGTGCAAATGTTTAACAGCATTTCACAGGTTCCCTGCACTCAGCAGCAGGGGGAAAATCGTCACCTGGCTCTGTCCCGTAGATGCGCCTGTTGGCCCAGGAGGCAGAGGCCCTCCAAGACAGGCCACTGCTTCTGCCCAGGAGCTGCAGGGAACTCTGTTTCTGGCCCTGAACGTCGGAGCCTGAATTCCCATTCCCCCATTTGCTAGTTGTGTGGCCATGGGTGAGATATTTAATCTCTCTAAGCCACAATTTCATCTTCAGCTACACAGGGGTAATAACAGTACCCAGCTCACAGAGCTGTTGGGTTGATCAAATACTTCCGTATGTGTCAAGTCCTTAGAACACTGTCGCAAGCACTTAATTAGTGTTAGTTATTATTATTTAATTTGACTTAACTTGAAAACTGTCATTTCTTGTGGGTCTCGGATAATGCAGAGGTTTCTTTAATAATGCTTGGTGACAGAAGATGAGCTATCTTGGGGTGCAGGGAAAGTGCTTATGTTGGACCCAAAGAAGACTTGTAATTGGAGCCGCTACTTGATTTTTTGTCACCAGAGGCGGGTGGGATGGGGAATTTTCAGGTTGATTGTGAATCCAAGACTTCCCCAACAAAGCTGGACTTGTCAAAAGTAGATTTCACAGTGTGAGGAGACGGCCAGGGTCACCAAATGAAACAAGACTGCTCCAGCACGCCTACACGGGGGCAATACTGCACTCAAAGCACTGCGCATGAGCCAATTTCTATTGAAGAAACAAGGTACAAAGAATCTCCCATATGGATACTAACAGGATTTGCCGGTGTCTGGGGAAGATTATAAATTAGCTGGTTGCTGTTCACATCAGGGCCAAGTGGGGCACATTCAGCTTTTAATCTGGACCAATTTTCCGGATCAAAAACTGGTCTTTCCAAAGGATGTAAATGAGCCCAGGAGGAAATTTTTTTCCTCCTGAAGTTTATAAAATAGCTGTCATTTTAATCTGAGCAGCTTTCCAACCTGAAAGCCAGTGTCTGGATGGAATTATAAAGTAATGAAAAATTTGTCTAGGCTGAACATAGTCCAAACACTCCTTCTACCTCAAATTTGATGTATTTAATATGCTAACCTGTTTAACAGGTGGAGT
Source organism: Miniopterus schreibersii (assembly GCF_964146895.1). NCBI lineage: Eukaryota > Metazoa > Chordata > Mammalia > Chiroptera > Miniopteridae > Miniopterus > Miniopterus schreibersii. Next base: position 97,107,143 of record NC_138103.1, on the reverse strand, counting down.
TTCCACTATCAAGCCCCCATCCATGCTTCAAATAAAGCCAAAGAGGCCAACATGACACAATCATGGCACGACTAGCAGAGTGAGGCTCTGGATAAGCCAGGTAGAAAACATTTCTAGGAGAGGAGCTACAAAAAATAAGGAAGGAAATATGGTGAATCTTATGAGCCATTTGTACAGCAAGGTTTTGTAAAATGCTTTGTAAAAAAATCTGCTTAAATGATTGAAATCTATCCTTAAAAGCACATTGCATACACAATGTTTAAGAACTACAGATAGAAGTACACACTGTCCAAAATTATGACTAGATGGTCTTATGTGAATAAATAAACCCATAGAATGCAATTAATCATGATGTGGTTACTTTACGGAGGAAAAATTAGAAAGAAGCCCTCCACTGAAATCCTGGTAGATGTGTGTGCGTGTGCACGTAGGAAAAGAAACTAACATAATATTACCTTGGACTGCTGCTATTGTCTTCAAAATGAATGAACAGTGGAAACAGGGAAATAGAATAGCTCATAATTTAAGTATGCTGCAGATTATAGTAATGTTCTCAATTTCAAGGCAGGTAGCAAGGCTCGGGTGATAATAGATACAGTCTGAAGAGGGAGGGTGTCTCCCAGGGCTGAAAGGCAACAAGTCACACTGCCAAATGGAGAGATCCTTGAAGAGCAAATATATTTAAGCAGCCATATGGGAATCTGCCAAGATGATTTCCTTTGCCCTCTGATCAATTTCCCCTGGTCTGTCTCTTTCTTATAAAAACGCCACTTGCAAAGACAAACTGCACTTTCTGCAAAGTTTTGCAGACTGCGTTCAAATAAAGTTATATTGTTTTCCATTGTTCATAAGATATAATTAATTCCATAAGACAACCTTGCTTACAAAGTAAACTAAGAAAAAACAGATTTTTCAGGATTCTAAATATAGTGTCAGCAAAGAAAAAGAAAAATCGTTATTCAGGGAAAACAATGGCTGGAGCTTTATTGCTCAGAATGTTCTACTTTCAATAACCTCACAACGCAGGCCAAATCAAAGTAAACAAAATAGAGGGAGATTTTTTACCCGTGTAACTAGAGGAAATGCAATTTATTGCGTTTCAGGTTCTCTCCAATTCTTTCTAATAGCCTACAACCCATACATTTTGTTTAAATCTCAGAGAAAAGGCAGGAGTTCAGAACCAGATGGCATGAACCCACTGGGTGCTTCTTTCTGAGACAGTGGCCTCAGAGTGCAAGAGAATCCTGACATTAGAGGCCAGGTCCCTACACTGTGCGTGGGCAGGACCAGAGATGGGCAGAGGGGACTCCAGGCAAATCCTCAGCCACTTCACAGGAAATGGCTGGGCTCTGGACAATATGAATTCAATAAGACGTTTGGAGACACAGGAGGAGCCGTCTGACTGCACAGTTGCAATCCTCCGTAATTGAGACAGCATGATCGCTACCCCAGCCCCAGCTCTGTGATCAGATGCAGAGCCTCCCACCTCTGCAGAGCCTGCATAATAGATCATTCCCTTAACAAACAAATATCCCTGGAACCGCCTGGGCCCGCGGGGGACTGGGGGGGAGGATGGGGGGGGGATTGCATCTTTTCTCAGCCCTGGGCAGAGAGGAACCCGGTTTAACTGCGGCTGGTAACGGGAGAGAGGCGGTGCGTGGACGGCTGCGCGTCCTCTCCGGGACCCGGGACCAGGACGCGGGCGCCCCGGGCGCGGTGCCCCTCGCGCGGGCGCAGCGTGCGGAGCCTGTTACCTGGTTTTCGGGGACCGTCTCCAAGCGACGCGGAGCCTGGTCGGAGGCTGGAAGCCAGGAGCAGGAGCCGGAGCAAGACGCCCTGGATGAAATCCATTCCACCGCGGGCGCCTGCAAAGTTCCACCAAGTCCCGGGCGCACAGGAAAAGGGCGTCTCCTGGGGGGGGACTCGTAGGGCTGTGGCCCCGCGGACCCCCTGGCCGGGGTGAGGAGGTGCGGGGCTGCGGGTGCCGGACCAGCAAACACGGAGGAGTCCGAGGAGGCAGGACAGGAGCTGGGAGGTCGCTGTGCGGGAGTGAGGCCGGCTGCCAGCAGCAGGGCTTTTCCGGGGGGGGGGGGGGGGGGGGGGCGACTGGGGGAGGCGGGCGCACAGGGAGGGAGCTCGCCCCGCCCGGGGATGGAATTACAACCGGGTGGGGGTCGGGTGGAAGGGAGAGGGGCCGGCCCCGAGGCAATTTACTGTGCGCCTACCTCTAGGGCAGACGGCCCGCCCATCACCCCGGCTCGGCCCTTCCCCGCCGGCGGGCGACCTAGATGGGGGACTAGGAGGGGCAACTTCAACCCCTAGGGACGCGGGGCAGGAGTTGTGTGACTGAGAGAGTCCGGGACCCTCGGCCGAGGTCCTCGCGCTGAAATACTGCGGCGCCCCCCCCCCCCCCCTGCTTTTACGCGCCCTGGCCGCTGGGCTCTGGGAGGTCCCCACCCAGCCTGGGGACTTCCCCCGGCACGTCCAAAGGCCGCCGCGTCTCCAGCGCACTTGGGGGCATGGGAGCCGGAGCGGAGGGTCTGCGCTTTGCAAACCGGAGACGGGCGGCGGCAGAGGGGGCGGGGCCGGCCGGGTGCCCTAAGAAGATAAAGGGATTTCAGACGCGCAGATGGAGAGCCGCTGCCCCACCGCTCGCGAGCCAACGCCGCGTGGAGATTAAAGCCGGGGCGGGGCAGTGGGGTCCCCTCGCGGCGGAGGAAGGCAATTTGAGACCCTCCGGGGGCGGAGATGAAACTCCAGGTTACGCCTGGCGTCCGGGAGCGGGACGCGCGCTCCAGGCCCGCGGAGCACGGAGAAGACGCGGCCGGGACTGGGGCCCGGCGCAGGGTCCTGGTCCCTGATCCCGGGGTCGGAGTTCCCGGCTGGCTTTCCTGGCCCATCGAGGCACCTTCTCCTTCCGATTTGCTGCCGGAGGACTTAGTAAAACGCGCCTTTTGCCAGGTTTGCCGGCGAGAGGGGAGCCCCCGGGACGCCAGGCGCGGTGCGCGCGGGCGCGCTGGGCTCCGAGCGCGCGAGGAGAGGGAGCAGACGGATAAACACCGAGAGGGAAAGCAGCCTCGCCGGATCCAAGGCCCGGGACGTGCCCGCGGAGGGAGCCGGGCTGGTGGCCCACCCGGGGGACCGCGCGCCGCCCCCGCCCTGCCTGTTCTCCCAGGCCTGGAGAACCCGAGGGAAGAAAGGCTGACTGATACATCTCCCCCGAATGACGCACCCCCTGGAGAAGGGGTGTGTGCTGAGCCCGGTCTTGCTCGTGAGCAAAGCTGTGGGTATATTCCCTGATGGTGGCGTTCCCAGGTGGGCCACTGCCCATAAAGTCCACTCCAACCGGAGCGCTTGGAAGTCAACTGTGGCACCGGAGCTTGTCCTCTTACACGGATCTGGAGCAGGAAAGTCGGGAGAGACTGTGCTTTTCACTTTCATGGCTATGACTAAGCCACGTCTGGAAGCCGGGCGGTGGGACAGCCCCAGGGCTGCTGGTCTCACAAGCAGGGGAGTCACAGACCCTAGGGATCAGCAGCGCCCCTAGAAGTCACCTAGGCCCTGCCTCCGCACCCACAGGAACCTGCCTTCAGCATCCTTGGCTTGGACTCTCCAGCCCAGAGGTGGTTGGAAGCTCTTTTCATGAGAAGGTGGTTTCTTATATCTGACCCAGGGCAGCACCCACACCCAAGCAAGTGTTACCTCGTTGGTTCTGCTCTCTCCCACTTAAAAAATGATTCTCCCTGATGTAGAAATTGGAAGTCATAATAACCACGAGTATCGTGGCTAGCTAGCATTTATATAACACCTACTATGTACCAGATCCTCTTTGAATTGCTCAATCACCCCAATAAGAGCCATCCCATATAGGTATTGATAGTAGTATTATTCCCATTTGACATATGGAGAAACTGAAGCATTGAAAGGTGAGTAACTTGTCCAAAGTCATGCAGCTCCAAGAGACAGACTTCTGATGGAATCCAGGCGGTCTGGTTCCAGAGTCCAGGCTTAACAGACAGGTGGAGGAAGAGTGGACACAGCGGGGACTGAGAAACAGGACACGTGGGAGTTTCTTCCTGGACCCTACTTGTCCTAGATCTTGGTAAAATATAGGGGTTGGATGAAATCATAATTGAATAACAGATTTTGCTTTCTTTTTATTATGTGAGAAACTAGCACCATCTAATCCAAGCCATTCTTGCTCTGAATATGCTTTTTGAAAGACCTGTACACATTGTCCCTTGCAGATTTTGCAAGCCTGAGTTCCAGCCTTGCTGGTATCTTCGACCTTCGTCCACACCATCTCCTCAGACTTGGCCCTGGGCCTCCCTCCCATCCTCTGCAGGTGGTTATAGGCGATTTAGAAGCTGACTTGGTTTCTTCAGAGGCCCTTCTTATTTCCTCCTTGTGGGACTTCCTCTGAAGATATTGTTATATTTTTCTTTTGGTGCCTCCAGAAGCTCTGGATCCTCAGGCCATCGAGTTAAGAACTTGCTCCTTGAGATCTTCTTGTTACAGATCTAGGGCACACATCAGACTGAACTTGTTCCTTCCCTTGGCTGGTCCATATGCATCCCTCTTCCCGTTTAACATCCAGTTTATGACACTTGTAAATCTGATGAAAGACAAACAGAACACTTGCCTTTCAGTCTCTTCCTGCCCCTGGGAGAAGCAGAGCTAAAGAAGGCAAGAAGGCTTTGAATATTTCAGTTTTAAAAATCTGTTCCAATTCACTGGAGGCGTAAACTCAATTAATAAGGTCGCCAGCAGAAGACTGACCTGCACGCTTTGCTCAATATCATGAAAAAGACTCTGACCTCTGCTCCATGGAATGGATTTGGAGGTTGTTAGAGGAAAGTGAAGGCAAACTTACCAATTACTGAATGTTTAGAAAGTCCCCGAATGAGAGTGAGAAAAAGACAGCAGCAAAGAAATTAGCGTTAGATTTAGTTTTTGAATAGGTTATATATACATATAAAATTTTAAATGTGCACCAGGCAGAGTGTACAGTGCAAATTAAGTTTCTTTTCACCCCTTCCTCTCTCAGAAGCAACCACTGTTATCAGTTTTTTGTGTGTCTTCCTAGAGATATTCTAGGAACAAACAAACAAATATATACACATATACTTAACACAAACAGGAGCATCTTGTACACACTTTTAACCTGAAGATCTTTCCAAATCAGCAAACACAGATCTCTCTCCCTCTTCCTAACTGCTGAACAATATTCTGTTGTGTGATGTACAGCAATTTGTTCTTTCTACTATTGTTTCCTGTTTTACTGTTATAGACAACACTGTAGTGAATGATCTTGAATATATAACACTTTGCACATGTTATAATAGACTGTAGGATACATTTCTAGACTAGCTATTGCTCAGCCAAAGGGTAAATGCCTTTTCATTTTGATAATTTGGCCAAATTTCTTCCCAAGGAGAGTGTATGAAATTTATACACCCATGAGCAATGAATGAGCGTGACCATTTCCACAAACTCTCATCATAGTGTCTTATCAAACTAAAACTACATATTATATTATATACATGTCGATTACATGTTGTAATCGACATACAACATATAAAGAAAAGTAAACAAATAATAAGCGCACTGATTGATGCATTGCAGCAAAGACTTGTACGAGCAGACTTGAACCACCACCACCAGATCAAGAGCTGGGGGCATGGCCAGCAACCCCAGTCACCCCTCTTCATGTTTCTGCCCTAGATGTTTATATATTTTTGAAGTATTAATGGAGTTCAAACTTCCCATTCACTTTTAATTAAAATACACAAATAAAAATAGATCAGCGAAACATGTAAGCACTCCCCACCCTCAAAATGAAACAAACATTCATTGAGATTTGATCCCATTATGTAGAAGGCTCTGTGCTGAGAAGAGAAAGACTAACAGGAAAGAAAACCCAGCAGTGTCTTCTGCACTCAGGAAGACTACAGTGTTGTTGGAAGACTACAGTGTCATTGAAAGAAGACGGTTGCACAGCCAACGGTTCCACAAAGCAGAACCAAGGAAGCTCTGTGAAACAGTGCAATCAGCATGCTGTCGTGTCAAGAGACAAAGGCCCTGTATTACAAATGACAACCTATGTAATAATATATTAAAAACATAGCCATTAACCTTACAAGTGTTTAAACTTTGCTTATATACATAATAGGATTCACCAGGAGCTGAACTGGTCACCAGGGCAAATTACCTGGTATTCCCCAATCTGTCCTTTCTTCTCTATACATTTTTAGCAGCATTCACTCAAAGTGACCGGGAATTATAGTCAAATTGAGCAACCTGATGATTCTCCAGCCTCTCATTTTAATGTAAACTTTTTAATAAATAAAAGTATATAAATCCTAAGTGTATAATTCAATGGATTGTCACAAAGGGAATAAACCCATGGGATAAGCCCCCAGATCATGAAATAGAACCATGCTAGGCCCTAGAAGCCTTTTCATTCCTCTCCGAATCATAACATACCCCACAACCAAACGGGAAAGCATTTTCTTAATTTCTAACTTCTAGATTAGTTTTGCCTGGTTTTGAACTTTATGTAAATGGAATCCAGTCGTTTAGTCCAGTAATGTAATCATTTATGTCTAGTCTCTTTAACACAATGTTGTGTTTACGATCTTCCTTCAAGTTGTGTGTTTATTTTTCATTGTTGTATAATACTCCGTTATGTATATATATTCTGATTTGTTCACATTCTCCTGCTGATGGACATTTGGGTATTACCTAGTTTGGAGCTACAGCTAAAAATGTTTGTGTGATCATTGTGGTATGTACCTTTGGTAAGCACAGTATGCATTTCTGTTGGGATATCTGTGAGCAGAATTACTGGGTTATCTGGTAGGCATATGTTTAGATTTGGACACTGTCAAAGAGTTTTCCAAAGTGGCTCTACCAATTTCCACCCCCACTGGCAGCATATGAAAGTTCCAGTTGTTCCACAGTCTCACCAGCATTGATACTGTTTGTCTTTTTCATTTTAGTCATTTTGGTGAGTGTGCAGCAATATCATGTAGTTTTAATTTGTGTTTCTTTGATAACTAATGAAGTCAAGGACTTTTTCACTTGTTTATTGGTTATTATATATCCTATTTTGTGAAGTGCCTGTTCATGTCTTTTGCCCATTTTTCTATTGGATTATCTGCCTATTTCTTATTGGCTTGTGGAAGTTCTTTATATATTCTGGATACAAGTGATAGGAGTCTTTTTGGTTTTGGTGGATATTTATATTGAAAATATTTTTTGTTAACCAGTGTCACTCCAATAAATTCAATAAAAAGGGGGGAAAAACAAAAAATATTTTTCCCCTTCTGTCTTGCCCTTAACTTTCTTAATGATGGCTTTTATTGAACAACAGCCATAGTTTTAATATAGTACAGTCGATCAATTTTTTTCATTAATGTCTAGCATTTTTTTATGTCTTGTGCAAAACATTTAGCCCAAGGTCACAAAGATATTAGCCTGTGTTTTTTTCTGAAGGAGTTATTGGTTACCTTTCATATTTAGGTCAGCAGTAGATTTCTGCGTATGATGTGGGGTAGTGCTCAGAGCCTTTTTTACTGGACTCTCCCTCCTGGAGGGGCGGCTGCATCTCCACAGGGAGGAGGTGTGAGTTCCAGGATGTGGCTCTGGACTCCACCTTTTCCTGCGAGAATCAGCCCAGCTAACGGTCAAGGCTAAAGCTGTGACTGCACTTCTCACCTGGTGTAAGCCATGTACAGAGCCACCCTGAACTATGGATTTCAGAACATAAACAAAGCCCATCTGCTCCAAAATATCTCACTTACTGGTCTCTCCGTTTTCTTCAAATTTCTAAGATACTTGCCATGGGTTGACAGTATGACTTGTTTAGGACTTAGACCCCTACTATTCCAAAAAGCACTGGAGAGAGATGGAACAGAGATATTTTAAGAACTTTTATCTAAGCGATCCCTCTTGAAATGAATGTATTTTTCCTGAAAAGGAAGAGAGACCTCATTAACACTATGCCTGTTAACACAGAGGTAAAGACTCACGTATTAGCTAATGTAGCCGTCGCTTAGGACATCAGCACCAGGGGCTGCAGCAGGCGGAACACAGGAGTCTGATTGTGCTTTGGGAGGGGAATTGTGGTGCTCGGGGATCAGAATGTGGGATATGGGTCGTTTGTAACAGCAACACCCCGGAAGCAAGAATCATCTCCATCACCAGGGAGAAACTGGGAAAACGCATCATGGAATATAATGGAGCACAACCCAGCAATCTAACAATAATGGACGTGGCGCTTCCTGCGCTAACATGGAACGAAACGGACAAAGCAAGATGCAGAGCGGAGCGCAGGTGTTAACTGAGTGTGGGAAGGGGGTTGGGGGTCTCGGAGAAATGGGGGGAAATATCACTGTGCTCTTTTCTACTGCTTATATTTTAACCATAGGAATATCTTTATTTGGGTTAAAAAGTAGGAATGCATTGTCAAAGAATATAGGGAAATCAAGGCGGAGTGACAGGAGGAATGATGGGGACAGAGAAACCCAGAAAAGAGTCTCGGGTCCCACACATCTTAGGAGAAGGAAGGGATGGAGGGCCTGAGTCAGGCGCTGCCGAGAGGGAGGGGGCGTCAGAGGCAGGCTCCCGGGTGACGGGACTCAGCACGGTGCTGCCAGGGTTAATGAGCAAGCAAGAGAGCAAGGGGCTGGCATCCCCCTGGACGTGCAGGTGCCCCTGCAGCCCGCTGGAGGTGTCGGGGTCTCCCGGGCTGTGTGAGCTCCGGCTCCCCGGGACCGCGCACGACACGACCCAGTGCCAGAGCCCCGCAGGGGCCACGGGCAACTGCTCGCCCCCCCAAAGGCATCTCTACCGAGCCAGCCCGCAAGCCCCAAACGCAAGGCCTGTTTGTGAAGCAAGATGATGTCAGGAAAATCTCAGGGGACCTGCGCTGTCGCTCCAGCCCTGTCACTGATGGTCAGTGGGACTTTGGGGATTCGATCGACGACCTCGTTTGGCCTTAGTTTTCTCTTCTATCAAATGGGGGCGTTGGATAAGATGGTGTCCCAGCTTGTCCTGGGCTCGCAATCTCAGCTTCCACAGAAGAAGCTCTATTCTTTTCCCAGGACAGACAGATGTCACGACTTAAAAACAAAAAGAGGACACACATTCCCAGGCCAGCCAGCCGGAGGAAGTGGGGAGGGGGGTGAGAAGGGCGGGGCAGGGGAGACTAGAGCTGGGAAGTGGCGTAGGAGGCACAGGAATGTTGGCTCAGTTTCTGGGTTATTTAGTGACTACAAATAAATGCAGATTTTCTGATGACAAGAGGAAACCTGTGGAAAGAAGCAAAAGGCCAGTTTTTTCCTTCTGAGTTTGATTATATTTTTATTTGTGTGCTTTTTAAGGGAGGAAGTGAGAAGGCGGAGGGGAATGGAAGATTTGAAGCTGTGATCTGGTGGGTGAGTGTCACCAAGCAGAAGGTGTCCAGGAGGTAGAAAGTAGCTGGGGGAGTAGTGTTCTTGGTTTGTACTCTTGAAGAGAGAACGTCCAGTCTAAGGAAAAGTTTTATGAGCATTTATTTGAGCCAAAATGGCAATTGCCGGGAAGCAAAGTCTCAAGGAATTGAGAAAATGCTCTGGAGAATGGCAGTTTTGCAGCTTATTTTATACGTTAGAATCAAAGGAGGAGACAGAGACGTCAGGAGGGTCACATGAAATCCAACGATGGGAGATCAAGGGGGCAGGAGAGAGCAAAGCAGGGGAATCCGTGGGGTCACATAAAAAGTAAAACAGAGAGAGACATACTCGTTTACATGGGTGGGAACAGGATAGTTAATAATTAACATTTACAGCAGGGGACCATATAACCATGAGGAGTTCTGTGGGTGGACCCTAACGGGTCCAGAAAAAGGAGATTACTCAGACATTTCCAAGGTATGCTACCTTAGATGCGAGAAGACACACAAGGTAAAGATTGACCTGTCAAGGAAGCCACAGGCCTAGGACACGGCCACCCGCCATGACCTGCTTTTCATTAGGAATTTTAAAGTTCAGACCATCCTATGTGGTTACATCCAGCCTCTGAGTATAGGGCCCGCTCTGCAGGCCTCCCCTGAGCCTGTCGGGTTAGTACGTGGCCCCTTTTCTGTCCACATTACCCAGCCCAGAGAAGAAAGGGTGTGAGAGGAGAGGCTGAAGCTGGGGAAGCTGTCTGCAGGTCAGGATGGCAGTGCTGGTGGGAGGAAGAGGAGCGGGACAGCTTCAAAGGAAGCTCCTTATCCAAAACGTAGGAGGGAATGACTTAGAGTCATGACATACAAAGGAAGATCAACTGTGACGGGCGAGAGGGAATCGGCCTCGGTTTCCTCCCTGTGCAAGGGGGTGTAACGCCTGCTTTGAAGGCTATGTGGCCAGATGGGATAATCCAGGGCACCGTGCACACCACGAGCTTGGCTTTCACTGAACGTTGGCTCTATTTTGTTCCATCCCTCACATTTATCACAGAGACAGGCTAAGTCCCCCCCAGAGTTAAAGCCCAGAAGCACCAGCGGATAATGTCTAGGATGGCACAGGAAGACTTGGGGACAACGATGAAGCTTTGATCTAGACACTTTCAACAGGAACTGGAAACAATGGAAAATGGGGGCTTGTATTTTGGGACAATGAAGGATCTCTCCCAAAAGATAATGACGTACTTAGATAGGGATTGTCCCCAGGAAAGAATAATGGCCGAGCCATCAAAATAAGTGAACGCAAACGGGGTACACCTACAGCTGGTGGGACCCCAGCGAGTCCTCACAGCTGCTGGGAACGTTCGCCCATTCATAGTTTCCTTCAGCTCCAGTGCCTCCTAATTGATTCAGTATGCATGTTTTTCACGTTCCCTGATGCATGATCCTGGGTGAGTCACATGGCCTCCCTGGCATCAGTTTCATGGGCTGAACTGCAGGAAACACAAGGTCCTTCCCAGCTTGGACACTCTTGCATCTGGGCTGGGCATGGCAGCCCCGGGCACATTCTCCTCAATCCTGCCAGACCCAACAACTTATCCCAGAGAAATGCCACCATGGCTCTAGTGTCTGAACTGAAGGAACAGACCAAAGTAGTTGCTGAGTCCAGATGGGAAAAGCCAAGAAGTGGACACAGATGTTGACTTGCACATAGTAGACTGTCCTGAAAGTATTCATTTGGTGAACAGACAGGGATGGCTTTAATTGCTCTTTGGTCCCAAGCTCTATTATGATCATGAGTTTAATTGGGAAAAGAAGACAACACACAATTCAAGCTGTCCCCTTTTGCTGGGGTGAAGAGCGGACTGGACCAATGCAGTGACTTTACTTTGGATGTATCCTCAAGTGTGTTATGTATATATGTGCCCCATGTACCCCACCCATGCCAGGCACACCTGGGCCTCCCAACCCAAACAGTAGAGAACTACATGGAGGGGAATCAGGACAAAGAAGCAGCCCAGAAGTCAAGGAAACAAATTGGGAGTAGAGAAAAGAACAGAAGAGGAAGAGGCAGAGACCAGGAGGAACATTATCGCCTCTGTTCCAAGAAGTACACAGGGCTCGCTAACAAGTTTGATAACACAGTTTCAAACTTCAACTATTTAGCATTTTAATGACAAGTCAAGCAGATAAACAAAACTGCCAGTTCAAATTGGTGGCTCTCACAAGCATGTCTTTCTTTTTAAGAAATCAGAATTTATGCAAAAGATCCATTTGGGAGATGGTTTTTTTCATGATCTTAAAAAATCTTAGGAAAGTAGTCACTTCAGGGAGACTTTTCCAGATGTTTTCATTGAGAGTAGAATTGACACTCAAGCTAAAGTGTTAGCTTTAATTTTAATTTATACATATTGAAATATAAAGACAAAGCATCGTTGAAATAAAAATGTAAGCCAGTAAAGAATTCTCTGTACCTTTCCAGGTCCCCAAAACACATCCTCACGTCCTACAACACATGCTTAGTCTGAAGAGTCAACTTGAATAGCAAGTTATCACTAAGGTTACCTATTGGGATGTTTAAGTAACTGACAACTTTTAAAATCCTTAGAGCACCCGCCTGTCTGTCTAATGTGTCAGATCCATGACTAAACAAGCACTCTCAGCTGTTTATCCAGATCAGAAGGTCTATGCGAGCAGGGGATGGGTGGGAGAAGAGGTGTGATGATGTTTTATTCTCCAACATCCAAATCAATGAGCTTATTGGTATTTAGTTTGCAAAACAAATATGTAGAAAGGAGAGTCTGTAAGCTGCAATTTTTCTAAATTTTATTTTCATATGTGAATGATACTCATTAGAATCTAAAGTTAGAGCTTCCAAAATTATGTACTAATAAGGGTTTGTTTTGTGTTATATTACTAGGAAACTAATATGACGATGGGTAGTAATTTGATTTTCCTTTTAAAATAACACTCTCTCTCTTCTCCCCCAAACTTTTACTTGACTATGAATTCAGTCTGTTCAAAATCACTGTTAACATAATTTATATATTCCTAAACAATTCTAATGCAGCACTGTCTAAATAAAACTAGATCATTTAAAAGCTCATAAAACATCAACAAAATTATTTCCCCCTAAATCTTTGCAAAAGAAAAAGTACAGATTTCAGTTTCTCAGACAGTCCTGTCACAAACAAAAGGGTTTATTACTCAACAGGATTACTGAGTGGACAAAAACAGCTATCTGCTTTTGAGGTCAGCAAGGTTATGACATTAGCAAAATTCCTTTGGATCTCTCAGGCCAAGGAGTAGACTGGGAACCTCGTGCTCAGATGATGGGCCCACCAGCCTGGCAGCTATAGAGCTTCTCACTGCCCCCCTACCTCCCTTTCCCTCAGGAACTTTGGGATCTTGGCCAGGCCCTGCCCCTTCCTACCCAAGGTAGCTTCACTGACCGAGAACAGGTCAACAGGTAACCTGAAGTCTACACCTCAGCAACCTGCCTTCATATCCTGCGCTTTCTTCTTGAGTGATCTGCCAAGCCAACTAGTGCATAATATCAAAGAGTTTGCAATAAATTACTTATTTGGGTAAAAAAATGAACTGTATTTCTAAGCAAAGTGTTAATGAAAGATAACAGTTTTGCCTTTCTGAGGGGGTATTGGCATTTTCACAGAAAATCAGAGCCAGGGATAAAGTAAATAGCCTCAGATGCAAATGGATGGCTCTTGATCAGGGGTTCATAACTTGGCTGCACATTAGAATCTCACAGGGAACTTCATAAAATGCTGGTGCCCGGGCTCCCTCTCCTGAGACTGATTTAGTTAGCCAGCACTGAATTCTCAGCATTGGGATTTGTAAAAGCTCCCCAAGTGACTTTAATTGGCAAAGCTGGGAACCTTTGCTCTACAGTGAGAGAGTCGATCTTGAAGCTGGAGGGGAAAGCTTGGGGGTGGTCAGGAGGAAGACCCTGAAAATCGGATTTATCCATCAGAAGAGGGGCTGGTCTGGGGCAGCACCTCTCAGACTTAAATGTGTGCACTCATCTCTCAGGATCTGGATAAAATGCAGATTTTGATTCAGGCCTGAGTGGCTCCTGAGATTCTGCATTTCTAACAAGCTCCTGGATGATGTCCTAGTTGCCTATCCAAAGGCCACATTTGAGTGACAAGGGTCCAGGTAACATAGAAGAAACTTCTGATCCTAAGATTTTATTATTGTCTGAATTGAGAACATCACGGCTTGAAGAGGTATTTTTCCAGGGAGGGAGCCCAAAGGCTTGAGCCACAGATTGCTGTTTGCCTAGCCCTGACATACCAGTGAACGAACTTGCCAAGGAGCATAGCTCCCCTGACCTGCAGGTGGAGGCTGAGACCCAGTGGGGAAGGCTGGATGTGCTAAGGGAGCATTTCAGAGCTCGAAGGGAACCAAGGGCCCTACTCGGATGCTCTGCTTCGTAGACCCGGTGTAAGCTTGGAAACCTGGGCATGAGAGTAAGGTATAAAAAAGTAGGAACAAGAAGTAGATGTATGATATTTAAGTATATCAAATGGTTTCAGGCAGTTTATATTTTATATTTTAAAAAGTGTGAAACTGCATTTGGACAAAAACACTGAAGATAAATGTAGTAAATGCACATAAAGGAGACTCATACTAGTTTTAAAGATCAGCAGTTGCCAGGGACTGTGGCGGGGAGGGGCTGTCTGCAAGGGCAGGATGTATTTTGGGGGTGATTGTAGAACTGTTCTATATCTTGACTGTGGTTACCCAATTGAATGTGTTTGTCAACTTTCTAAATAGTGTATACTGTATGTAAATTTTACCTCAATAAACCTGAATTTTAAAAATAGCATATTATGTCTTCTATTTTTAAATTTGTTCTCTCCATATTTCCTTAACCTTTTGTTCATAGCTAATGCTTCCTGACTGCTCAGTCAGGCACAATGCTAAGTGTTTATGATTATGTTGAATCATTTCAAATGATTTTCATAGGTCAAAGGGTGATCAAATATCAGCTATTTCATGCGATTTAATCTAATATTTACCACAACCCTTTGAGGTAGATACTATCATCATCTTCATTTAAGGTGCAAAAATGAGGCTCAGGATGGTCAAGTAATTTCCCACAAAACACAGTGAGAAGTGAAACCAGTTCCAAATATATGGGTGATTTTATATGGATGGTTAGCAGAGAAAAGTAGTGAAACACAGAGATTCCCAGAGGATGAAAGAGGACCCGCCCACAGTCCCATCCATCACCCAAGGTGATAGCATTTTCGTGTATATCATTCAATATGTTTCTAAGCATTTAATAAAAATTATTCTGATGCTTTTTTCCAATAATTGAAGAAGACAGATACAGACATTGAATAAATCCAGTGGAGCTAAAAATGAAGATTTTGTCTTATTTCAACTTGCCAGGCATTTTGATAATTGAAAACAGTTTAATTCTATTTTATGCACTAATGGTTTTCATTTTTCCCACCCATCTTCTCCTTTCCTCACTTTCTGTCCCTTAATACTGGAATTAACTTCACATATTGAAGATGGGTCTTGATAATGATCCCCAGTTTCCAATGTAGCTCTTAGAAAGAGCCTAAAATTACAGGTGTCCATGTAAATAATTTCCGAATTAAGTTATCTCCAGGGTCCCCTTATCTTCTCCTGCCTGTGAGTCATTGATAGCTTTTGGCTTCAGATGAATTCTGAGTGTCAGAAATAGAGAAATCACATGTAAAGTTAATTCCAGCTGCCAGAGAAGCTCAATAAGCCCCCAAGAAGCTTTTGAAAAATCAAAAAAACTCTTTAAAAAGGTCCTTAAAAGTAGTTTTTCATGTTTGGCCCAATAGGGTCATATGCTTCTTAAAAGACAGCAGGAGTGCGAGCCAATCAATACACTATTAAGACACTGACCGCACGAAGATAGGATTACATGGCAGAGAAATTGTGAAACCTTTAACTCTGTCATTTTCAGCAAGAAGAATGGAGGGAAGTGGCTTTTTAAAATTTATTTCTATCTGAACAGCCTTAGGTAATATAATTTTTTCGTTTTAGATCAGGGAGTTCACCCTCAGTCCACATACAACCAAGAGATTGAGTTAACTTTACATCTTTTTTGTAACACAACTCTCTCCCCCAGTCTGGCCAGGCTCCCTGGTTGGGTGGGAAAACCCAGCTACTTACCTGGGAAAGTCTCCTTCCAGGGACTTATTCCATTATTGAAAATAAAGGAACTTAACCAGATTAACTCACAAAGTAATTTGGCTGCACTTACACATTAACTTGAGCTCTGAAACATTTTCTAAATAGAAGTCAGTGGCCTATGAGAGATTTTTTAGGCTGGAAGGATGTCTAGAAGTCACTGTATTCTACCCCAAGTTCACAGATAATAAAATGAAGATCAGAGATGTTAACTGACTTAAGACCACACAAATAGATAGTATTGGAGTTGAAAATCACCCTAATACCCATTCCATTAAAATAGACCATGACTTCCTACTCAGCCTGTACCTTAGTGTCACTCCAGAGAGTTTTTAAAATCCTGATGCCCAAGTTGAACCTCAAATGAATTAAATTAGAATCTCTGGAGTGGAACCCAGGCATCAGTGGTTTTTAGACTTTTGGAGACATCCCGTTGTTCACTCTCCAAGTGCACAGAACCACTGGGTAGAGCCTCTTGCTATTGTGAGTGTTCACTTTTAAAGTCAACTTATCAGCATTACCAGAAGCATGTGACATGCATGATTCTGCACATACTCCAGCCCAAACTTTGTCCTTCTAACCTTAATGGCAGGTGGACCCCATTAGTGCTAGTTTACAAATGCTTTCAGCTCTCTGCCCCCCCCAGGTTCTCAGTAGGATTATACTTGCTGGCCCTTTGTGATTGAGTGGGACATGTGACCAGTGCTGGCCAATGAATTGTGAGCAAATATTACTTTGGGCTGGAGCTTTTACTTGCTGGGTCAAGTCCTTCCAAAGCTCTCATTCTCTCTGTCACAGTGATTGGCCATGTCCCACAGTGATCATTCTGTAACCCTGGGTCCCAGAGGGAAGTCAGCACTCACAATGGATATGTCATGCAGATGAAAAATAGACTTTGTTTATTTTAAGCCACTGAGATTTTGAGGTTCTGTGTTACCGTGTGTGAAACACTATATAATCCTAAAGTTAGTACTATGTGAAAAGTAAATTATCTTTAAAAGAAAAATAAGACTTTTCCCCAAAAATCAGAATTCAAGATTTCATTGGGTATTTTTTGCCTTTTTCTATTGAGGCTGTGTCATATATTTAATCTTGAACTCAAACTTTTGAAAGTCCTGTCTTGTTCCCAACATTTGCACTACTATTTCCATGTGTCATCAAAAGTCAGCCAGAAGAATCACATAGAAGATTCCCAGATGTTCAGAAATGGGAGCTATCTCTAAGACACTTGTGTCTTCTCAATGCACACACATGGGACTTCTCCTAGCATTACTGCTGTTGTAACATCTACCAGTGGACTTACATTTGAACCCATTTTTGTCTCTCTGCACTATCGAGTTGTTACTTTAAAGTTGTTAAAAGTCTCCAATGGGGGCACTCATTTGCTAGAAGAATCCAAATGGTTATGACTTGTGATCCAAATCACTGCAGACAACCACTCGGGGTGTGAAGAGATGACCTCTAACTTCCTTCTTGGACTCATATTTTAATATCTTTGTTCCTAAATTTTCTTGTCCCTGAATATAGTATCTGCCCCTTTAGCCTGTTCCCCAGAAGTTATGGTAATGACAGAGGCCCCTTGGAGCTCATGTATATAAAGGGATTGTCTTAGAGGAAAAGCTCCCCTGCCTCCAGCTCAGAGCCTGCAGGTGGAAGAAGCGAGACGCACCAGCACCAATTACGGGCTTAAATCCAGCCAAGATGAGGCCATGGGATGGGGAGGGCTGGATTATGGGAAACTGAGGGTTAGAGTCATGAGGCAAAGTGGCTGAGAAAAGGCTGAGGAGACGGCCCACCAGCTCTGCTAACCCCCGCCCGGCCAATCAATAATAAATGAACTTCCCATGCAGTCACACGCCGCTGAGAGAACAGCCCAGCATTGTAAGGCGGGGGTGAACTCGCTGACCTAAGAATGAGCCCCATCTTCCTCTAGCCGGGAGCCTATGTCTGGCACTGCAGCCGTGTTCCACTGTGCTGTAGTTACAGACGACTACGTCTGGGTGGCCCGTCAAAGCCTTCTTTGACTCTGAAGGGTCTCATTTTATGTAGCTGATGAAACAGATTCATTTTCAAGCATTTACCTTCATTCCTTTGATTCCTCTAGGAAATTTCTCCCCAACCCTAGTAACCAATCCTGAAACTCAATGGTGGCTCTACAACTTTAAGAATAAAAAAAGGTGAAGAAAGGAGTTATAAAGGTAGATTGAAAAATAGTCAAGAAGTTTCTAAGAATGTTATTTATTTTATTTTTTTTCTGATGAGGGAATATATTTCTATTGACTGAAGTTAAAATCTGCAAAGTTTCCTCCAAAAAGATGATTAACGCGCTTTTGTTCCTGGGGAGCTACAATGGTGTAGGGGAGAGGCTAAGATCTAGGAAATAAAAAGCTTCAAATTCAAGTCTCACTCGGGCACTCACCAATTCTGCAACTGTGACAAAATGAGGTTTACTTTCAGACCTTAGGCTTTTCATTTCATAAAATGGGGTCATAACAAACCTGTCTTATCTTAGCTATTGCATTGGGGTCCAATCGGTTAACATACTTTTCAAACTCTGGGCTTAATATTGTTATTGATTTGAGAGTGTCTGAAGGTTTTATCAGAATCATTACCAAACATGGGTTTTGAGAAGCAATAAAAGAAAGTATTATGATGACTGCAATTTACCTTCAGAATTTCAAAATTGACAGTGTTCTGTAAATATGCATTAGTTTTCATAAATACTCGGAGGCTGTTATTGCTGTGGCGGGACACGCACATGGCAGGGTGTCATCCAGAACTTAATAGGGAGGCCACATGCCAGAGGCAGCTGCTGTCAGCACTTCAGCTATCTTTATCTCGGATCCACACCAGAGGTTTTGCTAATTAGCAATATGAATATTAACAATGGGTTTCCATTGCTGAAAATAGTAGTATGGATTGGCTAGTGCAGCGGTCAGAAAACTTTTTGTAAAGCATCAGATGGTAAATTATTTCTGGCTTTGAAGGCAAATGATCCCTGTCGCAGTCACTCAACTCTGTCATTGTAGCACAAAATCAGCCCATAGACTATACGTGAATAAATTGGCATGGCTGTGTTCCAATAAAACTTTATTTACAAAAACAGGCACAGACCAGATTTGGCTTGTGCGCTATAGTTTGCCAACTGCTAGGCTAGAATAGTGTAGAAACACCCACCGTCCTTGAACGGGCAGGGTGTAAGAATAGAAATCTCTTGGCACATTAAAATGGTTCCCAAGGTTGGATGGTCCTAAGCTCACTGCTGGCTTGGAGGATTCTGGATATCTGCTGGCAACTACAAGGTTAACCAAACTCTGCCTTTAGGAAGTTATGGCATTTGCTCCACATATTCCATTTAAACAGGGAGTAAGTGGGACATCTAAAAGAGCAAGGACCTGAAGCCACTGAGCTGCGTGCTTTCATGACTGCTGTCAGCTATGTTTGTGTGGAGCAGAATTTGTCCCGCCTGCTTCTAGTAGCTGGACAATGACCACGGGCTTGGAGCCGCGCAGTCCTCACCTACCTCTGCCTACTGACAAATGCCGAGTCTGAGTACAGGAACCTGCGGACCCTATGCCGCCGGGCTGGGTTAGGCCAGCTCACAGCAAAACTAGCGAACAGATGGAAGGAGGGAGAGGGTGGCCGCCCGTTAAGGAAAGAAAGATCCTAGAGAAAGGGAAGCGAAAGAGGCCTGCTCCGTGCGGGCCCAGCCAGCAGAACCCTGCCCTCGAGTCAACCATGACATGATCTCCGCAGGCCTTTGCGGCTGGAGAGACCACCCCGCGTTCAATAGCCCTTTCAACTCGGTGCAAGACAGTGCTCTGACTTCGGGCTGCAAGGACTTTGACAAAGCTTGTTATTGTTGGCACATTCTCGGCCTCCGATTGTGGTATGTGCTTAGAAAGATCACCTCCTCTCCAGCTGCCGACACCAGGCAGAATTTCCAACACCCCTTTTATAGGGATTGTAAGGATTAAGGAAAACAAGGTGTGTGTGAGGCCTGGCCCTTAGTAAACTCGCTATAAATGTCAGGTGTTTATTATCATTTCCCAAGTAGTGTAACGCAGCTTCTGCCTCCCAGAGATCCTGGTTTTCTTTGTTTGTTTGTTTTGTTTTTAAACCTCTGCTCTTCCCCTTATGCTTTTATTCATAAAGTTATTCTACAATTTTAGGGCAGAAAAGAACATGCAGGATCCTCTAATCCAATTTCCTCATTTCATTTTGAAAACCTGATCCTTGATCAGTGAGCAAGTCTGAGGAACTGCCCCTTATCTGTGTATTTCCACTTGGAGACATAAACCGCTTTGACACTTAAAGTAGACCTTAGATTCTGTGGCCAACAACAGGGGCTGGCATGCGTTGTTAATCTATTCCAACCAAAGCATGGGTCAAAAAATAGTTTAAAAATACAGGAAAATAAAATATGGAGTAACTCTGTCAACAGTTCAAGTCACTGTAATAGACATATGTCAAATAAAAATCTTTCTTTTCCTACTCTAGGGTTTGGGGAGCTGATGACTTCATGAAATAATTTCTGAAAGCACTCTGAAAAGTTCATTGGTTCACTGATTTAATCAACAAATTTTCATGAAACAGCTACACAATTAGGTTTTCCTTCTAATGATTAGAACTAATAACTATAAGTGTAGAGCTCCCCAAACTATACCTCCAACCTTAACCAGCCTGTCCCTTTGCATTTCTACTTCGCTCCTCGGTTGTGCAGAGATGACCTGAATTTCATTCATTCAGTGGCTATTCACTGGGCACTGATTCAGCCACAATTCTGGGCACAGGGGCGACCGCAGTGAGCAAGGCAGACACAGCCCAGCGCCTCCAGGGCTGAAGTTTGGGCGCACTTTCTGAAGTTCATATTTCCTGGGCCTCAACATGCTGAAACCTAAATTCATTCAGATTCCCCCCGTCGTTAAGTTCATACTGTTTACCAGGCATTTTCACATGCAGCCTCTCTTTACCCTCACAACGACCTTGGGAAGCGAGCATTGCTATCTCAATCGCTCCAAGGTCACACAGCTCGAGTGAGAGATGGAGCCAGGGTTCCAACCTGGATCTTCTAACTCCAGGCCCAGTACTAGTGTCCCTCTCTCTCTCTCCTTTCCTCTCTCCCCTCTCCACACACCCCTCTTTCCACAACTGCACAACGATCTCCTCCAGGGAGTCACCCTTCCTAACCAAGACATTCCTTGCGATCATCAGCCAGGCTGGCCTTAATTCTAAATGCCATCAGTCTGCTCGTCTCACTCCTCTCACCACCCCCACCACAAACCCCAAACACCCCTGCCTCTTGCAAATTGTTTCTACTCACCAGCATTAGATATGGGCTGCCGTGTGCACTTGGCCCTTCAACTAGGCCCAGAGAAGCAAAGCAAGCTGCTGGCTCCTTGCATCATGGGGCTCCTTTGGGAGAATTACTCCCTAGGAGAGGGGCCCAACATTGGTCATCTCAAAGACATTATCATATAATCGTAGTCCTTCACAGTAGCTCTCAGATTTCAAATGCTCATATCTTCTGCTCCTTGGCATTTGGTTGACAGGCACTCTCACATGTGCAAAGTGACATTATTGAGCAAACATGCTGTTTGTAATATTATGACAGCAAAAGATTGGAAACCACTAAATGCCCATTCATAGACACCGGTTAAACAGAGCATGGGGTATCTGTAAAATAGAAAACTGTACAAAAAGGGAAGTTCTTTAGGTATTGGTATGGAAAGTTCTTCTAGATGATATTGTTACATTAAAAAAAAAAAAGGTTCCAAAGAGTATTTATAGTATAATGTCGTATTTGCATAGGAAAATGAATATATACATGTTTATTTACATATACATAGAATACTTTTGAAAAGATCTATAGGAAATGGGTAACAGTGATAGTTTTCAGAGCAGGACACTGGGTTTCTAGAAGACAAGGGAGAGGGAAGGCCCTGCTTTCCCACCAGGTGATCTTTGATACTGTTTGGATACTGTATGTATCATATTATCTACTCAAAAAATAAGCTAAATTATTTAAAAATAAGATGCCCATAAAAGATTTGGGCAGCTCAAGAACAAAGGCATTTTTAAGTGTGTCAGAGGCTTCCCTGAGGTCTAAGTGTTGGAAACCTAGGAATGCTGGTACAGTATTTCATTTGCTCACATGCCTGTGTAAAAGGCCAAAAGTCAAACAATATTGAGGCGTTAGCTGCTGACAAGTAGATTGAGGTTAAAAAAGAATCGCATACGTTACAGATGTGATCTGGGTTTGAATTTCTATAACCATCAACCTCATTAGGCGTATGAGCCCACTGCTCTCCAATAATGTACAAGTGAATGCTTAGAACATCATTAGGAGCCCATTAAAATAGAATCGTGGAAATTTTCCCCGTTAAACAAATCAGGAAAGGAACAGGAAAGGAAAAGTCATTTGCAGCTAAACTTATAACAAGAAGCGTATGCTTGGCCACTGGGAGTCACAGTCTCCTCACTTAGTTACCAAATTTGGAGACTACATCAGAATACTTTTTTGCTTGTTTTAAAACCAACTGAATAAACAAATATGTATTTTTCAGATGTCACAGCTTCTGCATTGAAAGAACTATGGATTTGAAGGGAAAACGACAGAGTGCCACTGAGAGCCAGCTCACTGCTTAAGTCTAACAGGCACAGAGCTGCCTTTCTCCACCACTGTGGTGTGTGCAGGCAGATGCAGCTCCAGGCCAGTTTTACAAACGCCTCGCCCACTCCACTGTGCCCCTCCTCGAGCTGAACTTGGGCACCACCACCGAGCCCTGCCTGAGGATGCTGGGGAGCGAGCTGCTTTCACTCCGCTGAACATCGGGCGCCTTGGCCAAGGGTCTCCAAGATCAAAGCCCAGCAGCTGGATGCCGGCCAGGTAGACAGGGCAAAGCAAGATCCAATGTTACCAGCAGCATGAATGTCAGCTTCCTCCCTCCCTCCCCCTTCCCCCCCTCCCTCCCTGCCTCCCTCCACATGGCATCAGTCATAGACCAACTGCTGGAACATACATTCAAATCTCGTTCTCACAGTGAGGGAAGCATGTGCTTCTGGTCACTGACTCGGACATTCTGAATGTCCAGTCGCCCCCTGCAGCCTGAGTCATGGATGGAGCATGATTCCGATCCCAGGAGTATCTGCAGACACAGCAGGGCCGGACCCTTGGGAACAGGAGTCCCCATTTAGCCCACATCCAACCCTGAGACTTTATCCCACAACAAGCACATTTCTTTTTCAAACAGACAGATCTGTGTCCTGTCCCGTCTCAGCCCAGCAGCTCCCTGATTTGTTTTTACTCTTTTCAAAGGCGGTGCCTCTCCCGCTACCTGGCCAATCACAAATGAAAAGAATGAACGGCATGAGCAAGGCAGTGATGGAGCCCGCGCGGGGTGCATGGTGTGGGAGGGGTTCACTGGGCATCACCGGCCCCCAACCTCACAGCAGCTCCTGGAGCCCGAGCCAGGACCTGCTCTCGGCTCCTGTGGGGTGTGGAAGGTGACAGAGTGGCCTCGGAAAGAACCATTCTGTTCCCAGACTGAGAAGAAAGGCCAAAGATTTGGAAATGTGTGTGGCGGCTGCTGCCCCACTTATTCACAGAAAGCACTTAATGCTCCATGCCCCGCTCTCCTGGGACGAGGCTGGCACCTGCCCTTCCTAACAAGGCCCCCACACGTGGCTCCTGCTGGAGAGTAAAGAAACAGCCTCACAGCGCCAGCACTGATCATGGGGCTGTTTATTCCACTGCAGGCGTGTCCACAAGGACACAAGAGTGGGAGCGCTTTTATTTTATTTTTTTACTGACTCTTATGGAAGTTCAAATACCAGTTTATTTAGAATTCAAGATGGCAAGACAAATAAATTTAAATAGAGTTCAGCTAATTATATAGTTATTTAGTGCATAAATCTATTATATATATATATATATATATAATAGATTTCACTTCCTAATCACACTATTGTCTGTTACTAAACTCACAGCCGAGACATCATTCTACCGACAGTGCTCAGTAAACTCTAATGGGAATATTTTCTCCATTCCGCCTCAGGTAAGCGATGGATGGCTGCAGGCCGGTAGCCTCATTTCCCTGAGGCCATTAGAAAGTGCGCAGACATGTTTTAAACACATATGAAGCACACACTGAGCACACACAGCGTGTGCTGTGCCAAACGCAGAGCAGGCCGCCCTGGACTCTGTGGAGTTTAGGTCAAGGTCAAATACCCGTGCCTGTGTTTGAGGCCCTGCGAGGGTGGTGGGCACGCCGTGCCCGGCTGTGTGTCCACTGAACTGGCCGCTCACGAACCAGCCTGAAGCAATGTTGAGAAGCAGTCAGCTCTCAACTAGTCAGGGGCTGATCGTTCAGCTTCTGAATGATCTAAAACCTTCATACCATTTTCTTTCCCTTATTAGGATTGTCCCAAGAAGGTGACGCAGTCTGCCATTTTACCCCTCTGCAAAAGCTTTGGGGGGGCAGATATTGGAAACTACTGCGGATGGAGGAGGGAGAGAGAGAAAACTGTTAGCTATTCACTGTGATTTTTCTCACTGAAACTGATTCATCCTTACAGCCAGCAATCAAATGTTTCCCATATGTGCAAAACAATTCCCAGTCTCTCTCTCTCTCTCAGTCCACTTCCTTCACAGATGGAAAGGTCCTAAAACTCAGCAAATTCAATGTCTCTTTTCCACTACAAAGTATGTATGTTCACATGCACTCTCTGATCTGATTTTCACAGGAAGGTCAGGATTCCCTTACTTTCCTAATGAGGAAGTTGAGCACCAGAGAGGGTAAGGAACGTGACCAAGGCCACACAGCTCATCAATAGCTGGCTTTGTGACTCAGATGTTACCAGCATCTGAGTGTCAGCTGCTGGCTGAGGGGGAGGGGCCAGGTGTGGGTTTGTGTTGACTGATAACTATTTTCATTCCACAGCATTCACATCACTAGAGATTTTGGAAGTGATTCAGAGATGTAGAACTGAGGCCAAAAAGCAAATGCAGAGGGGTAAGGGTGTTGTGTCCCTTGGCTTGAGTGAGGCAGAAATCAACACAGTGAGCACGTGCTCTTTGGACTTGACAAAATCCTACCGCTAAAGATTCATGTCCTTTGACCTTTACAGGTTTTGAGGGCCACCTTATTTCCAATCTTTCAAAATTTGCAAACTTGACAGCTACTTATTTTATGAAATCATGGGCTTTAGAAAATACCTACAAGAAGAAATGAGAACAATTAAATGGGATAATACCAAGTACCTAACCCTGTGCTGGGCACATAGATGCTCAATACAGTAGCTGCTATTGCGGTTAGAATGACTCTGCTTTTCTCCTAATTCTGAAATAGCCAACTCGATTTCCTTTCTTTGCCTCTGATACAACACACAGAAATGCTCTATCTGAAATTTTATACCTTATTATTAAAGTTAAGCACAGTGACTGATGATAACTATGCCAACTCTCATAAAAAGCCCATTTTGATGTAGAATACATTATAATCTCAACGTTTTAAACATGCCAGCTCGAGATGCTACCAAATATAAAATGGATTATTAGAAAGGTATGATTACATGGCCAGCTAGAGTCAATAAACTACGACAATAAATTATGCCAAATAATATATTTTTCATACTCTCGCTCTTCTCCCTCCCTCTCCCGTCCCCTTCTTCTGGTCTCCCCCGACCATGATGACTCACAGTGTGCCCCACATACCTGGGAAGATAAAGCAGACTGGCACCTGTGAGTGGTAATCAGATTTGTACACAGTGATTAGTTGACGTGTTCTTTCTCAGTCCTGCCATTGTTTGATGATTGCTGTCCCCTCGGGGATTTGAGAGTGGAAAGCCACTCCCCCAAACCTTCCCCATGCCTGGACTTCCTCCATTGGGGATTTGCATTGGGAACTGTCTTCTATTTTCCCAGAACTCTCTTTAAAGAGGCAGACAGCCCTGGGAAAGGTGACACTCAAGCCCTTAGGACTTGGGATAGAGAAGTGTATTCGATGCTCTCGTCTTTGATCTGAGTTACCTTGAGAACACTGAGCAGAAGGCTGAGGAAGGGGAGCAATGGTGAAGGACGTGGGGAGGGAGGCTCCCTAAAGATAAACACTCTCTACCTCCCCATCTGCCCAGGGTCAGTCTTAGCTCTGCGACGAGCTCTGCAATGCAAACACCTTCCCAGTAATGCCAAATTGAGCTTCTGATCCTCCCTGAAGACCTGCTGACCTTTATAAACAGGTTTTCCGTAAGGATTATCAAATAAACAAACAAGTGGGTTTAGAGCAAGGGACTCGCGCCGAACTCGCACATCTGCCCTCATGAAATCTACCAGCCTGCAGCCTCTGCGCATGCCCAGTCCGCCCGGTCCTGTCAGCCACAAAGGCGGTTTCTCTGTTCCATGGAAGACCAACCCTCCACCGGTGTTCTGGACCAGTCCTCCCTCACTTCCCAGGGACTCCGCTTAGGTGGCTATTTCTCTCCTCCCCCACCTTTCTTTCTCTTCCATTCATTTATTCCCATCAGCACATAGAGTCTCCTGGTTCTCCTGTCCGTGGTGTCCCCTTCTCAGTCTCCTTGGGCAGCTGCACCTTCTCTAACAGCTCTCCAGACGGACTGTCCAGGGCTTTGCCTCTACTCCCTTCATTTTCCTCACTGCCTTTCTCTCCCTGCTCTCATCCAGACCCAGGGATGACTCTCACATGTGCACTTACAGCCTTGACCTCTTCCCTCAGCTCCACACAGGTGCCCTTCTTTGGACTTGATACACCTGCGTGGATGACTATTAGGATCCCAAAAGGGAACCACTGATTTCTGCATCTCCCCAGTCCAAAGTTACTCCTCCCTCCATCTTAACCATCTCAGTGAAGGACTCCATTTTCCAACCAAGGAATCAAGTCAAAAAGCCAAGAGAACTCTTTTTTCTTATCCCATGACAAATCCACTGGGAGCGCCTGTCAACTCTCCCTCCAAATCACATCCCAGATCCATCCACTTACCTTTATCTCCACCGTTACCACCTGTATCTACACCATCATAATTTTTTTTCTGAAATAACCTCTTACAGGACTCCCATATCCCATATTTCTCTACACAGCCCATTCTTCATGAATCTGTTAGAATTACCATTTAAAAATGTAAATAATGGCATGCCTTTCCTTTCCTTACCACACTCCAACAGCTTCCCATTGCACTTAGAATGAAATCAGAACTCCTTATTATGATAACCAGGTCTGTTGTGAAAAATCCCTAAAGGGACATAAATGGAAAACTCCTAAGCTCAGTGGCACAGGTATCGGTAATAAGAGAATGTCCCAATGCTGACAGAGTAAAAATTCCCTGCCCCTTAACCCAAACATTACACCTGAGTGACACAGCCTCCTTAAGAGCAGAATGATTGACTCATCATAGTTGGGCTTCCTCTCAATATGGAGGCTGGGTTCCAAGTATAAGCTTAATGGAGGTGGGAGCACCAGGCACAATGCATTCTTTTTATGACATGGCCTTGGAAGTCACAAAGTAATCATTTCTACCATACTGTGTGGATCAGAGCAGTCACAAACTCCTGCCCAAGGGGAAGGAACATAGAGTCCACCTCTCAATGTTAGAAGTGTCAGTCACATTATAAGAAGAGTATGTGGGATGGCATATATAGATGGGTGTGGACATCTTTGGGAAAGACAATCTGCCCCTCGTGTGGCCATGGTTATAATTTTATATTGTGAGGCCAAGTTTTCTTTTAATAAAATTGTTCCTGGTTCATGCACTGGGAGTAAGTAAATAGTTCTATATTCCTATAGCATTCCACAAAAAGTTGTAGGCACTCTGCCTCTCAAACAAGTCTGAGAACCATCAGTCCTGTCCAACTGTTTCATTTTTATAGTTGATGGTCCAAAGGACTAAAGACATGATTGTGATTTGCTTCAAGAAAAGCTCTCACCAATCTCTTTCTCACTTTGCCTGATTGTAGAGTGAGTGGAATTAGAGATTGATTCTAAAGGATAGAAGAGTTGGAGTTGAAATGATTGGGCAAGTAGTTGGGTGCTGCTGACTTGTGAGATAGACTTTGAGAAAGTTTGGGGCACTTAATTTTCCCTTGATGTGGATTCTGAAGAGTTCCCTCTGGTGGTGAGAAATGGAAGGGGTACAGGAAGAGAAGAAGAGGACAGTGACTGTAAGGGGATGAGGCAAGGCAGTGTTTCTCAAGTGCCACTGGTGGACCAACTGGGAGAAAATCGGAATCACCTAGAGTGTCACAATGCAGGTTCCTGGGTCCCACTGCTTCTGAATCAGAATCTCTGGAAGTGGGGCCCAAAAATCCACAGTTTAACAGGCTTTCAGTGGGCACTTACATTATAGAACTAGAAGAGTTCGTCCATGGGCTCTAGCAGAGTCAAACAATAAACACCGAGAATCACAGTGGAGAAACATTGGCTATTTTATTATGAATGGTGCCATCCAGGGGAAGCTAATGCTCAAAAGCCTGAACTCCCTCATGGCCTGTAGGTTATATATTCTATAGGACAAAATCACAAGACACTGTGGGTTATGGCTTCAGGGTGATGCTGGCTGCTGATTGGTCGGAGGTGAGGTAATAAATCATTTCTTCAGGTCTTGAGGACAGTTCCGAGGTCTGCTCTGGTGTCTCTCTGTCTGGTCTCATAGGAAAGAAAGTAGCCAGGGGGTGAGTTCACCTTAGTGCTCAGGAGCTGACACATAACTTAGGTCAAGGTATTATCTTTAGTCTATAGAGGTACAGACCGTGTCACCATTAGTCAGGTCTGGGTTACTGTCTTCTTCTGCTTCAGGGGTTACTGATTATCCTGGGGAAAGGCTAGATCTCTGTGAGATATACACACACACACACACACACACACACACACACACACACACACATATATATGGAGAGAGAGAGGAAGATGATTTCTAGAGCTAGAATTTCAAACTGAAGTTAGTCAAAGTCATAAAGACCCTCAGTTTCATTTGTGCACTCCATTACTTGAGAATTACTGAGACAGATGATGAAACTAACTGCTTTATGAAATTGAACCTGGCTTAGAAATGTAAAACTACCAAAAGAGTCCCAAATATCTGTGTCACCTGGACAAAGCTCATCAGATAAAGTGGATACTCTAGCAATGAAAGAGAAAAGAAGATTTAAGTAGTCCTCAAAATAAGAATACAATTTGGGGGTGACAGATTAAATCTCAAAGATTTCACTTTTTACCCTTCAGACAAGATTCAGGAATATTTTGCAGCTCATTGTCACTCATTTTCAGTAAATAAATGTTACCGAAAGAAGCGTTACAGGGTGACTTCAAAACATCCCTCTATTTACTGCTCCACTTAGTAAGAAAGACAACACACCGCTTTCTGGAACATTCGGCTGATTTGCGCGTGCAATAGTCAGGAACCATACATTTCCATAGAAGCCTAAGGATAAAAAGCCAGACCACTATTTGTATGAGGGGCGCTTGATACGATCCCATTCTGCCTAGTCTCACAACCCACCCACGGTTTCCATTAATATCTTCTCTGCCTTGTCTCTGAAATTCTTCATAGTCAATGGCTTATTGTTAAAAACTCTCTTCTCTAGCCTCAGGCCATTTTCACCAGCCGGCTCCATGTTCCCCCGCCCCAACCAAGACTCCTTTCTTCTTCCTGACGACCAAAGCATGAATTTCCTGATGACACGCAACCATTTCAAGGATGTTAAGGCTCTGGCCAAACCAATGGACTGACTCCTTGGATCTTCTTGGTCTAATAGGACACCCTCACCCATCTAATGGACACCCTAAAATGTCACAGATACTCCCACAGAGCTTTGCCCTAGGCAGCTAACAGTCTCCATGCAACAGCCGTCCATCTGCTTAACTTTTCTAGATTAGACAGTTTTCTTTCCCTTGGGAGTGCTCGCGCTGGGTCCTATATTAGCATTCTTATTCTAAGTATTTATTTATTTGCAAAAGGTGTTCTTTAACTTGTTTCTGAAAGCAAATTGTTGCTCTTTTCTTTGGATGCTCTGCCTCTCTCCCCATGCGGCCCCTCTGCTCTACCCCCTCACTGGTGGGCTGCTCACTGGCCGGCTCTTGAACAACTTTCACACAGTTGCACTTTGTTTGCTGCATATCTGTGTTTGGGGCTCTCTGAGAGGAGGTATTGTGCTGGGAGGCAGAACTATTTGGTTGGGGAATTGTTTAGACTGGGACAAGAAGAGCAGTTAAATAGGATGTTTCATGGAGTTAAACTTCAAGGAAGAAAGAAGGCATCATTAATACACAAAAAAGGAAAAATGAAGAAGTTGGCATGGCGCGGGCGCTTCGGCCACACTGAAACAAGAGTCAGCTCAGATCTTCCTCTCGGCCTCACCAAGATGGAATTTTAGCTTCAAAATGGAATCCAACTGGTGGACATTTTAGTATGTAAAGAGGCAGAATTAGGGGGCGACATGCTCATGAGCATAAATCACAGCTTTCATGTCAGTGCTTCTTAAAATCCATATCAGTGTCTTCGCTTCTTCACAATTCTTCCTCATTTTTCCATCATGTGGGATGAGCCAGCAAAAGGGCATTTCTTTTTTCAATGCTCTTCATGCAGTTTACAGAGATTGGAAGCCCATGTCTGCTAAAGTTTATGTCCAGATGGCACACAGCACGGCTGGAGTGGCTCAGTCGGCTGAGCATCGTCCTGTCCACCTAAAGGTTGCCAGTTCGATTCCAGGTCAGGGCACATACCAGGGCTGCGGGTTTCATCCTTGCTCAGGGCATCTCTCTCTCTCTCTTTCTCTCTCTTTCCCTTCCTCTCTCTAAGCATGTCCTCGGATTAAAAAAAAAAAAAAAAGATGGCACACCAATTCTGATGCTGCAGTGAGGCACACGCTAGCACATGCTAGTGGAAGATGAACTCAAACCCGCGCTGGACACAGAGCAGGACAATAAAATCCATGGAAATAAATCCTCAGCTGCAAACTAAGAGGCCAGGGTTCTGAGCCTGATGTTTCCACTGCCTGGCTGATCTCCAGCGAGCCTAAGGCATCCACTTTTCTCATCTATGACTAAGTTGAATGAATTCAAGTTTCTTTTTAGCTCCAAATTTACAAGTTACTACCATTCTAGACCTAATATTTCCTTTTACATTTATTATTCCTCTTGTAAAGGAAACTAAGCAAGGTTTGCCCATCTCAGGGCTGCTCCAGGAGAGCACTTTCTAGTGTTATTAGAATACAACAAAAATGTGGTGCTCATTTCATTTTCACTTGCTGTGGGAAAGTCTGTGCTCCGCGTGCTCAGAATGTGTCCACATTGGGACAGCAGAGCCACGCGCATGGTGCTCATTGTATACGACGCTTTTCCCCTAAACTCATAGAGCTCCTGTAAATAACACAGTTATGGAATCACAGAAACAGGGGAGAAAAGGCTGAGGAAAATGCAAGGAAGGAAAGACATGAAATGTAGATTTTCCTACATTTTTCATGTGTACACTGACATAAAGAAATCCTGCCCCCACTAGAGAATTACGTGGGCTGGAAGCTCACCTGCCAGGGCTTCAGACATCATGGGACTTCTTCTCTTTGTTATTGGATGTATTATGAGTTCAAACAACTAAGGCAAAATCTTGCTGATTTGCAAGACCCCATTTTCAAAAAGATATCCTGGATGTCGCAAAGACTGTAAGCTTAGAGACCTGGGTAGCACTTAGGTCTCTAAATCTCAAACCAGAACCCATCAAAGTAATGCTGGTTGGTTGGGGAAATGAATTTCCATCATAAAAACCTAACTTCAAGCCAGAGGTCTACTGGAATATCAGAACTGGGCTTTTCCAGTCCGCGAGTGATTACAGAGGGGGGCTGTACCAAGCACAGAGGTTCACACAATATGACATGACAAGCTTTTGGGAAAAGAAGCTCATAGGTCCTGACAGGCCAGATGCCAGAAATATCTTCCACCCTCAGACACAAGCCGGAAAGAAGACCCACACTATGGCTGACACTCATGTATTCTCAGTATTCGCAATAATCAGTGTAAGTTAATTACTTTAAATTATAATCACTGTGTAATTATATGTATAATGATTGTCATTATTATAAATCAATGTAAATAATTAATAGTAAGTTAACGATATATATTTACTTCACACACCAGACAAGTCCCAGGCCCCACTGCTCCATGGAGAACAAGACAAAGTCCCTGTTCTCCTGGGGCTAATATTCTGGTCCAGCAAGCACAACAAAGAAAAAAATAGACCAGTAAGATGCCAGGAGGTTGATAAAGGCGGGAAAGGAAAATAAAGCAGGATTAGGGTGGCAGGGGAGGGGTGTTTGTAAAGTGTTATGTGGGTGGGTCAGCGGGGAGGTCTTGAGCAGAAACCTTCCTGAAGGGAGGAAACAAGGCGTGTAGATACCCGGGGAAGGGTGTCTTAACACTTGTGACAACGAGTGCAAAATCGCTGCAGGATGTGGTGGGCGTGGGCATAGCAGAGTGCAGGGCTGGGGGTCTCCTACCTCCCTGCCCCCCTTCCATCTTCTCTCTCCCCATCCATCTGTGCCTCTTTTTCTGGGCTCCTCTCTTACCCTTTGTCACTCTTTGTCTTTTAGGTAACACTTCACTCTGTGGGTGGCACAGGAAACCAAGGAGGTCACCACCCTCAGAATAATCAATGGCTCAGGCTGGCTCAGGCCAGGGCTTTCCAAGGGGATTTAACCTAATTCCCCAGGTGCTGGGCATCAGGCAGAAAGGCTCAGGAAGAACACGAGGAGAATTCACACAGAGACCATCAAGAATATTTTATTGTTACTCCTTAAACAAGAGTCGGAACCTCTAAAGAAATATGCACGTTGTCTCGGGATAATGTGCCTGGTGAGGAAGAGATGGGCGCATCTTCGAGTCCCTCCATCGGCTCTGCAGTGTGAGTGTGAGAGTGGCCATGTGCTGATCCCAGGACTCAGACTATACCCAGCTCTGATCGCCAGGGCTATTGGATGTGACAGAAATATCCCAAGCGCTGTAGCTGGAAATCAAAAGTGCTTTTCACAGACACATTTGCAGGTAAGCTGCTGTGTTCTGATTAAACAAATATTATATATGCATATGCTGGTGGATCTTGGGGTGCATTTCCTATAGAAAGAGAGGGGAGTGGGAGCTTGGGGGGGAGATCACCTGACCATCAGTAATCAGGTTCGCTGCTTAATGCGCTGCTTAACCCCCAGCACATGCTGGTGGGCGCTGAAATCCTGCTGTGCTCAGAAGTTTGTGGCTGCATCTGCTGCATCTGCCTGCAGAGAAACACCTCCCTTTCTTTTTTCCAGGAAGACCTCATATGGGCTATGGCTCTCATGTGCGTCTCAAAGGCGAATGTGGCAGGACTAACCTGGGGAGCTTTATGCAAACACAGTGTGACCAGTGGGGCAGGGGCAGGTCCTGAAATTCTGCATTTCCGATAAGCCCCCAGGTTTTGCACACACTGCTGCTCCCGGCCCACGCTTGGCGAGTATAGTTGGCTCTTTTATGTAACCGTAAACTCAAAAGCTTAAATTACATTAAATATCTACTTCATTAAATGGTAAGGTTTGTGATCACATATCTCAGCTAGAGGTTGGAAGGTGTGTCATTTCTGGTTTGGGGAACCAGTGGAGTTTCTAAACAGAAGTTTCCAAGGTAAGGTAATTTGGTTTGGGAAAATGTTAATAAATCTATGGTGAGAAATTCCAAAGGGAGTCCCAGGGTTGGCCTAGGTGTGCAGATGCCTGGAAGCCAAATGGGCGCTGACCAGTTCTTCCAGTTCAGACCCTCTGGTGTGAGCAGGAGGTGAGGTCTGCCCTGAGAGTGCCACAGTACCGGGGAAGCTGGGCTGGCGAGCGACTTAGGACCCAGCAGGGCCAGCTTGTCTGAGCTTGTTGGCTTTGGGCGCCATCTCGTGGGCAGAGAAAACTTTTTATGAAAAGAGGCAGATAGTGTCCTGAAAAGTGACCCTTTGCCTTGGGCCACCCCTGGGCCCACTGCCTCAGCGTCCCGGGGTCCCTGTGCCACCAGAGCTGACCATAGTGAAGGTTCCGTCCCAATCCTGGCTGCCCATGGCTTTAAATGCAGCAGCTCCTCTCTCAGGAGCCGGGGGTATGTTAGATTGAATTCCATGGCCCCCATTCTTCACCACTCCCCAGAGTCACACCCTTTACCATGTGACTTTGCAGCTCTTCCTACTGGAAGCAAAGTGTAATTCCTGATCCCTTAACACTGGACTCGGCGTGGGACATGCTCTGCCCAGCAGGATGTTAGAAGACACAGTGCAAATGGAGGCTCAGGCGGTGCTTAGCCAGTAGGACTCTGTCTGTCTATGAGAAGAGCATGTTCCCAGAACCCCACTGTCCAAGGCTGAGGAGAGCCTCCTGGAACAGACCTGGACCAACCTGTAGCTGAAAGCCCAGCCCAGCCCTGACCTGTGGCAATGTGAGCAAAGAGAAATGGTTATGTGTGGAAACCAGTGGTTGGCTGGCTTCCCTTCTGCAGCCCGAGTCTGGAAGCTGGGCATGCGTTTGCAGAGCTGGAAAGCTGGGTAGGTGCGCCACCACCTCTCCTCACCACGTCTGAACTGGGTTGGCAAGATCTGGGTGGGCACAATCATACCTCTGTCCTTCTCATCGCTCCAATTTTTCTGTCAGGAAGTCTCCCGACTCTCAAGGTGAAGCCATAGGTATAACTGCACCATGGGTATCCTGCAGGGAGCATGAGAAGGGCAAGTTTCCCTGGGAGGTCGCCCCCTGGGGCCACCAGAGCCACGCTCTCTGAAGTTATTTGGCCCGAAGACATGACTTCATTACTCCACTCCTGGGAGGAAGAGCGAAGGAGGGATGAGCAGGTCAAGGCTGGGAGATGGTTGTGCACAAAGCCAAGCAAGGCCCCCGGAGTCATCCACCACAGAAACCCGACGGGGACCAGGGAAGGTTGGGAACCACATTTCTACTGCGTCTTCTCTGCTGCGGAAGTAATACCGTGTCCAGGCTCTTCTGATATTATGTGCCCCATTCTGAAAGCTTGGGGGGAAAAGAGGGCCTATCTTATTCAATGGCACAGCCTTTGAACTTTTTTTTTCTAGACAAATTCCCTTAAATGTTCTCCAGGTACACTCTGTCTCCCAGCCCTCGTAGAAGCAGGCGGCTCGTTTGTTAGAATATTCCTGCTGCCCCTCCCTCGAATTCCTCCACTCTTCTGGGTGCCAGCAGTTTTGCTTTTTCCACTTTCTAGTTCTTTAACTTTGGGAAAGGTTCTTTAAGTCTCTGCCTCCACTTTCTCATCCTTAAAATGAATCAAATAATAGCCCCTCTTTCATAGGGTGGCTGCAATGCTTAAATAGCAAAGTAGGTGCCTTAGACGGACACCACGAATAGTATGTGCTCAGTCAGAATGAGCCATTGCTGTCAGCCTACTTGGCCACCAGAACAAATGGAACCACACTGATGAAAATCACAACAGTAACAGCTACCTTGTTTAAGGACTTACACGCCAGGCAGTATTCTCAGTACTTCGCCCACACTGGGTTGGCGTTTAAGAGAGTGGTTAAGGTCCCGGAGCCAAAACTGTCTGATCAGATAAGGGGACTGGGTAAGATCAGATACGCAGAATCAATGTGTTCAATTTCTCAGGATTCAAAAACCAGATGGAGAGGAAAAAGTGACTTATTGTTTGTGGAATTTAGGCATCAACCATAACGTAAGACAGAGGGTGTGGTGGAGAGCTTGACATTTCTGCCCCGACAGTTCCAGCACCTTCCCCATCACAGCACGGGTGGCTGGCCACAGGAAAGTTCCTGTCCAGCCGATCACAAGGGGAGCTTACTGGGGCTGTATTTCCAGGTATTCGGGGCCGCTCCAAGGACAGCGAGGGAATGAACCCTCCCTCTCTGCCAGGGCACATGTACTGCTCCTAGTCTCCCGGCCCAGCAAGGAGATCTGCTCCTATGACATCAGCCCCGAGACAAGTGACACCAACGAGAACGCAAATAATAAACAGGTGGAGGAGAGCAGTAACTGGAGCCGTGGCTGGGCTGCGTTCAATTTCTGCCGGCAGCATGGCAGTTTTAACTCACTAAACCTCTGCCAGAGTCTCGGGGGGACAAGGCAGCCCAGTTCTGAAGGC
This sequence comes from Miniopterus schreibersii, assembly GCF_964146895.1. Classification (NCBI taxonomy): domain Eukaryota; kingdom Metazoa; phylum Chordata; class Mammalia; order Chiroptera; family Miniopteridae; genus Miniopterus; species Miniopterus schreibersii. Next base: position 97,071,389 of record NC_138103.1, on the reverse strand, counting down.
GATCAGAAGGCGGCTGCCAAGTGATCAGGAGGGTCCCTGCACACTTCTAAGCCGGCGCCAATCACATGTATGTACGTGCGATGAGCTGTGAGATTGAGAAAGCGACTGCCCACAGCCCCTCGGCCGGAGGAGTAAGACGGTCATTGCCCCTTTATTTCACAGGACAAAGGAATCACAAGTAATCTGTCCATTTGTACTTTTGTCTGAAACATGAAAGCCTGTATGTCTAGTGGCATTTGCTAGTGAGGAGAAAAGATGTCGAGAATTAGGGCCCTTGGCTCGCTGGAGCCCCAGCTTGAAACGAAGGCGAGGGGGAGGTTGGACCTCGAGTCAGAAAGTCTGGGTGAGGAGCCCAACCCCGCCCCTCGGTGCTGTGTGAGTGAAAGAGCTCATTCCCATTTCACATCGTCAGCGTGAGGTTTAAATGAGATGATGTTTGGGGAAAGCACTGTTTTGGGTGTACAGGTGAGTATGAGGCAGGAAATAGGGTGTGAGAATGTTTCCCTTGCAGTTTGGGGAATTACTGGATAGAACTTTATTTTGCAATTTAACCACAGTTTTGTTTTTGTTTTTAAAAAACCACAACAAAATTTAATCATTACTGTAAATATGACTACTATAGGATGACAAAGACCACAGAATCATTGACTGACTGAGATCTTAGGGTCCCCGTTTGGAACATCAAGTCAAATGAACCAATATTTGCTCAGAACATCCACTGAGTTCATGGTACTGAGCTGGCTGCTGTGAGAAATACAACAATGGTAACTATTCTTTGACTGCTTTCCAAGTGCTTACAGTCTAATGGAAACTGGATGGGATAAAATAAGCAAATTTTATACAAGATGAAAAATTACAAATGCCCAAAGATGTTCAAAAGCGTTGAATAATTGCAAACAGTAAGTAGGTGACCTCTGGATGGGAGAGCAGGAAGGATTTCATGGAGGAGAGGGCCGCAGGGGTGCGCCTTTAAGAATGGGTGCTGTGGTCCATTCGGTTCTGTCAAATCCCACCTGGGTTCATGTAATAGATTTAGGCCCTAGAGGACGATTCCGCACAGAAAACGACGGATACGCCTGTACGTGGCGAGGAAGAAGGGTTACCGGAGGCAGTGGGCAGTGATCTAAGGCAGGCAAACTCAAGGGGGGAGGACAACCTAGGGCGAGGGAGAGGGGAGCTGCAGGAAATCCCAACTATTGTGTCTCTTAGCTGGGGGTGAGGAGTCGTGGTGTCCACGATGCCCAGTGGGAAACTACAGGGCTTCTGGACAGGGGGAGAGGAAAGCCGAAGCTGGAACACGGGAGCCGCTGGAGGGACTGGGAGGATCCTGGAAGGAAAAACCAGAAAGGCGACCCCCAGTTCCACCTGCTTTCCCAGCAAACTTATTTTTCCTGGTAGCTGGGTCAGTCGCCCCAGCTAATCATATTTTCCACTTTGCCTGTTTATCGAGTGGGTATAGAAGCAAGAGTGTCCAGGTGGCACACTCAGCTCCCAAGTCCACGTGGCTCTTGTTGGTTCCCCAGGGGGAAAGCGCTCTTGCTTACAAAACCCTGTAATATCGTGTTCTGGGAAAACCAGCACAATATACTCACTGGTCATTGATATTCACTGGTTTCGAGCATCATCTCTTGTTTTCTTAACCCCTGTAGCCCCGCCACACCTCTGTAATCGTCTCTTTGTTGAGATCGCTTTACTTCAACACGTTGACTGTTTCATCTAATACTGTGTCACCCTCTCTAACTCAGAACCCCGGGGAGATTATGGACTGTATGAGCCGGGGTCATTTGCCCGTGTCCGCACATCCAAGGGTGGGGAAAAGGAGCGCCCACTTATGTGTGAAGGGACTGCTGCCTCTCACCAGGACCGCAGTCAGGGGGGCTCCTCCAAAACACAGGATGCTTCAATGACCAGTAGTTTTTAAAAAGACCAAGTGTCTACTAGATTGTGGAATTAGTAAGTAGTTTTACTTGGACAGAAAGGAGGGTATGTGTGGGAGAGAAGGAAATTAGGCTCCAAAAGGAGGTAAGGACCTTATTGATTAAGGAGGGCTTGGATACAAGGAAAAGGAATGTGTATCTCATGAGATGGGACATGGGGAGCCACTGACAGTCTTGAGCAGGGAAACGGCATGAAGTAATCCACGGTTTAGCAAGATTTGCTGGGCAGAAGAGTGAAAATAAGTCCCTGGAAGGAGAGAATTTTACTTTCTCCGTTGGACTGTGAGCTTCATGAGGGCAGGACCTTATGGGATTGCTTAATATTTCTTTTCCTGGTGATCAGCTCAGTGCCCAGCAAATAGTGCACATTCGCTTAATAATTGTGAACAAGAGCGAAGAAGCAAGGCCTAATTAAGAGGCTACTAAATTAGCCCTGCTCAGGAGCAAGGAGGCCTCAAAGAAAGGAAAGAGAAATGATACATAGGGCGTCCCAAAAAATGTATACACTCTTTAACAGCTGATAGCTCAATTGATGTTCCTTTCTTTTCAGGTTTAACCCACTAGAATTAATAATGTATAATCAGTGTGCATACATTTTGGGGGACACCCTGTATATTGAGCATCCACCATGTGCTAAGCACTTGACCTATATTATCCCAGTTAACTCATAATCAGTATTATTTGTTACCATTTTACAGATGAGGATTGAACACATTAAATAAAAAGCCTACATTCATACGTGTAATAAACAGTGGAGCTGGGATCTGAACCCACGCCTGACTCCGAAACTCACTGCATCAGGGCGGTCAGGGCAGGTAGCAGGAGGAAGGCAGGTATAAGGCATATCAGCAAGTGACTAGGTCCAGTGGGTGGGACAGAAGCAGAGAGAAAATCGAGGAGTTGGAGGTTTGGGGCTGGAATCACGGGGGAGTGGAGAGGTCATTGAAAGACATCAAGATGGAAAGAGGAGGTGCTTGCAGAGGCAGGATGCTTGGATCTGCTTTGGACGTGCTGGGGGAGCGGGGAGGGGCAACTGGATGGAGCTATCCGTCGGGCACTTGAATGCAAGTTGGGACCCCAGGACAGGCAGGGGTAAGAAAATGGATTTGCAAGCAGCCCGTGTGGAGTTGATGATACAGAAAATGCTAGCCGAAGGCAAGATCTGAATGTGCGCAGTCCAGGCACGCGCAGTGGGGCTGAGTGAGCACACATCCTAATGTGTGTCCTGAAAGTAGGTCTCCTTACTAGTTCTTCCCATCAGCAGTCTTCTTGTGATTTTCCACATTCATATAAGTGGGGTGTGTTGCCAGGGGGCAAATACACACAGAAGAGCTCTGATCGCTGCAGGGTTTCCCGCTGGCGACTTCAGTGCTGCACACGCATGACTCGCTCAATCTTCTCAAGGAGAGAAACGTCGAACAGCCAAGTTCAGGACGGCGGGTGCAGATGGTGCTGTCTGGGGGCTGAAAACCCAACCGCCGGGAGCCATGACGCCGTAGGTCACCCACCTGTTACCAGGGGCCATCTGGGCAGTCCCCGGGCGCAGCGTCCAGGATTGGATTTCTGGAGCAGCAGGTGGGGATCCCCTTCCCTCTCCCTCCTCCTCTGCATGAAGGCTGACGGGGCAGGGTCACCTCGTCTGAGGGGCCCTCCTGGCTGGGAGGCCCTCTGAGCAGCCAGGCTGCCCCATGAAGAGTGGTGGCTGCTGAACCACCACTTCTCAGGCCGAGGCGCCCGCTTACAGCCATGGCAGCCACGGCCACCTTCAACTTTCCACATCAAATCAGAACATGACGTCCAAAGTCCATTTCAACATAGATAATCCCAACCGGGTGAATTTAAGAATCTTTTTGCACGCAACACTCTACAGTGGAAGAGTACCCTGATTCATTCGGGAAAGCATTTTACTCTAACTTCGTTATAAACGACTGGAAATGTGCTCTCCCGTCTGCTTGGGATGACATGCCCTGGGCTTCTACACCGCACGCATTTCCATGACAATAAACACATACGATGGCTGCATAATTGTGGTTTTCTTCTGCTTGCTCTCACAGAGGTGGGGAACTGCTTTTTATTCCCAATTCTCTTTTTTTCCAATGAGAAAAGAAACAAATGTAAAGCATGCCAAACCAGAGGGAAAGAAGTAGTCAGTGTCATTGCTGCGTGTGAGCTGCAGGTTTATTTGCCAGGTGCCCTTGGAATCTGCCTGTGAGGCCTTTGCCAGTGGGCTCTGCTCAGTGCGCTGAGTGGCAATGCTCAGGAATGGCCACCGGAGGGCAGTCACGGCCTCATAATGCGCCAGGTCCGCTCTCCTCCGGCCACAAAAAGCATTTGGCAGCCAACGGCCTATACATCCTATAACTCCAACCACCTCTCTCAACCGCTGTATAAATAACTGGCATGATGGAAAACAATGTGTCAGACTGCCTGAGTTAAGTCCTATCTCTGCCACTTACTAGCTGTGTGACCCTGGGCAACTGACTTAACCTCTCTGGGCCTGTTTCCTCCTCATTTCTAAAACAAGGATTTGAATTATCCGTGTCTCATAAGATGTTGTGAACATTTAATGAGTTAATATCTGTCACGTGCTCAGAACAGAGCCTTGCATGTGGTAAGCTATTATCGTTATTGTTATTACTAATAGTATTATTTAAACTTTTATTTTCTCTTTGAGGGCCCCAACTAAAGTGTCCAGGAAAAAGGCACATGGTTTGGAAGGTGGAAGGGAGTGTGTCAGACCATGCCAGGAATCTGTGGATGGTCAGAGATGTCTGCACTCTGGCAGGGACCGTGAGAAGGGCAAAGCCTGACCTAAGTTGGCCTGTTTCTTCCCCAGAGGAAGAGGGACAGACCCAGACTTGGGCCTCAGGAAGCCCAGCAGGCATCTGACACAAGCAGGGCTGGAGCAAGGGGAGGTGTTCCTCCCAGCAGCATTCAAGCACAGTGCAATTAGCGGCAGCCTGGGGAGGTGTCCTGAGGTGCCTGCCGCCTGGGCACCAAGGACAAAGGACACCAGCTCTGAAAGAGAGGCCTGGGGTTAGCTTACAAGGAGCCTTTAGCACAGGCATTAACGTGAGGCCAGAGGGCCGCCCAGCCCTGGGGCTTGCAAGAGGACTCAGAGCAGAAGAGGGGCGGGAGGGAGTGCTGTGCTCTTCTGGAGATGTTTCAGCAGCCTCTGGGGGGGATCTGGAGGAAAGTTCTGCGTAAGCTTTCTGAGAGCAGGGGCCCCATCTCATCCAGCCTTGCAGAGTAGCCACTGTGCCTGTGACGGGCTGCGAGTAGATATTCCAGCTCTGTCTCCTCCCCACACATGATAGGTTTGCAGGTCCCTGTCCACTTGGGTCAATATGGTGTGTAACTTCCCTGGGCTAATGAACTATAAGAGGAAGGCTCTAAGATGTCACCATGTTCTTTTTTCCCTCTGACCAGCTCTTGGTGGCTGCTCTGTGGGCTTGTGTCCTGGCAGGACCACAGTGAGCTGGGCCAGAGTGAAGGAGGCATGCAATAGAAGCAGAAAGCAACCTGGGCTGCTTTCAGCCATTGAATGTTGGAGGTATTACCAATAACCTGCTTGTTATTGAAGCACAGCCCAGCCTGTGCCGACTGAGGCCACATCTCCCCTTTGTGTAGCCCTTGGCCGTATATACGGGACAATGTCACATGGCACCTCTGCATCTGATCCCCGGGAAAACACTGTGAAGTAGGCCTGCTATCTTTCATTTCCAAATAATGAGACCGGGTCCCAGAAAGATCAAGGATTCAGGGTTCCAGAGCAAAGTGATGGAGCTGGGACTCCGACTCGCACCCAGGACTCGTCACCCTCCCTGGTTCGATGCTTGCACTCTAACAAACGTAAACGTAAGAGATGACACTGGCGGCAGCACCGTCATCACTGTCGTCACACTTCCAACAGGGCGCCTCTCTCCTGGTGCCACAGACATAGACATAGAGCATAACAGTGCCACTCAGAGCAAGGCCAGGACGAGACGATGCACAGTGTCACAGAGGACAGACACAGCAGCACCTGGCAGGCTCTCTGACTGTCGTTAACAACCTAACGCCGATCAGAGTGTTTCCCACAGTGTCTGGAACACCACTTCCCCTCCCCTCTGAGTCCCTAACTGCAATGGTCTTGTTCTTTGTGTTAAGCTTTCCTCCAATAACTGTTCCAAGGGGCCTCAGTCCTCGGGGTCCCTTTTCTCCCGGGAAACTGGCAAACTACTCCAGCTAAGTGGCGAGAGGCTGTGGACACGCCGTTGCCCCCAAATGTCACATCTGTCGCATTTATATTTCAACTGCTCCCTTCCAGCACTTTAGAGCAGGGCAGGCTGGTCCGGGAAGCCTCCCAGCACCCGCCGACTTTTCATTACACCTCAGATCACATCCTGCAATTGGCAGCCGAGTCCACTCCGCCTAAGACCACTTTCTGCACCCATCCATCCCTCGCCGCTGGCTTTGAAGGGATCAAAAGAGCCCTGTCCAGGACCCTAATCTCCCTAATCCTCACAACTATCCCAGCGAGGACGCAGGTATCATCACCACCGTTTTCCAGATGAGACAGAGGCCCAGAAGGTTTTAGTGACAGGCCCAAGGTCACCCCCGGAGCCGGTGGCGGAGCTGGGGCCAGGCCTCGGGCGGCGGATCTCCCGGGCCATCAGTCCCCATCAGACCCCGTGTCTCGCGCATTCCCCCGCAGTTTTCATTGAAGATCATGTTCTTGCCCACTTCCTGCCCTGAACTCGGCAACAGCTGCCACTTACCCTCTGAGCGGCTGGCGGTGCTTCAGTGGTGGGAGAAGCTATCCCGGGATACGCAGTGGGCGACGGCTTCAGGATGAAAGGGCCCATCCAAACGGAAGATATTCGGAAGGTAGAAAAGGGACGCCCCGGCTTTACCGCTCTCCTTGGCTTCCAGAGGACCCCAGTGGGGCAATGGGCTAAGGGGGAAAACTGCGGGAGGGTGAGTGTGGGTTAGGAGGAGGGGATCCCCTGGAGGTAAAAAAATAATAATAAGATGTGTGTGTAACAGGATGAAAACTTTATGGCCAAATACAATAAAATAAAATAAAGAAGCCGTGTTACTGGTGTCAGTGGTGAGGAGCCCAGTGGGCAGCACTGGGAGGTCCTGGGTTTCTGCTCTGCTCTTGGAGACGATGCTACAGGGGTGCAGGAGGATTCCACGCCAGAGCACCAGGACTCGCCTCCCCATGCCATCGCTGAGGCTCCACAGCCCTGGTTCTCAGGGGCGGGCGTATCAGAAGGGTTTCTGGCCCTGCCCGGAGACTGTGGACTGACTCGCAGGGACACTTAGGGACGGCCGTCATTACGCCCTACTTTATGTTTTTGGAGAGGCCCATTCCTGTGCAGAGTGAAAGGAGCGGGCCTGCAGGGAGCAGCTCTGTGTCCCCTCCTTAGGCCGGGTCAGGTCCCTGCCCGTCCACCTGGCTCTGAGCATTTGCAGAGGCCCCAGGCCCCTAACACACCCCAGTGCACGAGGGGCCCGGAGGAGAGGGGATCTCGCCCTTGGAAATCTGAGCGGTTTGGTCCAGGCCAGGAGGAAATTGAAAAACTTCCCAACCAAAACGTTTACTTCCCGAAGAGATAAAAAGCAGCTCAGGGTCATAAATCCGTGCCAACACCCAGGGCCCAGAGGTCAGGCTGGAGGCCAGAGGGGCATCCATGCGCCACCCCGAGGCGAGGAATGCAAGGCGACGCGCGAGATCCCTGGCCATCGGGAGGCAGAGCGTCCCCACAAACGCTCAGGTCACAGGGGCCCAAGGGTGCCAGAAGACGACCCCCCCACCCCATGCCACGCATAGGCCACGCGGGAGCAGGGCCCTGGAGAAGCGCAGCCAGGATCCCTGCGCAGCCCAGCCTCTGCCTCGTGTTTCGCAGAGTGGCATTTTTCTTGGAACCCAGCTGGGGCAGGTTCAGCGAAGGGAAGCCAGTCATCAGGGAAGCCGGCGTAAACAACTGGCAGCCTCCGTTTTCTAAGCTGAGAACCTGAGCTGAACCAGGAGGCCACTGACCAGTGCCCGGAGCCACCCCCCAGAGGGGGCCGTCTGCCCAACTGTGACCCCTACTGGGCAGATGGGCCCTGAGAAGGCAGCCCTGACACCCGCAGGAACCTCTGAAGGGCTCGGGACACCATGAATCATGATCGGGACCCTTGGCTGTTAACTTCCATTTGCCGGAGTGACTTATTTTCAACATGTCCATGTCACCCCTCTGGGTGCCTTTCCCATGCTCCCTCTCGCCTCAAAGTTTCAGTCAGCCCAGCTTTATGAAAATCTGCAGAAAGCTGTCCTTAGAATCAAGGGGACACTTTATACTTTCCTTACGGAATCCTTCAGGCTTGAGTATCACAGAGCTAGCGGGGAGGAGGTCATTTCCAAGGGCAAAGGTGGGCCTGCTGCTACGAAAACTTCTATATTTCTATATTTAAACCACTCTCCACTGCTCCAGACAATCGCCCTCTGAGGTGAGGGGGAGGGTGGGGAAGTTTTAGGTAATGTGAGGGTAAATGTGCCCTCAAGGATGGCACTGGGATGTGAGATAAGCCCTTTACCCTCTCTGGGCCTCACATTTTTCTCTGTACAATACAGCTGTCATTTCATCCAGTAAGCAAACCATGGATCTGAGCTGCCTCAGAAGGACCGTGAGCTCCACATTTGAAAGGCTGCAAAAGCTGAGCAAAATCGGGAACTCATATAAAAGCCTGGAGAAGCGTGGTGGGCAACCTCACCGAGATAGAAGTAAATACCGAAAGACAACACTGTTCAACAGAGCGGATTCTCTTCGAGAGCCATCACCCCTAAAGGCCGTCTCACATCTCTGAAATGGAGTTACAAAAACAAAAACACAAGTGGACATCAAGACAAGGAGAGGTGGCGGGGGGTGGGGAAACGGCCAGTGACTGGGACTTGGCCAGCTCCAGACCTAGTCCCAGCACGAACTAGCTCATGATCCTGGGCAGGTCATCCCAACACTGGTCCTTGCTTTCATCACGTTTTCGTTTTTTAATTGTGATTAAAAAATACACGCAACATAAATGTACCCTCTTAATATGGTTATTTTTGACTGTATGCCTGCCCCGCACAGCGTTATCTCTAGAACTTTCCCAGCCCACATTCGCTGAAACTCTGTACCTATCCAACAGCTCCTCGCTTTCCCCTCCCCAGCCCCTGGCAGCCACCATTCTACTCCCTGTTTCTACGAGTTTGATCACTTTAGATGCCTTATACAAGTGGAATCATGCAGCATTTGTCTTCTTGTGATTGGCTTATTTAACTTAGCATAACGTCTTGCGTTTTATCCATGTTGTAACGCCTGCCGGGATTTCGTTTTTTAAGGCTGAATAGTGTTCCATTGCATGTATGTACCACCTTTCCCCCATCCGTTCATCCACTGATGGATATTTAGGAGGCTTCCGTATCTTGACTATTGTGAATAATCTTGCAATGAATGTGGGCATCCAAATATCTCTTCCAGATCCTATTTCAATTCTTTCGGGTGTATACCCAGAGGTGGTGTTGCTGGATCACATGGTAGCTCTATATTTAATTTTTTAGTCCCCCCCCCCACTATTTTCCAAAATGGATGCATCGTTTTATAATCCCACGAACCGTGTGCCAAAGTTTCAATTCTTCCACATCCTTGTCAGCTTTTGTTGTTGTTTGTTTGTTTGTTAGTTTGTTTTTTGACAGAGGTGATACTAATAGGCGGGAGGTAATAGTTCATTGTAGTTTTTATTTTTATCTTTTTAATTTCTTTTATCCCCACCCAAGGCTACGTTTACTAATTTTAGAAAGAGAGGAAGGAAGAGAGAGAGAGAGACAGAGAGACAGAGAGAGAAAATCAATCTTTTTCCTCCCATACATACCCTGAACCCGGATCATACCCACAACCAAAGTATGTGCCCTGACCAAGAATCGAACCCACAACCTTTCGGTGTATGGGACGGTGCTCCAGCCAACTGAGCCACCTGGCCAGGGCTTATGTATTTCTTTATACTTTTATTACATACATATATATGGACCTCTGAGAATTGTGTGATATTTTTGCCTGCTTTTAATTTTATATCAGTAATATCAGAAAGAGGCCCATTGTTATTTATTCTACAAGATATTTTCAGGCCAGTGCAGGCGGAGAGCGTGAGGGTCCTGTTAGGGAACTGAGTCGGGGTCCCCCCAGCGCTGTTGCCGAGCTGACGCTGATTCTATCCGGATGGCCACCGGCAGCACCTGATGGCAGAGGCCTAACCATGCGCCAGAGGGAGGCCGTGCGCACGAGTCTCCACGTGAGCGTCGTGGGGTGAAAGCTCATGCTCCGATACTGAGAATTTCCTGGGGTTCATGGAAAAATATGTATTGCTGGTATTTTTCAAAGTTGCAAAATGCTATCATTTATTTGGAGATGTGTCACAAGTGAAGCCAAAGGAAACAGGCCCAAGGTTGAATTTCACATTTCTCTAACTGCAGCTTCAAGCACAGTGGTCACCAAAGAAGGGTCAGTGACAAAGAGGCAAAGCGCCTATTGTGTTAATTCTTGCTTAACTCTTTTCATTGTAAACTAATTTTGTCCACCAGAGATTTAAACAGGTCAGGATACAAGAGGCGGTGGGCACAATGGATCCGTGGACCTCGGCTTGCACATGGGTGTGCGCCCTGAGCGTGTGAGGTCTGGCCGCTGTCACGGCACCGTTTTCCCAGCCACAGTCAGGTTGGACTGGTTTGCAAAGCATAACACTAATGTAGGACGGCGGGTCCACAGTGGATACACTCCCCCTGGAGGAGACTAAACTCTCACTGTCAGAACCCAAAGTGAAAAAATAGATACTGTGGATTTGACATTGAGACACAGTTCACGAGGCATTAAAGAGGCAGAGAGGAGAGGGTTTTATTTTTCCCAGCTCCAACTCCCTTCAACATATGTGTAAACACACACACACACACACACACACACAGGCTCAGAAAAGTGTGTCTACCCCATCAACTCTCACTCTACTGATTTTAGTTTCTCCTATGTCTGCTTCAAAGTGGCAAGAAAGCCAAAAGTCAGGAGAATGAAGAACAACAACAAAAAAAAAGCAAGAAAAAATGTAACTATCTGGCCTGAAATTCATAAATGACTGAACAAACAAGTTTATCAGGAGATCTTGAAGCAAACTAATGTGCCATCAGTATGTTAGCCAATTAATGCATAATTATTAAGTGTCATGTGTGTTCTGGGTTATGACTTCTCCAGGCCCCCTAGGACAGGTAGTTAAGAATATTCCATGGTTGTGCTGCTTGGTTTTAATCAGCAGCTGAGACACAGCCAATAAAGGAAATATTAAAAAGAGGGAACTAATAGAGAATAAATAGAAGACTACATAAAAGGACCTGGATGAAGAGAATCTTTGAAATAAATGAACCTTGACTAATCAATCCGCTTGCAGATATCTATCAAGGACCTGGTAGATGCTGTCAGTGTCTACTGCTCATGGGCAATACAATAGTATCTTTCCCTTTAGGCTTCAGACTTCTCAGCTGGAAATTGGGGATAATAGTCGAACTTACCTTGAAAGATTGTTGTGAGTGTCAAATGAAATAACACATTTAAAGCATGTAGGAGGGCACCTGATGGGGTAATCAGGAATCAACGTTAAGGAAGGCGACGAATCATAAGCCCGTAGAAACCGAACAATAAAGACATCAATAGAAGAGATGTCAGAAGGCGGCGCATTATTAATTGCCAAACAAGTGTTTCTCGCCCCTGAATGTCAAAAGCGAGGGCACAGAGCAAAGAGAGAGCCAAAAGAGTTCGGTTTCTCTCACTAGCCAAGCACCTGCCTTTTGCACGTGTCTGAGAAGCTGCAAACTGGGTCCCTCCAGAGACTCCACGGATTGTGATGGGCTTTTGGGAAAGGACCCAGAGCTGCCCCTTAGCACGGAGGTGGTGCAGCGAAGTGCCGGGGCGTGCAGCCGTGGTGCCAGCCTGCCCAAGTTCAAAGCTCAGCACTGGCACTTACTACTTGTAGGCTCCTGGGAAAGTCATTTAACTCTTGAGTCTCAGTTTCCTTGTATGTAAATGAGGAATAATAACAGTGTCTACGTCATGGGTTGGCATGAGGGTTGAATGAGAGAGTTCACATGATGCTTGTGATAAAGTACCCAGCAAACATGAATTAAATTGTGCATCTACACTGGAGGCTAAACCAGCTGCTTCGTCAAGATCTCCAGGGAAAGACATTCCACCACCTGCGCTGGATTCTCCATTTTAGGAAATCTCCTTTTTTTAAATAACTTGAGAGTGCCATTAAATATTCTAATAAACCAACTCATTCTACAGATGAGGAAATTGAAGCCAGAAAAGTGTAAGCGACTCAATCAAAGTCAAGCAGATTGTTAGTGGCAGAGTTTGGGCTGGCTCCCAGTGGTCCCAATGCCCAGATCCACGTTCTCCTTACAGAGGCTGCATTTACTGTTTTCTTTCTTCAGGCCCTCTCATCCTGTGACATTGAAATGGAGACACTTTGGTCCATGTAATTCCAAACTCTTAGGCAGAGCATTCCAAGCCCTCCATGATCTCACCTTCATCTGCCCAGTGGGGTCCCTAACACCCAGTGTATTCTTCCCCATGTGGACTCTGGGCAAACTGCAAAATAAAACCAAGGTGCAAATAGGGCCTGATCATCACATTCACTACTGATAAAGAAAAAACTGGAGAACCCAGCTTAGTATGAGAGCCAATGGGACTGCCAGCTGGTCCCAATTGGGCAGATTCCCCCACGCAGCCTCAGGCATGTGGCCGGGGTGGGGGCACAGAGGAGCAGATTTCCATGTGGCAGACAATCCTGATCCCACGAGGAAAGAGGACAGGGCTAAGCAACACATGCCTGAATATTCTTCCCCAGTTTACCAGCCGGAGAAGTCACTGCACCTCCCCATGGGGGAGAGGAGTCAGGAGTGTGCATAGGAAAAACCCCCTTTCTTAAAAACCAAGAGTGGGAAAGGTTTCCTTTCTAGTTTCACCTCTTTCTTTTTCTTTTTTAATAAATATTTTTAAAATTGATTTTTAGACAGAGAGGAAGGGAGAGAGAAAGAGAAACAGCAATGTGAGAGCGAAACATTGACCAGCGGCTTCCTGCACACCCCCTACTGGGGATCGAGTCTGCAACCTGGGCATGTGCCCTGACTGGGAATCGAACCAGCAACCTTTCAGTGCATGGGAAGACGTCCAACCAACTGAGCCACACTGCCTAGGGCTCACATCTTTCTAACCAGCCCTCTCTTGCTCCGTACTCTCTGGCCCTACAAACCACCATAGCCTTTGGCCCCACTCTGCTCCAGTTTCTGTTCACATTATCCCTGTTGAGCAGGGTGTCTGTGCCCTCCGGGTCCCCTCATGTCGAGTGCCCATTCATCTTTCAAGGCCCTATTCATGCATCACTCTCTGAATGAAGCTCTTCCTTCCTCTCATGTCCACCCCCAACTCCTTATGGTTCCCTGTGTTCCGTACAGACTTTCTGCCCTTTCAGCACTTAACCCCACTTAATTTCCTAAGGCAGAAGCCACATCATATTCATTTTATATTCCAAGCCTTGCACAAAACTTTGAGCACGGTAGGTCTTCAATAACTTTTTGTTGAATAAATGGTGTTGATATATTTCTCTAGACATGTTATATAATATTAATCCCAGTCCTAGCCATCTTCTCTATTAAAAAAAAAATCTCATTCTTTCATTTACTCACTAAGCACCAGTAAGTGTTAGGTACTTCTAGGTACTGCAAAGATTCATAGTTTTAGCCTCCCCTTTCCAGAATCCTAAGATCTACTTGGAAAGATAAGGTACATTCACTAGAAACAATTGAGTGTATGTATATGATTGATACACATACTTCTTTGCACATAATGTACAAAGCTAAATCTGCACAGTCTGCCCTTTGATCTCATGACCACCCTGTGAGGCTGACTGCTCTCGCTAGCCCACCTGACTGATTAGGACATTGAACAGGTCACTTACCCAGACACACCCAGCTGCCAGATAATGGAGCTGGAATCCAGGCATTTGGCTCTTAACCCAACGTGGTCTTCACATTAAACAGCCCAAAATGGAGGGTGTTTGGCTCTACTATAAAGGTAGAGTGGTGTGCTCACTTACTAGTGTCCCAATCACTTTTGGCGAGGCTGAAAGGCCAGACCCACATGCTTTGATCAAATTCTGCCAGAGATGAAGCCTAGGGTCTTCCTGTCAAACCAATGGGGAAAGTTAGAGGGAGTTAGGGGCTTAGAAAAGTATTATCTAAGGTGGAATGTTAGCTACTCAGATGCACTGAACAGATTAGAATTTGAAGGAAATGCAGATACAGGTATACATGATATCAATGTCTTTACTGATTCCTGCCGTCCTATCTCTGAAGTCTCAAGTCTATATGAAAATCTTTATATAGAAAATGTCTCCTGAAGACTGTGAGGGAAGGTGGTGGAATGAGCAAATTTGAGGGGGAATTGAGTCATTTTCTGATCAAAGGAGGCATTAGAATAAACAAGCCATGCGATAGAAGTCATTCAGATCTGAGAAAGAGAGGGCTGCTTGTTCCCGTCTGAACAAGTGACTGCAATTTCACATCTATCTTTAGATTTCACTTGAAGGATACAGGCCTCTCCAAGTCTTCTGCCTGCCTGTCCTTGTCTGCCCTTGCACGAAGCCAGGGAGTCCAGCCGCCTACCTGGGGGGTGGCTCTTGACCTGGAGTTTCATTTGTTCTCTGGACTCAAGCTTGGTGGAGATGTGTTTGCCGATTCTCCTGTTTAGGATGTTTGATACATTTGGCTTGGCCTGCTTGGAGTAAACTTTTCACGCAAAGTGATTGTCAGATTGTCTAAAAGGGCCACAGGGGCCATTCTGAGCTCAGGGGATCAGCTTGCATGATTGTTTGGGGACCTAATGGCTGGTCAGCGTCAGAATGTGGTAGACCAGAGTCTGAGACTTGCATGTATTGTTGCCTACCACCAGGTAGCCAGGTTGTGGAGGAAGAAGACGTGGGGTTACACCCACCCCTAACTGCTGGAGGTAACCAATATTCACCACTAGATTCCATCAACTGCTAATGGCCAAAGTGGCTTTAGGTCCTTTTGCAACAGCCCTTAATAATCCCCTATATTCTTAACAATCCCCTTCATTTTCCCACCTTCTGGCTTCCTTCCTCTCCCCAGTTCTGTCAAATGACACCCAGTCAAAGGAAGGGGTGCCAAAAAGGTTTACTGAAGACTAGCTCTATGCCCTTTATATGCATTATTTCATTTCACTCTCATTTATAATAATGTAGGTATCATTATCCCATTTAGCAAAAGTTGAGTTCAGAGGGGTAAAGAAACCACTCCATCAACACATAGCTCGTAGGTTATAAAGCCAAGATTTCAAAAGCTTGAGTCAAGAACTCATGCTCTTTCCAGCAGACAACCTACATGCTATTTGCAAAGGGCTGACAACTGTAGGCACTTTATGCTCTTAAACCAGATGGTCTCACCTGGGCTGTTTTAAAAAGGGAAAAACAACCATAATGGCCTGTGATCACCCTGTTGTTTGAGGCCCACCCTCTGCTATGAATGGAGAGAATTCATTCCCTGTGAGCAGAGATCTTTGCTTCTGCTCTCCTGCTGTTCTCCAGCAAACCTTCCCTATGGTTAGACCCCCCACGGAGTGACAATTAATAGACAAGATGGAAGTGAATTCATGGTCAAGAAGCACCTGAGGCCCAACTGGATATACCTCATTTGATTATCTGGAACCATTATCACCTCCAAAGCCAAAGCATGGATGGCCTCCTGCTTCCACAGGCTCCCTCCCGCTGGCCTTTGATGACTTCTGTTCCCCATCGAGGCTTCTTCTTACCTGGGATTTGGTCCGACTTCCCCTGGATTAAAGGGCATTGTTTATCATAGATCTACACCCCCTACAGTTGACCCAGGTTAAGCCTGCCCATTAACTGCCTTAAAGAAATTTCTTTGGTGTCTTCCTTTTACCCTTTTATAGATGCTCTTGTAAAAGAACAGGTGTTGTTAGAATCCTGTTTGCTCAGTGTCTCATCTCTAAGACTGACTTTCAGAGCCTGTGCTGGGGTTCTCCGCATTCAGTTCTGAGGTCAGAGGACAGGATCCTGTCTAGAAAGCTCAGGAGATCAGGCCTATGAAGTCAGTTCAGGGACTATGCAGGGACAGTCAAGACAGAGAGTTAAATTTGCATTGTTCTGAAAACACAGCCAGGACAACCAGAATGCCGAAGGAGAACATAAAAGGAAAAGCTGCGCTCTAAGTTAAGACAGACATTTCCATGCAATAGATATTTAGCATAAAGGGAAAGTAATAGAGATTTAAAATATAGAAATAAAATCAAATAAAACAATATTGGGTGAATGCTACACCCAATAGAGTTAAAGAGAGGATTTGTGAATTGGAAGGCATTTCTGAAGAATTCACTCAGTACACAATTCAAAGAGATAAAGAAATAAATATGAAAAAGCTGTCAGAAACAGGGAAGGTAGCTAGGGAGGTCCCAACACGTGTCTAATCATTTCAACAAAAGAGAAAGAGTGGCTGGGGGAGAAGCAGTGCTTGAAGAAGCAATAGTGGAGAATATTTAAGAAGCAAAGAAGGTTATGAATCGTCAGATTGAAAGCACATACTGATACAGGGCAGCATTTAAAACAACAACAGACACTTTATGTTGTGAATGCCAAAGATAAGGAGGAAGCCTTGAACTGAGTGTCCCTGGGTTAGGGCAATGGGATAGGCACCTGTCTTTAGATACCTGAAAAGCTGTGTCTTAAAAGAAGAGTTAGTTAAAATGCCTCTCAGTCTCTCAGAGGGTGACCCAGCATGTAGGCATACAAAGCACAGGGGGCAGATTTTAAGTGACTTAGAGGAAGAACTTCTAATAAAAGGCTTTCCAGGATG
This sequence comes from Miniopterus schreibersii, assembly GCF_964146895.1. Lineage (NCBI taxonomy): Eukaryota > Metazoa > Chordata > Mammalia > Chiroptera > Miniopteridae > Miniopterus > Miniopterus schreibersii. The sequence continues at coordinate 97,054,514 of NC_138103.1, read as the reverse complement.
CATAGCCTGACGATCACAGGGAAATGAGTTCTGTGTTGCTAAGAAGTTTCCTTCCTGCATAGAGTCCCCCATTCTCACCGGCACTGGAGGGAAGGGAGGCAGGCTTGGGAGGGCCTGGATGGCTGGGGCCAGGATGGTGACACCTGGGCTATTTGAACAGCTTAAACCCTGTGGAAAATGGGGCCTGAGGATGCAGGGAAACGGAGAGAAAAGAGCAGTGTACAAAGAGGAAATATGATTTTACCTATATAACGATTTGTTTGGGTCTGTCCTTTTGCTTGTCATTTTTGAAGTGAATTACATACCTTTCCTGAAATTCTACTCCACAACCTCCCCTGGAGTCAGGCAACTTTCTCTTTCATCACCCAGTTTCTTCTCCCACCTGGATTTTTTAGCAGAGCTGTTCGCCACCTTGAAACTGCTCACCCCATCACCAGAGGAAATTAGACAGCCAATATAAAGCCAGCAGTCCCCATATACGAAGGTGTCAGAGGGAGATACCTATTTCTGAGCCCTTTTCCTTCACTTAATTCCTGATGTAGAACCCAGAGTAACTGCTCTGAAATTATGGTAACTCAGATCAAAAGACGATTATATAAGGCTCTGTTATATACACTAACCTCATTTAATTTTCACATAAAAAAGATTAAACAGTCATTAACCACCACCAGGATATCAAAGATCAGAAAGGTTACATAACGCGTCTACGAACAAGAACCAACGCTCAGCAACAAAGCAAGTGCCTGAGTCTCCAAATCAAGAGACGGTTGACGACTCCAGATGGTGGAAGCCATCTGGCGTTAGAGGAAATCAAGACATGGCTCTAATGTCCACGCTGCCTCCAGGAGGGAGGTTGTGTCTAACGAGCGTTGTATCTTACCTGCCTGCCTCCTATGCTACCCAGCGTGGGCTCTGTGTGTCCCCAGCACTCCCCAGCTGACACCCAAAGGAGATATTCCCAGAGAACCGTGGTTACGTTAGTTGAGATATTAGTACCAGCACTTAGCACTGATCCCTGGTAGACAGTAGGCATCAGTGATGTGCATGGCTTTGAATTAGAATTACAGCTCAGGCATGTTATGGGCTAAATGGACATCGGCAGGCTGGCCGGAGAAACCAACCAGCATTTTTCTCTCCCCAGTGCTCACTCTGCTGCAGTTCATCTGACCTTCATGTTGTTCCTGAAACATAGCAAGTTCACTCCTGCCTTGTGTTTGGAACTTTCTTCCCCCCACTCACATTCTCACTCCTTCAGGTGTCTCTCAAATAAGGCCTTCCCAGGTCAGCCTATTTATAATCCCAGCCCCACCCCAGCACTCCTGATTTCCTTCCCTTCTTTACTTTATTCCTTCCCATGGCACTCAGGATCATCCGACATATCATGTACTTTATTGTTTACTTGTGGGTTATCTGTCTCCTCCACCAGGGTATACACTCCTTGAGGACAAAGGTTTTTAATATGCTTTGTTCTACAGGATCCCCAGCACCTAAAATGGTGTTGGCCTTGTAGTTGTGCTCAAGATGTCTTTGTCAAATAAGTGAATGAATGAATGAATGAATGAATGAATGTATTCATTTATAATATTGTTTTTTATGAACTTCCAGATTCAAACAACTAATTTACAAGCTGACTTCTGGAATATAAATCAGTTCATAAATAGGGACTTTCTAGGCATTTTCTTGTGCACTAATAATGAAATACAGAAATCGTTTTTACTAAGTCATTTAAACCTAGTCTCACCTAAGGTCAAGCTGTGGACCATCCAAACTTCAAGATAGGTACCGGGAAGGAGACACACAGAGATGAGTCAGCTGGAAGCTATGTGGGAACAGAGAGGGGGCTTTGCTGAGCAGAAGTTAAAGCAGGAGGCCTGGAACTCAAAAAGAGAAAAAGACCAGAGGGAGAACACCCATCCATCAGCGTGGAAATCGAGAACCTACTTTGAGTCTAGGACTATGCTGGGCAGTGTGGGTCAGAAGTCTCAGTTCTGACCCCAAGGAATTAACAATGGGGGAGGGGGGTCGGTGGGGAGAGTCATGAGAAGCACACGGGGAATGGGGGGGTGCTGAACCTTGTGTTACGAGTGCCAAGAAGGAAGAGGGGCCAGGCCTTCAGAGGAGGTTCATGGAGGAGGGGGTCCTGCAGCTGACCTTGAAAGGTGACTGGGTCTTCACCCTCGGGGGCGAAAGGACAGGGACTGCTTGTTCCCAGCTGGGCCAGCAGAGCTGGTGCTGCAGAAACAGGGACCAGGGTGCCACTGCTAAAGCTCTGTGCTAGCAAATCTAAAAATACCCGCCCTCTATTTTTTCTTCCCCTCTTGGTCTCCTACCTTTCTTCTCACCCTCCTTCCTATTTTCTTCCTTCTCGGACTATCCTCTCTGGCAGCCCTTGGACTCCTTTCTCATCTCCCCCAGGGAATCTCCTACCCACTGGGTGGGCCAAAAATCTTGCTGGACTCCCTGCTGTTCAGGTACAGGTTGGCAGCTGATCCAAAGGTCCCCCACCCCCCTCCACTCATTTCTTTCAAATGCCAATCAACAGGTGTCAGAAATGCTGGCCCTGACTGAGAGACCCATGTCTGCATAACAAGGCAACTATTTTGGCTACCCACCCGGGAGCATAAATATCGTGGTGTTTGAGCCCTTGGGGCCTGTGGAGTTTACGAGTATGCGGTCAAGATCTCTGGTTGGGCTAGTGCTTGAAGTGCTTCCAGAAAGCAGGGGACTCCTGTGCTTTTATGTGTTCCCAAGCACAGGCCGCCCTGGCTCCGCGAGGGGCCCTCTGGGGACCGAGTGTCGGTGTGAATCTCAAACAGCAAGCTGACATTCCGGTTGGGAGTGTGACAGTGCATGCCTGGGTGATGATGCCAAGGCGGCAGGTGACAGGGGTCCACGCAGAGGGGGAGAGCCACGGGAGCAGCTTCCAGTTACACGTCCTGGGAGCTCTGAAGGATGGAATCAGGGTCGGGGGAAGAGTTATAAAATGATGTTACAAAATCCGGATGTCCTGCTCAAATTGAGACCACTGAGATGGGGTGTTCGGCGCACAGATGACACCGGTGTTCCCAAAAAAAGGCATCCGACTCGGGCTAATCTAGGATTAATGCCACTGCAAGCTGGAGACCGACCACAGTCAACCAGCGAAAACACGCACGCACCCGCACAGTCTGTCGGACACAGGGAGAAAGTAGGCATCCATCTGCTGCACCCTAGATGCCCCCCAAAGGAACCGGCTTCCAGGGTGCTCTCTCCCTGCCCCCCACCCCAGGCCTCATGCGGCCGCTGAGGTTCTGACTCGGGGTAAACATCTGAAAACAGAGTGGCTGCCAGAGGGAGAAAAAGGAGGCGAGGGCGGAATGGGATGGGGTGGGGCATGGCGACAGGAAGGGCTCAGAAGATCCTCAAGTTGGGTGACTACCAAGGTTGGCTTGTCCCAGAGGGCGGTCGGGCCCCAGCCTGGCGGGCCAGGGGAGCAGGTGCAATGCGGGCTCCTGCCAGTGGGGGGCAGCATTTCCTCCCCCCTGTTGCACCGCACCTCAGGCTCTGCTGGGGTTCAGATGTGGGAGAGTTTGCTGGGCCTTTTACCATCCTGGTTCCACTCTGACAAGAACCGTCTCAAAGGGCCTGAAGAAACTGCCTCACCCACTGTGGGGCCTGCACAGCACATTGCAAACCCCACAGGAAGGGGCCTGGTCACGGGGAAGACTGAGACGTCCCCTCAGGGTCAGCCTGCTTACGTTTTTGCGATCATTGTTCTAGAAACTCCGATGAGGAAGGCTTTCCTGATTCCCCAGCCCTCTCCCCACTTGTCACAGAAGCCCACAGTATGACAGACTGTACACTTGTGGGGACCACCACCCAGAGACAGGCAGTGAGGCCTGTCTCAGCCCTCGTTTGGTGGCCCGGCCCAGCCCCTTGGCCCCCAAGAACCTTTCCGTTACACCATCCCTGGTTCTCTAGGTCTTGTACGTATCCCGTTAACCTATCGAGGTGACAGAGCACAATAACTAAATGCCACCCTGGCACTATTGGCTCTTCTCTGAAGTAGACTAGAAACAGTGCGCAGACGCAGGTGGCCTGTGTCCCTTTGCTCCCTGGTCCTGAATTACCTTCCCGGTCTCTGCAGTGCCTATCCGGGTGCTCCTGGCCCCTGGCGACCGGAGGGGGAAACAGAGTCCTCATGCCCTGACCTGCCCCGAGAAACACCTGGATGAGCCTCCCAAGAATCCCCAAGACGACCTGAAGTCCTGCCCCTCAAATGTCAGGATCTGGAAAGAAGTCACCTGCCTCAGAGCGAAAGCCAGGCGCCGGTAGAGGTGAAATAGGAAGATTTCTAAAGGATGAGGTCAGTTTTTCTGAAAAGAAATCTTGTCCAATGAAGACAGAAAACAAATCATTTCATCCAACACAAGAAAGCAATTTCTTTCTCTGCTCCGCGGTGGCCCGAGGCCACGGAGCTGGAAAATCTGAAGGCAGCGTGGCGTGGGTTTCAGAAAGCGGTCCGTGGGGTCATTTTTTATTGTACAGTTTGTGGCCCCAGGGCGGCCAAAGGGGAGTGGCAGAGCCTCGAATCTTGGCCCTGTTCTGAGAGGGCCACTGTGGGCAGACATTTCGCTGATCATAATCACTTTTATATGTAACTGGACCTTAATTCATCTGATAGTATGAACTACGGAAGGGCGGCAGAGATTAGAGAGCTATGTCTGTAACTGACGATATCTGCGCCTGGCGTGGATTTGTGGGGAAATTAAAAATAAAATGAAGCTCATCTGAAAAATGCGTGGACTGGAATTAGCCGTCTCCTGACCAGTCACGCATGGAACTCGTCGGAGATGACCAGGACAGAAAAATGAGACGTGGGCAGCAGATCGGGCCGCGCTGTCCGCCAGGCTCTTGGGAGCCTGTCATAATTTATAATGGATTATCTTAGGAAATAGACGAAGACGGCTTGTGTTTGGGAGCCAGGAAAGACTCCTTTGGTTTAAAAAAAAAAGTCCAGAAAACATGATTCAGAAAGGCATGACCCATTGTTATTTATCCGACAAGATATTTACTGCCTGGACTCGGTTTGAATTAACTCATCAAATCCCGTGCTATGAAATGACATTTTAAGAGAGCAAATCTCTCCAGGCCAGGTGAATGGCTCTCCTCCCAGGGCTGGTGTTGGGGATCTTCTTTGCACTTGCTGCCATCAGATAGTTATCGAAATGTACTGGGGTTTTTACAGTTTATCCTTAGAGTTTCAGAAACTGGGGCTTACACACACACACACACCAGGGTGTTTTCCCTCCGTGACCTCTCTTTTCCTCCAGTACTGCCCGTGATGCCCACCGCGTTTGACTTCATCAAGTGTAATTGCTCTGGACCAGCTACATTTGGTCGCACAGAGGAGAGAAGGAACAGCAGCCCCTGTTGGCTCTTCCCTGGGCAATGTGATAACATATCACATAAATTCTGTTTACCTTAACAAAGACCCTTGGAGATACTGTCATCCTATGGATTTTACTGATGAGGCGACTGAGACATGAAGAGATTACATGCCTTGGCAAGGCCTGCGACCTGGTAAGTGGCATGGCTGGGCTTTGAACCCAGATCCCTGTGGCTCAGAGCTGGGTCTGTATATTCAGTCAAGGTGAGGTCCGAATCCTACTGTCACTGGGCAGGATCTGCAACATCAGAAGGATTCTGATGGAGCAGCCAGCTCCATCTCAATCCTTAACTCACCTAACAGAGTCCTCAAGTCCAGGCTTCTTTTCCTGGAACAATTATGAAAGAAAAATGCACTTCAAACTTGCAAAGGTAACAGCAATTAAACAACTCACTTTCCATTGTCAGCCTGGTTTCCCTGTCTCAGTAGAAAGTCTAATAGGATCCGTTACAAGGATGACAAAGACAGATAATGAAAGTCGAGCTTGTGCACAAAGCTTCCTTGAAAGCTTGGTAATTAAGGGCTTTGCATTGTTCTGTAATAAGTCACCTTTTTAATGCACTGGAATCAAGACCCAAATTCCAAAGCATATTTGCATGCCAGCCACGCCATGAACACAGCCTCTGGTTTCTCATTCAGAAGAACAGCCTCCGTAGAAAGAAAGACCAAGACTTAGCTGTTTGTCCAAAATGTGTCCCAAGAGTTAGTGCATCAGAGGGCAGATATGGACCTTCACACCTGGGTGCCCAGGGAGGCTTTTCAGGGTTGAAAGGAAGGGCTGACCAGAAGCGTAGATGCTAAATATAGTCATGACCTTCCTACATGGCCTGTCTACGCCACACAGCAATGGAGCACGCGCGTGTGTGTGTCTCACTGGGGAGAAGTCCAGTGTGTTCCTTGTGCCATCCATGGAACAGAGAAAGCAGACGCCACCTGCTGTTGAGAGATTTCTAAATAACATGTCCCAAAGAACTTCTACTCCTGCCTAACAGATGCATGAATTCTGCCCTTGGGGTGAAAGGACAAGGGAACAGTTAACAGGCACCTACTATGTGCCAGGCACTGTGCTAGGCACCTTCTCAGATCTCATGAACCCTCATCACAGCTCTCTGAGGTATTATTCCCTTTTTAGAGATGAGGGCATTGAAACTAAGATAGGTTCGGTTGCTTGCCAAATATTACATAACCAGTATGTAGGCAGAGCCTCAGATTCAAGTCCACGTGCATCGGACACCCAGACTGAACTCTTTGTCCCCTGTTCAGATGTGACTGTCCCTGGGAAACGTGGCACCTGGGGCCTATCAGTCATTTACACTGTAGTGTAATGAACTGATCTTATCCCCTACTGAGAGAAAGTTTTGCTTAAAAAGCCTGAAGTTTCTGGATTCCATAGAAGGGAAGGAAGAACACAGAAGAGAAAGGACAGTGATAACAAAAACACCTACCAGTCACTCCCCAATTTTGCCCGGCCCTAACAGAGCACTCTTAACAGAGCAGGGGAAAGGAAGATGTCAAATACAATGTTTTTACTCAACTCTCATTTCTGAAGACATAATGAGAAATGGAAATGCTGCTCAGGTCCCAAGGGCAATGACTTTGAGGAGGAAGAGAGGGGCTTATTTTTAATTTAGCACAGCTTCAAGTCCCAAAAGCAGCTGACCTGACTGAGGCCGCCGTGTGGACATGGGTCTGCAGAGCCTCTAGGCTGAGCGGGTCGGGAACTACTCCTCTGGTCCCTTTCCTCAAACCAGGCTGCGATGCTGAGCCCCTGGGATGCAGCACTGCGGGCCGCAGAGAACATTATAACTGGTTTTCTCACTTCCCAGCTGTGGCCTCCAGCATGCCACTTCCCCTCTCTGTTTCTCCATTTGTAAAATGAGATTCATAATGCCTACCTCACAGAATTGCTGTAAGAATTTACTAAGATAACATTCAGCTAGCACTTACAAATGGGAATAAATGCTACCATATATCTGCAGGCAGGATACATGGAGAATTTTGATCAGAAAGCTTTGGAGCTCCAAGTTGACCTTCGCCATTAACAAAACTTTCACGTGCTACACAGTGTGAATTGAGAAGTGATGGAAAGGACTTTCAGTGCCAAACTCCAAACTATCTTCTTTATCTAAAAGTCACAATGTCTGGAATTCCACATTCAGGATGTATTCCTTTGGTAACTGCCCCATTCTTTTATGAATTCCTTTGATGAGTTAATACATTAAATTGGCAGCTACCAATGCCAGTCGCCCATTGGAATTGTCTGGGGAGCTGTTATAGATTCAACTGTAAGACCATTTTATTGGAAAATTTTAATAACTTTCCTATACAAATTTTTCACTTAGTCTTAGATTATTTTAGATACTTTATATTTTCTTAGAATTCTATTTTAATTTATCAACAGGCCTTTCAGCTATGTCTATTTGCATTATTATAGTTTTGTAAAGGTTGCTCATGGATGAAGATACATATTATTAATATTTCATAGTCTCCTTAGAGTTAATATTTTTGTATAGGTCAATTTTCCCCCACCCCATCCTGTAAGCTATAGTTGTCACATGTATTTCATCTTATATATGTTTTACACTAACAAGAGAAGGTTAAAATGTTATGATTTTTGCTTTAAACAGTCAACTGCCTTTTAAAGAAATTAAGAGGAAAATCTTGTCTACTTAGCCAGATATTTACCATTTGTGATGTTCCTCACTCATTCCTGGAGATCCAGGTTTGCCCCTGGTATCGCTTCCCTTCAGCCTAACGAACCTCCTTTATTTCGTTCCTGCGGTGCGGATCTGCTGATGACAAATTCTCTGCCTTTTCTTTGGTCTGAGAAAACTAAGGGGGTTTCTGGCTTGACAGTTTTTGTTTGTTTTTCTTTTTCTTTTGGCACTTTAAAGATGTTGTCTCCTTGTCTTGTTAGCGCCATAGTTTCTGATGAAGGCAGAAGCCATTTCAAATATTATTCCCCTGTATGTAATCTGTCACTTTCCTCTGTTTTCCAGATTTTCTCTTTATCTTTAGTTTTCGGAGGTTTGGCGTGATGAGGCATGGTTTTCTTTGTATTTGTCCTACTTGGGGTTAGCTGAATTTTATAAAATGTTTGGCTTTTGCCAAATTTGAGAAATCTTCCATCATTGTTTCTTCAAATTTTTTTTTGGCCCATCCTCTCCCTAGTCTCTTTCTGAGATTCCAAGTCCACATGCATGTAACTTTTGTCCCTTACATTTTAAACGCTCTGTTCGTTTTCTTCTCGGTATTTTTTCTCTCCATCTATCTGGGTCACTGGTTCTTTCCCATCTTGTACATTCTTCTCTGAATCCCACCCAGTAAGGTTTTTAAAATTTCAGACATTGTAATTTTTTAAATTCTTTTTCATGGCTCCTACTTCTCTGCTGAGATGTCCTGTCATTTCACTAATTTTGAACATATTTTCCTTCATATCACTGAACATATTTATCATAGCTGCTTTATATTTACCTGTGTCTGCTGCTTCCAACATCTGAGTGCTCTTAGGATTCATCTTTCTTTTGAAAAATGGGTAACATTTTCCTGTTTCTTTATATGTCAAATAACTTTGTTTGTATCTTTAATATTATAATGTTAAGTTATAGACACCCAGCATTTCACTTTTCTGTTTTAGCAGCAATTAACTTGGTTGGATTCAAACTGCAAACTTTGTCTCTTGGGTGGAGCCTCAACTCCTGTTCCATTCTTTTAGCCTTAGATGGGCCTCTCAGTCTCTGTGTAATAGTTCAGGGGTCATCCAGAGAGTTGAGCAGTTTACACCCAGTATTTGGAGCCCACCCCTTCAGGCTCTCTCCAAGAATCTTCTTTCTTGTGGCTGTGGATGCCCTGAATTCTCTGGTTCAACAAGCCAATAAGATTGAGAGTTTCCTTCAGGGTCTTTGTCACCTTGCATATTATAGACTAGAACCTATCTTCAGGAAAAGCAGAGGAGGGAGTTCACCCCAAGTTGTTTCTTTCTCCTAAGTGCCAACCTAGAACTGCCTCCAGAATCTACCTCTCCAGTGCCTTCCAGTAGTTGTATTTGTATTTTTGTCTATATTTTATGGTTAGTCTGGTAAGTGCTTACTTGTCCATACTGTAAGCAGAACCAGTCCATACATTTACTTTAAGTTTTCAACTTACTGCTATAGGGGAATTATCTCATAATTACTGTAATTTCACTGGAATCCATAGTTTATCTCCATTTTCATTTCTAATTTTTTTGGCTCTGTCTTTTTTTACCTTAATCAGGCTTGAAGGGTGTTTCTTTTTTCTTCTTATATTTAATAAGTATTTTCAAAAATCTGCTTTTGAAATTTATTTTCTCTTTTCTGATTTTCCCTTTATTTCAGCTTATAGCTTTAGAGTTCTGGGAAGAAAATATAAGAAACAGTTGTATGTTAGCATTTGAGCTGGAACACAGAGATCTGAAGGGTAATTTTTATATCTTAACGACTCGATGGCCAAGGAGGCGGAGGGTGCTTAGGAATATAGAGAGGTAGTAGGGGAAGACGCCCTCCAACCCACTCCCTACGTCTCACTGGTCTTGGACCATTCTGTTTGCATCTCAGGACGATTTCCATGGGTTTGGGTTTGTTTTTGAGGCCTGTCCACATCTTGTTCTGAGAGACCCACTTAAAGTTCTTTGTTGAAGCACTGACGACAAGAAACTGGAACACGCAGCCCAGCCCTGGCATCAGCGGGGAAGAAGGACATGGGCAGGGAGGCTGGAAGGTGGAACTGTTTCTCTGAGATCACGCAAATGGGCCGGAACTAAAGTGTTTCCAAATGGGACCATGTCTAAAGAACTGGCAGTGCAATTACACACTCAGCAAAGACTTCGCCCCATGATCGAGCTTTCCTCCCTCCGTCTCACAAACTGTTTCTCGTGACCACTGACGAAACCTGGACATTGTTAAGTGGTAGCAATGAAATGTCAGAGGGAAGCTTAGCTACACGCATTAGAACTAGCCAGCTCCTGTGTGCTCCAGCCCAAGCTGGAGAGGACAGCACAGCTGGGGGAGCAGGCCATCAGCCTGCCAACTGTTCCTGATGACGACGAACATCTGAGCCCCTACCCAGGCCACTTTAGGGAAGAGAGGCTGCCTCAGCTCCAGCCAAATTGACTTTCTGTTTCTAGACCATGCCCTGTGGGTCAGGGCCCACTGTGAGCAAAGCACAGAAGGAGCACCAAGGTGTGCTCCAGGCTGTGAGTAAGGCTGTTTATCTGGAAGCACAAAAAAGTCTGCTCTCCAAGCAAATGATGGGTGAGTGTACAGACTTCAGTTATTTGTGCACACACTTTGCCTCCAAGGTTTGAAGCTCTTTCAAAGATAGGTTTGTGCTTTCTTCTGTTTTGTTGTTATCGCCCACAGCATTCAGCAGAAAGCCTGGCATGCAGCATTAGAGAGATATTTCTTGATTTCAGCCCACTTCACTTTCTTCACTTTTCATATTTATTTCCATCTTCCCCATAGACAAACAATCCTGTCTTTCAGTTGCAAACTTCAGGAAGAAGACACGGTCTGAGATGATGACCCCACTGGGTTCTCTAAGATTAAACACTAAGTGTGACCACTGTGACATTTAGCAACCCATTACAGGAGGCAGAGTAATGGCCTCACCAACAGCATTTCCTTCCTATTTCCCAGAACCTGTGAATGCATCTCTTTCCACAGCAATAGGAGTTTTCAGATGTGATTAAGTTAAGGACCTTGAGAAGGGGAGAGCATTATCCTGGGTTATTCAGGGCGGGTATCATGCAATCACAAGGGTCCTTTAAATGTGGAAGGAGGAGACAGAGGAGTTAGTATCAGAGGGATGCCATGTGAGAGCAACTCAACCTGCCACGGCTGACTTTAAAGATGGAAGGGGCCATGGGCCAAGAAATACAGGCATCCTCTAGAAGCTGAGAAAGGCAAAGAAACAGATTCCTCCCTGGAGCCTCTAGGGTGAATACAGCCTGCCAACATCTTAATTTAAGCCCATTAAAATCCATTTAAGATCTCCAGAACTGAAAAATAATAAATTTGTGTGGCTTTAAGTGACTAACTTTGCAGAAATCTGTTACAGAAGCAATAGAAACCAATACACCTATCTAGATGCTTTTTTTTTTTTTCCTGGCAATTTTCTGGTTCTACTGAAGTATCAGCTCTGCTTAAAAAGAATGTCTCATAAACCAAAGGAACTTCTGAATATGCCACTTAGTTTTCACATTAGTTTCCTCTTTGTACATAATTATCTGTAGATGCAAAATCACCAGTAGTTGCCATATCTAACACAGGGTGTACCAGTGTAAAAGTGTTTAAGTTAGGGGTTTCATGTTTTCTGAACAACTTATTTTCTCTACTTGTTTTATTCTTTAAATTTATAATTCAGCATTTTGTGCAATGGTGATAGCCCAACAATGTATTAACTAGTAGTCTAACATGGACCACTGCCCATAACAGAAAGGATGTTGGCCAGTCTGCTGTAACAGTGCCCAGCTGGCGAAAGTAAACCCTGATATCGAATGTCCTAAAAATTACAGGTATCTTCTCTTACATACAGATATATAATATGGATAAGATCTAATGAATTCATCTTTGCTGTTTCCTAACACCCCCTACTTCCCAATCCTCAATTAGAATCCATCATATACAGCATGGCCTTGCATAATTCCCAATGAGAACTTCTACTCAAACAGTCAGAATTGCTGGGGAAGTGAATTCCAAAACTCGGGACTTGCCACCAAGGATCTCTGAAGTACAAACTAAAGAATTAGTACTGTAGGCAGAAATGCACAGGTAATCATAGCTGCTGCCATGGAAAACTACCTGGAGGAATAAAGGCCCCAAGGAAACTAGGTCTCATCTGTCATATTTGAGTTTCCTAAGTCACCTCAGACGACATGCGTGATGATCTGCTGAGTCATTTGGAAGTGAAGAACAAATGGGAGACTGGGGTGCTGGTTGTGCCAGTTCGGGGAATGCCTGGAGCTATAGACAGTGGTTGGGAACCTAGCATCCATAGATTAAAAGAGACCTACCAGTGCCTGGGAGAAGTCTCTACTCTGGGCCAAATGTTGAGTTTAGCCAAAGTTGTCACTGGGCCTCACCTCAACTCTTGAACCCACTTTAACTCCTTGGGGGCCCTGGTACCCTTGTGTTGCCTCTTGGATGGCCAAGACATTTCAGTGAGGTGGCTCGTGTAAACTGAACTTCTCTGACCATGCTACTTGTCCTTAATGTCTCATCTTTTCTCTTCTAGATTATGGCAAATATCAAAATGTGGAATTGCTTTGTGATTAACTAGGCCCTTCCAAATCATTAATGAATAAATAACAGCCTTTACCACTGCCAGTCTATTATCATCCCCCCGATTTATTCACCAATTAAAAAGCAATTTCACAAATAAAACCTCTGATCAAGAGGCACTCCCCGAAAAGACATGAAGGAAACAAATGCATATTACTAAGTAAAAGAAGTCAACTGTATGACATTCTGGAAATAGCACAACTACAGGGGACAGTAAGATCAGTGGTTTTCAGGGCTTAGAGGGGAGGAATGAACAAGCAGAGCACGAAGGATTTTTAGGGCAGTGAAACTATTCTGCATGACACTGTGATGGTGGAGACATGTCAGTATACATCTGTCAAAACCCAGAGCGTACAACACAAAGAGTGAACTCCAACGTGAACCCTGGACGTAAGGTGATGGCGGTTAACGTAGCTGTAACAAACTGTGCCACTCTGCGTGGCGTGTTGCCAGTGGGGGGGCTGTGCACCTCGGGGGCAGGCGCACAGGGGAACTCTCTGTATTTTCTGCTCAGTTTTGCTGTGAACCTAAAACTGCTCTAAAAAACAAATTCTATTTTTTAAAAAATTATCTCCTTCCAACACTTTTAATGGATCCTCTCTAGATTTGTTATAAATACCAAACTCCTTAGCTTGGCACCAAATGTGACCCATGGGTTGCCCACTCCTTTCCCCTGAGAGAGCGCCTAGTTTTCCCTGTGTGCTCCCTGTGTTCCTCATCTCCGTGAAAACCTTATCTCTCAATTGTCCTCTTCTCTGTTTCCATTTTAGAGTCCTTCAAGGTCCACTCAAGCACCACCCCCTCCACCATTCTCCCCCCATCCTCTACACCAGAGTGGAGAACCTTTTTGTGCCAAGGGCCATTTGGATATTATAACATCATTCATGGGCCATACAAAAATATCAACTTAAAAATTAGCTATGAAAAAAGCTCCTAGATTTATTGAATTTCTAGTTCCACCTGTGGTTGCCTTGGCAGGGACAGACCAAATGATTTTGAGGGCCATGTATGACCCGGAGGCCAGACGTGCCCCACCCGTGCTCTACACCATTCAAAGTTACAGTTCCTACCTCTAAATGCCAATAACCAGCCACATCTCTGTGGTACCACTTTCTACCTTGTTTCCTGTGTACATAGCTCATTCAAACTAATAGATTGTCAGCACGAATGACTATTGTGATATATTCTTGCCTCTCTCATGGCACCTTGAATTGTGCCTTGCTATTAGGTGCTTAAAAAAAGAGCTGCTAAATAAACATTAAACAAATATCCTATTTACTGTGCTATACCACTCAAAAATTATACATGCATTTTATTAAGTACTTTCATTCTGGATAAAATAATTTAACCCAAAAGAATATAATAAGACTTTTCAGACTAGTTAGTGAGACATTTTGGAAAGGTAAGCATGTTCATCCATTAATTATACCCTAGTAGCCTCATGTCTTCACTTAAAGCCACTCTTACAAAAAGTCACCTCACATTCCTCAAACACATCTCTCCCCACTGTTGGGGCAGAAGGTGGGCAGTTGGAGCAGACATTGCTGGTATCTTGGCCATCACCCATTGCTCCCTTCCTTTGTTTTTGTTCAGGTTTGCACCCCTCCTTTACATGACTCAGGGAGCAAATCTTGATTATTCCTAACTATTGTCAATTTCTCTCCCTCGTCAATGATTGATTTAGAAAAGAGCATGGATCCACTCATGGCCGGTAATATACAAGGGCTTGCTTGGGGGGTTCTGAGGAGGTTTCCTTGCAGGTAAGAAGAGATAAATGGGGAAGGCAGCCTCTTTCTGCCAGATAGCCTATAGATGTCATATAGGTCCTATAAAAGCCTGGATTATCTATTCTATAGGTGTTGACCACTATAAAGTTGTCAAATTTCATAGATTTAGACTTTATTCATTTGGTATTTTCAATAAGACAATGACTGAACTGAGTTTTACCTTTCATTTAAAAAGAATCTTGTAAAACCAACTTACAGTGTAAATAACACTTTAGAAAGTATAGTTAAGGAGAGAGATACTAAATAAGATGATGAATGAACGGATGGATCAATGGTATTATATTTTGTTTATTTGTTCATTTAACTCAGAATTGGTAAGCCCCTTCAGCTATGATTACAAAGCTCCATCCTTGAGGAATCAGGGAATAATTAAGACCAAATTGTGCCAAAATAACCTTTTTAGAAAATATGCTTTCTCCTGGAATGGTGGGGGAAGGGCATGCTAATCATAGCATATCTGAATTTCATCAGGGCATTTGAAAAATCTTTTAGGATGACATTTCTTTCAAAATGAAGTTTTATACAAAATATTCTAAAATCCAGTCATTAATTAGCAATAAGAATAATGACTATCAAGACTGGGCTACTCAATGAGAAAAAAATTCATGAGCCACAAACTTAGTTTCTAGTGATTTCACAATGTCCTATTCTGTGTGACAAACTTTGAGGTCATCAAAGGAAGCCCCTCTTAAGTGTAAGGTGCTATTGATAATTCCTTGCTTTGGAATAATTGGACAATGTGACATTGCTTGATTCTTATTTCTTAAGGGACTAGAAGGGGGCAAAGGAGGTAAAAATTTAGCTGATCAGTTTCAGACGAATCATCAGATTTGGTCCATATGTCAAAGTAGTTCCCTTCTTCTTCCCAGAAATGCTCTTGGAATTAACTTTGGAACATTATAAAACAGTTGAACTTTGGAAAGTCTGTACATCATTAGTGTCAGTGGATGCACAATAGTGTAGTCATCACATGAGTGCAGCCATCACAGATTGGCTCTTCTTCTCAAAAAATTGAACAGAAGGACAGAGAGAGCCAGGGTGGTGGGTTCGGCCATTGGATAGCATTCCTCGTGGACAGCAAGTTGGTCTTAAAAATCTGGGCTCCACCAACTAGCATTGGCTGGTCAGTAGTGATTTCTCCCAGTGCTGCTCCCATGATGCAAGCAAACAGACTACTTTTGTTCCACTTTTGCCTCCACGCCCAAAAGTCACAAATGCCTTCTTGATGCATTGGCTCCTGGAGTTGTTCAGCCCCCACAGCTGATTTCCTTTCTGGGGAGCTGCCTCCTGGTAAACACTGGTGGGTGAGCAACAGGCTGTGTGGGTCCAGAGCAGTGATACAGGCTGTGACTATGATTATGCTTCTGGTCATCACCATCTCCAAATGGCACATTATGAACACAGACTGCATGGGGGACGCTGGAGACGGAGGGACAGACTTGTTCATTTCTATTCAGGGAACAGTTGTCAGAGGTCACCATGTCCAAACTTCCAGAGCTTTCGACTTGGAGAAAGAAAAGATGCAGAGGGGAGTTTTCCTGTGCTTGGCAAATGATGAGATGATTCTGGCTCAGCTGCAGCATCACCCCTTCCCTCTGGGTTTTCTCTTACTGACCTTTAGCTTAAACTGGAAGGCGGGCATGTTTCCTTATCTTAGGACAAGTTTCCCAGATGCAGGCTCTGAAGTGGAGATTTACTTTAGGAGGGAATGGAGCAAGATGGATGGTGGATAGGGAATGGGGGAAGCAGGTGGTGCTGTGATTTCAGGGCAATTTCACAAAGGCTGAAAGGTGAACCTGCTGTTTCAGGAGAACTCTGGAGTGTGAATTGCAGGTCCATATTTTCCCCAAGAGGAGGCAGTGGATCTGGGCTTTCACTCTCCTTTGCAGGGAGATAGAGACCATCAGGCTCTGCTGGCTTTCAAGCCGCAGGCAAAGGGGCAGTCTTCTGTAGAGTCACAAATGCGAGCCAGGAAACAATCATCCAGAAGCCAGGAAGGGCACGCCAAAATGGTAAAATGAATTTGAGGGGACCTGAGGAGAGCAGGGCAGTGTCCCCTACACCGCAGGTCTGAGATGCTGTATCCTTCAGCCAAAGGCCATCCTATAGTTTTCATTGCTTGTCTCAGGAACCTAGCAGAATATGGCTCTGTGAGATTCATGCCAGGACCCGAACTCAATACAATCAGCACATACATAGCGCAAGCGACAGTCTGCACTCGGAAACTGATCCGCATGAAACATTTTAAGGAATCTTGAAAATCATTAGACTTAGTGGTATTTGCTTTTGCCCCTTTCTCTGCATCTCTGATCCACCAAAGTCAGTTTTCTCAACTGGCTTTAGCTTAACTAATCCTTTAAATTCATAACACACCTTCCTCCAGAAAGGCTTCCCTGATTCAGGGAGGTGGAAGCAGCATTGCCGGAACTCCTCCTGAATGGGCTCTCAGAATCTGCCTAGCGTCGCTCATTTTTATATACACCGTAATTTCCCAAAAAGACCGAGAGATCTTCGGAGGCAAAGCTCAATCACCATCTCCGCTCGAGGAGCGCAGTGCACTTTTGTGCCTCAGGCAACTCTGGGAGTAGATAAAGGTATTTGGGGTAAAAAGAGTAAAAGAACTATATAGTATAAGGTGACATGTTTATTACCTCACCAATAATAACATCATTCATCCATTTGAAGTTGCTTTTGCTCTCTCCAGAGGAAAAAAGTGTGAACTGGTTAACTTTTTTTGTAACCTGTTTTGCAAGTTGTTTTTTTCCCCTCTAATGCACAGATCTGTTTTCTGCATTTTGAAAAAAATTCAATTCAGTTGTTCATCAAATTGCCATACAGTTTTATATAATTTACTTTCTCATTTCCTGTTTCAACTCAGAAAATACAGACCTGGGGAGGGGGTGGGAGCGAGGTGGAGGGGGTCAACTGGGGGTGGGAAATGGGACACCTCTAATACTTTCAACAATAAAGATAAATTAAAAAAAATAAGAAAATATGGAAATACTAAGTTTATTTAATAAGGGCTAATGAGAGATTATTCAACATATTTCCCTTCTAGGCCACATACGTCTGATCCTTTGCAAATAACTGAATGTAAAAGACCCATGCAATGGCCGCCAAGTAACTGAAAATGCTTATGAAGCCAACCCTTACTCTAAACATCAGGGAAAGGAAGAAGACTTGAGGTTCAGATTTGACCATCCTGACACCTGGAAAATCAAGTCAACAAGTAAAGCTGCCATCAAAGGAAGTGAGCGAGCCCATTGACGATTTAATCACACCTCCTTCCCAGCTCTTCACCCACTCCCGCGCTCTCAAGCTGCACTGAGCACCTAGTATGCGCAAAATACTGTGCTGGGTGCTGAGCAAAGAGCAGGCCTCTGTTTGCTGAAAATCTGGATCATTCGTGGACCTGAATTATCACTGAAATCACAGAGCAGCAAAGCACGTTATCAAAATAGCACCAAATCGAGCAAAGCCATCTATTAAAGGCTACCTTTAAAATCAGGTTGACCTGCTCTTTCTATCCGTCCATCTGCTAAGGTTTAGAAAGACTCTTCTCATTGTTAATAAGGCCAGTCACCCTGATAATCACCCAGTGTCCCCTCCACTGTGCATAAGGGGCCTTTGTTTTCCTCGGCGTGAACTCAGAGGCCAGCCCAGGCAACAGTGAAACACAGGATGGAAATGAGGTGTCTTGGTGACAGTAAACTCCCTCTTCGACCCCCATTATCGAGATCAACACGCCTGAGTCACCGTGGATGAAACCAATGATTGTTTTACTGTGCCCGCCGGGAGTCACTCACTGAGTCAGCGGGTGAGCGGCCACCAGGCCCAGCCTTGTCCCTCGAGGCTGAGCACGTCCACTATATTTACCCGGGGTCTCATGATTCTTAGTGCTCTCTGCTCTGCCCTCTAATTTGCACTGTGCCTGCTGTAATATCTCAACGGGAAGTTGCCAGGAAAATGGTCATTATCTGAGAAATCTATTTAAACATGTTTCTAAGGTCAGATGAAGTGGGTGGTGGATAAACTGGGCAGAAAACAACCAAAGCTTCGGTCCAGCGCAGCCGGGAGGCTAGAGTGGGAGAGAGCAGAGTTTCAGTGCCGGCTAGCACGTGGTGGGAAAGGCAGTTAACCGAAATCATATCTAAATGTGGCAATGGGCAGTCAAAACAGTCAGCCAACCACGGATTTCTGTTTAAGAAGCTGAACAATGGTTTGACTTATTTTAATTCAATGGACTGAGAGCTTGAGGCGGCACGTCAATAGGGCCCCAAATCCAAACTTTAAAAGGATTTTTATATCCATAGCGCATTCCAACGGCAGGGAAGAGTTGGGATAATTAAGAAGGAATACCCAGAATCAACCAAAAAGGATCTCTGATGAACTCAGTAGGTAGCACTGAGTGCAATAGGGCCAGAGGGAACTAGGAAGTTGGGGGGAAATCTAAGTCTCTTAGAGCCGAAGCTGGGCTTTCTGCACACTAAAGACTTTGAAGAACAGCTGTCAACCCCAGCAAAACCCACATCTCACAGTTTTGAGCCAACCACCCCGAGGCTCTGCTCAGCTGACCTTGAACATCAAAGAGGGAGAAGGGAAAGCGGGAAAATGAAACTATCTTCTCATTCCTGTCTCCAAGAAATGTAGGTATAAGTTGAGGGGCTTCAGGTGGCAGAGAAGAGTGTGGCATCTGAAATGCTCCCCACATGTCATGCATGAGCTTGGATGCTAGTTCATGAAGACCGAGATCGAGCAATTAAAGAGATTCCATGCAACTGAAAGAAATCCAGTATGGTTACTGTTGGAAAATTTGACCCATTTGGGCATGGAGTAATTTAGTTACAGAAGAGAGTTGGTATTTCTTTTTCACTATGAATGAAATTAATTTAATGAACCCTTTTCATATGAAATTCACTTAGAAATATTATTTCTTTCTGGACCTTGATATGTTATAGTTTAGGCTAGACCTGCATACAATTTGACCTATAGCTCTTCTCTTATACCACAAAGTTAAGCTCTTTTTGTCCATTTCATCCTGGTCCTGACTGTCTTCTCATTTCTAATGATTTTAGAAGTGACTCATACAGGTGAGTGGTATAAGAAAGGAAAGGAGAGAGAGAGAGAGAGTCTGGGGACAGATGAAAGTGGCTTTGAAAGTGAAGCAGTGGGTCTTCCCAGAGCTGTGCTGATCATCACAGCAGCACTAGCCTACGTGGTTCCTGAGCACCCGAAAAGCAGGCGGTCTGACCTGCAATGTGCTGCAAGTACAAAATATACACCAGATTTTGAAAGTTCTGTTCAAAAATAAATTTGCAAAGTATCTCAGTAATATTTACATATTGATTGCATTTTGGAATGATAACATTTTGGATATATAAGTTAAAATAATTCATTCAAATTAATTTCATCAGATGAAATTGAAGGGTTGCATGTTGCTCGTGTTCTGTTTCTCTCACCCAGTGCTATGCTCCATCTTCATGAGAAGTGGTAGGATCGCATCCACTCCCCCATCACCTCCACAGCAACCCTCAAACTGTCAGCTCTAAATTCATGTCCTGACATAATTACAAACCCTTCAGCAGCAAGGGCAATGCCTGAAGTTTCTCTGCGGAGGCAGGTGACATAATTAGCAGCTTCTAGTCCCTGGGATGCAGGTTTGTGGCCCAGTGGGAGGCATCAGGAAAAGCCAGCCGTGGGGGCGCCTGACTGGGTGCTGCCGGGCTTTCTCAGCCCCGCTCCACTGACTCTCCCACTCCAGCCCCAAGGGCCCTGGCACAGTGGAGGCTTTTGTTTCCCCCACAGCCCCCTTGCCACAGTATTTTCTCCCCCAGCTACCTTTCCAAGGATTTACCTGCCCCCACCCCAAGTACTTCCAGCCTAATTTTGGGTAAACCTTAAATATCTTTTACAACTCACAGAACACAGCACCTCAAAGCAGATGCGAGCCTGGCCTAGAGTGTGCTGAGGGTGCTATGAACCTTTTGGTGATTTTGGAGAAGATGGAACAACACAAGGCTCCGGGGGGGAGGAGAAAGAAGGGAGGAAGGGGAAGCTTAGGCTGGTAGAGCAGATGCAACCACAGCTTCTGGAAGGAGGGAGGGAACTGTCCACCAGTTGCTGGGGTTACTTCTGTGTGTCCTATCTCTGTAAAGTCACTGCATGCCACAGACAGCAGGGGACTGTCTCTGGGGGTGCTTCTACCACAAGTCCAGCCCCTCTGTGTTCAGGATGCTCATCTCAGAGCCGCAGCAGGCCCCAGGTCGATTCTGACTGTGAACCTGAGCATGGGAGTGGAATTCTGCGCCTCTGCTGGGATGCGGCACAGACCCCATGCTTCACCCAGGGCAGGGCAGGAGCACCCTGTTCTTGTGGGTGAACCACTCACCAGGCAGGAGCTCGTCCCTGCACTGAGGGTTTCCACTGATAGGCAAGTCCTGTGCTGCAGCAACGCAGGCTTTAGGGGGAAGAAACCCTCTCCTCGTCCCGTCCCAACGCACAGCTAAGTCAACTGAGAGTTCAGATGATCCAGCAGTGTATGCTGCAACTCAGGACAACCAGTTCCATTGCATCACAAATGATTCCCTGTCCAAGCTCATCTGCAAGGGGAAAAACACATCTTTTCATGGCTTCTCTGCAAGTTTGGAGAATAACAGTGATCTACTTTCTTCTGCGTGCCTTCTGTCACCCTTTATCATGTCACTTGTGATGGGGGGGGTGTCCGGTGATGCTCAGGCAGACGTGAGCGTGAAGGCCAGAGGCAGCTCTGAGGCCAGCTTCTTACTATCCACCCAAAGTAGGAAGGGTCCTGTGACTTTAGATCGATAACTGCCGCTGGGCTATCAATCTCCCTTTTTTTTAGGCCAGTGACCTGAGAACTCATCATTTTTGTAAGTGCCCAAAGGATGACACTAGGCTTTCTTCCTTACTTAAAACTTGGGCCCTAATGTACAGAACCAATGCAGGATTTCAGTGCAGTACTGTGGCCAAGACGGTCTACCCACGATTCCTTTCTTTCTTACCAAACTAACCCTAATTTTACTCCAGGAAGCAATGTGTCCAGCTGAAAGATGACATTTCTCAGCCTCCCCTGCTTCTGAGATATAAGTGGCATTTTTCAGGCAGGACTTCAAGGGAAACTCCTTAAAAGAGGGACAGGCAGCTGGCACATTGCCCTTTTGCCCTTTCTTCCCTTTTCTCTTTTTCCTTCTTACTGTCTAAAACCCAGAAGTGATGGCTGGAGCTTCAGCAACCATCTTGGACCATGAGGTGAACCTGAGGGTGGAAGGCAAGCCTTAAGGGTGGTCAAGATGAAAGACCCAAGGAGCCTGGCACACTGACGACCTCACGGGCATCTGTAACAGCCCTGGGTCATGGACCTCCTACTCCTTTTACGGAAGAGCAAAATAAATGTCTATCTTAAGCCACTGTCATTTGTGTTTTCTGTTATAAGCTATCCAATGTAACTCTGATATATGTGGAAAGAATTCTAGGCCAATTCTCCAGAAGGCAATTTCTATAATAGCCATTCGTCAATTTGTTAATTTAACAAATTACCTGTTTACTTAAAACTTGCTTCTAGTATATGCTTATGAAATGTATTCCAATTTGTATTTTGCTGGAGTCTCTTAAAGTTCACTGTATATTGGGATGTGGTAATTTCTTCTTGTTTTTGTTAGTGTTGAACATATAATGAATTTCAAGGATTTTATAAACAATAAAATAGCTCTTTTTTTCCTAAAAAAAAGTTCAATTTTATGTCTACCATCTTTCCTAAATTCAAAGAGAATAGTTTAGAGTTATGGGTGGGA
Source organism: Miniopterus schreibersii (assembly GCF_964146895.1). Lineage (NCBI taxonomy): Eukaryota > Metazoa > Chordata > Mammalia > Chiroptera > Miniopteridae > Miniopterus > Miniopterus schreibersii. Next base: position 97,032,190 of record NC_138103.1, on the reverse strand, counting down.
ATTGGGAGATTGTGACTAGGAATATCTTTACATATGTATCTGCCATGCACAAACATCCAGCGTCCCTGTGTATGCTCAAGAAAACATACACTTACGCACATATAAACACCCCTGGCCCACATTCAGATTCATGCAGACTTGGTTTCTCCATTTCACAAAACAAAGTTTTTGCTTCACCTATGACAAACAAACTGCATTTTAGGGAAAGTCATCCCATTCATATATGAAATATTCAGCTTCAGAGAAGTGCTCAGAGTATCTGAAGCATGGAACACTCATGAAATTGATATTCAGTAGAACGGCACTGACAAACATTAAAGAGAAGAGACAGTGAATCGTGTTGAAAGGATGACTTCATCGTATTTGGTATACCATTTAGGTTTCCTTATAATAACCTTCCTGGACATTTTCTTTCTGCTATTTTGAAGGTTTGATACTCTATGATGAACTACCTAGTTTTTTCCTGCAAATGGTTAAGTCAATTGTTCTGTTACCAGATTTGTAAAACGGGAATACTAACAACCTCATAGGACTGTAGCAGAGATGAGGTAAGATACCGCACACATGGGTAGAGGACTGTCCTTGGCACACCACAGACAGATGCTCGGTAACTACTGGCCTTATTAGTGCTCATGAGAATGAATGAGCACATGCCCCTGAGCTCATCCATTTTCTAACTGTTCCCTGTGCCCTCTAGAAGCCCTGAGCAACCCGTCTCTGCTCTGGATCACTCTCTGCTGCTCTCTACGTGTCCTTGTCAAGGCAAAAAACTTGCTTTATCATCTTCCAGGTCCAACCCTTACCACGGCCCTACCCCAGTGGCCTCTCCAACTCTTTCCTTTAGCTTCACAAGAGCTCCCAGCACCCACCAAGCCAACCTCTCCCATGCCATGGATCACACGGCTTTGTTATCGGCCCTGTTAATTGTCTGTCTCCTCCCATGCATTCATCTTTGCATTTCCAGTGTCTACTATCATCTTCTGATAGTCTTGAGAGATGCATTCTGAGAGGTCACAACCCTCTAGATTATTTTGTGCTTCCCTCTCTCTCTCTGTCCCTTTTTCTTTCTTTCTTATCCAACCTAATATTTTTAGTTCGCTGTCAGTCATTAATTTTATTCAGAAAGCTTTAGTTCAAACCCTAGCTCCACCACCTGCTCACTGAGACGTTGGGCAAGTCCTTTCATCTCTCTGCGCTTCAGCTTCCTCTCTGTTCCATGAGCATAACAACAGTGCCCATCCCAAAGGGCTGTTAGATGGATTATATGAGCTAATATATAAAAAGTCCTAAGAACAGTACTCGGGACATAGGAAGCATTGTATGTGCTTACTCATCTCCAACAAATATGCTGAGTGCCAGCCTCATGCCAGGCACTGTGCCAGGCAGTGATACAGCAATAGAGGGAAAATAGATGACCCCTGCCCTCCTGGAGCTTGCGTTATCCCAGCAGATGTCCCCAGCTCTCCCTCAGAGATTCAGAATGAGTCCTTGGAGTCTAGGAATTTGCATCTTAACAAACCCCAAGTGCTTTGATGAAGGTGGTCACTGAACCAAAGTTGGAAAAACATTGAAAACTAATCCACTCTCTTGCATATGTGGGATTTAAATTTCTGCTTCGATTCAATCATACGTCTTTGCATACCCTGAGCCTCTGAGACAAGCCAAAACTCGGAACACCAAGGGGCTCAAGGACAGTCTGGCATATGGTGGGGGAATGGAAGTTCATTTTCATGAAAGGTTTGAACACATGTGTGTGTGTGGAGGGATGAGGCACAGGGATGGCAGGGAAGTCTCTCCAGGTATTAATGGTTCCCATGTGGCTCTTTAAAAAGTGAGCGAGGACCCCCAAAATGGTGAAGTTACATAACCATCTGCCAACTGTGCTCTTCCTATCTTCCAAAAAAACTAACTTGGAAAGAACCACTTTTGAGTTGTTTCTGGCATTGTTGATTTTTCCTTTAAAAACTAGATTGGCTGAAAGTAGAAATAGATTTGAGCAAGTGTAGATACATTCAGGGCGATACATCCACAATGAGGTGTTATTTCCAGATGTTTAGGGCCCTCTCCTCACCCTCACTTTGAAGTAATTTTGGAGCAGCCCCCTCTTCGAAAACCATCATTCTGTCTAGAGGTGCAATGCGCCCAGCTAATAATCCACGTTTCCCAGAGACTAGCCCATAGGCTGTAAACAGAGGTCTTGTAGGTGGGTTTAAGGAGGACAGGCCTGGCAGGTCTGCACCATTTTACTTTTGTTCCTCCTAGATCTTCCCAGATACCTTGGCCTTGGTATCCTTAAGTCAGTTTGCCAAAGCCATTAACTACTACCCTCTGGACTTTTTGAAAAGTGAGGAAAATAAAACCCTTTGTTTGTGTAAGCCACTGTTTGGGGGGCAGGGTTGTTACTTGTAGCTGAACTCATTTTCTGATACAGATGTCAGGAAATTAGCATCTTTGCTTTCCATAAGCATCTCGGCTACCATGACCTATCTATTGCCCTAAAAGGTGTGGAACCAAATGAGAATTTGACGCTGCATGTCAGACAACACAAAATAAACTGTCTGTGATTTCCTTTCTCATCTTTAAAGTGACTCATTACCCTCATTATTTTGATTATGTAAATTAAATTATTTTAAACAGAAATAATATTGCTAATAAAAATCATACAAGAGTTTCTTGCATAATCAGTCCCCAAAAGCCCTTTTAATGTCCTACAGCTTTAGAAAAATATATAAAATCATAGACTAGGAATTATTTCATTGTTAACGGGGGACTCAAAATGGGCAACTGCAGTGGAAAATTAACTTTCAGAAAGTTTCTAGGCCAAAAGGCCGTGTAGCTAATGTGGAAATAGCCAGAGGCCACCATCTTCCCCATCAAATGACAGGTGGGGTTAAGGAGCCCCGCTTGTGTCCAGAAGGACCCCTGTACATCAGCCTTAGGCGGGGTCACTCCGTGTCAAGGTATCCAGTATAGATTAACTTCTTCCTCCTGGGGAGTCGGGATGCTTCTCACAAACAGTTTCAAGGTCATTCTGGAAAGGATGTTATGCAGTTTAGAGAGGCATTAAATTCATCTTCCCAGACACTGAGCAGGACTTGATTCCAGGCCTAAGTCTAAAATGAAGGAAATCACTTTGACCTTACACTTAGGTATCTACAAAGCATCTAAGCAATGCAAATGAGTAAATCCTAAACTAAAATTTTCCCATGTAGGAACTTTAACCACGGGTTCTTTCTGCAAACTACGTCTTCAAAGGCCCAACACCATCTTTCCTCCCCTTATTGCTAATAGGAGACAATAAATCTCTTCTATGGAAATAATACAGATACAACTGCATGGCATATGCTGACCATGTGTTCTAGGAAATCTATAAAAATGTTTCACTTATGTGTTGATGAAAGACACAACAATATTCCAAGAACATTAATCATTAATTTTAGAGATGTAGGATTAATATGGGAATGGGGCTTAGTGAGTGCCTGTCAAAGAAAGATTCATTCATTCATTCAACAAATGCTCACTGAACCCGAACTATGCTGCAATTTAAGTATCTTGCTTTCCCTGGCTAACGTGGCATTTGTATGTAATAATGTGAATGGTATTCATATGACATTTAAAGAATGTGTTAAAGTTTAAAGTTTTCTAAAACAAGAAAAATTTTACAGATCAAGAGGACATTTTCTAATAAAAGATAACCATCCCATCTTTTCTCATCTACAAAATTCCCCAAGATTTTGGACACAGCTTGTTAAATAGAAAATAATGTAAACCTGCGGAAACTAATTTCAGCAAATCTGTGCATCTTAGGACAGGAAGTATAGCTGTGACTTATAATGACTTCGACCAGAAACTGTAAAGCTGTCGAACCAAGTCAGTTTCTCCCTCTCTCTGGGGCCACGTGGACTCTTGGTTCTGCTTTTGCCTGTGTGGCTGCACCCTTCTATTTTCCTCTCTCTGCTCACCAGTCTTCTCTGCTTCTGCCTGAGACCCCACTTCACATCCTAGTCTAGCTCAAAAGTCCAGCTGAATCTGGCCAGCATCTCAGAACTCTAATTCCAGGTTCTGGGGAAATAAAATTGGATTGGCTCCGCCTGGGTTGGGTGTCCCCCACTGGCCCAATCTGTTTGGACAACGAAGGAGAGGTTACACAGTAGAGATATGCCGGAAGAGCCCATTCCTATGAATGGTGGCAGGAGGGGTTCTCAGGGGTGGGGCGCATGCGTTGGGCAGGCACCTCCAAACTTTTCTTCACTTGAGCTGAAAACGTTGTCAGTTGTGAGCTTAAGCATAAAGACAACAGTCTAATTCTGAACCTCGTTCAGCTTTGCAGAAAATCTACCAGAACAACTTTATTTATCTCTCTTAGCTGGGAGCAAAGTTACAGTTCATTCTTCCTTGACCTGTAAGTGGAACTGGCTTCACCAAGCATGACAGAAACATCTGGCTGCTTCTGTTAAAGAAAGTGCCAAGAGGTGTGCGTTCTAGCCCAGTCTTAGCTTCATTCATGCTTCTTCATTGCACTTTCCACCTGGGAATTTCTGTGCATATTTCCGTAGTCCTTTAGACTGATTTCTCACTTAAGATTCATTGCTCTACTTAGTTATGGGAAATTTTGATACAACTCACACGATTACATGGGCTTGGAAATCTGTCATTGCTGCCAGAACACCATACAACCCTCAGAATCATTCCCTCCATTCAAATCAAAACCAAGAAAGTCTAAATTGTCCCATCTTTCCATCTTCACATCGACAGTTAACAGCTATTTCAAGTTTGCCAATACCATTTTCTGGAGCCAACTCTTTGCCATGTCTCAAACCCTTTCTTGTGGTTGCTTCACGATGGCTCTTACCCTGGTGACATGGCACAGTTTCACCTCAAGCCTTCTTCCTCTTTACAACATCATGTCAAAGCTCTTCCTTCAGTGTGAAAATTATACAGCTGATGAACAGTTAAAAGATATGTGGGAACACAGTGTATTAAATACAGCTTTCCTTCTGGACTTGAGAAGCTGAATTAGCTCATCCACTATTGTCACACATGGTTTACCAGAGGAGCACAATAGGAATCCACTCTAACGATGTGGCCCCACCGAGGGTCTCGGACTTTCTCAGTACAGACACTAACTTTCTCAGAATAAAATTTAGTTGAGTTTGCATGTTTTTATTAAAAGTACTATTTATCTAGCTCTTCTAAAGTTTTTTCAAAACACATCTACACAGATGATCTTACTTTATGCCCACAACAGTTCTATGAATGAAGAAATAATAATAATGAAGGGAAAATATTATCTATCCCACTTCAAAGATGAACCAACCAAGGCCTGGACTAGCTTTTGAAGTGACTTGCAATCTGCCAAAGGAGCTTTGGCCCTAATGTGTAGATTAAAAGGGCTGAACCAAGGGTTCTCTAAAGCCCAGTCCAGCACTCTAATTTTTAATGAGTACTTGCTCAACAGAATGCACAATTTACTGATAGAGCTGAGGCTTAGAATTCAGACTCATAACCAGGTTCTCTGAGGAGGAGTAGGGGAAGTTCATGAGATTGAACAAAAATAGGACGCTACAACTCCAAAGAGTTTGCGGTTGCTGAAGTCGAGGTTCCATCTCTAAGGCTATGACAATACCCAGAGTGAATTATAGGAGACAGTGTAAATAATTCCCAGGGGGAAGCTCGCCTTTCACTGGCAGAATCTTAGCAACAAGTGGAATATTTGAATGAGAACAAAAGAAAGTTTATCTTTCAAGCTGTAAAATGGTCATGTTGAAAAATTCCATCCATTTTCCAGCCAAATGGCCCAAATAAAGTTGCAAATGCAGGTGGACCTGGGGCAATTTTTCAAAAACGGGAAGGTTTTTATACAAGTAACATAGTTTTCACAGAGGTCCTCTGTGGACTGTGGCTGGTTGCCTGGCCCAGATTTAGCTAATGGGCCAGAGGCAAAGCCCTCTAAGCTCAGCAAGGGGCTGTGAGGTTCCGCCCTCAGTGTGGGCCTGGGGTGGCTGCTTACCCTCAGGCCCAGGGCTCCAGGCTCTCAGGGACACGGAGCCTCTCAGTTCAGGAAGGCTGTCACCAGATAACTTACCCTCCTAGAGCAGCTGTGAACTTGTCATTACTTGGCAGGATCTTTAATAGCCATTAAACAAAAACCCTGGGCCAACCTACACAGGTCCATCCATATTGTGACATGTATCAGTACTTCATTCCTTTTCTTGTTGAATAATATTCCATGGTGTGAGTATATCACATTCTGTTTATCCATTCATCGCTTAGTGGGCACTTGGGTTGCTTCCACTTTTGAGCTACTGTAAATAACGCTGCTATGAACATTCATATACAAGACTTTGTGTGAATAGGTCTTTTCATTTACCTTGGACAGGTAACTAGGAGAACTGCTATGTTATAAGCTAATTCTACGATTAACGTTTTGAGAATCTGCCAAACTGCCTTCCATAGCACATTCTCCATTTTACATCCCCGCCTGCAATAGATGAGGGTGGATCACTCATTTCTACTCGCTGAGAGAGCCACAGTTCAAGTCCTCTTCAAGGGGCTCAGCTCAATGTGATGGACGCAACACCCCAAATTTCAGACTAGGTATGGTGTGTACAGCTTGGTCCCTCCCAAATAAGTTAAGGGGCGTCGCCTCTAAGACCCTCCTTAGTAAGAGAGCTGCTGCCTCTGTTATACAGAATTGCTGCTTCTTTCTTGCCAGGCTCAATTCAGCCTCCCTACGACCCTAGCTGGGGTATATATGCAAACAGCCTCTGGGGCGTATGGCCCTGAGCCCCAGAGGATGGCCAGGCTCAGACACACACTCCAGGCTTGATGGAGATTCTCAGATGTTAGAGCACCAGGCTCACCTCCTCTCTTGTCATCAGTGCATATTCCTTTATCTATTTCTAGAGATTCCAATATGGTACCTGTAGAGCGGGGCAGGCAGGGGGTCACTAGCAGGCCCCCCTCCTCCCAGGTGATTCTGATGCAGGTGGCTCCGACATCACTTTGAGAAACAATGTTTTATAGTCTGTTAATTATATCTTTACTTAAAAAGAAATAAGTCCCAGGTAGTATTATTAAATATCAAAATAATAGGTAGTGATTGCGCTGGAGATTGTGAGTTCTTAGTTAACGGCGACTCTGGAGAAGCCTGAAACCCTTCTTTTAGCCGAATGGTCTCTCTGCTCTGTGCTTAGGTCTCTGAGTCCTGGGGCTCTGGAGAGCAGGAGGAGTGAAATGGCTGAAACCTAATATGTCCCTGAACTTAAATGTCATCACATCGTGCAAAGATGATAGAGAGCTTTTGTCCAGGTACACTGGGTGGTCTGACGGGTCCAAAACAGGCACTTTGGGATCCCCCAAAGAGATGCCATCAAAGAGACGGACAGTCATCTTCTAGAGTCACCAAGCCTGCCACACGGAGCCAGCCGGGAGGGGCGTGCCATCTGGATGAACACATATGGGCAACGCAGGGGGTAAGAAGAGTGGGTGCCGCTGTCTGAGCCCACAGAGGAGAACCCCTTTCAGCCCCGAGACAAAAGGAGGAGGGCAGCTTCGTGGCTGGAAAGGGGATCCGGTGCCCTAACCAGCCCCCGCAGTGACAGAAGCGCCCTGGAGCTCCGGGTTTCGGTGCTGCCAGCAATTAGTGGTGTTGAAACATCTTTGAGGGGGAAACGAACCCAGGCAGTGGTTTCACGAAGGGAAAACAAACACACAGACCCCCAGGCAGAGGTGAAAAGGTGAGGCAGGTTTCGACTTGGATTTTAGGAAAAGCACAATTCTGCATTGACCCCGGCTGGTGTTCGGGCAGGTGGGGGGTGGCAGGAAGGCCACTGTCCCTCGGGCCAGGCTGTTTTGATCAGAATCCAATTTTTATCCTTTGTCCATCACGCTGTCTCAAGCCTCCAGACAGATGTAAAATCATGATTTGGGAACCTTGATGCAAACAGAGGCTTTCAAAGCGGCCCCTTGGTGCTGCCGAGGAGGCTGGGTGGGGACACAACTGAGTGGTGGCCGAGCGCTGAGAGCGGAGAGGGGCGAATTTATGAAGCGAGCAGCTCATCAAACACACGGTCGCTCCGAATTCAGCGAAGCAGGTGCCAAATGACCAGGTTTCAACAGCTGGGGGAGGGCGACTTTGTAATTAGAGAAGTCCCCGTGCTGCGGCGGGGTCGAGTGAGACCGAGGCTAAGCAGGGCATGCTGTGACCACGGCCAGCACTCCGGAGCTGAGCCCACGCGGACATGACACGCCGGGGCTCAGCGGGGAATGCGGGGCAGCCGGAGGGGCCGCCCAGGCCGCGGGCTCGCCCGGCAGCAGGCGGCCGGTGCGGGGAGGCCAGGCCGGCTTGTGTTTCATTCAGGAGCAGCATCTGAAGCGGTGGGAAACCAAAAATATCAGCCGTCCCGGGGGGACCTCACTAAGGGGTTTCTGCCTCTTTCTGGCAAAAGCCCGAGTCAGGACCGAGCCTCTTCGTCTTCTGTCTTAAATGCTCAGTTGCCTGGAAAGCCATTCGGAATGAAATGCACGCATCTCGCTTTTCCTTTGGAGCGCGCCAGCCCAACAAAACGGGCGAGTTATATTGATGGCACTCTTTGGTGCTGAGTAAAACCACTCTAAACAAACAAGCAAATACACAAACAAACAAACGAGCCTCGTCGTAAGTCACAAATCTGAAAGGCACAGCCTAGAAAGTGGGAGCAGGGCAGCCCTTCCCCGGGTCTGACGACACAGTCATTCAAAATATTTGAGGACATGGCACCCATGTGCCACCAAGGCTCCCGTTAGGGGAGAGCTTGGCCAGGAAAGTGCCCCAGCACAGCCTCCCTCCAGAAGATAGAAAAAATCAGTCCACAGCTAAGTGAAAGCCCCACCAGCCTGGCACTGAGCTTGTCTGCTTTGTTCTTAAGGAACAGAAACAGTGGACATGCGACATCCCCGGTACACTCCCCAGGGCGCTGTTCTCGCAACCACGAGTTTGCAGCAGTGGAAAGCTAACCTGTTGCTTCACTCTCTTTGGTTTTCTTTTATAATCCCGACTCCCCGTTGGAGAGGTCAGAGGCTCACCCAAGACCAGCTACATCATTTGCTGGGCCCAGTGAAGAGGCAGGGCCCTGTTCAAAGATTAGTGACACTCTCACCACGGCGCCCATATGACATCAGTCGAGGAAACTGTGAGGTCTCGGCCATAAAACCGAGAAGGCAAGGCAGCTGACGGACCCTCGGCCACAGAAAACACCAGGCTTTCTATTTCATTTCCCCAAAAAATATTTATCGTGGGATTTTTCTTTCTGGTTATATTTATTGAAAAAAATGTAAAAAAATACAGAAAAGTCTGAAGAAAACAGAATCACCAGTAATCCAACCACCCAGATATGACCAAGTAACTATTGTTATGTATCCTAACTTTTGCTTTGTATGTTTTCTGTGTGTGTGTGAGAGACAGAGAGAGAGAGATATTTTACAAAGCTAGGATCATACTCTAATATTGTTTTATAATCTTTTTTCAACATCTTACTTTACCGTCTCCCCTTGTCTCTGAATACTCCTCAATCACCTCATTTTTAGGGGTTGTACAGGACATACACACACACATCATATTTTATAGCACAGTGTATTTAACACACATTATATATATATGTAATTCCTATTTATAGTCTAACACATACACATATGTGTATACACGCACGAAAACATATTTCAGCTGGATTATATGATTTTGGTCATTGTTGACAAACACAGTGCAATCGATCTACGTCTGGCCACACTGGTCAGGTGGAATAAATTCCCCGCTCCCTTGACAGTTCAAGAACGAAGACTTGAATTCATTTTTTCAATCATAAAGTAAAAATAAAATCAGGGCATCGCGAGCCTCTGAAACAACTTTATGTCTGCATGCTTGCCTTGCTGTGCCAAATAATTCGCTCACTGAGTGCCACTCCGTTGGGTCCAGCAGGTAAGCGGCATTTCCTGATGCTCCCCGGCGCCGACTCCTTAGGAACGGACACGCGCTCGGAGGAGGGGACAGTGGCGTTCCTGCTCACCCCGCTGAGCCGTTCCTCGCACAGTCACGCAGCGGGGCGGGCCGGAGCCCCGCACCCACAAGTTTCCAGGCCCGAGAGGTTTCGCAAGCGGCTGCTCATGTCAACATTCTTTCAACAGTTCAGTCAGCTTCTCGTAAACGTCATAGGAAATACTTTTCCGGGGGGGGGGGGGCGCTGGTATTTTCGTGTGATTTGTTTTCTGTTATTGAAATATGCTCCCTGGAAAACGCTCGCCTATAAATGCCATTCTTCATAAACGTGAGCTGGGCCACGCCGCGCAGCTCTGCGGGGGCCTTTGCTGCTTCCTGCTGCTCCTTTCTCCTCAGGGCCCCTGTCCGGGAGCAAGAACTGGAGGCGTGTTGGTCACAAAGTGGCTGCGGGAACAGGTTCTCCCTGGAGGCAGAACTGGGTAACGCCGATCCATCAGTCGGTGGTTGCCCTGCACCAGGCGCTGTGCTGGGTGCTATCAGCATCTCTCACTAACTCTCAGCAGCCCTCGGAAGTGTAACCCGCCCAATTTTTATTTATTTTATTTTTTTAAATATGGTTTTATTGATTTCAGAGAGAGGAAGGGAGAGGGAAAGAAAGATAGAAACGTGAATGAGAGAGAAACTTCGATTGGCTGCCTCCAAACTTCGATGGAGCCCGCAACCCGGGCATACGCCCTGACAGGGAACGGAACCGACGACCTCCTGGTACAAGGGACCATGCTCAACTCACTGAGCCACAGTGGCCGGAAACCAGCCCAATTTTTAGAGGAGAAGACTGAGGCAGACCAGTCAAGCATCCTGGCTAAGTCACACCACCGTTGGGTGGCTGAACTGAGATGGGACTCAAGTCTCATTCTCTAAGCAACACTGCTTTTCCCACTCATCTGCTCCCACCTCTTTGGAGCGCCAGGAGCAGGGACCCACCCAGCCCCGTTTCTCTGCAGTATTCAGGGGGCAGTTCTGGTGACTGGGATACTGGCAGCTTTCAGATGATTTTTTTCAAATTTCCACACCGACAGCATTTGCTAGTGACCAGCTCCTTGTTGTGGGGACACCCTTAAAGATTGTAATCTAGACCTAGTAACTCCAGAGGAACAAGCCAGATTTTCCTGGTGATCATAACAGTGACCTGAACTTTTGGACTTTCCCTAAGGATTGAAAAAAGAAAAAGCTTACGAAAGTGTGGGCACCCACGCCTGTGCATAAAATAGACACGAAGCCCCTGGGGCTAGGACCTGGGTGATAGAAAAAGCAAAGGCCTTGGAAGCTCCACCCACAAGCATGATAAACCTGAAGCTTGCCTTACCTCAGTGCCATAGCCCAACTGGCCCATTTCCACAGGCTCCCCTGAAATCCCAGGTGGGTCACATGAAAATTTAAGCGTGAGAAGGTCTGCTGGAAACTCCAGAGGTTGGAGTGTCAACCCTGGCTGCACACTAGGGTCACTGAGGAGACTCTTAACTGGACAAAGACATGGGCCCACCCTCAGATTTTTATTTAATTGTCTAGGCTGTGGCCCAGGCAGGGGTCCATCTTAAAAGCTCCCTAGGTAAGGTTGCCAGGTTTAGCCAACAAAGTTACAGAATACCAGTTAAATTTGAATTTCAGATAAACAAAATTTTTTTTCTCTCTAAGTATATCATGCAGTATTTGGAACAAACTTACATTAAGAAATTACTCCTGTTCATCTGAAATTTAAATCTAACTGGACATCCTGTATTTTATCTGGTTATCCAGTCCCCAGGTAATGCCAGTGGGCACCCAGGGCTGAGGGTCTCTGCTGTGCAGAAGGCCTATTGTTGGGCAGACACTTGTCCTGGTATTTCCAAAATGGTCCCCATTTCAAATATTCTCTCCCACGTTGTCATGGGCCACATGTTTGGAAGGAAGTCCTTTCCCATTATGACTGTGAGCAACCATTAGGCCTGTGTAAGTCTGATAATGCCCGCGGATGGAAAAAAAAGAGTTGCCAGGTGACCTATGTAGACAGGATCTGTCCTATATTTAATGACTTGTCCTGTGTCATATACTGACTTCATCAGGACTCCTCAAATGTCCTGTATTCTGCTACTTTTAAATAAATTACCAAAATCTGGCATTCGAAGCTATTTTTCAAATTTAATTCGGTGTCCTATATTTTTATTTGTGAAGTCCAGTAATTCTATAAAGAAACCACTCAGCCAAAATCCTGGGAAATTTATCCTGAGAAATGTGTCCTTCCAGAGTCAGTACTTGTCTCAACCTGTTAAAGTTTTTCACCCCAGACCTCTGAACTCCAGCAGGTCAAGTTGTTGAGAAAATGTGGCTACTCTACTAGCCAAAAATTTCAGTTCCTTCTTTGCCATTCCTGCCTGTTATTTACGTTGAATATAATAGTTTGGCACTTATCTTACTCATATATCACACACGGGATAAATTAATATTGACAGACATTTGTTGCTAATAAAGTGATCCCCAACTTCTTGGTATTTTCCTTCTTGCGTTATTTTGAAAAGATTAAAATTAAGACAAGCAGTGGCTATAAAAACAGTGAACAGGGACCCACAGAAAAGCCAGGGGATGGACAGGAATTGACTATTATTCATGGACTGTTGGCCCCCCACGGATCCCAGGGTTGTACATGCCCCGGGAGAGATGGGGAAGTTGATGGATCTCAAGTGTTCTCAGCCAAATAACACCAACACTGTGAGAAACCCTCAGGGAGAGTCCTGATTGGGACCCAGTTGGCTGGGGGTGCTGTTGGGGGGGCATGTTGATGACTTTATGCTGGAGAGAGCCTGGGGCACAGCTCTTGAAGCACCAGCCAGCCTCTGAGAAAGAGCTTTTATCTGTATTATTTTCTCTTTCTCGCATTCCCTGGCCTGATTCCTACCCTGATCCATACTGTCGATACAAAGTCTGAATTTATAAGCTGGATGTTCAGATGGAGAATTATCCCAGGGGGCACCAGGAAAGGCCGAGGAGAGGGAAAGAACGAGAGGCTGGTGAAGAGACAGGACTGTCACCATCTTTCCAACAGGAACTGCAGAAGGAAAATGAGAGTGAACAGAGAGAAGGAAAGAATGGGTCCAGCAGACAACACCACACGCACAGCGCTAATAACGTGATTAAGAAGTACTAGTATATTAATATAAGTGCTCTAATATGCAGGGTGGGGCAAGAGCAGGTTTACAGATGTGAGAACACGAAACACAGTTAACAAAGCTATTGCAATATCATAACCTGCATGTCTTGTTCTGTAAGAACAACTGTGAACTTACTTTTGGCCACCCCTGTATATTAAATGTGCTAACAGATATATGTATCTTAATTCAAAGAAACAAAATTCATATTCCTTCAAGCACGTAGGAAACATCACAAAAACTGGACATGTTCTTGGTTGCAAAATAAGAGTCGTGACATCTCAAGGCATGAACATCACACAGGCTAAGTTCTCTGACCACAGCGCAATACAATTAAAATTCTACAAAGCGATAGCTTTAAAAAAATTCCATATGTTTGGAAACAACAACAACAAAAAGATCCAACTAAAGAATGCTTGGGTGTGAGAGCAAATAAGTTATTAAAAACACAGAGCTTTGTGGCAAGAACAGCCCTACATTTCCTAACGAATGGGATGCCGCTAAAGCAGTGCTCAGAGGGCCAGTGGGAGCTTCAGATAGATACACGTAACGGAAAACGAACTAAGTGTTCAGCTCAGGAAGGCAAAGAGTGATGGAGCACACGGGCAAGAAGGAAGAAACGAGAAAAAGATAAGGGGCCCGGCCGGCGTGGCTCAGCGGTGGAGCATCGGCCTAGGATCCAGGAGGTCGCGGTTCGATTCCCGGTCAGGGGTGTGCAGGAGGCAGCCGATCAATGACTCTCTCATCATTGCTGTTTCTATCTCTCTCTCCCTCTCCCTTCTTCTCCCTGAAATCAATAAAGACATATTAAAAAAAAAAAGAAGAAGAAGAAGAAAGGGGTACAAACAGTGAGAGACACAGAGAAAGAGAATAGTGACTATGAAAAATGAAGGCCAGTTTTTGAAAAGCTCATGTGACTGATTAAAGGGGGAGAGAATTGCAAATAAACAGAATAGAGAAAAGAGAATATAATTAGAGAAATATTAGTGTTAAAAATTATTAAAATATAATAAACAACTAAAAGCCAAAAAATTTGAGATAGGTAGATGATAGATGATAGAAAGATGATAGATAGATAGATGATGATGATAGATGATAGATAGATGATAGATAGATAGATAGATAGATAGATAGATAGATAGATAGATGACAGTGATTCTCAAAATGTAGTCCTGGGATTAGAGTCAGCATTACCACCTGAGAACGTCTGAAAAATGCCAATTCTTAAGCCCCTCCCCAGGCTTCCTAAATCAGAAGCTGAGAGTGGGGCCAGGTGCCACCCCGCCTCACCTCAGGTGACTCTAACGCCTGCTAGAGTTTCGAACTTGAGTACCGGTGATAAGTGCTAGGAAAAAAGCCAGGGGAGTGAAATGTAGTGGAAAGAATCTTTGTTATTTGAATCATTTCATAATTAGGGGAGGCCTCACTGCTATGTGTGACTTCTGAACAGAGCACCTAAAAGAGAGAAGGTAGAGACTAAGGCAGATGTATAAGTAAAAAGTGTTCTAGGCAGATGGAATGGCACATGCAAAGGCCCTGAGGCAGGATCATGCTTAATGTGTCCAAGGAAAGCAAACAGGTCAGCGTAGCTGAAGCAAGTGAGACAGACCTAGAGAACGAAGTTAGAAAATGAGAAAAGTGAGGAGGGATGGGCACGGGGGGCAGACCCTGTGGAACCACACCTGACTTCCTCACTAGATGAGAACATTCCCCTTACCCCTGGATGTACTTTGGTGGGTCAGCTGACCTCATTCCTGAAGTCATCAGCCACGGGGAGAATTTTATGAAAGGATAGAGGTATGGAGGAGTTACCTATGCGGGGCAGACACCATATGAGGCACTTCAGAACTCCCCCAAATATTCCACCCTGCAGCCCGGTGCCAGGCCAGGCTGCCCATGGGCCTCCTCGGGGCAGTTCTTGCCGCTGCCATCTAGCTGAGCTTCTTGCCCCTTGCTTCAAAGATATGGAGGGAATTTTCAACACGGTGATCCATTCTTCATCTTGGAGAGAAGGTAACATCATTTCTAGAAGTAGTAGCAAGCTGGCCCAGAGGGCAGAATGTTTTCCTTATTTCCCTTTTCCAGGCACCACCCCCTCTTCCCATCTTCTCCATGACACTGGCTGCGTGTAACACATATTTCCATCGCTGTCCAGCCAGGTGGGACCAGCAGCGGCAAGGTGAAAACTGCTTTCAGTTTCAAATAACTGCTCCTCTGGATTTTCTTTACTGAGAAGCAGTGAGCACATGGTTAGGAGCACAGACCCCGGAGAAAGAGATGTGCTCGGATGCCAGTTCTGGCTCTGCCACTTACAAGCTTGGACAAGCCTCCTAACTGAGTGTCATTCTTTCTGTCTTTAAAACAACTCAATCGTATTGACATCACTGGCCTTTTCGTGAGTTTAAACTAGACAACATCAAAGAGCCTAATAGTTGGCCTTGCGTGTGTCTCATACTCAGTAATTTTACTACTGTTATCATTATTAATTTTTTTTAACAGTACACTCCAGTTCAGATTCCTACACTCCAGTGTTAGGAGGGTCTTCCTTGGCTTGTGTGTGATTCCTGGGCCTAAATAAATAGCCTCAGCTTCCCTCTGCATCGTCTCCTGTTCTGGGCTGCATCACCTCGGGGGCAGGCGATAGAGAGAATGGGGGGGCCCCTGCAGACTGCATTTTCCCAGGATCCCAGAACCGGTGACTACTTCTAATTGGGTTCAGCTAGTGGCGGTGTAGAGCCTGGGGAGAAACCAGGTTTCTCTCCCTTTCCGCTTGGGCCCGGCTGGATGGAGGGAGGAATGGGGAGTTTCCACTTAATAGGTACAGAGTTTCTGTTTAGCATGATCAAAAAGTTTTAGAAATAGATAGTGGTGACAGCTGCACAGCGTTGTGAATATAAAGTAATGCCACTGAACTGTACACTTGAAAACGGTCTAAGCGGCAAAGTTTGTATTTTACATATTTCACCACAGTAAAAAAATTTTAAGTCTGTAGGTAGACGGACTGGATGTGAACAGAAATGAAAGCGATTTGTTTATGAATTTCTGAGTCTTCCAGCCCCACAGCCCCTGCAGTCAGTCTCATCGGGTCAGCTCACAACTCTCCTTTCCTGGGTCGATTTCTGGAGCCATTTATAACTGAGGATCTTTGTACAGAGAGAGGCGCAGGATCTTGGGAAAGGTGTGATGTGAATGGACAAGGCGCAGCGGGGAGCCAGGAGGAAGGAACAGGGTGCGTGCTGTCCTGGGGACACGGGGAGAGGTTTCGGCAGCTGCCGTGAGGGGAAACCTTTGGGATAAGGGCAGGGTGTCTAAGGAGGTTACTGGGCACCCTTTAAGAAAATCTAAAATAAAGGTGGATGTAATTTTTTGAGGAAGGCCGGGACAGGATTGCTCTTTCTTTGAATGCAATGCTGTGTGCGTACAGACAGAGCGACAGGAACATCTGATTTTGTGCGATCTACGTGCGCAGCAGACAAATGGCCACGTGTCCCCAGAAGGAGGCAGCCCAGCCCCACCCCTCATCAGGGACGTTTCAAACCAATAAACTGAGAGCTTCGTATCTGTGAGCATGAGAGGCAAGACCGTGCTGCCAACAACAACAACGTTCCTCCAGGAAAGTTCACGAAGCAAAACTCACTTGTCAGGCATCCTTCTGCTCTCAGAGGTGCACTTGCAAATGTTGACATTCCGAGAATCCTCTCAGCGGCTTTCCAAACCTGCTCCAAACTCAGGTGCCCTCACTGACAGGCCCTCTCACCCCCAAACACTCATCCTGGTTTCAGTCTTTGACCCGCCCTTCCTCCAGATCTGCAGGGTCCTCCACCTGGAACGTCCTCTCTGCTCCTCTAAATCCCACCCGACCCCACACCCACCTCTTCCTGGAAGCCCTCCGCAGATTCCAAATTGCAGTGATGTGTCCTCACCCTGACCTCCCGTGTCATTCTTTTCTCTGCCTCCCGGTGTAGCCCTTAGGAATGTTCTGGTTCCTACTGTTCTCTCAGTGGGACCGGGCAGCGTGTAATTCCCTGCAGACAAGGCCCACGGCACCCCTTTGTGGGGCTTTGCACCCGACACCAGCCGAGCGCAATGCCAGGCCCGTGAGAGATTCTTGGTAAACTTGCTTCTCTGCTTTGAGCTGGTCCCTAGGATCTTCTGTTTTCATCATGTCATCCCCCCCGCCACCACCCACATGGCACCATGTATCTTTCTCTCCTGGTTTGCCATTTTTAATTGCATCACGTGGAGCCTTGTCACCTGCTGAAGGTTACTTTGTACGGTGACTTGCTCATTCCAGCCTCTGGAAGGTGCCTCTCTGGCAGCCAGTCCTTCGCCTTTCCCGTTAGCAGAGCCTCAGGTTTGTCCAGAAAGCAACGTGCTGGGCCCCAGGAGCTGAGTGCAGCTGGTGGAAACCAAGCAGAACGGGCCTGGTCAACTTTACCTGGGAAGCCAGGGGCACTCAGGGGACCCAGTTCTGGGTCGGGTGACCCAGTGAGATATAAGGGGAAGTTGACTGGGAGTTGCTGGGAGAGATTCTTTCCCTGATAGAAAGTAGCCAGTCACAGAAGGAAAGCCTTTTGCTCTCTTCGCTCCCTTTCTGTCTGGGAAGCTGTCATGGGAGGACCGTGATTTTAGAGGCCCTGCAGCCATCCTGTGGCCACGAGGAAACGCAGTTCACAGAGGATGGCCAAGAGCCATCTGCGGTGTGGGAGCTTACCTTGGAGCCTTCTGTTTTTGAACTTTTGGTTGTGAGAAAAATACATACGTAAATTAATTGCAAATGGCCATCGTGTTGCTCTCACCCCACCCTGCGCCTGTAAGGAGAGCCCAGGTGGGCCAGGCGACTAAAGGCAGGTCCCCTGTGCAGCTCTCTTCTCTCTTCGGCTCCCCTTCCCTCCTCCGCCCCAAAAAGCTGGAAGACAGAACCTTGGGAAAGGACAGGCATGAATTTAGACAGAGCCTATCTCTAGGATGTTCCCAACAAGGTCAGCCGTTTTACAAGCTCATTGTGATCCGAAGAACTAATGAAATCACTGGGAATGTTTTCAGTCCTCGGACTCAACAAGCTTGAGCCTTTTGGGGGGCTTATCAAACCCACTGCAAGAAGGACATTTGTGATAAGCACTATGAAATGGAACCATCTGGCCATGTAAACTTATAGAACAGGAAGGGCGGAGGAGACGTCTAAAAGGAGATTCTGGTCTTGTTTTCATTTGATCCTTAATGCCTTCTTTTGCTTACATAACGAAATAATCATTAATGGTGAGGTTCTTTCTACAGATTCCTTCTCCCAATTAAGGTGATGATCTCAAGTTATGAGGAGCCAAGAACCGCTTAGCCTCAAACAATTTTTCTTTAGAAACATAAAACCAAGGACTTCCTGCCTTGGCACATCAAGAGCTATTTAACGATAATTAAAAACCCCATAACTCTGATTATCTCCCTTGACTTTCCCATAAACAGCCCAGGCTATGCACTCCGATGGCTAATCTTTGATAGGTTTATTTCCCTGCCTACATGAGCAAAGTGTTTTTCTGCTCCAAGTACTAATCACCCAGCAACTAGTGAAAGAGTGTCCCCTGACTCCCACACAAGCCAAAGGGGGTTTAATACTTTACAAATCAAAGGCCTTTAAATCATGTTGGATAAAGGGAAATTTTAAGGCTTTTATATGGAGCTTTTGTGTTTTTAAGCATTCTTTTGGAGCAAGATTCAGATCTCTGGCACACTGAAGAGGCACATGAAGTAGGAAAGGAGACCTCTGCATTATTCAAGGAAACAAATGCTTTTACTTAACTCTATGGCGATTTCAGAACCTGCTGAGGAGTTCTGGTAGGAGGTTGTAGGGAGGGGTGTTTTTGAGTAATTCACAAAACCAAGATCCCAATCGATCAATAAGTGATAGGAACAAAGATTCAGTTCACAGAAGGCAAAAACAGGTATCTGAACACTAACATTCAGAACAAGTTTAAAAAGTAAAGGAAATTAAAATGACAAAATGAGATACTGTTTTTCACCAGATACAGACCTCCTGAGGGTATAAATTGATACATCTGTGGCAAGAAACTTGGCTATTTCTATTAAGAACTTTTAAGATATCCATACCTTTTGACCCAGGAATTTTATTTCAAGGAATCTTTATGTAGGAGAAACAAGTTGAGGTGAATGTTGTGCTCACAGTGCCTTCCCTGGTGTGTGTGTGTGTGGGGGGGGCTTATCTGTTGACAGATCCACTGTCTGACTCAGCCAATGAGACTCGGCAGTGGGGAGCAGAGAGACAGAGCTTGAAGAGCCCCTGAGGCCTGCCTTCCTGACTCTAGGTCAGCTACCTTGTTCTTCAACTTCCAGAGCTCCTCCCAGCTCCTTCCACTAATCCCAGTTGTACATAACTACCCAGAATTATGAATATACCATTCCTTGACCTGGTGTTTCTACTTTTAGGAATTTGATCTATAAAATTAACCTCAAATTGGGACCTAAAGAATACCAGGATCATTTATAACATTAAAAGAAAAGGGGGGCGGGTGGCGAAAAATCCAAGTGCCCTAAGATTGGAAGAATGATTAAGCCATACTTCGGTCATACAAAATTAAAAATTATGAGGCTATTTAAAACTGTTTCCAAAGGCGTTTGAGTGACATGAAGAAATGCTTATGATATACTGTCTGATAAAAGATAAAATTATATAATAAAATGCATAAAATAAAGTATATAAAAATGCAATTATATAAAATTATAAATATAACATGGTATCAACCATAAGTGACAGAAGGAAATACAATGAAACCCTTATCCACAGTAGTAAGATTTTGAGTGACTCTGATGTTCTTTCACCCTTTTTCAATTTCCAAATTTTCAACAATGAGCATCTATTACTTTTATAGTCAGAAAATGAGATCTCATTTTAAATAATTAGAGTTAGGTGAACTCTGTTTTACTGGCATTTATCCACAGTGAATGGAATGCCGTTCAGTCGGAATGTGGGACAGTGGTGTCCACCTAGCTGCGCATTAAAGTCACTGGAACACTTTAATCTATTTATCTATTTACTGCTTTACTTTGAGGATGACTTTTTCTACAGTCAAAGATGAGCTAAGTTCACTGTGTGCTCATTAAAAAGCACTGAATGTTCCATTGGGCTGCTGGCATCTTGATCCCATCTCCTGTCACAGCTGGGCCACCTGCCTGCCACCAGCAGGCCCAGTCCCACTTCTGACAGGGGGGGCAATCCTGGCTTCAGAAGAAAGGGTTGAAGTAGGCTCCATACAACATTTAGGGTCTAAGCATTAAGCCTTACTCTCTACATCACAGGCATTACAGGAGTCCAGTCATCCGCTTTGCCCTGAGTAACCAAACACCCGACTCTCTGTGCTCCAGGCAAGGTAATGGGCTCAATCCCACATGTTTCAGGACTGGGCGTGGCACGTCTCTTCCATTTCTTTTTCTTTGATGATCCTCTGAAGAATACCCAGGTTGCCTGGTAGGACAGGGGGAACTTTAAAATTATATCCGTGCCCAGATAATTCTAACTTAATTCATAGGTGGGCAGGGGAAGCCTGGAATTTGCATTTTTAAGGCTCCCAGGGGGGTTTTAATGTACAGCCAGGGGCCAGAACCACTGGTTTCTTTGGATTCAATCTGTATGGTAAAATCTGCTGAGTAGGATGGGATCCAACGGAATGATTAAAACTGATGAAAATGAGTTATCTGTCCGTTTCAGGCACGTGCACCCAGCCCTCACGGCACTCTACACCTCCTCCATGACTTTACCTAGTTTCTCTATGCCTATACCAGGACCATTTCTAGCTCCTGGACTCCAGGCTCGACATCCACAAGTCTGTCCCAAAGAGCCCTCACTCCGCATGCCCCAGGCTAGCAGGTAGTCCTCGCTCCCCGCCTCCCCCTCTGCTATGTCGCATCAATGATGGTGCTGCCATTCATGCAACCTCACTCTGGACATCTCTGATTCATCTCTGACTCGGTCGTTTACGCCTAACATCAAATTCTATGGGACGGGGTCATAAATGTACTGACCTTCAAAAGTCAGGCTGGAGAGGGAAATGGAGGTAGAGCCTGGGTACGAAATGGGGAAACAGAGAGCATCCTCCATCCAAGTGCACTCCAAGCTCACTCTGTAAACGCCACAGGGCAAACTGCACAGGCCAGTGGCCCAGTTTCCAGTCCTGCAGGGAGTCTCCCTCATCTGTATCCGCCACTCAGCCTCATCTCCTCTCCTTCCTTCTCTCTGCCTGTGACCTAGTTAGACCCTTGTTGTTTCTCATCTGAGCTACTGGAACAGCCTGACTGCCATCTGCCCTCCATAGCCATGGGGTACCCTGGACCATTCAGGCCTTGGAGCAGCCTGCCTGGGTTTGACTCCCACCCCACCAGTCCAGTGTGTCCAGTGTGACTTGGACACATTACCTAACTTCTTTGTATTCAGTTTCCACATCTATACAATAAAAATAATAATTATGGTACTCACTTTATCAAGTTGTCATAAAGATTAAATTAGTATATATATAAACTTCTTAGACCAATTCCTGACATAAAAGAAGCACTGCATGTATTTATTATTATTTGTATGAATCCTATCTCCTTATTAAATCAAGTCCAGCTCCTTTTAAAGGTGCTGGAGGCCCCCACACTCCGGGCCCTTCCCACCTCCCAGCCCGACTGTCCAGCACCTCACTCCCACACACGGGCTCGGGCCGCACCAGAGCATTCATCCCCAGCTTCCTGCGTCCTGGCCCCCGCTTACCCTTTGTTGCCTGGGATGCCCTCACCCTCATTGCTGGCTATGGAAATTCTGTGAATTCTTCAAGTCCAGCTCATAGGCAAACTTATTCCTGACCCTTTTACTGATGCCCCAACTTGGAATTAAATCACTTTTTACGTTGAACAATCATGCCTTGTATGACAGGAGCCATCTGTGGCCTTCTCCTTTCTCCCGCCTCCTCTACAACCCCCTATTGTCCAGGAAACTGTAAGTTCCTGAAGGCTGGGTAGGTTCTTGTCTTGCTCATGGTTTTAAACTCCTTTAATATTTTAAATTTCTCTTTGATGAACTTGCACTTCGCCAAGTGCCTGGTGTAAAGGAAGTTTTGCTAAAGTTTGTTGATGAGAATTGTTAAATGTGTATAGACCCTCTCATGTCTATTCTAAGCTGAAACAGACACTCGGTAATTATCTTGAGACTATAAATAGGGTGTGAAATTGGACACTCAGGACAAAATAGTCTCTCTGAGATCCAAGTGGTCTGACCCGGGTGTCCACACTGATGAAGCTAATGCTACAAATTTAAGATGTCCATGGCTCTGCATGGATCAGTTCAGACCTTTTTGGTTGCAAGTCATAGAAAACCTGATCCAAACAGCTTTAGACAATGGAGGAAATTGGGTGCCACGTGGTAATAAGGTAGAAAGGTTCAGCAAGGCTTGCTCCAGTGCTCAGCAGTGTCACCAATGACCCTGTTTCATCCCATGACTACCATCTGTCTTCCACATGTATGAACCCTAAGGCTGGCTTCCCTTATGGCCACCAGATGACTGCCAATAGCTTCTGGGGAATACACGATTCCTCATGTCCACTGAGAGGTCACCATGTTGCACAGCCTCAGAGTACACCATTCATGGCACAGAATTAAGCCTGATACCAAGCAATTCTCAGACACCAACTGGGTATTCTACAATTCAACTGAATTCTGACACTGTCCACCCTGAGATAGCATCAGCTTCCCACAGGTGAAGGGCTCAGTCCCACAGGACTCTTCCTCTCCCCTTCCAGGCACCAGTCACAAGTCCATGTTATCACCTGTCCTTCTGACTGACAGGGTACCAATGGGGGGTCCCAAGGACCCCGTCCCTCGTTGGGGTCGATTAATTTGCTAGAGCAGCTCACAGAACTCAGAGAAACATTTGACTTACTAGATTCTGGTTTATTCAAAAGGGAGCAACCAGATGAAGAGATGCATAGGGCAAGGTATGGGGAAAGGTCACAGAGCTTTCAAGCTCTGTCCAAACTCACCACTGTCCCCAAATCTCCATGTTCACCAACCTGGAAGCCCTCCAAACCTTGTCCTTTCCAGTTTTTAGGAAGGGTTTATCAGATAGGCATGACTGATTAGATCATTGGCCATTGAGGGATGATTCAACCTCCAATTCCTCTCCCCAGAGCTCAGGGAGGTGAGACAAATCCTCAAAGCACATGGTTGGTCCTCAGGGCAACCGGCCCCCAACCCTAGGAGCTTTCTAAATTCACCTCATTAACATAACAAAACACACCTTTATTGCTCTCATCATTAAGGAAATTCCAAGACTTTTAGAAACTCTGTGCCAAAAGACCAAATATATATCTTATTATAAATCACAACATCACAGCGCCCCCTCAGTTCTTGCAATGCAAGAGCTCTGATGGGTCCATCAGAGAGAGGGAATCTTGCCAGGTGGCTTCCACAGAGGAGAGGAAACTTCTTCCCAGTAGCCTTCAGGACACATCTTGCTGTATTTATGGATCCCATCTTTCTGCCCATCAGAGCCATATAGTAGGATCATTTGGATAGATCATGTCAAGCAACATGTTTGGGAGACCCTTAGTTACTGTCAAAGAAAGATGGCCAGTGACTCAGCTAGTAGAGGGCAGGGAACATAGTGTTTGCTCCATCCAATCAATGGCACACACACTCACTCGGATATATACATGCATGCATTTAATCTATGCATACATATGTAACACAACCGCCATTTTCATTTACTCAACAAATACTTGGCTGCTACCTGCTCGATACAATGAACATTGCTCAGTCTCTGCCCTCCAGGAGCTAACAGTCCTTTCTCTTTTCCTCCCCTCTTTCCTGACTAAGTCAAAGTGGCTGAACCCTTCTCCTATCCTAGAGACAATCTTTTCAGAATCTTTGTTTCCATTATGCTTCTTTGTTTCCCCTTTAGGGTGGCTCATCAGATCATGTCTAAGCCCTCAACATGTGTTTAGAGATTGAGTGCTGTAAGGCAGTTATGCCTGGGGCCCACTGGGCACGTAAGGGTGGCTGAGGTCATGCCAGCCATAGAACAGGGATTGCTCAGGCTGACCAGAGACCCCCATCGACCTCAGAGTGGCCCTGGGACAAAGGCTGATTTCCACAACTAAACGCTCCCAGAGCTATTCCAGACATTCTACCTATATCACTCCTCATCCAGGAAGACATATTTGGCTGCTTTTTAAATGAATGATGTATTTATATTGGATCCCAGACATTTTGAGACACAATTAAAACAGTGATTTTCCCATGTGTAGTGATATCTCTGACCTCCAACAAAGTCCATATTTCTAGTTTTATTGGAATTAAATCTAACAGATGAAACCGAGGAGACCAGAAGTCTGGGCTCTGTCATTTATTTGTTATTTTACTCTGAACAAGTCACTTCACCTCTTCAGGCTTCAGCTTCATTAATCAACAACAGGATGCAGAAAATATTTATTGGGTGCCTGTTATGGGCCAGATTCTGTGCTAGATGCACAGAACATAACCATAAAGGCAAGGAAAGGCCCAGATAATGTCAAACTCCCTCCTGCCATAAAGACTGCAGGCTTTGGAGATGGAGAAGGCAGGTACGTGTCCCCAAGCTCTGCAGCAGCTACTCATCAGCGGTGGGGTGTGATGAGCCAGGAGCCCATCCCCACCTGTCACAGCCATCTCTCCCCTCCTCTCGGTGCTGGGATGCAGGATCAGGGTGTAAACTGTATTCTGCCAGGGCCTGCAGACCTCTGACTTTCAGTAATTCATCATTTAGTTTATAGATTAGTAAGTTATAAATATCCTATCCAAAATAAGTCATATATTCTCCTTTCCTTAAAGGATATTCCCAGAAGAACAGGTGTGTTTAATCTCCTTTCATATAAACATCACAGCCTGAACCTTCAAGTTCATTAAAAAAAGAACCCATTGGTGGGTGGTAAAATTCCTTCTGGGCTCCCTGGCTGTTCATGGAGTTGTTCGCAGAGTGATCAGTGATCATCTGGACAGCAGGAGAAATTAATCACATTGGAAGTTTGTCTGCTGCTATAAACCAACCAAAGATAATGATGCCTGTGGCTGTGAGGCACAGAGGAAGGAAGAATAAAATCATGGCCAGAGAAGCTGGGTTTGTTTAAGTCTCAGCTCAGCCAGCCTACCAGGGACGTCCTGGTTATGTCCTTAACCTCTGTGAGCCTTGATTTTTATCTGCAAAATGGGTATGCCTATTTCTTGGAGTGGCTATGAAGACCACAAGAGACAATGTATGTGAAATGTCTCTACAGATGCTATCATTCTCTGTATTTCAAGATTTAAAGTACTTTCTCTTAGAATAAAGAAGAGGAGCCTGGCCAGGCTTGGCTCAGCGGTTGAGCATCGACCTAGGATCCAGGCGATTGAGGTTCGATTCCCGGTCAGGGCACATGCCCGGGTTGAGGGCTAGTCGATCAGTGACTCTCATCACTGATGTTTCTATCTCTGTCTCTCCCTCCCCTTTCCTCTCTCTGAAATCAATAAAGATATATGTAAAAAAATAAATAAATAAAAGAAGAGGAAGATGCTCCATTGCACAACTCGTCATAGACTGGAGCCGTAGTTTTAAATCCGCACAGGACTATGACAACACCCAGCTCACCCATGCTATTTTACAGAAACCAAAGCCCAGAAAGGTTGAGGGGCTCACCTTGAGAACAGTATTTGATGCCATTAAAAAAACTAAATTTGTCTAAAACAGGGATTCATTATCTCACATACAAGAAGTCTAGAGATTGGACTATTTTTTAGAAAGTCAACAGTGTTAAGACTCAGACCTTCCCCTCATGTTGGTAGGATGGTGGCCATAGTCCCAAGTATCACATCCTCACACAACAATATCCAAAGGGAGGAAGGGCATGTGTGTGTGCATGTGTGTGTGTGTGTTGTGTGTTAGGGAAGATTGCGGAGGAAACTCCCCTTGTGCTTTGTTCCTTTCCTACGAGCATGTAAATATTTCCCCAGTGGACTTCCCCTCAGATCCCATTAGTCAGAACTGAGTTACATGCCCACCGTTAAACCAATTACTGACACACAAAAAATGGGTATTACTATTATATGGTTAGATGATTCATGATTTTTGTCCTGGGCCCACCTTCCTGAGCATGTTGGTGACCTACATCTAAATAAAATCAGTTTCTACCACTAAAGAAAAAGTGGGAAGCAGCCAACAGGTCTGTCATTCTGTCAAAATCGTCCCATTCTTCCTAAAATTTGTTAGAGGTGGTGGTGCAATGGATAGCAGGTGGCTCTTGTCACATAAAGAAATGACTGCATGACATCCCTGGTCTACTTTCTTCTATCCACAGGCTAATTCTTCATGGTTTGTGACCTTTTGCAACTTACATGAATATTTCCATCTATTCTTCATCCCCCAAATATAAGGAAATACTAGATTAAACTTTAACAAGTTAATTCCTAAATAAGAATGTTAGCTTAATTATTTATTCATTGATTCCAAACTTTTTTTAATTTTATTTTAGTTCCTACTGTGTACCAGAAACTATTCTTGGGTGTGACTTATATACATTGTACTAAGATAAATGTTCAACTATTTGGAAAAGGCACAGTAAATAAATGCCTAATCTACTAAAGAATTAGATATTTTTAAAACAGTATTTATGGAAACTTGAGGTCAGTAAGACCTATTATAAAGGAAAGGAATAAAATTATAAAGGAAAATTTTAAGTTGCAAAAAGTTTTTAAATTTCTATGCATCAAAAAATATGTTAAAAGATGAAGAACAAACTAGAAAAATATCTGTAACATATTTGAGAGAACTTGATTCTTTAATACATAAAAAGCTTTATAAGTTAATAAAAGAGGAAACCCTTAAAAAATTGTCAAAAGATGTGCATATATAAGTTATAAGGTTGGAAATATAAACGGTCAATAAATAGATTTAATGTGTTCAGCCTCACTGGTAGAGTGCATAAAGTTGCCTGTTTAAGCAATATGATACCATTTTAACTTATTAAACTGGCAAATGATATTAACAAGTGTTGGCGTGAGCATGTAGGAAATGAGCATTCTCACATATTGCTGGTGGGAGTGTGAACTGGTCCAGATATTTGGGAATGCAATTTGATGATATGAAACTAACTTTAATAAAGGACATATCTTTTGATCCAGTAATTCTATGTCTAATCATTAGTTAAAGTAATAACTAAGGGTATGTTTTGAATCAATATGCTCACCACTGTTGCTTATAATGGCACTTGAAACTCAGGCTATGGATTCCAGACCATAGACTTCACCGCAAATTGAGTTGAACTTAGTTGTGAAGCCTGTGAAACGTTTGTGTAGCCCTGGCTAGTGTTGTTCAGTGGTTAGGGTGTCAGCCTGCATACCAAAGAGTCTCAGGTGAGTCCCAGTCCAGGGCCTGTGCCTGGGTCACAGATTCGATCCCTGCCCTGGACATGGGGGAGGCAACCAATCAATGTGTCCCTCTCACATTGATGTTTCTCTCTCCCTCTCACTACCTCCCTACCTTCCACTCTGTCTAAAAATCAGTGGAAAAAATATCCGCAGGTGAGGATCAACAAAACAAAACAAAAGATTTGTGTAGCAGAAAGACTTTTTAAAAAGCAAGGCATTCAAACCGTTTAGGCCCTGTTTGGCTTGGTTTTGCTTTCAAGTGGGAGTCTCCTTGGTGACCTCTATGATACTTTCGTAGGGAAGAATAACAGAAAATACATATTTAAAAATTATCAGCATCTTCAAATTTTTAAACAACGTTTTTAAAATGACATTTTAATTTAGATTATCTATTGAAAATTTACCTTAAAAGGTGACACAAAATTTTTTTTAAAGATTACCTTACAGGTGCTACAAATTTAAAGAGAAAAATAAACAAGGCTTTTAAACGGGGGCCATGAAAGGATGTGAACCAGGGGAAGCAAAGCTTAGGCCAGCGGCTACAGCGAGCAACTTCGCAGTTCAGGTTTAGATTTTTTAAATTGTTTCACAATTATTACTATTTAACATTTATCTCTTTAATATTTAATATTAAAATTCTGAAATGTTGGATCACTCAGGTTTAAACTTGGTTTGTATGTTACTTAAGAACTGACTAATTAATGAAGATGATTTTTAAAGGAATTCAAATTTTTGTTAATGGCTTGTAAGACTTCCGCGGGGTATGTGATGAGGGCTCCAAACTCAGTAACCCTGAAAGTAGCTGACGTTTATGGAGTGCTTGCTGTGCGCCCACTGTGGTTTTAAACTCTCCTGAGTATTAACTCACTGAATCCCGAAGCAGCCCCGTGAGGCAGCACCATCATCGTCCCCAGTTTACAATGAGGAAACACAGGCGCGCGCGCACATGCATGCACACACATGTACACACACGCGCACACACATGCACACACTCGTACACAGGCGCATACAGACCCAGAGTAGTGGCTCTGACAATCTGGGACATAAAGCAGGAGTCAGAGAATGAAGAGAAAAGAATGTTGTGAGGAAACTTTTAGAAAAAACTGTGCGATAGACTCTTCCCCTCCATCTTCCCGGTGGGTTTGGGGAGGGGTCTTTTCTGGGTCCCCTTCCTGGAGCCCTGTACATCCCCGCAGCGGGAGGGGATGCACCGCCTGGGGCCGTGGGAGCCTGGGGGAGTCACCAGGGAAAGCCAGGGCCACAGATGGAGGAGGCTGGAGGTGGAGAGCAGCTGCCCTGGAAGGATGGAGGCACAAGGCTGAGACAGAACAGAGGTGGCCCCTGTGGGCCCAGAGAGCTGAGGGAGATGCCAGCAGGGACCTGAAGGATGCCACAGGGGCTCCCCTAAAGGCAGGCATCAGCCATGTGCCAGGACCCAAGAATCTGATTAGGAAGGCTCTGCGCCTTACTCCATTCCCTCAGCCCGCCCCTCTCCATCCCACCACTCTGGCAGAAGTCACCAGTGAGTGGGGAGGGAAGACAGCTGAGGCCAGCATGACCACAGGACCTGGGGGCGTCGAGGGTGGAGGGGGGATTTGCTGCTAGGTCAAGTGTAGACCATTTATCATCACCAGTGTAGGCGTTCTGTCTTCTGATTCAAGACCATGAGGCTTAAATGGACTCAAGTCTGTCACTTTCCTGGAAATGAGCAAGACAGTCACAGGCCTGCCTGATTTTTCATCTGGGTTAAGGGGGCATTACCACCACCACCTCAAATAAAATGTAAAGGTGCCAAGGACAGCAAGGATAAAGTCGATGAATATATCACAAGTTGTGCTTGTTCAATATACTTCTCTCACTGACATTTTCCAACACCTCCTCTTTGCCTACACTATGCTAGGTGAATCCCTCACTTAAAGCTCAAAACAGTCCTTTTAGGAGGTCATAAACCCCCTCAATTTTACAGACAAGAAAACTGAGTGAGGCTCAGAGAGGGTAATCGAGTGGCTGAGCTGAAACTGAAGCTCAGTGTGGCGTCTTCCCTACACAGTTCAGGTGGCAATAGGGCGAAAGTGCGTGAAACGCACGCTCCGTGGCTCCCTGGGCAGGGTGGCATGCGGGCACAGTCCCGCCTGCGAGGGTGGTAGAAGAGCGAGTTAAGAAGCACCCAGCATGGCCCAATGCATCGCAAGCAGAGTGTCTAAATCAGCACACGGGCAAGGCAGACAAGACAGAACTTAGAATTTTATGAAAAGACGCTGTTGAAACTACTCTGTGACACAGGCTGTGGTAGGAGTAGGGTCTTTCAGTAATGGGGGTCAGGGTTTGAAACAAAAAAACCTCATTTTCATCAATCTTTAACCTAATGTGTCAGGAAACTGGATAGGTGGCTTTTTTTTAACTTTTCATAAAGTCTCCATAAATCAGGTTCAAACTGACTTGTAAGTTTCCAGGCAATCCACATGTCACTCTCCACCCTAACCCCCCCCAACCCTGAACCCCCCTCCCCTCCCACCTCCGGAAACCACATAAACACATCAACAGAAGCAGGTTCCTCTCAAGGACAGGCTGCTGCATTCTTCAGATTACTAAATCCGCATGAAAAGCCACCATTGTCTTGGCAAGCCATTCACGCCACCCAGACGCCCGAGTCTCCTACAGAATCGCGCATTTCAGGCCGGAGGGGGCTCCGGGCCAGCCACGGGGAGGTGACTGCACCAGCGTTGGGGGCAGGGTGGCTGGGGAAGGTCACTCATTTATCTTAGCGGGTGCTAGCTCTGAAGCACACTGAAGGCTACTTAAATGTTAACATTTCCAAGGGGAAGCACAAACACCCAGCTTTCAAGCCATCAAATTTTTCTTTTAAGAGATAACCACTTCTGACTCAGAGGACAAATATTAAAAATAAAAATACCCAATCCAAACAAAAAGCAGACCAGCTCTCCGCTATCCATACGCTCTTGGTGGTCTCCACCAGGTGAAAGAAAAGTGGTGTGTGTGTGTGTGTGTGTGTGTGTGTGTGTGTGTGTACAGTCCAACACAGGTTTTCATTTAAAAAAACCAACCCCCACCTTTCCCCCACCTTTCAAAGGTTAGCCAAATTATACAAACTCATCTGACCAAAGCAAATCCCATTTATATGTGATGAAACACAGTCTTATGAAAGATAAATAGAGATATTCCATTAGAATAAAGAAGAAAACCCCTCACCTAATGCTGAATTCACTAAGGGGAAAATTGACCTCAAGAATTTAAACAATGAGGCTTAAGTAATGGTGCTACTGCATGTTTTAGGAGTTATTTGTTCCTCCGTTTCATCCCTCCCCCCCCCAAAATGCAAGAGAATGTTACAAAGAAAGAATGGAATTGATGTTCTTTGCTTTCAAAGCTAAACTTTTAGTTGTTAAAACCAGAGTATAAGCTGAAACCCGGAGGTTCCGAGGCCCAGACTTTGACTTTTCCTCCTGCCAAGGTCTCCCCAGTCAGAAACCACTTCTCTCCCTAACTTGCCTCTGTGCTTCCACTCGGTGGATCACCCAGGGACGAGAGCTGCACCCAGCCATCTCCCCCAGTGGCACCCCGCTCAGCACCCCTGGAGGAATGACTTTCATGTCGGCTGCAAACACTCAGCTGCACCTTCCTGGCTGGACCAGGCCCGAGTGTGGGGGACAGAGGGTAGGACCAGAGAGTCCTCCTAATTCCCCTTCCACTGTGAAACCTTCCCCAAAGATTTCCAATGGGGTAGGGCTTAGAAGTTGAACAAAGTGAGATAAACTTTCCGCTATATGCCGGTTTATTAGCCAAAAGAAGCATCTTGGGCTTTTCTCTGACTTCCTCCCACCGCTGCTGACCGGAAAATTGAAAAGGTAGAGGGGAGATGGCTACAGCGGGTGTGACATCCTTTCAAAGGGATTTGGAAACTTGAAGGTCTCTCTCTTTGTCTATGTCCACCGAGCACACACATGGATGTTAGACAAGGTTCTCGCCCAACGCAGCGACCGGAGAGCCAAAGCTAAACGAAGTTAAGACAAAATCCTGCCTTAACTCCATGTCTTTGCCTCTGGAGACCATCTGAGCAAGGAAAAAAATCTCACCCACCCAACCAAAGAAAAACCAAGCAACCTTGGGTCTCATGTGATTTTCAGATGCTTTAGTCATCAGTCACGGCCTCCACGACGGCTCCACGTCTGTTTGCTCGCCCTCTCCCTCTGCCCTCCCACCCCAAGCTCTCTACCTTGTTTTCCTTGCCCTTCTCTGCTGTTTCAGCCAGAGGAATGAACTTTGTTTTGGAAATTTCGGGCCAGGTCTGAGATATTTAGATTTACCTTGGCAGAGACAGCAGAGATTCCTTTAAGAAAAATATAAGTTGGCAGAAGACGTTGCAGTAGATGTTTCCGCAGGAACAGGATTAACAAAGAAAACGAAAAAGACGCTACATCCAGCATAATTCAAAGACATGAGAAAACACATGGATTATATAAAAAAGAGTAAGCTCCAAGTTGGCTCAATTCATAAAGAATTAAGGAGGCAGCAGTAAAAATGTGAGGCAATATACATACATCAATTTCATTCCCTTTTTCTGTAAACCACCACCCCGCCCCCACCACCACTACCAAAACACACACGAAATACATACATGCCTTCCACAAACTTTCCTGGATATTTTTCTTGGGACTTTCTTTTTAGTCACCACTGACAGCCCCACAATTCCAGTCACTGCACCAGCAGCAAGGCCTAAATCCGCACTAATCCTTTCCATCGCTCCAGCCGGCTCTATATCTGATTTCATATCTACCCTTATCTAGCCCAAACTTCAAGTCACTTATATCAACAATGCCCGTCTAGACTATCTTAACCATAAGATTCCTGACTGGGGGATCCCCAGGCTCTCCACTGCCCTCCAAGAGCAGCTGAATCTCACTGGAAAAGCCTACGCAACACAAATGCCTGCGATCCGACTCCCCTGTGCTCTTCCTGCAGCATTTCCCAAGGGCATTCAAAAACTCATCCTTATACTCCTTCTACGCATCCCAGTTCTCTTGCAACTCATGATCTTTGATGCCTAAACCCACATCTTCTTTCTCTACCAGTTCATCCAACGAGATCGCCATGTCCTGCTGATTTTATCTGCACAGTAATTTTTCAGTTTGGTTCCTATTGCCAATGCCCCACCTCATTGGGCCATGGTCTCTGCTCAGCAGACTCCAACCGGCTCACCCAGTTCCCAGTCTCCCCATTCCTGCAGTCATTTCAATCCTGCGAAGGAGCCTCCAGTCGTCCCCTTGTTGGCCACTAACTGAAGTACACACACACCCCAGCCTGGGACAACTCCATCTACAACAAACCTCGACATGCTTTTCAGCTTCATCCCTCGCTAGCCCACCATTCTCTGGCCAAACTGGAGAGACACACAGTATTCACACCTCTACACTTTTAATTGACTCCCATCCACCACTCTTTGGCTTTCACCATTCCAGCCTCTTTCTAGGCTCTTCTCAAATGCCTTGTCCTCCATGAAGCCTTGCTGGCCAGCGGTCTTTCTTCTCTACAGGCTCCAGGGCAGACTGTTGGTCACTGACAGTGAACTCGACTCACTCGGCCTCAGAGAGTTTACTTCTGTACCTGTCTGTATTGGAAGCTTCCTGAGGACCCTTATTTTTAGTTTTGTATTAGTACAGAGTTTGTAAAGTGCCTTCCATAATATAGGAGCTGAATAAACATTTTTGCAAAAGAGTAAAACAACCAGCAGGATCTAGCATTTCAGTTTTCTACTCTGGTCTTCATCACTGGGGTGGTCCAGGAAATCCTTTCACCCCTCTTGGTCATGTCCTTTTACTTGAAAAAGATCTTTTAACTTGATGGTCTCTAAACAAATGGTCTAACTCAAATGCAATATAATTTCTTCTGCTAGCTGAATAAATTTTGAAAAATACTGACAAGCTCGGTTTGACACATCCGTAAGAAAAATCTCCCCAAATAGGTAGCTCCTGGAACTTCCAGTCATAGCCATGTCACCATCAGGGTTGATTACATATAACCGTGTTTAATGGGGAAAGGTCTGGGGATCAAGGTGGTGAGCCCAGTGCTCTCTGACGTCTCCTGACCCGCCCACCCACCCCAACATTTTTATGTGCAGATATTTAAATTGCATGTTGTTTCCCCATGACTTAAATAAATTCCACAGAGTGCTCCTTTCAAAGCCTTATTGGGTTTGGTGAGAAATGATGACAGGATCAGGGGCTGCCATTATTTATTTTTTAATTTAATTTCCTAAGTCAGTCTCACCTCTCCCTACTCACAGTCCAAGGGTAACGGGTGACCCCTAATCTACTCTGAAAGTGGTGTTTTATTATTTATTTGTTTAGTTATTTATTTACGTAGTTCCTACAACAGAAGAGCATACTAAAGCTCTGCCATTTTTTTAACTAAAGGAAACATATTTTGCTTTACCCTTTTTGTAAACCACACAGCAACCGATAAAGGACATTTCTGACTCCTGGAGATGACACTGAACACTATGGCACGCTGATGAGTTTGTAGAATGAATAGCACCACATTAAATATTATTATTAAGTATGCTGTAGACATATTAATAGATCATGTTAACACTACAACATTCACCTAAAAGAACGGGAGGGAACTCGATAAAGGAAGACTCTGGGAAAGTCGCTCAGCTCGGTCCTTTGAAACGGAACTTCAGAGCTATGTGGCACCACCACCAGCCGGTATTTGCAAAGTACGTCACTTTGCAGCGCGATCTCATGTAATCCCGGTGACAACCCATGGAACAAGCAGAGCGGGTGTGATTATCCCCATTCAACAGATGGCAGGACTGAGTCCACACTTACTTGTTAACAGCACACTGGGCGAGCAAGAGATAGCAGTTAGGAGTCCTGGGTCCTGATCCGTCATCTGCCACCACACTGTGCTGCCCCTGAAAGGCACACAGAAAACACTCATGCCAGGCACACCGTCTGGAAGTGAGAAAAAGAAGGCGCAGGGTGTGCCAGGGCCCCCAGGCGGCTGTGCAGAGAGCGGGTGAAGCCAGGCCTGTCACTCCCCAGCCAGCATACAGTCTCTGCTCACCAGAGGGAATAAATTACATAAAAACTAAACAGTTCTGAGGGGTATTAATCATGCAAGGCCAACGGCATTATATACTGGCAATAGGTCACGCGAGTATCTGAACTGGGAGAAACAGGGACGCCTGAGCAGGCGACAATGCTACTTGACCATTAAGAAAATACTATTGGCCTGAGTATGGTAACTGCTGCATTCCACTGCAATTTACCAAAAAGTTAACTTGACAAATTTCATGATTTTATAAATTATACATGTAACATACACAATGATATGTATTAATATTATCAAATTTAGTGATGATATATAATTGTGATTTGTAATTATATAACATATAATTTTATGTAATAAACCAATTTCATGATTATATAAACATTTGGTGACATATAATTTATATCATTATATATTATATATACACACATCCTGTTGGGTAGGTGAAAAATGGGCAAGAGAAAAATACAGTTGGCATCATACAAGCCAATGCGAGCCTTTCCCGTCAGTCATCAAACAGCGCGTGCTCTCATAGGCCACCCTCGTCTCCGTCGCTCCTCCACCTTCGCAAAGTGCCCCCCCATCTTTATTTTATTTTCCCTCATACTTTTGTCATAAGTTATGCCACCCCTCCTCACCCCCAGTAGGATACTCCCGGTCCCATGGTCTGAGAATCTGTCATGACCGTGAGACTTGTTTCTTTAAAACTCAGAATCATTTAAGATGTTTTTAATAGTGACGTGGCGAATAAAATCTGTTTTTACTTATCATGAAATTGAAAGTCAAGTATTTGATTTGTCAGGCTCAATGTTCTCCTTGAAAATACTTAATAAACTATTTGTGATGCAATTAATAAAAATAACATAAATAGATTCAAGTTGCGCCTTATTTGAGAATGAATGCTTTCAACAAGTATTTTTTTAGAAAAGGGTAAATAGTATGGAAATTGCAAAATATCTGATAAACTTCTTCCGAAATGATGAATTATCTTCTCTCCTTCCTTGTTCCAAATAGACTTTCCCAAACATATTATACATTGTGGACATTTTTCAAATAAATGTTTACACTCTTTCCTCCTTCAGCCACTCTGCCATCCCCGCAAACCTGGTGAGTTCTGTGCGGGCATCTGGCCGCCGTCTCCCGCGCCGAAGATGCTGACACACGTGTGTCCACTGAGCTTGGCTGCCACTGTCGCCTCCCTAGGCACCACCCCATGTGCTTCTCAGACTTGGCTCCCACCATGGCACTGCCCCACCCCTGCTGGGTACCTCCGCTCCCACCAGTGCTGATACATCGAGGGTTTGGAAGTGGCAGAGTTTCTGGGGTGCTGAGATGGGAACACTGCCCTTGCCACACAATGTGGCTTTGTCCCAGTGTCCCCCAGAGTTCTGACTCCCCATCTTCTCTGTCCCCTGGACTTAGACATGCTGTCACGGAGGAACTGGCTGAGCGCTGCCACCCCTTAAAGGACAAGGCTTCCTCCTGGGACACGCTTGTCCAGCCTCGTTTTCTCCTTAGGATAACTTCTTTCCAAGAAAGCATCTCCATCCCCTGTGCACAGACTTCTGCAAATGTGCCCTTAGGAGGATTTACATCAAGAATCTAGCTTAGGCTCAGGCTAGGACCAAGGATGCTACCCACATTTTTGGCCTAAAATTTTGTCCGGGTGTAAAATGAATGTGAACGTTCAGTGAGACATTGCAAACATGGTCTTTAGTTTATCTTATCACAAGCAGGTTCTCCGAATGTATATTTGGCTTTTATTAAGATCCCTCCAAAAGGACAGTTTTTATAAAGTAGGATTTTTAAACAAAACCTGTAAGATTAGAATATTTTAAAACACATTTGAGGATGTGGTCCTGGAGGAAACGCAGGAAAAGCTGACATGGAAAATCCGAGCATTCGCAGGATTCGCCCCAGATGATCTCAACTGTTCAGGGAATTACTTGATGGCCACTCTCATGTGCTTGTTTTGTCGTTTTCTATTTAGATTTGACGCGATACACCAGTTTCACTGTATTTGATTATAAACGGTGCACTACTGGAAAATTGGGAGTTTGGAAAACAGCAACAATGGTGATTGAATGAACGTCAGTGCAGACTATATAAGGAAACCTTTAAGGAGATAAATGTCTATATTTACATGAAATACATTTAGGGTAAACTCACATCTGAAATGTGTGTGTATGTCTATATATGTGCATGTATAAAAAATAGCTACTGATAAACAAATATTTCACTTTTACATATGACATCTATTATATATTGTTCTGTGAAAGACTAGGCATCAAGGGCTAGAAGGGACTGGAACAAACCATTTAATCCACTTGCCTCCATTTAGGCAGGTCCTCTGCACCAGGCATGAAATCTTAGATGATGCTCTTAAGCCATTCACCAGCTTGGCAAATTGCTGGCAGAAATACACAAACTATCAACTTCCTCTATGCTTTGTCCTACCCATTAGTATCTCCTTGGGGTTCTATAGGCAGGCATAATTGCAGTTAGATATATTTCATGCATATTATTTCTTACTTAAATGTTTGGTAGTATTCACAAGTGAAGCCACTTGGGGTCTGGAACTTCCTTTGTGGAGAGATTCCTAATCATGGATTAGAATTCTTTATCAAATACAGAAATATTCACATTTTCTTTTTTTACTTTTGATAATTTCAAAAAGTTGTCTTTTTCAAAAAAAATTTTCCACTGCTCTACATTGTTAAGTGTATCATCATAAAATTATTTATAATATCTCCATTATTATCCTCTTAATGTCTGTAGGGTCTGTACAGATGTCACCCAATTTGTGTTGATCTTTTTTTTTTTTCTTTATCAGTTTACCTGTGTGTTTATTAATTGTATTAATACTTTAAAGAACCAACTTTTGTTTCTATTGATTTTCTCTATTTTTTGCCTATCTTCTATTTCATTGAATTTTGCTCTTCTCTTTATTATTTCTTTTCTACTTTTTTGTTTTGCAAAAACAATACATTGATTTCTTTTTAGGAAAGAAAAAACAAATGAAGAAAAGAAGGAAAAAGATATACTCAAAAGTGTCAAATCTTTATAGCTGTTAATAAAAAACATGAGAGAGAAAGTCATTAAATTTGGGATCATTAGTAACTTCCAAAATGTTTCATTGTACGTAGGAAAGAATTGAAGTCGGACACAGTGGAATTGAACTGAGGTCAGACACATTTGAGTTCCGATAATGGAATTTGTTTTCCTTTTTGACCATCTAATACATGAATCCAACTTCCTTAATTTAAGAGTACAAGCCCATTACCTGTGTTCTGCCAGCCAGCCATATCTACCTGCTATCAGGAGATGGCAAGAAATTCTCCCTGGTGGTAGCAAGGGGTGCAGATATTAAGCTCCTGGGGTAGTGATGAGATTGGTGGTGATGAGGGCATCTGGCGTCCATGTGGCAGTGTCAGCAATTAAAGCCACAATGTCCAGAGCTGCCAGATGTTTCCTCACCCATTTGCCTCTGGCTGAAAGAGCACCACTCTTAGCTACACATCCCAAAATCTGTATCTTGCCTGGGGTCTGCAAGTGATCTAACCACATGGCCAATCTGTTCTCTGCTGAAATCAGCCAGCCTTAGTTTCTATGGCTTGCAACTAAGAATCCTGACTGTTACAGGCTGAATCCAAACTCCACACTTAACTAGATGGGTGACTTTGACCAGGTTCTGCAGTGTTCTTGAATATCTTTTCCTCAGCTATTAAATGGGGGGGAAAAATGGTACCTACTTCAGTGCGGTTATGATTACTGAACGAGACAACAATATACAAAGCATCTGCTTGTAGTTGGTGCTGATTAAAGTGAATTCTATGAAAATAAAAATTTATAAGCCTCTAAAACATTGATTGAGTCTCATTCAAAATCATTATCAATTGTGTGTCATGGATCACAATGGTTAAGAAACTTGGGGGTAGAAAAGGCAGTGTAGCCTTTACCATCAAGATTTTAAGAATAAAAAACACAAGTATAAGACGCTAACTGAAGAGAGAGCACGGTTGAAATAAGACATTTTTGTATTTTTAGGAGTTGGAAGGCCTGAGCTTTTTAATAAGATAAGTAGGAACTAATAAAAAAAGAACAATTTGGACAGAAAGAGACTGTTGACAAAAGTGTTTTAAAGATATCGAGGTTCTGGATTAAAATCATCTTTGGTTGTAAAAATAAAGAAGACAGGAAATTATACATGCCAGTTACTATAAGACAAAGAATAAGAAGTATTATCCAGGTGGGGGGAAGTTCCTGTTTAAGTTAAATCTATACATACTCTGTATCTTGTCATCATAAAATGGAATTGTTTATTGAAAAAGGCAAGAAGCTCTCCTGTGATTTTTCTGCTTCTAACCACAAAAGTTTTATCGTATCTCCCATGGAATGTAAACCTTGACTATTAAGCTATAATTGCCACGAATCTTCTTTTATATAGCTGTGGTAAAGTTACATTTGGACACTTTATATTTACTATAAAAGCAATTTTTGCTAGAATACGTTTGTTGTAGTAAATGGAATTTTACTCTCCTAAATTATAATGTACATGCCGGTTCTGTGTTGATGGTGACCAACTCTATGAGCTCATTAGCTGTATCTCTAGCTCGCTGCAATGTGGTGGATTCCTTTGTCTTGCATTTCTCCTCAAAACCCTGTTTTTAAAATAAAATTTGCGACTCTAACGGATTCTCCTCTAACCACAACATCAAGCGTCTCTCCCTGTTTTCTTCCCTTTCTCCTTTCCTGAGAGCAGTTTTGGCACCGCAACAGGGAGGGAGTGTGTTACGTGCTGTTGAGTCAGCCCGGCTCCTGGAGACCCTGTGAATGAGTTGGTGTCCACAATGTCCTGTCCTCACAGCTCTCATGGCGATGACAGCCAGGCTGAAAGGGATCAGGGAGAGAGCAGCGTTGAGGAAACGGAGGCAGGCAATTCGCCTCCACTTTAAAATATTGGGGGTAAATGATAGGGTAGGGAGATAAGATGTTAACTCAAGAGAGTAGAGGGTTAAGATTTAAAAAGATGTTTTTAGATAGGGGAGGCCTGCATTTGTTTATAAGACAAGGAGCCCACAATGAAGGAGTAATTGGGAACTTGAGAGAGAGAGAGAAAGAGAAATACAACAAAATCTTGGAAAGATTGGGAAAATACAGGGTCAAGGACAGATATGAGACTAGCATTTGAAAGGGGAAAGGATATTTCTTTCTCTGAGAATAAAGAGCAGAAGATGATGGAAATTTTAGGATGGACTTGAAAACTTATATTCAGAAACCTTTAATATTTCATTGAGCGACAAGGGCAGAGAAGTTAGCTTGCGGGCTGGAAGAAAATGGAGAGAATGGAAATTGTTCAGAGGAAAATGCTATGGAGAAGCACTGAGCTGAATAAAATGACAGTTGAGCAGCAGTGAGAATACAGGTGAAATGCCAGTGGGTCCAATTAGCAGAGTTACTTGAAGTTTTCTAGCTTTGTGTGGGTGCAGAGAACCTCTAACAGAGGTGGAAATATTAAGGACACTGGTCTTTCCATAAAGCAACAGAGATTTTGGGTAAAAAACAAGAATAAAACAGAAGCACACAGAATCAAAATAATAGGGCTGGGGGGGGCACCTGGGAGACAATGGGGCCCATGTGTAGACCTCCATGCAGAGGGATGGCTGAAAGAGCTGCTGATAGCACTTGATAGTAAGACAGTGTCCCCTAAGAACTTGGAAATACAATGAAAGTGTCTCTAACATTTTAAACTTTGAAATCAATACACAATCAATCAGGACAGAAATATGTATGGCCACCTGAATGAGCAGAGTGGCCCTGAGGCCGGCTAAAGTAGATGGTGCGATCTGATTTAATATGCTAACGTAAGGAAAGTATGGGCCAGCCTAAGAAACAGAGAAAAAGGAACAGACATTTTCTGGTTCCATGGGCAAGATCACGCCTAAAATGGAGTGAGGAGTAACAGGTGGTCTTTGCCTTGAGCTGTTCAACGGTTCCATCCTAGAGACACTCTCATCAGAATTTGGCTTCCTTCAGTTGCAGGTCTTTCTACAGTAAGCCCATCTCTGAACGCTAGATCACTGGGTGAGCTAATCATAGGGTTTCTCAATCTGCAGAGCTGAGGTTAGCTGGTATTCACCAACGTCAGGCTCCATCCTTCAGGTTTTCATGGAAGACAACAAGCTGGCCTTCCTCTGGCGAGAGCCCACATCTATACAGCTTCTTCCATTTTGAAACAGAAGTTGGTATCTAGCAGATTGGACAGAGTCTGGTATGTTTCTCCCTTACTTGCCACATGGATGTCCTCTGCAGGCCCCCCAGATGGCCCTGATGGTAGAGTGTCTTACTGCAAGGGAAAATGCCCTGTGGTTGACAGGGCAATTACAATGTCGAAATTGGGTCAATATATCATTGTGTGCAGCCTTGGAGGAGCCAGTGGTCAGCAGTTTTGTGTTTCCCTCTCTCTTTTATTTCTTTTTTGGTAAGACTCCAGGCTGATGACTCTAAATTGGCCATTTCTATCTCTGCAAGAGTCCAGTTAGCATTTTGCAGGTAACCTAGAAAAAGAGGAGCCATTCCTTCAAAATGCCCACACAAGCTGTGCTCCTGAAAGGTCTTCCAACCATAAGGTACAGATTTCTTTCTGGACCTGGGAGGACTTGCCTACTTTAAAAAAACACACACAAAAAAAAGTTTGTCAGGCAGGTGCAATGCCTCGGGGAAGGGGTTCAGTTTTTAACCTTGAGTGCTGATATCTTTGTGCATGGCAGCTCTCTCTAAGTCCTTTGCCCTGCTAAATGACAAACACAGGGTGCTTAGCACTTTCCAAAAATGTGTGTTCATCTGTATGTCCTCTCATTCTCTCTACCTCCAACTTTCATGCTGGAATTTTTTGCATGTTGTGGGGTCAAGTGTGAGAAGGAAAGGAATGGAGGGACTATATTTTTAAGGATAAAAACAGATCGATTTACCCAAGGTTTTCTCTAGTTATGTAACAAGCAGAGGGATAAGTGAGTACATTGGTGGAAATCCTTGGGTTGTGGGTGGCCAAAGACAGGGTTTGACCGGTGACCCGTGCAGACAATGGGAATTAGACAGGCATGTGTGAGGCAGACCAGAAGCTATGATACATGAAAAGGTAGTGGCTAGGAGACCCACTGCTACCAACAGAGACTCAATAGGAATTAGACATCAGGGAAACAAGAAGGGACAAATGAATATGACCACTTGGGGAGATAAGGAGTAGTGAGAAAACCAGACAGAATGCAGGGGCAGAAATGTCCCTGAACTTGTCTTTAAGGAGATGGTATAACCAGTAAACATGGGATCCAGTGTGAAGTCAAATATGGGCTCTTCTCTATAGACAAAGCCTGTTTTTCTTAATTACATCTGTGTGATCAAGGTATTTTATTAATGATGAAATAATTTTGTGATAAAACAAACACTACAAAATATGTATTTTTAATGAATCAAGACAATATGAAGGAATTTTTCGTTTTAAAACAAATTTAGAACAGTTTTTGTTGTCATTGGAGATTGGACCCAGCACTAAGAGCAGGACAGGGGTACTGGGTGGGGTTTCTGGTTCCTCCCTCCACGCTGCTGTTTCTGAGTCTTCAGACAAGTTTTGGGATCCTTCTGACCTCCCCCATGAAAACTCGTGCTCTGATCCCCATGGTGCTGTTAGGAGACTAAGGATCCTCACAAGGACCACTCCAGGCCAGGCCAGGCCAAGAGCTAGACTCTACTCCAGCGTTTGGCAACAATAAGCCTTGTCAATGATCACAGTCTATACTCACTCGGGACTCTCAAGTTCAGAGTTCTATTATCTTAATAGCACTCAATGTTCCATGAGTGTAGCCCAGTGGTTATAAACTAGACTGCCAAGAACTGGACTCTGGTTTCTGCACTGAGTCACTTAGAACAACCAACGCACAAAAGCTTAAACAGTAAAGAAGTCAGAAGGTGAAACAGTTCCAGGGTTGATTCCACAACTGAATGATGTGATCAGAAACCCAGGCTCTTTTCAGCTTTCTGTCCTTTCCATTGTGTTAGATTGCTGTTTACAGGCTTGCTGCCTCGTGGTCACAAGATGGCTGCTGTTGCTCAAGTATCTACTTTTAATGATAGTGTTTAAAGCAGATAGGAAGGAAAAGGAACAGCTCCTGTCTCATTTCTAGGTTCTTTCTTTTCAGAAAGGAACATGTTTCTCAGAACCACTTCCCGCCCCTCACCACTCCCACCAACTTGGCTTCCTTGTACATCTGCCAGAACAGGATCATCCTACCTGCAAACAAGTTTGAAAAGTAAACATATGCCATTTCAACCTCTGCTGTGGGAAGCAGGTTTTGCTTTCAAAGAAAAGAAAAGAAATGACTGTGGATAGACAGCTCTGCTATCTGTTGCCACAATAATGCTGCATAATAAAAAATCACCCTGTCAGTGGTTAATAACAATTTATTACTTTGTAATAATCTATGGGTTGCCTGGACAGTTCTGCTAAGCTGAGCCAGGGACAACCAGTCCTAGCTGGGCTTGCTCATGGGTCTGCAGTAGGTAGATTGAGTTGGCGAGGGGCTGGCTGGTCTAGAATGGCTTCAGCTAGGATGTCTTGTCTCAGCTCCATGTGGCCTCTCACCCCTCAGCAGACCAGCCCAGGCTTGTTCCCATTGTGGAATCAGGGGCTCAAAAGAGAAAGCAGAAGCACACAAGTGTTCTCGAGGCCTAGGCACCACACACAGCCACTTCCACCATATCTATTGGTCAGTGAGAGTCGCAAGGCCGGCCCTAAGTCAAAGGTTGTGGAAATAGACTTCAAGCCTTAATACAAGGAGTGGCAGTCACACTGAAAGGGATGTAGATACAGATGAGGAAGAGCCGGGGCCATTTCTGCAGTCAGCCTATCACAGCAATCAACAGAGCTTTCTGTAGGCTCTTATTAGATACACGGCTGTGACAAGTAATTTAACCTCTCAGCCTCAAATTCCCATATGCAAAATGGGAATAATAATAAAACCGAACTTACAGGATTGTTATGAGGATTATATATATCATTCTAT
The DNA here is from genome assembly GCF_964146895.1 of Miniopterus schreibersii. Taxonomy (NCBI): domain Eukaryota; kingdom Metazoa; phylum Chordata; class Mammalia; order Chiroptera; family Miniopteridae; genus Miniopterus; species Miniopterus schreibersii. Next base: position 96,988,486 of record NC_138103.1, on the reverse strand, counting down.
GTCAAAGAGCTTACAAGAATGTCTTCATTTATTATTTTAAAGTATGCTTTTATTGATTTTTAGAGAGAGAGAGGAAGGGAGAGGGAGATAGAGAGAGAGAAACATCGGTCGGCTGCCTCCTGCACACCCCCTACTGGGGATGAGCCTGCAATCTGGGCATGTGCCCTGACTGGGAATTGAACTGGCTACCTCTTGATGCATGGGACAATGCTCAGTCAACTGAGTCACACAGCAAGAACAAAAAGGTCTTCATTTAGTAAGTAAACAATGTTAGCCCTCATGATTATTGGCCAATGACTGATCATAGCAGCCCTGGTCTTACCTATCTTATGAACAGGTAAGAATAACTAAGAATTCTGATGCTGCAGACAAAGAGCATGAATTGCATTCTTGTGTGTCCTCAAATACACTTTGTAATTCATGATAGGGCTCACAGATGGGTTCTAGTGACAATGTTGTCCCACGCTCTAACTTAACTAATTCTTCTTGCTAACTAGGGTCTAACTCAGTTGTTCCTATTTACTGAAAAAAGACTCACATGCTGTCAACATGTGAATGTCACTAATATTTAAATTACACACTTTTTGAAGTAGTTATTTCACTCTTTTTGTACCCTGTGAATTTGGAGCTTCCCAGCAGTAAGGGTAGGTTAATCTGGCCCAGGTTGCTACCCTGCCTTCAGGGTGCGCTAAAGCCAGTGGGTAGGGAACAAGTTTCCTGGGAGCACATCTCTGCCTATAGGGCCTCTGCTTCCCTGAGAGTCAGGCCAGGAGCCCCAGGCGGAGGGCTGGGGTGAGCTCAGGCCAGCATAGCGATCTACTAAGCTCTCTGCTCCTCTAGGGCCAGATAAATGAGGAAGCAGATTAATCCAGCACCCAACTGTGAAACAGACTCATCTGACCTTGACCCCGCAGTTAACAGCACATTGTACAGTTTTACAGAACTCAGTACTCACACACACAAATACATATATGCACATGCATATACACTAGCCATACAACACACAAATATGAGCACACATATAAAACTGAAGCAGAAGTTTCCTGGAACAACACTTACCTTCTGTGTACGCAATGCCCTCTGGTATTTCCTGGCCTCCTGTATTCTTTTTTATTTGTATCTTAATTTTTTGAAATACTGCTGACAATCAATGAAATCAGTTGGGAAATGTTTGAACTATTTTGAAAAACACTGACTCATGTGCCATAATGTGAGGAGCATTGAACAAAACTTCTCGCGTTTAACAGACGTTTTCTTTCTACCGAGAAGGCGGTGTCGGAAGGTTCTGGGGCTGAAGCAGCCTTGCGTGGGGGCTAAGAACAGGGAGTCTGCAGGGAGAACACGCGGGTTCAGAAGCTGGCTCGGCCGCTTGCTAACGATGTGACTCTCGCAGAGTTATTTAATCCCTCTAGCTTTGGTTTCCTCCTGAAAAAACAGGGATGATATTACCCTTTCATCGCTGTTATGAAGATGAAATGAAGTCACTTGGCAGAGCACCTAACGCAGAATAACTTGGATAAATATTACCTATTGCTATTCCCTCAGGAGGTGTTGTCAGTCTTTAACCCCCTGGTGAAGCTCTTTGGTCTAACATTTTTCTTAGGAGAACCAGCCGGCAAGGTAGTGTGTGTGGGACACAGCAGAGCCTTGGTACAGAGAGGTCAGCACATTGGGGCAGCCCTGGATGGGACCCACAGGGGAGGGACACTGGGGTGGGGGTTGGGGGGGAGAAGTTGCACCAGCCAGGAGAGATTAAGAAAGAAGTGGGTGGAGGCTGCCAGCTCTTGCGTAGATGTGCCCAGGTCTTTGATCTTGTGGAAGAGTTTTTTATAGGTCTCCATGAGGTAGATGGAGCTAGATGCCCCTCTTTCCAAAAGTGGTTCTATAATACATGTGATTGAACTTTCAGCAAATGCATAGAAAAGCAGCCCCCAGTGCTAACATCTGTGCTAGTGGAAAAAAAAAAAAAGACCTTTCTGGAAAAGGCAACCCTGCCCAGAATGAGCAACCCGGGGGCTGGATCTCGGGTCCCCTGAGAAACCTGCTCGGTCACCCTCGCTGACCCTGCTGGAACTCTACTAATGCAATATTATCTCCTTTCAGGATGCCTCATCCAGGACTGCCTGCAAACCCCGGGGAACATTCACTTACTATTCCCAATGGTAGCCAGTCCTCAACTGTTCAAGCTAAATTGGATTTGGGAAACAGTCAAAATTATTTTGATCCCAGAGGTGGCAGCAATGAACATGCACCACACAGATCTCCGGCTGCTGGGAGCATAACTGACTGATGGCCCAGCTGCCGCCCCTTGGGATCCACTGTACTTCCGCTGTGCGGCTTCCAGACTATGACTGAGCATTGCGGGAAATAAAGGCAGCCCCCTTCCAGCAAGACAGGGGACGCCAGGGCGCCCCATCAGCTGAGCTGAACCTTGCTTAAACTGTGCTGCATCTGATGCCCCTCCGACCGAGGCCTGCCTTCCTCCCTCCTTCCACAGGCACCGGCCCGCGACAGTCTGATGGCTCTTCCTGCCGTCTGCTTTCTCCTTTCCCTTGCACTTCTAATACCATCTTGGCCTCTGCTTCCCAGCGGATCTAGACTACAGCACCAGGCTTGGTAAAAGAGGAGGGTGGTCACTCTGTTTGACACATTAGGACAAGTGCTAGAAATGGCTATAAAATAAGTACGATGAATTTTCTTGTATAATTGGGAAAAAGGGATCGATGAATATTGGTTAACTATTCAATGAGGTTCTGAAATAAAATAATGCCATCTTCTATAGTTTGCCCTAAATGCCTACTGGTTCAGGGCTATAGGGTGGACCTCCAGGTTGTTCTTAGGAATGCCCAAAGAAAGTGTCCATCTTGTTCTCATTCTGCTCTGGCTCCCACTTCTTCACGCCTGCCTGCAGAGCCACTGGAAAATGTTCCATTACTTCCATTGCCCATCCTGGGAACACCAAAGCCCAGCTGTGCCCCAGGGACCACTTCGAAGTGCTCCAAATCCTCTAATTACTCTTGAAGCTGATCAGGGCCAACTCATATGAAGAGGCCAGAAGAGGAGATGGGAAGGGTGGTTCCCTCTCCAACTCCACACCGCGGCTTTGACGTGGACCTACCCATAAGCATCTCTTATGGGCAGGTAAGGGGAGTTCCATCAGATGCACCCCTTTTACTCACAGGGAGCTCAAAGTCAGCCCAGGGGACCAGGCAGAGAGATGCCTTCCACCCCAGCTAAAATCTATTAATATCCTCATTCAAACTCCCTAGGCCTTCTTTAGGTAACAAACAACAAAACTAAAAATGTTAAAAATATAAAATGGTGTATTAACTGTATTTTCTTATTTTCTATATTATTGACACTCTGGCATCTGGAGCCTTGGCGGGGCTAGCTAATTCCCAAGGATAGCAAATAACTCTGCTAAGAGCATGCCTTTCATTCAATATCTCCAAATATCTCCAAATTTTGTCTCTAAAATGAAGACATTCCTGATAGAATTAAACAAATGGAGAAGATGTACATGAGATAATTTGTAAACAAAAGAAGGCTATTCAAATGTAACTAACCAGCCAAAGCAGAGCCCATAGCTACCAACTACCTGCTTTATCAGGTTAAGCTACTATCCCGTGCCCTAATCACTCTAGGGCTAGGTACCAGGCAACCTGGGACAGTCCCTACACCCAGAGCCTGCTGAAAGTATTCAACTAGCCAATCTTAAACCTGCCTACCCTGCTTACCCAGCCTTAACCATTTCTTCCCACAAAAAGCACAATAAAGGCTCTTACCCATCCATCATTCCTTCTGTCTCCTGAGTGACCCTGGTGCTTCTCCATGTGGCCCCACAAGGCATGGGATGCCCCTCCTCTTTGGAACTGTGACTGACAAACTATCTTTTCAATGGCATCATCTCCTCATCTGCTAGCTTCACCATACCTGACTGATAATAGACCTACACTTTAAAACAGATGAATATTAAAGATACTTCAATATGAGGGCATCTACACCAGCAAGAGCCTAACCCAAATTTTTTTGGTATATTCGAATAGCTCCCTTTTGTTTACCAAGTATCTAATGTATGCCATCTTAATTCTTTTAATTCTATTAGCAATTGTCTTCATTTTAGAGACAAAATTTAGAGATATTCACAGTGGCAACATTATTGGAAGAAATGTGTACTTTCTATGAGGCTGTGTGTGAGGTACAGGGGACAGAGGAGAGAGCACAGGCTCTGTAGTGTTGATTTTAAAGATCTCAAACACACCAATGAAAACAAAAAGCACAGCCTCTAGTACCTCCTGAGCATGTCCTAAGTGCCAGAATTTCCATACATTAACTCATTTAATCCTCAGGTCAAATGGTTGATACCCAAAGCACTGACAATTATTTGCCATCTTACAGACAATCTGAAATTAACTGGTTGAAAATTTATTTCCATCATGCAATGTTAGAGCCTAAATAACTTCAGCAATCAACCCTCCTCATTTTACAGATGAAGCAAATATGTTGATGTGATCCACTCCACCTGAAGCTGTTGCTATTTTTGAGCACACTCCCAAATAAGGCACATGTACCCTGCTTTTGCTAAGTGAGTTCCGGTTCCTGCGACCTCTAGTCCAGGTATGTCATATAAGGGAAGTGACATTTATTACAGTAATCTCAAACCCCATAATCCATCACCCATACTTTGAAAGCACGAAAGGGAAATGTGTTACAATAACCAAACACACCTAGTGTATATCACAAGGCTTGCCTAAATATTTCCCATTTATGCTATTTTGAGAACTGGCTTCTAGCCCAGTTCCGACAACAGTGTTGCAGATTAAGTGCAAGGCCATGTGAGCGTGGCAATTGAAAATACAGTTTTCCCCCAAGAGGGCTATTAGTTGTAAGTTTACTTTCTTGTGTGTGTGAGATCCCCTTTGAGCATTTATGAAACATGGATTCTGCAATTGTCACACTTACTGGAAGAAAATGTGTGTCTTATTACTAGAGGACGATGGTTTGTCGACTCTAATCAGCCTTGCCTCAGAAGAGTATGCAGAAACTGGGCCCAGGAGCCCCTCCTTGGACTACCCCTGCCATAGCAACCACCTTACTCTTGGCAAAGGAACAGACACTCTGCTCTGTTCAACCCTGGTGATGTCAGTTGCGTTAATAAGCTAAGAGTCCTAGACAACAGCAGTCACAACAGAGCCATCTCAAAGCTAGCTCAAGGGGCACCAGGAGCTTAGTTCCTGGACCCAATCCCACTGTGTCTTTGGATTACAGCCCTTGATGGCATGGCTCCATCTTTGGGCATAGCCCATCTTGAGATCAAAACCATTGGCCAATGACAACCTGCTGCATTCATTTGGCCAGGATGTTCTGAGCAAGAGGGTAATCGAATTTTGATGACTTGGAGGAGCCTCATCTTCCTTCCCACCCCTGTATGCTTCTGCACCAAGTCTAAAACTTAAAGAAAAGGAGAATATTTGGGATATGATATTTTCCAAGATTGAACAGCTGGCTTAGTTCTATTAAATTGCAGCTTTAAATCAATGCACTTTATACTTCCCCTGTACATCAAAGAAAACAACAATGAACCAAAGAACTGGAATGAAGGTTTGGGGGTTCTTTTAAAGTGTGCCCAGAGGTCTCTAATTCTAATTCTCATTTTGGAGAAGGAAAGGATCTTGGTCTAAAGTCACTGAGCATGTATGCCAAGCAAGTTCACTGGAATCTTTGGCATATTATTTGCACTTTGGATTCTCCCAATTAGAATAATTTACTGCATCAAATAAAGTTATAACCTTGATTTCAATCTGCAGCCATTCCATAACACCTTCAGAAATAGTATAATATCATTTACAGTCATAATCCTATGCTTTCGCAGTTACAGGGTGAGTAACTGATCCAACTAACTGTTCTTTTAGGTGTTCACTTCATTACTTTGTCCATTTGTTGGTGGTCAGCCGCCTACCTATTGTCCCAACTTTCATCTGAATTCATAGGGGCTCGAAAAAGAGGAAAATTCTAAGTAAATGCAGGAAATATCATTGAGTTGCTCAAAGGCTGTGTGTATTTAAGGGAAGTCATCGCAAAGGCGCCCTTGCAGGCAGCTGCCTGGTGGGATGGATCAGGCGTCATATCAACAGTTCTTTACTGAAGCCCAACTGCATGCTCAGCACTAGGTCCACACTCACGGGGAACAAGACTGGAAAACAGGGAGTTGCTCGTTTCTCTTTGTGAACTTCCTTTTTCCATTTTGCTTTGTTTTGTTTAGTTTTTAGAATTATACAGACATGGCCAGACTTCGAACCTGCATTGCCTGGATCAGTGAATGAGAAACTGCCCTAACTGGGAAGCTACACTACCTCTAGACTCTAGCTCTCTATCTGTTCCCAGCCCAAGCAAAGGCTGGGCTCCCTCCAGTCAGCTGCCCAATACAACTTGGAAATGGCTTTTCCTGAAATTTCTGGTGGGAACTATGGAAAGTGTGTGTGTGTATGTGTGTGTGTGTGTGAAGGTTTGTTTGGTTTAAGGGGTTGTTTTTCAATGATTTTTCTATCTTTGAGCTCCTAGAATGACCATTCTGGCTCTATTTATTTTCTAGGTTCTAGAATTCCTCTACAAATTGGCACTTCAAGGATTAACTTCAACAAGCTTTTTTATTTTTATTTCTTAATGTTTTTACTGATTTTAGAGCATGGGCAAGAGAGAAACATCAGTGAGAGAGAACCATCGATTGGCTGCCTCCTGCACGCCCCCTACTGGGGACCTAGCCCACAGCCCAGGCACGTGCCCTGACAGGGAATGGAACCAGTGACCTCTTGGTACATGGGTCAACCTTCAACCAACTGAGCCACACCAGCCAGGACAAGCTTTTTTATTGTTTTGAGGTATAACTGAGATATAATATTATATTAGGTTCACTTGTACAACGTAACAATTCAATATTTGTACACACTGCAAAATGATCACCACGATAAGTCCACCTACCATCCTTCACCATACAGTCACAGGTTTTTTTTCTTGTGATGAGAACTTAAGATTTACTCTCTAGGCAACTTTCAAATATGCACCACACTATTATTGACTACAGGCCCCATACTGTATGTTATCACATTCGCACGACTTACTTATTTTATAACTGGAAGTTTGTACCTCTGGACCCCCTTCAGCCATTTCACCCACCCCAACCCTCTGTAGTTCTTCTGCCAGTGTGGTTCAAAGCAGTAAGACAACTGGAGCACGTCCTGAAGGAGGGACTCATTCCCTCAGGCTTAATTCTATAATTGTTCAGAATAAGGGTGTGGTAAATAGGCACCAAAAGGAAAGTTTATTCAGCCTAAAAATGAGAAGATGGAGGGAAGGAAGTATAATACCGACCTGGAGGCAGGTTTCAATGGGGATTAGCAGCTGCTCTGTCTCCTTTGATGAAAGGGCTTAACTAACAACAAGAGGAATTGAGGATCCATCTTAGGAAAAACTTCCTGAACCTTCTAAGTCCTGGCAATGTCCTACCAAAAGGGATTGACTGGCACACCTCTAGATATTTTTGTTCTTAGTGTGATATTGTTTTTGTACATTTGTCTCTTTTTTGTTGTTATTTATTCTAAGTTGTAGATGTTTAGACTTGTTTTTTCCTCATTATTCAAGCAATACATGTTTATTATAGAAAAAAAGTGGAAAATACGGGTAAGCAATGAGAAAAATATTATCTGCAACTTCACAACCCAGAGATAAGCTTGTTATCATTTGGGAACACGTGTTTCAGACACTTTTCTCTGGGATATTGGTTAAGTAAATGCTGGTACAATCATAAAATGCAGCTGCTAAAAACGATACGAATGTGGTACACCGACTTTGGGCCTTGGCCTCTGTGTTTATCCAAAATTTGCTCTTTGGTTTCATCTCTGGCCTTGGCCTTGGCAAGTGAAAGAGCTGCGTGCCAACTTTTTCGCCACGTGGCAGCCTTGAACTCATGCCTGTTCAGCGATTGTGTGATGCAACAGATTACCATCATATCTACAGTAATGGCAGTAACTAGAACAAGACATAATCAGATTCTGAGCTGATACCTGAATGTTCACCTAAAAATATACATAAGCATTGTAGATGCAACCTGGAGGGACAATTCCTATTAAGTGCTTTATATATTGAAATTCTAACAGCTGGAGTACAAACCTGGCAAGTATAAATGTAAGTATATATAGTAAGTATAAATATATAATACATAGGAAAAAGCTAAAATAATTAAGAATGATTACTAAAGTTATTAGTTTTATGTATTAAAACAATTATTGAAAACTTTTAAAAAATTAAATAAGGAAATAGTTTTCAAATATAAAATTCTTAACACAATATTACTATAGAATAAGCTAATCGAATATTAATAGAGAATGAATTAACAAGAAAACTTACGAAGATCATGATATCCTGTCTAAACCAAAGCATGTTTGTAACAATTTAAATAATAAAATTGGGCACACTGATATTCATCTACCTAATGCTATTTAGCCATGATTTTTTTTTTAAGGAAAAATTTGTTTTGGAATTCTTTACTTTTTTTAAAGGTAAATTAAAACTGTAGTGTAAACTCTGCCACCTTCAAATTTCATAAGGAGAAAAAGTCTCCAAATCATGAACCACAACATTCCCAATGAAACATCTTTACCAGACATAAGAAATATGAAGAGTATAAATCATGGAACAAGGTGTTAGGAAAAAATGGGTCCAGATGACACATTTTGTTTTCACTAATCCAATTTTAAAATTGTAAACTTTCTAAGAATTCTCTAACAAAGCAATTCTTTATCATCTTGGAGCTTATAGAAGCTATCATTTTCAATAAAGAGCTTATTGAAATTATTACTATAGCTTCCAGTCCTTCTCTCCCTATCTTTCTACCCCTCCCTCTGTCCCTTCTACTCTCCCTAAAAACTAATGAGAAAACATCCTTGGGTGAAGATTAATGAAAAAGGGGGGTTCACATCACTATTTCTAGAATCGTCAAAATGAACCTGTGACTTTTTAAGATGCCTTGGTTTCTTGTCCTTAAAATTGGCAGGGGCCATTTCTTCCGTGTATCGCATCAACTTTTGCGCGAGTTCGCTGCATTGCCAAGCACTGTGGGCGTCACTCGCAGCTCTTCAGCTCATTCAGCCTCAGTTGTTACCTGGGCCGATGAGCCTGAACTCTCTACCTCAGCTGCTTCGTTTGCAAAGGGAGATAACAAGTCACTACCGCAGGGGGCTCCTCTGAGGGTTAAGTGAGATGATGCACATAAGGCACGTAGTACAGTGAACACAATCATCCCCAAATAATTACTTATTAATTCATTTGTATTATTCCCTTTGTCATATAAGACACAAAAGCTTCTCCTTAGCAGAGAGTCAGGAGCCTAGAAACTACTGACAGGAGCAATCAGGACACAAGGGGCAGACAGAAAAGGAGGCCAATCGCATTTTTGAAGTAAAGCTGTAATTTTACCCAAGTTGACATATAATTAGTAGCACCCAATACAATGCATGTGCGTAGCAGGTGCTCAAAAAATTGTTGAGCTAGTAATATAAAGAAGTCATATTGTCTTTGCAGCTGGACAGAGCTTAAGATTTCATATGAACTGAACACTCGAAAGAAGAACTTCACTAATAATGCTCCTTAAAATGTGAATCGATACAATAGCATGAGGCTCTTGTCCAAGGCTTATGGGGCGTCTTTTCCCTGTGGTTACCCATGTTTCCATACATGCAGAAGAGGGAGATAGAATAAAGAGGGAAAGTGCTCAGGAATTAGTCGTCAGAACAATAAGTTCACTTTCCTGAGACCCGTAACATGTTCAGCCCCAGAGTATGCTCTTTTATAACCTATGTCACATGCATTCACACGCACGCGCGCACACAGGCACATGCGCGCACGTACAGTCCATAAACGGGCATTTCTTGACATTTTAAACCATTCCAGGTTGGCTCAATTCCAGTTAATCATATTAAAATGTCAAGAAAATTAAGGGAGTAGCTGACTACTTCCTTTCAGCGGACAGTTGAATTACGTCTTCTTGCTTTCGCTCGAGCCGAATCTTTTACCACGTTAACAGACAGAGGCAGAGGGTCCCAGCCTCGTAGGGGAGGTGGGCTGGCGGGTGGGCTGTTTTGCTCTGAGGTTTCAAGCGCTGGGCGAAGCCACTGACAGAGACACTGTGAGTCTCTCCACTGTGAGTCATCTTGGGGTGCCAGTAGCATTTGAAATGCTGTGCCAAAGAATTATTAGGAACCAAAACATTAAAATCACTCCCATGTGAGTGTGAAACACAATCTTCTTGACTTTTAAAGGAAAGATGTTTCCTTTACAATTCCACCATCTTCAATGCCAGTAATTGCACACTGGATCAAAAGACTGATGAGGACTGGAATTGGAAACCTGGAGATAATTTAAGAATAGCTTAGGTAACTAGACCCAGTCTTTGAAGAAGAACTCTATGGGGGAGGTCTTAAATGATCTTAAGTCTTGACCACAATTCCTTAGACATCACCACAGAAAAAGAAAACACCATTGATGTTTACGTGGCGTCTGAAAATTCAGTTAGGTCAGCTTGAGTTGATGTTTATGGCCATTTTCACAGGAGATTTAAGTCGCTAATTAATTGGCAAATGTTCAATTCCCATCCACTCTAGTTCCCTGGGTCGAGAGAAATAGACATGTCAACGCAGCCAGCAAAGGAAGAATTAGAGAATTCCTTTACTGTCTGTGACCAAATAACACACTTATCATGGTCAACTCAGACTTTCAAAGTAGGCATACTTCCTACTTCACATGTAGGGTTAAGTTAAATCTCATTTAAGACAAACTTCTGAAGTCCAAGGGCCTTCATTGAAAGATCTCAGAAAACAAAATACATAGAGAAATTATTATAATGATAATGATGATGGTAATGGTGGTGGCAGTAGTGGGGAAGGATGGGGAGGAGGAGAGAAAAGAAGGGGGAAGGGGGGAGGAAGAAGGGAGGGAGGGAGGGGGGAAGGGAGGGAGGAGGAAGGAAGGAAGGAGGAAGGAAGGAAGGGAGGGGGGGAGGGAGGGAGGGAGGGAGGGAGGGAGGGAGGAAGGGAGGAGGGAGGGAGAGAGAAGGAAGGAGGGAGGGAGGGAAGGAAGGAAGGAAGGAAGGAAGGAAGGAAGGAAGGAAGGAAGGGAGGGAGGGAGGGAGGGAGGGAGGGAGGGAGGGAGGGAGGGAGGAAGGAGGGAAAGGAGGGAGGAAGGGAGGGAGGGAGGGAGGAAGGGAGGGAGGGGGAGGGAGGGAGGGAGGGGGAGGGAGGGAGGGAGGGGGGAGGGGGGGAGGGAGGGAGGGAGGGGGGAGGGAGGGAGGGAATAAGAACCATCTAAAGAATAAACCTCGGGTTAAGGAAAGTAAATGTATTTATTTTCTCCAATTCATTATTCATTATTCACTTATTCCACACATTTTGTTAAGTGACAATCACTGTTCTTGGCTTTGGGAATGAAATGGTGATCAGAAAAACAAATACTTTTCTGGTCCTCATTGGAGCTTCTAGTCTAATGAAAGATACTGCTAATAATTAGATAATCTTACAAACAAATACAAAATTCATCACTAGGTCATGTGACAACACATAGAAGAGAAGAGACAGGAGGACCTGGAAAGCCAGGGAGGTCAGGGAAGGGTGCTCCGAGAAGGGATACTTGGGGTGAATTCTGGAAGGGGAAGAGGAGAGGCATTAACTAGGTACAAAGAGAAAGGAAGGGGACCCCAGGGGAGGGACCAGCCTGTGCAAAGGCTGGACAGTGGGAGAAAGCAAAGAGAGGAGAGATTAAAAGAAAGCCAGTGGAACTCTGGGAAATGGGGTAGGGAGCAAGACAGAGCTGGAGAGCCCATGCTGAGGAGTTCTGTCTGTACCTTAGGAGCAATGGGAAGCCACTAAAAGAATTTACACAAGAGGCTGATATGATCAGAATTATATTTTCATAACCATCAGTCTGGATGCAGTGTGGGGACTGGATTAGAGGGAGCCCTGAGGGGCTGTGGGGAAATCAGCTAGAATGTCAGGGATAAGCTGCTTCTGTTATCCAGCTATGGTAGCTTAGACCATGATGGTGCCAGGGAGATGAACAGAAGGAAAAACCAGAAAGACTTGAATTAAATTTGAATAAGTAAGAGGACATATGGAATAAGCTTATGCAGTAAAACTAACTGCTTTGGGTGGGGGGAGGGAGGGTTAACACAACAGCAATACTTTATAAGGCCAAACGCTGCTTGTGACTCAGGCAACTGGCATTCTAAATCTAAATAAGTCTAAATCCAGAATTGTGGCTAGCTAAGGCTTCTCTGGGGCCTTACACTTGACTGCAGAGCTAATCTAAGACAAAACTAGGAGAGTTCTGATCCTATAGAAAGGCCTAGAGATTATCACTTTTATTATAATAAAAAGAAATAATAAATTAAAAAGTGTATATTTCTTTAAAGCCATCAAGGACTACCAGACACACACACACAGTCTAAATAACTAATTCCAGAGAGGGACATGCCCTTCAAAGAAGAACAAAAAGTCGTGATTATTTTCATACTTGGGACAAACAGCCTAGCCTGAGTACAGGCAGACAGAAGAGTAGGCCTGATAGAGAAAGAAAGAGTTTGATAGAATGAAGAGAAATCAGCTGAACTTTTAGCAACAGTGTGGGCTGGCATGAAATATTGGAATCTGGAAGAGTCCCAAACACAAAAATACACCTGTCAGAACAGCATTTCTCCGCCTTCCCCCCCCCCCCTTCCATGGGCAGGGAACTTTGCTGAGTCAGCAGCAGTTGGGGGAAGCTGAGAAACAAAGAGAGATCTCCCAGGCCCTTATGCTGCTTAGGGTTCAAGAGCCCTTCTGCAGTTGAGTCTGGAGATGAAATGAAACAAACAAAAACAGCAACCAAATCTCCTTCAAGTTCAAATCTTGAAGATCCCAAAGAGATCACCCCCATAGATGTGAAGCAAGAAGTTGGAGGTTAGGCCAAAGGGCCAAGAGAAATCCCATAATCTGATAGGCAAGAGGTAAACTGAAACTAATTGAAGTTATATCCTAGTTCTAGCTCAGCTCAACTCATGATGGGATGTGGATAAAAGAGGATGGGGGAAGGAAGACATTAACCAAAGAAGTTATATGCATATATGCATAACCCATGGTCACAGACAACAATGCAGTAGACCTGGGGGGGGGGGGGGAGTGGAGGGAAACAATGGGAGGGGCATCTGTAATACTTTCAACAATAAAGATACATTTTAAAAAATAATAAAAAATTAAATAAAAATCCCCTTCCCAAGCTTAGGACAGAGGAAAGAGAAGACCCTCTTGGGGGGGGGGGGGGGAGGTAACTACAGTCTAGTTTAGTGCCTAAATGTGTGATGTACAATTAAAAATTATAAGATGCACAAAGAATAAAAATGTGAGCCACAATAAAAAAAAAGACAGTCAAGAGAGGCAGGCCACTGATGACCAGAAATGTGATCAGTAGAAGAGGTCTCTAAAGTGAATACATCAGAGGATTATGCTAAATGTATTAAAGAGGGACAGGATGGGTGAACAGAAAAGAATTCATCAGAGAAACTAAAGCTCTAAATAAGACCCAAAGAGAAATTCTAGAATAGAAAAATGTACCTGAAACAATGAATGTAATGATAAGCTTAAGAGCAGACTGAAATAAAAGATCAAGGAACTCAAAGACAAGTCAATAGAAAAAACCAAAGTGAAATTCAGAAATAAAAAGAATTAAAATACTGAAGATAGTGTCAGAGGTACATGGGTTAATATCAAATGATCTAACATACATATAATTGGAACTCTCAGAGTATATTCTCTCTCCAAAATGGAATCTAATTAGAAGTCAATAATAAATTGATAACTAGAAAAACCCTCACGTATTTAGAAATTAAGCTACACACTGCTAAATCATCTTGGGGTCAAAAAAGAAATGAAATAGAATTTATAAAATTCTATTAGTTAATGATATACTTAATGATACTTAATGATAACAAAAATGCAAATATCAAAATTTGTGAGATGTAGCCAAAGCAGTGCTTAGGGGAAAAAGGATAGCTTTAAATGCATATGTCAGGAAAAAAGAATGATTTAAAACAAAGAATAAAAGGCATAAAGATTGATGAGGAAGAAATAAACAATCTTTGTTTCAGATCGTATAATTATGTATGTAAAAAATCCAAAGGAATCAACAAAGTACTGTGACTATGAATGAACTTGCAAGGTCATAGGATACTGAAATCTGTACATTTTCCTGTATGCAAATTATTTCCTTAATAAAAGACAGAGGGAAAAAACAATAATGAAAAACACTTAACCACATGAAAAATACGCAGATACACTAAACTATAAATTCTATTCTCTATCCAGAATATTGAATTTATTATTTAAAAAACATGACTTCACAATACAAGGGAAAAGTACAAAGAAGTAATGTAAAGTTAAGCAGACTGTCAGATTTTTACTTTAAAAAAGAGATACAGCTGGGCCAGTGTGGCTCAGAGGTTGAGCATCGATCTATGAAGATCACGGTTCAATTCCCAGTCAGGGCACTTGCCTGGGTTGCAGGCTCAATCCCCAGTAGGGGGTGTGCAGGAGGCAGCCGATCAATGATTCTCTCTCATCACTGATGTTTCTCTCTCCTTCTCCCTCCCTCTCTCTGAAATCAATAAAGATGTACTTTAAAAATATACAAAAAATACAGTAAATCTAGATTGCCAGAGGGGGATCTCTCAGATTATATACAAATTGAATTTATTTGTATACAACCTGAATTTATAAAAACAAACACACAAACAAACAAAAACCAGTTACACATAAAACAGCATTCTTCTAGAGAGAAATTTGTATACAACCTGAGAGATTCCCCCTCTGGCAATCTAGATTTACTGTGAGAGCCAACCAAAGTGGAATTTCTTAACACTTTTATGTTAAGAAATGTCAAACATACTGATTTCAGTGATTATCCTCAAAGATAATGAGTGGCAGTCTGATGGGAAAAGCTGGACTCTGGAGCCAGGCAACCCTAATTCAAAGCTGGTCTGTGCCTGAGCTGCTGTGTGACCTGAGCTACCAGCCTGGCCTCTCTGGTTTCTTCATCATTAAAATGGAGAAAGGGTTGCTCTGTACATTAAAGAAGGTAACACATGGGAAACACTCGGTGCCTGGCTCACAGGCAACCCTCATAATTAGTTGCTGAGCTTATGACTAATGGAGGGGAGAGAATCTGAGGGGAGGTGGTGAGCCTGGAGAGGAGCTGAAGTTGTCAGGAGTGAGGTGCTCGTTTTGCTTGGCAACCAACCCCAGCACTGCCTGTGCCGAATGTCTGAATCCCAGAGGGCATTTTTTTGTATTAACGGGACCACCACATACACCCTCCCTCACCTGACGGCTCCAGAAGCCTGATTCCAGGTTGGCCCTTCACACCCGCAGGACAAACTGAAATGATGACAGGGCTCAGAACAGCGGCCTGGGTTTTCCATAACCCGGACATAGCTCAATGGGTAATCTTTAAGGAAAATACGGATGGTGCGACCAGATCGCTTCAAACCCATTATTCCAGAAGAACTTAATTATAGTTGCGTCCCACTGACTGCTTCAGATCAATTTTCTGAAACATCCGTTAGGCCCCCAGGGTTTCCGCGTCAAGGTCCCGTTCGTTCAGTCTAAGTGCTCTGCTCCCTGCGGCACCGGGCATATCAACTTCCTTACGTCTGTCTATGAGATTTAAAGATAATCCCATTAAATGATGTGCAGTCCGGCCCCAAACAGGGTTTCTCTGGGTTTACACTTGTTACCATATCATTTCAGTGAATCTCGGAATTGCAAGGGGTCTCCTTGGAGGTGAGAAAACCCTGGCACCCACCTCCTTCGCAACTCTACCTCCTGAGGCCTGAGGCCACTCCATCATTTCCATGGTCTCGAACTTCATTCCCTCACGAGGTGCCTTCATGCATGGCCAGGGAGCTCGATGGAAAGCTTTTTCTTCTGAGGAAATAAAATCTCCCCTTCAAATATCCGCTCAGGACTCCTCCATCCTCAGAGGAAAACCAGGATTAACACGCTTCGGAGTCCCATGGCAGGCCTTCCCCGCTTCCGCAGGGGCCAGCAGCTGCCCTGCCCGCACCATCCAACTCGGACGCTCCCTTTCCTTCTCTACCCGCGCCCTTGCTGTCCCCTGCAAAGTGCTCGCCACACGTGTGTGTGTCTCTTTTACAAGGGAGTGTTGAGAGGGGCCACCCTGGGCTGTCTCGGCTACGGCTGCACCCCCGCACCTGGCACGCTGCGGACACTCAGGGGATGCCGGACACCTGGGCATGTGTGTTCAGGCATTTTTAAAAAGCTCACACTCTCCTAGCCTTCCATAACCTGGCCATCTATCTTTAGTCCTGAGAGTTTGCAAATTGCAAAGCCCAGAGAGCAAGGAGATAACACGTCTCTGTGAATGAGGCTGGTATAAAGAAACAGGAACCGGGGAGGCTGTGGGACTGGCCAGGTACACACTTTACTCAAAGACACTCAAAGTCCAAAAATGTTTAACCACTAGGATTGCTGAGCATAATGTTTGTGGCTGGATTGTGCCTGCAGGCCACCATTCTACAAGCCTTCTCTCAAGCCTTCCTCCTCAAACAAATTTTCCAGGTCCCTTACCCCTTTCCCTGGAAATATTCCAGTGTGTCCATGTCTCCCCTAAAGTTTGCCTCACTGACTGGGAGTCGCAGCGCTCGGGCCCCAGGGTACACAGACTGTTACCCTCTGTGGTCTGGACAGTCCGTGGCTCCCCGCACAGCCCAGCAGGCCTGAGCTCTCTCAGCAGATGTCCCGAGTCGTTGGCTCCCATCGAGTTTACAGTCAATATGTCTTCTTTTTACCATGAGCTGCTGACAAGCCACTTAATGACAATAATATTTATCAAGCAGCCTAAACAAAGATCTCTGGCCTTGGAAAAATCCAGACCATCCATTTCTCGATGATGTTTTCCTTCAGCACAAGCCTTGATGAGAACAGGAACCCCAATTGCCCCGATCTCTCCCAGACAGATGAAGAACAAGCAGCCAATCCAATCGGAAAGGAATAATCCAGTTGGTGACTCTTTCGGACCAAGATAATTAAACTGGAGCAGGCATTCCCACACCTGGCTGTACGCTAGAATCATCTCTGGCCGAAGCCCTGGAAAGTCTGACTAAGTCTGGAGCACCAGGAATCTGTACTGTCAACAAGTTCCCTCGATGCTGTGGCACATCCAAGGACTGAAACTTGGGAGCCACTGTCTAGGCTAGCAGCATCTCCATCGCTTGCACTTTCTCGAAACTCTGGAAGTGAGGCCATCAAAATAACAGATGCGTTCTAAAATTTGAAAGCTACTGATCGCAATCAGGGTTGACAGACTTTTCCCTAAAGAGCCAGAGAGCAAATATTTTAGGCAAAATTGAGCATAATTTGGCCACACTTATATAATTATAGTGTGTCCCCAAAAATGTATACACACTTTAACAGCTGATAGCTCAATTTTTGAAAATGAAATGTATTTTAATAAACACTGCCTTTATAATTATTCAAAGTGTGTGTATACATTTTGGGGGGATACCTTGTATTTAAAATGCAGTCATTTGTGTGGGTTAGAGAAGATATGCTGATGCCCTAATCTCCAGGACCTCCGAATATGGCCTTGTTTGGAAATAGTCTTCACAGAGGTCATCAAGTTAAGATGAGGTCATTAGGGTGGGTCTTAATCCAATATGACTGGTGGTGTCTTTATAAAAAGGGGAAACTTGGATACAGAGAAACACATAGAGGAAAGACAATGTGAGACACAGAGGAACAAGCCAAGGAACGCGCAAGGCTGCCATAAGCTAGGAGTAAGGTATGGAACAGATCTCCCTCATAGCCTCAGGAGAAACCAACCCTGCTGAAACCAACCCACCTTGATTTTAGACTTGGCCTCCATACTATAAATCTGTGTTTAAGCCACTCTGTTTGTAGTGGCAGCCTAGAAAATGAACACATGATTTAAAATATAAAAACACTTCTTAACTCAAGGGTCATACAAACACAGGCAGGCAGCTACCCATGGGTTGTCTCTAAACTGCAGCCAACAATATTGGATCAACATCCTGGCCATCAACCCATTGTTCATACTCTCATAGTAGACCTAGGTTTAGGTCCCCAAGTCTACCCAAATATCACCTCTTCAGAGAGGTGTAATGCTGAGCCTATGCTTCAGGGGTCATGCCAGCCTTGCTCATTGCTATATCCATAGAATCTGACACGTATAACTTTCAGTAATTATTTAATGAATGAGTGAATTTAAGGCGTATAATCAGAAGCAAGCTCTTTCAACTGGAAGAGGCTGTAGATGTCAATAATCGCGGTCCTCTAGTTTTCAGAGGCAACTTAAAGCCACGGGGTGTCAGTGATTGCCTGAAGTGACACGGCAGAAAATCCAGGATTAAAATCCACTTGTCCAGACTCCCAGACTTAGAGCCCTTTCATCACACCACTCCACCTCTTAAACATCCTAAGCCTATCCTCGAACACTAGTACTTTAAACACAACACGTTGTCCACATTTTTACACAAGTAGTCTGCAATACAAAGGCATGGGGTAGGAAACCAGGTGTGGTTAGCGCCTGCCCAAAAGGCAGCCACAGGCAGGTCAAAGAGGAGGTACAACAGGACATTTAATGAAGAAAACACTGGTAGACGTTTCCCAGGACTACCTAGCTCCCATGCCTTTTTATAACCACACCTGATTTCATTTTGGGAAATTACCTCTTTCCTATAGTGTGTAGCTATGGCAGAGGCAATTCTCAGAGCCCACCTTCAAAACACAAAGAGAAAGGCCAATCCATATAATACCTGCACACAGTTACAGTCAGGGGCCTATACATGGCCTAAGTTCACTCAATGGGACACCGTTTCCCAGACTATGTAACTCCCAAGTGACACAGGATTCAGTATACAGGATGGGGCAAAAGTAGGCTTACAGTTGTTCTTATGGAAAATAGTACAATAGTTAATAAATAATAATACAAGAACAAACTTTGTTGGGCATGCTCACAACTGTAAACCTACTTTTGCCCCACCCTGTATTAGTTACCGATTGCTATGTAGCAAATGATCATAAACTTAGGATCTTAAAACAACATTCATTGATTTGCTTATAGGCCTGTATGAGGTCAGAATTCTCGGATGTTGTGGCTAGGTTCTTTGCTCGGGGTCTGTGTTGGTAATGTTATGGGTCAACTTGACTTGTCTAAGGGATGCCCAGATAGCTGGTAAAACATTATTTCTCAGTGTGTCTATGAGGGAGTGCCTGAAAGAGATTAGCATTTAAAATCAGTAGACTGAGTAAAGAAGATGGTCCTCACCAATATGGATAGGCGTCATCCTGCTGACAGCCTTTGTTGAACAGAAAGTAGAGGAAGGGCAAACTTGCTGTCTATTGAGCTGAGACATTCATCTTCTCCTGCCCTTGGACATCAGCACTCTTGGTTCTTGGGGCCTTCAGACTCAGACTGAATTACACCACTGGCTTTCCTGGTTATCCAGCTTACAGGTGGTAGATAATGGGACTTCTCAGCCTTATAATCATGTAAACCAATTCCTATAATAAATCTATATCTATATCTATCTATATCTGCATCTTTTATAGGTTCTCTTTCTCTGGAGAACCCTGGCTAACACAGAATCTACAAGATAAAAGATGTTGGCCAGCTGTGGTCTCATCTGATATGCCTCTTCCAAGATCATTCTTATCAGTAGTAAAATTCAATTCCTTGCAGTTGTAGGACTGAGTTTCTTGTTTCCTGTTTGGCTGTTGGCTGGGGGTCGCTCTCAGCTCCTTGCAGTTATTTTGTGGTCTTGGCATGTGACTCCTTCCACATTCAAAGCCTGCAACAGCACATAGTATCCTTCTGATGCTTTGAATCTCTCTGACTTCTCCTGCATTCCTCTTTTGCTTTAAAGGGCTCATATACTTAGGTCAGGCCCATTTTGATTACCTCCATATTTTAAAGTCAACTGACTTTGGACTTTATACCTGAAAAATCCTTTCACATCAGTACCTAGATTAGTGATCTATTGAATAACCAGGGGATGGGAATCTTGGGACATCCATAGAATTCTGCCTACCACAGGTAGGGAATACCTGGAGGCATCTTCGTTGCAGAGGCAGCAATGAAGAGGTGGTAAGATCCCAGCCACTCAGTCTCTGCTCCCTATTTCTTGATTCCTATCATTCCCAAGATTGGCCTCCCAGCCTCTCATCAAATCTGATTACTCCTAATATAAACAAATAAATCTCCTGCTTCTGTTGCTTGCAATCAAGAAATCTGATTGTCTCAAGCTCCAATAAGTATGCGGCAATCCACCACAAAACAGGGATTCTTATGGAAGGAGGAGTGTGGTCGAGTAGGAAAGATCACAGGTACACAGAGAGCGTTGTCAAATCACACAGCCTCACCCCCCAAAATCTGACATACTGAAATACTTGAGTTCTACTAAACCATAGGAAATCAACAATTGTTTTATTTTAAACAAAAGTAGTCAGTGGTCTAATTTAAAAATAAATTAACTGGTCAATTTAAGCCTTTGTTTAATTCTTTTTTGTATTTGAAAAGAATAGACTAGACAGAAGCTGAAGTTAAACAAACTAACACCAGTTGAAAAGAGAAAAATCTGTTAAAAAATCTTTTGACTCCATATAGTTGTTATACTATATTTAACTTTGTGTTTTCCTAAACCAAACAAATTCTTCCCACAGACTCAGCTGGACGGCACATGCCTCAAGGTTCAGATTTGGCACCTGAGCTTGTATGCAAGGTCTCCTTTCAGTACAAAAACTAACATGGGCAGGGTTTGGGGTTGGCATCAATGGAAGCACATAGGTATCAACAGTGTCCCTTTCTAATCCAAAATTTCCTCCCAGGGATTTCTTTGTTCTCTGAGATGAAAAGACTTGATCAGCTCATGTAATCTACTCACAAGAACCCAATCTGTTACCTCCCAACCCAGGTTTTTCTGACCCTACACAAATCAAAGGAATGTGACCGCTTCAGGGTAGAAAGGATGACTTGCCTAGATAAGAGTGGCTAAGCAGTCCCACTTGCACAGGGAAAAAAGCAAAAAACAAAAAACAAAGCAGCCCAATCTTCCCAAACCTTGATTTGTTTATAGACAGCGGCAACCTTTATGTGGAAAAACACATCCGTGCCAGCCTCCTTGAGCAGCCCTGTGGCAGCTCTTCCCTCCTTTGTTGAACTTAGCTTGGAAAAAGCACCGCCGAGTGAGGAGTGGTTGGCATCCGCAGAACGTGCTGTGTATTTCCACAGTCTACTCCAGCATAAACAGACCACACTTATTAGTCAGTGAAGAGTCAGGAACTACCCTGCTTGGGGAAGACAAAGGCCACAGCCAGAGAAATCAGGAAACAGATCAAGTGCACGCTTTGTGCCAGTCTCCTTCCTCTCTGGCCCCCTACATACCCAGGGCTCTCACTTTCCTCTGCATAACTTCAGGCACCCTATAATAGGGGGGGTCTAGCATTTTGCTCCAGAATGTGGTGCTCAGTATCTCATCCTTGGTTTTCAGGAGCAGGTAAGGAAAAGGGAAGGAGACATTTACTATTCTGAGCTCTTGATTAGTGAATGCAAAGGATGTTTGAGTGGTATAGAGATTTGGACTCTGGAGCCTGATAGCCTGAATTTGAATCTAACTCCATTACTATATTTGTCAGGGAAGTACTATAATTAACAACATAAACCCCTAAATCTCAGAGACTGAACATAACACAAGTTTTCTGCTCCTCGGGTCA
This sequence comes from Miniopterus schreibersii, assembly GCF_964146895.1. Taxonomy (NCBI): domain Eukaryota; kingdom Metazoa; phylum Chordata; class Mammalia; order Chiroptera; family Miniopteridae; genus Miniopterus; species Miniopterus schreibersii. The sequence continues at coordinate 96,966,659 of NC_138103.1, read as the reverse complement.
CTCTACAGTGTGCTTGTGGCCGAGAGGCTCTGCTCCATGCAGTCATTTAGGGACTCAGGCTCCTTCCATCTCATGGCCCTACCATCACCCAGGGCCTTGGAGTCAGCAGTCAGGGAAGAGTGATCATTGTCTGGAGGTGTGTATATCACTCTCACCTACCAGTCCATAAACCAGCACTCAGTTTCATAGTCTCACCAATCTGCAAGGGAGGCTAAGAAATGTAGTCTAGCTGCATGCCCAGAGATAAGAGGAAAATGGTTTGATGAATGACTACCCAGTCTCTGCCATAGTTTCTCACTTACTAAGGTGCCTGTGTTTTAGCTTCTTTCCCTGTTAAGTGGGTATATTAGTCAGTGTCCTCCAGAGAAATAGAACGTGTGTGTGTGTATGTGTGTGTGTGTGTGTCTAAGAGAGAGGAGTGGGGAAGGGTACTATGCTTTATTCAAAGTCTACTGATTTAAATGTTAATCTCAGTCTAAAACATACCTTTCATTACCCTTTGGGACAGCATGGATAGACCTGGAGAGTATTATGTTAAGCGAAATAAGCCCAGAGAAAGACAAGCATCACATGATCTCACTCATATGTGGAATCTATTGAACAAAATAAACTGATGAACAAAATAGATCCAGAGATATAGAAGCATGAAACAGACTGAGGGATCTCAGAGGGAAGGGGGATGGGGGTAGAAGAGATTAATCAAAGAACTTATATGCAAATATGCATAAGCCATGGACACAGACAATAGTGTGGGGAAGGCCTGGGGGTGGGGTGGAGTGGATCAATGGGGGGAAAAGGGGAGACATCTGTAATACTTTCAACAATAAAGATAAATTTAAGAAATAAAATAAAATAAATAAAACATGCCTTTCATAGCAACATCTAGACTAGTGTGTTACCAAATATCTGGGTACCATGGCCCAGCCAGTTTAATACATGAAATTAACCATTACAATGGGTATGATACATTAATATCATAAAGCACCCAGGACCATGCCTGGCACCTGGCAAACTCTCTGTAACTATTAGTTTACTGTCACATGCTCTTGTTATTATCATCACTACTACTATTCATTGAGGCCTCAGCACAGCACCATAGCTCCACCACCACCCTAGAATCTCTCCTCAGCTACCCCACCGAAATATCTAGGGATTAATGGACCTAAAAAGGGCTTATTTTACTTAGACAAATTATCTTCATTTTTCCCCCAAAGCATTTTCCTATGTACTATCTCACTCAGTACTCCACTCAAACCTTTTTTTTTTTTTTTTTTTTAATATATCTTTATTGATTTCAGAGAGAGGAAAGGAGACAGAGAGAGAGATAGAAACATCAATGACAAGAGAGTCATTGATCGGCTGCAGCCCAAAACCTGGGCATGTCCCCTGACCGGGAATCGAACCCTGATCACCTGGATCCTAGGTCAATGCTCAACTGCTGAGCCACACCCAGCCGGGCTCCACTCAAACCTATGAAGTGGGTCCTTCTCTTAGAGCTGAGGTTCAGATAGGGTGGCTGCCCTCCCATTCACCCTTCCTGATCTGTGCCTGTCCCATGTTCCTGATTCTGTTCTAAGAGAGCCACCGCGCCCTGTGTGGGAGATGCCTTTTTTAACACCTAGTCTAAAATTCAGTATATTATACTATAAATTATACTATATATTATACTTCTACACATAGGAGTAATATGTAACAAGTGTTGAGTAGGACTTACTGAAATACTTCTATTAATATTATTCTTTAGGTACTCCATGAATCAAATAGGTTTTTGTAGATAGCTCTTGGGGAACCTAGCTCACCATTTAAAACATTTAAACTATTATTTCCATGGGAAAACAAGCCCCACGATTCAAGAAATAAACATGAAGGAACTTTTGGAACACGACTCTGTTTATAAGAGGGGATTTCCTGCGCAAGTGCTGACACCAGGACCGGCCTTAGGCACAGCTGGGAGGCAGTTAGAGTTTGTCTTTGGTCTCCTTCCCACTCCCTGTGTTCCGGGGCTCGGCCTTCTGCAGCCGATCTGTTTGCTGCATCATTGCTTACACTTAAAAAAGGCCAGAAGCAGAAGCCAGAAGTCTGGATGTCTGACATGGCTCAGTCCTAACTAGCGGTGTGACCTCAGATAAGTCTTTTTACTCTGGTTTCCTTGACTATATAGCTAGGGGGTTAGGTAAACTCATGACAGGTTGACTTCTTGCTACACCAATTCTATCTGCACTGTCACCCCTCCACGGGGTCAGCTGCTTGGCAACTGCGACTCACATAGCTCGGCTCCCTCTCCTCCTATGTAGTGGTTCTAAAATCTCACAGAGGGAAGGTAATGCCCCAAAACCATCAACACACAGAGGAATTCATTGCTAATGGTGAGAGTTCAGGCACAAAGCCACTCTAGTGAGGAAATCTTTGAGGGCCATGGGGCCCAGCCATCGACCCTGAAACCCTAACAATTGGGAAAGAGCACATTCTCTGCCCTCTGACCACCTGGGCCTGGGATTATGTACCAGCCACCCATGGCTAGAGAGGGAATGTTTGTGCAGTCTGGAGAGATCGGGGTAACTGGAGCCATGTGGAGTTCAGTTGGGGAGAGTCATTCAATCGCAGACGTTGCCCCTCAAAACCCAAATCCCTTAGAGGGCAAATTATGTCAGCTGCCTGAGCTGCGGCGCTTTACAAATGCACTTGGTGCACAGCCTCCTGCCCCAAGAAGCACGATCCCCTCTCCCCAAGGACATGGGTGACCCTTTTTCTCTCTGACCTGCGTGCTGGCCAATCATGCTCTTCTGAAATCAGATACTCCGAGGCCAGACCTGTGCATAGCAAGAGAGGCCGCCTGGGCTCACTAATCCAATGAAAGGATAGCTTTACACAGGGCACATAGCGTTCCTCTCAGCCCATAATGCCTGCATGTGTCTAGGGGCGGCACTGCTGTTAAATACCCAAGACAAATCTAAGCCTGCTGAGCAGTCCCACTCTTGTCAACCCTGAGCAAAATAAGTCAGACAAAGTCACATAATACAGGCCCTGTCATCCTGAGACCTAGAGTTCAGCCAGTTTCTGTAATTCACTTAATACATGACCTTGGACAAGTCATTTAAAGTCTGTGGGACCTTCTGGCTTTAGGATTCTGCCAATAGGATCACATATTACCACGAAGTCATGACATTCCTCACTTTCACTATTTTCTCTCCAAAAGAATCAAGTTACAAAACAAGAGAAAACAAACATCAGCTACCTTTGAGTGCCATGCAATCCTCCTGTGCTCCCACTTACCAGTGAGGCAAGTATTATTGTCTTCATTTTACAGGTGAGAGAAGGTTTCAGGGCGATTTAGTGATGGCTATAGACTTAATCGTGTGCCCCCCAAATTCATAGCTTGAAGCCCTAACCCCCAATGTGGCTGCATTTGGAAATAGGGTCTTTAGGAGGTAATTAAGGTTAAATGAGGTCATGAGGGTAAGGCCCTAATCCCACAAGACTGGTGGCCTTACAAGAAGAAGAAGAGAACTCTCCCCCCACACACAAACATGCGAACAAAGGGATCAGATCATTAGATACTACGAGGGTCAGGCCAGAGAGGCCCCATTCCCCAAGATCTTTGACACTATTACCAGCCTGGCTGAATCACCTTCAACATCCAAAAAGAGATGACATATTGATGACGAGCTTTTGAACGCATGTGTCCCTGTGGGAGGAGGACAGCCATTCCCCATTTGAAAATGGGGTGAGGCTGGAGGCTCAGAAATTCTGCATAAAGTCTCCACGTAGCAAGAGACCAACCACCCAGCCTTCAGTGGAGAAGGCAACTTGGAATACCTAGGTAAAATCAGCCTGCTTCAAGCTCTTTGGTCATCACCCACAAAAAGAAATCTATTTTATCTTAAAATCCAGTACACACATACACCACATCTCATTGTCATCAATAGCAAGATACCATAAGTTTACCATTGATAAAGGGGTAAAAAGGCTGTCTATAATAAAATTCATCTTGATTTCAGAGACTTATAATGAAATAATGGGGTAAATGTATCTCTTAGATGAGATGATGTGTCCTGAATGAAATACAGAGAAAATTTCAAGTAACACTACTAACTTTTATTATGTGCAATCCACTTTGATATTTACTACTCTTTCCTATTCTATTTAATATAATTTCTCCCCCAAACACTGGTAAATTGATTTCAAATCCTTTAATGGGTTGCAACCTACAATTTGAAAAACACTGGATTAGAATGAAGGTATAGGACTCCTAGATCATTTTATTGAGAACTCCGAAGAGTTTAAATGAGTCTACTGGTAGGACAACAGAGTCCAATTGGTAACTGCTGTACAGTGTATCAGTACACATCCCTGGGCCGAACTGCCTGGAACCCGGAGGCAGACCCGCCTGCACACATTGCTATGGGAATAATTCGAGACACTAGTGCCGTGGGTGTTCACTGCTGTAACTTAGCCACGAGACATGTCAGCCAGGGCATTTCTGAGCACTGATTCCTGCATGCCTCCTGTATGTTGTAAGGTATGTGTCCAAAATTAGAGTGACTGAAAGCACCTAAAAAGTGTGATAATCCTGCTCCGTAACACCCCTGGCTAGGGTGTTAAGCTATTTATAGATCTGGGGTAAGAGGGAAAGTACCCTAACTTCTGTCTTACAGGTCTCCACCAATCCAAGGGTAATGGCCAATCAGAATGCTACTTGGTGCCACAGGTTTGCTCTTATCTTGGAGTCAAATCTGTTCCATTCCCACAAGAAACCAGATGACAGGTTCTTCAGCAGCTCACTTCTTTGCTATGCACTGGGCATCACTGGAGGGAGAGGTATGTTGAGCCACACAGATCCCTGAATGACCTTCTATTGGAATTACAGGCAAGTCAAACATCCTATCAAGAGAGTGGTACATGGAACAGACTGATGAGTTCCTCTATTTTGTTCCTCACATGAAATGAGGACTAGTCCAGAATTATTCATCAAAATGTAGAATGGAAAGCTTTTGCCTTTCTAAAGGATTTCCAGGAGTGGGCTGTCCCTAGTACCTCTATACACATGGGGGGAAAATAAAGAAATGGAATTTTTGTGAGCTGAACAAAGTTTACTTCTTATTTTCTCAGTTTAGTGTGAGTCTTTGAAAATATTGCCTTGGGAGGAACATTTAAACATTTGCCCTGGGACAAAAGTATCAAGGAGGTCAAGGAACAAGTCAGGTATGATCCAAGAAACCCAAACCGAAGTGTTAAAACTTGGGGCTTCATAAGCAGATAATCCGAGCTTTTACTGATCTCAAAAAATGTCTTCCCTTTCCCTGGCAGATCAGGCCTATTGCTACTCTCTGCTAGAAGCTAAGATCTTCTGCATGTTTGGAACCACAGCAACGCCCCACAACAGCACCCAGGCAAGAGGATGACCGGAAGCTGAGATCCAGCTCACATTCCTCTCATCCAGTGTGCGTCCTGGAACAGGGCTGCTCTGCCTGCAGGGAGAGGCCCCTTTCTGAGTTTGCTGTAAGGCACCACATGTGTTAGTGGAAGGCCCTGCAAATGGGAGGGAAGGAGTGAGTCATTAGCTCTATCATACTTCAGACAAATTACAAATCCCTCACAATTCTTCCTTAAATATGAGCCAGCTTTATGGAATACAATGGTGTTTTAATCCAGAAATCTGAGCCTCAGCTCAGATACAAATAAATACATGTATTTATGACATATTTGAAATACAGATGTAAAACTTTCTTAGAGCCTATTTATTAGAGATAGGTTCAAAAATCCCCATGCAATTTGAGGATGAGGGCTGAGGAAGAAGGGACTAGATGAAGGAAGGAGTGTCAGAATTGAGGCCCTTGGCGGGGGCAACACAACATTTTTCTCATAGGTTAAAGTATGCCCAAACTAGAACTGTGGTCATTAAAACAGATTGTACTTTGTTATGTCCGCCATAATCCCATACTCTGACCAAATTTTAGATGAAACAGACATTTCTTCCATCTGGAAAACCTACTGGTTCCCATCACAAACCCAGCAGATGAGTTCTTTTCTGAGTGGTTAATTAACCACTCAGTGCATGAGCATGAAAGGCAGGAAGCAGAATTTAGGACTTGGTGTGAGCACGTCAAACCCAGGCCATCTCCCAAGAAGCATCAAAATGAAGACAACGTGTTGCAACTTCTCACTCCAGCCCCAGCGCAGCTTCCAGTATGTTCTCCCATTGCTTTACATAGGGTCTCATAGGCCAGTCCAGCTGGCACACCTGCTACTCAGCAAGCCCAGCCTGGACCTGGCTCATGCTCCTTTCCAGTGGAATACCCACCCCTAATCATTTCCCAAGATTCTGCCAGGAAGCTTCCCCCCCCTTCTCCCTAAAGCCTCCCTCCATTCCCACAAAGGCACGGTAACTTTCGAGCCTTTCATTTCAGAACATACTTAGCTCTGCCCTGCCTCAAGGCCCTCATGCAGGTTCTCCAGGCTGACGGCCACCCATGTAACCCAGGGGGCCTCCCGTTCACCCTTCAAGTCCCCCATGTTTAGATTTCCCCTGAGAGCCACTCCTGCCACTCTTTCCTCTTTCCCAGCTATTTCCTTCATAATTCTTATCACAACTTGTAAAAATGCATTTCTTTGTTCACTTGTTACTTGTTGGTCACACCTGCTAGATTTTAATCTCCAGTGAGGATAAGCACCATATCTGCTTTACTTCCCTAGCCCACTGCCTGCTGCAGAGTAGGTGGGCACTCAAAAAATATTTGTTGGATAAATAAATAGATGAACAAATCCCATAGCATTTAGTTTTTACCTCTCGTAAGTAGGACAACCATATAATTTATCATCCAAACCAGGACACTTTTGAAGGTGAAAGGGGGTGCTAATTGTTAAATATGTTGAGATAAAACAGGCATCAACCAGGACATATGGTCACCATACCCCGATCTCCTCCTAAATGTTACCTCTTTACCAACTAAGTTCACAAGGTTCACAATATCTTTAGATGCCACTTGCTAAACTAGTTTCCTTTTGTGAAGACCAGAACTCTTCTGCTCAGGATCAAATCTTTGACTTGATGTTTCCATAGAACAGTTTCGTCTATGTCATTAACATCAGCTCCAATAAGGCTGAGCATTTTTCGTTTAGCACAGCCTTGAGTATGTCTTCATTGATAACAATGGCCTTGCTCAAGGAGCCCAAGGGAAAGGTTGCTTCAAGGGCAGCTAATGCCATCTTGGATATCCAATCCAAGTTTATTTCAGGATAGGCAGTGGAGTGTCACAGTCAATGGAGCAAGCAGATGATAACTGCAATGGCTCCACTCCAGCCTTCTAGAAAGGGAAGGGGGAGAGCAGACAGAAGGCCAGTGCTGAAGGAAGAGCCTTCTGTACTCAAACCCTTCAAGACTGTAACTGGCAATAGACAGAAGACTCACAAAGAGGAGGGGTGAAGAGAGAAGATCATGAGATAAATACGTCTGGTTTGGGTAGCTAGGTCTGCTTCTTTTCAGCTGTGTGACTGTAAAAGTTATACGCTGAGTCTTATTCACCTAGCTGTAGAATAGATGTCATCCTACTAAACCCTGGTACAAGCAAGATGATCAATAAAGCACCTACCATGCTACCTGACAGATAGTAAGTACTCAGTAAGTGTTGCTATAAAAGAATAATCATTATTATTTAATAAATGATGTCACCATTATAAAACTAGAATTTTACCGTAACAGAGCGGTAAACCCTGTGTTCAAATTCAACCAGTGCCACTTAACACCCGTGTGGCCTTGGGGAAGATGTTTAACTTCTATAGACTTCAAAATATCCATTAATTGAAGATAATTATGCCTATTTCATAAGATTGTTCTGAAGATTAAATGAGATCATGCATATAAAATGTTTGGTACAAGGATTAGCGCACAGCGTTGCATAATAATGATTTCTGGAGTAGAATTTGCTAGAAGTACAGGTACTAAAATAGAACTAGACAGCAAGGACTAGAATCTTTTTGAGAGGCTGTTGACTAGCCACAAGAGGGGTAGGGTGTGTCCCCGTCTACTGTGGTGTCTGGTCCCAAGGAGGGGAAATGAAAAGGAAGGAGTTGGGATATAAATTGTCCACTGAGGATCCCAATCAGAAAGTAATCAGCACGCTCCCTAAGTGCCTCTGGGTGGAGGAGGGAACAGGCTGGAGAACCGGAAAGGAATCCTAATCTGGTGGATTCAGTGACCTCTATTTTCCATTTGACCTTGCCATTACAGTAACAAAAAATGGCATTCTTTTAGATATTACAACAGTCATTTTTTAAACACTCACATTTTAATATTTCTCCTGTTTTTAATATTGACAACATTGTAAAGCTCACTATGGTCTGAAAACTCCTCAAATCTCCCTCTGGTGACCTTAAAAAGTGAAGGCCTGGGGGGCCAGGTAGGGGCTGCATGGAGAGAGGTAAAGGGGGGGATGATAGGGGATATATGTAAAGCTGTCAACAATAAAAATATATATATTAAAAAAGAAATAAATAAAATTAAAAAGAAATAAATCACCTTATATCAATGCTAAAAAACAAAACAAAACAAAAAAACCCATAACTCCACCAGGCACTGAATGTTTTCCTGGCCCTGTGCTATTAAGTGAATGTTAGGTAAAACTAGGAATATCTTTGCCTCACAAAAGTTGTGATTGTTTTTAAAAGAACACTGCTAATTATCTTCCTGGACATCTGACTTATTCAATTCCATGACATTTAAGATAGGAAAAAATTCATTTGGAAATTCAAATTTTAATGATTCCTCAATTTACAGAAATTGTCTTAGGATGCAAACTCCATTCCTTTCCCCTTTGCACTGGACAACTGCACATATGCAAATACTATATAATCACTATTGTAGAATAAAGTATTAGGACTCCCAAAATTGCTGCATGTCGCAACATTTGATGAAATAGGGCAAAATTTCACACACACAAATGCAGAAATACATATATACACAATATTTAAGTTTAGGTGTGCAAGATACAAAAGTTTTCATTTGTGTTTTGGGGAAAATACTCTCAATTAGGTGGACTAGAGACCCTCTGTGTGCTTTGAAGTTAAGAAATGAATTTATGAGAGAAGGGCTTTTCAAAATCAAATATTTCCAATCTTTATAGAAACTGAAAAGACCACATTTTGGTGTTAAGCAACCTGAAAGAGTCCCTTGAAATCCCAACAAACATCATTACATGGAGAAAGAAGCACTTTATAATAACCCTTGTGTCTGCCAAGCTGGTCAGCATTATATGTACCCAGACACATCATTTAAGGATCTGTTTTGCAAATCTTAATGGTAAAAAGAATTTGCCACACTTCAATTTAAATTCACAGTATTTAAAAGTGATCTGATGTCTTAAAAATGTTTTACTTTCCAATGAATTTTTTTAATCTCTGAAGTTTACATTTCCCATTTTACAAATCAATAATCTGAGACCAAGAAGATGTGCCTGGATAGGGTGGCCAGATTGAGCAAATAAAAACACATATGCAAATGTGCATGGGAAATATGTGTGCTAAAAATACTATACATTGTTCATCTAAAATACAAGTTTAACTGGCATCCTGTATTTTATCTGTCTACCCCACCCATGGGTCACCCAGCTAATGAATGAAAGAGCCCAGCACTAGAACTGGGTGTCCTTTCTGGTGTGAAGGTCTTGACAAATAAATTATTCCTTGAAAGCTAGATGATCTGGAAAACCAAGAGCTATGAACAGCATCCCCTGCCTTCAAGGAGCCTAGAGTCTAATGGAAAATGTTAGTAAACCTGGAACAGAGGAGGGAGTGTTAGGGTAACTATCTCAACAAATTAATACCAAAGAAAATGATTCTCAACCCTGGCCACACGTTAAAGTCAGCTGGGGAGCTTTAAAAAAAAAAATTCAGTGCCCTGAGATTCTGATTTAATTGGTCTGGAATGAGGTTAAAGAAATTGGGGGTTTTCCCTCCCCAAAAAATATTCCCAGATGATTCTAATATGCAGGCTGGTCTGTAATGATAACCTCTGGCCTAAGACTTAGAAATCTCCCCCCAAGAAATCTTGATTTATAGACTGTACAGACCTGGGCTAAAGTGTGGGGATGGGGGGTGACCAAGAGCCCCATGGTTCCTCTACGACATGTAGGTATTCAAAAAAGCCATTTAGTTTTGCAATTGGATTTATTGAATGGAAATCATTTTTCTGGAATTTATCCTTCTGACTTAGTTTCTTAGTCATTTCTTAGCCCATGTATTTTTTAGTCTGCATCCTGAAAAATCCATCCTAAGTACACAGTTCATATATCTCTTACAAACAGAACATAAAGAGGTAGCCCCATCTAATCCTGCAGTCTGCTCAGGATACCCCAGTTACCTGGAGCCCCTGGTCCAGGGTGGATCTCATAGGCTTGGTGTATCTCATAGTTTGTATATCTTCCCTTCAATGGAATCCACAAAATGAAAGCCCCACTCAAGCTCATGACTTCCCTTGAAGAAATAAGTAATGAAGCACTCGGGGTGTTTTCATTATTGCCATTATATTTGTTGTCCTAGTTAGAGAGGGGTCAGAAGCCACGACTGTATCTCCCTCTGCTCAGCTGTTATTGTTACCTAAAGACATGCAGCAAACGTGCAAGCGCAGGGCCTCTCTCAACAGTCGAAAGAGAAAGGAGCTGAGCCCCCTCTGTCCTGGACCCCCCGCTTCTCATTCCTGACGTCAGTGATGAGGAAGGCAGGTTTACTGCCTCAGTTGCTGCAGGTGTTCTCAAACTATGCCATCTTCCCTCACCAGCTTCACTTCACATGTTTTCATCATTTTAACCAAGGAAATGTAACTAAGCCCCGACTCTGAGGATCCATGTGGCCATGGGTCAAGCCGCTTGCCAGAGGGACACCATTGTGTAATTCATATTTAGGCCATTTTATGTAATTGTTAATTTTCCCATTCCAGAATCCATCTGGGATCCATTCAGCCTGTGACAGCAACACCGTTCTTTGGGATAGTGCGCCAGGACTGGTTTTCTTAGTTGAATGTTTAAGAGACGCCATTTCTCCAAAAGTGTTAATGTTGAAAAATCTGGTACAAATAAAGAGCATGATGGAGCCAAATCAGGCCAATTGTGTCTACCCAGGAATGATGAGAGGGCACATTTTTAATACATAAAAAGGCTAAATGAGTGTTCAGTAATGCTAACACCTGGAAACTTTAGGATCAAGACAAATAAAAAATATTCCACATGAGTCTGATTCATGTTAAATATTTCCTGTCTCAGTGACCAACAGGCCATATTAAAACCAGTCCCAACTTCCTTTGGTAGTCTTGTTCTGTTACCTACATGAAAGGCAATGCAAGAATTTTGATCAGTGACGCAATATTGCTAATTTTCATGGGTAATTTTCCCCATTAGTCAGAGATTGGCCTTGCCAGTTTGGAGGCCTCACATGCTTTGTGGGCTGTCATTGGGAACTAGCTGTCAAATGCTAAGACTAATGGAAATGTATTTTACAGGCCAGTTCCATCCTTTGTTTTCATGGAGACAGTTCCTGACCAGGCAGGGGAGCCTCACCTGCATCCCGGTTCTGAGATCTGCAGTCTATCTTTGTGACCACCTTGTCCTCATGTCATCAGCAAATCCCACTGAAAACCCCTCTCTCTTTCCCCTTGGAAGATGCCAAAATATTCCCAAGAGAAAGGGTGATCTTTCTAAATTCTTAGTTGAACTGGGAAGAAGCAGACTCATTCATTACACCTGCAAGGCCTAGGATTTGGCCTCATAAGCAAATAGGCCGACCATACACGGGAGGCGTCCTATACCTTCCTCTGCTGTGAATACAATTCGTTCAACCAAAAATAGACATTCAGGAGTAAACAGGCCAGCTCTCTTCAATGTCTTCCCAACTGATCAGGTGATATGATAGTTATGTTCATGAAGAAACATAACTATTATTAGTATGATTGGGATGCCAAACACAGCCAAAACAAGGCTAATACCATCAGGGATGTCTAGAATTAGAATGTGGTTCCCCTGCCTCATATCTGAAGAAACTTAGTCATGTAGTCCATACGAGTGCCTACAAAATCTAGAAAACCCCAGAGAGCTATGTATCCAGGTGAGCCGACTCTAATTCACAGGCAGCAATGCAAAACCCCTTTCTTCCTCCACCCCACGCAAAAAGTGAGCCTGTTCCAACTGTTTACAATGATTGCTTACTTTCCAACATAACCATAATCTTATTTTGTAAATCCTGTTCCTGACACACCTCAAACCATCTGTATATTCTTTCTTGGGTTAGCTTGGGGCTGTTTGGCAAATATATGTCATTACCTGTAAGTGGAATGTTTTTTAGCAGAGTACATGCCCCTTCTAAAGGCATGTTGCCATGGCTGCTAGGTGTTCCTAAATAATCTCTTTGGGTTCTTCCTCTAATATGCCCTTAGTAATTTTTAACATGTGTAAAATAAAGGCCAAAAGACAAAAATGCATCAATGCAACTACCTGGGCTTAAGATTCAAAGTAAGTTTGTACATGTTCTGAAACACAAGATATTGGTTGGAAGTTTACTAATAAAATTACAGGTGTCAATCTGAGGAAAAGGTAGCCCGTGTTTCAGATTCAGACTTGCAAAGAGTTTTGGAAATAAAAGTGATAAAATCTGAGTGGTAGAATGTCTGCCATTTCTTGTCCTCGTGGAGCTGAGCCAGGGCTCTCACCCAGTCTCTACAATCTCTCTCTCCTTTATCATTTTTCCATTTCTCCCTTGTTTAGGTCTACAAGTCGCTGGGGAAGACCTTGGAGCCCTAAACTAGAAAAGAATATGTGATCAGGCAATTCAAAGGGCACAGACACAAGTGAACGAACACGAGAAAAGAAAGCTTACCTAATTGGTAATCAAGGGTATACAGGATAAATAGTGATGAGATCACTATTGGACCCACAAAATGGCAAAGGTGAAAAACAATGACAATCCGTGGTGCTGCTGTGAGGAAATGGATTCCCTTAGGCATTGCTGGAGAAGGGGGAGCATTCATACAACCCTCCTGGAGGCACCTTGGCAGCATGTAGCAAAATTTTTCTGGTACAAACCTTTTAAAACCTTTTGCTTCACTTCTATGCCTCTATTCTAGAGAAATACTAGCATGTGTACACACAGGCAAAAGAACGTCAGTACAAAAGTATTCATAGCAGCATTGTTTGTTTATAAGATCCCAAAATTGGAAACAGCCTACCAATAGGGAAATGGTTAAACTATAGCTTATCTACCTGATGGAATATTTTGTTGCCATTGAAATAAATGGGGCAGCTCAACATCATCTGATATGAAAAGATTGCTAGATAAATTGACAATCAAGACAGCAATTTGCAGAACATTCATATGTTCCAATTTGTGGAAAACAATGAACTTTCTAGGTCTAAAACAAAATGTGAAAGTGAGACTCTTTCTTAGCTTTGTCTAAGGCCCCAAGAGACTCAGAACAAAGCAACAGGTGATTAGTGCTCTCTCGTTCCAAAATGAGCTGCTAGACCACCTAGACAGGACTTGCAAAGGCAGCCAGCCTCCACTGCAACCATTAGCCCTGCCCACCTGCAGGGTATAAAAGGACAGAAGTCGACAAGGCTGAGAGAATTCCTTTGGAATGATTTGTTGGAGTGTGGCGGTGTTTCCACCTTTACCTTGATCTAAATAAGAGGAGTTTCAAGATTTCTCAGAACTCTGGAGTCTATAGGGCTCAGCCTAATCCACGACTAAAGTTCATTTACTGGCAAGAGGCTGGATCCCACAGAATGGGGAGCCCGGGCACTGAGTGCACTGCACTGCAGCCGAATGCACTCCTCCTAAGAGCGGCAGCAAGGCTGCATCTGTGTTCCCTCTGGACAACGTGCGAGGGAGCCAGCCAGGGCCATTTTCAAAGGGGCCCCACCTGTAGAGATGCTTTCGTCACTCGCCACTCATATGGGTCCGATCTCTTGGGCATATGACACACCTGCTCCAGGGGGAGCTTTCACCCTCCCGGCAGAACCCGCAGCCTTTCACAGAGGAGGCCCTCAAGCTGGCGGAACCTGTGTGCACAGAGGACCAGGGAGCCTGGGAACTATACCCGGGACTTGAAAGGACTGGAGGAACTGTTACATACAGTATATGAGTGTCCAAGAAAGTTAGAAAGAACCAGCATATCACACTTATAGAGACAGGACCAGGAAACTGTTTTCTACCTACACCACGTTTTCAACGTAACATCGACAATTCGCATCGATAACAGAAAAACGCCTGGAAGTTTACACGCAAAACCAACTGTGATCTCTAGAGAGCAGAGTGTGGTCAAGGATGAATGGAAAGAACTCGTGCATTTCATTCTCTACGCTTCTATATACCAGTCTGATTTTCAAAAAACAAACATATATGGTCTCCTTTTTGGTAAACAAAAGCTTAAGATACACACACACACATTCATTGTATAAAAATTTAGGAAAGAAAATGGCCAAACCATAAACATAATTCCACTCCTCCCACCTCTGTTAGTATTTGGGGGGTTTTCATTCCCATTTTTTGCTTTGAGTAGGCAAATTTGCTTTGAATAGGCAGGTTCCCACTGGGCTCCACCTAACTAGTTAAGTTAGGAAGAGCCACAAGGATTGTTGACCACTTTCATCCCCTCTGTCTTTCTGTGGCTATTTTGGCTATGTGAAAATTTGGGTACAGGCACAAAAGAAACTGATTTGATAGCTGTGGGTCTCCTTTATTTAGCTCAAAATGCTCACAATCAAGGTGAAAATAAAAAATCATCAGTGTGACATTTCATGTACTGCCCTTGACAGCAGCAACATGGAAAACTAGAAGACTGGAACTCACTGCTCCTCTAATAAAACCAGAAACTCACCTTCCTTGTCTGGAAATGAGCCCTCAAATCAGACTTGCCAAGGCTCACCGAGTCTGCCCAGGAAGCCCCCTGAGCCTCCAACACCTAAATGCAAACTGAAGAGGAGACTTTATTTCCTTTCCGAGTCTAACTAACCTGCTGCGAACTCATCTCCTAAATACACAGACACACAACTCGAGACCCGCTGCCAACGTGGCAGCTCCTTGTTGGTTTCCAGCCTCCCTGTTTCCCCTGGGAAATGGAGAAAATTCAATTTCTAAACCTCTAAGCAGCAGGAACAATGAACAATTGTCAGCCCAGAAGGAGCAGACGAAGCCTATTACCCCACAATGGAAAGTAAACGGCATTGTCCTGAGCTTGTGTTTACTAGACGGGCTTGGTGGGTAAAATGATACAGTGGAGAGCGGGGCTGGTGTCCCACTCATTAGAAACCTCTGAGAAACACCAAGGGGAGCATCCAGCTCCTTTCTGTTTTTCCTCTTGCTGAGTATAGGCTTGGATAATTGCATGTAATTTCTCATGTCTGACTACATGAATGAAGCTTCTTACCAATTTCTACCCGAAAGCCTCCACCAAATCAATGAAGACAGGGTCAGCAGAAAGCCAATACCACGCAAAGATGCAATAAAAGTCTTCATTTTTTAATTTAAGTGGCAAACCAAAAGTCTTCAAGAGGCGACAATCTCATGATCCAGCACAACAAGCAACAGAGCACACAGACATTCTCTTGGTTTGGAGTATGAAAACCTTTTCTCAAGAGTAAATGAAATGGAGCTGAAATTGTGAAAGCGGGAAAGGCAAAGTGCGTGTTTTACCAAATCTGTTGGAAGTCAGTCATGCCCTGAGAGTAAACCCAAACTCAGACTGGTGTTAAAGCCCAGTTCCCTTTTAGCATTTGTTTGAAGGAGAAGAAAGGAAGAAAAATAAACTCCTAGACTTTAAAAAATGCAGTTTTTAAAACAAGGTTCCAGGGGCTACTTGGACGTTGGCTGGTGCTTACAAAACAATACTAACAAGTTGAGTGTAAATGAATCAAAACCAGACAGATTCCATTTCCCTTCAAGAAAATGGGTGTTTGGGGGGAAAAACTATAAACAAATCAAAGCTTCCAAAAATGTATGTGAGGTTTAACAAAACCACAGTGTTCTGAATAAAAACTGAGAAAATGCCTCCTGAGCTTCAGCCGTGGCTGGGTTTCACAGAGGTGACATGGAGGGGTAAGAAGGGCATCCCAGAGGGCCCCTCTGTGCCAGGCATCAAGTTTAAGGCATTTGATTGTATCTTCACAATCACCTGCACGACAGGTAGATGCCTTCTCCCACCTTACAGATGAGACAATGAAACTCAGGGAGCTTGGGTCGCCTTCTCCAGGTCATGCAGTAGTAAGTGATCCTGCAGGACAATCGTTCCTGCTGAATGAGGACCAGTGGTTTCTTGAGTGAGTATGACTTGATGCTTTAATAAGGCCATTTTGGAGCACACCGCTAGGGCAATGCTACACCATGTCCAGGCTGGTTTAGATGGGTGGCTGTGGAAGACTTGGATGGGGGAAGGGACTTACCTTGATTTAACTTAGGGCCCCTTGGAATTCATGTCATGGCTCCAAGTGACTCAACTTTATGGCGGGTCTATAATGATTGCTTTGGCTGCATTAATTCCTTTCATCCTCAAAATGACAATATGAGTTTTGTAGCACTTTTATCCTGATTTTATACCTACAAAAACTGAGGCACAGCCAGGCTAAGGAGGAGTCAGAACCATGGAAGGTCCCAGCCCAGCCTGTCTGGCTCCTCCAGTGCAGAGCACGTGCTCTCAGACCCTTTCCCAGGCTGAAAGGGCACCATCACCCATGTATTACAGAACTGGGTTCAGGATGACTATCACCCTAGGAATTAGGCAGTACTGGCTTCTTATCTGAGGCTGTTAGGGCTGCTATAATAACATACCACAGGCTGGGTAGCTTATAAACAACAGAGATGTATTTCTCACAGTTCTGGAGGCTGGAAGTCTGAGATCAAGGTGACAGCTCGGTCGGCCTTTGGCGAGGGCTCTCTTCCTGGGTCAGCCAGTACTCTCTCACTATGTCCTCACATGGGGGAAGGGGCCAAGGGTCTCTCTGGAGCCTCTTTTATAAGAACACTAACCCCATTCATGAGAGCTCTGCCCTCATGACTTAAGGCCCCACCTACTAAACCCAGACTTTGGGGGAGTTAGGATTTCGACATGAATTCGGGGAAACACATTTAGGCCATGGCACTTCTCAAGTATGTGAGCATTGGAACTTGATAGCATCTTCCCACACCTTCGTTCATTCATCTGACAGTATTAAGTGCCTATGATGCATATGTGATATATATAAATAGAGGATTATAAAGAGATCAAAGATGTACAGGTCCTTTTTCTCAGGAAATGTAAAACATAATAGCCTCGAACTGTTCACTTCCCAAACGTCCTTGGTTCTGGGGTTTTCCCTGCCTGCTTTCTGTTATTCTGTACCTTTTCAATTCGCTTGTTATTATGACAATTTCTTTCTTTTGGACACATCCGGATTAATGGTTTAAATTCATTTATCCCCAAGACTAGCCAATCTCATTAAGAGTCAAATGTATGGAGAGACAACTTGAAACCAAAGACTCCTTTACATTTTTAGAATATCAGAATCTGAAGGAACCTAGAGATGGAGCCTGTATTGGGCAGAGTAGGCTAAGTGGTGTAACAGACAACTCTAAACGCTTACTTCTGCTCTCACAGAATCCAGTATGTATGCTCCTTGTTGGGCCACTCTCCTCCAAGTGACACAGGGGACCCATGCTGTGGCTCCACCATCTCAACCAAGGGTTTCAAGACATCCAGCCTTGTCCAGCAGGCGGATAGAAAGAGAAGAGAAACTTCTAGAAGGTGCGCTCACTTCTAACTGCCTCTTCCCATTCTGTTGGCAAGAGTCAGTCTCATGGTCAACTAGGCGCCATGGTTACCAAGAAAAATAAGTAGGTTTAGTGGGCAAGCAGCCCATCTCTAACACAGACACCAAATGCCACCACCGTGCAGGTGCGAAAACTGTGCCTCAAAGCAGCTGACTGAGTGGTCCACGGTCACACAGGAGCAGATTCTGTCTTCCAATGCAGTGCTCTTTGCCCAAAATACTGACACTTTCTAGAAAATTTGGAAAATACAGAACAACTTAAGAAAATAAGAATTGTTTATATTTTGATGCCTATCTGCTAGTCTCTTCCATATACATTTGAATGTCTATTATATATACATAAATTTTTAATCATAAAATATTTAAAACATACAGGAAGTGATATAAAAGATACTTATATACCACCCTAGATACCACTGAGTGTACACCACTCAGTTTAACAAATGATAACATTTTGCCATACTGTATTTGCTTCAGTCCTCTCTTTTCTTTAAAAATAAAATGGGTCCAGCCCCATTTAAGCTGTTCTCTCACCTAAAGAAACCAAAAAGTGCCAGCCATCCTGAAGCTGGTGGGTATAGACTCTGTGCAAATTTTTACACTGTTGCTTCTTATACATCTATAGCCACGTATGTTACTTTTGCACATTTTAATTTTTGGGTGTTGCCTTTTTCGGTCAACAGTATGTTTTAAGACTGATCCATGCCAGCCTACGGAGAGCACTTTCACTCAGTTGAACTGAATGCGGTTTTCCACTGATGACTAAGTCACAGTTTATTTACTCATTTTACCGGTACAGTTAAATCGCCTCCACCGTTTCCTGTCTATAGTCATTAAAAAACCAAACTGGCATCAAATTATGCATACAAATTTGTCGCCTGCTTTTCCACTTAACATTACCTAGTATTCATTCAGACGTATTCCTTGAGAATTTTATTTTTAGCAGCTGCATAGTGTTCTCTCAAATGAACATACCAAATATTCAACTGTTCCCTCTGGCAGAACATTTAGATACTTACCACTGACACGCTATGTAAACGATGCTCCCATGAGCATCTTTTTATGTGCATTTTTGGCATATGATGACAAACAGAGAAGACTAAGGGGTGCCTCTGGTCCCAAACTCTCTGAGTTCAATTCCCAGTAATTCCACTTTTCCTAACTCTGTGGTTTTGGTTAATTACTCAACTTCTCTGTTTCTATAAAATGAGATTAATTACAGTATTTACATTGAATCACATAGTAAATGGGCTTATATGCTTTGTGGCTTATCACGTGTTTTTTAAATTCCCTTGGAGGTGAACTGTAGGCAAAGGGGGGCATTCCCGCATCCGCAGGCCAAGCTTGCTTACAGAAATCGAAGGGCCACTCGGACTAACAATGTCTGGTGAGATTCAAATCACCAACTCCAGAGCAGTAAATGATTACTGGTACACAGTATGCATTCAATAAGTGCTAGGTTTAAGATGCTTATGTCTGAAGTGACTACACATTGGTGCACAGACATAGTACGAGCACGCACCCCACCCCCCCAACTCTATCGCACTTTGGCTCTGTGATAGGACGCTCCACACTTCAGTTCTAGCCCAACTTTCCCTTCTTTACAAGGTTACCCAATCTTCTCCCTAGTTATTTTTCCATCTGGGACCTTCTAGTTTTGGCACCGTTTGCTGGGAACCTCTGCAGCCTCCCCAGTCAGCTCTCGCCATCTGACACGTTATACACCCAGCAAGTGCACCAAAGTCTCTAACTGAACTTCTGACGCTCCCTTTCCAATTCCAACCATGCAGTCGGTCTGTCCCAATATTTTACAGTGTCACCTCCCTCAGCTTCCTCCTCTCCTTTTGTCCTATGCGTGATGTCCCACTTCTCAGGTGACATCAGCTGGATCAAACCTCAGTGCCAATTACCTTTTCATAGGAATATAAAGAAAAATAAAGCACAAAACAAAGAAAGCCACCTACTGTTTTTAGGCCTTCTAGATATGGCTCAGGAGAAACTTCATTGGCCTCAGGAGACGTCTGTTCAGTTAAACAGCCGCTCTTCCTTCTGCTCTAAGGAAAGCTACTGGGCAGTGTCATGGGCGCTGGAGTGTGGTGCTCCGAGCTGGAAGGGGGTGAAGGGAGCTACGGGTGGGCAGTGAGGCAGTCAAGCCCGAGGCCCTGCCTGCACCTCAGCCATCGGCAAGCTCTCCAATCGGATGAGAACCGTAAGTTCACAAGGAAGCATTTAGCATACAGTTCATCACTACACTTTCCAAACGGCCTGGGATGACCACGCAACTTCCCTCTCTGTAGTGCGGGAACACCTAAAAGGCCCTAATCATTGAACTCCATCAGGGTTAGGCTATTTCCATTTTATCAAACATGGTCTGAAGTGCCTTAAAAATCAACAACAAAATAAGAAGTTTCTAGAGAAGGGGAAACACACACACCCCACTCTATGTGATAAAGTTAGTTGAAGAGATTAGGTCCTACCTCTCCTTTTATGGGGAAAATTCGTGTCTTCTCATCTCTAGGAATGCATTTGTTTTCCTTAGCTGCTGGCTTAGTTACACCCTTCCTTCAGTAGTGTTAATTCCCTTTCCTACTGCACCCTGACCGCAACTAGTTCTGTTGTGAGGAGTCTTAGCAGTAAAATCCAAATGGAACTTTGCCCTCTGTCCTATAATGACTGGCATTAGTCCAACGAGACCATGTCTAGACTGTTACAGAAAGTCAGAAAAGATGTCATCCTTGGTTGGCTTAATGGTGCTTTTTTAAAATTTGGGGATGTTAGATAACCCTGTTGCCCCTTTTTATAACCCAGGAGTCCCAGATCCTGGCTTAAAATTCCAGGGGCCTAGTAATGAAACAGGCATAAATCTAATCGAGTCTATGACCATGTCACCCATTATCACACTTCCTTCACACGAGTGCCATTGGGAGCTGCTGATTCCGCAATCTTAGGCAGAAGCCCATTCATGGCTTTGCTAGATTCCTTTTTTCTTATGGTTTTTTGTTACTGTTTTGTGTTGTTTTTAGTCTATAGTTTCTGAAAGATAATGATTATGGAATATCAAGGCTTTAACTTTATGCCCAGTAAGGTGCCCTACCCTCGGTACATTCTAATTAGAGATACAGATTCACGAACTCTACACCTCCCTGAAGGCATAAAACAACAAGCCCCCTCAAATACAGCAAGACTTACAGATCATGATAACGAACAAAAAGAATCCCATAGAACCCCTAAGAAATATTGAAGACATATTTCTAGGCTTTTCCTAATTTCCATGAGTTTTGCTGATACCCAAACAAAATGGAGCTCTCTCAACTGGAATGGAATCTGCCTCATGGTTGTACAGAGCACTGCCTTACAGGGAGGCAGGACTGTGTCAGGATGAACAGAGTCAAGGCCACAGAGAAGTGGACCCCCAGCCCCACCCAACAACTGACAGTGTCCACCTTGGACATTCTATTTAACCCCCTCAGAGCCAGTTTCCTTCTCAGTTAAACTTATACAGACAATCTCTCAGGGTTCTCCCTGCACTGAGAAGTCCAGTTCAAGTTTGATAACAAATTCACTTCTAATGTTTCCTCCATCAATAAAACTGAAAAACAATACCTACTCTAACATCATGGTATGTGGAGTACCATAGAAATTTAAATCCCCTGTAAAAATCTTAGAGAACACTCAGTACATTCTAGGTAGAGGCACAGAGTCACAAAGCCTACTAATCACAAAGTTTCCAAGAGTCTACAATTCCTGGAGAATAAATGACTTGAAACTCAAAAAGAGCTCATTTGGATTAGACCCATATTGAATATCAAGCATACTGACCAGCCTTGTACACAGTGCCAGAGGGACAGGCCTGGCCACCCTGTAATTCCACCCTTGATATAATAGGGTTTAGCATGTCTGGGAGTATAGAGGCATTGGCTGGATAAAATGAGAGAAGTTGAAGAGTTTCTGGACATTCCCTCCACCAGCATTATTCCCATCTTCTGACTTCTGGTAACTGCCACCTACTTAGCAGCCTGCTATTTGGGGAAACACAGACAGGAAAGTGCTAGAATGGGACATTTTCTAGTCTAGCACCCCCAACTGACTTGGAGGTGGAATAGCAGTGGCAGCAAAGGCCACACAGTCAGGAGCAGATGGACTGGAAGGACAGGACACACCCAGAAATGCAGCAGGTGCCTGAGTGGCGCAGATGTCCCTCACTTGTGTAAAGTACAGTAATGAGAAATCACCGGCTTCAGCCTTCTGTGTTATTCAGCCTTCAGTGGATGTTAATCCCACTCCAAACATTCTACAAAGATTGCACTAATTGTCTGCTGTTGATTTCCTTGCTAAGATTGGCTCCTGCCCTACAGGTCAAGTGGGGAAAGACCAAGAGGAACCTTGAGAGCACAAGAGGAAAGCAACACATAGGGACAGAGACTTGTGCTCCAAGCTGAAAATGGCAAAAAGAAGGCCTGCTTGTTATAATTACAGTGGTTAAACAACACCAAAGAATATGATCAAATGACTGGAAGGCAGTTTCTAACTGAGTTACACAAGACTGCATCACATTTGCAGTAAAAAAGGTAAATATTACAGTTGGTGAAAAGTTAAGCATATCTGGCAATAACAATGTATCAGATTGTGCTGAATCTTTTCTTTTGGCTGACAGAGTTGGAAGCAACTGCCACCCAAAGGAGAAGAAATACCCAGGAGAAGGCCAAGTTCCTGAGAGGTCAAAACATCTCTTTCATTTCTCTCCCGGTCGATACCTCGGCTTCTCCACAAGGAGCAAAGCTGCAAATTCACCACTGGCCTTCACTTGGCACCTTCACAGTTCCATATGAGCTAACTAGCCGAGCTTGCAAAACATCTTGTCAGGACATGGTCAGGACTTAGACTAAAAGGCCTGGAAGAATCTGGCGAAAGCTCTGTGAATGGTGGTGTTCTGGTGAGTCCCCAGAGCTGGGAAGCCAGGCTCCTGAACAGTCAACATTTCCCATAGGCGAATTCCTAGGTAGTCATCAGTGTTGGAAACCCTGAGTCGTTCGATGGTGTCATCCCTATTTCCAGACCAAGATGAGGGTGAACATTGAATAAGTCATCCATCTGTCACCTGCAGCATCAGGGAGCGCCAGGATCAAGCCTCAGCCTTGTCCCCCAGACCACACCCAGCTGCCTGCTCCATGTCGGGGCTCCCAGCGCTTAGGCTTCACTGGGTGCAGGCTCACCTCACTCACTGCCCCTCCCTGTAACCGGAGACTCACCAGGAGCAGAGAACAGCCAGGGTCAGGATGCTTGCAAACCCACGCGTTTCCGAAATCCTCATGGTACTACCATAGCCCCCTCCCCAGAAACCCTGAAGAATCGGGCAGACTGGCAAGGAGGCTGGTTGGCAGGGCATGGAGGAGGAGCTGGGCACTCTCTCTTCTTGCCTCCCAAGAAGCATAGCACAACGCTCCCCTCCTTGTCATCCCACTCACCACGCCGCCAGCGTGGCCAGGAACCAGAAGATTCCCAGTTGTGGAGTCTGTACTTCCCTCGACCTGGATGCCAACCAGTTAGCAAGAGGAGAAGAAAAACTGAACCTTTCTTCTTCTTTTTTTTTTTAAATATTTGAGGCAAAATTATACTCATTTTACACTTTAATAGAAATTCTTAGGAAAGAACTGATGAAGATTGGGGGCCAGCATATGCCCTTTCTTTGGGAGCCTGGATGACAGTCAACTTGGCCAATTAAAGGCACTTGCGCGGGGCTCAGGAACACATACGCTCCACTGCTTCCTTCTTTAGCCACAAGTGGCAGAGTTTTCACTTTTTACCATAATTCCTCATGGAAGAAGGCTGAAAATTGTGCTTAATGCAATTTCAGAAAAGGAACCTGAGCTTTGCTCTGGCATCCGATGCAGCATCTCTGTAAACAGTGTGGCCAGGGGCTCTGCAAGATTTACAGGAAACGCCGATTGTCGGAGCAAACGTTCGCCCCTGCTCTGGCCCCATAAAGCTGCAGTGTTGGCTCTGCAGCTCTCCAAGCCCATGACTGACAACAAAGGAGAGATCAACACCATGCAGTCCACCTCTAGCTGTGGCCTCCCAGTGTATCCACTTGGGTTCATCGACCTCACAGAAGCAGAGAGGAAGTTTTAGCTTGTGTAGCCCTCCCTCCCCAAATCCTTAGAAAAGTGTCCCTGAAATAAAGCATTTGCAAAACCTCCCACCTGCAAGGTGGTGGTGATGCAAGGATTTTCAATCTGGAGCAAAATGATAGAAAAGGAATGATCATTTTCCGAAAGTCACGTGGTGAATTTCATACTCACACTCGCTAGATGCGAGCCAGCCCTCCAAGCTGAGCATCGAGGCAGCTCTACCAGTACACGTCTCCAGTTACCAAGAGTCAAGTCATTAACAGGGTGACCACAGTAATTACGAGTGTGGGATGGAAAGAAATGAGAAGAAGCAACATTCCCTGAGAATGGGGTTTTGTGTAACAGAATATAAGGTCCTTACTTCAAACTTTATTACAGGAAAGGGAATGATTGACTATCAAACACCCTCCTCCCACCTTGAAATAATAAAACTGAAAGCTGCAAATGAACAAACAAGAAAAACAAACAAAAACTCATAGACACAGACAATAGTACAGTGGTTACCAGAAGGAAGGGGGGGTAGTAAAGGGTAAAGGGTAACAGAAGATTTGACTTTGCGTGGTAAACACACAATGCAATATACAGATGGTATATTATAGAATTGTATACTTGAAACCTATATAATTTCATTAACCAATGTCACCCCGATAAATTTAATTTTTTGAAAGTCCAGGCCCTGGCCAGGTAGCTGAGCATCACCCTGATACACCAAAGTTGTGGGTTCGATTCTCAGTCAGGGCACATGCAAGAATCAACCAGTGAATGCACAAATAAGTAGAACAACAAATCGGTGTTTCTCTCTCTCTAAAAATTAATCAGTTAATCAATAAATCTAGGTGATTACCTCACAGACCTTGCTCTCACACCCGCCTCTTCTGCCCCAAGTGAACCAGCTTACAGGTTAATGTGCCAAGTAAGCCTCCACCAGGCAAGGGCCTCAGCATGCTCCTCTGGGGGGCTTGCAGATGAGGAGCTGTGCACAGGCTTTTGCTAAATGAAAGGGTGTTTGTGCTTCTCAAGTCACAGCTAGCACGCCCTCCCCCAATCAGCTTCTTTACTTTAAAGCTGATGGCCTATCTGTCTTCAAATGCGTATTCTCTAACCAGGATAGGGAAATGTCAAGTTGTCTGCGGAGGGGGGAAAAGTTTCTCAATTACGCATCCGAATGTACTCAACACACAAAAGAGGCCCAGAGCTGACTTGGCCAAGTCGTGTTGGAGGGACAACATTTGGCCCTCACCACCCTGCGGACAAAAGCAGGCACACATGAGTGCCGCAGCAGCCCCGACGGGGCCCAGGTCAGGCCCCGCATTCATGCCGGGAGGGTGGAATGCCCCTGTCACATAAAACCACGGCGGGGTCAAGAGGCAAATACACTAATCAAGGAACAGAGTGGGACCTTTCAGTGTCTTCTCTCTGGCTCCGATGCTGGCGACGTGAAGCAGTCTTTCTAGCAGGCTTAAATGTCCAGGCAAAGTAACTTCACTCCATTAGTGAATCTCCCAGCAGACCGACAAAGCAATGGGTAAGAAAGGGAAATGGACTGAATGCCTACTCTGTGCAAGGCCTTAAGATAAGCACTTTGTAAGCTATAAAGAAGTGGAGCAGAGCCCCGCTGTCAACGGGGGAGCAAGCCCGAGCAACTACGGCAGCATATGGCTGTCCCATGAGTGGCAGCTGTCTATTAGCCGTTGCTCTTTGCCTTTTTCTAACAGAACCTTGGCTTTGTTCATTTAGCAGGCAGCCACGTGTTTTCCTAAAGGGTCAGCTTCTTCACAGCCCTGGAGGTAAACCTCAATGGTCCAGGCCAACGGTTCTAAATTCTGCCTGCACATTCGAGTCGCCTGCCACCCTGTAATTGAGCCCTTGATTTCGGAGGATTTGGGGTGGGTGTTGAGTAGGGAAGCAGAGGTTGAGGAGTGGCTTAAACATTCCAATGAACGGCACCGCACCAAGACTCTGATTCAATTTGGCCAAACACAGGTCCCAGCATCCCAATGTCTCGTTATGAGAACTGTCAAACTCACAGAAAAGTTGAAAGACATGTATACTGGACAGGTAACATTTTGCTCTGTTTGCTTTACCATATATATCTCTATAACTCCCCAGCCTATCCATCCAGCGATCCATTTCATTTCTTTGACTTATTTCAAAGCAAGCGGCAGGCATCAGAACACTTCACTCCTAACACGCCAACTTGCATAGTTCAAACCAGAGTTTAATATTTGCTTCTTTCTTTGGGTCAAACCTACATTGAACAAAATGTACAAATCCCAGTTGTACCATTCCATGAGTGTCTAATTTCCTTCTGTTTGTATTCCTATTTTAATAAAACTAAAATTCATTAATTCACGTGTTTTAAGCATCTATTATTGTAGTGTTGTGGTCAACTGTGTAACAAGAAGTAGATAAATACAACGAGACGCAGTCATAATACCTTACAGCTTCCACATCCATAAAACAAGGGTGCTCTTTCACCTGACTTTTGAAATAATATTGTCAGGTGTTAGAGGTTATTAGTGATTAAAACGTGGGTGAGAAATGTCTCCCCATTCTTCTTTTAATCTCCTGGGTACGTTTAACTGGTGCATTGCCTGAAATGACAAGGTGTTCTGTTTAAAAAATGAAACACTGCTCCCATCTGCAAGCAGCCTCTGTGAACCAGGGTTTTCTCAATACTGTACAACCTGCACGAACCACCGCAATCCACAGGGAGCGATGCCCTGGCCGCCGCGACCCTGGGTTCCGGGCCTGTGTTCAGAAAGGGAGCCTCATGGCGCACGCAGTTGCCTTATAACAAGTAGCCATGAGAAATGTAGACTTACAAAGTAGAACTTCTATGAACTCTTGCCTACTCCTGCTTTAGATAAAATATTTCAGGGGGGTGGGGGAATAAAAGATAAACTGTTTTTTTGAAAAAGTATGTAAACCACTCCATCTTATCCATCACCCTCATCCTGTTGACGAGGAAACTGAGGCTTGAGGACCAGAATTCTTTCTTCTTTTGGTCCTGGTCCCTTTTTACTATATGTAATATAAAAGTTGAATTAATTCACAAATACTTGTTGTGCAAGATGTTGTGCTCAGCTGTGTGCTCGATCTCGTGCGGTTTAAAAGCATAGGAGGAAGACAGAGTGCCTGCCTCGTCCTGACCACTAGCCCCAGAGAAGGGCTTAGATTTCCCACGGAGAAGAAAGACCGGCATCGTGTATAAAACGACGCAGGGATGGCATAAATTCTAAACGGCACAGACGACAGAAGTGCTAATTGAATCCAGAGAAGGGAACCGAGTAGCTGGGGAGACTGGGCTGTGTGCGGAACCTAGGTTGCCTGGCAGGCCCATCAGGGATGTGCGTTGGAGGAGACAGACTTGTGGAATCATTTGTAGGAGCCTATCCTATGGCGCCCTTGGGAGACACTTCAATTAATTGTTGATTTCATTTACTCTGGGAAAATTCTACATTCTCCACTTTTGCATTGACCTGGTCTCCAGATCTCTGGATGTACCTTCAGATTTGACTCAGGCCGACCCTAGATCAAGTCAAACCTACAGGGGGCCTGTTATGTGAATCTGGAATGGACTGTTTGGTTCTTTTTATTAACTTGGGAGTAGAAGGTATGAGGGTAGGGATAAGATTAGAGCAGAAAAGATTTTTCTGAAACAAGATTTAAAATCTTATTGCAGAGAGGTACGTAATAAAACCACTATCAAGATTGTGTCAAATCCAGGCAGAGGAGGAAGGCAACTGGATCCAATTAACTTCCCCCCCATAAGACGTTCGCCTGCTAAAGTGATAAGCGTTACCAGTGTTACGAAGATTATTTAATTTTCTAAGATCTTGGTCTCTGGCGTTGTTCAGATTTGGTTCCCTAATACTAGAAGCTCCAGGCCTCCTGGTTCACTGCTTTGAAAATCTAAAACATATGACAGGATAATTGTAGTGAACTTGACAAGAAACCCTGCTTACTCAAAATTACCAGTCAATTCAAATGCCCAGTGTGTGTGGAGTGCCACACGTTCGAAGCCTATAAAAGTAGATGTTGGTGACCCAAGCAGCTTGCTTGCACAGCAGGCCAGACACAAACAAATGTCCCTGCTCACTCCTTCTGTAACAGGACACTGCCCTCACCACTCCCCACCTGGAACTAGCTATTGATATTCAATAGTGCCACAGGGCCCGGGAAAGGTCTTGAATAACCCTGCTTGCTGTAAGCACTCAGAGCTACACTTTTGGGCCCCTTGCTTGTAGCTGTGTTGCCTCAAGAATGCTACTTAGCTCACTCACAAAAGGCAGGTGCTCTCAAATGATTTGGCCATTCCCAAATCTCTCCTGAACTTTTGGGTTTTTTGGTGGGGAAGTCAGGCTATGACTTCACTATCATGGGCATCTGCCCCTAAAAGGCAGAATAAGACTTTTACCCCACATCTTATTGTCTAGGTTCCAAATCGAGTGATATCACCCGATTTTTATATTTCTCATCTTTTAAACGTCTAGGAACAATACTCATACACACTCAACACGCTGCAGAGGCAAATTTCTAAGTCAGCATTAACTATCATGGGACGACATATGCCTGAAGAGTCAGGGGAGCTATTTTTTTATTGAGAATGGGTAGGTTCAGGGGGAATTTCTCCCTCCTCTTTCACGATCAAGGAAGACTTTAATGAGGAATTTAGGTACACACAATAGAAAATGCGTTTCAGTTTGAAGAAGTTGACTCTTTGATTCTATATGAAAAAGTAAACTTTAGGGTCAGATGTCATTCCTTGGTGTCTCCAGTCATAGAGGAACACCCCAGCAGTCTTCTAGGAGCAAGCACAGTCCTGGAGGACTGGAGGAGGGGGGCAAGGAAGACCAGCTTTCTGCAGCACTGAGTGTATTCTTTGCCAGTCCAGAGACACCACCTCATAGCACCGCCTGCCTCTGGGGCCAATGGGTCCTGTTGTACACGCTGCTGAAAGGAAGTGAGAAACTAAAGACATCGAAATTCAACATAGGTCCTCAGGAGTTCTAGAGACGAGCCTGGGTCCCTAGCGTCTGCCAGGAGCTGACAAATTGAATTAACCAGCTCCCTGGAATCGGCAGGTGACCAGCTCCATTAAGCTAGTGGACATTTTATTGTCATCTGTGACTGATGAGCTATTCATGGAATTCCTCTACTCTTTGCGAGTCCACGCGCTTAAACCCCAATTATGCATCATGCATGCAGCCCACGTGAAGACAACACACTCATTGACCCTCCTTGATGGAGCAGGATAACGTCTCCTGAAATCGATTACATGGGTGGTCTGACCCTAAGTGAGAGTGGAGCTTAGGATATTGATCTCCGTTTGCAAAGTGTTTCTTTAATCACTTCACGAGCTATTCCTTGAGATATTTAAACCGACTTTCTGCTCCTAGGATGAACATTAAAACCAAACCCCAGGTCCATTTCTAGGATAATTGGGACCTGAAGCAGTTATTCCAAGGGCTGCAGACCCAATCTTCACAGCAGATCAGGATGCTCTGTAGCCGATGTGAGGGGAAAGTAAAAGAGACCATGAGAAAGAGCACAAACAGTGCCGGGCAAATGGCCCTCCCTCCACAGCAGATGAGCTGTGTCTTTCCAAAACACTCAGGAGGCATCTGGCCAACAGGGTGTTCAATAGTCAACAGCCACACTATCCACACAGAATGAGGGCAGCTTCAGGAAGAGGGAGGTGCGCAGACAGGGAGACATCCAGAAAGCCTGAGCTAACTGCAGGCCCCAGGGTCCGGGTCCAAGAATCTGACATGGGATGGTCCCTGAAGATCAGCAGGGGGTTGGCCCCTGAAAACCACATGGCTCTTGAGCTCACAAACCTCTTCGTAAGTCACACCAGCCAACTGAGAAACAGCACACTGGCCCAGCTGCTTGTGGGATTCAGGAGCTCATCCCACTAAGAAAACCTGGACTGTGAGGTCCCTAAATGTCCTCCTGGCTTTCAGCACCAGGAATCTGTGCTCATGGAACATCTCCACAGCTCAGAGAAAGGTCCTGAACCCCCAGAGGTGGTGATGATGGTGATGGTGTGGTGTGTGTTTGTGTGTGTGTGTGTGTGTGTGTGCGAGCGCATGCATGTGTATGTGCGTGGGCGTGTGTGTGTTTTACTCTATCAGGGACCTTAGAAAGTTTAACATTGGGAAGACCTCAAGCTCTAAACTGAGAAAAACATGAGTTTGAATCCCAACTGCCAATCACTAGCTGTGTGAGCCTGAACAAGTGATTTCCCCTTTGAAACATCAAGTTCCTCATCTGTAAACTAAGGGTCATAACAACTGCCTTGTAGCTATTGTGAGAATCTGAGAAGTAAATGAGATGATACCCACAAAGCCTGGCACATAGTCAGTGCTCAGTGGTTACTGTCGTCTCTGTCCATATGGTCTCAGAATCTAAGACACACACACACGCACACACACACACACACACACACACACAGAGTCTCTGTCCTTTGTCCTAGTAACCCCAGTTCTCAGAAAAGCACAAATTATTACCTATGGCCAATACAGGCTGTCTTTATTACTATAATCTATGAAAACTTAGAACTATTTTAAGAGGGCTCAATATAGAGAAAGCACTGAGATCACGCTGTGCAGGTGCTCTGAAGGTGGACACCAAGTTTACAGTGAAGAACTGAAAAACGAAGTTGCGTAGACAGCTGGAGCGCAGCGACCTCTCTTCCTTCATTCAGCAGTTTCTGAAATCCTATCTTCTCGATAGCATCTCCCTTCAATAAGAAGGGGAGGGCGACGTTGGAAATCTTCCACAGCCGTTCCCTTAACGCCAATATCCAGGCTGACGCAAGGTGTTGACTGATGGGAGGGGGTCAAACTAGAACTTGAAGCTGCCAGAGAAAATGCAGGAACACATATGGCTATTTGTGACAACTGTGTACCAGCAAACCTTAATGGCCCTTTGCCTCGTACCTCCCCCAGCCTCGTGAATGGCAAGCAGAACGCTCCTCCGTGAAGGCACCATTATCCAGTGCTGAGGACTTGTCATTTTCGGACCCTGTAGGAAGCCAAGTAGGTAGAAAGGAGAATCAGCTGACAAACCACTGTGGGGGGAATAGCGTATTCTCACTCTTCCCCTCAGTCCCCAAAGCAGTGTGTATGGATATTATACCTACGAAAACAGCCAGCCAGACACAGCGCACAAATATATCATGCTCCTGCTCTTGGCAGAGACCCAACTAGCCCCAGGTGCAGCCTTAAGCAAAGTCTCTCAGCAGCCACTTGTGGTGGCCGTGAATTATGATCAGACAGGCATCGTGTTCCTGTTCAGATTGGAAACCGAAGTCCTGGAGAAACCGATGAATGTATCCCCGGCTCGGCAGTTCAAAGAGCCAGCGATCACAAAGCAGCAGGATTTTCTCTGTCGGCAAAGATTTGTAAGCTGGCGTCCAGCAAAGGTAAAGTGGGGACTTCCCGAGAATGTGCATTTCATGGGAAGGCAGTAAAGGAACTTTTAACCACATGAAGCCCCTGCTTAGAGTGGTGGAGATGTTCTGCTAAAGAAGACAGGTGGACACATGCCAAGCCCGAGACTCCTGATTAGGGGAGCATATGAAATCCAGCCCATCTTGCGGACAGTGTGAATTTCTGCAAATGCAGGACTCCATTTGTTTATTGCCTTCCACTGAGGCGCTGCAGTGTGTCAGTTCAGTTCAACGCGTGTGCATTTAGTCCCTAATAAGTGTCTAAAGATGGAGTTCGTTTGAGGTGGCAGGAGTGATGAGAGGAGGCCAGGGGAAGACTCAGGAGACATGTAAGGCACAGCGCCTGCCTTCCGGAGCCCCACGCACATGTGCCTGTGCGCACGTGCACACACACACTAAATAACAGCACAGGGGAGAATGTGATACTTTCCAAAATGTGGGTCAGAGAGTGAGATTCAGAGAAGAGAAATCAGAATGGACCACAGGAACCTCCATGGAGAACGGGAAACTTGTGTTCATCTATTCACTCATTCATTCACCAAATAGTCGCACCCTGTGCACCACTATGCGCCACTGTGCACCAGGCACTGCAAATAGGATGGGGAGAGCAAGACACAGGGCCCATCCTCATGGAGCTTACTTGCTAACAGGCCACCAGGCTTCCTCAAATTTCTTTACAGCACAAACGGCGGCAGTTCCCACATCCCCGCGTCTAGTTCCCATACGTCCCATCCAGTCAGTCACCTGGTTCCATTTCTCCTGGTGCTTCCCTGATAACCATCCTAAAGGCTCCCGTTTATGGAGGGCTTCATGTGTCAGGCACTACTAAGAACGTAACTGGCATTATCTCATTGAACCCCCAAACGAACCTTGTAAAATCAGTGTCATTATCCTCACTTTGAGTTTAGGGAATCAGGCCCAGAGAGGTTAAAATTTTACCCAAGGTCACACAGCTTGGAAGGATTGATGGCCAAGCCTCTCAGAGTGCAAAGCCGCCTATTCCATGAGGTGTCCCTTAAAGATCCAGTTGTGCAGTTAAGGGTCATAGGAAGAGCCTTTTGTTATCACGTCCATGAGACTAAAAAGGGAAATGTTGCAAATAGATACAAGATTTTAAAAGCTTTCTTTTGTAGCTATCAAAAAACAGATTGTCCAGTCCAATGACCATTATGTCTTTATTTCTCCTTGGCCAGCAAATGAATAACAAATATCTGTTTTCTTTTTAACACCAAAAATCTAAACAAATGCGCCCTCTATTTAATCTGGTATGATTTTTTTCATTTATGCTCTAAAACATCAACTACCTCCCCCTTGAGGCTTCCTCAGAAGTCCCATCTGAAAAAAGACCTGTCGTTTGATTAGAAACGCCGATTCCCACATACCCTTTCTCTCCCTTTCCATGAACCGGTCAACCTCAAGGGCCACCATCAACAGCATTTGGAGGGAGATTCTCCCGAGAGCCTCAGAAACCGCCTGCAGAATTGCTGCTCAACTCTCCTCCCCAGGGTGACCCAGCAAAGGAGGGGGGACTCCCACAGTGACCTGACATTTTCCATGGCTGCTTTGAAGGAACAGCTGGGCCATAATAGAGGGCTACTCAGGGATACCCACAGGTTTGACAGGAGCCCATATTTTAAACTGGGCGGATACTAAATTCATCCAGGCCCTGGAATGTTGCTACTCTCTCAGGAACCCAAGAGAAGTTTCGGATGCTGATCTATAAATCTCCCTGGCCCCAAATACCCCAAATTAGTTTCTGGGCCATGGGAACATAAAAATGATATGGCTTTCTTCTTTGACATGTCAGTTAATAAAGGGTGGGAGGGAGGGCCCGGATGCTGCCTGACAGGTTTCTGAGGGTTTTCTCATTAAAAAATGGGAAGCACTTTAATTACCTGTTTGGTTTTTTGTTATATGTGTGTGTTATATGTGGTTTTTTTTAAAAAAATAAAAAATAAAAAAAACAGGACTTAAGGACGTTCAGGAAATTATATCATTAATTATGCCTGTCAAAGCATTATGTGGCCTAAAGTAAATGGGAATTTCTTAGGGTTCCTCTTTTCTTGTGTTTTTAGTTTATAAAATGTTTTTGAAGTATTGTTTTCATAATGTTTCCACAGACTCTATTATAAGTACTTGATTAATGAAGAGAGTAGATATATTTTTCCAACAAAGTAGCTGCAAAAGCTACGTATTTTACTTTGGAATCTGTTAATTGATGGCTTAACAGAAAATTTACTTTCCCAAAGTATGGGTTACTTAACCTAATATTATTGCAAATTTGCATTCCTAGCATACAGCAGCCATGGGGAGGGGAGGGGAGATGACACAGGAGCCTCAGTAGCAAACGAAGAGAGGTGGTGGGCTGGGATCCTGGGTCTTGGAAGGCATCCCCCCTCAATTTCAGGAGACAGGATTCCCTTTCCTATGGGGAGCACCATGCCCTGACGCAAAGACCACTGGCAAGAAAGATTGAGAATACAACACAGTTCAGGCAGCTCTGGACTAACAGTCAAGGAATGGTCAACCCTCCCTGGACAATGCAGAGAACATCTGGGCTTGGGCTCTACACTGCCGACTGTCCCCTTCGGCCACATTGGGTTGGGAAGTCCAGTGTCTTTGGGAGATAAACTCTACAACAGGCTTGGAAGATGATGCCCACCCTGTGTATCCAACAGAGAGCCGGTTTGCAGGGAGCCCCCAGGGCAGCAGCCGTGCAGATGCTTAGACAACTCAAAGCAAAGAGGGGGTAACTGGGGCCCTGATGAGCTGGGGGAGAAGGGAATTTTAGCCAATCTACTCTACAGCCAACAAGGGCCTTCTAAATGCTCTGCAGCGCTCTTGCCTAGTTCATGGCACAGGGGTCAGCATCCGGGGGTCACTGCTATTCTTATTGAAGGACACAGCATTGCAAAGGGGTCATCAATATCCCCATCTGGGAGTCTGCGCATGAATACAGAGGGTGCCCTCAAACACTGCAACGACTTCAAAAAATGCACGAGACCCTCCAGTGTAGGTGGAAGAACAAACTAATGCAACCTTCCTGGAAACCTACTTGGCGTAACGCATCAAAAGGTATAAAACTGTTCACACACTTTAAATCAGCAATATCCTCCCTAAGAATCTACCTTAAGGAAGTAATCAGATATGGGAACACAGACTATGTACAGGAATGTTTCTCTCTGCATTATGATAGCAAAAAAGCTGGAAACAAACTAAATATGGACAATAGGAAACTGGTCAAATGCATTCTGAAACTTCTATACTGCGGAATTTTAAAAGGCTGTTTGTAACAGCCTTTTAAATGGTTTTGAAAAATTCTTAATAACACGGAAAAATGTCCATGTTGATGGTGACTGAGTTATTGGATTATGGTGATTTTTATTTTCTTCTGAATAGTTGTTTGCATGTTTCAAATTTTCTACAGTTAGCAAGAATTTTTTACACTTAGGGAAAAAAATATATGACTATAGAACAAAAAGAAAGAATGCTTATCTAACCAAGCAAACCATGATTTGGGGGCTCCATATTTTCTAGGATGGATGGAGGACCCTATTGTATTTGAACGGAAGGTCATCGACCATTCACTTTGGAGAGCTGCACTGATGTGGACATCAGCGCAGTTCTCTGGTTCCCCTTCCTCCAGGGGAACCCAAGAAGGCACCCTCTACACACTGCAGCCAGTGAACTGCAGATGAACCAGAGTTTCTGTAGAGACCCGTGCCTTGGCAGCAAACTCAGGAGGGCTGGGTTTCCTCTGGAGTCCTTTAAGGGCCGCCTAGCAAAGATCACACCAATATTGATGGTGGCCTTGGACTGAGAGGGCAGGACACTAGTCATTAAAACAGAGCCAACTGTCCCACAGCACTTGTCGCCAGTATAATTGGTGTCCTGCTTTCCCATGCCCTTATTCCAGGAGACAATTATTTGGTTGGGTTTGGGATTTTGTAAACGGCAGTGGCCCTTCTCAGGAAGGTCCACATCCTCCCTCCCTGTGCTCAATTCAGTCTGTCTTGGTCCGAAGGCAATTCTTCCCCTGCCAGCCTGTGACTATACATTAGGGCTACGTCAATCTCAACACAGGGGGCATGGGGAAGAAGATAAAACTGTCTCTATCCAAATCCCAGGCACACTTTGCCAAACACTTTCCCCTGAAATTTTCAAGGCCACATGTTTGAACGGGAAATTTAATCCACATGTTTCTGATTCATATGTATACTTAATGCATCAAAACATCATCTCTTTGAAGTCCAAATGGCCTTTTTATAGACTTCCTTAGGAATGGAAAGTTGTGCTTGGCCAAGAACTAGCAAATTCAAACTCTCCAAAGTCCAAGTTCCTTTCAAAGTTCCCAACTCAGGAGACTGAACCAGGCTTTGAAATACACCCTCCACCCCACAGCCACCCCAGGGTGACTGTAAATCTTGAGATCCTTCATTCCACCACGTCCTCTCAATCTTGATCCTATACGTTCATGGAGGCTTCTAATGAAAGCCAATTAAGAGCTATCTTTCAGAGAATTACCACAATAATGCTGTGAGGGAGAGCAGATGGCGGGAGGGCTACACCTCACCCCACTCCAAGAACCTGAGAAGGGAATTCAAGTGATTGGCCTGGAGTGACAGAGCGACTGGGGACAAGCCAACAATGCAGTCTCAACTGCAGACCAAGGGTGGGATCCCAGGCTCTCCCTGGGAACCCTGATGGTAAAAAATCACAGTTGGAAGATTTGGATTCAGAGTCTCCACAGTTCTGTTCCCAAATGTTGCAGTGCAGACAGTGCTCCAAACCTCATGCTGAAGGGATGAGATAGTAATGCATGTCATCTCTTCAAGTCTCCTATCTGAAGATGATTTGAAACATAAGCAGATGCTATCAAAACTGAAAATTGGGAAGGGCATCAGGAAAGATGAGAGAGGATTATCCATTTCATGCAATGTTTCCATCAAGCCGAGCCCTCCCTGACAGCTAGGCCCTGAGCTGCCAGTGGTTAGGGAGCCAGACAGGGTGGTCTTGTCTGAGTTAAACAGAGAGCATCCACTCTTTGCCTCTGAACTCCTCTCCTGACAGTAGGTCCTTTGAGATCAGGTCTCTGTCTAATCAATTCATTGTCATATCCACCACAGTGCTTGGTATAGGATGGTCAATAAACTTTTACTGAATAAGAGTGTGGCTATTTAAAATGAAATTTAATGGACTCTTCTGTTGTTCCTTTGAACATCCCTTCTAGCTCTCTTCACTCACTCATACTTCCAAAATTTGACCTTAGAGTAATTATCAGTGCCATCTCCCAATGTACTTGTTATTAAGCATTATATAGTAAAAATAAATAACTGTATCTTAAGCAACTTGCCAGTCCTCCATCATTTATCTTTTCAAGTGGGCAGATGAACAGTCATTTGCTAATGGGCATAGAGCACAGGGAATGTGAACTGCGAATTCAGTTAAACTTGCCTTCTTAAGATAACTGAAAATGTTTATCAACTCAAAGATAATGCAGAATCTAAAAATAACCAGTCGTGTCTTCATTAGGGAGTAAGGAAAAACTGGGGCTTATTATTTCCAACCTTTTAAGGCTTTCTAATGAACTTCACCGATCAAAACCATAATGGTCTACACTTGAGTATATAAAATAACACTGGGTTTATATTATTTTATAGAATGGCACATCAAAGCTCTGTCAACCCTGAGGTTTGACATGAAAGAAACAAGATGCTCCTCATCTTTTAGCCTCCTTGGTAGAATCCATACCCATGAGTTTTCGGTAAGCCAAAACTTTGAATAAATTAGCCAGGCCACCATTTCTTCTTCAAATAGCATATATTGCCATTACTACCATATGTTTTAGAGAATCAAGTTACGTGCTACTTCTGTTATGCAGATGGGAAAACTGAAACAGGTACACTATTACATAACATGCCCAAAAGCTGAATTTAGAGTTTGAAGGTCAGCATCTCCTGTCTATGACTTAAGCTTCTGAATAGTATCATATCCCAAAAGTTCTTCCTTCCTCTTAATCTCATGGGACAGTAAGAGACCTTGGGAATGATCTGAATCCATGACTTTTCAAAAGTATTAAAAGCCAGTCCTTTCTATACATTATGCAAATGGCCAATATATAGAGTCTACACTGTTGAGGCAGCTCTGGTTGAAGATTAACTTGTTGAGTACTGGGAGCACTCATCTATTTAATCCTAAAAGGACTCAGAAACTCACTAGAACTCCTCAAAGCACAGGTTGTGAAACAGTTCATTCCTCAAAGCACAGAAAGGAAAATAAAATGACTTGCCTAGACTCTCTAAACTAATGACAGAGCCAAGCCTACACCCCAGGTGTCCAATTTTCTGTTGAGTGCTTTGCCCACCATACTAGAGTAACATCATGGATAAGGTTTTGGAAACTACAACTTTAAGTGAAACAATGTTAACAAAACCAATTTTACCATAGATTAATTGATATAAACAAGAGTTAAGTTTCTATGGCATATTTCTGGTCACAAAAACATCACCAAACTTCTAAATAAGGACCCCAAATACTCTAATATTAAACGCTGAAATAAATGTCAGCTATACATACACTTAAGAAAGATTAGTAGAAACAAGTAAGATCAGTATTTTCCAACCTGCTTATTCCAGCTCAGGATCATAGCCTATCGGGGCAGCTCAGGGTGCAAGGCAGGAAGCCACCCTAGACAGGACACCCTTTCAATGCAGGGGCACTCACCCTCCACCCCCTCACTCACTCTGACTGGGACAGTTAGACATGCCAGGTCACCTCATGCGCACATCCTTGGGGTGTGGGAGGAAACCAGAGTGCCTGGAGAAGACGCAGACATGGGGAGAACACGCAAACTCCACCCACACAAGGGCCTTGGCCAGGATTCAATTTTTTTTTTCTCACCAACATTATAACAAATAGAGGATAATGAATGACATGCCCTCAACAGAAAGAAATAAACTTGAATGAAATGGTGGTATTTGAGGACCTGCTATATACTGAAATCTCCTAGCAGGGGAAGTGCTCATTTTCCAAATCAGCAACTCATGATTGTTATAACCTAAATCAGCGATTTTCAACCTTTTCCTCTCATGGCCCACACAAGTTAATTGCTAAACTTCTGTGGCACACCAAAAATATATATTTTGCTGATCTGACAGAAAAAAAATAGGTATATTTTTTATTGATTTACCAAAAAAAAAAAAATAATAGTACCTACCTACCCTTTTTGCTCCAAATTGACTTTTTTAAAAATCAGGTGTCTATACTTGTATACAAGAATTAACCAATCAAATGCAACCTTATTATGCAAAGTGACCAATAAGATAAAACTCTATCATATGACCTATATATTTATGGTTCAAGACAGGGCATTCACCCCAGACGGTTATTGTTGTGTTGGCTGTTGTCATTTTTTTATTTGATAATCCAAGGGAAAAGAGGTCAGTGCCCCTCACTAAATAGTCAGGTGTTGCATGTTTTAAAATTTATTGCAGCACACAGGTTGAAAATTGCTGCCCTAAACCCCAGAATCAAAAGTAAAATGGTTAATGTATGGAAAAGAGAGCCTTCTTGGATCAAAACCATAAATAGGAGGTAGTATAATTGTTTAGATCAGGAATTGGCAAACATTTTCCCATAAAGGGCCTGATAGTAAATAGTTTAGGGTTTTGCCATAAGGTCTCTGTGGAAAGTGTTCAACTTTC
The DNA here is from genome assembly GCF_964146895.1 of Miniopterus schreibersii. Classification (NCBI taxonomy): domain Eukaryota; kingdom Metazoa; phylum Chordata; class Mammalia; order Chiroptera; family Miniopteridae; genus Miniopterus; species Miniopterus schreibersii. The sequence continues at coordinate 96,927,589 of NC_138103.1, read as the reverse complement.
ACTGGAGTCCTAGATAACACACAAAGGAATAACATAGCTGTGTTCCAATAAAACTTTATTTATGGACTCTGAAATGTAAACTTCATATACTTTCACAGGTCACAAAATGCTATACTTCTTTTTGATTTCCCCTCAAACTTTAAAAAATACAATAACCACTACTAGCTCAGAGGCTACAGAAAAACAGGCAGAGGGCTGGCTTTGGCCCTTGGACCAAAGTTTGCTGACCTCAGTTAAAAGAAATCTTGGCTCCACAAACCACTTAAGCAGGATGGAATGGGATACATAGGTTCTTCAGGTCCTTAGGACATGGTTCTTGGAAGAGCTCAGACAGTACAGTCACTCTCTGAGCGTCAACACCTGGGTTGCCTTTTATTCAAGTTCTGAAGGCCTGGCAGAGCATCCCTGAGAAAAAATAATGTCCCCTTGTCCTTGACTGGGAGCCAGTGGGATCAGCGGCCTGTTACGAGGCATGTTGGGAGCTGGTGAGCTCAACAGAGGGTCTGCAGCCAGCATGGAAGGAGTGAGGTGAAGGCCAGGCCCAGGTTCCAAGATCCCACATATCTGATGCTGGGAACATTTGAAGGCAGTGTCTCATTTCATGCTAGATTGCGTGTGATCCTAGGAGCCTGTCTGGCATGCTTGAAACCATCATGGTGTCACCTGACATGGGCAACTAAAGGAGTGGGCTGTATTCCATCTTTTGGGAACTGGATGAGTTTTTCCCCTAGAAACAACTTCAAGAATAATTACTAGATCACCATTACATTAAACAAGCATAACTCATGAGATTTAGCCATAAAATAACTTATTCAGTGGAAGTGAATTAGCGGATACCTTGGATGAAAATTTGGATGAACAGTCTCATGCCTGTTCTGATAACTTTTAAGAAATATGAATATTCTCAATCCATTCTAAAATGTCCAATCCCACATAAACTTCAGTCTTGCAATGAAGTTAAGGCTTCTTCACCCTCCTCTCAACCCACCCCAAGCAAGAGCCTACTATAGGCAGGAAGCTTGCGGCCAGGAAACTGGCTAAAGACCATTTCTTCCCTCTCCCAGGGCCCAGCACCTTTATCCCTCTTTCCTGGTACTTTCTCACTGCCACTCTCGGGACCTGGCAGACGTCTAAGATGGATCTCCTGTGGGCACTTTTCTAGGTTCTTTAGAGATGCTCCAAAACTGTGGATCTGCCACCAGCCAAATGCACTTCTATTCCAGCTGGGACCAGCCCTAAGAAATCTAGCTGTACCTCCAGGTTCCATCTGCTGAGGTCAGAGTGCCCCTCCAGGAAGCCCTTTCAGACAGGACTTAGGGTGACCCCACACCAGCTAGCTCTTGCTGCAACCCCCATTATCTGCCCTGACAACTCTGCTGATCAATCCCATACACAGCAATCTCTCCTTCACTCCTCAGCTCAAGGCAACCAGACAGCCCATCTCTGGCCTTCTGGACCACCCAGGTGATGTGGGTCACCAGGCCACCATATCCCATGGGCTCAAAGTCACTCATGACTGCCGTTGGTCTATTTGGAGAAAATGGGAGCTACTCCTTTGGGGAATTCCTTTGGCTGAAACCCACTCTCCCCCAATGCTCTCCACTCATCCTCTACCCAGGTGTCCCTCCCTCAGCCCTCTATACCCTCAGGATGGATGACGAAGGTTTGAGGTTTTAAGATTTCAGTCGCCTGCCTTGCAAGTCGCCAGTCTTGCGCTCCTGTTTGGAATGCCATTTCTATTGTCATTAGGCCTCAATAGAAGCTTCTGTTGGAACCTCCTGCTCCAGTCATTTATAAGGACAGCTCATTTAAGTACACCTTCAATGAGATGTCCCCTGTGGGAGTTCCCACAGCATCAAGGCCCTGTTTCTCCTGACACATCCCACTAGGGAATGTGGGGGCCCAGGTTTTTACTGCCCTGAGCAAACTGCATTCCTCACTTCTCCCAGGACTTGCTCATGCTATTCCCTCAATCCTGTAATGCCCTCCCCTTTCCCATCTCAACATCTTGCAGATGTGTAACCTTCTAGGCTTTTCTGAAATGCCACCAAGCCCATGAAGCTTGCCCTCGCAGCCCCCATCTGAATTCTCTGCTCCTTCTCTTATGTTCCACAGCACTGTGCTCTTACCTCTTTGTAGCCCTAGTGTCATTGTCTTTAGGAATTATTGTAGTCAATTGTATGTACCTGGCTGCCCTCTGCACCAGGCAGTAAGCTCTGTAAATGGCAGAGACTTTGCCTCACTCTGCCTCGCATACTCCGTGTCTCAGCACCAGGAGCCAGGAGCAAGGTTCCACTTATCAAGGCAGAAAGAGGAGAGAGAGAGAAAAGCATCCCAGGTGCCCTCAAGAATGACAGGAATCGCCCTAGCTGGTGTAGCTCAGTTGGTTGAGCAGCATCCCATGCGCAGCAAGGTCACTGGTTTGATTCCTGGTCAGGACACTTGCCCAGGTTGTGAGCTGAATCCCCAGTAGGCAGCTGATCAATGCTTCTCTCCCTCTCCCTTCCTCTCTCTCTAAAAAATTAATAAAAACTTTTTTTTAAAAGTCATCATATTTATAAAAATAGAAAAGAATGACACGAATCACAGCCTGGGCCCACAGAAGAGCAGTGAGGGTCTGCCCTGAGCAATTCTGCCAGACAGCCATCCCTACAGCACAGGGCATGCCAACAGTGCCCTAGATAAGCAGGGATGCCCCCCTCACCCTCGTCCCACCTCCGCGCAGGGGGCCCAGTCTGTGCTCTGGCCAGAACCTCGGCCCTGGTTTGCCAGTTCTCTGTGCCCCGCCTCCCCCAGGTTCTTGGTGCTTTAGGGGCTCACACAAGCAGCACTACTTTGTCACATGTGCAGATCACTGAAAATGCCTGGACTTTGAACCCTGTCTCCTCTCCTTCATGTCCTGGCCCTTAGACAATGCTTGACTGGGGAGGGAGCATGAAAGCCCAGACCCTTACCTCCAGGCAAGACAAACAGAAGGTGTAATTCAGGCTGCAGAGTCTCTGTGGGTTTGGGCTAAGTGACTTACTTGGGCTCACATGTCTAGTAAGAGGCTGAGATGGGATTCAAACCCAGGCACTCTTTACCACTACCTTAGATGGGTCGTGATTTTAGATATCACAACTACCATGTTTGGTTCTACATACAAAGGGGGTCACTCATAGCATTTTTTTTAAAGGAAAGCAGAGTTTTCTGCATTAAACTATTATATGGGAAATGGGCAGGTTAATCCATCTCCAAATTCTATCTCTGCATAGATAGTATCTTCCTAGTGAAAAATGAAAAATTAAGAGCTTTGAACTCAGAGAGAATGGCTTTGAATCCCAAATCTGTGACAAGTCGGATGTGGGCCCCTGGATAAGTTATTTTACTTCTCCTGGCCTCTGTTTTTTTTATAAATAAAGTGGATATGATAACAGCTAACTTGCACTGTTACAGAAAGGATTATAATAAATGCAAAGCCTCTACACAGTGCCTAGCACCTGGTCGACATTCAATAACTGGGCATTGCATGGGCTCTGCAATAGTATTAGTGGTAACAATACAGGCCCGGCCTCTGCTGTTTGTGCACCATTGAGGCTTACAAGCGCCAACACAAAGCCCCGCCGCGCATAATGACAATCCTTGAATATAATGGAGTATGACTGGCAAAAGTCAAAACTCTGAAGACTGCATTTGGTGAAAAGAGCATCTACTTCGCAAGACCCACGTGCACTGGCCAGCACGTCGGGGATGATCTATCTGCAGATAATCAATGTCTCTTGGGAAACAAGAACATAAACATCATCGTGTGAGAACTAGGGAATGAGTCCTTCCCAAGACAGGTGGCAGCTGCACAATTTCAAAATGACATTTTATTTCACCTTAAAAAAATAATTGCATTTAATAAGGTAGTTATCACAAGAGGACTGGTGTCTGGAAACCAAGCTTCTATGATCTGACACATAACAATTGCAAGCAAGATCTGTTTGAGGTTGAGGGAGTCATAGCCCAAAATCTCCTTTTCAAAAACATGTTGTAACTCCAGCAAAAGACTTCAGGTACTGACACCCTAAACTCCGCTGGAGTCTGATAACCAGTTTATTCTTAGAATGGGTGCATGTATCCATTACTTCCATTGTTACTCTTTTTTTTCTGATTATAAACTAGGTTTGTTTTGTTTTGTTACAGAAAGCAGTTCTGGGTAGCCCTGACCTCTCTAGAGGTAACAGAACAGCAAGTAGTAGACTTGGTTCATGAAAACAACCAAATATGGCCAAAACATTTACTCTATATTATATAATCATTTGACCATCTATGAAGAAGCAAACCAGGCAAACAAAAGTCAAATCCCCATTCACCTTGGGCCCAGTTACCACTGGTTCCAGCTCTGGTTCTGGGCTAACCTGATAGACACACTCCCTGCCCTCCCCACCCACCAAAAGACTAAAGAACTATTCCAAGCTTCTAAACAAACCTAGAAACACAGCCCTGAAGAGGGGCCACAGCCAATGGAAGTTTCCCAGCCTCAACCCCAAATGAGAGGAACAAGCCATAGGCTCACGGGTCTCTCGGAGCAGGCCAGGTTGATGCAAAAAGGCTGATTTATGGGGGGGGTGGAGGGGCACTTTAAGAATCTGCCTTCTTCTTTCTATTCCTCAGTCTTTGATTTTTACTTAATTACATTTACAGCAGAGAAGGTTACTGTCCCATCTCCACCTTTTTAGTATTTTTCATGTCCAGCAACCACATGTCATCATAGCAGTAATTTAAAAACTAAGTATTTCTGCCACTCGTTGAGCATCATGGAGGCCAAAAAAAATAAATCTCTTGATGAAATTAAACTTTAGTTTTTTTGACATTTTATGGAATTTGGACACTCTGATCTGTGGATGGTACAAATTATTTGGCGTAGCATGAAAAAACTCAAGAAAAATCATCCCTTAGCCCTGAGTGGGAGATAATTTACGTAGCTGATCCCCAAAAGACAGACACAGAGAAGGGATTGCCATGCACAATGGGTGGAATTTGAAGACCCCGGATCAGATGCCTGTCTTGGCTACTAGACTAATCTTGATTCTCGACATGTTTTTCATCTCCTTTATTCTGATATATCCTGATTTATCCTGATATATAAACTAAGAGACATAAATGCACTGGGTGAAATCTAAGACTGCTTTTAGCTGTATGACTCTGATTTTTGGGGTGGGGAAAGAGCTATGTTACACATGTAGTATAATTATACATCTCATAAAAAACACAGACCTATTTATAAATAGAATTGTTATAAATGAAAGTTAATGTCTTCCCAAATTCACTATTCTCACTGCAAAACAATAAAGTTTGTAAATATAATTTATACTGAATCGACGGAGAGTCTTTGAAAATTCAATTTTTTAAAAAATGTCTCTTTATTGATTTCAGAGAGAGGAAAGGGAGAGGGAGAAATAGAAACATCAATGATGAGAGAGTCATTGATCGGCTGCCTCCTGCACGCCCCCGACTGGGGATCGAGCCCGCAACCCGGGCATGTGCCCTGACCGGGAATCGAACCCCAATCGCCTGGATCCTAGGTCGATGCTCAACCGCTGAGCCACGCCCGGCCGTGCCTCAGTTAATTTTTAAACAAATTTATTTATGCCTTATTATTTCTAGTTTTGCTTCATTTGTTTCTTAATCCATTTAGATAACTCAAATAAGCAATGGTCTTTTATCAACATTGTGCTACATTCAGTTTCCACCAGGCAGGATGCATCAGTCATTCTTCAAAGTTCGTGCACGTGAGAAATAAGACGTGTTAAAACTGCGCTATTTGTGAATTCATGTACCACTCTCTGAATAAGGCGGTTGATCCCACCTGAATGCGAAGACACACCTTAGTCGTTAATTCTTTTAGAATCCTCCCTTGACAATGGTAATAATAACTACATGGCTCTGATTTCAGATACGCAGGCACAAAAATCCTTGCCAAGATCTGAACCACTTATTTTTTCTCTCCAACACCTCAAACCAAGATCAGAACCTTCAAAATTTCATTGTTTTTACCGTATCACACAGCCCCCGTTGCAGGCTGAATTCCCAGGAAAACACCCCGAGATTAGTGTGCAGCAAGTTTGCTAGGGAGCGCTCTCAGGTCAGCACCTAAGGAAGAGAAGGGGCTCGGGGCAGGGTGGAAAGCAAGGAAAATTCTGGGCTGTGACGTGGTCTCGGCAACCACCTCCACCAACTCCGTGGGCACCCCTGAAGCTGGAGCGGCCCTTTGGAGTTGTCCCAAGTCCAGGTAAAGCACCTGGAGGAACAGATCCTTCGCTCCCAAAGGAAGATCTGTGCAGCTCGTCGCAGCACCCACTGCAGTTCCTAGTGGAGCCCATCGAAGTATGCTGATAGTCCGGTTGGTTGGTTACCAGCAATATTTGTTGAATGTACAGCTGTGCTCACTTCTACGGAGACCATCAAGTTTTCTATGTATCTTTGCTATCAAGAAACAGTTTAGTCGAGGACAGATTAAAATACCAAAAAAAATCACACAATAAATTTTTTAAATAACTAGCCAAAACAACAATACGAGAGAAATGAGGATAATCACACAGAGGACATTTTAAACTTTGAAGGGCAGAGAGATGAGCTGACTCAGAGAAGCCTGGAACAGGAGAATCTGAGTGTTGTCTTTAAGGTCACTAGGGTTTTGATGGGTGGAGAACAGGAGCAAAGTCATTCTGGGTAACAAGACAGCAATAAAAGATCAGAGGGCAGGACACAAGGCATTTGGATGCAATCTTCGTAAAAAGGACCATACCCTTTGAAGAAGAGCACATGGGGGCTGGAGGTGGGAGAAAAGTGCACAGTGAGAGGCAGGAGCCTCCCAGGTGGGTCCAGCTTTTCTGTAAGCATGAAGGTAGACACGTTTGGCTCTCCCAGGACTGGCAACAACGGTAACAGCTTTTGATTTATCAGTTTCTGATCAGGGCAGAGGCAACTGGGTGAGTCTAATCTGGGCCTCACTGTGGTAGCAACTCCCTCAGCAGGCCGGGTCTGCAATGTGATTCTTGGAAGCCCGGCTCTGAGGCCATTCTTTGTGCACTCCTAATAATTCTGCGAGCTAATATCACTTAATAAATACCTTTCTGTTTAAATCAGCAAAAGCAAATTCTGTTGTCTGCAACCAAAACTCTAACATTTACACATTTTCTTGTTTAGCATTCACTACAATTTGCCCGAGTAGATATTATTATCTTCATCTTACAGGTAAGAAAACTGTGAGACCATGAGGTTAAATAAATTGTCCAGAGTTTCCCAGTGAGTATATGACAGAGCCCAGATTTGAATCTAGGACTATCTGGTTCCCAAATCCAGGCCACGTCCACAATGTCGTAACTATTTCCCAAAGACAGAGACATGGATGAGCCTCAATATTTTCCACATGAGTGTGGGTATCTGCAGACAGAATAGTTTCCACCGTGGGTCATAAAATATTACATACAAACTCTGGATTACATTGTGCTAGATATGAATCATTTCAATAGTAGAGCAGCACCAAAAAGTGGAAAGCTGCCCGCAATCCATGCCAAAGACAGGAAAGGATGAGTCGCTGGGGCCAGTGGGCCATCCGGCTCTGCCTAACTCTACTTTCTGTGATTGTTCACAAATTTAACAATGCAACTCAACCGTGATCTCTATCATCTCATAAATCAATTCGAGGCCACAATGTAAAGCAAGTTTTTCATTACTCAACCCCTGCTGCTCCGTATATTGAATGTAATCACCTCATGATGGCTAAGTTCCCATCAGGGAATATAAGGGCTATCTAATCACCTGTCTAAGCCCTTTCTACTTCAAGGTCAATTTTATTAGGCAGATTCACTAGACAGTGGCCAAGAGGACGCATTTCCAAGACCAAGTAGAATCTATGGCAGGATAAGAGAATAAGTGATAAAGTATGACCACTACCTCCTCCTGGGCCCAAGGAAACATGATCGGCACGGGACTCTGGCCATAAGCTTCCCTTTGGTGAACTAGCAAGGTCAATGTGTTTCAGCGCAGCCATTTCAACCCACCACAACTAGGTTTCTGAAAATCTGCCAGAGAATAACTTAGGCTCCAGAGGATAGAGAATGTACCCTCTGACTCCACACTTCAAACCTGACTTCACACCTGTTTAAAACACTGTATGGCGCCCTTCCATTCATATAGTGTTCTTCTGGATGTTCCGTTTGGTCCTCAATTCCAGCTGACAGATGCTGCGTGGACACACAGCTGTCTCCCGAGAGGAGCCCCATCCTTTCTAAGCAGCTTTGCTCGGTGCCCTGACCTCCAAGCAGGCTGCATGCTTCAGTGCACTGACAGCGAAGTTGTGTCTTTTGTCCCAGGCGCGCACGGATATAGCAGGCTAGGGAAGTTCACATGTTACGCTCACATTTCAAAATGTAAATAAATGGCTCACACCAGAGGTCCAATGCACTTAAGTTTGGAAGACAAAACCTCCCAAAGAAAAGAGTGACCCAAAGGGAGCTGTGCAGGAATCCCTGCAGAACCCGGTGGCTGGGATGGCTGCACCTGGAGGGCTGAACGAGGCAGATCTACTACCAGCAGGAGACCAGATGTCTGGCCCTGGGCAGGACATGCCGACAGTCTTACTCTGTTCCTTCCTGACCTGTTCCCTAAATATCTTTCTGATTTCTTTTTCTGCTGTTTTTCTTTTTCTCCCTCTATTCCTCCCTCTATTACACTTTGTTCTTCTTATTCCTCTGGTCTTTTCTCATGTTTCCTGGTCTCCAGCTCCTATTTTTTCTTATACTTGGAAGACTTTTGTTTTCTTCCAGTTTCCAAAGAACCTTCACAGCTGGTCCCATCTGTCTCTCCTAAATGATCCTCCCCCTCCTTAATCATACTCTCTTCCTCTCTGATCCCACCTGCCTTTACTAGGAGGGACCCTACAATCTCCACACCCTAAATCCTACCAACAAATATGGGCTTGAGGTTGAGGCAGCCGAGGGCCTTGAACTGCATGCCCCTTTAAACTCCGGCCACAGATAACAGACTCACTAATGTGTTACCACCCTTTATCCTGTTCCTACCGTTACCTGGTTCTTTAAAATGTCCTTTTTGGTATTTAACTCATTTCAAAACTTTTACAATTTTACAACACAGGTAATGCAGGTTCTTTGCAAAAAAAAATTAGTCACAACAAATAAAAAGAAAGACAAAAATAAAAAAGCCATCTGCCAATTGCATTCTTCAGAGAATACCCCTGTGTTTCACAATTGACCTGATGAACATGTTTTAAGGATATAAAAATGAATGAAAAAGACACTGTCCCTGCTCTTACAGAGCCTGCATCTAGTGGGGAAGGAAATTAAAGGAGCAAATGCAATACAGCATATTTTGAAAACAGCAGAATCAATGGGAGTAAGGTCAAATAACTCACACTTCGGAATGCCTCCTGGAGAAAATGTCATCTAAGGTTCGCCCTGAGAGATGAGCAGGAATTAGCTGGGGGCAAAGTGGGAAAGAGAACATCCCGTGGTGCTTCCTCAAAGACACAGAGAGCTTGGCACATTCAAAGAACCAAGCAGAGTTCAATATGACTGAAAGCAAGGGGCAGCGTCAGGCAACAGGCCTGGAGAGGGAAGGAGGGGCCAGAGGGCACAGGGCCTTGTAAGCCACAGGAAGAAGTTTCCCAAGGCAATGGGAACACTGAAGTATCCTTGAGCAAGGAGATGACCTGATCGGATTTGCACCTTTAACAGAACCATAAGCCTAAAGATAGAACCACACTGGGCAATAATCAGAACTTTAACAGGAAAGAAGGGAGGCAAGGAAGGACAGATGTGGGGGACAGAAGGAAGGAAAAGGAAAGGGAGAGAACATAGGTGGTAAGTAATAGAGCCAGGACACAATCTCAGGCAGTCAACTACACTGCATTCTCTCTCATGACACCTGCTACTTTCTCTGTTGAATGTAACCTAACCATCCCTGGTGATCAATCAGGAAACTCACACAATCACGTTTTGCATGTGAACTATACATTTTCCTTATTAGGATGGAATTAGCCCTTTGCCCTGGACTTGAGGATTGGCTGATTTCCCTGTTGAGAAACTGGGTAAACTGAAGTATGTGTGAGGAAAGGCTACGGTACATGGAGCAAGCTCCATCTTCTTTTCCATTCCATTCAACACTAGTCTATTTTAGTTTATTCTATTACATTCAATTCCAAATTGGTAGAACCATTTTGGGAAACTCTTTGGTTTAGTGGATCAATAGGATCCAGTAAAATGGAATATACCATATTTGATGACCCAACAGTTTCACTCCTACATATACACTCAGGAGCATGAGAGCATGTGTCCACCATTAAACTTGTTTTGAATATTCACAGAAGTGATGTGAACAAAAGAAAATGTTCATAAGGCCAAATACTGGGAATTACCGGAAGGTTCATTAACAGTCGGATGGATAAATGAGGCTTGTTATATCCACAGAATGGAGTACTGCTATTATTTGCGATAATATGGATACATTTCCCATGCATAATGTTAGACACATAAGAGTTCATACTATGTGATTCTAGTTATACAAAGTTCAAAAGTGGCCCATACTAATCTATGCTATAAGCCAGGACAGTGGGGTACCTTTGGAGGGGCAGTGATTTGAAGGATCACAGTGCAGGGTGGAGGAGCTACAGGGGAACTGGTGCTTCCTGATCCAAGTGCTGGTTACATGGGTGTGTTGAACTTGTGAAAATGTATCAAATTGTATGTGTACTTTTCTGCATGTAAATCATACTTCAATAAAACATTAAGAAAAAGTACTAGTCGCAAACCACTAAATTAGATTCTTCTACTCACTAATCACTTACAACCTGAAATCTGAGATAACCTACATTCAATACCAAGAACACCGAGGGAAGACATACTATGACATACAAAAGCATTGAAATTTTACTTACAATAATAAAATGGAAACCTCAAAAGTCTTATTTATGAGCCATTAGGCATCACCAAAATAAAAAGAATCCAGAAAAAAAATGAAACAGCTAAACGTAAGAATATACTATCCCTTCTTACTTGATTTTTAATAATGTTACAGCTGCTTTCAATTCAAATTTTTATTAAATCTTTCATATTAATCTATACTTGCTGCCAATCACTGTTAAGAAACACAGTTTTGAATATGCTTAGCCAGCTTTTTCCATAGTGTTCAAGCCACCAGTCTGCTCTTATAGAAACAGCCAAGAGCAGCTCACGGGTAAAGAAATTCTTCCTTAATGCTCCCCTTTATGGCTGTGCCTTGACCATTGGAATCTGCTTTTCCCCTCAGAGCTTCCATCTATGACAGCATGTCCTCAGCATCTCCACCCTGCTCCAGCCCACTCTGGAAGTGAGAAGAGGTGCCACCCAACCATGGCTGATTGCAATCAGTGTTTACACATCCATAAATGACTATGGTGCTCTGTATTTTAAAGAGGCCCAGATGTGTTTCCATTCACAACCATTATCTTGCTCAAACAAGGTGTAGATTACAAGCTGCAGTGCATATGATTTTTTGTTTCTCCAACAGCAGATTGTTACACACATATATAGGGCAGATGTCTTCCAGGACATTTCTTGGCTGACATCTTTATTCCGGGATTCCATGAGAGTTTTCTTCAAATTCTACAAAGCAGTAAGTAAGGTCTCCAAAGGAAAGCGGCCCAGCTATCTTGGGAACATGGTTTCCGTTTAGCTGACCCGTAAGTGTCAATCCATTGGGGTACAGATGCCATTGCTTGGCTTGGGTTCCCCCCCACCAGCGCCTCATTGTGGAACCAATAACTGTCTTCAGGGCTTTATAAACTCTTCTGAAACCTACATTGCATCAGTTTGCAAGAATATTTAACTTTGTCTCACTGTGCGAAATACCTGCCCAAGTCCCACTTGCTCCTCACATCTGTCCAAACACAAGGGCAGGAGATACTGTGCATAATGCAAAGCCAATAGTTGGAGCAATGCTCTTCAAACTCACAGTCAACAGTGACAATGACATAAAACAAGCTCAACCTGCCATTCACCAAAGCTGGATTTAAATTTTCTGTCTGCTAAAAGTACAAGTGAAAAATGAAATCTTTCCATATGGCTTTATTTTCTTCTATATAAAAGGTTTAGACTGAATTCTGCTTTATTTAAAAAAAAATAGAGCTCCATGTACATAGTGCTGACATATACACTAAAGTCATCTGGAAAAAATACAAGCTACTATAACAAATGCCAAATGACAAAAGTAGCCAGTCTCGTTCTATTGAGACAAATAAATTGAAGGGGAAACGTGTTTGGTCGACAGAGCGAATAGAGAAAATTTATCTCCTATTGTCAAATATACTGTAACCGGATGCGAGGGTTGGGAAGCTCTGAAACATTGTATTTTGCACACAAGATAAAAGTAAAGCTTTCGAACGAGCCTATTTCAAAAGCTTCTCACAGCCAAAAATGGGATTACTCACACCAGACTAAGTGTTTACATTAGATACTCGTCTTTAATTCTCGAGAGAAAGAAAAAAACCACCCTTTAGCGAAGAAGTGTATTTTTGCACAAAATTTTGAATCTCAAATAGAAACAGCATATTCCATAAAAAGCACATTGAACACCTAATGCTCAAAACGCCCTCCCCCACTTTGATAAGTGAGTGCACAGTGGTATCAGAGCCCAGACATTTAAGCTTAGGTAGCAAACTTGAAACAGAACCCCATTTCCTTTCAGAATACAATACAGCTGCAAACAAAAGAATGTCCTGCTTCCTCCAGGCACTTGCTAACTGGCCATATCCTCACACCAAGGGGAGTCTAGTTGAATCCAGACACCACCAGAAAGGGGGGCAGGGACAGAATGAGGGTGGAACCCTTCTCTTCCACTTGCCATAGAATGAATCCCAAAAGGAAGAAATAGAGAAGCGTTTCTGAGGCCAAAGGTCATATTTTAAAACATAAAGGTTTGTTTCTTTTTTAACATGTCTTTTTTTTTCTTCTTTTTTTTTTTTTTTTTTTTTGGCCAAGAAAGCAGGACCTTATTTTTGCTATAACACAAGAAAGCATTTTATAAAGGGCCTGAATTACACATAACTTCACACACACACACACACACACACACACACACACACACACACACACACAAGGAGCTCATTAACATATTCCCTGCAGCATCAGCTTTTTCCAAATAGCACACTAATTCCATTTCCTTCCATTCTCCTAGCAAATCCTGCCTCCCTCCTTCGCCACCATTCCTCCTCCTTTGTTTGGTCTTTCCCTTCAGTAAACTCGACACTCTGGTAATTCAATCTGCTGTTCAATGTCATGGTTGAGTCAAATCGCTGCCACTCAAAATATAACCCGTGGCTTGAACTATAGCATGGTTGAGTGATCAGGGCAAATATCCTCAAATCTGGAATTTCTGGGTTTTCAGCTACTGAGCTACTAAGTGGCTTTGGATAAGATTGTCCCTCCGCCCCCCGAAAACAGGTCAAGTCCTGTTTGTACTGACTGGGACTCCACAGGGCAGGACGCTGCGGGCCGGGAGAGCTCACCTGTGACTGGGCTGCCTGTGGGCTAGTGGAGAATTGGTTGTAATGGGATTTAAGCAGCAAATTGGTGACAGCAGAACTGACCTCGCGAGACGGACTCGGGAATTAACAAATAATAGAAAAGCTTAGCAAGATGGGCAGAAATCAGAAAAGGCCAAAAGAGGGCCCTGTTTAAAGATGTCTTTACTCAGATAGTATAAATAATCAGGTTTCCCAGAGAAAGCCATTTCCATTCCCACCACTAGCTCTACTTACACAGGTTTGAAGGCCAATAAAAACAGTGCTGGTTTACAAGGGTTGGGAGAGATGGAGGAAGCATGAGGACTCTTCCCCGGGTTCAGAAGTTTAAAGAGAAAATTCTAAGGGTGGGAAGTGACACATTGTGTTGTTACTGACTTTTTTTATTTTATAACTCATGACATGAACCAGGACCAAGCATATTATACAACTGTTATTAGACAAAGAGTAGAAACTAGTCTACAGACTATGATGGAACACCTGAAGAAACAGGGCTTGATCGTGAGTTAGAAATTACAGACACAGAAATGATGGCAGCCAACCAACCTGCTGGACGTGGGCTGTGCTCTGTGAGAGGAGTGTTGAAAGGTACCCAGCGGTTGACACCGGTGTTGGAGAACCATCTGACAGGACCCAGAGCTAAGAGACCCTGCTTGGAGATCAGTGACATTTGTCTAGCAAACTCACTCCATTGGAGAAAGGAGGCGAGCAGATAGCTCTTCGCTGAGTCCTATCACAAAGTAGTCACTCCATAAATCTTTGTAGAATTGAACTGTTGAAATAAACCATACTCCCACAGAAGAACTGGGATTTTTCAAATCAGAACAGCTGCCTTTATGAGTTGTTCTGCCCAGACAGAGAATGGTTTGGGAAGGAAGAAACACCAGAACTAAACAGTTTCTTTTGCAACCGATGGTAAAATTAGAGGGAACTTGAGTAGCAAGAGAGCAAACAATCAGGATTGAATGGATGTGGACCACTTAAGTAATTGGGTCAAAGGATAGTGAATGCAGTTCAATTTAGAATAATGTCCAATAAATTGCTTTAAGAAATGACCTAGGGAATACAGGTTAAATGGAACAACCATGTAGAAGATTGATTTGGAAGTCACAATAAAGAAAATCATTGAAACGAACCACCGGAGCATTACCAGCATTAGTAGAAAGGCCACAGGGACCCTAAGAGCAAAAATGCAAATAGACCCACTCAGACCACAGAGCAGCTGTCCTCATTCAAGCTCTTCCTGTGCTCGTGAAAAGTTAACCATTTTCCAAGCAGCTCTACAAACAATATATTTCAAGGTAACTATGGGCTTCCCCTAATTTCTCTCCAGAGTTCCTTTTTTTTTGCTTAGGAAAGTTGGCAGTTCTAGCCGCAGATTAAATGAGCATGTTGCAAATGTTACTGCATTTGTCTGAGGACCACTAGGGGTGGGACCAGGGATCCACATACCACAGGTAGAGAGCTTTGCCCTGAGAAGGCTGGAAGTGGCACAAAGACAATGCCAACCCTCCAGTAAAATTAAGGTAAACCAAGCTCATACCCACCCCAAGAATAGAGAGAGTTAGAAGGGACTTGATTGGCACTTGTCTATTTGAATTTAAACTTGATTCCTTTAGTTACAAACAGGAAACATAGGGATGTCAGTTAATTTCAATGGATATATGCTGAGCCATGGGTCAGGCACTGTGATGAGACCACAGTGACTACGTTGCACCCCATCTCCGGAGCCCAAAGTCAGTAAATACAGCACAACACACAGGCAACTTACAGTGATTGTATACATTCTCTGCACACCTGGTCCAGACACAAATTTGGAGCAAATTTTCAAAACTCCAGCAATAAAAATTTTTTAAGTATTTTATTGGTATTTTTAAGGTCCAACTGAAGGAAAGACAGGGTGATGAGCTCCAATCATTTTGCTAAACAAAAATGGTCTGTTCTTGCCGATGAGACAGCAGCTTGAGCAATAAAATTCCAGACAACAGCCTTTTTCAGCTCAGATCTGTCCCATTTTGCCCCCTCTTGGAGGAGTTTGCTCTCCCAGACAGGTGAGACTCGCCTGGATTTTTGAAAGAAACAGGGCCACCTCACCCAGACTAATTAGTGTCTGGATTTCATTGGTCCAGGGAAAACATTTTAATGGAAGGCAGCATGGACATGGAAGTCTGAGAGAGACTTTATCAGCTGTGACTTACGCTCTCTTAGTCGCAACCTATTCATCTTTATAATGGGAATAATAATGCTTCATTGCTGACTTGATCCCTACGCGAAACAAGGTCATCTTGTAACAGTGCCTAGCACACAACTCAATTAATATTAAGACCCCTTCCATGCCACTACTCCCGGCAGGTGCTGGGAGAGAAATCTCTCCTACATTCCATTTTTCCATTCAGCGTGTCTCTAAAGTGTAGAAGACAATGGACATGGCCTCGGCTGAACATGGAATTCCAAGGACTACCTAGGTTTCTATCTTGTGAGTAAAAACACGGAGGGTCTGTGATGGGGGAGCCACCCCTCCTTCTGACAAATACTTTCAGGGTCACTCTTAAAACAGTCTTAGAGAGGAGATGCTCTTGGTGTATTCCACCCTTGGCTTTGTCAAAGATGAATCATGTTCTAGCCACAGTGAAAGAGCCGGGTGTGGGAGAATTTTGCCAGAGGGTAAGAATGAAGAGTGAAAGGGGAAAAAATAAGACTATGATACTATGATCATTCTCATTATAGGTTCAGAATATTATAGAAGAGAGAGGCTGAGTAACTGGCCAAAGACACACAGCATTTCAGCAATAAAGCTGATGAGTGGCGTGCCTCAATTTCCGGCACAGTGCTTTATTTTGGCATGAACTAAGTCTGCCTTTCTCACTGTCGTGGCCTTAACACTTATCCCAGAGCCCACAACGCTTCACCATAGTAGGCACTCAGTAAACGCTTGTAAATGAATAATCTTAAGGAAGGTAAAATTAAAAGCATGCAGCGGCTCTGAACATGCTCTTAAACCCAAACCTAATAAAATATATAGAGAGAAAAGGAGATATCCTGTTCCAAAGCAGGATAAAAAAAAAGAGGCGTTTTGTTCCAAACTAGAAAATACTGTCAAGTAAGTTCCCATTTCTACCTAATCATTATCTTGCAATATTTTCCCCTTGCTTTTTTTTTTTTCTAGGACAATTTGCTATCCATTCTCAAGCAACTCTCCAAATAAAATAGATTTCATCATGATTCAAACTTACAACATTTTTTAATAAAGAAACACCAGAAAAACACTAGGAGAGCTAATACTTCGGTGCCAAACAACCAAACAGATGTGATTCCTACCACTTTCTACCTTTCCAGAAGACGTGATTAATGGGGAATTATAGGAATATTCTAATTCTTGTTGAAAAGCTTGATCGATTTATTGTTGCTTGCAGCCAAACCATAACCAGGTCCATGTTTCAAATCACTACAGATGACCCAGAATCTGGGGCTCATCATGATTCTATACTTTGCTGCAAGACTGGTGCCAAGAAAATTTCCTCCTAACTCAGTAATCCTTCTTCCTTTCTGGATAAATTCTACATAGCTTTCCCTTTGCACCTGCCTTCGGTTAAGATTTCTTGCAGCAGCCTTGTAAATGACTTCTGTCTTTGGAAGATTCATTAAAGTTGCACCGTGCCTTTGATTCCCATCCTCGGAACAATTTCCACCCAAATAGGACCTTGCACAGAAGTCTCAGCTCAGTGTCAATCACCCCAGAAAATCATTGCTGATCCTTCTGTCCCTAGCCTGGGTTGGGTTCTTCTGCTCTGTGTTCTCACAGTATTTGTATCTCCCCAAACTCAACATCTTCATATTTTTATTTTCTATTTAATTGTTCTTCTTTTAAACTGGGCTATATAGCCATGAGGAAAACATCAGATCCTTAGTACATGGCTGTTGTTAAGTATTAAATGAATGCCTCCCAAAGTTTTATCAGCCCTTAAGTCCAAATTTCATTCCTTTTCATGACAGAAACCACAGCACTTTTACTTAAGCTAATTGTCTCCTGAGATCCATTCTAATCTTTGTTTTTTAGGTAACTAAACCCCAGAAGTTTGGAACAGGGAACAGGGACACAGAGCTAGACACGTTTGCAGCTTCCCTTGCAGCTAGGCTCTCTTGACAGCTGGATGTAAGTTGAAGAGATATGTGCAGCTTCTAGGTCATGTCACTAAAAAGAAGCAGCTTCTCCTCTACTTGCTCCTTCCCCTTCCTAAAGGCTGGAAGCCAAATGCAGTGGTGGTGAGACAGCTTCAGTCTGGGAGATGTGGACAACAACCTAAGGAATGGCAGAACCACGAGAGAGAAGAAACGTAGTACCTGGTGAGCTTAGAGAACAAACGCACTGGTGCACCCTGGACTGCTCATCTGTCTCTAGACTTACATCACAGAAAAGCAAATTTGCCTTTTATTTAAGCTTCTGAATTTTGGTGTCTCTATTTTTTTGGCATCGTAAATTGAACCTTTAATAATCCACATCAGTTGTAACTTCCTATAACTTAATTTTCCTACAGAAGAGGACATTACTGAAGTTTCCTATTCATATATTCAAGCACATATTCTCACTATCACCATGGATTTAGGAAACTCACAATCATCTATTCTTCATGTAACTACTATCCAGGAGCAATACATAATTTAGTAAGCTTAACTATGTTTACCATCTGCACTTGAATAAATGCTCTGTTTACTTAACGGATGGCTGCTGTCTTAATTTGAAGTTGTAAAAGAATTTGTGCTAAGTGATACAAACTGGCAAAGTGACAAATTGTCCTTCTCAACATCATTTTGGAGAATGGAGAGTCCTTTTACATATATAGTGAATTCAGTTAGGTCTAAAGCATTGCTCAATATGTTACCCATCCATGAGACCTTATGAGGCTACACCCAGAATAAAATACAACTGATTTTCATAGGGTGCTTATGGAATCAGTCTTGGGTCTTCCAGCCACACGTTTTATATCTGGATGTTTTAGAAAATCAATATTTTGCTGTTAAAAATAATAAACCCCAAGGGACATTACAACAGACTCTATCCTTCTTTTCATTCTTCATAACACTAAAACCTTGAAGTCAGAGAGGATGCTCATAATGGCTGGTAAGAATTGTTTCAGCTTTTAAAGCTTTTAAAAACACCTTCAGCTTGTCATGGGCTGTGAGTTGGATTCAACCTTTGCCATGACTAATTTCCTGCAAATAGACTCAGCGGTTGGCAAAGTTCTCTAGGTGTCCAAGATGTACCGGGTGGAAACAAACCAAATTGCCTTCACACACAAAAGCTTCTAGCTATAATCCCCTCGAGGAATAGAGAGCTAATACAGGTAAGCTTTTCAGGCTTTTAACCCATTGTTAGAACCAGAATGGGTACCATGTTCCCATTAGGATCCATCTACATAAATAACTACATCACTTACTTTGGGTCTTGATGCAAATGTTATCTTACTACTGAGGACTTCTCTGCCCACTCTACCTAAACTTCCAGGCCTCCTGCTACTCCCTGTGGTATTACCTGATGTGCTCTACACTCTGCTGACTTCTCTTCTTTATTATCTTTCTCCCTCACTAGAATACAAACTCCATGAGGGCAGGGAAGCATGTCTTCTTTATTTAGTGCCATATTCCCAATGGCTTAGAACAAACAATACCTGGAACATTAGGGAGGAGCAGATTTCTGGAAGTACGTGTTGAACCAATTAATGAATGGAGGCCCTTTCTGAACATTTTTATTGAGTACCTCAGCAGTGCATATTCTAATCCTCACACATTCTGATTGTGCAGCCACGCTGGCTCACAGACAGCAGGTCCCCCCACCTGCTCTGGTGTTTTTGTTTATTTGTTTGTTTTAGCCACAGCCACCAATCAAGGGATTGGTAAGTAGGATATCACGGCAGGCAATAGAAAGTCTCAACCTGAGTGCTCTTAAACCAAAACAGACTGTTTCCTATCATAACTGAGCAGGTTTTGCTTCTATTGTGGGTTGAATTGTATCTCCTCTCAAAAGATATGCTGAAGTCCAAACCCCCATTACATAAAAATCTGACTTTGTTTGGAAGCAGGTTCTTCACAGAGGTAATCAAGTTAAAATGAGGTCATTAGGATGGGCCCTAATTCACTATGACTGATGTCCTTATAAAAAAGGGGGGGATATAGACACAGACGTGCAGAGAGAGAAGACATGAAGACACACAGAGAGAAGATGACCATGTGACTAGAGTGATGGCTCTACAGCCAAGGAATGTCAAAGGCTGTCAGCAAATACCAGAAGCTAGAGGAGGCAAGGACAGATCCTTCCCTAGAGCAGAGAGCTTGGCCCTGCTGACGCCGTGACTTCGGACTTCCGGCTTCCAGACCATGCGATTATAAATTATTGTTGTTTTAAGCCACCTACTTTTTGGTACTTTACTACAGCAGCCTTAGGCAACTAATAACAGCTCTGTATAAACCTTAATATAGGGCTCAATTTCTATGACCCAGACCCTGTTTCTGTCTCTCTCCAGACTTGGCTACATGTCCTCAGGCTCAGATGGGTCTTCTCCTGGTTCCTAAGATGCCACCAGCAATTTCCGAGGCTTCCTGCTTCTTCATATTTAATGGAGAAGACAAAGTCAGCACTTGCAACAGCAGCGAACTGAAGCCTGGGATATGAGTCACATTCCTGACAGAGACCAGTTTGAGTTGCACACTCAAATAGCAAATCTATGGCAGTGTCGAAGGGGGTGGACTGTACAAATTACTTTAGCCAATCAAGGCCTCCCCCTTGAGATGGGAGAGAAGTCAAGTCCTGCAGCAGTCACTGTTGGTTCCCATCTTTCCCCTTAGCTTTCAGTCTACTCACCCAAGTCTGAGTACTGCAAATACCTGCTACTTTCTGCTTGATGGCTTTCCCCCCGACTGCAAGAACTTGTTTAGCCCATGCACAGAGCAAGCTAGAAGCTCCAGAATTAATGCACCTAAAAGTAGCCCTCAATTAGGTATCAACAGGGAATTGACAGATAAATATCCCAGCACCCTCCCCCTTCAGTTGGAAGACCTCTGATGTGTGTTCTCAGAGTATCCTAGAGTGCCCCAGGGTACTGAGCTTCAGTTGCCCACAGTGGTTGGTTAACACCCCTTTACTGACTTTCTGCCTCCCAGCCACACTTCCCCACCCCCACCAGTATTTCTCCCAAATGAACTACTTTTACTTAAATCTTTGTTCAGGTTTGCTTCTGGGGGAGAAGGCCCAATAAGTCTCAAAGAAGGACATACTGAATTCCGTTAGAAAAGAAGCAGAGTAAGATTTGAATGTGCTAGAAAGTCACCCAATAAATATCCATTATATTAACTACTGCTTCCTCTCTTTTAATTAATAAGCAAATCATGCTTTATCCTAGTTTTACTGAACCCACAAGAGCACAGCGTTGCCTGGCAAACCAGGAAGCATCCACGCTGGGCTCCACTTCTGCCCTTCCTTCTCCTACCTCTGTATGTCTGGTCACGAGACATTTCCCTTCATCACGTCTCAAGGTCCTACTTAATGAAGACTGAAAATGAAGATCCTTGTCCTTATAGTGTATGACCCCAGAAAAGCAGAGCATTACATAGGTAGATCCATCTTAAATCTCTCCCCAAGTGTGTCTATTGCTAAAAGTATCAGAAGGTCACATTCAACATCATTTTCCATCACTTGTTTCAAGGGACAACACTAGACATTAGGCCTAATTAGAGCAAAGATCCAAGTCAGAAAGACCCATTATCTCTGTAGTATTCTCTACCAGCTGAATATCAGCTACTCTTATTTTAAGAAACTACTTCAAAATACAACTTACTTATCATTTATACTTCTTTTCATTTTTTCCAGCTTTATTGAGACATAACTGATGTATACTATCGTGTAAGTTTTAAGTGTACAACATGCTGACTTGATACATTTATATATTCCAAAATGATTGCCACCATAGCATTAGCGAATTCCTCCACATTACAAAGCATCAGGGAAATGCAAATCAAAACCAAATGAGATACCATCTCACACCTGTCAGAATAACTATTAGAAAGACAAGAGATAACTAGTGCTGGCAAGGATGTGAAGAAAAGCGAATTCTTGAGCACTGTTGATAGGTACGTAAATTGTTGCGGCCACTATAGAAAACAGTAGGGAGGTTCTTCAAAAAATTAAAAATAGAACTACCATATGATCCAGTGATCCCTCTTCTGGGTATACATCCAAAGGAATTGAAATTAGCATTTCATAGATACATCTGCACGCCCATGTTCACTACGGCATCTTCACAACAGCCAAGATACGGAAACAACCTAGGTGTCCATCAACACATGAGTGGCTGAAAAAGATGTTATGTCCATATAGTGAAATATTATTTAGCCATGAGAAAGAAGGAGTCTTGCATTTGCAACAACTTGGATGGACCTTAGGCATTATGCAAAGTGAAATAAATCAGACATGAAAACGATAAATACTGGATGATCTCACTTATTTGTGGAATCTAGATCAAACCAAACTCAGAAACAGACTGTAGAACAGTGATCACCAGGGACTTGGGTGAGAGGAAAGATTGGTCAAAGGCTGCAAACTTCCAGTTGTGTGATTAACAAGTTCCGGGGAGCTGACGTACAGCATGGCGATTACAGCTAACGACAGTGTATTATCTACTAGAGTGTAGCTAAGAGAGAAAATCTTCAAATGTTCTCACCACCAAAAAAGAAATAGTAATTAAAAATACAACCTTTCACTATTCTGGAGGAGCCCAGAAATGGTTTCCTTAATGAGGTCAGTTCTGCTGAGCCCCCGAGCAGCCTACCTAGGGTAAGCTTCCTCCAGAACTTGTTCCACCGCCGCAGAAAACAAGCCACGGGAAGCCACCCCGTGTCTCCAGCAGCGAAGGCGGTGTTGCAGGACACGTCCTTCCATTCCCCTTTGTTCTCTGAGTATAAGCAGATGTTGGCATTCTTCTCATTATCTCGGGATCCTGTATAATATTATTATGGTGTCAGGCTATTAGAGGCAGCAAATACTATACAACAACAGCCTTAATTGAGGCTTAGAGATGAATTGTAAGTATGTAACCTTACTTCGGGGTGTTTGTAAATGCTTTCTGGAAACAGTTAAAAAAGATGTTTTCAATTGTTCACACAGCGACTTGCCCTGCCAAAATCAAGTAAAAGCTTCTTAAGATACAGGCACCATAAACATATTTCTTAAGATTTCAGTGTGTGTGTGTTTTTGTTTCAGCCAGAAGCACGGCAAATCTGTGAGCCAGAAAGCCTCGTGCATGCCACTTCCAGGACCGTTCCAGGAAAAACTAATGAAATGCTGCGAAAGTTGCACTCAGATCTCCCGCAATCTCACGGCCACAAAAATTCCACTCCATCTTTGAAGTTCCTTTACTATGATAATAATTATCTGTCCAAGAGCCTGGCCTTGGCACTGGCCGGTCCCTGGGGATGGAGATTTGGGTGCGTACAGCAACGGCCCACCTTCAGCAAGGAAGCCCCTGCCACTGAAGGCTGCACGTCTACCTCGGCTGGCACACTTGTCACCGGGCACGTCTACCTCGGCTGGCACACTTGTCACCGGGCATGTGAGGCGGCTGCGTTTGAGCTCCCAGGGTGAGTTACGGGCCTCACACGTTTGGTGGAAGTGCATTATGATTCCAGTGCACGGGATAAAAGACAGAAAGACCTGGGTCATTTGAGATTGGTTCCAGGCAGAAACTATTAAACGACGGTCTGAGTCTCCTTTACTGGAGCGGGTAAAGGGAAACAGAAACTGAACACTTTGAAAAGTACATTCAAAGGAGAGAATCCAGAGTTCAGAGGCACGTGATCCAAGCTGTGCATTATACAGGCCACTTTTTCCAAAGTCTGCTCCCAAAGAATTGATTCTAATGTGTGTGTTTTTAAAATTCTTATTAGCATGTGCACAAGAAAGGGACAAGTATATATTTTGTTGCTTGTTGGTGACAGTGATCAGAAGTTGAAAAATCCAGAGGAATGAGGGATTAAAAATCTCAGTGATACAGATCATAGGATCCACAGCTTATGATCATCCTGACATTATTTTCTTTCCAAGGAAATTATTGTCGAACACAAGGCTGGAATTTATCCCATTATAATTCCATACACTTCAGCAGGGGGTGGGGAAGAGGTGAGGGCTAGATATCAATTGCATTCGCATAACTGCTCAGTGGAATCGATAAACAACAGTATTTGCCATGGAAATATTATTTACCTAAGTAAAACTGCATTTCTTTGAATACAAATCTGTAATTCAGGTATTGGATGTTCAGCTATGTTTATTCCCAAGTCCATCCTTGAACCCAACCGTCAGTCTGATTTCATGAAGTACTCACTGTATTAAGTGGATAAGATTTGGCCTTTGTGGTTTTTATTTATCTTCATTTCTTGCGAACAAAACTGATCAGTATGAACAGGCTGTTAACGCCACAGTACCTCTGGCAGTAAAAGAGATGGTCAGCACTTGGCGCAGTCCACATTTTCTCTTACATCCTTTCCCGCCTGTTAATATTATGTAGGTTTCTGAACTTATTTTTTAAAATTCTACTTGAGGCACAAGACTGCAATTGGGACCAAAAACCCAAAAGAAGGCCAAAATAGCTAAGATGCTCTGGCAATGCATTTATAATAATGCTCATAAATACGGCCAGACTTAGGTTCGTATCTTGGCTCTCCACTCACTGACTGTGATGCTATGCAAGTTTCTTAACTTTGAGCCTTGGTGTTGACGTCTACTAAATAGGAGCAATATTATCTACTGCACGAGAGTTATTGAGGGGGTAGAAAGAGATCATTTGTGCATACACTTGTCACAGATCTGGCCACATACCATGTTATTTAACATGCTTATGGTGCTTCCTCATTGCCAGGCACTATTACAAGTTTAAGAAGTTAAAAAACTGAGAGTTAAACCCCAGGCATTCTGGTCCAAAGCCAAAAGCCTAAACCACTATGTTGAGCAGCCTCGATATGCATTCAAATGGGGAATCATAAATAGTAATGATTATTTCTTCAACTAAGGTTGAATCAGTTAGCTATTGCTATATAACAAAATATTCCAGAGCATGGTGGCTTAAAACAATAATAATTCATTAGTGCTCACTGGTCTATAAGTCAGCTGGGGAGTTCTGCTGATCTGGCCCATGCTTGGCTGATCTTGGCTAGGCTCAGTTATGAGTCTGTGGACAGCTGGCAGGTTGGCTAGAGGCTGACTGGTCTTGGATGGCCTCAGATGACATGCATCTTCTCTGTGTGTCCTTTAGAGTCCTTTAGTGGACTAGTCTGGTCATGTTCTCATGGTTATGGCAAAGATGCAATAGCAGCAGGAGACCGAGTTCAAGAGTTCATACTTTGAACCACATTTGTTAGCATCCCATTGGCCAAGGTAAGTTGTGTGGTTGATCACAGAGTCAAGAACTGGGTCAGAATGCCCCTCCCACAGTAAGAAGAGTGAAAACTTTGGGCTATCAGTGCAATTCATCTACAGCAGAAATATCCAGAATTATAGAAGGGGCAGAAGTGAACCTGAAAAATAAATTCTTTCAACAGCATGTATCTAAAACCTTCACGAGCCTATGAGAAATTAATATGCTTAAAAGTGTTTTATAAAAGCTTAATAAAATACAATGTAAAGTTAAATTATTAACATTGATTAGGGCTCTAACATATCTACATGATACCACATGTATTTTTACACTTAACCCTCGTAATACATCACAGAGAAGATAGCATGGCAAGAGTTTCAGGAACTAACTTCCCTTTCATTCTTTGTACAACATGGATTACTAGTGGAAAATGCCAAATTTTGTCATACTATACCCTATTAAGTGACAATAAACCAGGTATAATGAGAATCAATCCTGGTGGCCATCATGAGGGTGGTGACGGCTTCAAATTCAACTTATAAAATATCTTATCAAATTAAAAACTTAGACCTAGTATTTCTGGGTTAGAAACCAAGATATTGTTATTCGGGGGTACTAGGTAAAATGATTTCACTCTTTTTTTTTTTTTTTTAAATATAACTTTATTGATTTCAGAGAGAGGAAAGGAGAGGGAGAGAGAGATAGAAACATCAATGATGAGAGAGTCATTGATCGAGCCCGCAACCCGGGCATGTGCCCTGGCCGGGAATTGAACCCCGATCACCTGGATCCTAGGTCGATGCTCAACCGCTGAGCCACGCCCGACCGGGCAATGGTTTCACTCTTAAGTATAGCTCTAAAATATAGAGTAGAACCTTGTTATGTAGACAGCATTTGCAGACAAGAATAAACATCATCGTATTTCTCTAATACAGTAAAAAGAGATATAATATGCATTACTGTGAAGAGGAAAATTCTTCAACAAGAAATATTTGAATGTGTGGCATAGACACCACTTACAAGCTATGTAACCTCAGATAAATTATATTCTATATACCTTAGATTTCTCATGTGTGAAACAGGAATAATAGTGCTATTTCATAGGGCTGTTATGAGGATCAAGTGATTTAATTTATATTGTAAAGTACTTACAGCAGCACCTGGAACACGGTGAGCACTCAACAATAGTTAAGAGTTTTCACCATCATCATTATTAAAGCCAGACCGTTTGCGGCAAGGTTTTAACCTTCTACCTGTCTGCTCTCTAATGCATTCCCTGTAATTAGTAAATTATATGTAGGATTTAAACTAACCACATTGTATTTGCATTTTACAGAATCTCAAGCTTTCAACTTAGGAAATATTCAGGTGAGAGTCATTCATCAGACAGTGACACCTTCTTTGGAGGCACAATACCACAGCCCAGAGTCAGGAGACACTAAATAATCAAACTGAAGGAAAAGGGAAGCAGAGTTCCAGAGACCTAGGTATGACACCAGGGAATGTCTAGTATGTGTAAATGTCTAGGGCTGTGATGGGAATTGAGCATTACCAGGAGAGCTGAGAAAGGCCATGCAATCAGCAAGGTCATGGTTAAGGGGAGAGTGCAAACTTCAAGAAGCACACCATGCCCACAGTGCCACCTGTGACATTCAGTTAGGTTCCCTTTCAACACACTTCCTGCCGGAATTTCCCAACTCAGTCTATTAGAGGACTTTCTCCAATGATGAATAAGTGGAAATTAATTAATCTCCAGATTTTAATGGGAAATGATGTTTGCTTTCTGATAAACTTTTCTAGACTGCTTTTGCAGAATTCGTGTATTTGCATATTGTATTTGTATTTTGCATATTATATTTGTGATTTGTATTTGTATATTGAAGGAAGCTTGCATACTTTTCTAAGGACGTATGTGAAGCATAAAAGTGGGTATTGTAGACAATCTTCAGCATAGATTAGATAAGACAAAGAACAAAAATATTCTGAGAATTGGTACAGTACCTATTTGCTTTAAACAGAGTAGTAAACTTGTCAGCAAGAAATTCAGAAAAAGCATTACTGAAATGAAACCTGGCTCTAAGCATGTGTTATCAATTGAAAAACACTGGAAAGGTTATCTGGAGCTCAGCAAAATGAATATGTTGGAATGTTTCCCTTCTCACCTACGAGCACTTACTGCAAGGGAACCTGCAGGAGGAGCCCCGTCTCAGCCAACGCAGGGAGCCCCTCACCAACATTCATTGTTTAAGAGGCCTACTGCAGCCCTGTAAAAGTCTAAACGTAAAACATGCTTGATTGAAATATTTTATAGGAACATAGGCTAAGATATAGCAAAATATGCTTTTCCCAGCAGTGGATCTGATGTCTACTTAAGCACAATTTGTAATTACTCTATTGTTTATATGCAAAAGCATTAAACTGGTATTACTGGAAGAATTCTTTAAAAGTTTGTTTTTTTAAGTAATTGCAGTGTTCCTCCCTGGGATCTATTTTTACCTATCATGTGCATGGAGTTCTGAGTGCTGTTACTTCGTGGGCTGACCTTTTGCTGGTATCTTTCCCTAAGAAAGCAAAAGCAAACATAAGCCCATCCCATGTCTGCATTATTCTGAATTCCCTCCTAGTGGGTTCTGAATTGAAGAGATTTATGTTTGTAAAAGGTCTCTGACAGTGGCCTGCAAGTGTGGTTCTGGATAGAGGCAGGACACAGAAGGCAGTGAGAAGGAGGGAGGGGAAAGGTGCAGAAAGGATACGGAGAATGGACAACCCCAGCAAGCCCACACTGAGCATGCTTGGGAGCTCTGGCTTAGAAGTGAGTCACCCATCCCAGGGAAGGAAATGTCTAGACTCTAAGCACATACGAACCACTTCAGTCATTCAGTTATATTCAAGAAGCATGCATTGAGAACCTAAGTATTCACCAAGTATTGTGCTAAGCACTGGAACAAATGCCAAGAGCAGTATTACTATGGCCCCTCTGCTCCAGGGCCCACAGTGCAGTGGGGAATGTAAACACAGAAACCTGTAAGGACAGCCTGCAGGAGGTGAGGTCATGCTAGTTGCTATAACAAACCAACCCCCCAAGTCCCAGGGACTTGACATAACAGATGCTTCTTTCTTGCTCATGTAACAACATGACGCAGGGGTTTCTGATTAGTTGGCAGCTCTCCCCCAAAAGGTGATTCAAAGACCAAGGTTCATTTCATTTGTGGTTTAGCATCTTCAACATTTGGTTTGTGAAGTTTCGTTAAGAATACAAATTGCCAATATCAGAAATGAAAGAAGGGTTATCACCACACGTCCTACAAACATCAAACAGTTAATAAATGACCATTATGAAAAACTTTATGCCAGCGAATTCCACAACTTAGATGAAACGAACAAATTCTTGAAAAAACACACACCCTCCCAATACTGAGGCAAAATAAAGTAAAAAAATTTGAAGAGCCCTATAGCTATTAAATACACTGAATTTATTATTTAAAACCTTCCCACAAACAAAACTCTAGGCCCAGATGGTTTCGCTGGTGAATTCCATTAAATATTTATGGAAGAAATAATTCCAGTCTTACACAAAGTCTTTTAGAAAATAGAGAAGGCGGAACACTTCCCAACTCATTTTATGAGGTTAGCTTCACCCTACTACTAAAACTAAATAAAGACATTATAACAAAGAAAATTTCATGATTTCACAGGGCATCATCTCCATTCCTGTCAGCTGGAAGGGGAACTGGGCATCAGTGATTTCACATGAGAAGTTTTCTTATGGACCAGGCCTATACATGGAATATACTACATCGCTCACATTCCTTTAGACAGAACTCAGAGACTATACCTAATGACAGAAGAGGTGGGGAAACTTAGGCCAAGCTGTGTGCTCTCAAGAATAAAGGAAACTAATACAATGTGATAAATGCTATAAGAAAAGTACATACGGAGTGTTGGTCTAGCACAAAGAAAAGACCGTAACTAGAGAAATGAATGAATGAACATGCAGACCGGTAGTTAGCTAATGATATGAATCAGCCCCATTAAAATTGCCTCTACCTAGCTCCAGATGACGTAGTAACTGTACCAAGAGGAGTAATGATTTACAAATCACTAATGGGCCCTGTTAACTTTGGCTAAAACACTGGGTGTGCGTTTGATTTCCGTGGGACTTGGCAACAAGCCTGGTCTAGAATCAAATGGCACAGTTCTAGCTGTGTTAAGCCAGCGGTATTCTTCTGTAGTCCTTTAGCCTAGCACCCCCCAAATTAGCTTGCTTCTTTGCTTCTCTGAGAGGGTGGACTACGTGGGAATAGGAGGCAGTGGGGGAACTCGAGAAATATGTCCTTGTTGAATTTCATGGCAAACACAGTGGTCTCCCTGTGAACATACATGCAAAGTTGGTCTACTTGTTTTAAGAGATAGAAAACTTGTTCCATTTAAATGTATGCCACAGGCTTCCCCTGCTTGTTAACTCTGCCATTTTCTGTAAACTAGTTTTCCTTATTTCCACTCCCGTCCTATCTGTCTTTTCTCATTTCCTGGCCTACCACAAAATGCCCTGTTTCTCACAAAAGACCTGAAGGGAAGGTAGGCTTTTGGAGGTTTCTGGGCATGGCTCAAATCCGGGTTGTCATCCCCTGAAAATTGGGACACTGTCCTCCCAACACCAGCAGCAGCATCTGCAGAGGAGGTATGTTAATCACCACAGTAACAAAACCTGGAAAACCCAAGGCCAAACTAATATGAGATCAATGACCTTGTCCATGTCCTCACGGCTTCTTTATCATTTCCTCAGTCACCTGACTGTGTCTGCAAGCACAATGAGTGAGGCTTTCCAGGGGTCTTCCCCACGCACCGCCACCACCACCTCTGCCCTCCACATCCCTCTGGGTCACAGCTTCCCTGAGACCCGGCAACCCTTCCCACTAGACAGCAAAATCGGGGTCTGCATGCAGCACCTCTGAGGAGTTCACCCTGGCAGCAAGTCCACCGTCACAAGACACCCTGTGTTCAAAATCAAAGTCTAGCATTGAACTTGTATTTTGTTGTTTCTAATGCATATTAGGTTCCTTCCCTGGCTAAATTTTAAGTTCCTTGGGGGCAAGTTACGTCTAATGTCACTTTGGCACTTCCACAGGCCCACACATGGCCTCACATATAGTAGAGTCTCAATAAATATCCGGTGATTTGATTCAGGTCAAACAACAACGCGATCACTAGTTAAAAAGCAAACAACCCCAAGAAAGACAATACTATGAGCCTGTTGTATCATTAAACACCAGCATCTGAGTAGTGTTTCTTGCTATGGCATTTAGATTGGGGCTGATAGTGAGAAGACCCAGAAGAAAACTTAGCACTAAGGGGGTTAGAAGAAAAGGGGAGGCCCCCATTAGAATTTCCCATATAGCATCAGTGTTGGAGATCGTTGATTCATTTAGCTACTGCCATACCAGTGAGGTTAAAAAAAACACACCAGCCACTGGAATATACATAGGAAAATGACACCCACACAAAAGAAAGGCCAGCACAAAGAAGTGGCATTGGGACTTCAGAAACTAGATTGTGGAGTTTTATAGCTTCTGCCCAAGTCTTTGGGAACATTTGCTCTTGGAACCCAACCACCTTGCCGTGAGGAAGCCCAAGCAAAAGGGCTCGTATGGTTCTTCTCCAACGCCCTGGTTCACAGCCCTAGCTGGGCACCAACTTGCTCATGGGAATGAGCCACTTGGAAAACATATCTCCCAGTCTCAGTTGGGCCAACGTAGCTGGCACTGTGTGGAACAGGGACAAGCCCAAGTGATCGATCTGCAAGTGAAAATAAATGACTGTGTCCTAAGTATTGGGAGTAGTTTGTTATATAACAATACAGACCCATAATGTATGTGTAGAAATCAATTGTCTCCCCTACACAATTTATACACATACCACTAACACAACACAGGAATTTCTGCTAATGTGATTAATCCTAATGCGTGTGTGGATGTTTGCGTGAGCACTGTGCCATGAGTACCAGTTTCTCAGGTAAAAGAGGCCAGCTCTCTGCAGACTTCCCTCAGGAGCCCACATGGAGAGGGTCTCAGTCCCAAGATCCTCTGTGTGCTAACGCAGGTAATCAGTTAATGCAGTCAGTGCCTCAGTATGGTACCTGGATGACTTCTTCCCATTAAAAAGCCAGCTTTGTAAGAAGTCAAGCTAATGAGAGCTTCAGGCGCCATGGCAATCTTTAGAGAAGATACATTTAGTTGAGGAATCTCAAATTTCAGGTCATGATAAGCTTTCTTTTGGATCTGCACTTATGCCTGACTCTGGACCCTGGAGTATAGGCCAGATAACCTCCTACTGGTCAGCCAAATACTGGCCTCCCTTATCTTATACTCAGGTGAAGGCTGAGATTCCCTCATAGGGAGGAGAAAGGGCAGAATATGGGGCCACGAGAGTAAAAGGTGTTTGTAGCTATTTTTCTGTTAGACCAGTGCTTCTGGAATCTTAATATACACACAGATCACCAGAGAATATTGTTACAATGCACATTCTGATTCTGTTGGTCTGAGATGGAGCCCAAGCTTTTACATTTCAAACAAAAACCTGGTTGATGCCCAGCCAGTGTGGCTCAGTGGTTGAGTGTCCACCCATGAACCTGGAGGTTACGATTCAAATCCCGGTCAGGGCACATGCCTGGGTTGCAGGCTAGATTCCCAGTTGGGGGTGTGTAGGAAGCAGCCAATCAATGATTCCCTCTCATCATCAATGTTTCTCTCCCTCCCTCCCTCTCCCTTCCTCCTCTGAAATCAATAAAAACATATTAAAAACAAAAACAAAACAAAACAAAAAACCTGATTGGTGGTGACTGCCACTAGTCTACAGACCATACCTTAAATAGTAAGAATTTGACCACCATCATTAATACTAAGCCTTAAGTGCCTCTTATATGTAACTCCTTCCAAGGACTGAGCCTGGCAAGAGAGTCTCACCACCCCATGACCACCTTCCCCATGACCTCCACCATCACTCCACGAACACTACCATCTCCATCATCACCACTATCAACCTCCAATAACAACGCCTATCCACTATTTCCACTACCATTACCATCTCTGTTACCACCACCATTTCCAAAAACACCACAATATCCATCACTACCAACAAAATCTCTATCAGCACCATGCCTAACACCAGTGTCCTCTCTGCCATGTCATTATTGCACATTACAGCTCATCAGAATTACTTAAAACTGTGATCTCTAACCAAAGAATAACAATGGTAATAACTGAAGGTTAGTGGTTCCTCAAGCACAGTCTTAACAGCAGGGAATACCAGTGCCTTCCGAAATATGGACACCCATCTGATCGCAAAAGCTGCAGCCCAGAGGAGAGTTAGAGCAGGACAAATTCTAATGAAAATAACAGTTGTCATTGGACATATGCCCAAATAGCCACTTTCACATAAGCAGATTTTGGACCTATAGAAGAGTTCATATATTTGGAAGGGTCAAAGTGTAAGTAGGGGCTTAGCTTGTAGCTGAAACAGGTAACTCCTCTGTTATATAAAATTAAAACCAGAAAACTGGAGGGTTTTTTGCCAAATCGCTCTTTCTTCTCTAAGAAGATCTCTGGGATGAGCTGCCAAGTGTGCTTAACTTCTGTGTTCACCAAACTCTAGTCCCTGGTGAATATAATTTTCATTCTAGAAATGAGAAATCTGCCCAAGCAGTAGCAGCATGAAGTTCAAAAACATCTGTCCTGCTAGGTAAAGATGATCTGTATACATGATGTGGGCAGCAGAGACTTCCTCCACGAAGCTTCTGAAACGAGAGAAGCTGGGAAGGCAGCAACTCCGCCCAGCCCATGTGAACCTTCTGGGGTTTCAGAAGGATTACAATGAAGCTCTCTAATTGCTTGTGTGTTTTATTAAGTAGATCCCATTCGAGTCTAAAATCACAAGTGATGTTTAAATGTTATTTCTACAAACCACACAAAACTATAATTTTCCAGTAAAGAAAGAAAAGATGCTGCCAAACAAGAAGAGATATGAAATGAGATAGTTCCCCTTATTTGTGAGACAGATGTTATTTTTGGCTCTTTTGTATAATGCATTCCATATCATAGCCTCTTTTTTACCAAACACTAGGAATAGCACATGCTTGCACACAGTGCACCAAAACCATTATCCGGAAAACTTCTTTTATTAACACTGACAACTTTTCAGGTCCCAATGTAGAACCTCAAGCTGTCGGCCGCAAACAGGGCCCATTATGCCAAGACAGGATTTTTTATCCATCCAACACATTCCTGCAATAGAAATAAAGCCATATATTTCCTTCAGAACCTGCCCCTAGGGGTTGGCAAATGATTTTTTTTTCTCTCGTATCTTCTGTGAAGCCCTTGCCCTCTTATGGCTGACAGATTTCATAAGATTTGGGTTTTCTTTTCTGTACCATCTTTATTAGGAAAAAATGTGGGAAAATAAGGCAGTAAAGAAGTCATAAACTTACACAGGAAAGGCAAAAAAGAATCCATCACACCAACTGGCTATTCTACTTGCATTTATCTCCAAAAAGTTTGATGCTAAGTAAATATCAGCTGGAACTAATTAGCTCCAAGACAAAAATGGGCATATTGAATCAGGATGACAAGAATGCAACCAGAAATGAATAGAATGTACTGGTTGGAAGCAGCGGCAGTTTTGCCAACTGGTGGTGTGTGTGCAGAGGGAGAAACAAATGGTTATCATTAGGCTGATTTCATTTTCAGTTGGAAGTTCTTCCTCATGATGGAGGAGCTGATGTTCATTTAAATAATTTGGCCTCAGCCAATTGTTAATCCTTTCTGTGTTTGCCAAGGTATTTCTTTTCTTTTGCAGAGGTTTTAAAGATGGTGTCTTGCCCTCCAACAGCCTGGGGGCACCACCAACTAGATAACAAATATCACTTGAAGATACAAGAGCCTGGTATGTGAAAGTTCTTCACTGAGCTGGCAGGGGTACAAAGAAGGGTTTATAGCCCGGCCGGGCGTGGCTCAGCGGTTGAGCATCGACCTAGGATCCAGGCAATCGGGGTTCAATTCCCGGTCAGGGCACATGCCCGGGTTGCGGGCTCAATCCCCAGTTGGGGGCGTGCAGGAGGCAGCTGATCAATGACTCTCTCATCATTGATGTTTCTATCTCTCTCTCCCTCTCCTTTCCTCCCTCTGAAATCAATAAAGATATATTTTTAAAAAAAAAGGAAAAAAAAAGAAGAGTTTACAGAGGCGGCATTGGGATTTAGAGGAGACCCAGGCTTCCCTGGTTCAAAGGAGAACCTGTGCAAGACTTGGGGAGATTTCTGACTATCTCTAGATGTAGCTTAAAACAACACTCAAATAATATCATACTACTGATTCTGAAATAATTGAAAATAAGTTGCAGAAATCATATCAGGGAGCTTGCTATGTATCAGACACTAGGCAAAGCACATCTCTACAAGCCCCCAGACCTCACTCCTAGAAGTTTTCTCAGGAACCGTTCATCCGACACGTATCTCTTGAGGAATTACTGTGAGTTCCCGGGAAAAGTGCTAGGTGAGAAAACAAGGGGTTCTGTCTTGGCGATGCTCAATTCTTATGAGGAGCTTGTGAGTCCCATAAGAATAATGGCCCAAAAATGCTTTTAATTCACCCGCTGGAGGCTGAGGTATAAGAACAGAGAGTGCGGTGGGATTTGGCCTCTGGAGAGAGCCCTACCCCATGGAGCCAAGTACCAAAGCAGGTCCCAGGGAGCAGTGGGAAGGAAACGGTAGCTGGGGGGGAGGGGGTGGTATGGTGGGGAAGGGGAGCTATCCCTAGGTTAGTGAAGATTGTGAGGACACTTAAGAATTATACTTGAAGAGAATTTCAGGGAGAGAAAGAAGATGGCGGCGTAGGTCACAGCTGCACCCGCTGCCTCCCGCAGCCACATCGAAATTACAACTAAATACAGAGCCACCGTCACTCAGAGCCTCCTGACACCTGGCTGAACAGAAGCCCCACAACCAGGGAGCTGAAGCAGCACCGAGACCGGGAGGAGGGGCGGAGACGCGGGGGATCGGGGCTGAAAGGCAGAGACGCAGCCGCAGGCCCACACCCGGTGCCGCGGTTGAAACCCGGGAGGGAATCTCAGCAGCGGAGGTTTCCGGGAGGAAGGAGGGTCCCAGCCCCACAGCAGGCCCCAGCCCAGGGCTCCAGGCCGGGAAGAGACGTCCCCACACCTTCAGGCTGTGAAACCAGCGGGGACTGTCGCTGAGGGTCGTAGGGCTGTGGGAGCCCCAGCAGCTCCTCTAAAGGGCCCGGCACGGACTCACTCGGACGCTCCCTCTGAGCCCAGCGCCGGGCAGCAGCCTGAAAGGACCCAGGACACTCGGGGAGGAACTAACCTGCCTGAGATCCGGCGAGAGGCGGAGGGCGGCTTCCTCCCGGGCAGAAGGGCTGGCGGAGGCCGTGGCTCCTGTGGCGAGTCCTCCCCGCACACAGCCGGCAGGCAGGCGCCATGTTTGAATCGCCAGCACCTGACTCGCACCTTTGGCCCCGCCCCGTGACTCCCGGAGGCCCCGCCCCTCCCCACCTGCAGCTCATCCGGGCCATTTCCAGGGGCCTTTCTGTGCAAGTGGCCTCTCCAGCCTCATGCTTAGGACTTTCCTAAAATCTCTCAAACAAGCAGCAGCGTGCCCCAGACGGCTTGATAAGCGGCCCCAGGCCTGGCACTAGCGGCAGCTGCACTGGCTCATAGCTTGGCCTCTCCTGGGCACCTCCAAGCCCAGCACAAGTACCAGCCAACTACGGTTTGCTGTGTAGCTCATGCTGGGTGGCCCTGGGCAAGGCACTGCCACAGGCTGACTTTGCACCTCCCGGGAGGCCCCAGAGACAGTGCACCCAGTGGTCAGGCTCGACCACACTGGATTACAACCCTACCACATCCACGAGTGACACACTCAAGGGGCGCACTTGGTGAACACCAAAGCTCCACTGAAGTAAATCCTGCTCCATAGGGGTGTCCCCAGCACAGCAGTTCTCTGGCTATAGTTGCAGCTTGTCCTCACAGCTGATTGGCGTGGGGGTCAGTTCCTCCCAGGGACGCCAACAGCAACCAAGGCTCAACTACAACAGGACAGTGCACACAGCCCACACAGGGGAGCACCTAGAAGGCCCAGATCAGGGGACTGGGGAGGCTGAGCCACTGGACCCTACAGGACATCTACTACACAAAGCCACTCTACCAATTCCAGGAGACATAGCAGCTCTACCTAATACACAGAAACAAACACCTGGAAGCAGCCAAAATGTGGAGGCAAAGAAACATGTCACAAAGGAAAGAACAGAAAAAATCTCTAGAGGAGGAACTAAATGAAATAGATCCAAGCAAGCTAACAGATACAGAGTTCAGAATAATGGTTATAAGGATGTTTAAGCAGACTATTAGGGAAATAACTGAGAAAATAGATAACATAATAAAGTACCAATCAGAAATGAAGGCTACATGAACTGAAATGAAGAATAATTTACAGGGAATCAACAGTAGAGTACAGGATGCTGAGAATCAAATCAGCAATTTGGAACATGAGGAAACAAAAAACACCCAACTAGAAGAGCAAAAAGAAAAAAGAATCCAGAAATATGGAAATAGTATAAGGAGCCTCTGGGAACTTCAAGAGGCCCAACATTTGTATTATTGGGGTGCCAGAAGGGGAAGAAAGAGACCAAGGAATTGAAAACCTATTTGAAAAAATAATGACAGAAAACTTCCCCTACCTGGGAAAATAAATCGACTTACAAGTCCAGGAAGCACAGAGGGTCCCAAACAAGAGGAACCCAAAGAGGCCCACAGCAAGACACATCATAATTAAAATGCCAAAGGTTAAAGACAGAGAGAGAATCTTAAAAGCAGCAAGAGAAAAGCAGTGAGTTACCTACAAGGGAGCCCCATACAACTGTCAGCTGATTTCTCAACAGAAACCTTGCAGGCCAGAAGGGAGTGGCAAGAAATATTCAAAGTGACGAAAAACATGGAACTACAACCAAGATTGCTCTACCCAGCAAAGCTATCATTTAGAATTGAAGGTCAGATAAAGAGCTTCACAGATAAGAAAAAGCTAAAGGAGTTCATCACCACCAGACCAGCACTACAGGAAATGTTGAAGGGTCTTCTTTAAGAAGAAGCTAATGAACAAAAGAATCTAATGAACTAAATAGATCCAGGGACATTGATGCATGCAACAGACGATCATATTTCAGAGGAAAGAGGGAAAGGGGGTGGAGGGTGGAAAGAGATTAACCAAAGAAGCTATATGCATAACTCATGGACACAGTTAATAACAGGGTGAAGGCCTGGGAAGGGGGTGGGAGGGAAGTGGAGGGGATCAATTGGGGAGGAAAATGGGATACCTGTAATACTCTCAACAATAAAGATAAATTTTAAAAGTAAAAAAAAAAAGTTATACTTAAAGACCTAACCCTCAGGCCAAACCAAACCCCCAACACAGCTTTCCTCATGTTCTGGACATCATTACCTTCAAGTCAAGGAAAGCGCCAGGTAGGATGAGCAGGATTAAATGGAGTTGGGGCGGGGTCCTTGAGATGGTTGATGTGGGCAGACACATTGGCCTGTGGTCTCTCAGGAATGGCATGTGCAAAATGCAGAGACATGTACCAGCAGGTCAAATTAGGGGGATTTTGAGAACACCAGATAAGACTCCTCTTGGGTCTTGAGTCCTAATCTCAGTTTGTTAGAGAATAGCTTCATGACCTTGGGTAAGTCACTGAAATTGTATGGATCTCAGTTTCTTTAGCTATAAAGTGGGTAGGTTGGACTATGCTAATTCCCACTCAGATACCCATTCTTCCATCTTCCATACTAGCAGAGCTCTTATTTAGTTCAGGGAGGCAACATACCCAGGTAAGAACTTGACTCTCCGATGACTTCCCTGAGCAGCAGCCCCAGCCTCTCTGCCTCTGGACTTCTTATTACTTGGGAATTCAGCAAAATGCAGAGACATGTACCAGCAGGTCAAATTAGGGGGATTTTGAGAACACCAGATAAGACTCCTCTTGGGTCTTGAGTCCTAATCTCGGTTTGTTAGAGAATAGCTTCATGACCTTATTTGGTTTAGCCACTGCACTTACGCTTCTATAACATACAACCAAATGCAAGCCCAAACCTGGCACTGTGTATCAGTGACTGTCCCTAGGAGAACACACCTCCACAGGAGAAACACATCAGAAGGTGGGTAGGGGCATGCTGATATTCTTAGTGTTTTCATCACAAATACTACAACAAGTAAAGCTAAGCAAAAAGCATTTGGCTGGTAGAAATATTCAAAAGATGAAAGTCCGAACACTCTCTGTAGGGAGCATGGGTTCAAAGTAGTTGAGGACAGTAAATGTGACAACTTCTCAGAGTCCTTTTAGATTCAGGAATTCTAAATTCAAATCACTTTATCTAATTCATTATCAGCCTCTCAGATATATTGAAGATATAAGGTCATGAGACAAAGAGACAGGTAAGTTGGATGGGAAGAAGTGGTGAGAATTTCGGGCCCCATCCTAGCCCAGTGGGATCCAAACTAGGAATACTGCGTACTTCAATGGTGCCGGAAAGAGCTGGAATGTGGCAACATATGCAACAGCGACCTTCTCAAACGTTCCAAGGGCCAACTGCTTTCTAGAGCATAAAGTGGAATCAGAAGGAAAGTATAAAAAATCAAAATAAGAGCTAGTATGACCATCTCACCTAAACACTAACGGTCACATGGGCTTCATAGATTCTGAAGTGACTGCACATCCCTTCCTCAGGCCTCACTCACAAAACAAGGACATTTCTTCCCCAAGAAAGAAACCCATGGGTTTATAAGTACCAGATTTTTCACAGTATATTCAGAAAGGGTCCAGACTGCTGGGGCTTGCACACAGTCCCTGCTGTGTACAATTCTACAGGCTGTGTTCAAATTTCCTAACATGTCATGCGTTGACTTCAATAAAATCGACTGATAAATGCCATGTGCTGCAAGTATATTAGGTGCGTGATAGTCAATATTCGGGGCCTCCGAGCAGTGATGTAGGAGGCTCGCTCGGTCTCCCTGTTAGTGCCCGTGATTGTTGGGGGCGGAATGAGGGAGCATGGGACACAGAAGGCCCTGGCATATGAGAGCAGAACACACAGGCCCTTGCAAAGAATTAGCTCTTGGTTTTATAGAGCAACTCGACAATTTCATTACTTATTTTTTATCCCTGTGTAATTCATTTTTGCTTTTATCTTTATTAATTCCTTCACTGCATATTCTTTGAGTTTATTTTTTTCATTTGTATCCAGACTCTCGAGTTCAAAGATAAGTAAGTTTATTTATTTGTCTTCCTTGTTTTTCCTAATAAGAACCATGATAACAAATATTTCTTCTAGTACTCTCTTGGCCATATTAATAGCTTTTACATGTTGTACTTTTGTAGTATTGCATTTCCAAATAGCTTTTATTTCCTTTTTAACTCAAGTATTATAAAGAAGTGGTGTGTGTTTTTTTAATTTCAAGGAGTAAAGTTTGTAATTTTAAGGAGTATAGTTGTTTTTTGGCTTTGGGGTTCTTTGTTGTCTTTTTTCTTCTCAATTTATAATTTTAACACATCATAATCACTCAATGTAGCCCATGTGATTTCTTTTAGTTTTATGATTTGTTAACATTTTCTAATACATAATAATTGTTTTCTGAATACTTAATGTGCTTTTGAAAAATAATGAATGCTGTTCATTGGATATGTAATTTATTCAAATATTTTATATCGTTACTTAATTTTAGTGTACTCGATTTATTGATTTCTTTAAAAAAAAAAGTATGTTCATTATTATTGCGACTCTGTCCATTTATCCTTATATTTTAGATTTCCTTCTGCTTTATATATTTAGAAGCTATGTTGTCAGGGTTATACAGGTTTATTTGATTAACAAACCCTTCTATTACTCTGAAATATTTCTCTTTGATCATTTTAATGATATCCACCTTGAATTCCCTTTTGTATGATCTTAGAATTGCCAAATTTTCTCTATTCTGGCTAGCATTTTCTTTTTATATTTTTCCCCATTCCTTTCCTTTCAACCTTTGTGTGTCTCCTGCCTGTTTGCAAGAGAACAGGATATGCTGTTCTGTACAATGTGACCTCTAGCCTGTCTCCTGTGATTTGGATGAGGAACAGAATGTGCTATCCTTCTGGGCAGCCATTCAGTTATTTCCTGATGTGGAAGCTCATTGTTTCACCTGGGTGTCACAGCCACCAAAGGCCCCGCCCAGCCTCTCCTCAGGACTGCTCCTGCCTAAGGGGACAAATACATTTGTTGCCCCCTGCCTGGGAGTCTAAGGGGACAAGGAGAGGGAGAGTGCAGGTCAACAGGCCTAATTGCTTCTGCTCTAGAACCCCAACTAATCGCCTTGTCAGTTGTCCCAGGGGACTTCTCATTAGACCTCCAAAAGCCACCAACCTCTTGGCTAGAAGCATACTTGGAGCCACATCCACCTTTGCAGAAGTTCTCTCCTGCATGCGTTTTGGGCTGTGATTTCCTTCTTCAATCTGATCCCAATTATCTTCCATCTTTCTGAAAGTCATCAAATGTTTTGAGCCAACTAAATACTCCTTTGTTTTTGAGCATGATTTTAAAAACAATATTTTTGCCATTTCTAGGGGTTGGGGATAGGAAGAGAATGTTGCAAGAATTTTCATAATACTTGTTGTATCTTTTTAATTATTTCTTTAGGCCAGATTACCAAAAATGGGATTCTGAGGCAAAGCATATGAAGAGTTTTAGGGACGTTGATACATATTGCCAAATGCTTTCTGAAAGAACTATAATAATTTATACCACCATCAGCAATTCCCTCATTAGAAAGTATGCTTATTGTTTAGAACAAAAAGAAAAGTTAGATGTTAAGTAGTCTGACGGTTAAAGTTTTTTTAAAGTTTTATAAAAGTATAATTGACATATAACAAATTGCACATATTTAAAGTGTCTATATTAATAAACTCTGACATGTGTACACCTGTGAAACCATCATCACAATCAAGAGAGTGAACATATCCAGCAACCCCAAAAGTTTCTTATGTCCCTTGGCAATCCCTCCCACTCCTGCCTGCCTCACTCTCCCATCCCCAGGTAATCACGGATCTAGTTTCTGTCACTGTTGATTAACTTGCATTTTCTAGAATTTTAAATAAATGGAATCATATAATATGTATAGATTTTTTCTCTGGTCTTGCACTCAGCAAAACAATTTTGAGATTCATCCATATTGTTATATTATTAATAATTTTACGCCTATTGCTGAGTAGTATCACTATAACGATATACCACAATTTATTTATTCACTTTTCTTTTTCTGACTTAGATCAATTAATTTTAATGATTCCATTTATCTTCTTTATAGGCTTTTTAGCTATAATTCTTTGTTTTGTTATTTTAGTGGTTGCTTTAGGATATAGTATACATCTTTATCTTACCACAATCAACCTTCAAGTGACAATATACCACATTATGTATAGTATAAGAATCTTAACAATGACATAATTTTTTCCCTTCCTGGACTTTGTGCTATTGTTGTCATACATTTTGCTTTTACACATTTTATAAAATATACTATATTGCTATTATTTTAGCAGCTAGTTATATATTTTAAAGGTTAATAGTAACGGAGAAAGTCTTACATATATTCCCTGTAGTTACCATTTTGGGTATTCTTCAATTCTTAGTGTATCTCCAGATTTCCTTCTGGTACCATTTTCTTTCCATATACAGGACTTCCTTTAACATTTCTTATAGTGATAGTCTGCTGGTGATTAATTCTTTCAGCTGCTACATGTCTGAAAATGCCTGTCTGCCTTCATTTTCAAATGACATTTTGGTTGGGTATAGAATTCAAGGTTGACAATTTTTATCATTCAGTACAGCAGGTCTTCAAACGTCATTTCGTTCAATATGGTTTCATTATAACATTAATGAGATACCATAGGAATTGAACGCTTAGTTATATCAACTAGCCTATGGCAAAATTGATTTCATTATGTCATTTTGGTGTAGTTTCAAGAATCTATTGATGATATTAAGTGAGGACTTACTCTATTTTAAAGACATTATTTCACTGTCTTTTCACTTGTATTGTTTCTAATTAGAAATATGCTGATATCTTTATCTTTGTTCCTCTGTATTTAAGGTGCCTCTTTTTCTGGCTACTTTTAGGATTTTTGACAATTTAATTATGATGTGTGTTGGTGTAATTTTCTTCATGTTTCTTGGGCTTAGGGTTTCTAGAATTTCTTGAATCTGTGGTAGAATTGGGAGAATAATAACCCCCCGCCAATATCTTCATTTTATTTTATTTTTATTTATTTATTTTTAAATATATCTTTATTGATTTCAGAGAGAGGAAAGGAGAGAGAGAAAGAGAGAGAGAGAGAGAGAGTGAGAGAGAGAGAGAGAGAGAGAGAGAAACATCAATGATGAGAGAGTCATTGATGGGCTGTCTCCCGCAAGCCCCCAACTGGGGATTAAGCCCACAACCTGGGCATGTGCCCTGACTGGGAATCGAGCCCCGATTGCCTGGATCCTAGGTCGACACTCAACCACTGAGCCACGCCCAGCCAAGCCAATGTCTTCATTTTAATTCCTGAAACCTACTGTATTAACTTGCTGGAGCTGCCACAGATACAGTGACTTGAACAACAGAAATTTATTCTATCACATTTCTGGAGGCTGGAAGTCCAAAATCAAGGTGCTAGGCAGGGGCATAATCCCTCTGAAGCCTCTAGGAAAGGCTCCTTTCTTGCCTCTCCCAGCTTCTGGTTGCCCCAGTTGTTCTCTTTCTTGTGGCAACATAATTCCACTCTCTACCTCTGTCTTCAGATAGCCATCTTTCCTCTGTG
This sequence comes from Miniopterus schreibersii, assembly GCF_964146895.1. NCBI lineage: Eukaryota > Metazoa > Chordata > Mammalia > Chiroptera > Miniopteridae > Miniopterus > Miniopterus schreibersii. Next base: position 96,884,756 of record NC_138103.1, on the reverse strand, counting down.
ACTGTGTCTTCACATGTGTTCCCCTTTCTTTATGTCTGTCTTCTCTCTTATAAGGATATAAATCATATTGGATTAAGGATCCACCCTACTCCAGGATAACCTCATTTTAATTTACATCTTAGCTACATCTGCAAAAACCCTATTTCCAAATAAGGTCACATTCACAGGTATCATGGGTTAGGATTTCAATATATCTTCTGGGAGAACACAATTTATCCCACAGTATCTGTGAATATGTTAACTGAAATTACAAAATGGACTTTGCACATATGATTAAATTAAGGATCTTGCGATGGGAATATTATCCTAGATTATCCAAGTGGGCTCAATATAATCACAAGGATCCCTTTAAGAGAAAGACAGAAAGGCCACAGTCAGAGGAGATGTGACAATAAAAGAAGTTAGAGTGATGCAGGCACAAGCCAATCATTGCAAGCAGCCTCTAGAAGCTGGAAGAAGCAAGGAACAGATTTTCCTCTAGAGCCTCCAGAAGGAATACAGCTCTGCTGACACCTTTATTTAATCCCTAAGATCCATTTCAGACTTCTGACCTCTAGAACTATAAAATAATAAACTTATGTCATTTTAAGCTACTAAGTATGTGGTAATTTGTTTAGCAACAATAGGAAAGTAATATATGTGGGTTTATAGGCATCCCCAAGTTGTTTCTTCAGATATTTTTTATCATTCCCTCATCTCAATTACATAGGTATATACTAGGCCTCTTGAAGTTTCCCCATAGCTTACTGATGCTCTGGTGTATACCTTTTTGTTCTTCTTTGTTTGCTTTTCTCTGTGTTTCATTTTTTATATTTTATATTACTATGTCTTCAAAGTCACTAATCTTTTCTTCTGCAATGTCTAATCTGCTATTAGTCCTATCCAATGTATTTGTCACCTCAGACATTGTAGCTTCTATATCTAGAAGCTCAGTTTGAGCTTTTTTCAAAAATAGTCATCCATGTCTCTACTTTTTTAATACTGTATGTGGAATATAGTTATAATAATTGTTTTAATGTCCTTGTCTGCTAATTCCAACATCTGTGTCAATTCTAGGACAATTTTGTTTGATTTTTCTACTCATTATGGGCTGTATTTTCCTGCTTTATTGCATACTTGGTAATGCTTTATTAGATTCAAGTTGCTGTGAATTTTACTTTGTTCAGTGTTAGATGTTTTTATATTCCTATAAATATTTTTGAGCTTTATTTGGTGATACAATTATGTTACAAGGAAATAGTTTGGTCCTTTTTGTTCTTGTTTTCAAGACTTGTTAGGCAGGGACAAAGCAGTATTTAGCCTAGGGCTAATTATTTCCCACCACTGAGACAAGATTTTTCTGAGTACTCTACCCAATACTCCATGAATTATAAGGCTCTCCAGTCTGGCTGGTGGAAACAGGCATTATTTCCTGAACCAGTGTGAGCACCAGAGATTATTCCTTATAACACTTTTGGATAATTCCTTCTCTGGTCTCAGGTAGTTTCCTCATACACATGGGCTAATATCCACTGTCTTGAAAACTGGAATTTCATATATTATATCTTTGTTTTGGGTAGAAAGGTAAATCCTATCTCTTTTGATTCATCTTGACAGGAGCAAAACTAAACTTCTTTTTTAGTGGGTGAAGCCTTTTTTCAAATAACACCACTATTTAACACAGATAAAAAGCAAAGCTCCTATGATTAAAAATGAGGCAAAAGATTGATAGCCTGAGGAAACCTACCCCTGTAGCTTCTTTAATGCTCTCAGAAGCTCCTAAGTACTCTCCCTGATTCTCAGAAATTCACAAGGCACAGTTTGAAAACCACTAGATCTAGTCAGATCCCTCCTTTATAAACTTGATTCAACTGAGACCCAAAATGGTTAAATCACTTGCCCAATCTCACACAGCTAAAACCTAGGACATGAGATGAAAGAGGCTAATGACTACACGCAAGTAAAGGCCTCAAGAATGGTAGCAATTATTACTAGGTCTGCCTTTGAATTTCTAAACTTCCAAAAGTCTGTGATAGTAACAGGAAAAAAGGGAAAGACTATGAGTTTACAGAAAGGATCTAGTGCTAGATGCCCCAGTATGCCTTCCTTTGTAAATCAAATTCATTTCCTGAAGCCCCATCTCTTGGGGAAGATTCCCATGGCTCTAGCTCAGCTCACATATCTCTGACAAAGGCAAAACACCTGAAGACTAGAACCCAGATCTCTTAATCACAGACAAGCATTCTGTCCACTGTATCCCTGCATTGGTAAAATTCTAAATCCAGTGAAACCCTCAATCTTTGCTGTTCACCAAATATTTAAAAAGAGATTTATCCAGAACAATGTGATATGATTGCTGGCAAATTTTCCTGTGAGCACAAAATGAAGTCTTAATCCCTTATTAAAACATCACAGATTCCATTTTGTCTTGGACTTCATGCAGTAGAGTGTGTGGTGTGATAGTGTTTAGGAAGCAAGCTACAAGGAAGAAAATTGATCAAATAGGAATGAAGACTCTAGGCCCCCAATGAAAACAACAAAACAGGAAGGACATGGGTGCCAAAAGCAGCTAACTCAAGCATTGACATACTGGATGAGTCTGGATATGCCACTCAATGAATCTCAAATTCCTTGTCTTTAAACAGTATTCATAGAACCTGTCCTAGCTTGCTTCCCAGAGAATCTGGGAGCTATAAGTGGATTTAAAAACAATTTGTAAACCACTTGGAGCTCCTTGGAGATAGGATGACATATAAACATATGGTATTACTATTATGTTAACCATATTTAAATATAGCTAGCCATACTTAACTTTGCTAATCATACTTAAATATTTACAATATTACCCTTGAGAGGGATCATCTGCAAAATTCTTAGTGTCTTCTCCAGTTAATTTTCCAAGTGGTAAAGAAATTAATAGCCCAGAACGTGAGATGCATTTAGAACTCTTCTCATATCAGCGAGAACTGAAAGAATTTCAACGCAATATGGCCATTTCCACACCACAAGGTCACCACATGTCCTCAGAGGCAATACCAATAAGGAGAGTTAAGCACCTTTCTTGACTATTTAGTCTTGTCACTTTGCCCAATACTAAATGAAAAAAGTTACCAAGCAGCTTGATTCATTTTTATGATCTAATTGTGTGTGTGTGTGTGTGTGTGTGTGTGTGTGTATACACACACACTTTGAATAATTATTAATTCTAATGGCTTAAATCTGAAAAAAAAGAAATGCCAATTGAGCTATAAGGGGTGTATACATTTTTGGGGGACACCCCATACATAAAATTTGTTTGCAAATCCACCACTCAAAAGATGGTTTATTTCACCTAAAGCAGTACCAGCAGTTTAGGATGGCCAGGTATCAGTGGGACAGGGGATTAATTCATAACTTGAACTGCAGGGCTACTGCTTATGGCCATATAGGTATAAATAAGCCCTTGAGAACTGTGCTGTGTGCAACCTTCCCCATCATGAGTGTCTTCCCTCATTCTACCTTAGTACTAGAAGAAAGCAGCCAGTCTGGAATGAGAATATGGGAATTGAGGAAATAAGGGAATATGCGGAAGCCAGGCAGCAGAATTCCTCCAGAAGATATGCAAACACAGATAGATTTGTTATGTATTCTACACTCATGGATCTATATACAAAATATATTACATTTACCCGCATAAACATATTACATTTACCTGCATACACAATATATTACATTTACCGATAAAAATATTTAACACATATACCTTATATGCACACATTTGTTGAGCCCTTAGTTCTAGACATATGTAAATATTTCAAATAGATGAATGAAAATATACTTACTGTCGCAGCTGCACACTCCGGCAATTAAGCTCGAGTGAACTGCTAATTTTCATCAGGATGAACACAGACAGTTGTTCCTTTTCATCCAGCCACAAAGAGTCCACCAGGTTCAGAGGCTCCAGAAGAACCCCGCAACCTAGGGTCACAAACATAACCGTTATGTGTGACCTCAACAGCACAAATTCACTGAATTACCAGTTACCTGTTACCAGAAACTGTTTAATTCTAAAAATCCTGTTTCTGAAATTAAAGCAAAGACTATTGTTTTGCTTTTTCCCCCATTGTCACAGGCAAGCTCCACTTTCTAAGAGTGACGGTCATCGTGGAATTGAGGAAGGAGTATTTGTGTAAGAATCAAAAGACCTGCTTGCCAGGCCCGCCTCTAAAACTCACCAGCTGAGGGCACTTGTTCCAGTCCCTTCTCTTCAGACCTTAACTGCATAATGTGTAAACCACACATTGGATTTAACAGTCCACAATGTCCCTTCAAGCTATGCACAAATTTACTTAGTTGTTTTAGTGTTTGCTTTTTAAAAATATATCTTTATTGATTTCAAAGAGAAGAAGGGAGGAGAGAGAGAGAGAGAGAGACATCAATGATGAGAGAGTCATTGATTGGCTGCCTCCTGCACACACCCAACTGGAGATCGAGCCCAAAACCTGGGCATGTGCCCTGACCGGGAATTGAACTGGGATCTCCTGGATCCTAGGTCAATGCTCAACCACTAAGCCATATTGGCCAGGCAAACACTATTTAGTTTTTGAATTTACTTACACCTTGGCTGTCAAATCAATAAGTTTAATAAAAGAGAAACTTTGGACTAATGAGGAAAAGGAAAATGAAGATATGCTAACAATAAAGGTTAACACAATTCCCTGTTAAATTTTAATCTGGCTCAGAGCAGTGAGGAAAAAATTACAAATATAACTTTCACAACTTGATTTTTAGAAAGGGAGAAACTTTCCTTTTTCTTGAAGTATAACCTGTGGTTATAATCCCAGCCCAAGCTGAGAAGATAAATTGTGATCTTCCCCAAGCCACAGAGCCCTCCGTCTAGTCTCCTAGGGAAAGACTAACCATTCAGACTGGCACCATTTCCCACAGACAATCACCACAAGGTCACTGGGTACCACACAGCTGAGGAAATCAAAACCCAGAGACATTAAATAATATTTCCGAGGCCACCCAGCTAGCCACCAACAGCAGAGGTTCAGCACTCCAGAGATCCTGACCTGAGGTCAGCGCCTGGTTTCAGGTAACAGGCCCCCCAGCGGAGGGGCAGCCGGGGCGGAGCAGCAGGACGCCGAGAAGCCGGCAGGCGGGGACACACCAGGGTCTCCGGGGCACGGCGCGTCCTCTCCCATTCAGGCAGCTCCGTTTCCACCGGATGAACTCACCCCGAAGCTTCCCTCCTCTTCTGCCCCGAAGCCGCGAGGTGGAAGCGCCAGCACCTGTGCAAGGTGGCCGCAGGTGTGGCAGGGGACTCCGATTGGGACGGGAAAGGTTAGGGGCTGGGGAACACCTGTTCCAGTGGCACCGCCCGGGTGGTCAGCTCCTCTCTTAAGT